>NC_060121.1:242254100-243665350 GCF_021461395.2 Schistocerca americana
GCAGATGGCGCTGTCGTTTATCGACTAATAAAGTCATCAGAAGATCAAAACAAACTGGAAGACGATTTAGAAAAGGTATCTGAATGGTCCGAAAAGTGGCAGTTGACCCCAAACAACGAAAAGGTCATCCACATGAGTGCTAAAAGGAACTCAAACTTCGGTTACACGATAAATCAGTCTAATCTAAAAGCGGTAAATTCAACTAAATACCTAGGTATTAAAATTACGAACAACTTAAAGTGGAAGGAACAGATAGAAAATGTTGTGGGAAGGCTAACCAAAGACTGCGTTTTATTGGCAGGACACTTAGAAGATGTAACAGACCTACTAAGGAGACTGCCTGCACTACGCATGTCCGTCCTCTTTTAGAATACTGCTGCGCGGTGTGGGGTCCTTACCAGATAGGACTGACGGAGTAAATGGAAAAAGTTCAAAGAAAGGCAGCACGTTTTGTATTATCGCGAAATATGGGAGAGAGTGTCACAGAAATGATACAGGATTTGGGCTGGAAATCATTAAAAGAAAGGCGTTTTTCGTTGTGACGGAATCTTCTCACGAAATTCCAATCACCAACTTTCTCCTCCGAATGTGAGAATATTTTGTTGACACCGACCCATAGAGAGGAACGATCACCACGATAAAATGAGGGAAATCAGAGCTCGTAGGGGAAGATATAGGTGTTCATTCTTTCCGCGCGCTGTATGAGATTGGAATAATAGAGAATTGTAAAGGTGGTTCGATGAACTCTCTGCCAAGCACTTGAATGTGATTTGCAGAGTATCCATGTAGATGTAGATGTAGACCCAAGTTGTGAACAAGACACTTTGCAAGCTGGTGGTGGCTCGACAATGGTGTGGACTGTGTTTACATTGAATGGACTTGGCCCTCTGGTTCAACTGAGCCCGTCATTGACTGGGAATAGTTCTGTTCCGTTACTTGGAGACCATTTATTGATGGACTTCACGTTGCCAAACAATGGAATTTTTATGATAACAGCGCGCCATGTCAGAACATTCTCCACATTCGAGCGAATGATTTGGCCACCCAGATCGCCCGACATTAATCCCATGGAACATTTATGGGGTATAATGGAGAGGTCACTGGCGAATGAGGCAGCATGGCTCAGTAATTCGGGAGGGGACTTCCAACGACTTCTTACATCCATGCGATACGGAACTGATGCATTACGCCGAACAAAAGGAAGTCCAACACATTAGGAGGTATCCCATGACTTTTCTCACTTCAGTGTATGTTGTTCCTCTTCCTGTCAGTTAAAATTTGTGACCTTGCTTAATATTCACCATGTATGAACATAACGTGAACGATGGCACCTCATTGTGGAGCTGTGTGACGCCCCCTGAAGATCGTAAGGTGTTCGTCAAACAGCACCCCTGCAGCGTCCTCTCGCCACCCCCTGGTGACGAAGCTTCCTCTAATTCTAGTAGGACGAGTCGGGTACCTGTCGGTCACAGCCTAGGGGCTTCGTTTACGCAACGTACATCGCATTGCAGTCTCGCCCCCGCTAAGCCGCTGACATGGGGATTAAGCCCGAAGACGGCGAGTGTACAACAAACTGGTTTCAGCAAATCACTTTCCCGGTCACCTATTCACTCGTACGTGCTTTAGTCACCCCGTGAGGTCACGCTGCGTTGTTGTTATTCCCGCGCAGCTATTCTGCCGCAGTTTTATCCTTACGCGGACAACAGGAAGTATACTTACCACCAAGTGTATTTCTTTACTGCGTTCATAGGAATATGTCGTACAACTCCTGTACACTCTTGGCATCTAGTGGCAGTTCTCTTCACCCGCTGCAGTTTCTGTTTCTTGTGGAATATACCTTTTAATTGTCGTGAAACGTATTTTTTCCCTTTCAGGAGCGATGGAAGTATACACAATCAGAGACGTTTCGACACTATTTTTCCACACTAAAGACATATCATCTACGCCACTCTCGCCCCCCCCCCCCTCCCCCAACCCATTAGAATTAGTTTCCATTCCTTGAGCGCTTATCAGGTCTAAATCTAGTTAATGCGCATTTTTTAAAGGACTGAGTGTTATTTCAGTGCTAAAAAAAGGTGGTTCAAAAAGAGCACCGGTTTTGAAACTGCTAGTGAATTTTCGTTTGTCGGTTGGTGACATTGTTTTGATACGTTTCTACTTCCAGGAACATTCCGGTTATTGACTCAGTTTGAATTCCTCGTGTTCGGTGTCTAACCATGGAGCAGCTCACTTGTGCGCAACGTGTGCTAAGAACGTTTGATCAAAATGGAGAAAGTTATGCAGCAACTTCGCGCGATTCTAGGGCGTAATGAGGCACCGAATGAACCAACAGTTCGCAGACGTATGAAAAGTTCTTTGAGACGGGTTCAACAGTAAATCTTAAAAGTCTTTGACCTTGTTGTTCCGACTGAACTGAGCAGACATTGCTGTAGTTTGGGAGAGTGTGACTATTAGCTCAATGAAATCAATTAGCCACCGCTCCCAACATTTGGGTTAAGCTGTTCTTCAGTACGGAGAACTCTCCGGTATGATCTCCATTAATACCCCTGTAAAATTCAGATGACTCAGTAGCTGAAAGTGACGACAGTTTAGTGACTGGGTTCTGAGAAGACGTCAGAAGGCGACAGCTTCGCAAACAAAATCATCTTCAATAATTAAGCACTTTTACACTTAAATGAGTCTGTGAATAAGCAGAACTGCCATATCTGGGGGTCAGAAAGTCCTTGCATGATCCAAGAAAGCGAAAGGACAAGTTGTGACAGTCAATGGAGGCCGATACCATACGATGATAAAGGAGTTTTTATGGCCTTATTTGGATGGAAATGACATTGAAGAGGTGTGGTTTCAGCAGGATGCTGCCACCTGCCGTACATCCCACGAAACAGTTTAGTTGCTCCATGAGCGGTTGCCGGATCGCCTCATTTCGCGCAATGCTGATCATCAGTGGCCGCCAAGGTCATGTGACTTAACACTGTGACTTTTTTCTTTGGAGTCGTCTGAAATCAATGGTGTATGCCAATAAACCCTGAAACATTGTAAGTGGCTAATTACTTTTTTCCATATGATAATGCATGTACTGGTGTTTTGTCTATGTGGTATTGTGAAGCTGAAATCGTAATTAGAGAAACAGTTAAGCTTATATTTAAATCTGTAAGTAATCCATAATTCTTGAAAAGTGATCACCAATGCAAAAGTTAATCAGAAATGTAACATTAAACTGTGTACAGCAACAACCATGGTGAGAGTACAGTCTGTGCTGTCAAATTTAAGAAAACTGTCCTGTTAGCAATAATACAAGCAGTCTCACTGTGAGAAAAATATGAAATATAAATAACTACCAAAAACGGCCTGTCTGAAAAGTATGTCACTGCTGAAATGTCGATTGTATCCAGTGATTTTTTTCTAAAAAAAAGTTTGAGGATACTCCGACACTGGATATAATGTGGCGAAAATTACTTATAACTGAAGCATGGGATACCACCCGTCTGCTTGTAGCCATGACTTCATCAACATGTCGAACTACAAAAACAAATGGTATCAGCCTCTTCAGTTGACTTTAGAGCTCAAACGAAGCAGGCGATACCGAGAAACACTTATACATACAAGAGAATGTGGTATCGAACACTTCAGTTTACATCTCCTCAAATGAAGCATGCTATTCCCATCGACCCCTCAACAATAAAAGAAAATGGTATCGTACACTTCAATTGACCTGTAATACATCTCAAATGAAACAGCAAACGGAACGACAAACGCAAACGAATAAAGGATAACAAAACAAAGATGGCAATGGATCGCGAAGGATCAAGGTAGCGGGACCCTAGAGACATTTATCGGTAGCTCGTCTTTGAGCGTATGCATATCTGTTTAGCACTACCATCGACCACTATTAGCGGGCGAGGGCACTACATGCTTGTCGAACTGGCTGTCAGCGATTCAGCTGTCGAGAACGGTTGCCGCAGCTTCGAAATGCTTGAAACAGTCAATGGCATCGCTTTTCCCACCAAAAACTGCACCAGTATCGTTCGTATTGCAGTTACCAACACGAAAAAATGAAATAAAAATTTTTCGTCCGTGAAATAAATCTTTAGCACTCTTCCAAGTTCTCAACATCGTACAAAAATTTCTTTGTCGACGAAAAAGTTTAGGGGTACGCATCCCCCAGCGTTCCCCCATAAAAACAGCACTGATTGTATCACATGTACATTATAAATGGCCTAACTGTTTGCGCAATGAATAAATGCTGTCCTGCTGCTATCTCCAAGCTACTGCGGTTGCAGTTGCTACACTAGTTAAAAAATAAAAATTCAAACTACTAGCAATGCGATGTGTAATGTGTGCTTTAAATTACAGAGACATCCACAAAACTTTTGTGCTAATAAATCTCTTTACTGCAATGATCATTGCAAATTGAAGTTGTGTTACTGCGAAACTCGGAAAAGCAAAATTATAAACGTGAAACTTGAAATAAAGAGACGAATGCTGATTGATGGAAAGACAATAAAGTAAATGTGTTAACAAAACTTTACATCACTAAGACAAACTGTTTTAAACTTGAAATATTAAAAATTCGCTTTACATTAATAGTAGAAAAGCCTGAATAAATTCTCTGTACTTCCTTACAAATACATATGCTATCCATCTTTGAAGAAAAATCAGTAGATCGCACATTGTTATATTACCATAAAAATCTCCAATTACAAATCCCTGACCAAATTAATTACAACGCTTGGATGTTAGGGCAAATGCGCTAATACAGTACCTTTTGAAGTCTTCTGAATGAATTTACACAATATCTCTCCACAGATGAAAAATAATATAAGAAAATTGTTGCTGGCACACAGCACGGCCTAAGCACTTCGTACTCCATCACAAGACACAACTCTACTCATCCTTCTCTGTCTCTCTCCAAGACTGCACTCCGTTCATAAGCAAAGGTTCTACTAACAGTCTCTCACAAATCAACATCTTTGGAAGAGATGTTACTCAGATGCTATTGAAGCATTACTTTTCCGCGTCATATCCAAGATGTTAGCAAAATTACAGTTTACTGTATAACATTGGTAGCGAAATGGATGTGGATACTTGTCATGCAGTCACAGTGAATTTCATGGACAGAATTCTTGCATGCAAGCCCAGTAGACGAGGTCATATTCCTCACATTTTTCTTACTTGAAATGGGAAGGTTAGATGAACACGTTTATGAATTTTGTTTGTGTTTTTTTGCAAAAATAAGCCGGCCGATGTGGCCGAGCGGTTCTAGGAGCTTCAGTCCGGAACCGCGCTGCTACTACTGTCGCAGGTTCAAATCCTGCCTCGGGCATGGCTGTGTGTGATGTCCTTCGGTTAGTTGGGTTTACGCAGTTATAAGTCTATGGAACTAATGACCTCAGATGTTAAGTCCCATAGTACTTAGAGCCATTTGAACTTTTTTTTTTTTTTTTTTTTTTTTTTTTTTTTTTTTTTTTTTTTTTTTTTTTTTTTTTTGCAAAACTAAACTTCTTACTTTGATGTATCAAAACCGGTGTTGAGCCATCCTGTGTTACACTAAGAAACAATTCATTTCCATTTAAGATAATCCTGAGATCATTTATGAAAGGAAGAAAAAAACTTGATCCGTTACGTTGTGCTAGTTTCAAAAAAATGCGTTATCTGTTAAGCGTTGTGGAGAAATGAAAATATAAAATCTCCGTTTTTTATTAATTTAATATGGAAATTTTTTAATCCTATAATTTACAAATTAGTTTATTTTTCCTCTGAAAAAGCACAGCAGAAATATGAAAATATATCTTATTTTATACTGACATCTTAAAACATTAGGCACTGTTTAACTGCGTAAGTTGTACGTTACATGCCAATAAAACCCACCAGTAACTGCTTAAACGTTAGAAAATTTGCCATGAAAGGAGCTGAAAAGTGATAAACATTGTCAGACGTCACACGCCGATTACTTCACTCTGCTTCTGTCAGAAGCATTTTTTCATTCATTATTACACTGCTAGAGCACTATGCAAAAAATAAATCTAAATTCTGAAGCTCCTCCCAGCTTGAGGCCCCAAGCGGCCCCATGTGTCGTCTGGGTATTAAACTGGCACTGTACATACCACCAAATAACGTTGGTTATATTGTCGTGAGAACTATGCTTACCATCAACGTAATTAAACCACGAGGCGTAGGAAGTATACTTTCAACTAATTTTATATTTCTTTTCGTCGACTGCGGCAAGCACATTTACCGCCAACTCGTTTTTCTACGCTCAAGCTAATATGCCTCATCACGTCTGGATATGCCTGACATCTTGCGGCAGTAAGTTGTGCCACTACAACAATCAGTTTCTGTTTGTCGTCAGATCACTACTGTTATCAGTAGTGAAGTCGGAACACACAGCTTCGTTTTTACGGTATAGTGTGCGCGCATTGATACAATAGCTGGAACAAGCCTTTATTTTCAATTTTTCAAAACCCGGAGCGTTTAGCGTCATCAAGGGATTTCGAAGTTTGTGTAATGGCAGCCCCACAACACCTCACCTAAGAGGATTGGTCCTAAATTCAAAAATAAAATTAGCAAAAAATTAACTACAGTCGATTGACCACAATTCTGTTATGATAAAAAAACTTCACTGAGTCGCTACAAAAACTGCGCCCGCGAAAAGGATACCGTTACCGATCTAAGTCATCATACGAATAATCCAGCACGATGGCTTGCAGGAATCTATTTCCACTGATTTACGAGGATCATAAAGAGAGTAGAGCCAGAATTATTAATATATAACAGCAAAAAAACGCTCTTTGAAGTAGGGATGGGAAAAACCGACCGTTCAAACCGGTACAGGTATTTTAGCTCTGAATAACCGGTACGTTTCGCTATTTGTTTGGTCTCGGTTGTACCAGGCGATTATCATTTTTTTAATAATAATCGAATAAAAAACCGAAGTATCGTTTAGCAATAATAGCAGTGCTAAAATTTCTCGTTTTTAAGTAACTCTTCTTTTAAAAAAGTGGTAATTGCTATTCATGTAGCCGGTCGAAGTGGCCGAGCGGTTCTAGACGCTACAGTCTGGAACCGCTCGACCACTACGGTCGCAGGTTCGCATCCTGCCTCGGGCATGGATGTGTGTAATGTCCTTAGGTTAATTAGGTTTAAGTAGTTCTAAGTTCTAGGGGACTGATGACCTCAGAAGTTAAGTCCCATAGTGGTCAGAGCCATTTGAACCATTATTTTGCTATTCATGTAAATTGCATTGGCCTGAAATATTGCGTTATTATAGAAAATGGGAAACGCGATCAGTACTGTCTCAATAATAACGCCGTTATAAAAAAGCAACAAACACATAGCACAAGAACTGGTAAAGCATTTGTGTCCCTTTTGCCGTATATCGTGGCTTAAGAGACGCGTATACATGCACTGTGCAAGACCTACCCCCAACCTGGTCTTAAGTCCCTCGCTGTCATCGCCGGACATCCGTTGTATTGCAAAATGGAAACATTTTTACGAAGTGTTGTAGCAATGAAGTACGATGCTTCATTTGCTTTAACAGATTAAAAATTTGTCTGCCATTTCTATGAAATACTAAAAAACGAAAATTATGGTACCAGCAATAAATAAAAAACTTAAAAACAATTCATTCATAGTACACAATAAAAACAAAAAGTAATTGATCTGCTGCCTGTGTCTACATAAAGTACCTTTATCTACTTGTAGTCCCTGAACACGGACAGTTTATCGTGAAAAACAGAGTTTTTCAAACTTACCTTTTACTCTTCAGCACTGACTATTCGTAATTCTCAATAGTGGTATGAACTGGATAGCAACATGATATTTGAGCAGAGTTTCAAAAAAATAGAATAATTAGGCGAACGCTTCGTCCAACCACTCACCGTGCTTTTGTTGACTGGCAGGTGTCCGTAATCATTCCGCAAGCGCCTATGAATATCTGCGATGCTCTCGTATTCTGCCAATAGAAATTCAATGACAGCTATCTGCCTGGAACGCACCTCCGTTTCAGACACCATTTTGAAGGCTACGTTTAGCGTCGCCACCTATCAGAACTTCGTGAAACTATAGCAGCTGAAGCGGGAACATTCCACAATGCCCCACAACAAATTCTGCATTTATTCAACCGCAATTGGGCGAGATAAAAATTGTGTTCCATTACTTATTGAACGCCCCTCGTATAAGGGATTCCTTGCCTCCAGTGGCTCTTTACAAAGTAATTGCATTTCGTTTTATTTATTATCCCCTTTTATACCTGTATTGAACTCAAAATATCAGCACAACAATGTAAACATCGGCGGTGTATGTTTTGTGCCTTGTTTGGAAACAAACTTGTTCCATTCACTCACTTAGTACTTGCTGTAGACAACAGCAACTTTACTCTTCGCCCTCAAGGGTGAATTCAGTTCTGTCTCAAGTTTGTTCGCCGGAAAGTATTAGAGCTGCAGTTTAACTGTGATCCGCAGCCGTATCGAAAAGCTTGCTGATGAAGAGTTGGCCGAAATCCATCCCGTACATGGTTTCACCGAAAGCAGTGGACGAGCGTCACAATACCGGTATGCTGAGCTGAGCGATGGAAACCAAATCACAGTACCTTCGAGACTGTAAGAAGTCGATGGTGCGTCGCTGTACACTCTGTCGCGGTGGTCGACATTTTGAACAGTATCTGTCAGGAGGCAGTTCTGTGTTTCACGGAAGACACTGTGCACAGTGTGGTAAAAGTGTATATGATTCGTCTACCTCGACAGTAACTGGCTTGGAACAGAAACCGTAACTTGTGGGTGCATTCCGAGTAGATTTTGTTCTTATTCAACGCAGCAGTGAACTGTCAGGTAGTAACAAGATTCAAGATACACTATTCATGACCTGTGCTCTAAGGCAGACAGTCAACAAACACTGAAGGAGATGCAGTAACTCTGCTAGGGATCTGACAGGCAGTGAACGACTGCAAGATGGGGATGGCGGCTATCGCTGAAACAACCGGTGTTCGATTATATCGGTTTGTTTATACGCCAATTTAACTCTACTATGAAAACCGCTCAAAACAACTGGTATCTGGAATGACCTATTTTCGGTTTTTTTATTGTCATTATATCCTGTAATAAACGTAGAACTCTAACAAAGATTGAAAAATGTTGACTCTCTCAGTTTCAAGATACTGTGGCGAAATAAAAAAAATTTTAATTTATTGATTTTTTTGAAAAGAAATAAAATACGGAGATGGAACTTTAACTTTAGAATATTTGAAAGTTTTTTTTTTTTTTTTTTTTTTTTTTTACGGACTGTAATGACCGGCTTGAATGCGGACAAATTCAGCGCTGCGTGAAATTTGCCTGTAATATAATTTACAATTCCGATTAATAATATTTTTCAATTCTACGTCATTGTTGATTTATTCAGAGTTCTCACCTTAAACGTAGAATTAATCCTTCTGCCGGAATATTAATACATTAGTCACCATCGATGTCCTCTTTGTTGACCGTGCGTATCTTCCCAAGTCGGCATCGCTTTCCTTCACGAAGGCGGTGGAAACAAACGAATACAATGCTACGTCGCTTTAAATAATTCTCGTAAAACTTAGATATTTTTCACTATTTTTTTTATTCACAAGACAATAAGACTTGCTATGCTCGCGGCAAAAATCATAAATATTAAAAAGATGGCTGCCTTTCAGCACACACCAAAATTTACGTCTATCCCCTACAAGGTAACAATCGAAAGTGTATCTTAATTCCATCTTGGAGTACGAAACAAAAGAGAATCCAAAATGAACATTACCGAGATTATATTCTACATTCCTCTCAATATAATCTATGGCGCAGACTTTAAAGTATTGTATCTCTCTGCGTCGTAATGTGTCATTACAAACACAGAATCAAAATATTAAATTAAACAGGCAAATAAAAAAGCCCAGCCATCGTTCGCTGTTTTTCTCGAAATGGAGGGAAATCATCAACACAAATTAGTTAAAATTTAGAATTTAGCTTCAAAATTAAGCTTCCTTCGATAACCAGCACTTTGGTACCAGGTTTCGAGAATTATGCTACCGGTGGGAAAAGATACATCGATGCATCCAGGAAATATCGGGTATCACATGTTACGCCTAACTAGGAGCTTTATTCGATGTTACTATTAATATACCTTTTTCTTTTTCTGTCATTCATAAACTTTCAAAAATTGTCGTTCTACAGTCGTCAAGTAATTCCACACTGTTATCGGTTTCGACGGTGCAACGGTCATCTTTGGAACTGCTAACGAGAATTATAAGATTAGAAATTATAAAAAAGATTTTCACGTCTCTCGTTACAAAAATATGACGGAAATCCAACCTATGCAAAAATGCAGTAATCATACCATAAAACGCGCTAACAGCGTATTCAGCACATGTGTTGTCAAAGTGAACTAAATAGGTAAGCTAGAGTCTCGTCATACCACACATGCAACCTTAAACGTCTATTGAAACACTGCTTAGCACAGTTGTTTTATTTTTATTTCAGAAATAATCAAATTAACAACAAGCAACTTTGGTTAGAGTGTCAACGAGAGATGTAAAGGAAGCTTCAGGAGTGTCCCAGGACAAATGCGTTGAAACCATTACTGTTCGTAATGTATATTAATGGCCCTCAAACAATATGGTAAACTCAGATTTTTGTAGATAATGCGGTTAGCTATAATGAATCACTACCAGGAAAAAGCTGCACAAATATTCAGTCAGGTATTTAAAAGATTTCGAAGTGGTGAAATGTGGGTAACTTTGTTTAAAATGTTTGACACGTACAATTGCGTACTTCAAGAAACGCGAAAGTGTGATGAGGTGTTAGCTTTATGTTTATCATTGCTGTGATTGTGCGTTCACTATACTGCTCATAGTAGCTCACACACATTACTATTTTATTATCTATTAGAACTACTCTTGCATTACTGCTATTTGATATTGTGTTGACAACCTTGTACTCAAGCACGTCACTGATTCCCACTACATCAAACTTCAACCCATCCATTTCTCCTACTAAACACTCTAGGCTACGTACCCCGGTTACAGGCTCTAACACACACACACAACGATCGTAAAACGCCGGCTTTGTTTTCGCGTTGATAACATTCTCTTGAGTAGCCCTCAACCTGAAATCTGAATGCCATCATCAGTAAACCGTGACCTAGAGCTAAATGTCTGCGAGTTATTCATATCCAGTTTACATAGTATGAAATAAAAATTTATTTTTTGAATAACCCTATGTAAACAGGTTGTCTACTCGTTTTTGAGACAGCTCTAATACAGGCGCAGTTTCACAAATAATGTCACAGTTATGCTATCTTTTTCGACTGTTTAAAGTCTTACTTGGACGAAATACGTTTCGTTTTATTTGAATCACCTTTAGTGCTCACAATAACAACTGTGATTTTGTTTGCAAATCAGTTAACGAGATCATAAACAGTATTAATGTTTAAGATTACTTTTTTTTCACTTTTTTATTACACTCGGCTTTGGCTACTACATTTGTATCTTTCTTGAAATGATCTGCTAGTCTGTCCTGAGTGCAAACCATCGTGAAGAAAAATAACCAATACTCATTCAGCGTTAACAGGAAAACAACCACAATACTACAAAACACATCGAACCGCTCACAGTCTCGAAAGCAGGAGCATGCTTCAAAGACAACATACCCGTATTACCACTAACCAAACACAACAACAATAAGAATTTTATGTAATAACTGATATTGTAAAAAACAATAGGTATCAAAGATGTCTGGTTATAACATAGAATAAGATAATCCACAAGCCTCCATGCCCATTCACTCTGTTTGCTTGCATGAGTAAAACCAGCTCATACCAAATTCCTTCATATAACAAAAATTCTGTTAGATATATCCCTATCTTAAATCCCTCTCACTTCGGTGAAACTACACTGCTCCCCCTTACATGTCACAACCACCTGTCTAGTCATCCTATTGATGACACACCAGTAATCCATTTACAGTTATTTCTTGATATTTACAATGTTTAACATTCATTCCTTAATACATTCACCCAAAGTTACAGTAATATACAGCAATTAAAAACATCACTGGACATCTAGATTATACAATGCAATAGCACTTATGACATAACACATAATAAATCCTTAACTTGTCATTGCTTTAGCATATAGGAAATATAATTATAATCTTTAACTAAAGAGAACTATTTACACAGCTAAATATTTTAGCTTAGAATGTAAAAATGAGAAATGTAGAATAAGACACAAATTTAGTCAATTTTTATGTAATAGTCTTAGTTAAAGGATTAATTTAAATCCCGCCTAATTTTAAACATCTCCCCACACCAAATACTTCAATGCATTATTCAATACTCACTTAATTGTCTGTCTAACTTTACATATACAAACAACACAAAATTTCTTAATACTAACAAAACAGAGAACCAATAAAATACATTTGGTCGGCATAAGACAAAATAATTCAGTCTAGTGTCTTTGTTTAGTAGGTCTTTGTTGAAAAAAATAATAACAGAGACAATACAACTAAATAAACTCTGTCTTATACTTTTGACAACAAACATACTTCCAGGTTTTGTTTTACGCCCATGTCTGTCGCATTATAGCACGTCACGGTTTGGCACATGCTTGACACGGACAGAGAACTATTGGAATAGCATGTGGCGGTATGTATGTGAAGCAGATCAGTTCGTGTGACGGAGATGACAGTCCTCGTTCACTGCTCATAGCCACTCCCATTGACTCAGCAGATTACCGCGGAAAAGTCCATTATCTCTTGCACAGTCCTCTCTCTTTCATGCAAAATTGTGGAACCCGATAAGTCGTTATTGTTTTCCAAGATTGTGGCACATCACAACTGACGCGGGACGTACGTCTCTATTTTGCGTCATCCCTTTATTGTTTTGCTGATGTAAGGTGTCTCTCCATAGAGGGAAAGTTTGCTCCTCATGACCCTACTTTGGTATACTACGCTACTGGCATTAAAATTGCTACACCACGAAGATGACGTGCTACAGGAAGAAGAGGCTGTGATATGCAAATGATTAGCTTTTCAGAGCATTCACACAAGGTTGGCGCCGGTGGCGACACCTACAACGTGCTGACATGAGGAAAGTTTCCAACCGAATTCTCATACACAAACAGCGGGTGACCGGCGTTGCCTAGTGAAACGATGTTGTGATGCCTCGTGTAAGGAGGAGAAATGCGTTTCCGACTTTGATAAAAGTCGGATTGTAGCCTATCGCTATTGCGGTTTATCGTATCGCGACATTGCTGCTCGCGTTGGTCGAGATCCAATGACTGTTAGCAGAATATGGAATCAGTGGGTTCAGGAGGCTAATACGGAACGCCGTGCTGGTTCCCAACGGCCCCGTATCACTAGCAGTCGAGATGACAGGCATCTTATTTACATGGCTGCAACGGATCGTGCAGCCACATCCGGATCCCTGAGTCAACAGATGGGGATGTTTGCAAGACAACAATCATCTGCACGAACTGTTCGACGACGTTTGCAGCACCATGGACTATCAGCTCGGAGACCATGGCTGTGGTTACCCTTGACGCTGCATCACAGACAGGAGCGCCTGCGATGGTGTACTCAACGATGAACCTGGGTGCACGAATGGCAAAATATCATTTTTTCGGATAAATCCAGGTTCTGTTTATAGCATCATGATGGTCGCATCCGCGTTTGGCGACATCGCGGTGAACGCACATTGGAAGCGTGTATTCGTCATCGCCATACTGGCGTATTACCCGGTGTGATGCTATGGGGTGCCATTGGTTACACGTCTCGGTCACCTCTTGTTCGCATTGACGGCACTTTGAACAATGGACGTTACATTTCAGATGTGTTACGCCCCGTGGCTCTACCTTTCATTCGATCCCTGCGAAACCATACATTTCAGCAGCATAACGCACGACCGCATGTTGCAGGTCCTTTATGGGCCATTCGGGATACAGATAATGTACGACTGGTGCCCTGGTCAGCACATTCCCCAGATCTCTGAGCAACTGAAAACGTCTGGCCAATGGTGGCAGAGCAACTGGCTCGTCACAATACGCCAGTCACTACTCTTGATGAACTGTGGTATCGCGTTGAAGCTGCATGGGCAGCTGTACCTGTACACACCATCCAAGCTCTGTTTGACTCAACGCCCAGGAGTATCAAGGGCGTTCTTAAGGCCAGAGGTAGTTGTTCTGGGTACTGATTTCTCAGGATCTATGCATCCAAATTTCGTGAAAATGTAATCACATGTCAGTTCTAGTATAATATATATGTCCAATGAATACCCCTTTATCATCTGCATTTCTTCTTGGTGTCGCAATTTTAATGGCCAGTAGTGTATATTACAGTGCCTGTGTTGTTAAGAAGGAAGATGTACTGTGGCAAGTGGGCGAGACCATGGTAACTGGCCCACCTTTCTTCCTGATTTTTCTTCAGCTTGTATTTTGAAAGTTTCCACTGATCTTTGCATGTGTAAACATTTGTACATACTTTCAGCACCTTTGCAGCTAAGTAATTACGGCGTTTCACTGATTATCTATTCATAAAAAAGTGTTGTGGCCTGTCGATGGTCGAACCCGGGACTCCAGTTGGCAGTGCTGAAGCCGGGGCCTACCGCGCCGCTTCTCGTCAGGAGGCCGAGCAAGTTCAGTAGCGTCAAGGGGCAGTACAGAGTGATACAACGGTATTCAGAAGTATTCCTTCATTCAGTTAGTTTACAGAAGCGGAATGTCGGTGCACCACCTACGCGCTGTTCCGTGAGTCCGGCCGTCTCAGCACTTCTGGACTGCCGACACCGCTGCTGCAGTCATCAAGGCTGCCAGACGATGGAAGTCAGCCGCGCTCACCCGGTAGCCGCCCGCCGAGGCATAGTGACAGGCGCCGCTCAACTGTTCGCGATTCCGGAGACTGTTACAGTCCCTGGTACCCTCTGCCCTGTTTGGCCTGCTCTGTCCGATCTTGGAACGAAGGTGGTTGTACTGGTCACCCGTGGCCCTCTGCTGCTACTGCTCCCAGGTCAGGGCCCGACTCGAACCTGCGCCCTCCTGGACGCCATGCCACAACTCGCCTTTAGTGGTGCTTGCCGGATGGCAACACCTGCCGCCGTCCCTAACGCTGTTTCATCTCTGCTGCGCCTCCTGCGGCGTGTGCCTCGCCCAGACCCGGGTACGCCAGGTGGCAAGTGAACGTGGCCCATCCTGGACCCGCTGCAGACCACTGTCACTGCCCTCCTTCAGTCAGACCGTGCAATCTCCAAGTACCCGGCTGCCGTTCCATCAGACCCCGGTATTGTGTCCCCGGAGGTGGAATACAGCCCAAACAAGTGCATATAAACAAAGTACAGGTTTACACGGTATTTACATCACTGCCAGACTGGTCCTAAGCTCAGACCAGCACAGGTCCGACCCGACTCTTGTCTGACCTGGCACACCCCTCTCAAGCTAAAAGTGCCTGACTATACTGCTTTTCCCCTCGCTTCTGACGTAGTGTCAGAGGGAGACAGAAACTATGTCAGGGGTAAATTCCCGTATGTCAGCCACTTACACATCGCCACTCCCGGCTCTGTCCTACTGCCTCGCCTCATACATCGCAATAACTTAAAGCAACGCTGCAATTTCTGCCTCGCTGTTGCTGCACACCAAACAAATCGTACGTGCAATACGCCGCTGCAGCTCCGCCCCATGTTTACTCTGCCTGGCCTACTGGCTGCCGACTATTATCATACACTGCCAGTGGCCCCAGACTTCATCGCTAGGGGACTGATGACCATAGATGTTAAGTCCCATAGTGCTCAGAGCCATTTTTGAACTTCATCGCCCAACCGCGCTTTTACTGAATTTTTAGCAAAATTCCCCTTTCCTATAACTAGAGCTAATACTAGCTCAGCAAAAACATTTAGTGCAGTAGCATCACCTGTGCCAACCTAACCTTCCACGGGGTGCGTTCTCCCAGAAATTGGGGCAAGTTGACCCATATGATTTCGTCATACTTAGTTACTACAATGGTTATTTAACTGAAAATATATCGACTTTAATATTGATAGTTCATTTTAATATAAATTCCTGCCGCTTTATGTCGAAAACTACAATCATAAATCGTGTTGAAACTTCCTGGAAGATTAAAACTGCGTGCCGGACCGAGACTCGAATTCGGCACCATTGTCTTTCGCGGGCAAGTGCTCAACCAACATTTTTTTTTTTATTTTGTTCGTTGTTGATCGTTGTGTTTGGTCGTTGTGGACGTCACATGACATCCGTTAAAGTTCGTTTATTGATCCTTCCACTCAGTTTTTTATTACAGAGGCCAACCGGCTCTCTGACCGAACACGTTGAGCTACCGTGCCGGCGTCCAACTGAGCTACCCATGCACGACTCACGCCCCGTCCTCACAGCTTTACTTCCGCCACTACCTCGCCTCCTACTTTCCAAACTTCAAAGAAGCTCTCCTGCGAACATACCCTAGGCTGTGGCGATCGCAGGAGAGCTTCTGTGGAGTCTGGAAGGTAGGAGGCGAGGTACTGGCGGAATTAAAGCTGTGAGGACGGGGCGTGAATCGTGCTTGGGTAGCTCAGTTGGTAGAGCACTTGCCCACGAAAGGCAAAGGTGCCGAGTCTCGGTCCGGCACACAGTTTTAATCTGCCAGGAAGTTTCATATCAGCGCACACTCCGCTGTAGAGTGAAAATTTCATTCTATAAATCGTGTTATCATTGTTATATTGACAGTTTGACAGGAAAGCATGTCCAGAACTTTTATCAGTGTTTGTCTGATTGCCCGAAAGGATCTTCACAGTTCAAACATTCATAAAGAAAGTACCGGGTGTCTCATGAAGGACACCCCAGAAGAGTCCGCGGGTTGCGTGGCATGTTTGCCAAATGTTGCCGCTGCGTCTGCCAGTCGTCCCCATGCATAGTTCTCGGATACCAATACTTTGCGCGTGTCCCCTACACTGTGCGACTGAGTGTACTGGCATTTTCTTTAGAGTTTTTTTGACAAGTTCAATCGCTTCAAATATTGTTGTTAGACATCAGAATTGCAATTGCGCCGAATCCGGGGCTTTCCCTGCCTGGATGTTTCTGGGCCCGGTCCTCAGACAGAAACACCTTGTGCGTGTCTTCTATATTGTGCGACTGAATATTTGGGTGTCTTGTTTCGAGTTTCCTGATGAGTTTCCATTCGGTATGGTACACACGAAGGATCAACGAGTGTTTCTTGTGCTGAACTATGCAAAAACAAAATCGTTTGTGAATGTCGGCTTGAATTCGTGCGAAAACTTCCCGGTGTGCAATAATTCCACGATACGCAGATTAGTGAAGAAATTTCAAGAGACTGGATCTGTTACACAAACGAAAGTCTAGAGAACCCGGTGTATTAACCGAAAAGAATTAGACGAGATAGGGGAGGCCTTTGAAAGAAGTCCGAGAAAATCGCTGCGCCATTTGGCACTTCAGATTGGTGTGCCAAGAGCATCAGCTCACAGATCTGAGCACAAAGTGAAATTGAAACCATACATAATAACTGTAGTGCACCAACTGAGGAACTCAGGTACTGTTGCCCGACGTCGTTATTGCAACTGGCTGTTACAGTCTGGGCACGATGGGGAAGCTGATCTTGTGATGCCTTTTTTTCTGGTGTTGCATGCCTGCATTTGTTAGGGTACGCAAATTCTCAGAACAATCGGCGCTGGAGCTCCGAACGTCCTCATGAATTACATCAACAACATCTGCATGATGTGAAAACAGAGGTGTGGTGTGCAATTAGTGAAAGACAAATTATTGGACCAATCTTTTTCCACGAAACAATATGTTCTGACAGGTATGTGAACAACATGCTGCATCCTTTTTTTCCAGGATTAACACATAGCAAAAAGATGTACGGTTATTTCATGCAGGACAATGCAAAACAAAATAACAGCTCTTACACAGAGGAATGCCATGGGCACAATTATTTGTCTACAGACACCAAAGATGCCGCACTGGACTGAGAAAGCTCCAAACTTCACAGCTATTGGTCGTTCATCTTTTGTACATGCGTACTTACACTTTGACAGCATCAGTCCCATTATTTTATAGCCACACCAAATAATATAGTTAGACACGAAAACTACTAAAATCGCTTTGAAAACAGTTACAGAAAATCTAAAGACAGCATTTAAATGACAATAAAGAGAAAATTCCTTTAAATTGTACCATAAATATTAAATTCATTATTAACGTCCTACGCGAAACTGTTTATAAAACCACACACTAAAATGCATGCAATAATTTTCTTTTAGTGATGGAGATCTGGTATGAAATAAGCGTTTTAATGTAAACATAGAGACATTATTTACTTACTATAAATAAAAATATATTATAGGATTGGAGAGTACCAAAACAAAGAGTTCTGCACAGTTAGACGAAAAGGTTAGTCACTGCATGACTTGTTTATACTTTGGTTTTGTAAACTTTATGTTTATTTAATAAAAAAATTGTGGAATAACGTTTCTAAAGAACGATATTTGAGCATTGGTTGGAAAATAAGAATTTAGTTATCTGAAGATTAGTTTCACTTAGCTCCACCTACATTATGTAACGATGTGCTTTCACTACTTCATGCAGAACATAGGGTCAACACCCACACGAAGACCTTGTCTCTCTTTCCTGCTTACTTGACATCAGTGGGCAGTGAAATTGAGCACCTGGCCCACGGGCGTTCAGAATGTAGTAAATAAGAGTAAGCAGCTGAATTACAGACCCATATCACTAATGTCGATTTTCAGTAGGATTCTGGAAGATATACTGTGTTCGAACATTATGAGTTGCCCCCAAAGAAAACGATTTTTTGACAAACGCCCAACACGGATTCAGAAAATATCGGTCTTGTGAAACGCAAACAGCTCTTTATTCTCACGAAGTAATGAGTGCTATCGACGGGGGATGTCAAATCGATTCCATAGTTTGATTTCCAGAAGGCTTTTCACTTTTCATACCATACTTCACAAGCGACTTCAAATTGCGTGCCAACGGAGTATAGTCTCAGTTGTGTCACAGGATACGTTATTGCCTGTCATAAATGTCGTAGAACACAGTAATTGATGGAAAATCATCGAGTAAAATAGAACTGATGCCCGGCGTTCTCCAAGGAAGTGTCACGGGCCCTCTTAGATTGTTTGCAGATGACACTGTTATTTACTGTCTTATAAAGTCATCAGATAATCAAAACAAACCGTAAAACGATTTAACAAGATTTCTGTATGGTGTGAAGAGTGATAATTGGCTCTAAATAATGAAAAGTGTGAAGCCAATCGTATGAGTACTAAAAGTAATTCGCCAAATTTCGGTTACACCATAAAACACAAACATAAAGGCTGTAAATTCAAGTAAATACTTAGGGATTACAATTACAAATAACTTAAATTGGAATGATCACATAGATAATGTTGTGGGGGAAAGCAATACACAGGCTGTGATTTATAGGCAGAAGACTTAGAAAATGCAGTAGATTTACTAAAGAGACTGCTTAAACTACACTTGTCCGCCCTCTTCTTGAATACTGCTGAGCGATGTGAGATCTGCATCAGACAGGATTGACGGAGGACATCGCAAAAGTTCAAAGAAGAAATAGAGGAGAGAATGCCACAGATATGATACGAGAATTGGGATACCAGTCATTAAAATAAAGGCGATTTTCGGCAGGATCTTCTGATGAAGTTTCAATCACCAACTTTCTCCTCAGCGTGTGAAAATATTTTGTTGCCGCCACATAGGGAGGAATTATCGCCATAGTAAAATAAGAGGAATCAGAGCTCTCACAGAAAAATTTGAGTGTTTGTTTTTAACGCACACTCCTCGAGAATGGAACGATAGAGATATAGCTTGAAGATGGTTCGATGAACCCACTGCCGGGCATTTAATTGTGAATTGCAGAGTAATCATGTAGATGTGGATATTCACCAGTCTGCTCCTATACTTTTTATCTCTATGACTACAGCCATCTGGTATTTGGGACAGGGTACACGTCAACTTTGCAGGGCCTTTTTGGAATGCTATCTCAGTTGTGGTGTAGACGCTTTTTCTAAGTTCCCTTACATAAGGCGAATGTGTAAAACAATGCAGAAGCCACAGTCCAGACTCTCACACAAATTTTCATCTTTGAGGGTCTTCCAAGAATAGTGGTCTTAGTTAATGGCCACCAATTTACTTCAACAATGTTTACAAATTATTTTGACCAAATTATTTTCACCAAATTATTTTCGTCCTTTCCATCGTCAACCCATGTGGAGAGGTGGGGTGAATGATCTGCACTTTCAAAGCAGTTCAGTTAAATTGAACAGTACATGCATTAATGGTTATCTTGAATACTTACACGGTTACATCAGTTGCTGGGGAGGGGAGGGAGGCTAAGTGGGAAGCCTGCAGAGCTCCGGTATCACAGGCAACCTCAGACCCTTCATCCACCTCATCCATTCACAGCAGCATGAGTGAACATCAATGTTCTACCGAGGCTGTAAGTTGTGGGTGCGACCATTTGGCAGATTATCTGGGACGCTGCATTTATGGGGAGGCAGCTGGTCACCACTGAAGGTGCCATGAAAATCAGCTGTGGCCTGGGTTGGTCATGGCAGAGTATTCCATGTCATACCACCTGCGACCCGAGCTTTGGATGGCTCAGCACCTACCACTCCCTCCAGCAGCAGGACAGACAGCTGCACCAGTTTTCTGCAGGTGCCATGAACTGTATTTCCACACGGCCTCCACGGCAAGAAACAGCAGCCTCCAACAATCCCATGGACACACTCCCCCCTCATGGCGACACTGGTGCTGACAAGATCATACTCCCAGTGCCACCATCATCCAGCTGGGAGCCACATTCAGCAATGGTCCTTCAGTGCCCAACTCCCCAGACAGAGTTTTTGGATGGAGGAGGTGTGTTCCTGGTGTCTGAAGTGACCTTCCCCCCCCTTTTCCCTCCGTACTGAAGCCTGGCATAAATTTGGCCTGTGCAGCCTAATATGCTGTCTCAAAGAGGAGGGATGCTGTATACAACTATTTGGAAACTGACAAGTGCAACTGAATTTATGTGGCCGCAATACCACCAACGCACAAATCACCATGGTTACACTGCAAGCAGTGGTACAGGTCAGAAACACACCTCCCAGCTTCACGTAGTATCACAGCGTGTCGATAAGCTTCTTTTGGCTCAGAATAAAATGCTGGCACTCCTAGCAGAGGCCCACTTGCGTTGTGTCCTTGCTCAATGACCGGACGCTGTGATCTGGGTGTTACTTATATGATGACCACTGAGATGGTATTGAAGTTTGAGGGGGTTTACTGTGCCAGCTAAGTCGACACCTACAACTCATAATCAAATATGATAGGACATGGTTTCGAGTACTGTACTTGTCTCTGTGCAATCAGCATAATGTGCTCAAAAAATGAGCTGTGTACCATGACTCGACAGCCATCCTCCTGGGTCACGAACAAGTAGTGTCTTTTCTATACTGCTCAGCCTCGTTGATAAGCAGCTCCACTGCAGTAGAGGCTGTTTTTTTAAACATACCATGCCGGGAAAAATTTGGCACCCCTTAAAAGAAGACGTAGATTTTGATCCAATGATGACATATTCCATCTGGCAGATACTAGATGGACTGATAATGGTTTAAAATGTTGTCCTCCAACAGATAGCGTAGTGACATAGCTGCCAGACCGCCATCTGTGTTCGCTCTTTAATAGGGAATGCTCACAGCCAGGAGTCTCAATGTTATGCAAACGTGTAAAGCATGCAGGCAAACATGCCATGGAGATGCACTTGTGGCTCCTACAGCCCAATGAGCGAGTTTGAAAGGGGCCGAATTCAGGCCTTCCGATTGGGGGGGGGGGGGGGAGGGGGGATGGTTCCTTTTGAGAATTTCCACACAAGTTGGACGTGGTGCGTCAATTGTGCAACACTGGTGGTACCAGTGATCACGTGAACATTCTCACACATATAGATGAGGTTCTGGACGTCCACACAGCACAAATACCCGCCAGGATCCTCGTACTGTAAGGGCTGCAGTGGCAGATCGTACAGCTACCAAAACACTGATAAAAGGGTTTGTGAGGCCAGATGTTCCAACACGAACTGTTGTGAACCGATTATTAGCAGTGGGACTACATGCACACGCATCTCTAGCCCATCTTCCACTCACACCACAGCATCGACATGCATGGCTCGACTGGTGCCGTCACAGGGTCATATAGATGATGGACCGGCGCGCCGTGGTCTTCAGAGTCGAAAACAGATTCCGCCTGCACGCAAGTGATGGTCGTTTGCGCGTACGACGTAGATCTGGTGAGCTCTTTCTCGCAGGGTGCATCATCCAATTCACATTAGACCCACCCCAGGCCTTATGGTCTGGGATGCGATAAGCTAAAACTCTCGTTTACCTTTGGCGTTTCTGGAGGGGCCGTTAAGCAGCTCTCGGTACATGCAGAATGTTGTTAGACCCATTATTTTGCCGTTCACGCAAAAGGAAGGTGATGTGTTATTGCAACAGGACAATGTTCGCCCACACATTGCCCGTTAAATCCAACGTGTTCTGCAAAACGTGCAGCGACGTCCCTGGCCAGCACGACCTCCGTACTTGTCTCCAGTCGATCGTTTGTGGCACATGACAGGACGAAAAGTGACCCATGCGACTCGCAACCAACAACTGTTACAGAATTACGTGAACAGACCGAGCAGGCGTGGAGTAATGTATTCCAGGACAGTATTTTCCATCTGCGCGATCGACTGGATGCCAGGGACGGCGTTGTATTGCCGCCTATGGAGGATACACCACGTACTGATATAGGTGTTTCAGCAGGGATCGATACCTGGTACCTACTGATCTGTAAACAGAATTATTTCATGTACTCTATGTGCACTGTTGCAACAATAAATCATGAGTGAATTGGAAACCTCTAAAAGGGTGTACAATTTGTTTATGGCAGTCGATTTGTCGTCTGTTTCTAACAGGATTTACTCAGTTGTTCTGATCAAGCATGAATTTCACATTGTTACTTCGAAAAAAGTGGCAGTCATAACCACATTAATAATAAGAAATTATGTGTTTTGCGTGTACTAAGGAAATTTGTTTATCTTTTAGGCTTGAAAGCAATCTGCGTTCAAAAATACACTCCTGGAAATGGAAAAAAGAACACATTGACACCGGTGTGTCAGACCCACCATACTTGCTCCGGACACTGCGAGAGGGCTGTACAAGCAATGATCACACGCACGGCACAGCGGACACACCAGGAACCGCGGTGTTGGCCGTCGAATGGCGCTAGCTGCGCAGCATTTGTGCACCGCCGCCTTCAGTGTCAGCCAGTTTGCCGTGGCATACGGAGCTCCATCGCAGTCTTTAACACTGGTGGCGTGCCGCGACAGCGTGGACGTGAACCGTATGTGCAGTTGACGGACTTTGAGCGAGGGCGTATAGTGGGCATGCGGGAGGCCGGGTGGACGTACCGCCGAATTGCTCAACACGTGGGGCGTGAGGTCTCCACAGTACATCGATGTTGTCGCCAGTGGTCGGCGGAAGGTGCACGTGCCCGTCGACCTGGGACCGGACCGCAGCGACGCACGGATGCACGCCAAGACCGTAGGATCCTACGCAGTGCCGTAGGGGACCGCACCGCCACTTCCCAGCAAATTAGGGACACTGTTGCTCCTGGGGTATCGGCGAGGACCATTCGCAACCGTCTCCATGAAGCTGGGCTACGGTCCCGCACACCGTTAGGCCGTCTTCCGCTCACGCCCCAACATCGTGCAGCCCGCCTCCAGTGGTGTCGCGACAGGCGTGAATGGAGGGACGAATGGAGACGTGTCGTCTTCAGCGATGAGAGTCGCTTCTGCCTTGGTGCCAATGATCGTCGTATGCGTGTTTGGCGCCGTGCAGGTGAGCGCCACAATCAGGACTGCATACGACCGAGGCACACAGGGCCAACACCCGGCATCATGGTGTGGGGAGCGATCTCCTACACTGGCCGTACACCACTGGTGATCGTCGAGGGGACACTGAATAGTGCACGGTACACCCAAACCGTCATCGAACCCATCGTTCTACCATTCCTAGACCGGCAAGGGAACTTGCTGTTCCAACAGGACAATGCACTTCCGCATGTATCCCGTGCCACCCAACGTGCTCTAGAAGGTGTAAGTCAACTACCCTGGCCAGCAAGATCTCTGGATCTGTCCCTCATTGAGCATGTTTGGGACTGGATGAAGCGTCGTCTCACGCGGTCTGCACGTCCAGCACGAACGCTGGTCCAACTGAGGCGCCAGATGGAAATGGCATGGCAAGCCGTTCCACAGGACTACATCCAGCATCTCTACGATCGTCTCCATGGGAGAATAGCAGCCTGCATTTCTGCGAAAGGTGCATATACACTGTACTAGTGCCGACATTGTGCATGCTCTGTTGCCTGTGTCTATGTGCCTGTGGTTCTGTCAGTGTGATCATGTGATGTATCTGACCCCAGGAATGTGTCAATAAAGTTTCCCCTTCCTGGGACAATGAATTCACGGTGTTCTTATTTCAATTTCCAGGAGTGTATGTTGAGCGACAACTGTCAATCTTCAGAGGTACAATACTTGTGTACCTTAAATAAAATTTAGTACTTGGGTTACAACACTTCTTCAGACACTGTGAATAAGTGATACCAAAAATGAAGATTTCACATTATTTCCCCCTTGGAAACGTTTCTTCAGACATCCGTGCATGCACTGTGTTTCTAGATTGATTTTTTGCAGACCTTTCCTGTTATACCAGACAAATGCTCTTTGATTAGAGGTATTGTCACTTTAACTGTTGTGTATGACAGGCTACAAAATGAAGAGATCATCAGATGCCGAAACTCACCTGCAACGAACAGGGGTGCATTTGATGTTGACAATTGCATTTGTGACTGCTATGTAGATACGTCAAAGTTGCGAGCTGTACGAAGAAACAAGCAGCAGTTTTAGTTCACAATCCTCATCCTGCATGCTGTCAACAGATTTAAAACTTAATTGTATTACAATTGTTTTAATGCGGGTTAAGAGCAAGTGCTGGTAAATTCCAAATACCACTAACGTGCCTGAAATAAGCAGTGTATTGGTCTGTCATTGTAGATGTCGCACCTGTCATGATATGCTCTCTCCAGTTTTATGACAGAAAGTGAATATGAGTAGTTTTTGGTCGTAGTAAAGCAGGTATGTGCAACATTTGGTGCTTCACGGCACTGATTCACATCTTGTTTAAGCTCGCAGTTCGCCTCATCACGTGACGCAACAGCAGCATTCCTAATGCATACAGTCTGTGACGTGAACTTCTACGAGGGTAGTTTGAAAAGTCCACGCAAAAATAAAAATTACTTATTTGTTTGGGGTAAACCTTTTTTATTTTTCGACGTAGTCTCCTTTTAGACTTACACACTTCCCCCAATGCTGTTCTAATTTGTTGATTGCTTCCAAATAATAGAAATTATCCAAGTCTGCAAAATAGCTATTAGTGCTACAATCACTTCATTTGAATAAAATCTTTGTCCTGCCAGCCATTTCTTCAAATTGGGGAAAAAATAGTAGTATAATAGTCTGAGGGAGCCAAGTCTGGGGAATAGGGGGGGACTGAAACGAGTTGGAAACCTATTTCCAATAATTTTGCGACCACAACTGCTGAGGTGTGTGCTGGTGCATTGTCGTGACGGAAAAGGACTCTTTTCGCCGTCCAATCGCCTGCGTTTATCTTGCAGCTCGGTTTTCAAACGGTCCAATAATGATTAATAATATGCACTGTAATAGTTTTACCATTTCCCAAATAGTCGATGAGGATTATCCCTTGCGGATCCCAAAACACAGTCGCCATCACCTTTCCGGCCGAAGTAACGGTCTTCGCCTTTTTTGGTGCAGATTCTCCCTCGGTAACCCATTGTTTAGATCGTTGTTTGGTCTCAGGAGGATAGTAATGCATCCACGTTTCATCCTCAGTGACGAAACGACACTTAAAAGTCCTGCAGATTCTTCCTGAACAGCTGCAAACCATACTTGCAACACTTCCCACGATTCCGTTTTTGGTCAAGCGAGAGCAATCGCAGAACCCGTCTCGCAGATAGTTTTTTCATGTCCAAATGTTTACGCAAAATATTATGTAACCGTTCATTAGAGATGCCCACAGCACTAGCAGTCTCACGCACGTTAACTCTTGTGTCATCCATCACCATATAATGGATTTTATCAATGATTTCTGGAGTCTTAACCTCCACAGGGCGTCCAGAACATTCAACATCACTTCTGCGCATATGGCCACTCCTAAAATTTTGAAACCACTTATAAACTGTTCTAATCGAAGCTACAGAGTCACCATAATGTTTATCAGGATTCTGTTTAGTCTCCTGAGGCGTTTTGCCTTCCATAAAGTAATGTTTAATCACCACACGACATTCTTTTTCGTCCATTTTTTGACAATCATTCGACTTCCTCGATTCACATGAATCCCAAACACAAAGAAATAGACCAACATGGCTGAAACTTAGTGTGCGTTCTTTCCAAAGATGCTACTAACTAAACATGACTTCGATACGTGTTGGTGGTGCCATATGCCCGGACTTTGCACGGACTTTACAAACGCCCCTTGTATAGTGTAGCCCACCGATACGAATGGCACACCTTTCCCGACATGCGACGCCAGCAAATGATGCCTCAAAACCCACGTTTTTTAGAGTATGTTCATCATATGTTAATCGCTCTTCAGTTGTTTACGTTTATTTATGCATGATGAACATTGTTTCTTTACTTACGACATTTTACTATAGCTGTCTTACAAACTGCAAAATTCTGCAGGCCTCTCCGCCTCTCCCTCCCTCCCTCCCTCCCTCTCTCTTTGTCTCTCTCTCTCTCTCTCTCTCTCTCTCTCTCTCTCTCTCTCTCTCTCTCTCTCTCTCTCTCTCTCTCTCTACCGAGCGAGGTGGCGCAGTGGTTAGACACTGGACTCGCATTCGGGAGGACGACGGTTCAATCCCGCGTCCGGCCATCCTGATTTAGGTTTTCCGTGATTTCCCTAAATCACTCCAGGCAAATGCCGGGATGGTTCCTCTGAAAGGGCACGGCCGACTTCCTTCCCCATCCTTCCCTAATCCGATGAGACCGATGACCACGCTGTCTGGTCTCCTTCCCCAAACCAACCAACCAATCTCTCTCTCTCTCTCTCTCTCTCTCTCTCTCTCTCTCTCTCCCCCGTCCTCTCCCACTATGAACTTATTCTGTGAGCTGGACTGAAACCAGGCCGGATCTGGCTCACTGGCAGCTGATTGCTCACCCATGGTGTAAAGGGCGAAACCTTTGTAATGACAGGGCTGGCCACTTAAGGTTCTTGGTCATATTGTGACCAGCTGACTTGCAACGGACATAACAACTAGCTGAAAAACATGAGAGATCGCAATGGAAAGTCAATTAATTGTTGTTAGGTAGGTAGCTTCTATAGCAGTCGACAAGCCATATACTGCATGGACTAGAGTTGCTTGTGGTGATGGTTGAGTGGAGAGCATTGCGTTGAAAATGATTTGAAAACAGTCTCGACCGCAATAAAACATTTATTCACAATACTTTACTGGTTTCGATAAGACTGTGACCATCTTCAGACCATTTATACCGTGATGGTGAACTGAGCAGGTGTTGGAACTCCACGAATGCCAACTGCTGACCGAAACCAGTAATCACTGTAAATAAATGTTTTATTGTTGTCGAGATTGTTTTCCAGCCATTTTTGAGGTAGTTGTAAGCCAGACACTGTTTCTCCATGAGAAATATTCTCAAAATTTAGAGGGCATCGTATCTCCAATGGTAGCCTCGAGATCAAGAAATGCGATGTGCATTGCAGATGCCTCTGTAATGTATTTTCTAGCTGTTGACAACCCTTTATTGAGCAAGGCAGTAATTAGTTTATGACTGTGCAAGGGCCATTGGTTGAATCTAATATCAGACTTTATCTTAGTTTGTGTACAGTAGAGGGCTTTGGAAACACAGCAACAGCTACCACTCTTCTGTCGCCACAAACTGGAAGTGACACAGTGGTCAGACACTCGATTCACGTTCAGGAGAGCAACAGTTCAGATCCCCTTCCATCCATCCAAAATCTGAGTTTCCCATTGTGTCCTTAACTCGCTTAAGGCAAACACCGGGATAGTTTCTGTGAAAATGATATAGCTCCTTCTCTTCCCCAAGCTGATGTGCTACATATCTAATGACCTCTTTGTAAACAGGACATTAAACCCTGATCTTCCTTCTTCCTGCGCCAGGCGAAGTCCTTCTGTATGCTGACTGAGTAATCCAGAAATTGTACTTTTACTTGCTGCTCCAAAGTCGTGACTGGATGCATTAATAGTCGACCTATGTTCACGGAGCCTTGTAAATGTCTTGTGACCGTGGTGGAGACATTCTACTCCATTATGTGTCATGAGATTATCGTGAATGTAGGTATAACAGAACGGGAGGTTTTGTGTCATTTTGTCCATGGCTCTGAGCACTATGGGACTTAACATCTGTGGTCATCAGTCCCCTAGAACTTAGAACTACTTAAACCTAACTAACCTAAGGACATCACATAAATCCATGCCCGAGGCAGGATTCGAACCTGCGACCGTAGCAGTCGCGCGGTTCCGGACTGAGCGCCTAGAACCGCTAGACCACCGCGGCCGGCTATGTTGTCCATGCATCGTTGAAATATTTGCTCTGCTTTTGCATAAATTCAGATAACCAAATGGTGTTCAACCTGTGACCTTTCAAAAAACATCTATAGCAACTAGTTTGTTGTAGAAAGTCTAGATGGGGGTCGGTATTGTCATAAGTATGGATATTCATGGCGAAAATCTATTAGTTGTACCAAATGGTGGCATAGTGTTATCTGAGGACTCAGCTGTCTTTAATTGCTGCATCATCAACAACTGTTATCCTGTTTTGGTACAACATACAGTTATGAGGACCTACTGCTGTCAGAGAGGCGGCAAACTCGCTGGGTGAGCAACAGCGAGAGTTCTCGACTGGCCTCTTTCAGTTTTCCCGCATAGTCGTGCATGAACTGGAGGTCAAGGTAACTTAAAACTGTGGTATACATTAGAATATAGTAGTTACGCTGTCAAAGGTGATGAATGGGTGATGTCTGGAATCTGGCATAGTAAATCATCATATAAAATTTTCATTGGTAGTCATCCAAATACCTGTGTCAGTGGTACTGCAAAGATATTTATGTCTCATCATCAGTCAAGTTGTTGACTCGGTGAGCCAGTAGTGGCGAATTTCTGACAGCAAACCATAAAAAGGCAGAACATTTGCTCAAATAAAAGGATGAAATGCGTTAACAAATACGAACTGCAAGGCGGACGCATGTAATTTCCTGAAATCGGCTAGGAATGTTATGCAGCTGTAGATCCATCTAGCAAGACAACAGACCAGGACAAGGACAAACAATTTTACGACAACAAATTGCTAAGCACAGCAATTGCCACAATAATGGCAACAAGACCAAGAGCAGCAGAGAGACAAATCCGAGACGCAACCAGAAGAATAACAGGGTGACACGCAGGGTAGTTATCCAGCAGTTCTAGTAAGTAAAGATAGATCAAGCATGAGTACTGAAATTGGTGTCCATTGTGTCACTGGAGGTGAGGGTGCTGGAGGATTCCTCTGATTCGCACATAAGCAGAACCTAGTGCTGGAAAACTTGTGGGTAGTCGCCGGCAGTCGCCAATGACAGTGGCCCTGGCGCTTCGTGGTCACCAGAAGGCAGAATGGGAGGGGGAGATAGCAATGATGGGTGCTTCGTCTATGCTTCACGTCAGAGCTGCTTGTAGTGGCGAACCTCTAGCCAATACTGTTTTTGGGCAGATGTAACCCAATGCCCATGGGTCTTGACTACCACTGCCAGTGACCAAGCCACAGGACTCCCATAGGAGTGTGCAACGCTGTGATGGCTGATAGCAGAGTGCAGGAGGGGCAGCATCAGAAGACAAAGCAGTGTCCATGGTGGCCACCCATGGAGCAGCTCGGTGGGACTACAACCACCGATTGGTGTAGCGCAATAGGTGTTCAAAAACAGATTGAAGGTGGAGGTAGTGGCAGAGAATTCGACAACCTTCTTCTCTGTTGCTTAAACGTGTGAATGAGGCGTTCTGCTTCACCATTCAAGGAAGGATGGAACAGAGGGCTGAGAATATGTTTTATGACATTGGCCACACAGAGCTCTCTGAAAACAAACGCCATGAATTGGGGGCCATTATCTGAAACCAAAGTGTGAGGTAATTTTTTGGTGGCCAAAACCTGGACCAAGGCATTGAAGGTGGCATCGGTCATGGTGGACGCCACATATGGATATTTGGAATAGGCATCCACAACAGGCAGCAACTTTGACCCTAAAAATAGGCCCATAAAATCGAGGTGGATGTGGTCCCAGAGATGGCCAGGGTGCAAATGACTGTGGGTGTGCTACTTGATGCTGGACACACACTGTGCAACCAATGATCATTCGCCTGATTTCACTATTGATACCCAGTCTGTACATGTGTCAACAAACCAAAGCCTTTGTGCCAGACATCCCCTGATGTCCGCAGTGGAGCAAGCTCGGGACTTGTTGCTGAAATTCAGCAGGTATCACCACTCAATGCATGTCAGTCTCAGTAATAAAAAGAAGAACGTTATCGACAACTGAGAGCATAGGTGAAAGTATTTTCCGGGGTTTGAGCTCAGTTACCAAACCGACAGGTGAGGTGGGTCGGCCAGCCATGGGTCACATATTGCAGGACCTGTTGTAGGGTGGAGTCGTGGTGTGTGGCAGCAGTGTCATGTGTGGCTGTAATGGGGAAACAATCCAATGTATGTTGCCTTGCAGTATCGGTGTGGAATCAGAGCCCTGATCAGAGGGTAGATGTGATAAAGTGTCTACATTGCAACATGGTGTCACGAGCTTAAACTGGATGGCATAATTGTAAGCACTCAGGAACAGTGTCCAGCAGTGTAAGCGTCAATTTGTTCACTCCGAGAGTTTTGAACGAGGCCTGAATAAGGTAACCAAGTGCTTCTGATCCATAATGTGAGAGAACTTCAGACCAAGAAAGTAGACATGAAATTTTTTAATAGCATATAATATCAAACATGCGTTATTTTCGATCTGTGAGTAGTTGGGCTGTGCAGGGGTCAATGTCTTGGATGCATAAGCAATTTTGTGTTCAGAGTCATCCTCATTTCTCTGCGCCAGAATCACCCCAATGCCATAAGCAGATGTCTTGGCCAACATAAAAACGGATTTTAGTATGGTCATTAATTGGTTAGGAGCCCAGTCACAGGTGAGGTTCCAGTCGTAGGGCAGTCCTTTCTTAAGCAAATCATTGGTGGGTTGCAAAACATGGGCCCACCTGGCGGAGGAACTTGGAGTAATAGTTGACTTTGTCCGAAAACACCTGCAGGTTCTTTGGGCAGGGAAGAGAATCGATGGTGGTGACATTCCAATTAGTAGGGCTAATTTAGTTTTGGTGAGCCAATGCCCCAAATACTCTACTTCCAGTGAAAAAATTCGACGCTTCTCCAAATGACAATGCAGACCTACATCCTGCAGAGCAGTAAAGAGGGTGCAGAGAGTTTGCAGGTACTCCAGATGGGAGGGTCCCGTAACAAGGAGATCATCCAGATAATTCACACAAGTTGGAATGCACTGCATCAGTTTTTCCAGACATGTTTGGAAAATGGCTGGAGCTGAGGCAATGCCAAACGGTAGTCAGTTGTCCTTATATAATGCAAAGGGTTTGTTGACAACAACAATGTTCTGAGATTCCTCATCTAAAAGCACCAGCAGGCCAATCTTTGAGTAGAACTCCCCAAGAGCAAGTTTGTTAAGGAGGTCTTCTGTCCAAGGTGTAGGATAACTTTCAACCAGCGACTGAGCATGTGATGGTAGCTTTTAAATCCCCACATAGTCGAAGAGAACCATTCAGCTTCCTGAGTATGAGGAGAATCGCCCATGCACTATATTTCATAGGTTCAAATGGCTCTGAGCACTATGGGACTTAACTTCTGAGGTCATCAGTCCCCTAGAACTTAAAACTACATAAACCTAACTAACCTAAGGACATCACACACATCCATGCCCGAGGCAGGATTCGAACCTGCGACCGCAGCGGTCGCGCGGCTCCAGGCTGTAGCGCCTAGAATCGCTCGGCCACCCCGGCCGTCATTTCATAGGTACAGTAACTCCATTACTTCCACATTCAAAATGGTTCAAATGGCTCTGAGCACTATGGGACTTAACATCTATGGTCATCAGTCCCCTAGAACTTAGAACTACTTAAACCTAACTAACCTAAGGACACCACACAACACCCAGCCATCACGAGGCAGAGAAAATCCCTGACCCCGCCGGGAATCGAACCCGGGAACCCGGGCGTAGGAAGCGAGAACGCTACCGCAACTTCCACATTAAACGGTCGTTTAGTGCAATTACAGACTGCAGTGCCTGTACAGTGTCCTGACATTCTCATGGAGCATGACAAGAGACGGCTGTGGATCTGTGACACGCAGATTGAAGATGCCCTTTATTGCCACAAAATCTGCATGACCCTCAGTGATCTGAACAATAGTGCCGGAAGTGAGTGGAAAAGCACTGTGGGCAAAAAAGGGAGTGGCCCAAATAATCTGCAGTGAGGCGTGACCAGAGGCTCAGATGTCATGGGGACATCAGATAAGGACGAATCATGATGCAACTTGTGGCCCCGCCATTAGTCATTCATAAGCCACCTTTGCGATTTCCAGCAAGTGTGCGATGCGCTAAATGCCCTACAGTTAGGGGTTATCTAGATTCAACGCCACAGGTAGGACCTCCAGACATGGTGCAAGCTCGACCACTACATCATGAATCAAGGAGTCTGCATACGAAGCCTTGCAGCCTAGATTGGCGCAAGTGAAATCGTATTTTCGTCTGAGACTATGCAAGTCAGTGACCCAAGAGCAGTATGACTGTCTCGGTTGTTTATGGTACTAATGGAGCTCGAGCCTGAAGGAAACCGCATGGTTGAATCTGAGCGATTTTTGTAATAATAATAACTGGAGCTGCTGCTGTATTAACTACTGCTGTTGCCCCAGCGAGCGAACCAACTGAGCGTCCATGCCACTGAATAACTCTTTTTCCTCGTTGCCGACGCTGTATCCTCGGTGGCCAGATATCAGCGCCCGTGTCGGTGAATGCAGAAATGAGAAATGGAGGGAGCTGCCATGTGGGAGAGCCACCTGCGGAAGAGTAACCCAACTCATCGGTATTTAGAGCGAAACGTAACAGAGAGACTACGGACAAGACAACAGACCAGCACAAGGAGAAATAATCTCATGACAACGAGGTTCTACGCAAAGCAGTCGCAACAATTATGGCAATAAGGCCAAGAGCAGCAGAGAGACAAGTCCAAGATTCAACCAGAGAGAATAACCAGGTGACATGCAAGGTAATAACCCAATAGTTCTAGAACAGCAAAGATTGATCCGTAGGTACCAAGCACGAGCACTGAACTGCCTGGCGACACACTGTGCAGCCTAAATAAGAACTGCATGGAACAGTATTGGCCGGTGCACTCACGTAGCGAGGCAGTGGCGCGCTCACTGTGAAAGTGCAGTGCGACTGTGGTGCTCTCTATTGGCTATCGAGGCCCATCTCCTCCAGTAGGCATTCAACCTGTGCAGCGCCCGATACTTGAGTTTGTATGTGCGGATAACGACATGGTCAGTAAATCGTCTGTTACAAGTGTCTTGAGCGCAGCGTAAGTTCTTCAACTAACTGTGAGCTAAAAGCAAAGGACTGGCATACATGCTCTTAGTACGATTGCTCATTGTAGTTGGCTGTTATGTTGTGTGCTTAATTAAATTGCATTTTCACAGGCCAGAACGACTGCATCATAAGAAAAATTGAATCACACACTGAAACGATAAGATGCACTTTACAAAAGTTCTTGCATCAGCGGTGCTGCACAGAATAACTCATGAACAGTTGTGTAGAGTAATCAATACCTACGATGATTAACATACAGAATCCTGCAAATACTGACTTACGAGCAGCAAACATGATCCTTAGTCGGACAGCAGTGGAACCCAAGCCCTAGAACAGCAGATCCATTGCTGTGGTTCGCCCACTTGAGAGCCAATTTGTCTTGCCCACATCACCTTGAACGAAACTAAATATACACTCTAAGAAGAAGAAGAAGAAGAAAAAAAAAAAAAAGACGCGCCACGAAGGAATTATCCGAGTGTGACAGAAATCGGTAGATGTGTTGCACATGTACAGACAAACAAATCATTACACTGTCAGAAAAACTGGATGATTTAACAAGAAAAAGGGCGTCACAAATTGAGCAAGTCAATAATGCGTTGGTCCACCTCTAGCTCTTATGTAAACAGTTTTCCGGCTTGACATTGGTTGATAGAGTTGATAAATGTCCTCCTGAGGGATCTCTTGCTAAATTCTGTCCAATTAGCACGTTAGACCGTACGGCAAGAAAGGAAGAATGAATTGATTGTTGGTGTTAATAACGATCATCCTTCTTTGCCTCCTCTGCATTACTGCAGATGACGTGTCACTGTGCACATTTGTTCTGTGCATGCAGTACACGTGAGGCGACTAGTTGTTTCCACTGCACTGTATGGAATACGAAGGTTCTGTTATAGTTCACTAACCTGCTGTCTTCAAGTTGATGTCCCCAGCGCAGAAAACAGCACGCAGGTCGTAGGTTCTGTATCTTGATGCTGAAACTGACTTTTAGCGAGGTTCTGTTTTGAAATAATGTATCACTTCTTTGGGATGCCACTCGCGTATTTTAATATAGCCACACGAGAAGACTATATGATCTTAATACAACACCTTCTGATACAGCAAAGTACATGATCAAACACAATGTTTACGAAAATGTATCTTTACACTATTTGTAGCACGTGTCTGTGCCTCATGACAACCAGAGTGAATCTTTCAATACTGAATACTGGCAAACACATCCTGCGACAGACAACATGTCTGTTCCTCTCGACTGCCTAATCCAGAGTGACGAACAGGAACTTAAATAAAAATTGGAAACACGTCCTACGACAGACAACATGTCTGTTCTTCTCGACTGTGTAATCCAGACTGACGAACAGCCCGAAACACTTCGCGCGCCATCCCAGAAAAGGCGTGACCCAAACTCTCCCGAAGTGCTTCGTCAGCAATTTCGTCAGTCTTTTGTTTTCTGATTTAAATTGTTTTTAATAATTCTAAAATGACTCATTGATAGATGCTGAGAGATATTTATATTAAAAAGTGAAGTCATTCCAATGAGTAGTTTAACTAATAATAATAACTATACTTTAACGTTTAGACGCCCTTGCTCCGAACACAGCAGCCAATCACAGAGCAGTAGCATTGTGGAGGCGGTCTTTCTCACGGGAATTGTACCGAATCTAACATCTGTCACAGGTATCTCACACCACATTTCGTCATCTCTGTACTTCTTGCATCTCCACTGCTCTGGGAACAGCTTCATGGAGCCTAATATGATGGATGACTAAGCCAGAAATATTACAACCGTCAAAATCCTGAGCAGGTTGGAGGGACCTTCTCAAAATGCTCCAAACGTTCTCAGTTGGGAAGAGATCTGACGACCTTACTGGCCAAGGTAGGATTTGGCAGCACAAAGACAACTAGTAACCCTCGCTGTGTGCAAAGGGTGCCGTGGATGACAACCAAAGGATGGACTGGGGTACCATTTCTTTTCGTAGCAGCATCCCTTTGGTCGTCATCTGTGGCACCCTGACAGCACAGCTGAGCACTGACGATATTGTAAGCCCTGTTTTGTTACCCTTCATTACAGGCCACCTGGGTTTACATTTCAACAAGATAATTGGTAATGCCCACCCACACACAGCGAGAGTTTCTACTTCTTGTCTTCATGCTTGCGGAACCCTACCATTGCCAGCTAGGTTGCCAGATCTCTCCCCAAATGAGAACGTTTGGAGCATTATGGGCTGGGCCCTCCAACCTGCTAGGGATTTTGAGGATCTAACGCACCAGTTGGGCATTATGCAGCACGATATCCTTCAGAAGGACCTTCATGAACTCAGTGCCACAGGTAGACCAACACATTATTGACTTGGTCAGTTTGTGAAGCCCTTTCTCTTGAATAAATCATCCAATTTTTCTGAATCATTTGTTTGTCTGTATGACATCATGTACATGTACATCACATTTACCAATTTCCGTCCAGGGGCGGATTAGTGAAGTTTTGAGGGTGTGGGCAGATGCCTAGAAGTGAAAGAACATCCAGGGGTCCTCCACTTCAAAGTTAAGAGAAAAAAACTTGATGCTTAAAAATATCAAAGAATTGCAAAAATGTGTTTTATTTTAAATAAAAAAGTTGTGAATTTCTTGAGACGTGTAATATTCGCAACTTTTTTCTGAATAACTTCTTATAGTTAACACAAAACAACAAGTTCGTAAGCATTTGTTAACCAAGTGCTGATAAGCAAATTAAAAGCAAATAAACTGAAATTAGAATAAAATACTTTTAAAACTGTACTTCTTAATTTGTTGACAGTTATTTTTTTGCCAGTGTAGTCTATATATATAATTGTAAAGTCTTGAATAGATATTCAAATATTTCTATCTTGTTTTCATTTTCAATACAATTCGAAATGATAGTCGTTTTTAAACAAACGTAGTGGGAATAAAAATGCAATAGCCATATTAATTATATTATAAAAGCAATGTATTTGAGACTGATACTTCCAAAGAAGTACAGTGTAAACAGTGAGAATGATAGTACATCGTTACAGTAGCTCAAAGCTTACTTGCAGGTACATAAAGCCATCTTTTTACCAAAAGCAGTCGTGGTTACACTTTTAATTTTAGTTGTGTACATATGCAATGTATATTTAGCATGCTTCATACATATTAACATCTTATTCGCATTTTTTCAGTTTTTCTACAAAATTGTAATTTAAGTGTGTGAATGTTAATTACACAATCTTTTTAAATCACAGAAGAACAACTGTCATTATAATAAATATTATTTGTACTTAAGAAAATATACCTTTCCTGTTCTTTCTGCCTTTCTCAATACAGGGTTATTACAAATGATTGAAGCGATTTCACAGCTCTACAATAACTTTATTATTTGAGATATTTTCACAATGCTTTGCACACACATACAAAAACTCAAAAAGTTTTTTAGGCATTCACAAATGTTCGATATGTGCTCCTTTAGTGATTCGGCAGACATCAAGCCGATAATCAAGTTCCTCCCACACTCGGCGCAGCATGTCCCGATCAATAAGTTCGAAAGCATCGTTGATGCGAGCTCGCAGTTCTGGCACGTTTCTTGGTAGAGGACGTTTAAACACTGAATCTTTCACATAACCCCACAGAAAGAAATCACATGGGGTTAAGTCGGGAGAGAGTGGAGGCCATGACATGAATTGCTGATCATGATCTCCACCACAACCGATCCATCGGTTTTCCAATCTCCTGTTTAAGAAATGCCGAACATCATGATGGAAGTGCGGTGGAGCACCATCCTGTTGAAAGATGAAGTCGGCGCTGTTGGTCTCCAGTTGTGGTATGAGCCAATTTTCCAGCATGTCCAGATACACGTGTCCTGTAACGTTTTTTTTGTAGAAGAAAAAGGCGCCGTAAACTTTAAACCGTGAGATTGCACAAAACACGTTAACTTTTGGTGAATTGCGAATTTGCTGCACGAATGCGTGAGGATTCTCTACCGCCCAGATTCGCACATTGTGTCTGTTCACTTCACCATTAAGAAAAAATGTTGCTTCATCATTGAAAACAAGTTTCGCACTGAACGCATCCTCTTCCATGAGCTGTTGCAACCGCGCCGAAAATTCAAAGCATTTGACTCTGTCATCGGGTGTCAGGGCTTGTAGCAATTGTAAATGGTAAGGCTTCTGTTTTAGCCCTTTCCGTAAGATTTTCCAAACCGTCGGCTGTGGTACGTTTATCTCCCTGCTTGCTTTATTCGTCGACTTCCGCGGGCTACGCGTGAAACTTGCCCGCACGCGTTCAACCGTTTCTTCGCTCACTGCAGGCCGACCCATTGATTTCGCCTTACAGAGGCATCCAGAAGCTTTAAACTGCGCATACCATCGCCGAATGGAGTTAGCAGTTGGTGGATCTTTGTTGAACTTCGTCCTGAAGTGTCGTTGCACTGTTATGACTGACCGATGTGAGTGCATTTCAAGCACGACATACGCTTTCTCGGCTCCTGTCGCCATTTTGTCTCACTGCGCTCTCGAGCGCTCTGGCGGCAGAAACCTGAAGTGCGGCTTCAGCCGAACAAAACTTTATGAGTTTTTCTATGTATCTGTAGTGTCTCGTGACCATATGTCAATGAATGGAGCTACAGTGAATTTATGAAATCGCTTCAATCATTTGTAATAGCCCTGTATAACCATCTATAATTTTTTCTTTATTAACAATGATGTCTCTATGGACATACAACAAAGCAAGTCCTGTTCAGCTGTTTTGCCCACAACGGTTCCTTAACCAATTCTTAATGACTTTTGAGTGTAGAGAAAGATGTTTCTGTTGTTGCAGTCGACACAGGAGGAGAAGAAAGGATCAACAGCAAAGATATGACTGTAGGAAAAATTTCTGGAGTGAAAAACTGCAAACACTCAACTGCATATCATGGCAGTAGTGTTTTGTTTGTGTCTTCCCTTTTCCACTTTGCCACCCACAGCTTGATCTCTGCCTTCAGATTAGCAGTGCAGTCACTTTCAGCCTCTCCAATTACTTTGTAGTACTTCTGCATCCCTAATAACTGACTCCAAGGACACTGTTGAAGATGACCAGATTTTTGGTAGAAGTGTTTTGAGATTATAGAGACTGGGAACGTATTTAGAGAATCTGTTTTCTAGGTCATTGTTGACTGTGTCAAGAATAGGGATAAAGACATTCGCCTTAAAACAGCTTTCAGTACTCAATGCAGCAACGTTGGGCCTGTTGACTTGTCGATATGTGATCCTCGATGTTTGAGTGGTGTTTCCAATATCATCTGCCAGTTTTATCGCTTCATTATACAGCAGACTGATCTCAAATAATGTTATTTTACGAACATTAACTCCGAAGTTAAGTAATATAGGAACAAAAAGCACTGGTCACCATAATACGCAAGGAGTTTCATGTTGTCTTCTCGTTGTTTTTAGAGAAGAAATACGTTATTTTTGAAATTCGTTTCATGCCGCACAAAACTGAACTCCACACTGTCAAGACGAACGTCCTCTTCACACTGAGCTATCGCTAGCGAAATATTGTTTTCAATGGCGACCTTCACATGACGCCACTCGGTGGCGTATTTGGCCGGCCAAGACCCGGATCGCCGCCTATGAAAAATCGGCACGTGACGTAAGCGTAGCAGTAGCAGTAACGGCACCAACAAAGCTGCTCACGGTAGCATCCAAAGCTGATCGCAGCGACAGCGGCAACTGTTCTCATTGGCGGCGTTCCGGGCCGCGGTGTGTGAAGGATAGGGCGCTGCAGAGAAGCACCATGTCAAGGCGCCAAAACTGTTTGGATATGCTCCTGAATTCTGGACAAGCAGTCTAGCCATAGTAGCAATGACAAAAATGGAGGCAAAGCAGATAGTGCCCTAAGGGAGACGCGAAGCGCGTGCTGCTTTGGCAGATCAGAAAGCCCTGCTAACATTTAGCGCCCACAAATCGAACAGGAGGGAGATCACATGTCACTAGTACAGGTAGCACATTCTCTTGGGTCACAAAATAAAGTGGTTTGGTGAATACCGAATTAAATGACTAAATTCACTGACCAAAACTCTAAATTCGCATGATTAACTTTGGCGCAGATTACATAAATTACCATTTGATTTTAATTTAGTTTCCACTCTCGCGGGAGGGGGGGGGGGGGGGGGGGAGGGCGATCACCCCTCACGCTGTTTCCGTCTCATTCGGATTCCTTCTTCTTGTTTTGTCTTAGAGTGCGTTTATGTGGTGCTTCCACTTACGGAAAAAATGGCTATGCACGCACAGAACATCCTAGCTATGCTGCCAAGCAATGAAAAACAGACATCTGTCCAGCACCCGTAGTAACAAGCATGCAGCCACAAGCAGGTAAGTTGCTTGACGAATTTCTCTACATTAAAGAACTGTACCGTTGAACTACTTCATCATCTTCGCCTGCTGGGAGGCAACGCAATTTACGTCGATTTTCTGTGGAAGACATCGCTGTCGCACTTACCTGCGGACGCACTGCTTGCGTTGGTGGCCTCAAACTGCTGACCCAATAGTCGACATGTAGGCCTATCTATCGACGGGTGTCACAGTCAGCTCCACCAGGACCAAGACTTATCTGAAAGTGCAGCAAGCTCAAGTAGCTGAACTGTGTAACCAATTCTTGGGCCTACAAATACGACACTTCTCAGTGCATCACAATGCCGACGCTCTTCCTGAAGAAACAGGCATTCACTCACAAGGGAGAATATCTGCTGACATCACAAAAAATTTGCGGCTGGAGATCGGCAGCGTCGACTAACCTATGACAAGTGAAACGCCGTCGGAAATCAGTAGCGACAGACAGCCATGGACTTTTTACACCAGGGCTCTCTACTAAGTTGCAGTATCTCACTGATACCCGTGCTGATCTCTCAGTTTACTCCTCTTGTCTTCCATCGGAATACCGTTTGCAGTCACCTGTAGACAAAAAATGTATCTTCCATCAAGACTTATGGTTACATCGACTTACTGTATATCTAACTTTCAATCTTCAGTGTGAATTCATATGTAGATTCATTGCTGCTGATATGCTGTGCCCAATTGTTGCAGCGAACTTTTAACCTTTTTATAGTCTCCTCCCAGATCTTCACAATCAATGCCTGCTTGATTCTACAACACTGTTGTCTAGTCACGGGCATCTACATCATGCCAACCATACTAGCATCGAAGTGACTGCAGTTGATTCACCAAATGGTGACCTGCTTTATTAGCTCCTTGAAATCATCTACTACAAAGCAAGAGTACTCTTTTATGTTAGTCCAACAGATGTATTACCATTCAAATAGTAGCTGGGTACCTCCACTCCACATTGTACCCAAGAAGTATAACACGTGGTGACTCTTCAGCTTAACGCCAGAACGATACCTGACCATTATTCTGTGCCACACATCTACGACTTTTCTGTGCGCATTCATGGTAAGACTGTTCTCACCAAGATAAACCTCGTCTATGGTTTTTATCATGTGTCAATTGCACCAGAAGGTATACCCAAACCCGCTATTTGCGCGCTTGTCAGACTTCACGAATTTTTGCAAATGCTTTTTCGGGTGTACAATGCTGCATGGACTTTTTAGTGTTTCATGGATAAAGTGACCAGAAACTTATTTTTTTTATGTTTACATTGAAGACTTGCTTGTAACGTCGTCCAGGGGCAGAACACCTAGCACATCTACCATTCGCTAGACTACAAGAACATGGTTTAGTGATTAACTCGCAAAAACTAGTCTTCAGAGCAACAAAGGTAAAATTATTAGATTAACTTATCAATGCACAAAGAATCTTACCACCTCAAGACAGGAAGCTATATCTCAGTTTCCCCAGCCCATTGCAGTACGAGAATTAAGCCATTTCTTGGGCTTGACAAACTTTCATTGACTTCCGTGCACAATTAGGCATTGTTGGCAGCACCTAACAGAGAAATTTTGAAAAGTTTACCTAAACCAGGAGAAATGCAACGGTGGATTGATGTAAAGAAAGCATCATTGTCCAATGTCAGTGCTGCTATTGGAAAGGCTGCATTGATGGCTAAACCTTTTCCTGAGGAACCTGTCATCAGCTGCAATTGGAGCCTTGTTACAACATATGCAACACAACTGGCATCCTCTAGCTTTCTTCAGCAAGAAACTGTAACCATCACAAGCAAATTAGTCGGTTATGATCATGAGTTGTATGTGGCATATGCCTTAATCACGAAGTTTAATCAAATGCCTGAAGGTAGACATTTTATGCTTCACACAGACACTAAGCTAGCTCTTTGTCAGATACCAGACAATGTATCATCACGCCACTTACGGCATCTGGTCTTCATTGGGCAGCTTACTATGGATATTCAGCATGTCAATGGTGAGCAACATGGACCAGCAAATGCACTACCACAAACCGCTGTGGTTACTTCGACCACTCATACACCATAAGTTTTACAGCTCACTGCTTGTTGTCAGTCGGGTGTTAAGTATATACCGTTTGGTGGTAAAGTTCTATCAATATTCGCTGGATGGCGCCATATAGTACCCATTTTCTTGAGCAACAGCTGCCGAATTTGTTGCGACATAATTGTATAGGACAAAGTGTGTTAAAATCTGGTTGTGTAAAATCCACTGATGCCACTTAACTACCAAACCATTGGTGTTTTCAACCACATCACGCATGTTACTTGATTAATTCTGAAAACAGACCTGTGATCAGATTTTTGATCACATGTATATATCCGAAGCATAATATGTTTTCTGAGGTCATGTGCCTAATATCCCTGTTATGGGGTTACTTTGACCACTGGTCATTGTTACCCCAGGATTACAGATACACCATTATTAAACGGGGTTGATGCCAATGACAGTGTGGAACTAAAGAATACATACATTAACCATCAATATACAGGGTGTTACAAAAAGGTATGGCCAAACTTTCAGGAAACATTCCTCACACACAAATAAAGAAAATATGTTATGTGGACATGTGTCCGGAAACACTTAATTTCCATGTTAGAGCTCATTTTAGTTTCGTCAGTATGTACTGTACTTCCTCGATTCACCGCCAGTTGGCCCAATTGAAGGAAGGTAATGTTGACTTCGGTGCTTGTGTTGACATTCGAGTCATTGCTCTACAGTACTAGCATCAAGCACATCAGTACGTAGCATCAACAGGTTAGTGTTCATCACGAACGTGGTTTTGCAGTCAGTGCAATGTTTATAAATGCGGAGTTGGCAGATGCCCATTTGATGTATGGATTAGCACCAGGAAATATCCGTGGCGCGGTACGTTTGTATCGAGACAGATTTCCAGAACAAAGGTGTCCCGACAGGAAGACGTTCGAAACAATTGATCGGCGTCTTAGGGAGCACGGAACATTCCACCCTTTGACTCGCGACCGGGGAAGCGCTTGAACGACGAGGACACATGCAATGGACGAGGCAATTCATCGTACAGTTGACGATAACCCTAATGTCAGCGTCAGAGAAGTTGCTGCTGTACAAGGTAACGTTGACCACGTCACTGTATGGAGAGTGCTACGGGAGAACCAGTTGTTTTCGTACCATGTACAGCGTGTGCAGGCACTATCAGCAGCTGATTGGCCTCCACGGGTACACTTCTGCGAATGTTTCATCCAACACTGTGTCAATCCTCATTTCAGTGCAAATGTTCTCTTTACAGATGAGGCTTCATTCCAACGTGATCAAATTGTAAATTTTCACAATCAACATGTGTGGGCTGACGAGAATCCGCACGCAATTGTGCAATCACGTCATCAACACAGATTTTCTGTGAACGTTTGGGCAGGCATTGTTGCTGATGTCTTGATTGGGCCCCATGTTCTTCCACCTACGCTCAATGGAGCACGTTATCATGATTTCATACGGGATACTCTACCTGTGCTGCTAGAACATGTGCCTTTACAAGTACGACACAACATGTGGTTCATGCACAATGGAGCTCTTGCACATTTCAGTCGAAGTGTTCGTAAGCTTCTCAACAATAGATTCCGTGACCGATGGATTGGTAGAGGCGGACCAATTCCATGGTCTCCACGCTCTCCTGACCTCAACCCTCTTGACTTTCATTTATGGGGGCATTTGAAAGCTCTTGTCTACGCAACCCCGGTACCAAATGTAGAGACTCTTCGTGCTTGTATTGTGGATGGCTGTGATACAATACGCCATTCTCCAGGGCTGTATCAGCGCATCGGGGATTCCATGCGACAGAGGGTAGATGCATGTCTCCTTGCTAACAGAGGACATTTTGAACATTTCCTGTAACAAAGTGTTTGAAGTAACTCTGGTACGTTCTGTTGCTGTGTGTTTCCATTCCATGATTAATGTGATTTGAAGAGAAGTAATAAAATGAGCTCTAACATGGAAAGTAAGCGTTTCCGGACACATGCCCACATAACATATTTTCTTTCTTTGTGTGTGAGGAATGTTTCCTGAAAGTTTGGCCGTACCTTTTTGTAACACTCTGTATAGGCGAAGGATCATTTGTAATTGTTAATGTACCTATAAATAAGAAAAACAAATGTCAAGTCATATGTTGCTCATATTACAAGCAGACTTTGTGGACTGGACAACTTACGGCTCCAATGCATTCAAATACCAAGCTGTTGCGCTCCAGAATAAATTTGGTATGCAAGCTTTTACAGATTCACCCACTGCTCTCGGAGCCAAGGAGATCAGCTCAGGGCTAGTGTTTCAATCAGAATGTCAATACCACATACCACCAATGTAGCAGAAGACAGGGCATGAGGCAAGGATTGCCACACAACCTATGAGCGAGGGAAGCAAAAGAGCAAATGCCGCAGTACAACATAACAGGGCAGTACGAAGTAATCCTCTGTAACTTCAAGTGCTAGAGCGCCACTGCAATGGTCAAACTTGCAGAAAGACTGACCTTGGAAATAGAGACAGCGAGGTAAAGAATTCGCTCAGCTCTTTAAATAATAGGACTTTCAAAGTTTGAGAGCACATTTAGTTGTGCCACTTTCCTGTCAGTGTCATCAGAACCAGAGATAATTAAATTCTATTGGATTTCAGTGAAACCACGAGGAGCCAATCAATGACTGTCTGTCTGCTACCTGCTTGCTGACTTTGATGCTGAGACACAGCCAACCTACAGATAACCATAGGAGTGGTGTGCCGTTGCCACCTACTGAGACATCATGGATGAAAATAGTGGTGAGGATCATTCATGGATGACCTGCAAGCCGTCATGTGCATGTACTATATTCATGCAGCTCCCTGCTGACTTGTGAACACTTGCTGCAGTCTTGGTCAACGCACTTTGGCTGACCAGGGCCTAATCTTCACCTCAACTGAAATCCTGGACCACACAGTTGTCTATTCTCACACAAGAGAGTGAGGGACTGTCTATAAAAGTGCTGAGGTATAGGGCCGCACTAAACTGCAGAATATCTGGCGTGGGCAATGCCTGCCCGTCTCCATGGTGCCAACTGCATGGCAACATACTGGCCACAGCTCACTGACCTGTGGATCTGACTCGCTGACAAAGCATATCAGAACTACTTCACAGCAAGTGCTGAGGCCCAGCTTCTGTATGACGCACTGAAGCAGCTTTATTACCCTTTATACTCATCCTGGTGAATAAAATGTTATTACAAATATCACAGGGTTTCTAACACCTCCAGACAACCAAACAACTCTCCTGCACTCCTGGGTCACAACACTGGATTCAGAATAGACATCATTAGCCTGCAGACAGCAAGAGTTTCTACTGTTTGCCTTCTCATGCTTGCTAGGCCCTACATTGGCCAGAAAGGTCGCTGGATCTATTCCCATTTAAGACCATTTAGAGCATTACGGGCAGGGTCCTCCAATAATCTCAGGATTCTGTCAATCTAATCTGCCAGTTGGGCAGAATTAGGCATGATATCTCTGAGGAGGACATCCAAAAACTCTTATCAATCAATGCCAAGCCGAACAACTGCTTACATAAGGTGGATCAACACTTTATTGATTTGCTCAATTTATGAAGCTCTTTCTCTTGAGTAAACCTCTGATTTTTGGCAAAGGTGACAATTCCTGATCAGCAGACTAGTACAGTAACTCAGGCTATAGTTAAAAGCCGGCTACCTACATGGGTGTGACTGTCAGGGTATGAATTTTCTGTTGGACTTGATGAAGCAGTTATATTAAGTACTTTGTATCCAGAAGTTATGAACAAGCCCGTTCCATCCACAAACTAATGGAGAAAGACAAACAAGTTCTTGACTAAGTATGAGGGTCTCTATCAAGTCACCGAGATGAATCTCCAGTTTCCAACAAATGGTTATTGCCCACATTAGTAGAGGCCCTTTAAAGGATTGTTGGATGCATTACCACAAGGTCCAGCAATCAAGTTTATGCACAGGAAAATGACTAAGAAAGTTAGAAAGCATGTAACAGTGGATAAGGATGATGCACATAGTGTATGTACCCAATGCACTGAGGTCGTGCAACAAATAGTAATATCCATGTTTAGTTACCTTATTCATAAGAGCTATTTAGTGCAGGTATAAAAACTTTTTCCTACTGGCTACAATAGAAACAATTGTACCTGGTGACTTGCATCTTTGTTCTCTTACTGCGCATCAGGACAGTACTCCAACCCATTCCATAGGGCTTCTATGTACTGCTGATATATGTCTGCCCTTTTCCCTGAACTAACACAGGTTACCCATTCCCACATTCACTATTTACTTCTCCACAGTTCATGTATGCAGCATGTGTGTGTGTGTGTAGCACATTCTTATTTAGCCTGCTTGCACTTCCCGTTAATTTCATTCCTGAACAATTAATACTACAAGCTATTCATTTCATTCTTGGCATTGTTATACTTTCTTTTGTATTCCCTTGGAAAAATTTCTATATTGCCTCATTCTGTCCTAAATCTTCAGTTTTCCACATCAGTTTATACTCCTATGCCTTTATCCTGTTGGATTTCAGCCTACTTTTCACCACTACTATTTTATGACTAAATTTACATCCACCTCTGTGTGCTTTGCAGTCCTACATGTGATTTCTTAATCATTGTCTAACAATAATGTAGAACTACATTAAAGAAAATTTGTGAATGCAAACAAAACTGAGTGAAGACAACCACTCAGCTGTAGTTGTTAACATGTTTCCCAGTCTTTTCCAAATATTCCTTCTCTTGTGACTTTGGAAGGCAGTGTTCACTACAACCATACAAAATTTATCATATAAATCTGTCAACATCCAAATCCTCTAATTTCTTTTCTCCAGTCCATATTGTACATTAATTCTGCCTTCCATTGGCTCTCTGACTATTGCATTCCAATCTCACAGTCCAACCAAATTTCCATTGCCTTTCATATGATTATTGATCAATTCCTCTACTGCTTCATGTATTCCCTCAGTTCTCTCATTGTTAACTTGTTATGTGGACGTTCAAATTTTTACAATGGTCTTTGTGATTGACTATTTCAATCTTCAGCATATGTATATATAATGTAAAGCCCTTGTCAAGAAATAAAAGATTATCTGTGCATTAAGACGACACAATACATTGTGATCTACAGGAGACAGGTAAAGATACTCATTTCATCAAAACATAGTGACCACCACAGCCATGAATACACAAAAAATAAACTTATTAATTAGTTTTTGTCTGAGCATTTAATTGAAAAACTCAACAAAATATGTACTATAGCACCATACAGCAATATAAACAAATACAGCTATACAACATTAAATATAAATAAAAGATATATTAATCAAAATGTAATGTTTATATGGCCAAGTGACACATCCTTAATTACAGAAACTGAAGTTTAAGAATTGTGTGTTTATTTGACTATAGCAAAGAAAAAATGGCAATGTCAAGAATCCTTGATACTTTCATTTTAATTGAAGTCTAAATTCTTCATTGTATATATTATTATCTTCCTACTGCAGCACAGTAGACATGATGTTTCTCTTGAGCCTAGATATGGAAGCAGCATGCATCCCATTCTTATCTTACTTTTATTATCCTGCTCCTGGGAAGACGGGAGGGAGGGGCAGAGGAAGAGAGAAAAAAAAGGGTACTTTCTATTCAAATAACTTGGAATGCTTCTACTTCCCACACAATAACAATTACAAGAGTTCAATAAATATTATTAAGTCTATCTTCATATTTTATGCTTCCACATATGACTTCCTTATGAAAAAGTAATGATCGTTCATTAAATGTTCACCCTAAGGTTTCTATGTAACAGCATTCACTTTCTGTTGTCTATTTTCTTCACACTACTTCAAAGTCTGGCATACTTAACCAGAAATATAAATAGTTTCAATTGTGACTATTGTCACAAAGGTTTTAACACAGTAATAAAAAGAACTCCTGATGAAATATCCATGAAAAATAATACATATTTCTTCTCAGATACTGAATTGACCAACATGCCTGCGATGCAAAGTAAAACACAGTTCATGATAGTTAGTCACAGCCACAGTCATCAGATAGATATTTCACATAGGAGCACATTTGTTGCTTCTGATAACATCCCAGTCTTTTTCACTGTAAATTAAGAACTCTCTCTGATTTGAGTAACAAAAATATCAGACAAATCATCTTTCCCAGTGAGAAGTAACTTCTTATCATTAGCTAAATGGAGTAAACAGTTAAAAGCAATTGGAAAGTTCAAGTCCTTTGCCAGATCTCCTGTCACGTTGCTCTTGAGTTTCTCATACATTTCACTTGCCCACATTGGTGACTTCATTTCATCTTCATTTCCCGAACTTTCAGTACCAGAAATGCTGCTACTTGACGATGAATCATTTCCCTATAGAAGAGAGCACAGAGTTAGTAAAAATAGTGAAGAAAATTACATCTACTACTTTAAATTTCAAGTTTATAATAATTCTCTCACTAACCCCAATAACTGGAGATCTTCTAAGAATTTCCCATATAATTCTCTTGAGTTTTTTAATGTCTATTTTCTTTGCAGCTCTAGCAAATGGAATCTCTATTCGGGCCACCTGAAAAGGAAAGCCTTTCACTGTATCACAATACAGAACAAACACATAAGTTATCAAGCAGAACAAAATTCAAGTTTAATAAGAATAAACAGATGATAATAATCTAATGGAATAATTGCTGTATCAGTATATCTACGACCTGGAAATTAGTAAAGTGGTGAGTAGGGAGCAGAAGGGTGAGACATATTTGGTGTACTATAGCAATATAATTTGTACATTATTAACAGGAGGATATGGGTAATTGGGGAAAAATTGTTGTGCTCTTGGTGTAACAATTTCACACACTAAAGCTACTTGATGTATAGTTAACACAAGGTTTGTCACTCACTATATACACTGAGTGACCACTATATTATGGCAACCCTGCCAAAATATGAACTTGGGCATGTGACTACTTAATATTGCAAGGAATACTTCTGAGAATCTTTTCGTACATAGTAATTCGTAAGTCAATATGCCTTTGAACATAATGAAGAAAGAACATGACTTACCAGTTTTTATAAAAAGCAGACTATTGTGATCAAGATTCACTGCCTTCAGCTTGTAAATAAGCACATTTGTAGAATGTCCCAGAGCTGCTGCATAGCGGCAAAAATGTGAATATTTGATGAAAACACAGGTCCAGTGGCTGGTGCAGGTACACACACACACACACACACACACAACTATAGAGGTATGATAAACTCAACACTGTAGCTCTGAAGATAACTAGCTTAAGCCTAGAATGTACACCCTCCATTGCTCACCCGTGACCCATACAGTTTTATCAGTGAATACTTTAGGAGTAAAAGAGAGCACTCACTGAAAAGCAGAAGTGTTGAGCTGTCAACAAGGGCACTCACAAAAAAGGGGGGGGGGCATAAAACTCACTAGCTTTGAGATTAAATCTTTTCTCAAGCTAGGGTGTTCACATGCATACGCGCGCGCGCGCGCGCGCGCGCGCGCGCGCGCGCACACACACACACACACACACACACACATACACACACACCTCTGTACACTTACGCAGTACCACTTGAACGCATAATGTCAAAGAGTGCAGTTTGGCAGGTGGATAAGGGTAGGGTGAGGCAGAGAGAGGTGGGGTAGTGTCCGGTGGGGTGAGCACAGAGAGAGATATACAAATTGCAGGAAGAGGGCTTGAATATGGGTAGTTAGCTGTTTGAAGGGAGGCAGCCACTTTGCTGACTAGGAATGCCTGAGGGAGGATCAGCAGGTGCACAGGCTAGGCATGTGATGCACCAGTGTCAAAGGTGGTGGGAAGCAGCACACAATGAAGGTGACATGCAGAAGTGGACTGGGAGGGGGTGTTAGTACACAGGAAGGGGAAGCTGCCAGGTGGAGGGTTGGTGACAGTTGGTTAATGAAGATAGAGGTTAGGATGGTTCCAGGTATGGACACCGTGCTGCAGGGATAACTCCCCTCTGCATATTTTAGAGAAGCTAGTAGTGGAGGGAAAGATACAGATGGCTTGGGTTGTTAAGCAGCCTGTGAAATCGAGCATGTTTTGTGCTCCACTGTATATTCTGCCACCAGATGGTCTGTTTTGCTCTTGGCCACAGTTTGGCAGTGGCCATTCACTCTGGTGGACACCTGGTTGGTTGAGAACAAAACAAAAAGCTGTGCAGTGATAACAGTAGAGGTGATATATGACATTGCTACTTTGCCAGCTGACCCGGCCTCTGATGAGAAGGAATAAGCCTGTGACAGAACTAGAGTAGGAAGTGATGGGTGAATGGACTAAGCAGGTCTTGCATCTGTGTCTTCAACAGGAATGTGATCCTTTTGGCAAGGGGTTGGGAGTGGGAGCAGCATATGGATGGATTAGGACGTTGTGTTGGTTTCGTGGGTGATGGAACACCACTTTCGGAGAGGTGGAAAGTATCTTGTGTAGGACATCCCTCATTTCAGGGCATGAAGATAGATCATCAAAACCCTGGCAAAGAATACGACACAGATGTTCCAGTCCAGGGAGATAATGGGTGACAAGGAGACACTCCTTTGTTGCTGATTCTTGGGGGTGGTGGGATGATTAGCTGTGTGTGAGGATATGGCACGGGAATTCTGTTTGCAGACTACGTTTGAGAAGTAGTGCCCATTTGAATGCCTTTAAGAGACCTTCAGTGTTGTGGACTGGCAAGACAGCCAATCCACAGTGACGGGTAGCCGAAAGGCACGCGTTTAAGCTCACGCAGGCTGGCATGAGGTCTGGAACAGTTAAAGGAGTTGAGTCTAGTAAAATAAGTACATAGCCTCGGGAATACTTAACTTTAATCCATAATTGGTGAACATCGGTCAGACAGTACATGCATCACAAGATTAATAGCAAATGATAATGGCGCCTTGCTAGGTCGTAGCAAATGATGTAGCTGAAGGCTATGCTGACTATCGTCTTGGCAAATGAGAGCGTAATTTGTCAGTGAACCATCGCTAGCAAAGTCGGCTGTACAACTGGGGCGAGTGCTAGAAAGTCTCTCTAGACCTGCCGTGTGGCGGCGCTCGGTCTGCTATCACTGACAGTGGCGACACGCGGGTCCGATGTACACTAACGGACCGCGGCCGATTTAATGGCTACCACCTAGCAAGTGTGGTGTCTGGCGGTGACACCACATTCAGCATATTGGGGAAGGGAGTTCTTGTCACTGCAGCTACACAATCGACAGATGGTCAGCCTGTATGGGAAAGGCGTTTTGGTGTGGAAGGGGTGGCAGCTCTTGAAATGCAGTTGAGCTTATTGTGGACAGATATGTGGATGGCACCATCAGAGAAGTGGAGGTTAACACCCAGGATGGTGGCACCTGGAGTTTAGGAGGACCAGATGAAGTGGATGGGAGAAAAGGTGTTGTGGTTGTGGAGGAATCAAGATAGAGTGTCTGGGTCCTGAGTCCAGATCATGAGAGTATCACCACTGAACCTGAACCACAGGGCTTGGCGTTTTAGGAGGTTAGAAAGCTTACCTCTACATGGCCCATAAAAAGGTTTGCATAGGATGGTGTTGGTTTCCTATAACTGTGCTGCAGTTTTGTTTAAATATCTTCTCTTCAAAGGAAGTAGTTGTGAGTCAGGATATAGTTCGTAAGGTAAGTGAGGAAGGAGGTAGTGGGTCTGAAGGATGTTGGGAAAGGTAGTGTTTGATGGCAGCGAGGCCATGAGCATAAGTGATGCTGGTGTACAGGGAGTTGGTATCAACTGTGATGAGTAGGAATCCAGGAGGTAAAGGAGTGGGGATGGTGAACAGACAGTGAATGAAGTGGTTATAATATGATTAAAATTAACTGATTAACTGATGGCAGTGGTGGAGAGCCGAGTTGGCATCTCATAAATGGTATGTGCTTGTGCAGTCAATAATTGCATGCACACCAAAGAAGAAACAAATAGTCTACTCCCTGTCTGTTGTCAATGTCTTTGTAGGCAGTGGAGAGGTCAAATCAGAATCACTTTCACTGTTGTCTGTGTTGCCACTAGAACTACTGTCAGAATTTAATGAAATAATAAGTTATTCATTGTCATTTTGCACTAAACCTTAATTCTACCACACTTTCATTATTACATCCTACATGTGTCTTAAACATCATGCCAATCTGACAATGCAGTTCTTTCCACTTATGCTAACATACATGTTTTTGTTGTTCCTTGTCACATAAACTTTAACCTGAGCCCATATGATTTCAATGGAACTGAAGTGGCAATGGTATGGTGTCAGTCTAAGGACCCTATGACCATATTTTTCTGTTAGTTTATCTATAACAGGTGTGTCCAAGCCACAGCCCGCATGTGGCCTGAAGCAATTATCAGAGAGGCCCAAGAAGTGAGCAAATATGACACAATCGGTATATAAAAATAAATAAATAAATAAATAAATCTGTTTATGTACTACTCCACTCAATAGTGATCCAGCCCCACTTCCCCCAAATCACCCCCTGTTAACCTGTTAACTTTCCAGAAATTCTTAACCTTGAACCTTGCCTCCCCATCATTCCTCAAATATCACAACATGCAATCTAACTTTACACCCGCAGAAAGAATTGCAATCCAACTCCTAATAACTGATCCTGACCTTACAATCCTGCCTGCTGACAAAGGCACCACCACTGTTGTTTTGAACTACAAGGGTTACCAGCAGAAGGACTCTGCCACCCGTCAGATTCATTCACCCAAAAACTCTGCCACAGTGACTCCGTTGCAGAAACCTGCAGGATCTCCAGTCTCTCCTCAGAGCCTTACAGCCATCCCAGAACCCCTCCCCATAGTTCATCTCTCCCTGACCACTACCATTTTCCACACACTTGCCATCTATATGCTTCCTAAAGTCCAAAAACCCAACCACCTAAGACACCCTATTGTGATCGGTTACTGTATCCCCACTTAGAGAATCTCTGCTCTCACACACCAACACCTTCAGTATTATATAAAAGATACCAACCATTTCCTCCACCAACACTCCACATATCCTGTTCCTTTAGCACATCATGTCCTGCTCATAAGTACTGATGCCACCTCCCTTTACACTAAAATCCCTAATGCCCATGGCCTTGACACTACTGAACACTACCTTTCCCAACACCTGACGGATTCCAACCCTGCAACCTCCTCCCTAGTTGCACTGACCAACAATATCCTCATCCACAATTACTTCTTCCTTGAAGGCATCACCCACAGACAAATCCAGGGTACAGAAATGGGAATGCACATGACATCGTCCTATGCCAACCTATTCATGGGCCATCTACAGGTATCCTTTCTGCACACCCAGAATCCCAACACCTCAACTGGTTCAGATTCACTGATGACAACTTTGCTATCTGGATCAATGTCAAGAATACACAATCCATATTCCTCCAGAACCTCAATACCTTCTCCATCATTCACTTCAACTGATCCTCCTCAACCAAACAAGCCTCCTTGCTTGATGTTGACCTCCACCTCAAAGAGGCTACACCAACACCTCCACCTGTATCAAACCTACCAACCACCACCAGCAATACCTCCATTTCAATGGCTGCCACCCATTCCATACCAAGAAGTCCCTTCCATACAGCCTAGCCTCCCATGGCCATCACACCTGTAGTGATGAGCAGCCACTCTCAAAATAAACCAAGAGTCTCACTGAGACCCTTACAGACCACAATTACCCTCCCAGCCTTGTACAGAAACAGATCTCTTGAATCTTGGCTCTCCAGTCACCCTCCGTGTTCCAAAGTTTCAAAGTCAAGCCACAGGGGAGCATTCCCATTGTAACTCAGTACCACCCAGGACTTGAGTAACTGAATCACATTCTCTGAAAGGGTTTCGAGTACCTTTTGTCATGCCCTGAAGCAAGGAATGGCCTACCCACTACCCTTCCCATCCCTCCCACAGTGGTATTATCACTGCCTACTGAACCTATATAATATCCTCATCCATCTATACACAAGCCATGCTTCCATTACCTTGCCCCATGGTTCATATCCCTGTAACAGACCTAGATGCAAGGCCTGCCCATATATGCTCCCACCACCACCTACTCCAGTTCAGTCACAAGCATCACCTATTTCAACACAGGCAGGACTCCTTGAGAAACCAGTCCTGTGATCTACAAATTAAGATGCAACCACTATGCTGCATTCCAAGTAAGCAAGACAACCAACCAGCTATGTGTCCGCACACCACAAACTGTGGTCGAGAAACAGCTGGACCACCCAGTTGCTAAGCATGCTGCCCAATACAGTGTTCTTCATTTTAATGACTGCTTCACAGCCTGTGGCATCTGGATCCTTCCTACCAACATCAGATTTTCTGAATTGTGCAGGTGGGAACTCTCGCTGCAGTACATCCTAAATTCCTGTAACCCTCCTGGCCTCAACCCTCATTAATCACTGTCCTACAACCAGGTATCCCCTTCCATGTTCCCACTCCAGCATTACACAGCCCTCTATTCCACCAATGTACCCAAAGTCTTTTTATTTCTCTCCTTTTCCGCTGCCTCCCTCTCCCCTGCCCTATGTCTAACATCGCAACTGCATCTAGTTGCCCTACCCTCTCTGCACCCATATTCTCACAAGCAGCACTTTACTATACCCCGTTCCTATCCTGGTATCTCTGACCCGTCCTGCCCCAGCCTCCTCCTTAGCCTTACCATCCACACTGCGTCTCCCACCATGCACTGCTGTTCACAGACTCGCCTCAGCAGCCAGACTGCGGTCATGACAGTGCGAGTTGAATTTGCATGTGACGGCCTTTCTGACCGAAAGCTTACTTGTTTGACTGTCTTTTTGTTGTGCGTATCTGCAACTCAGCACCTCCACTATATGGTGAGTTGCAATCTATCCTTGTCATAATACTGTCACTACTCCATCTTGGATTTTCCATTGTTTGTTCATGATAAATTGATATTACAAGTTTGAAACTCCTACCACATGATGCAATGGTTATTGTTATTGCTAAGTACATTATGCACAACCCAAAAACATGGCTTCTTCCAATGTGGCCCAGGTAAGCTAAAAGACTGGACATCCCTGATCTGTAACATATGGAGGTAAAGATGGTTTATTCTGAGTCATGAGATCCAGTAATTCATCCTTTACACAGTCATCTGGTATACAAATGGTGTTTCCTTGTAGACATTTGACAGTGTCTTGTTTTACAGAAACTACTACAGCTGCCTTATCAAGGCTAAATTGAATGATATGAGGAATTCTTGATATCTATTACTAAAGGCTTTTTCAAGTTTTTTTTTTCAAACACAAGTCCTTAAACCACCGCTGAAACATGTCCCTGTTCATTTCTTCATGGTAATCAGCTGTGTTCTTCAATACAGACAATAACTTACAATTTTCCACGATGACTATATTTTGTATACAGTAACATATGACCCAAAAACTATGTAACATGAAGTACCTAGCGATCACATTTTTCCTCTCTGAACTAACTGTTATAGGTTTCTTAATTTCAAAACATCACAAAAACTATGACCACTAAAGGCAAACTATGACATCAGACTAAGTTGCGGGCAGTTTTCAGTGCTTGTGCGTGTGTAAGTGGGAACTCGCGCATTGTTGTTGTTGTTGAGTTACAAGAAAACAATGACAGATCAAGATTAGAATATCATGAATTAAACTAATCTACTGGAAATATCTTTTAGAAGATGGAGAGAAGATACAGCTAAAATTTGAGGACAAAAAACTGAAAAAAAACAACAGTACAAAGAAGTCACAATAATAACTTAACTTGGGTAAGATCCCATTTCAATAGTTAAGATGGCACACTACCCAACAGCAGAGAGAAAATTGTGCAAGCATTCAGCGTTTTCAGAATGAATTTTCATTCTGCAGTGGAGAGTGCATTGATCTGAAACTTCCTGGCAGATTATAACTGTGTGACAGAGCAGGACTTGAACCTGGAACCTTTGTCTTCCATAGGTAGGTACTCTACTGACTGAGCTACCCAAAAAAATTCATGTCCCACCCTCGTAGCCTTACTTCTGGCAGTACCTCATCTCTGTCTTCAAAACTTCCCTTGCATACTCACAGAATATTTATACAAAAGAAGACAATTCTAAAAATCTGAACCCCACGTATTTCACAAGACTGAAGGGGGAGGGGGGGGGGGGGGGGGGGGGGGGGAAGAGAATCAAACTACAGACCTATCAGCCTCTTCTCCGCAGTGCACAATATATTCATTAAAATTGTCACCAACTGTATAGAAAAAAACTGATTTTAATGGCAAAGGAACACACTAGCTTTAGACATTTAGACATTAATTGCAACTAATGAATGAAATTATAGAATGAAGCAATAAGTATAAATTACAACTCTGCCTAGGATTCATAGATTTTAAGAGGGTAGGCATTGATTCAATTACATTAATATACTTAAGACAATACACATCAAAGATACCATTTCCATTGTGTCTTGTCAAGTGGTGGGACATTTGAGACTGGAAAAAAGGCTGCAAGATTGCATGTCAGCATTATTAGTAGCCACAGAGGCAGTTCCAGATTCTGGGAAAGATAAGCAGGAAGATGTACTAATGGTATGTACCTGAATCCATCTTCAGGTCCATGAAAAGACTGCAAATAATCATCAACAATTAATGAAGGCCATTAATAGAGCATGTTTGAAAGAAAGCTTGTAAACAAATTATAACAAGACTTAAACAAATAACACAACATAAAAATCAAAGAAAATAAACAATGGAGTTACAAAATTGTTGGTGAGGGTTTTTTGTTTGTTTTGTTTTTGCAGGCAGGCTAAAGAAATAAAGAGGCAGCTAAAAATTTCCTGGAGTAAACTAAACAGAGCTTTGAAAACTAGCTCCCAGTGAGTCTGAAAAGCAAAGTTTGCAGCCAGTGTGTATTAACAGTTTTGAAATGTGACAATGAGGAATGTAATATTAATGCAAAGACTGTGTGCTGTTCAGCAAGCCTGGAAATTCATGTTTGGAATTACTATGAGTGCTAGAGAAACAAACAAATTGATGATAGAACCGACAGTAGCAAAAAGCATAATTAAGACTGTAACAAAAATTAAACAGATGTGGACAGGACAATTGGCAGGTTAATGGGTGGGAGATGAACCAAGCGAATACTTTGCAGGATACCAAGAGATAAGAAAAGACTGAGGTAATGACATGCTACAAAGAGGCTACATTACATTAGGAAACAAGAATCAATACTGGTATGTTTACCTGAAGACTGTAGTAGGTGTGGAAGTCTGGATGAGGTCTCAATGAAACACTATATTTTGTATGGCTGATGCAGCTTTTTTATAATTAGAATGTTTTGCTTACATAAGCTATGAATCTCATTACATCATGCAGATATTGCTGGGGGGAATTTTCTTGTCTCATGCAGCTACAGTCAAGCTTTTAAGCAAGGAGCAGGACTACCACATCAACCAGCTGTAATTGCCAAATCTTCACCCCCACCACCACAACATTTCATGCTTACACTGTGCTCAAGTTTCAGATAGCCTGCTGTTCTGTATGCTCATTGCACCCCCGCAATTTTGTTTGTCATAATTTTTACTGTTGGATGAGTTAGTATTTTGTTTGTTGTTACTCTTGCTTGCTCTGTGGTACTGAATATCAGAAAAAAGTTCATTGAAAATTATTAGTGGAGAAGTTCCATGTTGTTCTCTTGGCTGGGGGATTGCTGTATGAGGCCAGGCAAGAGAAATGGTTTACGTGTTACATGTCTACTTTGAGACTGAAAGACCTAACGGTGGCCTGCTGCTATCCATTCATCATGCAATCAAAAGAACTGCTGTAGCACAGAACAAAAAAATAAAAAACATTATTGTGAATACTGGCAAGAAAATGTCCAAGAAATAAAAAGTTGTAAAAACATCGAAGGTTTAAACTCTTCGGGAAAAACCATTGTATGGATCAACAGATTACCAATATAGATTCATTTGCTGAGGATGCGATTCATTGTCACATTTGTGACCATTATCATAGAAAGGGAAATCCAATAATCAACAGGTTATTGGTCACCATTATTATGGAATCCAGTCTTTTTCAAGGCACTCACACACAGTTTTGCACAACCTAGTATTTCAGTAAGAACATTTCTGTGGCCCTATGCTGTCGATGGAGAACAAGGATGTAGCTGTTTGACGATGCAAATTTTTAGGGCAGATCTACGGCATGAATATCGAAGAAGTGGTGCGGCTTGAAGAGACGTGGGCCACTTCTGCTCGTTTTGTCGAACAGGGCTGGACAGATGACAATGGCAATGCCTCCAGGCAAAGGGGACAATATTATTCTTTTTCAAGTATGCACCTCACAAGGATTTCGTCTGAATAGTCTCCACCTTTTTAAATCAAGGGAAACAGGAGATCATCATGAAGAAATGAACCACCTAAATTTTACAAAATGATTCATAGAATCACTAATTCAAAATCAGGGAAAACTGCCAACAATTTTTCTATAGTCTGGGAGACGAGTCTTTGGTACTGAAAGCTCGATAGCGTCTTTCCGTTGCCTAGTGACCGCAGGCAGGCAGCCAATGACGGCCTGACTTTGAGCGGGTAGCAAGGGCCACGTTGCCGCTCTGAAACCCGGTCGCACGCGCTTATGAAACTTACCAGTGTCTCGCGTGCAGGCGGTGCGGTCGTTCGTCATTTGTCTGAAGTTGAATTCGCAGTTTATTTCGTTTTTGTTGTTTTTAGTGTCTCTTTGTTTATGTTTCGTTGTAAACAATGTCTAGTGCGGCGGGTAGTACCAGCCCAACACAAGAAGTGAAACGGAGGAAGAAAAGTGTGCTACACACCCAGGCCCGTGAATTCGTGTGCTCTGCGAGGGATTACTTTGAGAAAGAAAAGGACAAAGGTGGGCCCTTAATTCCTATTGTTCAGGTTGTGAAGAGAACTGCAGCAGCATTGAAAATAAGTAAGAACACTGTTGTAAAGATAGGGAAAGAACAGTATAGTGTAGATTGTGACGAGAGTGGCACAACAAAGCTGCACACACCAGGAAAGAAGCGACCGAGAAATAAGCAGGTGACCGCTTTGGATGATTTTCAGAAAGACGCTATTCGTCGTCATATATACAGCTATTATAAGAGAAGGGAACATCCCACTCTATCTAAATTACTGGTGTCGCTTCAGAAAGACAATCTTTTTAAAGGGAGCAAATTTTCATTGCGTACAGTGTTGAAAGACATAGGCTTCAGCTATTCACTGTTTAACGGACGCAAAATATTAATGGAAAGGACAGATGTAGTTGCATGGCGGTGCAGATTTCTGCGCAGGATCATGGGTGTGGAATTTGAAAGTATAGTGTGGTTAGGTGAAACTTGGGTCAATGCCAGCCATTCTTTACGTAGAGGCTGGAATGATGGAACGCCCGAGGGGACAATGGCAGTGCCTGTTGGCAAAGGAGGGTGTATTACTGTCTTACATGCAGGAACATTGAAAGGTTTTGTGCCAAACTGCTTGAAAATGTTTCGGTCAAAAAAGACGGGAGATTACCATGAAGAAATGAACAGTGTAGTATTTCAAGAATGGTTCGAGACATCGCTTATGACGAATCTGACAAGTCCATCAGTGATTGTTATGGACAATGCGCCTTATCATTCCATTGTCCACGATAAGGCACCAACCTTGGCAACAAAAAAAGACGATATCATTCAGTGGTTGAAACGGCGAAAAGTAGATTTCAGAGAAGATTTAAGGAAGGCGGAACTGCTCGAAATTGTGGCACAAAAGAAACCCCAATTTCCAACATATGTAATTGACGAGATTGCTAAAAGGCACGGGCATGAAATCGTTCGGCTTCCTCCATACCACTGCCACTTCAATGCAATTGAAGGAGTGTGGGCGCAGATAAAAAATTACATTGCTGCAAACAATAAAAAATTCACGATCTCTGAAGTGGAAACTCTCCTTCCAGCAGCTATCAATAAAGTGACAAGTGAGACGTGGGCTAAAATTGTAAACAGCACTGCAAGTGCCATCAGAGAGGCGGCCAAAACCGAAGGGGTTGTGGAAGAATGCATCGAAAATTTAATTATACATCTGGCAGAGAGCAGTGATAGTTCAAGTAGTGCTGAGGAAGACATGTCAAATCAGATTCTGACAGTGATGTGAGTGGTGTTTTTCCATTACAGTAACTACAACGTATTCAGGAATGTAAGGAGGGAGTTTGCTATCGATCTACAACCAGATCATCATATTGTGAGTACTTTCTTCAGATTATAACTCTTAATACACTGACCAATTATTCTGTAGCTTGTAGTAGAACAAATCAATAATGCTAATACTTAACAATGGAAACCAAAACTGCTAATGTTCAACAACTTGCGAAAATAGTTTTCATTTCAGTTGTGAAGTTTAACAAATAACTTTATTATGTTTCAGCATCTTAGATACTTGTACTAAATAGCTCTTATCAGTTTTCGAGTTAATATATTTCAAGCATCAACTTTAAATAAATTCACGCGTACCAATACGACTTGTATTTTGTCTCGCTTTTATTTCTGCTACTAGAGAATGCGTGTAGCAGACAGGGCGCCGCGTGCTGTGAGCCACGTTCGGCAACACTCATTATTAATCAGCTGTTGTTGACAAGGGTATTCTGTTGGCATTTCAACTCATTAGAGTTGATATGAAACCAAATTAAATGTTACACTGTCAGGATTTATAATAAGTTTACTATTTCTGAAGTCTAAGCACTCACAAAAGAAACTGTTAGGAAAGTCATCTCTGAAGACTGGAAGGAGGCCATCAAACATACATAGAGTATCATGGAGATGGCATGGCAGAATGAAGCCTTTTGGAAAATTCAGTGGAGAAAATTATTATTTCATTAAAAACAAGTGACAGTTATAGTAATACTTCAAACATTTGTCATAGTGATGAGTGATTTCAGTGGAGTTTTTCCACTACCACCATAAAAATGAAGTACACACATATTCAGGTGCACATTTGAAGTGCACAATTTAGAATGATAAGTATCTACATAGCAACATTATGTTTTCATAAGTTTCAACATTTAATAGTAAGGTCTTATCAGCAACAAACTCCAAAGTTCATTTCAGAAATTCAATCTATGTCACACAAAATAAATGTTACTGCTTACAGTATAATTGCTGCAATGTTGAATTAAGTTTTCTGTATAGTTTTTGTTCTTTCTCCTACTGGTTGCACTATTTGAGATATGTTTAAACATGCATAAATCTTATATTTTGTTATGTTAGAAATAAGTGAATCACGAAAATTAATAACATAAACCTAGCAACCTGATTCTCATAACAAAAGCATATGGGCGAACACTCAGGAGGAGGATGACGAGACAAGTAACCCAGCCAATATATGGCAGAATCCTTAAAGAAAGAATAGACATGGAGGCTACATTGTCTGAGAAACAAAATGATTTTAGACCACAACATTCACGTGGAATATTCACAGTACAGAATATAATTGAGAAGAGAAATGCCAGAAGCAGAGGAATCCATTTAGTATTTGTGGATTTGTAGAAGGCCTATGATACAGCAATACAAAACAATCTGTAGACAAATATAAAGAACAGTGGTGTGTCAACTATTCACATTAAAAAGTTCTATACAGATTGTATCAGTGCTGTCTAAGTAGGAAATTTAGTGTCACTGGAGTTTCCTGTAACAAAAGGACTATACCACAGACGTTGTATAGCCATGAACCATGGACCTTGCCGTTGGTGGGGAGTCTTGCGTGCCTCAGTGATACAGATAGCCATACCGTAGGTGTACCCACAACGGAGGGGTATTTGTTGAGAGGCCAGACAAACGTGTGGTTCCTAAAGAGGGACAGCAGCCTTTTCAGTAGTTGCAGGGGCAACAGTCTGGATGATTGACTGATCTGGCCTTGTAACACTAACCAAAATGGTCTTGCTGTGCTGGTACTTCCAACAGCTGAAAGCAAGGGGAAACTACAGCCGTAATTTTTCCCGAGGGCATGCAGCTTTACTGTAGGGTTATATGATGATGGCGTCCTTTTGGGTAAAATATTCCGGAGGTAAAATAGTCCTCCATTCGGATCTCCGGGCAGGGACTACTCAGGAGGACGTCATTATCAGGAGAAAGAAAACTGGTGTTCTATGGATCGGAGCGTGGAATGTCAGATCCCTTAATTGGGCAGGTAGGTTAGAAAATTTAAAAATGGAAATGGATAGGTTAAAGTTATATATAGAGGGAATTAGTGAAGTTCGGTGGCAGGAGGAACAAGACTTCTGGTCAGGTGAATACAGGGTTATAAATACAGAATCAAATAGGGGTAATGCAGGAGTAGGTTTAATAATGAATAGGAAAATAGGAATGAGGGTAAGCTACTACAAACAGCATAGTGAATGCATTATTGTGGCCAAGATAGATACGAAGCCCACGCCTACTACAGTAGCTATTTTATATGCCAACTAGCTCCACGGATGACGAAGAGATTGATGAAATGTATGATGAGATAAAACGAACGATTCAGATAGTGAAGGGAGACAAAAATTTAATAGTCATGGGTGACTGGAACTCTATAGTAGGAAAAGGGAGAGAAGGAAAGATAGTAGGTGAATATGGAATGGGAGTAAGGAATGGAAGGGAAAGCCGCTTGGTAGAATTTTGCACAGAGCATAACTTTATCATAGCTAACACTTGGTTCAAGAATCATAAAAGAAGGTTGTATACATGGAAGAAGCCTGGAGATACTGACAGGTTTCAGATAGATTATATAATGGTAAGATAGAGATTTAGGAACCAGGTTTTAAATTGTAAGACATTTCCAGGGACAGATGTGGACTCTGACCACAATCTATTGGTTATGAACTGTAGATTAAAACTGAAGAAACTGCAAAAAGGTGGAAATTTGAGGAGATGGGACCTGGATAAACTTAAAGAACCAGAGGTTGTAGAGAGTTTCAGGGAGAGCATTAGGGAACATTTGACAAGAATGGGGCAAAGTAATACAGTAGAAGAAGAATGGGTAGCTTTGAGAGATGAAATAGTGAAGGTAGCAGACGATCAAGAAGGTAAAAAGACGAGGGCTAATAGAAATCCTTGGGTAACACAAGAGGTATTGAATTAAATACATGAAAGGAGAAAATATAAAAGTGCAGTAAATGAAGCAGGCAAAAAGAAATACAAATGTCTCAGAAATGAGATCGGCAGGAAGTCCAAAATGGCTAGAGGACAAATGTAAGGATGTACGGGTGCATATCACCAGTGGTAAGATAGATACTGCCAACAGGAAAATTAAAGAGACCTGTGGAGAAAAGAGAACCACTTGCATGAATATCAAGAGCTCAGATGGAAACCCAGTTCTAAGCAAAGAAGGGAAAGCAGAAAGCTGGAAGGAGTATATAGAGGGTCTATACAAGGGTGATGTTCTTGAGGACAATATTATAGAAATGGAAGAGAATGTAGATGAAGAAGAAATAGGAGATATGATACCGCGTGAAGAGTTTGTCAGAGCACTGAAAGACCTAAGTCGAAACAAGGCCCAGGGAGTAGACAACATTCCATCAGAACTACTGACAGCCTTGGGAGAGCCAGGCCTAACAAAACTCTACCATCTAGTGAGCAAGATGTATGAGACAGGCGAAATACCCTCAGGCTTCAAGAAGAATATAATAACTCCAATCCCAAAGGAAGCAGGTGTTGACAGATGCGAAAATTAGCAAACTATCAATTTAATAAGTCATGGCTGCAAAATACTAATGCGAATTCTTTACAGACGAATGGAAAAACTGGTAGAAGCCGACCTCAGGGAAATTCAGTTTGTTGGGACACGTGAGGCAATACTGGCCCTACGACTTATCTTAGAAAATAGATTAAGGAAAGTTAAACCTGCATTTCTAGCATTTGTTGACTTGGCGAAAGCTTTTGACAATGTTGACTGGAATACTCTCTTTCAAATTCTGAAGGTGGCAGGGTAAAATACAGGGAGCGAAAGGCTATTTACAATTTGTACAGAAACCAGATGGCAGTTATAAGAGTCGAGGGACGTGAAAGGGTATCAGTGGTTGGGAAGGGGGTGAGACAGGGTTGTAGCCTATTCAATCTGTATATTGAGCAAGCAGTAAAGGAAACAAAAGCAAAATTCAGAGCAGAAATTAAAATCCATGGAGAAAAAATAAAAACTTTGAGGTTCGCCGATGACATTGTGATTCTGTCAGAGGGCAGGGCACGAAGGCTGTATGACAACTGAACTCGGTCCTTTCGCATAATAAAAAGGAACCAGACAGGCAGCGTATCCTTTAGTTTCTGAAAACATCACTATATATGAAGCAGGAACACGGGTAATGAACAAACATCAGAGAAACAAATTGCTTGCACTAGAGATAGGCTTTTGGAGGCGTTGTGCCATCTCCAGGCTGAACCACATACCAAATGCCAATACGAGAGAGCCTATGAATGTCAATAAATCAGTAACAGACACCACAGGAATGGAACTTCTAAAATGATATGGACATATAGGAAGGATAGGTGATAGCTGATGGCCAAAGTGTGGCAATGGACCCCAGCGGAAAGAAGAAAGTGTGGACGACCTGAGAGAAGCTGGAGTCTAAAGGTCCAGGATGCAATGGATGCCAGAATCAGTGGTTGATGTGATAGGTGGCAGGAGGATTAATATGATGCACAACTTTAGCAAACATTGGAACAATATTTTGAACATGACACCTAAACAAAAACCAAATACGCATTGCAAGCTTACTCTACTGCTGCAAAATTTATCCAGCCTATGCAAGCAACAATGTATTTCCTCTGCATAGAGGTAAACAGTATGAGACTCGAGTTTCCCCCAGCGTAATTGGTGTTCAAGTAACTTATGGGAATGAAGCTGGGTGACATCATCGACAACAGCCAACATTTTGACAGGAGCAGACCCTGCCATTTTCAAGGTGAAACTGCAGCAAGTAAGTGCTGTGCAGGGCAATTTAAAACTTTGATTTTCAAAGAAATTCTGACACACACACACACACACAAACACACACACACACACACACACAAAAGCTGTAAACACTAGCATCATCACAAACCAATGAAGACTGACATTAGAAGTTATCAGTAGTGAAATTAATAATCAATGGGCGAGGTACAATAAACTCTGTCCCTCTATTTTTTGAAAAGGGAGAGAGCAGGATTCCATGCAAAATTTAAATGACAAACGCCAATTTTATTTATAAGGTTACTTGCTAGTTAATTTCGACAGCTTCCTTGACAACACTATCCTAGTAGCTGAAAGAGCATGCCAGAATCTCCATATTATATTCTATAGGATGACCACTGCCAAGACAATGTTCTGCAATGGAAGATTTGTGCAGCTGTTGTAAGTATGTGTGCTGGTTATCCTCTGTACACTGGTCCTCCACAGTTCTGATAGTCTGATCATATATAACATGCCACAACTGCAAGGCATACAGTAGATACCCACCATACGCAAAACAAGATCATCTTTTACGGAACCTAAAAGATTCCTGATTGTAGATAGTGATTGAAGCACATACTTCTGTTTGAAATGCTCCCTGTGTGTGTGTATGGCGGAAGGCTGTAGACTTTGCCCATTATAATGAAAGGTGACTTTTAGATAGGATAAGTCAGCTGACAAACTCTCAGGGTCTGAGATGAAATGGGCCCTGTGAACCAAGGTATTAAGTACCCTTTCACACTGAGCCCTTTGGTGATTACTATCCACTTTCTCTTCTCAATCAATTTCTTCCTGCAAATTGGGTATAACTTGTGCAATGGCAGTGTTGATTCAAATTTTCAGGTTGGCTAAATTGTTTGGTAGGGGCGAGACATACACATGGTCTTTAATGACACCTCGAAGAAAAAATCCAGTGGTGTCAAATCTAGGGAGTGAGGTGGCCATGCAATTTGCCCTTCTTGGCCAGTCCATTGACCTGCGATGTGATTATCGAGGAAACCTCGAATCCTGTGAGGAAATCAGGTGTTGCACTGTCTTGCTGGTAGGAAACCATCTCATCTCGATCATCATCATCATCGATGTGTGGAATTTAAAAAATTTGCAAGCATATCCAGTTACACAATATCAGTGACAGTTTTCTCCAAGAACAAGAAAAGGCTGTACACGTTCAGTTTGCAAGGGGCACAGAATACATTAACTTTGGGGCTGCCATGAACGTCTTCCAAGGTGCATATGGATTTTCACTGCCTCATATTCTGCAGTTGCGGGTGTTCACCACGTCATTGATATGATATGTTGACTCATGGCTGAAGATTATTGTGTTCAGGAATGTCTCATCATCCTGTTACTGATGCAACATTTCCACACAGAATTACACCTGAGCAGCCTTATCGGCATCAGTAATGTGCTGTGCCGTTGTGAATATATATGGTTTCAAGTTTAAACTTCTACACAGTACTCATCAGATAAACAGTCTTTTGTGGAATACCGATTTCATGAGATGCATGTTGTGTTGATTTTTGTGGACTGTGGGCAAAGTTCTTCCTAACCTGTCTGACATAATCAGCAACATGTTGGCGACCTGGTAATTTATCACAGCGCAGTGAACACTCTGTCCCAAGAAAGTTCTTGAGCCAAGAGTAAATTGCGGGTCTACTCGGAGGTTCAGTAGCATATTCTGTGCAAAATTTACACAGAGCATTTGTTGCAGAGTTCATTTCATGAAACCAAAACACACAGTGGGTATGCTCTGTGCTACTGAAAGTAGTCATGTTGACTGTGCACTATGCTGGTGCTCGTAGTGGCTTTGAGGCTGTTTCCTGTAAACGGACACATCTACTGATTATGTGAGTTATCTCAATAAATTTCTATATCATTCCTTTTTAACTCACCCTGCATACCTTGATGTCCTGTTATAAATCTCATGGAGAAAGCTTTTGGCGACGCAGCTTTATCCATGTTAGGGTAATATACTTATAAGGATATGGTGTCTGTTCTTTCGGACTTGCCCAAAAGAACAGACACCATTGTGCCTGAAGAAAGGACAGACACCATTGATGACCAGCAGCTGTCTAGAACAAAATTAGAATTATATTAATACCTTCAGCTGCTGATGGGCATTGATATATATCAACAGGGACAGGTGAAAATGTGTGCTCCAACCGGGATTCGAACCCGGGATCTCCTGCTTACATGGCAGACGCTCTATCCATCTGAGCCACCGAGGGCAAAGAGGATAGTGCGACTGCAGGGACTATCTCTGGACTTGGTAAGAATGTCTTCCACAAGTAATGAGTGTGTTGGGGTGGGACACTACGAATGTAGTGTGTGGACATACAATGTGAGAAAGTGGGTCTCGCGGGAGGCATGCACGAGATAGTCCCTGCAGTCGCACTATCCTCTGTGCCCTCAGTGGCTCAGATGGATAGAGTGACTGCCATGTAAGCAGGAGATCCCGGGTTCAGGTCCCGCTCAAGGCACACATTTTCACCTGTCCCAGTTGATACATATCAACGCCAGTCAGCAGCTGAAAGTATTAATATAATTCTAATTTCATGTTAGGGAACGGTTTAAATTTTGCACCGAATCCCAAGCAGTTGCCAGAGGTTGATTTTATTACTTCTTCTGAAGAGGCTGTTTTTAAACGACCTCCAGATGTTGCAGAGGAGGCCAGGAGGGAGGCATGTCATGCTTTGACTGGGGCACATCCACCAAAGAGTAATATTACAGCAGATGAGAGGGCTGCTTTACCTTCACTTACAGTTGATCTGGAAACTGTTATTTTACCTGTGGACAAGAGCAATGCTACTGTTGATTTGGGCAAGCAGGATTACATTCAAAGTATGCAGTGTTTACTGTCTGATTCAGCGTATCAGGATCTGTGTTGAGCCCACAAAAAGTGTTGAGATAGAGACTAACTGCCTCCACGATCAAAGTTCCTTATTGCAGGAGATTATCAAGAGTCTTTAATTCTTATTGTGCTGTTCCCTCAAAGTTATAAGACCTCCCTAACATCCATGAGGAAAGGGTTCCTTCATCTGATTGTAACATTGGTGGTTTGGCATATCTTGTAGCAAGTCACCTTGCTACTCTGTTGAACCCTACAAGTAGGTCAATGTGAGCATGACATTAAGAACTCGGTGGATTCGGTGGATTTATTACATCGATTGGAGGGAATGCATTTGAGTGACTCTGATATTCTAGTAAGTTTTGATGTGCTCTCTCTCTCTCTATCTCTCCCCACTTGTGTTCCTCTGTCTCATTCATTATGGTTGACTGAGGTTAGGTTTGGTAATGAATTAACACACATATTTTGACATGTGTTGACTGACACTTACTTTACATTCAGTGACCAACACTATGAACAGACTGACGAAGTTGCAATGGGAAGCTCATTGTCACCTATTATTGCCAATTCGTTTGCAAAAGATTTCAAGGAATGTGCCTTGGAATTGGTGGCCCTGAAACATGCATGCTTTTTTGGATATGTAGATGATAGTTTTGTTATTTGGCATCATGAAAGTGAGAATTTGAATAACTGTTTAGAACGCATTAATTGAATCCAATCGAATATTTGTTTCACAAATGAAGGTGGAAAAGAATGGCTGCTGTCTCTTCCTTGAAGTGTTGATCAGGAGGAAGGCGGATGGTACATTGGGACATGCCATTTATAGTAAGCCTCTCACACTGTCTTATCTGCAGGATGATAGTTCTCACCATCCAGCTCAACTTTGTACCTTCATCCACATGATTATAGTGAAAGACATGTCATACGTGCTTTGTGGTATGGACCAACTGGGCACTGGGTGAATGATAATACCGAGGTGGCACCGAAGTCTACAGCCTTTCTACCTTACACAAGGAATATTCTGAACAGGACTGGCCATATTTTGTGGAAATACAAAGTTTGTGCATTTCGGCCACCATCAAACACCAGGGTCCTTCTAGGTTCCTGGTCATCTTAGTGTATACAGTGTGTCTGAGTGTTAGTTTTTCAGAGTTTCTTTGAAAAATGAGGTTTTAAATTCCCCTGCACAGTGCTTACTTGCTGCTGTTTGGCTTTGAATGTGACACGGTGTGCTGCTTTTGAATGGCTGGTGGTTGTCAACGGCGTCACCTGGCTGCATTCCCGTAATACGTGAACATCTTGTACGCCAGGGGAAACTTAGATGAAGGAAGTTTATGAACTTTTTCTTTAAATTAATCACCAAAATTAAAATGTTTCAGCATATGAATGGGAATAAAATTCATAAATATATAGAGATGTAAAATGAAGAGGCATGTTATTACTCCAAATGTAACCCATTACACAAATGATCTGAATATATTTCGAGTTAAACATGTTGATTACTAATCTGTACAACTGAGTAGAAGAATTAAAATTATAGGTGATCCTCTGGAAGCACAAAAAAGGGGCAGGCAATTGGAGGTAAAGCTGTCCCTGATCTGAAGGCTGGTTTGAACACTTGAGTGCTTTAATAGGCATGGTCGTAAGGGGAGTGGAGTGTTTTTGCCTGGCCTTTGAACTGATTTACCCGCTAGCTATAGAAGGACCTACAGTTTAACATGGGCTCAAACCCTAACATAATTATAACATAATTGCTTCAATATTTGACTTTTTATGCACAAAACCTGCTCAATCTTTCGGAATATCTGAAGTGGAGATTTACGTATGCCATGTCATTGGAATACATATGCAGAGGTTTTGTCTCCTATAGAGAGAGGTGTTGAACCATTTACTTACTGAAGGTCAGTTGGAAATTTTGTATTTTCATTTGTCACATAAATTTCAAGTGAAGTTTACAAAAGTTTTATGCAATTTTTTCTCATTGTCAATTAGAATTTTTATAAACATTATGCAATTTTTGGTTTGACATGTTTATATGAAAAATTAATCTTGAAAATGTGAACGACTAATTCATGCTTCAGGAACATTGTGTCAAACTATAATTTGAAATACAATTTGCTTCGCAGTTACCTGTTGACTACAGCAGCACTTAAACATAATCTTTTGACAAAAAATGTGTATAACTGATTTAGGGAAACCACAGAAACCTAATCATGATTTTCAGGTAGAGATTTAAATACACTTCTCCCGAAACCCCAAAAGTGAGTCTACTGTGATAATCACAGTGTTTGGTACTTAGTTCAGAACGCAGTTCTGGGATGTCATCAGATTACAACTGTATGCTCAAACCCTGACCCTGACCCTTACCATTCTCTGGAATATTCTAATTCCCCCCCACCCCCCAACTCCCCTCTGTCCCTACAGAAATATTTGTCTCGTAAGGTATCAAGTACAACTTCTGAAGAGCTTGGAAGGTAAAGGTATTAGAAGATGTGAAGTGAGGTGTGCCAGGATAGCTGGAACAGTGACAGCACTGCTTGCAAAATGTGGAAGTTTGAGAGTAAGTTCTGATCTGGCACACTGTTTAATCTGACAGGACGTTTGTGACTCTACTTGTATTTTGACAGTTGTGACAATCCTACCACCACAAATGAGACTCATGACTAAAATACTCTTATGCATGTTCCAGATAAGATATACAACAATACACAAAAGTTTAGGATTACATAATCACACAAAAGTTTAGGATTACATAATCATGTATGATCTCCCACTTTTAGAATTCAGTGTGGCTTGAAGCTCTTATATGGTGCAGTCATACCCTGTAAATGTCTTGATGTGGAATCAGAAAGGACCACAATATGTTCCTGGGAACTCTACCTTTACACTGTGCTCATTAACACACAAAACTGGATGTTGCTGGAGTACAGTAATGAAGGAGCAGTGACCTACCATATCCCAGCAAATTTTCCTTATAGAGCTCTTGAGAAGAGAAGTTGCATTTTCACATACCCCCTCTCCCCACTTCTGCCAAAAAAGGCAGCACTAAACAAAACAATAAAATGAGGGGGTTTCTCCATAGCTCCAGCAAATGAGCTGATCAACAGTGCTCTAACACATCCTTTCTATGTTGATGTGTGTTTACCAAATATAATTAGCAAAGAAGTTTAGAACTTTTTGAATTCTAGAGGTAGAAGTATATTTACTGAGACAATTTGGCCCAGAAAGTTATGTGCATGACGAGGAACTTCCTGGCACAGTATATGGTACACATCCATAGTACGGATGAATTTCGTGAAGACAAATAAGTTATGCTTGAAGTGACAACTCTGGTTCTGTAGTTCAAAATGAAGTCTAGATAATGCAGTTTGTGATTGTTTCTTCAGTATATCAAAATTAACTTATCTGCTACCAGTATCATTCTATAAAGTTGACTGAAACAGGTAAAGTGGAAATACATTTAGCTGACACTCGATGTGCTCAGAAGATAATGTATAGTGGTGTTCTTTAAAAGACTGACTAGACTAACTTCTTTAGTGGATTTAAATACTTGAAATTCATTCACACTGATTTTTCAAGTCAATGTTTTGAGATGTGACTTCAGGAGACAAATAGTAGAGAAATATATATTTCCATGGATGCGATGATCTGTCCAGACTAATGTGCTGTACCAAATCAATTGTTAAATTTGTTTTCTGATGAAGTTCCTGTCCATGTGACTAAATTACTCAGTGGTGAGATTCATATATAAGGTGTAGGAAAGAAAAAAATGTGCAAAGTAATGGACTAATACCGACCACAGTAGCATCCCCTAATGCTTGCAACATGTAAAGTAAAAATGCATAGTAAGGAATTCCAGCAGGTATTCAACAGTTAAAAGCATTGCAGTATAGATTCATAAAATTCTTATTAATTGATATTATAATTTTCCAGTTCACATAAAAAGTTCATTCTTGCCTAAAATAGAAAATGATAGTTGCCACAGGAAAATTCAATCAAGAAAACTAACAAATTATGGGGCATAATTGCTTGCCAGTAGATATTTTCAGAAGAAATGTGTAGCACTACTGACGGACACATGTAGAAGTTAAAGTGATACACTAACAAGTTTTCAGAACTAGTAGTTCCTTCCTTGGCCAAGGAGACAGGGATATACTGGCGAAGGTTAAAAAAAGAAGAGAAAGACACTCAATCCTAGGATGGCAGAAACCCAAAGAGTGTACATCATCAGTCTCATTCACAGCTAATACTATAACAGTGCCATTCTAATGGATGTATCTACATCTATGTCTATACTCTGCAAACCACTGCAAGGTTCATGGCAAGAAAGATTGTTTGAACGCCTCTGTGAACACTCTCCCATTGTTTAAACAAACCAGTGACTATTCCTGCTGCCCTTCTCTGTATACATTCAATATCCCCGGTTAGTCCTATCTGGTATGGGTCCCACACACTCGGGCAATATTCTAGAATGTCTTGCACGAGTGATTTGTAAACAATCTACTTTGTAGACTGATTGCACAACCCCAGTATTCTACTAATAAATGGAAGTCTACCACCTGCTTTACCCACAACTGAACCTATGTGATCATTCCATTTCATATCCGTGCAAAGTGTTACACACAGGTATTTGTCTGACTTAGCCGATTCCAACAGTGACCCACTGTTGTTATAATCATAAGACACAATGTTTTTTTCATTTTGTGAAGTGCACAATTTTACATTTCTGAGAATTTACAGCAAGTTGCCAATCTCTTTACCACGTTGAAATCTAATCAAGATCTGACTGAATATTTAAGCAGCTTCTTTCAGATAGTACTTCATTATAGATAACTGCATCATCTGCAAAAAGCCTTATTTTATTATTAATATTGTCTGCAAAGTCATTACTATACAACATGAACAGCAAGGGTCACAACACACTTCCCTGGGGCACACTTGAACTTACTTCTGCATCTGAAGATGACTCTTCATCCAAGATACCGTGCTGTATCCTCCTTACCAAAGTGCTCCATCCAAGATACCATGCTCTTTCCTCTCTACCAAAACATCCTCAATCCAGTCACAAATTTCACTTGATACCCCATATGACTGTACTTTTGATAATAAATGTAGGTGCGGTACTGAGTCAAACGCTTTTCAGAAGTCAAGAAATACTGTACCTACCTGTTTGCTTTGATCCAAAACTTTCAGCATGTCATGTGAGAAAAGTGCGAGCTGGGTTTCACATGACCGATGTTTTTGAAAACCATGCCAGTTAGCATTGAGGTGGTCATTCTGTTCAAGATACTTCATTATGTTTGAGCCAGAATATGTTCCAAGATTGTACAACAAATCAATGTCAAGGATATTGGATGGTAGTTTTGTGGATCACTTCCACTACCCTTCTTGTAAATGGGTGTGACTTGTGCCTTTTTCCAAGAACTGGGTGCAGTTTTTTGTTTGAGGGATCTATGATAGAGTTGGAAGTGGGGCTAACTCAGCTGCAAATTCAGTATATAATCTGACAGGGATTCCATCGGAGCCCGGAGATTTATTCAGTTTTAATTATCTAAGCTGACACTAATACTTGTTTTACTCATCTTTTCAGGGGTACAAGGATTAAATTGGGGCAATACTCCTGGGTTTTCCTTCGCAAAGTAACACTTGAAAACTAAGTTAAGCACTTCAGCTTTTGCTTTGTTACTCTCAATTTCAGTTCCTGTCTCATTCGCTAGGAACTGGACGCTAACTTTTGTGCCACTTACAGCATGTACATATGACCAGAATTTCTTTGTGTTCTGTGAAACATAACATAACAGTATTCTGCTATGGTAAGGAATTACGTATTGCTCTCGTCAGCCAAATTCATTTCATTCAGTATCTCTCTTTCTATAGCCCTACACTTCATTTTACACCTATTATGCAGTATTATCTGTTTCTTTAGGATTTTCTTTACGGTGACTATATACCATGAAGGTTCCCTTCCATTATGAACTGTTCTACTGGGTACATATCTATACAGTGCAAGGTCAACTATTCTTTTAAACTTGAGCTAGAGTTCCTCTACACACTCCTACTCTGTGCTGAAAGTTTCAAGTTCCTTGTTGAGATATGACACTACTGATTTTTTACATGGCTTACTGAACATATTTAATGTGGACATCCTTAAAGAGGTCAAGTTTATTTGTTGCCATTAGATCCAATATATTGCCATCATGAGTGGGGTTCCTAACTATGTATTCTAGATAGCTTTCAGAGAAGGCATTCAGTAAAGTTTCACGGGATGTCTTATCATGGCCACTACTAACAAAACTGTAATTTTCCCAATTAATTGTTAAATGATTTCTGTATGATTGGGGAACTTACATACAAGTGAACTGAGGTTTTCTTTAAAAAAGTTTTCAGTTGCATCAGGAGATAAGTCTGGTAGGCAATAGAAGGATCCAAATTATCAATCATTTTATGCCCCCCCCCCCAATACTAAGTCTTGATCAAACAATCACACAGGCAGCTTCAATTTCTAACTCAGTGGATTTGAGTTTCTCGTCTACTGTGACAAAGACACCACCTCCACACCCCATTTGTGATATACATTTAAATTTTCCCCAAAAATCTCACTGCTATCTATTTCAGGTTTCAACCTGCTTTCAGTACCTTTTTCATGAGTGCTTCAAACTCCAGGCAGTTCGTTGCGAATGCTTCGGCAGTTTACCATTAGGAATTTATTACTTTCACCTGAAGGAGGCATTTCTTTCTATCTTACATCAGTACTTCTGGGTTTCCTATAGCTATTGTTATCTGGATTGGCTGAAGAGTCCCCTAATCTAAAAAAAAAGCCTTGTCTGCACCCCACACACAGTCAGCTATCTGAGTAGCAGCCTCTGATGTGTAGTGAACACCTGACCTATTTATGGGAACCCTACAGTTCTTAACCCTATGGCACAAGTCCAGGAAGTCGCAGCCTCGCTTGTCACAGAACCTTTGAAGTCTCTAGTTCAGTGCTTCCACTTGACTCAGAACCAAAGGCTACAATCAGACAATGCTGCAAATTGTGAGCTTCGTTGAAACTCCACTCTTCTCAGTTTTCTCTGCCAGTCACTGGGATGTCCCAAGAGTGATCTAGGAGCCCAGGTGACAGACATCATATACCGCTTTTTTGGATACTTATTTTGTATCAGGAATTTTTCAGAAAGATTTGTAATGTTCGGTTCACAAATACAGGACAGGAAACTGGTCTCCACCACAGGCCATGAGGATAACTGTGACATAAGAGAAAGTTTAAAGCAACATATTGAACAATCACATGTTCCACATGATATTTTAAGAAGTCGGGTATCAGAAAAATAAGTAGGTGTGTGGATCTCTGACAGATGAAGAAATCTTATGGTTTACGTGCATGGTAATCATTCAAAGAGCAGATGTTATTTAAAGATATTTCACCCCTTAATATTATTTCATTTAATTCTGCTTTGTGAATTAGACACTAAAGATTATTTGTTTGCATATCATTATACTGTACGTTGTGACACTTGTTTTCTATAATGGGCTTACACAGTTTTTTCTCCCTTAATGTACAACATTATTGAATACATTGAATTTTTCTACTGCAGTCTTGAGTTATTCTGGTAATCCTATGGTTAATACATTTCCAGCCCTCCCTCTATACAATTAATTCCAGTTAATTGGATGGTCTCTCACTGATCAGTTACTACACTTTAACAAGAATCCTAGATATTCTGTATGACCAACAACAAATAAAAGTTCAAAATTAATACTGCCAATGCTAGACAGTAGTAAGGATGTGTTCAGAACTATCCTGAGAAAAAGAGTAAATGAGGAAGTCTCCAGAATCTGCTAGTAATGTACAGAAAAATTACTTGGTTCAGTTTTCAAAGATTTATTATTCTAGATGTTTTTAGCATGTTACCATCCTTTTTTTTTAATTTTTTTTTTATTTTTACAGAAGTCCTTCTGAATAAGCACTACAATTGTATTAAAGTGCATTTGGCATGAAAATGGTCTGAATTATAGACTGAAACCAGCTGCCAACCAAAATAAACACCTGTTCCGATCAAGACTGTTTTACTGAATTTTACACTGAGGTGACAAGTCATCGGATATTTCCTAAAATTATGTTGGCCCTCATTTTACCTGGCGTAGAGCAGCAACTTGACATGGCATCAATCCAACAAGTTGATAGAAGTCTCCTGCAGAAATGGTGGGTCATGCAGGCTCTATAGGCAGCCGTAATTGTGAAAGTGTTGCTAGTGCAGGATGCTGTGCGTGAACTGACCTCTCAATTTCGTTCCAAAAATATTTGATGGGATCCATGATGGGCAATCTGGATGGCAAAACCATTTGCTCGAACCGTCCAGAATGTTCTTCAAACCAGTTGCCAACTGTTGTGGCCTGGTGACATGGTATCACTACCCGGGAACATGAAGTGCCTGAATGGCCGCAAAAGTCTCCAAGTAGACAAACATAACTATTTCCAGTCAATGGTTTGTCCTGTTGGACCAGAGTACCCAGTCAATTCCACATAAACACAGCCCACACCATTATGGAGCTGTCACCAGCTTGCACAGTGTCTAGTTGACAACTTGGTTCTATGGCTTTGTGGGGATTGTGTCACACTAACCCTACCAACAGCTCTTACCAACTGAAATTGGGACTCATCTGACCAGGCACAGGTTTTTCAGTCATCTAGGGTCCAACAGATACAGTCACAAGACCAGGAGAGGCACTGCAGGCAATGTGCTGTTAGTAAAGGCACTCGTGTCGGTCGTCTGCTGTTATAGCCAATTAACGCCACATTTTGCATCACTGCCATAATGGATATGTTCGTCGTACATCCCAAATTGATTTCTATGTTTATTTCACACAGTGGTGCTTGTATTTCAGCACAGACAACTCTATGCTGACGCTGCTGCTGTCAGTCGTTGACCTTATAATGTTGAATTCCCCAACGATTTTCAAAATGAAATGTCCCACGCATCTAGTTTTAACTACCATTCCATGTTCAAAGTCTGTCAATTCCCGTTGTGTGGACATAATCGCATAAAAATGACAGCTCTGACAATGCACTGCCCCATTATACCTTGTGTAAGCAATACTAACACCATCCGTATGTGTGAACATCACTATCCCATGATTATTGTCACCTCACCTCAGTGTTATGTACTCTGATCGCTGTTCATTCTTCATTGAAAGAGTGCTTTCTAAAATATTAAACATATTAGATGCTGCATTCCTAGTGTTAAGCAGCAAGAGCACAGATAAACTGTACAGCTATTTCCCACCTTAAGTGCACTGACTGAAAACCATCATGAATAGTATCATTTCTACAATAATTTATAAACAACCATGGGACAAGAGCACATCATGAGAGATCACTGCCATTTTCATGTCTATAGTACCTTGATCTGGATAATATAAATAGTTTGTTAAGCTGAAACTAGTCATGTAACTAAGAATAATAAATATAACATCCTAATTGGAAAAAAAATGTCATATTCATTTGGCACATTGAGTTAAACAGTACAAATAAGTGGACATCTCTGACTAATCAGTAGCAGAAGTATAATAGATGGCTGCAAAAATAGTTAATGAAAATGTTTTAATACACTAAAATGCAAATGAACCTTGTGTTAAGTTCTGCGCCATTTTTCGTAGCCAGTTGTAGATGAACTGTCAATTTTTCTATCTCAGGCGATACACAGTTAGAAAGAGACTCATAAAATGGTCTACATTAATGCTAAAGAAGAATAAAAGATAGTTTTATGAAAATTATTATGTTGATATGTAAATCAAAGAATATTAGAAGTGAAGTTTTAAGTTATTTGTCAACAACAAAATTTTAATATGATGAAAAGCGAAGGGAAGTAGTAAAGTGAAAGGAAATTAATGCAACGTATGTTGCAATGGAGTGCAAAAAAGAGAGATTGCAGCAGAACAGTAAGGATTTAAAGCATGTGAAGACTGTAAGAGGAGAAATTTATAAAGTAGGCAGTGTTGATGGAAAATTAAATTTTTTACCATGTTTTTATTAGGTCACTTTCTCATCTGTCTATCTGTTCGGTACAAATTTTGCAACTGATTTTAAAGTAACTTCCTAATGAGCTACAGACTCGAAATTTTAAATGTCAGAAATGGATGAAAACGTAATATTAATTCGCTTTCTTGTTTGGAGTGTGGCGGAGGTACATTGTGTACCACTGCCATTTGGTCTTTTCCCTGTTCCAGTGGCAAATGAGTTGTGGGCAGAACAATTGCTGGTAAGCCTCCATGTGAGCTTGAATCTCTATCTTTACCTTCACAGTTTTTTTGTGTGATATACGCAGCACGAAGCAATGTACTGGTTGAGTCAGGTGAAGAGAACTGAAATAAGCCTGAAATGTATTACATATCTCTGTTGCAATCTCATCAAAATGCTTTAAATCAATTGCAAAATTACACACACACACACACACACACACACACACACACACACACACACAATCAGACTAGAAAGTATAATATAAATTCTTCTAGCCCCATACAGATAGTCCTCAAAATGTCCAATCATGAGCTTTTAATTGCTTCAAAGTACTTGTAAGATTTAAAATGAAAAATGTGGGGCACACGTAATACATAATTCATACATGAATTGTTCACCTCCGTACAATTATGCTACCTGTCATCCAATGCTTGAGCAGTTCACCTACTTGCTATCATCTGTACCATGTACTCCACCCTTTCACATTTTAACTCTTAAAAGTATTTTCATAATTATTAAAAATTCACAATCACATATTTTCAGGACAACATGCATGTGGTTAGGTGTCTTTAAGGAGATATGGGAAATTTGCACTTTTTAGTGCAATTTAAAAAATGTGACACATTAAATATATTTCTACAGCACTTTCAATCTTATTTTTCCCTGAAACAAACAAGGTCAAAATCAAACAGAAGCAAGGATAAGGAGTGGATAGCTCTTGGGACAAGTATCTTGTGCTAGGAAGAGAGAGCTCAACATAACCCTGAGAACAAGCAGAACAAGGGAAAAACTGAAACTTCCTGGCAGATTAAAACTGTGTGCTGGACCGAGACTCGAACTCGGGACCTTTGCCTTTTGCGGGCAAGTGCTCTACCGACTGAGCTACCCAAGCACGACTCATGCCCCCTCCTCACAGCTTTACTTCTGCCAGTACCTCGTCCCCTACCTTCTGAACTTTACAGAAGCTCTCCTGCAAACCTTGCAGAACTAGCACTCCTGAAAGAAAGGATATTGCGGAGACATGGCTTAGCCACAGCCTGGGGGATGTTTCCAGAATGAGATTTCCACTCTGCAGTGGAGTGTGCGCTAATATGAAACTTCCTGGCAGATTAAAACTGTGTGCCGGACCCGAGTTCGAGTCTCGGTCCGGCATACAGTTTTAATCTGCCAGGAAGTTTCATATTAGCGCACACTCCGCTGCAGAGTGGAAATGTCATTCTGGAAACTTCCCCCAGGCTGTGACTAAGCCATGTCTCCGCAATATCCTTTCTTTCAGGAGTGCTAGTTCTGCAAGGTTCGCAGGAGAGCTTCTGTAAAGTTTGGAAGGTAGGAGAAAAGGTACTGGCAGAAGTAAAGCTGTGAGGACGGGGCGTGAGTCGTGCTTGGGTAGCCCAGTCGGTAGAGCACTTGCCCGCGAAAGGTAAAGCTCCCGAGTTCAAGTCTCGGTCCGGCACACAGTTTTAATCTGCCAGGAAGTTTCATATCAGCGCACACTCCGCTGCAGAGTGGAAATCTCATTCTGGAAGGGAAAAACTCTTTAGAATGACGTAAAAAAAAAAAACTTAGTAATCAAAATGAAACTGAACGCCCCCCCCCCCCCCTCCCCCAACCTGAATGTAGCTCAGGTAGAAATAGTGACACCATAGTCTAACATAACAGTCACAACACTTCGCCTTGATTTTGCTGCCTACTGCACCAGCAGCGCGCCAAGTGGCCAGTAATTAAACTGTTGAGTTCAGCCTGAGAGGTATATACCATCATGTTAGTAAACTGTATTGTCAGGATATTCGCTTGCAAACTACATGTACATTGATGATTAATGTTTTGTTTTAGGAGCAGAAAACTGATAGTGAACAGCAGACGAGAACATCTTATGAAAAAAAGACCCTGTTTTCCTTTACAATAATACTTAGTTTTGTCCGCTACACATCAAACAAAACCAGATCATAAACACAGACAATAATAAACTCATGTGGAATGCAGTTAACCACATTGCTTGGCATTCCAGATAAGCCATCCCAACTGACACTGAAGAGGAAACTGCCACAAAGGTTCTACAATCCGTCTACAACTGTAACACACTCCCATGGCACAGAAACATCCATTCAACTCTCCATATATCAGTGCCAGATTCATCTGAATCATCAACACAGACATGCTTTGCCGATAAAGTGGTAAAATTAAGTGCAGTCATTAGTGTCTAGAAAAAGCATGTGGAGTATCAGAACATGCAGATCGCTAGACTTTGTGCAAAACTGTTACATGACAAGGAAAGTGCCTACCTTTTTAAGTATAGATAGCAACAGAAACTGTATCGGAAGGATCAAGTGAAGAGGAATAAACCAATTTTGAAGACTATAGGATCCCGATATTTTAAAAAAGAGCCCCTGACTTCTTGTTAAGCCAGATTAGTATGCCACCTGCAATATGGAAAGACAAAAATAATCTGTTTGCTCTAAATTTATTATATTACAGCCCAAAGGCATACAGGTTTTGTCAAAATGTTTCATGTTTCCATCAGTGCATACATTACAGAGGTATGTGGAAGGCATACAAATAACATGTGGGATAAGTGACAATATGTTCCACCTTTTAAAGCAAAAGGTACAGCAGTTCTCCAAAACTGATTAACTAGTGCATGTGTCATTGGATGAAAAGTCTCTAATGGCAAAATTTAACATATGACAGCACTTGTGACAGTGTTATTGGATTAGAGAACTTGGTGTTTACACTCACTGTATATTTGTCCCACTTAGAATAATATACAGATGAAGGTCGTACTTGCGGCAGCAGGCGACAATGACTGAAACACAGCAGGCCAACGGAACGACAAATGGGGCATCAATCCCTTTTGCATGTAGAGGTACACGTCTGTGAATCTATGTGTTTATATTCTGTTGATATCAACGTGGCAAGCTGCAGTTCTATCCAACGTCAAAAGTGCTTCTTCACGAATGTGTTGTAACATGCCACTGGTTTCACGATTTTACTCGCTACTTGCACTTATTTTACAATCATTTTTAGCAACATCTATGTCTGCTGATATTACACAAAGTCTTGGAGGCACAAAAAATTCAAATATTTTGTAAAAAATGTACGAAAGGGATGCAAAACAAATTTTATGTTTACAACACTTCTGAAGTTCCCCTTTCTTGCCGCTTCGAGCGCTACTGTTGCTCCAGCTGTCAAACTGTAACAACTTCTACAGCAGTGAGTGTCGCAACTGTTATGTTAGACTGTGGTGACACTTTCAAATCACTGGTCACCAAACTCAATGATTACTTTCTCACAGGACTACAAGCACTGTACCTAGTAATAAACAAGTAAATATAGATGCATTAGATTTACTTGTGCAGTCACTGCATGCACTGTCAACAGACAATAGTTACAAAGTACAACAAGGAGATTACAGAATCTATCAGGTTGCTAAACAGTAGTAATCCTGTTGGCTATGATGGTGTTCCTGGCAGAATATTGAAATCTTGTGCTAACTTTATAGAATTACCCTTAAACTATATTTTTAGTCAATCAATAACTCAGGGCATATTTACTGACAGACCTACATATGCTGTAGTAACACCAATCTACAAACTAGAAACAAGCAAACCACTTCTAATTACAGATCTATACCACTCTTTCCAATATTTTCAAAAGCATTGGAGAAAGTGGTGTATGATGGATTAATGACTCATTTCACTGAGTAGAACTTGTTAAGCTCCTCTCAGATTGGCTTTCATATAGGATTCTCTGCACAGAAAGGAATCCAAGATCTCACAGATGAAGTGCTAGCTGGGCTAAACAAGAAAGAATATTTTGTTGATATATTCTGTTTCGTTGCCAAAGCCTCTGAATGTGTGGATTACAAAATTCTACTTAGGACACTAAAGTATTATGGGATTAATGGCATCACTCTTGCAAGGATGCAATCCTACCTCCATAACAGAAAGCAGGAGGTCCCATTAACAGACTGTATTTCAGGCACGAATATGTGATCAGACGGGAAGGGGGGTTGGGGTTGGAGTTGGGTGGGGGGGAGAACATAAGATGTGGACTGCTATGGAGATTCGTATGGAGTTTACACTTCTTTCTACCTATATAAATAATCTTCCAATGTCTTTAAAGGAAAGTTCAAAAACTGTAATGTTTGCTGATGACACAATGATTTTACTGAAGGGTCCAAACTCAACATCAGCAGAGACAGCTCAGAATACAGATGCATAGACCTACAAGTGGTTCAGAGCTTACACTTTAAGCCTTAATTTCACAAAGACTAATATTATGCAATTTCAAACAAAAAATAATGACTTTTTAGCACCAGAAGTAGATATTAATTGTCATACATCACACAGTAAAGTGATAGTTTATTATTAATATAATACATACACAGATTATGTTTCTATGATGTCTTTGTCTTACGTTAATGTATACTTTGACTTATTCCACATTACTGAAAGTTATCCTTCTTGATGGGATCAGTGGAACACACGAATGAATGAATGAATGAATGAGTCTAACACTGACACCACAAAGAGAGGAAGAGAGAGTGAGTTAAGGCAATACAAGTTGGAAGGGGGACATAACATTAATGCTTAATTTTACCTTACACCTTAGGAAATACGCAGACCATCATCATATTAAAAGCAAGTCACAAAAACTACAACCACATTCAGTACACACACAACACACACACACACACACACACACATGCACATGGACCAAATTAGCAACATGTTCTCATTTAATATGAGAAAATATCTATTTGTATATACTATATTCAAACCAAAATATTTTCCATGGGGAGATACACTCTTCTGTGCATTTTTCTTGTGGAACACATACCTAAATTTGACTTCAATTTATACTTAAATAAAAAAAACCTATACTACTACTCCAATATGATATTACCTTTGGTGGTGGTGACAGCAAGTTCCACTTATCATTGCCTTCATTATCATCATTGTATACCTCTTGTAAACAGGTAACATAGTCTTCATTTGAGGTACATGGCGGTTCTTCATTATTGTCAACCTGTGAATTTCAAATACTACATCAACAGTGCGATAATATATATGAGGAAAGACGTAGATAAACTAACAGAAGTGCAACGGGAGGGGAGGCAAGGGGTGGGGTGGGGTGGGGTGGTATCTTTAACTCGACTCTAATCTTAGCACCTTTCGTCTGTTAGATTTTACTCCTCCGATGTTGAACCAGTATAACGACAATGTTTGTTGGAATATGATATAGAAGATATGAATCTTGGGGAATTCATATCTGCTATCTCACTTCATATCTTCTATTTCATACAGCAAATAACATTTTCATTATATTGTTCAACATTAATTTGAGAATTATCCCTCTCTTAGAAAAGAGCATTACATAAGCCATTATCTCAAGAAGCAAGATATATTAAGTGATTCTTCAGTTTCTCCCGGTGTATTTGTTGCTCGAACAGTCCACAGGTATACTGACAGTTCACAGTGTCTAACTGGCACAATATTTCGACAATCAGACATGTTGCCATCGTCAGGTGTGCTGACGAACAGTTCGTCAGTGCACCAGACGATGGCGACATGTCTGATTGCCGAAATATTGTGCCCGTTGCACACTATGAACTGGCAGCATACCCATGGACTGTTCGAGCAAGATATATTAATGTTAGCTTGAAAAGTCGAACATCAGAAACTCCAGATTGGAATATCAATGGTATAATGAAAGATTGCTACTCACTATAATGATGACACATTGGGTTGCAGACAGGCAGAACAAGAAAATTGTTATGATTTAGCTTTCAGCCAAAGTCTTCTTCAGAAAATAAAACACATGCATATGCATATGCATATGAACGCACACACACACACACACACACACACACACACACACACACACATTCATTTAGACATGCAAGCATACCTCAAGCACATCTCTGGCAGTTAGGAACAGTATTTTTTTGTGCTTGTCTGCAACTCAACGTGTCATCTTTATGGTGAGTAGCAACAATCTATCCTCTTCCATATATTTCTGGCTTGAAAAAATCATCTACTAGAGTTACAGTTCAATATCTGTCAGTCTCTTACCTTCACATCAAAGACACTGTCGGCAAACAATTCAGAAATCCTGTGTGCCACACACCTACTTATATTTTAACCTAGACAAATAACAGTGAAGTATCCTTTTAAACAATAACGTAATATGCAAAAACCTCCTTCTAAACAACATCAGACATACATCATTTTCTGTGATATGTCAGGCATCTGAGGATTACACCAGAGTTGAATAAAATAATAGGAATGCAAACCAAATATTCTGGTGCATGGATACCTCTGGTTTCAAAGATTGCCCAAATCCTCCTTTGGTAATTTCAGGAGTACTGAAGAAGTATGATAGGACTATTACTATTTACAATATATGTAAATGATCTAGTGGATAAAATTGGCAGCTTCACATGGCTATCCAGACAATGCAGTTGTTTCTACGAAGATAGCAGTGCCATAATGCTGTTATCAAATTACACGTAGACAAGCAGTAGGTAGGATGATGGTATGGGCACATGACGGCAAGGTCTTCAGCACACCCACGAATATACCTTGAGATGAGTGTCGGGAAAATACACTAAACAGGAGTATAAAACAGCGTGTAAATGAAAAGTAATAAAATATGGAAAGCCATGTGTACCTACAAGGTAGCATGAAACTAAGTATCATGCTAATATTAAAATATCAACTAAACATGAAAAAATTGTTGGGAGGAGTTAAATCGATGTAGCAGATGGATGTGACTGGCAGACTGCTGGATTAAAAAAATAAATAAAAAATAAAAAAAGAGGATGAGCCAGCCATTCTGCAACATACTAAAGCCTCCAGTCTAAAAGCTTAGGCCAGAATCCAGACACATTACAGAACTTTAAAACTTGAGTCACACTCGTCTCATCATCAGCTAAAATAGAGGGCAGATCCCCATCGATATTATCTTCTGCCCTTGCATCACGGTATACAAAGCACTCTGTAAAAACTGGCATACAGATATTTGTACACCACAAGCACCAGGTCATATATCAGCTGGGCAAATTTCTCAGCTGGGTACAGGTTCTGTAGAGATTGTAAGGCACTAAGGGAACGGGGCAGATGAGAAACTGTTTGCCCTGAATATGATGCATCTGTTCCAGTGCCTTAAGGATCATGTGGAGCTCCACTGAAAAAACAGTATACTCATCAAAACGGCAAATCCTGGTAACATGGTTGGGGAACACTAATAAGCAGCCAAGGGAATTCCCTTGTTTGGAACCATCAGTGTAAACTACTGTGAAACTGTGATACATATCTAAAATGTTAAAAAACAAAGATTGAAATGTAAAATCTGGTGTACTATCTTTCTCAAATTGATCAAGTCTAAAATAAGTCTGGGCCTCTCAAGGAGCCAAGGTGGAAATCTGCTCCAACCTCGATGTAAAACATTAACACTGGCCACACCCATCTCTAAAAGGCAATCCTCTGTGCGCATCCCATAGGGCCTTGTTGCTCATTCCCGATTACAAAAAAAACTTTCCATTCGAGGCTGAGCAACGGTATGGTATGCAGGTGTGTATGGCATGGAGTGTGTTTTATATGCGTGGTGCACCATTGGTAGCTCTCGCCTGATGTGAAGTGGTGGTTCACCAGCCTCCACACAGAGGCTTGGTATGGGGTTCATTTTTAACGCCTCAGTGGCCAACCAAATCCCTTCATGGTGCACCGCGTCCAGGATCTATAAATAAGAGGGCCTCGCAGACCCACGCACCGTGCTCCCATAGTCTAGCCAAGAGTGCACAAAGGCTTTATAAAATCAGAGCAGACAAGTCCTGTCTGCCCCCTATGTACTGTGGCTAACATATTTTAAAATACTTAGGGCCTTAATATGGGCAAACATGTGAGTTTACAATTTGAGGCCTAGAAACATCACCATGTTTTTAAAATTAAGGAAAGTGTCCCTTATCCTCAACTCCGGAAAGTTTAAAATGGAAAAAGAATACACAAAGACCTCTCCATTGAAAACTTACAACCACTCTTCCATGAACATTCATCCAAACGTCGAAGAGTTAGCTGGAACTGACTCATTGTCGCTGCAAGGCTTGAAGATGAGCAAAACACAGATAAGTCATCCACAAACAAAGAACACTGGACAGAACTTTTCACTACTGATGTAATGTTAGTAATAGCTATGGCAAAGACAGTCACACTTAAAACATTACTTTGACGGACACCGTTCTCCTGCTCAAAGCAATCAAGCAGAATGTCACCAACTCTGTATCGAAAATACCATGGCGAGAGAAAGGACTGAATAAAAATGAGAAGACAGCCACGAAACTCCAATTTGTGAAGCTGCTCAAAGATAAAATGTCTCCAAGTAGTATCACAAGCCTTCTCAATGTCAAAAAATATACCCAGAAGATGATGCCAGTGCAGGAAATCCTGCTGGATAACTGCCTCCAGGAGTGGCAGGTTATCAAAAATGGAGCGATACCTCCTAAACCCAAACTGAAAGCGACTAAGGAGTTGCCTGGTTTCTAAGATCCAGACAAAGCAGCGGACGGCCTTCTGCTACAAGATCTTTCCCATGCAGATAGTGACGGCAACACTGTGATAACTACTTGGGCACGTGTGGTCTTTCCTAGGTTTTAAAAGAGGAATTAAAATTTCCTCACACCATGAGTCAGAAAAGTGACCGAACACTGAAATTGCAGTGGGAAGTGCGTGGAGGATCTCTCTATTTTGCCTTGTGAGGTGCCGCAGGTTACTGTAATGGACTGTCATGACCAGGGGATGTGTTACGAGCCATAGACAATGCAGAATCCAGCTCCCACATGGAAAATGGGCAGTGGTAATCTTCATCAATGGTGGAGCAGAACTCCAAAGTGGCTCTCTCAGCAACTGCTCTGTGGTGTTGGAAGTCTGGATCCTGACCGGCAGTTGCAGTAACTGTGGAAAAATAGGCTGCCATACTCTGAGCAGTGTCTTGCAGTCTGGTTTGGAGAGTGCCATTCCCCATTACAGAAGCCATGAGACACCTCCCTTCTCTTCCAGAAATTCTCCTGATGGTCTCCCATAAAGTGTAACTCTTCGTGGAATGATTTATGGTGTCCAGGAACTGTTGCTGCGACCTCTTCTGGCTCTTGCGAATAGTCTTCTGACATTTTTCCCATGCCATCTGAAAGGCTACAAGATTCTCTGCAATTGGCTAGATTGAACCTACACAGAGCCATATGCCCAATCCTCACTGCAGGGCAGCTCCACCAAGGAAGAGGCTGCCTCTTCGGTTGTCTCATCGACTGTGGAATGGATGCTTCAGCAGCGCGGTGGATCATTTTGGTAATATAATCCACCTATACCTCTACAATGACATGATGTTCAAACTGGGCTAGCTGATTGTACAGTCTCCAGTCTGCTCTACTGAGCACCCATCAAGGTGGTTTCCTTTCAGGCTCCACTCCATCTGGTAGGTGAATCCACATTGGGAAGTGATCATTTCCATGCAATTCATCGACCACTTCCCATTTATCACATTTATCAATGTGAGCAAGGGCTTGAGAACAAAACAAAATATTGATGGCAGAGAACAACCCAGTTGCAGTGCAGAAGTTCCTGTATTTAGCAAATAGGCACATGATGATATGAGAAGCCTCTCAATTACTCTATCCCGGGGGCAAGTAGTTGCAGAGCCGCAAAGCACATTGCGTGCACTAAAATCACCACAGAGGATGAGGGGGTGGGGGAGCTGTGTAAGGGGGTTGAGAGCCTCTTCGTCCAGCGCATCAAATGGGGACAGGTAATGGGAACATATTGCCAATGAATGACATACAAGCACTGATATGGCAACTTCTTGTAAATTTATCATAAGGAAGAGAGGTGAGGAGTGGTAGTCAGTACTGACTAAAATACCTATGCCTTCTCTAGCTCTCTTCCACTCAGGTCATCCTTGTTGTGGAGTACATAGCCTCATAGCTCAGGGGTATATGGTGAAGGAAACTAATCTCTTGGAGACACAGATAAAGTGGTCTATCATGAGATAGTAGCCGAAGTTCCTCCACATGCATTGTGAACCCCTGCAAGTTCCACTGAAGTATAGGAGCCATCTATCACAGGGGTAGCACCATCATCCTGTCTCTCTGCTGGGGTAGGGAGACTGCAGCAGGTAGAGGGTTAATTGTGGGGTGAAATGATTGCCACCACACACATCTCATACTTATCAGCTCTGGGGAAGAGTCAGATGAAGCATTATGTAGAATCACATCGACATGGTCTGCCAGTTTATTACTAGATTTTACCTGTTGTTGTTGCTTCCCATTGGCTTTTCTCTGTTTTGCGGGCTTTGCTGGAGCTGAAGCAAATGTGGAAGGCTGCATGGACTTGTAGAACTTATTGACATCATCATAGGGGATATGCTTTGTTGTTTTTATTTTCTGTACTTTGCGTTCCTGTGGGAAGATTCTGTAGCCCTTACTCCATACAGGGTGGTTTCCAGAGCAGCTTATACATTGTGCAGGAGACGAACAACCAACTCCTTCATCAGCGATCTTACAGCAGCTGCCACACATCGCTTCTCCTTTACACGCTAGCATGGTATGCCCAAAACTTTGGCATTTAAAACAGCACATCAGGTTTGGGACATATGGCCATACGTTTAGGCAAAGAAAGCCCGGCTTGATGTGTTCTGTGAGTTTGTTGTTACTGAAGGTAAGAAAGGAGGAGATGGATTTCACCAGTTCTCCAACCGCCATTTCATAATGTTCTGAACACCAACAACTCCCTCTGGACTTGCTCCTCAATTCTTATATTTTTCTCTTGTTCTACATGATCAGGCCCAGTGGACCACATGCTGCTACAAGTTTCCTCCTTCACTGAATTCTGTCCATTGCTGCTATCTGCCATCGGTCCACATTTATTGATGCTTGGTTTAAATCTTCATGGAGGCCATCCTTCCAAAGTTTTTTGGGTCTCCCTGGAGGTCCCTTTCCTGTAGGTGTAAAATCCAGGAGCTTCTGAGGCCATCTGTGATCTTTCATCCAGGCCACATGGCCGGCCCACTGCATTCGTTTGCCTTTGACAGGTCCTGCTATGTTGGGCTGCTGGTATAGTTCCTAAAGCTCTTGGTTGTGTGTGATCCTCCATTCCCCTGTGTCTGCATCCAAAAGCAAACCGAAGATCTTCCGAAGCACTTTTCTCTCAAAAACGAGGAGCTTATGGAAGTCCTGTTTCCAGATACTCCATGTCTCACAGCCATATAGAACAAAAAGTTGGATAAATTCTCCTATAGGAATATTAACTAGATCTCTACATGACATAACACCTTTGCTGAAGTTCAGGGTGCTGTGGAGCTCTGTGTCAATGGCATATTTCCCCAGGCACTTAGCTCTCTTTAGATTAACAGCTTGTTGGGAACTGAATGTTTCAACCAATAGTGTTCCATTTCAAAACTGCTTTACAGATTTGAGAGACCCAATAATTCCTTCCAAGCCCTTCTGTTACTAAACACACATTCTGATTGCCAGCCTGTGTACTGTTACTCTTTACTACATTGTTCTGATTTACTCCCACATCTGGAGGACTGGCTACCTGGGCCCTCTTGTTAGACTGGGTGTGTTAGCTTCTAGCAACCCACCCTTCCGCTGGGAGCAGGAAGGGAAAATTTCGAAGGATCCGTCTCGGTCCCATAAACAGCTAGGGAAATACAAGTCCACCAAAACAGAGACCCGCATGCCTAGGTACGCCTTATACAACTGAGGTGTGGCAGGTTTCCCAGAGGTTGCCCGCTAGTGCCTTCCAATTTTTGTTTACATCGCACGATTCCTCCTTAGCATTATGATTTTTTCTGCTGTTAGTAGATTATGTTTTCCTCACAACAAAAAAATCAGAGAAACTGGAGCTAATATGAGTGTTTAATGACAATTACTCTTCCTATCACTATTCATGACTAGAACAGGAAAAAAAGGCGGAGGGGGGAGGGGGGGATTAATGGTATCAGAAGTACCCTCTGTCACACAATGTAAGATGGCTTGAGGAGTACAAATGTAGGCAGAGTAGGTTTAAATCATAAATGAAGTTCTCTCTCTCTCTCTCTCTCTCTCTCTCTCTCTCTCTCTCTCTCTCTCTCTCTCCCCTCCCCCGAACAGCAGAGATTCAAGGGATTTTTCATTTTTCACCATTATCTCAGTCCACACCAACTTGTTCTTTCCTAGTACAAAGTGAATCACACCCCATTTCTAAGAATTATACAATTCAGGCCTTCAGTGACTATGAGAAAAAAGGGAAGAGCAAAAAAGAAATGTAGGAAGACGGAAATGGACTGGAGAAAAGGGAGGGGAGGAAAAAGATGAAGGGCGAGATGGGGGAGAGGGAAAGGGGGGGAGGGAGGGGGTGGGGGGAGAGAGGGAGAGGGAGGGAGAGAGGGGGAGAGAGAGAGAGAGAGAGAGAGAGAGAGAGAGAGAGAGAGAGAGAGAATGCTCACATGTGGAGGGGGTCGAGAGAGGGAGGAAAATGGTGGGGAAAAGCAGCATACAATCCGAACAGAGGAGGAGTGGTGAGGGCAGAAGAGAGAAAGGGAAGGCTAAGGTGAGGCACTGGGAACAGATTAGTAGACATATCAGCCAGGGGAATTGCAAGAGTGCAGGATATGCTGGAGAGATAACTCCCATCTACATAGTTCAGAGAGTCTTGTGCTGTATTTTACCCCTCTCCCTCTTCCTACATGTCTCTTTGCTCCACCTCTTGTATTCTTTTCGTCTTGTCCAGGCACTAAGTCATCTGTCTGAAGACCTGTCTCTTTCCGGCAAACCCCTCCTTGCATTCTTCCCCACCTCCATAAGCTCCCCCAACTGCTTTCAATAATCGAGTACCAATAAACAGTCTTGCCATTGCAACAGGAATGTCCATTTGTGTGTCTGTGTAGTTGTGTGTGTGTGTGTGTGTGTGTGTGTGTGTGGTGTTTAATTCGGATGAAGGCCTTTCTGGCCAAAAGGTTACTTGTTTGATCATCTTTTTGTTGTGCCTATCTGCGACTCAACATCTCCACTATATGGTGCCACAATGTCTTTAATATTTTAAGGATGCACCACCCTTCTCTTTAATTTTGCAAAACTGATCACTATCATCAGGAATGACACACCATTAATGGATATTTTTTCAAGGAAACTTCTGCACTGCCATAAATATCTTGCTCTCTGTTTTAAAAAAAAACTTATTTGTCCTGTCAATGAATTTTCTAGGCATCAGGAGCACTTTTTGTGTGACTACTTGGAGGATTACAGGAAGCTTTATGGCCATAACAGTGCCAGTTTCATTTCAGGTTTTGAGAACACCATAAATAAGATGCTCATCTTAAGAATTGACTCTATAAATATGCTGTTAAAATAATGATTACAAGGGCAGGTGCCTTAGACAATCTAGGTCCTGAGATAACTTCACACACATAAGGAGCCTCTGATTTCCTGACACTTCATTCCAAAACCTCTGTGATTACTGTGTGAGTAGTACAAAGGTAAATAAGCAATGAGAAGGTAATCAAAAGTATTTCTGAGGAATGCTTGACAGGATAAATCTTTCACCTGATTTTCTGAAACAGTGGAAAGACAGGTAGAAACAAACCTTGGGGAAGTTTATGTTTGATTCTGGAGAAATATATGGACTCATTAGACAATAATGACATTAAAACTTATCCTAGAAGATTGACAGAAGAAGACAAATGTACTTTTATAGCATTTGTAGTTTAAAGAAAGCTTTTGACAATGTTAACTAGAACACACACCTTCAAATTCTGAAGGCAGCAGTGATGAAATGGAGGGAGCAAAAGGTTTTCTACAACGTTTACAGAAACAAGATTGCAGTTATGAGACTTGCTGGACACGAAAAGGAAGGTAGTCCCTGAGATGTGAGTGTGGTTTGTAGCCTATTCCTACTGTTATTCACTCACTCTCTCTCTCTCTCTCTCTCTCTCTCTCTCTCTCTCTACACACACACAAATCATGAGACAAAGAAAATCGAAGAGAATTTGGAAAGCAAATTAAAGTTCACGGAAAAGAAATTAAAGCTTTAAGATTTACCAATGCCAACACAATTGTTAGTGATGAGTAAGTACCTGGAAGACCATCTGAACAGAATGTATAGTGTCTTGAAATGAAGTTATAAGATGAACACTAACAAAAGTAAAATTTGGGGCTGGAGGGCAGTAAAATTAAATCTCTGTCATAATCTATTGTGTTGACACTGGGTTTCTGAGTTACTACAAGGTGGTGATTGCTTTCAGCGATTGTCCTGCAATCATGCACTAATTCAATAATTTGTCTTTTCTGCCTATTTATGCACAACATGTTGCATTTATTTATGCTAAGGGTCAACCCCGCACCAAATGCTGATTGTCCACATATCTTCCTGCACTTTACTTCAATTTTCTAGTCAGTTCTCTACATATAAGAGCACCATCCACAATTTATCATTAATCGCTGGGTTATGCTACAGTTTCCAGTGCACTGTCGGGTTCAGGAAGCATGTCTTCAATTGTTTCCAGCGAAAAATAATGGTTTGCTGTGCATTCATGAGTTGTACTATGCTTTTAAACACACCAGTTCAATTTCAGTTGCTAGTGCTCATGTATGCTCATTCATTTAAAGCATTTAAATAAAAATAAATTTATTTGTTTATTAAAAATACACCAATAATAATAATAATAATAATAATAATAATAATAATAGTAGTAGTAGTAGTAGTAGTAGTAGTAGTACTAATCCTCCGGTCCTAAAAAACTGGACTTCAGCCCAAAACTTAAGATAATCAAGTACCATGATGCATGGCAGGAAACAAACTTTTAGTCAAGGTGGTAAACAATCCACTGCTGTCAAGAACAGTACAACCCAACTATCAGAGGCCAAGTCCTCTGGCCAACTTCACCCAAACACCACAAACTGTTTCAGAACATTAAAATGTCTGTTAAGAGCAGAAAAATGCATAAACTAGAGCAAACCCTAAACGAACAAAAACTACAAGTACATACTCATTTTCATAACAAATGTGAAGCCTGGAAACAACAGACTAATGACAGACTCCCTACATACTAATCACCACACACACTAATCAATGCACACAAATCAGTCAATGTTGAAAATAAAACCAACTGCAAAAAAGGGAGAGAAATCATGGGAAACAGTAAAAGAAATAGTATCTAAAATGCCACAAAACCATGTCAAAACTCTATGTGAATTTAATGTACAGCCAGGCAAAGAGAGAAAGTACAGGAAAATAACTGGAAAATTCCTAGCACTAAAATGGGCCAACCAGAATGGACAAAGATTACTTGAATTCTGAAGGATTTTTGACCTTAAAATCACCTACACTGACCAGCCAGAACATTATGGCCACCAACCTACTATCGATATAAACCCGTCAAGGCACAGCAGCATCACCTGGTGAGGAATGACGCACACGGTGCATGTACTCGTAATGTCAGTGTGTATGCTGTCTGTCTGTACAATGGAGAAGGCACTCATTCTACCTAAGTTTGTGATGGCCCAGAGGCATTTCGGAAACTTCACAACTTGTGGAGTGTTCGAGGAGTGCAGTGGTGAATGTCTCCGACACATGGAGAAATCGAGGAGAAACCATGTCCAGACATTGTGGGGTTGGGCAGACTGGTAAAACAGGACAAGCAGCGAACTGTGGCGGAACTAACATCTGATGTTAATGCTGGGCAGAGTACAGTGTATCTGAACACACAGTGCACTGAACACTCCCAACAATGGGTCTCCACAGCTGATGACTCATGCCTGTGTCATTGTTTACACACAATATCGGCAGCTACAACTGAAATGGGCATATGATACCACCACTGGACAATGGGGCAGTAGCAGAGCACTGCATTGTCTTATGAATCCCGATATCTTCTTCATCATGCCTATGGGAGAGAGCAAATTTGTTGTCTTCCAGGAGAACAGCTCCTTGACACCTGTACTGCAGTAAGGAGACAAGCTGGCGACAGCTCCATTATGCTCTGGGGAACATTCATGTGGGCATCCATGGGTCCAGTGGCGTTCATGCATTGCACCATGACAATCAAGAATTATCGTACACTGGTTGCAGACCATGTACAACCCTTCATGGCGATCGTGTTTCCCGATGGCAGTGGCATTTTTCACCAATATAATGTGCCATGTCACAAGACCAGGAGTGTGATAGAGTGATTCAAGGAGCACAATGGTGAGTTTCAACTGATGCACTGGACCCCCAACTGGCCAGATCTGAACCTGATCAAAGAAATCTGGGATGTGATTGAACATGACGTCACAACCCATTGCCTCTCTCCATGGAATTTATAGGAATTAGGTGGGAATTTACGGGAATTGGGTGACTTTTTTGTTTGTTTGTGTGTCTGTGTGTTTTTGGGGAGGGGGGGCACTCTGTTGTATGCGCGCATGTGGTGCCAACTCCCTTCAACAACCTATCAAGGGCTCATTGCTTCCATGCCAGGGTGCAGTGCTGCTGTTTTCTGTGCCAGAGATAGACATATCGGCTATTAGGTAGGTAGTCATAATGTTCTAGCTGATCAATGCAAATCAACATCTATACTCTGCAAACCACCATGAAGTGCATGGCAGAGGACATGTCCCATTATACTAGTTACTAGGGTTTCTTCTCATTCCATTCACGTATGGAGTGTGGGAAGAATGATTCTTTGACTGCCTCTGTGGATGCTGTAATTATTCTAGTCTTAGTCTTCGGATTCCTATGTAACTATACACATGTGATTGTAGTATATTCCTAGACCCACCATTTAAAGCCAGTCTGTGAAACTTTCTAAGTAGGCTTTCTTGGGATAATTTACGTCCATCTTCAAGAGTCTGCCTGTTCAGTTCCTTCAGTATCTCTGTGACACTCTCTCACAGATCAAACATGTGATCATTCATGCTGCCCTTCTCTGTACATTTTCAGTATCCCTTGTTAGTTCTATTTGGTATGGGTCCCACACATTTGAGCAATATTCTAAAACCAGTCGTACAAGTGATTTGCAAGCAATCTCCTTTGTAGACTGATTGTACTTCCCCAGTATTCTACCAATAAATGGAAGTCTACCACCTGCTTTAACTACGACTGAGCCTATGTGATCATTAGACTTCATATCCCTACAAAGTGTTACACCCAGGTATTGGTATGACTTGGCCAATTCCAGCAGTGACTCACTGATATTATAGTCATAGGACACAGTGTTTTTTTCATTTTGTGAAATGCACAATTTAACATTTGTGAACATTTACAGCAAGCTGCCGATCTCTGCACCACACTGAAACATTATGAAGATCTGACTGAATATTTATGCAGCTTCTTTCAGATAGTACTTCATTATAGACAACTGCAACATCTGCAAAAGGCCTGATTTTATTGTTAATATTGTCTGCAAGGTCATTACTATACAACATAAACAGCAAGGGTCCCAACACACTTCTGTGGGGCACACATGAAGCTACTTCTACATCTGACAGTGACACTCCATCCAAGATAACATGCTGAGTCCTCCCTACCAAAAAGTTCTCAATCCAGTCACAAATTTCACTTCATAGCCCATACGATTGTATTTTTGATAATAAGTGTAGGTGTGGTATTGAGTCCAATGCTTTTTGGAAATCAAGAAATACTGCATCTACCTGATTGCCTCAATCCAAGGCTTTCAGCATGTCATGTGAGAAAAGTGGATGTTGGGTTTCACTTGATGGATGTCTTCAGAATCTATGCTGGTTGATATTTAGGAGGTCATTCTGTTGAAGATACCTCATTATGTTTGAGCTCAGAACATGTTTTAAGATTCTACAAGAAATTGATGAAAAGGATATTGGATGGTAGTTTTGTGGATCATTTCTACTACCCTTCTTTTAGACAGGTGTGACTTGTGACTTTTTCCATGTCAACACACTTAAAAAGAAATGATGAAAGGAGATGATGATGTGGGGATCACCATACTCACTCATTGGCGAATTCCAAATTGAACATGCAGCTATCTCCTGTCCAAACCACAGTGACATTATGAATGTTCAAGTGAGAAAGAGTGTAAACATAGGCTCAGATCAAAACATGACAAGAAGACACTGATGTGACAAAAGTTATGGGGTAACTCCCAATTTCATGTTGGCTCTCCTTTTGCCCACTGTAATGCAGCAACTTGACAGGGCATGGATTCAACATGTTGTTGGAAGTCCCCTGCAGAAATATTCTGCTATGCTGCCTCTACAGACCCACGTAATTGTGAAAGTGTTGCCAATGCAGGATTTTGTACAGGAACTGATCTCTCGATTAGGTCCCATAAATATTCAATGGGATCCATGTTGGGCAATTTGGGTAGTCAAATCATTCACTCCAATTATTCTGAATATTCTTCAAACTGGTGACATAGCACATTGTCATCTGCAAAAATTCCATCACTATTTGGGAACATGATGTCGCTGAGTGGATGAAAATGGTCCCCAAGTAGCCAAACATCCAGAGGACTCAATCCATTCCAAGTAAACACAGACCACCCCATTATGGTGCCACCCTCAGCTTTCACAGTGCCTTATTGACAACTTTGGCCCATGGCTTTGTGAGGTTTGTGTCACACTCTAACCCTACCATCAGCTCTTACCAAATGACATGGGGACTCATCTGACCAGGCCACAGTTTTCCAGTCATCTATGGTCAAATCAATATGGTCACAAGTCCAGGAGAGGCACTGCAGGCAATTTCTTACTGTTAGCAAAGGCACTCGTTTCGGATGTTTGCTGCCATAGCTCATTAATCCCAAATTTCATCATCATGTCCTAAATGATATGTTTGTCATATGTCCTATCCTAATTTTTGCAGTTATTTCATGCAGTTCTGCTTTTCTGCTAACAACTCTGTCCACCGCTGGTTGCTGAGTGGTCAGCGCGACAGAATGTCAATCCTAAGGTCCAGGGTTCAATTCCCTGCTGGGTCAGAGATTTTCTCTGCTCAGGGACTGGGTGTTGTGTTGTCCTAATCATCATCATTTTATCCCCATTGACGCACAAGTTGCTGAAGTGGCGTCAAATTGAAAGACTTCCACCCAGCGAACGGTCTACCTGACGGGAGCCCCAGTCACACGACACGACTGACAACTCTACTCAAATGCCACTGTTCTTGGTCATTAAGTGGAGGCCGCTGGTCACAGCGTAGTCTGTGGTGAGAAGTACTGCCTAAAATTTGGTATTCTCGGCACACTCTTGACACTGTAGATATCAGAATATTGAATTCCCTAATGATTTCTGAAATGGAATGTCTGATGTGATCAGCTACAACTACCATTCCGCATTCAAATTGTGTTAATTCCCATCGTGCGGCCATAATCATGTTGGAAATCTTTTCACATGAATCATTTGGGTACAAATGACAGCTCCACCAACACACTCCCCTTTTGTAACTGGAGTATGTGATACTACCACCACCTGTATATGTGCATATCTCTATCTCATGACTTTTGTCACCTCAGTGTAAAACTATGTTTAAAACCTCAGGGGTTCACAACAAGAAAGACACAAATGCCCAAATTTGACACTAATAGAGTACAATCAACTCTCACAGTAAAACTAGATAAAAAGCAGTCAAACAATTGGCAGCAACTCAAAAGCAAACTGACTGAAACAGCACAAAAAAAAAGCACCTTTGGTGGACCGAGGAATGTGAGAATGCATTTCAGTCCAGACAGGATGTATACAGTAACTGCAACAACCATATGGCAAAAGATAACTCCAAAACTTTTGTGACAGTCAAGAAGCCAAATTAATCAGAAAGGACAAAAGAATTTTGAAACGAATCAAGTACTTGAAAGCAAGAAAAATTTAGAAAGAAACAAATCATGAAATTTCTGTAGGAACTTTGAAACTAACAAGCAAATGGTCCAATTTGATACGATGAAACATGCTCTAAAAAGTTTTTTAAACATGAAGAAATACTCTGTCAAAATTTTAGCTTCTAATACAAACTGCAAGTAGTTTTTTATGTTGAAAACTGCAAAATTCATTGCTCCCAAGATGGCTAGAGAATTGTACACCCCTACCAGAGCTGTAGCGGACTGTGCATGCGCAACATGGCAGGCGCATGTCCCTGGTTCGGTAAACAGATAACATGACTTGGTGCAATCATAATTTGCACAGAGAAATTCTGTTTTTGTCGATAGTTTTCCTGAAACTTTCTGCAGTTACTGCTCACTCAAATTTCCAAGTAATTTGCAATCCAAAATGATTACCAGTTGCTCTTGCAGTAGCATAAGTGTTAACAATGAGAGTTAAAACTGAATTATTATTCATTGTGTTTAACATTTAATGTTAAGGAGTTGGCAAACCTGCTTCATAAAATCTGATTGTGAATTGCATAAATGGACGAAAGACTTAAATGAAGTAATATATAGGTACCAACATAAAACTTGCAAGACTGTGAACAAGAACTATCCTGAAGATTTATTGTACAGGGGAGCCACAGAGTCCTATTACTCCCCATTGATGACCAACATAAAACCCCTAAACTTAGATAAATAATATGAACAACTGTCCTTTACAGGAGCTTTCTTGAGATATGAACAACATAGAGCTCCTTGTGAGAGGCACTGCCCTATTACCGATGGAGATCTACGACATTAGGATCCTCCAAACAGCAATGGAGGTGAACATTGCTGATTTCAAGTTGTCTTGAACCTGTCTGAGCAAACTCAAGGGATCAAAAAGTACAGAGAGTCGCAAAGGAACCTGTCTGAGCAAACTCAAGGAATCCAAAAGTACAGAGAGTCGCAAAACAATGATGTTCATTTCAAGTGAAAGTGTAGAGGAGATGCCATTAATTCGTAGCTAATGTGAAGAAAAGCTTGCTCTTATCCCCACATCCGCTGTGTCTAACACTGATCAGTCAGGATTCATGAAAGAACTGTGAGCAAACCCCATTTTATAATTACGTGATGAAAAAAGACAGTACGTTGTGCAACCAATTAATTCTATGACACATTCAAATACAACAGAGACAGTGATAAGTAAGAGTGGATTATTTTTTCTGCGGCTTTACATCTGGCTTCAAGGACCTCAACACACATTAGAGCTCTTCAATGGCTAGAATCTTATAACTGAACTATCAAAATCTGAAAAAAAAAAACAGGAAAGAATAGCTTTTAACATTTCATTCAAAATGATTTCTAACCTGCTGCAGAAATTAATTCATTGCTTTTGTTGGACTCTTGGTTTGCACATAAAGATTCCTCTGTCTTTCAGGAGGATGAAGAAAAGACTGTTGATATAATTCAGATTCCACCCAAACAACCAGTCCAACTCTTGATAAAGATTTTTTGCAACAGTGGACAATATTTTTAAGGAAATTGCCTGATGACATAATTTCCGATAGCTTTGTGCCATTTGAAGTTTATCAGGTGAATGGCATTCTTAAATTGCAGTAATTTGTGCATGTAGTTTGATCCGGCATGTTTTACAATTTGCTTTAAGGTTGACCAAAATACAGCACAATAAGCAGAGCAATGGCCAGGGCCATTTCTTATTCCTCCAACATTCTGCCTAGATAAAACTAGTAATTACTGTGAAGTGCCTGAAAGAGTTAATTTTTCTTTCACCAGATGTGCATGGTGTAAGGAAAAATGGTTTACATCATTTAAATGACACTTCACTTTATTGTGATGACTATGGGGAATAAACAAATAACTCATTGCTACTAAAATGGACATTATTCAAAAATTATCATAACAATTGTCCTACAAGGACTGTTACAAAATGACGTATGTGTAAGAAATATTTCATTTCGATAAATTAAAGTCACGACTGATGGAAGTCGTCCATAATGTAACATCAGCCACAGTCTTAATTTATTTTCCTCCGCATGTCACCTTTGTAAGAATCACACATACAACAGTTTAGCTGTCGATATGAAGTGCCTCTTATTCAAACCATTAATGATACATGACATTTTTTTTTGTATGGTTTAGGTGCTTCAAATTTGTGTACGTGACTCTGCACATTTTCACTATGTAGTGCTACGCTCTCGTCACAGCCAGTCACACACTAGACAGGAAGGGCTGTGCAAACCACAGGAGTATGCTATTCTCAGTGGAACGAAAATGAGTAACTTCAACTATTTTAAAAAAATACTTACAGCACAGCTTAGCAGCCAAAATTTTGATAGTGCATTTCTTTCATTGTATTCTTCCTGAAAAAAAATTCAGGGTTGCTTTTACCATACTGGGTTGTACCGTTGCCTTGTAAGCTTGTAGGATATCAACCACAAAGTCTGTGTTTCAAGAAAAAAAAAAAAAAAAAAAAAATGGAGAGTTAATTCTAAACAATTAACAAAACCACAGTGGCTGCTTGAAAGAAACTAGAGAAAAATTTGGTCTCCAAATATCTTTTGAGAAGTGAGTATCCAATCTGCAACAAAGAAGCACCAAAATTCTTCGAGGTGAAATACGGCAAAATGAAACGAGTTCCATAGTATATCGGCAAAACCATTCAGGAAAATGGAATGGAAACAAAATCAAATGAAATTAGAAGCCATAGATGAAAACGGCACACGCCAAAACTAATACATAATAACACAATAATTAAACCAAAATGCTCCTATGAATGAGAAATACTTGTTTTCTACAGGAAAACAAACACTGAAAAGAGTGAGGGGGGGGGGGGGGGGGGGAGAAGAAGAAGGAGGAGAGGGAGAGGGAGAGGGAGAGGGAGAGGGAGAGGGAGAGGGAGAGAGAGAGGGAGGGAGAGAGAGAGAGAGAGAGAGAGAGAGAGAGAGAGAGAGAAATTCTAGGCCCAAAGCTTTTAGACAAATAATCCCAACTCAGAAGCAATCAGGAAATCAAACAATACATAAATATCCATAGTGACATTAGGAAATGTAGGTTAGGATTCTACAGACACATTAAAAGAGTAAACCCAGATGGACTTACAAAAACAAATAGTCTAGTTTTTTTTGACAATAGGAGCAAAGCCATGAAATTGTTTGCACAACCTAACCATGGGGGCAAACAGATCTGAAAACTCAGAATACAAGAAATGCAATTCATCATAAGGTTTTTGGTCTGGCTCTAGATGCATTGCATCCCCAATCGAGAAACCAAAAGTAGCAAAGGCTTCTGAGCCAAACAAATTTCTAGTACTCGCATTGTTAGCCATCAGGTAGGCAATGGAATGGACAACTGACTTGAATGGGTCTGTGAAATCAATACCAGTCTGAAGTTGGTGGTAATTCTCTTCAGGTCAAAAATTAATAAATGGCAAATTTATCAGGAAGAAAAACCAAAAGAGAAGATGAATAACAGGGCCTGAAGCAGAAAAGAAAACCCACAGGAAGAGAATGAAAGAAATATGAGCACAGAGGGAGGCAAAAGCCCACCTCAAAGTACTTTCTGTAGTCTAATGGGCTTATTTGCAAGCAGCAGTAGTATAACATGAAAAATCATGATTGTATCACAGCTGTGTATGAGTTTAACATGTTTGTGGTATGCCTTTAAGCTGCTTTGCCATGTGGTGAAGCGGAGGGTCAGTGGCTCACAGTGCATCTACATATGATACCTACGGTGTATTCTAGTGAACATGTTACAATTTGTAGAAATTTTTCACATCATAGTGACCCAACAGGATTCAGGCCAAATTTGTTTCATTTTTTAAAACTGCTGTATTAATTAGTGCAGAAAAAAAACTACTTACTACTAATGTTCTGACAAAGTGATGACTATGGGGCAGCCTTTGGAAATGTAATAGTCCTAGCAGCCGACACAACCTTAAAATGAAGTATACATATTTGCACCAAGTCTGTACCGCAGCTAACTTTAATTTCATAACCATGTACTTGCATTTTAAGTGTAGTATTTTAAATATTTTCCTTACTTTCTACTTCACGAAAGTGTTAATGTTTCCAACACATTTTTGAAAACTACTAGCTTGGAAGTGGGCTCTTAAGTAGCAGTTTCTGTACAAACTTCTCTGCTGTGATTTATAGTTTGTACAGAAGCACTTTAGGATTGACAGCTACAACAGCAGTAGTGGAATGAGTCTCTCACAGGAGGTATGGCACACACTTTGCCATTCCCACAAGACCTGTATCCACAGAAAGCACTCACAATTGCCAACTCCCCTCCCCACCACCACAATTTCTGATTGCACTAGAATTTAATTTCAGGAAGCTTGCTATCTTCTGTGAGCATTCAGTGGACTCTGTGATTTAGTTAATTGTTGTTTTTACAACCGTCATAAGCACATTTGTTAATAGTTATGAGGATAAAAGTTTGATTTAATTTTCTTGGTCAAGGTATTGTTGTAAATGCCGCCTGAGAAAAACGTCGCTTGAGAAAAATGGTTAGTGTTAAGTGCCTACTTCAAGACAGAAAAACTTATTGGTGGGGTACTGTTCTTCAATAATAAGGTAATCAATATAACTGCTCTTGTTTTTAATATAATTATACAAAAATGCTGTTGTGAAGGCTGGCAAGGAAATATTCAAGAAAGACAATGAAACTTGAAAAGCATCAAAGCTTGAAACTCTGGAGAAAAAACATTTATTATTACTACTACATTTATTATTATTACTAATACAGATTCAGTTACTGTCATGTCTATGATTATCGCTGCATCATGGAACACCCAACATTCAGCATATTATTGGTCACCTTCAAGGAATCTTGTCTTTTTCAAAGCTTTTGCACATAGTTTTGTTTAACCTGGAATTTTTTTACCAATGATATTTCTACAGGTGTAAGCTGTTGAAGAAAACAGAGGACATAGCTGCAATTTTAAGACAAATCCATGGTGTAAATACCCACAAAGTGCTGTGGCTTGGTGAATTATGAGTCAATTCTGGCTATGTTGTCATGCAGGGCTGAATGGATAACACAACTACAGGAACAATGGAATGGAAATCACTTCCAGCTAGTGAGGCATACTTATTATCTCATTATTCTGCATGTAGGTACCTTTTAAGGTTTTCTCATGAACAGTCTTCTGTTTTTTAAATCAAAGAAGATGAGAGAATATCATGAAGAAATGAATCATGTTATGTTTAGCAAGTGATTCCCAGAACCACTATTTCCAAATCTAAGATAGCCAATAGATGTTATTTACAAAGCTCCTTACCATCCAGTTGTTGTTGCCAATGTATGTGTCATGGAAAAGCGAAAGGAGGAGATGACTGAATGGCTTCAACATCAATGTAAGCAATCATCTCAGAAAGGTGAGGTTTATAGAACTAATATCTCTCCATAAACAAAAGTTTCCCATATAAAAAATCAATGAACCAGCAAAAAGAATATGAGAATGTAGTCATTAGTCTACCTCTTACCACTTCCATCTCCCACAAATATAGTTTATATGGGCCAAAACTACAGTTTACATTGCCAGGAATAATAATAAATTTACCCTGTCTACAGTGAAAGCACTCACAAATAAAGTTGATAAGGAGCATCGACTCTGAAGATTTTAAAAAAGGTGTCAGCAATATGCACAGTAATGTGAGAACAGCAAGGTAGAGTGAAGCTGTTTTGGAAAACTCAGTGGAGGAGAAGATTATTTCATTAAATAATGACAGTGAGAGGCAGAAGTGACAGAGGCCATGGTACATGCAGCATCTGTGACAGTGACCAGAGTCATGTTGTATTGTATTGAACTGGTGACCTAGAAACGACAGAGAGGCTGCATCCCCATTGTAGCTCTCAGTGGTTCACAACCTAACAACAGGCTACAGCTGTCCCACACCGAATCCAGGGTTGTTGTGCAGTTTGGCCCACAGTGCCTCCCGCCCCCCCCTTCCCCCTCCCCAAGGAACATCTCCCACCAGACGAGTATAACGCCAATGTTTGAGTTGTAGAGTAATTATAGTGAAAGTGTATGTGGAGAAAGTGTTTGCACAGCAATCGCCGACATAGTTTAACTGAGGCGGAATAAGGGGAACCGGCCCACATTTCCCGAGGCAGATGGAAAACTGCCTTAAAAACCATCCACAGACTGGCCGACACACTGGACCTCAATACTAACCTGCCGGTGGGATTTGTGCTGGGGACCAGCATGCTTTCCTCCCTGGAAAGCAGTGCATTAGACCGCACAGCTAACCAGGTGGTCTAAAGAGTCATGTTGGTGGAATTTATTTTCCTCAGTCACCAAAGAAGTGAGGCTTAGGCATATTCCACTGAATGTTTGAAATGCATGGTTTGCAATGGTAAACAGTACAGACCAAAACATTTCTGCAAATTTTGACATTTTAACAAGAAGGCCACTATCAGCAACTAATTTCAAATGAAGCACATCTCAGCAGTTTAGTATATATCACACAAAATAGATATCAGTAACTATTGCAGCACTGAGGCACTGTTTCTTGCATTGTTTTTGTTCTTCTTCCCTATAATGGTTGCCCTAATTAAGGTAAGTTTTCTCACCACAATAAACAGTATAAATTTTATTTTATGTTAGAAGTATGTATGAGAATCAGAAAAATTAATAACAGGTTAATTATAAACCTAGCAATCCATTTCTTGTAATAAAAACGAATGAGTGAGTGCTTAGCACCTGAGCACTATCAGAGCATTGCTCCGCATCCTCATGTGCTCCTGTCATAGTTTTGAACAACCTGTAGTTCTTTTCACTGCAGATTCCAAGTATATGGAGGACAGCGGAACCTGTAATTTGCGAAGCACAGGAAATTTAAGCTTTGTAAAATCTTTGTAGAAGTCCATGACACTAGTCAGTATATCGTGCAACTGTGGTCCACACTGTGAATCCATCAGTTTTAACTGTAATCTAGTTCCAGTACTGTCCACATGCACAGAAAACGCAGGTGAAAATATGTTCAACATTTTATCTTCTAGAAGTAAACTTAAAATGCATGATGAATGCAATTTAGTAGGTTTTGGTAACTTTCACAATTTCTCTCCCCTCATTTCCAAAATAGTCAGCCTGAGCTCAGGGCAATTACCCTAAAGACAAAATGTCATGTGACCCACCTGTTTGTGGACTGTGTAAACTTTGTTTTGTTCGGTTAGTGTATTACAAAAACATTATGGATTGGAAGAAAATTCAATGAGGAAGTGGTACAGGGTGTACATAAAAACAGCACATTAATAAGCATCTTAGAGAAAAGGACCAAATTAATTGGACAAGTGATTCATAAAAAACATCTTTGAAGGAAAAATAGTGTGAGGAAGAGTAAGAGGTTGCCCCAGAACATCCATATTGTACACCATGATCACTGGAATGAGCTGTAACAATTTCAACCATACAGCACAGATGCAGACGGTGAGAGGCAGAATATGGCTACATCAAGGTAATGTATTTAGTGAATCACAATAGTGTATTGTATCATAAGGAAAATTCAAGTTATATAGGTTACAGAGTCTTTTGCAACTGTAATAAAGCCTCATTAAATCTTAGACTTTATTAGTCAGAAAAGACAAAATGTTCAAATGTATGTGAAATCTTATGGGACTTAACTGCTAAGATCATCAGTCCCTAAACTTACACACTACTTAACCTAAATTATCCTAAGGACAAACACACACACCCATGCCTGAGGGATCAGAAAAGACAGTATAATCAATATAACTTTTAATATGTGACTGTGGAAAAAATAAGGACCAAAACAAAGACGAGAACAGGAGAATTCATTTGAGAAAACCATAAAATTATGGGACAGAAATGAGGGCTTTAATTTATCTTCAGAAGACAAAATATTAGTACTGCCAATAAGCACACATAAAAACCACACAAGAGTACCTATCTTAGTTTTTGGAACTATTAGTGTCTTCCTTGAGGAAGAGACAGAAAGGACAAGTCACTGAGACCCCAAGCAGAGAGGGTCACTTCTACCAGGAATAGTTATTTTGCTGCCCAAGTAGCAAAACTCTTCTACTGCATTTTGCATAGAATAATATTCTCTTACGTGCACATTAGGATCCATATTCTCCTTTCCATTTAAGTTAATGTATTCACTCGCACGTAGATTGTCTTCAAAATCATCATCTGCATCCCTGTCATGATTGCTTTGTCCAAATTTAAGAATGTTTGTGTTCTTCTTGAAGTACAATCTGCAATATACAATAGTATAGCACAGGATTATTTTTTACAATAGAGAATGTGAACATACATATCACATTGTCCGCAAGATGTGTAAATTTACGTTTGAAAGTTTTTAGTGTCATAGTGAACATCTAGTTCCTTTGTTACTTTACGTGACTCCCATGTATCACGAACTGTCTTCTTTTTTAGCATTATAGTGCCACCTAATGCAAGTATTTTATAGATATCGTTTGGCACCATGTCAAAAATGTTTTCCAAAATTACTTTCTTCTTCCCTTTTCTGCCTTTCATCTTTGAAACAAAAGCACCTAGAAAAAAAAAGTATTTCTTTAAACTTGTATTCCAGATTAATTGGATGTAATGGAACATAAGAAATAATCTTCACATTTAAAGAGACACACAAAATTAACTTATTACCTAAGGTGTAATTACATATCCTAACTGAATTGCTCATGCAGTGACATATTCAGTGGAGATTTCGGTCTCAGTATGCTTCGCTACTTGTTCCTCTATCTGTCATGGTTTTCAGTAGTAATGCTAATTGTGCAGTAACCCGTTGGTTACTACACCCTCTACTCACAGCAGACATATGCTGCACCACTAAGGGAAATGCAGTGCGCACCAGTGTCCAAGTGGTGCGCCTGCAATTACAAGGGTGGTTTGAAAAGTTCTCGGAACGGAATAGAAAAAAAGTACTTACATCACTGAAACTTTTTTTATGTTTCAATGTAGTCCCCTTGTAGATTAATGCACTTGGTCCAATAATGTTCCAGTGCCTTGATCCCATCTCAAAAATGAGTTTCCTCCAGGCCTGCAAAATAGTTGTCAACTCCAGCTATCAATTCTTTGTTTGAAACGAATTTTTGTCCTCCAATAAAAATTTTCAGTTTTGGGAAGAGATGGAAGTCTGACGGAGCCTTATCAGGTGAACAAGGTGGATGTGGCAACAATTCATACCTTAGTTCATCTAATTTTGCCATGGCTACAGTACGTTTTTGATCCAGCGTCAAGAGTCACGGCATCCGTCTTGCAGATAATTTTTTCATTTCTAATTCTTCAATTGAAATGTGATATACCCTTTCAGTTTCAATCGGCGATCCTCCATTACTATTTTGTGCAGTTTTGCAATGATTTCTGGAATACTAACACATCTTGGCCGACCACTGTGTGGATCATCTAAGCTCTCCTGAGCATATTTAAATCCATTTGTCCATCTGGCAACAGCTGAATATGAAGGAGCAAAATCCCTCAGTGTATTCTGGAAATAGGCATGAATCTCCTTTGCTTTCACACCTTTCTTTACAAAGTACTTAAGTCACATGCTGACCTGAACACTTATGGCAGGCCATAACAAGGTGTACCATCTCCTATTTGATGGCTGGCCAAAATACATGGTGGCATGCCAACGTCTTGTGCAAGAAATCCCCCAGTGACTCTGCAATAGGCGGAAGATCTCTCGCCACAGAGCTGCTGGAACCACAATGTGAGGAGTAAACCCTTCCTTTGACAAGAAAATACCACCACTCAAAATACGGTGGTGCAGTGCATAAAAATTCTGAAGAGGACCCAATGCCCGGCCTGGCGGATGGTCAGTCCACCCATGTTGTATCATAAGTACATGTGCCAGAGCACCAGATACTCTGCTGCAGCAGAGGCAATATTTGAACTGGTGATCGGGTAGCCCTCCACTGTGTGTCTTGCCTCCATATTCAGCTGGTTGATGAGGGATCAGGGCCCAGGGGGAGCCAGTACAGAGTGTCTGTATTTGCATGTTGCGACATGGGATGAAAATGAAGCTTATAACTGTACCAGTTCAATGACAGAGCTCAGTGTTAAAGATAATGAGTGGCTTTGTCTGGTAAGGACACTTATGGGCTAAAAAGGGGAAAGAGGGCTTATGGTTGTTAATTAAATGAAATTTTGCACCATGAAAGAATGTGAACTTTTTAGAGGCATAGACAATAGCAAGAGCTTCTTTTTACCCTGCGAATAATGTTAATGAACCGAGTTGAGTGTTTTCAACACAAAGGTAATAGGCTGTTTGGAGCCTTCTGAATGGCGATAGGCCAAAACTGCCTCATCCCTTTACTGGAACACATCCATGGCCAGGACCTGATGCTGACCGGGTTGAAATGCTGCTTGACTTGATGCAGAGTGAAGACTATCCTTAAGCTGCACAAAAGCATTCTCACAGGCTGCAGACCAAACAAAAGGAGCCCTTTTCCAAAGCAACAAATGGAAGGGGTGCACGATAGTAGCTGCACTGGGAATATACTTGTGATAGTACGTCACTTCGCTGAGGAATGCCAGGAATTCTTATAGATTAGATGGACAGGGAAAGCTGTAATGATGGGACATGCTGTTCCATGGGCGCACGCCCTGTCAGGAAGTATCATTACCCTAATAAGCAATAGATGGCAGGAAAAAGTGAGACTTGGTGAGATTACGTGAGACTTGGTGAGATTACACTTGAGGCTTGCAGCCTGTAGAGCAGTAAACACAGAATGGAGTTTACATAGGTGATCCTCCGTGGTAACACCTATCACAACAAAGTCATCAACATAGTTAATGCAGTGATGGGGCAACCAGCATAACCAGTTCTAAAAAATCATGAAAAGATGGCGGACACACTAGCAAACCCGAACACTAGTTGTCAATAGTGGTAGAGGCCAAAAGGAATTTTAACCACAATCAGCTGTTTTGATTCCTTATCCAACAGAATCTGAAGATAGGCTTCGTCTCCTCCGGGCTAGGCAGGAGATGAGTTTCTAAGACTGCCTGTGCAGTAATAGTGGCATTTAAATCGCCACAGGGCAGGATCTGTTCAGATAGCTTCTTTATGATCACTAAGGGCCTAGTCCATTCACTTTAGGAAATCAGTCTAATCACTCCCAATGACATTAAGCAATCCAGCTCCACTTAAACGCACTTGCAGAAAGCAACTGACACAACCCCACCTGAAAAAAGTGAGGGTAAACAATGGGTTTGACGGTGATGTGTGCCATGAAATTGTTTGCACAACCTAACCATGGGGGCAAACAGATCTGAAAACTCAGAATACAAGGAATGCAATTCATCATAAGGTTTTTGGTCTGGCACTAGATGCATTGCATCTCCAATCGAGAAACCAAAAGTAGCAAAGGCTTCTGAGCCAAACAAATTTCTAGTACTCGCATTGTTAGCCACCAGGTAGGCAATGGAATGGACAACTGACTTGTACGCTGTGTTGATTGCAAACTGGCTGAGAACAGGAATCTGCTGTGTGTTATAACTTATCAGCTGATACTCAACACACGCCAATGGTGGGGATCCTTGTATGGTGTATGTCTGTGAGTTGAGTAGGGACACGGTGGCCCCTGTGTCAATTTGTAGGATTGTTGGTGTATCCATAACCCACACTTCAATGAAAGGTTTATTCTGTTCTCCAGCCAACAGTGAACACAATGACAAAATAATATGAGTATTTATGTTCACTGATTCCTGCACTGACTTCGGGGAGGGTGGTACAGATTGACATATCACTGCTATGTGACCTTTCTTTTCTTTACATTTGTGGCAAGGAGTCCACCAACTGAGGCAGGCTACCCACTCGTGCTGTAGGAGACAAGAGGGGCACCAAGGAAATGGTGTTCGCTGTTCCCTCTGCTGACTACATTATTGTCTACATTGACCCATTTGGCTGATTTGTATTGCAGCTACCTCCTTTCCCTCAGTGCACTAGGCCCCATGTGCTTGGGCTGTATTCTGTCACTCTAACCATCAGATTGGTGGCCTGCTGTGCAAGAGACCTCTAATAACTGTGCAATTTTAAAAACGTGTTCCGACATAGTTCCTCAAACTCAAGGGCACATTGATGGACCTCCTTATCTGGGGCCGAATGACTGATTGTGCTTCTAACCCTGGTCTCTGCAGAAAACCCTGGAGTCTTAGCTGTGACAAACTGACACTTACAACTGAGGCCATGAAGCTCGGCCCCCAAGCTTGATACAATTGCTGTGGCTGTTTGAAACACTGGTAGAAATCGACATGCACAGTGGCCACATGTGTATGCTTGTGGTGATAGGAGCACAGAAAACTGATTCTTGCAGAGGAGCTAACTGGCACAGTACATGATACATTCGAGGGGGTACACAATAAAAAGATATAAATTATTATATAAATATAAATTATTATTTAACTAACAAGGAACTCTAATGGTTCTTGAATGAAGATCTGGATTTTACAAAAGATGTAAACACTATATCAGATGATGATACTGATGAGGAAGTGGAGGTAATTACTAGTACTGACCATGACACTGAAAGAGAGTCAGACAAAAATGAAGACAATAATTGTCAACCAGGCTCAATTGGTGAATGGTTTGTGGGAAGAGACAAAACTTCTAAATGGAGGAAAAGTACTTGCTCTGCCACAAGCAAAGTGAGAAGGAAATATATTGTAAACATTTTTCCTGGTCCCAACGCTATTGCCAGGGATGTAACAACTGAGATTTCTGGATTCCTCAAAATAATTAACATGGAAATGATTGGTACTATTGTGGAATATACAAATAAATATATTCAGCTCCAACCAGAATTTTCTGATTATCAGAGACAAAGAGACAAAAAAGAAACAATGAGAAGTGAAATACTGGCACTCCTTGGGTTACTTTACCTCTCCGGAATGAAGAAAGCTAACCACATGAAGGCAGAATTGGAAGAGCTGTCATGAGGTACAAGTGGTTTCTATTCTTGCTGCGTTGCATTCATTTCAGTGATAAAAGTGCAAGAGAAGAGAGGAGAAGATCTGATAAGTTGGCCGCAGTACGTTCGATTCTGTATGAATTTGAAACCAAGTGCAAAAGTACGTACAGCATCGGTGAGTTTGTAACCACAGATAAGAAACTTCAAGCTTTTTGTGGTCGTTGTGGATTTGTGGAATATATCCCCAACAAACCTGCCAAATTGTGCTTTGTGATGCAAAAACATTTTTTACAAGCAGCCTTGAGGTATATTGTGGAAAGCAGCCCAAAGGACCTTATACAGTCTCGAATTCAGCGTCGGAAATAGTTCACAGTCTTGTCAGTCATATAGAGGGATCCAACAACAATATAACTATGGCAACTGGTATACAAGTTGCCCCTTGGCTATGTTGATATTAGGTAAAAGGCTTATGTGCATTGGGACACTAAGAAAGAATAAACGAGAAATTCCCTTTGAATTCTTGTCTAAGAAAAATCGCGTACCTGGTCCATCTCTTTTCGGATATAAAAACAATTTGAGATTGGTTTTGTAGGTACCAAAGAAGAACAAGGCGGTTTTGTAATTGTCAACTATGCATGATACAGGTACTATCGATGAAGATTCTTTGAAGCCAGAGATTGTGTTAGATTATAATGCCACTAAGGGTGGCGTTGACACAGTCAACCAGATGTGTGGCACATATTCTGTGGCTCCTATAACAAGAAAAGGTGACCTTTGGTAATCTTTTTCACTCTAATGGACGTTTCTGGTATCAATGCCCAGATCTTTTTTACTCAAATGGAACAAATTGAAAGGTTGAGAGAATAGTATTTCTGAAGAACATGGCTTGTGACCTCATGAAACCACTACTAACAGAGCTAAAATTCAGAGTCTTCCCACGGACATAGGTAGCGGACAACATCTGAGCACGTTGAGAAGCATTCAGCTAAGAAATGAGGACACTATGTTATTTGTGGAAGGGCAAAGTATAAAGTGTTAGTTACACTTGTGAAAAGTGTCAAGTTACACCTGCAGACTCAGATGACTAGTGATTTGAATCTTGACATTTCTGAAATTACTAAGTAGTGAACATGTCCTGTCTATAAGCTGTTATAATAGGGTTTCCGTAGCCATTCACTATGCATATATTACCTTTCAACGCTGACAAAAAAAATGTAGATTTTTGAGGACCATGTGTTTAGATGTATATCAACTTTTCTAAATAAAGTATAATTAACAGCCATGGTAAATAACAAAACATTCTTTCCCACTATAAGTGAGCAACAGTGTAAAGACATTTCTTGGCTAGATATGCAACATTATTTCTAAGTATTTTCCACTGTGACCATAATAAATTGTTTGCATTAATTGCACAATAAAATTTATTATTTCGATATTATTAATGCCATTTTGAGTGACACTATATCTACCTTTAAAAGAAATAAACTAATTGATGTCAACACTGGCGTGAAAGCTTATGAAAATTACTATAGAACTGAGCAGCAAATGTGACACACAAAACGTGCCACACGACTCCTCAAGTAATAGAAAAACACGCACCTGCCAGAGGGTTAAACATTGTAAACGGGTATTTTTATTAAAGCGGGCAATGTTACAGACATAGCCTAGTAAGTATCATAGACACTGCTAGGCAGTAGGCAGCATAAGGAACATCTTTGAGAAAAGGGATTTTACAGTCAGCAGTGGTAGAAAGAAACATCACTGAGTAAGCCAACACATGCAGAGTGCAGAGGTAGTGAGTAAAGTGCAGCATTGACAGAAGTAGTTGCATTTGTGTAAAGAAACACCTTGAGATGTGACTATTATCCATTTCACAAAGATTTACTCCTGCCTGTGAGTTCCCCTGGGGAATTCATCATCACATAACGAACATCAATGCGTCACACTTTTCCTAAATTTAGAAAGTGTCTTCTTTCGTTTTACATGTAAATATCGTATTTTATTTCAAAAAAGGGGTAATACACAGGGAAATGTTAACATGAAAGCATGCTTTCTTAAGCATTATTTGAGAACTGTTAGCTTTGAAGGACCACAGATTTACTTGTTGATTTTTGTTGTTTTCTGGTTCATCATCCTGTCATGATAATGCTGGCTGCTGATTGTTGCAGATTGCCTTAAGATGAAACATATGAGGAAGACTGTTCTAACCCAAGAACACTGTGATTTATTGCTCGAACAGTACATGCACATCAAAGACAAGATACAATACATTCAGCAATACAGAAGTGGCTGGTGGAGCCTAGTTCCAACAGGGGGAGCAGCTGGCAGGCTGCATAAATAACTGCTGTCATATTAGCAGCCTGGGTAGCCTCTAGTGGGCAAATCAAGCACAAACGTCAGGTGCTATGAACTACAAAGCGGTGCACACATAACTGGTAGTTACAGCACTCTTCTTCCTTTGTGAAGAAGTGATCACTGTGCTCACATCAATTTCTTCTGTGGTTGATATAGGTTGTTGAGTCTTGTGACGCACTGCCACTGGTGTGTAGGATCAGAAATGGTGCGAGCGTTGACATGTGTGATGGCCAACCCCTGTGAGAGGTCATACGGTAGGACAGGCAATGCTGACACAGCGTCCATTTCCACATCCAAGTCCAACCACAAGGAAGGAGGTTGTGGTGCAGGCAGCATTGGCTGCAATGGTGGTGGCAGCAGCAGCAGTGGAGGCATCGGTCGTGACCGAATGGAAGCTAGGGTCCTGCCATGGCCACCTGACAGTTGAAGGAGGCACCCACAACAGAGGAGAAAGTTGTGAAGGCATCTGCAGTGGTGATGGGGAAGGGGAGGTCACTGGCCATGATGTCGGAGATGGATGGGTACTCTCGATTACTGCTGGCACCCATTCTGGTTGGTGGCAAAAACTGTAAGCCCAAGCAGCTGTGCAAGGCTGGAAGCATTGCGACACCAGTGTTGGTGGATGGCCTGGCATCAGCCAAAGCAGATGTAGCAGAGTCTGGGCCTGATGACCGATCAACAGCTCTGCTGGACTCTTTTTGCCAATAGGTGAACCAATGAATCCTGAGGAACAGGTCAAGAGTTACTTCTGGTGACACATCTGAAATGTATTTTTTCATTTGAGTCGTAAGTGTTTGCACTAGCCATTCAGCTTCCTTGTTCGACTGAGGGTGGAAAGAAGTAACCGTTACAGGGGAAACACCACTTTTTTTTATGAAAATCTTCAAATTCCTGTGATATGAACTGGGGGACATTGTAACTAGTATATATAAAAGACCTCCCACTGCAAAAATTTTGACAAAGTGGAAATTGTTGCTGCCGCAGAAGTAGACAGACAACACACCACATATGGAATCTTGGAATAAGCATCAATTACAATAAGCTAGTAGAAAGTCAAAAAAGTCCCGCAAAATCTACATGAATTCGTTCCCAAGGCTATTGTGGATCTGGCCACAGTGACGAAGATGCATGGGGAGCCGCCTGATGGGTGGCACACTGTAGGCAGCTTGCAACAATTCACACTATTTCCCTATTGATGCCTGGCCAAAGAACATGTATCTGTGCTAACGCTTTTGTAGGTGACACATCTCTATGGTCCACATGTAATAAATACATAATCTCACACCAAATAGTGGACGGGACTACAAGTCTGGGAGTAGTGTTCTCTATACCTAAAAGCGGCACTCCGTCCCAAACAGAAAAATGATTTTGTAATGAAAAATAATTTCGCAAAAGATCAGAAGCACGACCCAGGAGTTTGCCTGACCAACCATGTTCACTTAAAACAGGTTCTGCAGCTACCATGGCTGCAATTTTAGGGGTAGTTATAGGGAAGCCAGCAACATTTTGAGCTTTCACATCCAAAGTCATTCCTCTTTATCAAACTCTGAATCTGAACCAATTGGCAAATGCGATAAGGCATCATCATAGGCAGGTTGAAAATGTATCTCGTAACTATATCGCCACACGAAACGAATTCACCACTGAAGGTTACATGTTTCTTTGTTAGGCAAGGATGCCAAAGGCTAAAAAGAGACACCAGTGGTTTGGTCTGTGATGAGCTGAAACTTAGACTGGTATTTAAAAAAAAAAAATTAGAGCATACACGATCGCCAAAGTCTCTTTCTCTATCTGAGAATAGCTGTTGCACTGAATTTAATGATTTGGAGGCATGTGCAACGGGGCATTCAGATCCGTCCACATACTTATGAGCCAGGACGGGCCCAAGGACAAACTGGGATGCATCTGTCAGTAACACAAGGTACTAACTCAGGTGAAGAATGACAAACAAGGAGTCGACTGCAGCTTAGATTTCAACAACTTGAATGTTAGTCACAAGCCAGGGAAATCTTTATGTAATAATGCATGGAGTGGTTGTGCCTCAGTAGCAGTGTCTGGTATGAATTTGTGGTAGTACGCAATTTTGCACTCAGCCCTTGTGAGGAAAATTGAGGGGTTACTTGACTGAAAAGGTGCAGCCCCCGCCATGAAAACTGACAATAGTTGGGAGAGTAGTATGCTGATCACAAATCCCTCCATATCTGCATCCAGTGACGCCTATAGGCTAAGGACAACATGGCAGTTGATCAATACAATTTAGGGTCTTCCAAGACCCGTTCAGCTGGAGTTTAAAAAAATAAATTAAAATGAATTTTGCCTAAAAATGCCTGTAATTCTTTGATGGATGTGGGTTCTGTCAACGTGACAATGACATCAATGTGCTGGCGCAATGGTTTAATGCCACCATGCAACACTTCAAAACTGAAATAAATAATGAGTGGATGAAAAAACTGTGTCTTGCCAAAGATGCACTTTAATCCTGCAGACTGTAAAACAGAAGACAGAGCAAGAAGCTTCTGCAAATGATCCTCTGTAGAGGCACCAGACACTAAAATGAGATCTAAATAGTTGATGCAGCCTGGAACTGATGTAATAAGTTGCTCTAAGAAGTGTTGAAAAATGAATGGTGCACTTACCATACCAAAAGGCAAACTCTGGTATTGACACAGCCCAAATGGGGTATTGATAACTAGAAGGCGTTTAGATTCCTCGTAGAGCGGCAGTTGTAAACATGCCTGTGCAAATTCAAATAATAGCCCGCTGATAATTTTGCTAATAGCTTGTCAGGGTGCGGCAAAGGATCCCATAAAGGTGTAACTCACACGTAGGTTTTTTTACTATTGCCAGTTGTGTCGACCATTCACTGGAAGAAATAGGTTGAATAACATCATGGGACTGAACACAGTCTAATTCTGTGTTTACTTTATCCCATAAAGGTATTGGTACTGGGTGGACCCAGGAAAAATGGGGCCGAGCAGACTGTTTCATTGTAACATGAGCCTGAAATTCTGTTGCACAGCCCAGTCCTGGAGAAAATATACAGGAAAATTTGGCACAGAGAGCATCTAACTGTTGATACAGAACTAGATCAGAAACCAAGTGAACTTCATCATCAATGGAGAATCCAAATAGATTAAAAGTGTCAAAACCAAACAGATTTTCAGAGTAAGCATTGTCCACAACTAGGATGTTAATGAATGAACCACAGTCTTTTAAGTCACAGGTGCAGAGAACTGTCCAAGAATGGGAATCTGTTGTTTGTTGTAACTCACCGCCCTCTGTGACACTGGAGTCAGAGGGAAGAACCCAAATCCAAATACGCCTGAGAATTTGTCAATGTAGCTGCTGCAACCCTATTCACTTACATTCTCAATGGTTTGTGAAACAAGTGCACCTCAATGTATAACTTGCTGTGAGACACCGTCACTGCTGACACACTGTTCACATCCATGTTCATTGCAACCTCACTCAGTATTGGAAAGGAGTTACATACAGAAGCAGTGTGTCCTTTATTATGGAACCTGTTACACGTTCCCAAGCGCTTTGGACATGTGGTCCGCTCACGTTGAACGAATCAGTACGGGCATGAAGGCAGCAGAGCAGGAGACCGTCTTGTGAAGCACTTCTGAACACATTCTCCCAAAATGGTCTTGAGCATCTAGTTCCGCAGCCAATGTTCAATGGAAATAACTTCAACCTTGTAGCTTCAAACAGGCCAACCCTTATCGCCTGCGTCAGTACAGAGATGGTTATTTGTGATCATGATGTCATCATAGCAGTTATGGTTAAGACAGTTAATATATCAGTCAACAAGGTTAGAAGAGTATATCTGCTGGAAAGAGTAGATAAGCAGTTGTTAACAATGAACTGGCATCTTTTAGTTCTGGTATGATGGGCGTAGAGAAACTATGGGCAAAGTTTAAACAGACTGTAAATATCACTCTGAAGAATTATGTGCCTAGTAAGTGGATTAAGGGCAGAAAAGACCCACATGGTTAAACAATGAAATTTCGAAAATGTTGAGGAAGCAAGGGCTGTTGAACTTTCAGTTCAAAAGAGAACGTGCAAATGAAGACAGCCGACGGTTAGTGGAGATATGTGCTTCTGTGAAAAGATCTATGCACAAAGCATACGGAAACTACCACCTACATACCTTGACCAGCAACCTGAGAAAATTTTGGCCCTATGTAAAATTGTTATGGGGGTATAAGGAGTCCATCCAGTCACTCATTGACCATCCGGTATGGCACTTTAAGGCAGCAAAATGAAAGCCAAAGTATTGAATTTTGTGTTTAAGAAATTATTCACACAGGAGATTCACATAATCATACCATCATTTGACCATTGCACAGATTCCTGTATGGATGACACAGTGATAAGCATCCCTGGAACAGAGAAACAACTGAGAAAGCTGAAATCAAATAAATTGCCACCTCTAGCTGAAATCCTAGTTCAATTTTACAAAGAGTATTTTAATGACCACAATATGCAATGCAGTGCAGTTTGGTTCACCCGTGTGTCACACCACAAGTATTTTATTTTGCGTGGATAAATTAATTCCACGCTGGCTGCCAGGAGTGCTGTATTGTGTCCGTTATTCCGTGATGTTTATTCTTAGTATATAGTTTTTCCATGTTCTTGTTTTCTCCTTGTTAATTCTTAAGTACCATTTTTATACTTAGTTATTGAGACACCAGTCAACAAGTCAACTTATTCGTTTTCGTGTGAGTCTTGCCTTGATGTACACTGAGTCTAAAAGACGTCCTGTATGAATTGCCGAATGAACGATTAAAGATCTTGTCATCTCAGCATTGGAGATATCATTCTACGTTATTTATCGCAAACTAGAAGGCTAACTGGTCGGATGAGACGGGCCAGAACATAGCCCTATGGCCAAACTGGTGACCCCGATGTGATTTATCTCCTGCCTGACGCACAAAATAAAGTGATACTGTAAGGTGACGGAAAATCTGACCGTGTCCAACCTTGCTGTGTCCACACACGCCATTAGACTACCACCTTTTTGCCTCACAATCCAGCACTATGGTTTGTGTAAGTTGAAGCTAGTTTTTTTTACTCTCGAATAACTGCTGACACTACCAAGTTTGCACTGGTCGTGAGCCAGCTCGATCACCAGTACGCGGCCGAAGGGCAAGATGTGATTATCGCACCACAAGACAGTAATGCCCACGAGTGGCTCAAGGCAGAATTTATCCACATAGTATCAGCTTCACAAGAAGAACGCCTATGCGAAATTCTGACACAGGAGGACATCAGAGATCATAAACCGTCGCAGTACTTGCGGCATCTACAAAGGAAGGTCGACGCTGGTATTGTGCCTGACAGCTTGCTGAGAACCATCTGGAGCAGTCGGTTGCCACCTATCACCAAAGCAATAATAGCATCGCAGTCGGAAATGCTTTTACACACGGTGGCAGAGCTAGCAGACAAGGTACAGGATGCTACCTCACTTGCACCTATTAATGTAGCAACTGTGTAATGCGCGAGCACATCAGTCACAGTTTTGCGCGCTGACTATGATGCTCTGACGGCAAAGGTTGATATGTTGACGCAACAGATTAGCCAACTGATGTCTCGGTGTAACACCAACAGTGATTGTGGCCAACTAAGATACTGGAAGCACTCATGCAGCAGATCATCAACTGCCTCATCTGCACCTGTGACTAAAACACAGCAGAGGATATGCTGGTACCACAGAAAATTTGGTGATCCAAGCTCATTACTGTACCAAACCCTGCACTTACCCAATGCTAGCGGCGATCAGGTGTAGACACTTGATCCAATTGCCAGTCTACGTCACAGTGTCTGTTTGTGAGTTACCGGCGCACTGGCTCTGATCTGTGTATTTTCTTGCGAACAATGTTACACCGGTGTAGGCTCCATACGTCTTTCTGTCTAGCTGCTGCAAACAATTCTTCTATTGCAATGTGTGGTACACGTTGTTTTAAACCAGATTTAGGCCTACACCAAGCATTTGCATGGGATTTCACAATCACGGATGTCGCCAAGTCGATAATAGGAGTGGACTTCCAGGCACATTGCAACCTTCTGCCTGACATCATCAACACACGCCTGGTCAACCAAACCACTGGACTGATGGCTGCAGGATTCCAGTGCCACACATCCATCCAATCCGTCAAGCTGATTGAAACAGCAGAGAGCGAGAACACTGCTTTACTTTGGGATTTTCCAGCACTGACGAAACCTCCACATATGCCCAAGGAAGTGAAGCATAGCACAGTGCATATAAAGACCACCGAGGGGCCGCCATTATCCTGTAAACCTTGATGGTTAGTCCCCGGTCAGTTAGCTATTGCCAAGGTCAAGTTTGATAGTATGACTCGAGAGGGTATCATGCAACCATCCAGTAGCCCTTGGTCATTGCCGTTACATTTAGTGCCTAAGATGTGCGATGCGTTGCATCCATGCAGGGACTATAGAGCACTTAATGTCCGTACAGTGACTGATCATTACTCAGTTCCAATGTTCTGCGATTATAACTAAGCATTGAGCAATGCCTGCCTGTACAGTGTGTTGGACTGCACCAAGGTGTACATGCAGATACCTGTTGCCGAAGAAGATACCCCGAAGACGGCCATAATTGTGCCATTCGGCCTGTTTGAAAGTAAATTCATAACTTTCAGCCTCAGAAACACTGCTCAGACATGGCACAGATTTATCAACTAAGTGTTGCAAGGTCTGCCATTCTGTTTTGCCTACCTTGGCAACATATTAGTATTTTTGGTCTTGTCAGAAGAACATTGCCAGCATATCATACTAGTTTTTAAACGAGCAGACAAATACGCCATGCACCATATGCTAGCTTATGGAGTATATATGTAGACACTGATATAGATGTAAAGACATTACTGAGTTAATTTTACGGGCAGATTCATGTGGTGACCAAAACCGAAACATCAAAATAAACTTGATGTTGAAGTTATTATGCAAAATCATCCATCCCTTATTTCAGTTTCTCTAAGGTTCCCAACTCCTGGGTACACATTTCTGCCAAACGATGCCAATTTCAGTGATGATGAACAAACTTTGACAATTCAGCAAGGCATGTACCTACTGAGTGATTATCTAAATGTTTTGAAAACTTGTAGGAAAAGAAATCCTCTTGTTTTAATTTTAATTGAGGCCAGCAATTATGGTGGAATTCTAAGATGGAGAACTGCACTGTGAACCATAAGTTTGACACTAAAGGAAACATGATTAACAGAATGTAAATATGCAAAATAGTGTTGAATAAACAAGACCTATTAACACACACATACTCATTCAAACACAAAACACGCAGATGATCACGATCTCTGGCTGCTGAGGCCAGACTGCGAGCAGTTGTTGTCTAACTCCAATGAAGGCCTTTTCGGCTGAAAGCAAATGTGTTTGACAATCTTCCTGTCATGTCCATCTGCGACTCAGCATCTCTACTACATGTTGAGTAGTAATCTGACCTTTTCATAATACTGTCATTATTCCATTCTGGATTTTCCGTTGCTTGAAGACCCATTAAACCTGTATACAAAAGAATACCATAATGATCATGCCTAGATTACTGTGGATCTCTAGAAGAAACAGCGGTGATGACCTTCTAACCGTTATGCACTCTTTGAACCACTGTGGCCTCAAGGGAGAGCCATATCTAGAAATAAACTTCAAGATCTGAAATCTATGTTGCACTTGATATCCAGTAATACCAAGCACTTATCATTCTCTTATCACAGATGCGCATGTCTTCGATGACATTGAAGAAGATGCATAATGATGGTAAAAAGGCTGCATAAAGTTCAAAACCGAACACTGGGTTGAATAATTGTTTCATACTAACTTTTTCCATATTCTGTTTGCTTCAGTATGAAATAAATAAATACTGCTGAAAAATGTATTACTTTATAAATGTGCTTGTTATAACCAATTAGCAACATCATCAAAATATCCATAGTTTAGTGGGTGGTTTATTGTTGCTGAACCCACAATACTAGTTTCCTAATTAAGTGATAATGATCCAAGTGACATATGTATCAAGTATATATGCATATATTATTTTTGAACACTAACAGTGCACATAATTGTGTAAATTTCCACCAGTTTTGGAAATGATAGCCGTTACACAGATCTTACAGTGAGAAGTTTATAAATGGAGCAATATCTCAGTTTCTGATTTTGGAACTCGGGTCCCTATTGGTAATTGCAGTCCAATTATTAAAACAAATTTACAGCAATCTTTGAAAAATTTTTGGGAATGAATGATAAGCCACATGACTCTCCAGTGCCCCATAAATGCAAGTTGCCATTGCCAAAAGAATATACAAGTAGTGCACTTTTTGCTTGTAGAGATATAACAGTGATGTTGTTCTGTGTCCAATTTTTGTCTTGTTGTCTTGTTGCATAAATCATCAAACCCATCCATACAAAACTTTACATTCCATGTTTTTTTCACATGCTATTTTGCACTTCAGTTTCAATCATTTTAGTTGTGGTCAAATATCCACATTTCCTCTTATGAACTAGAAATTCAAACATGTCTTTTTTATCTATCTGGACATGTGCTCATTTGCCCTTCACTGTTCAGACTGCTGTATGTAAGAGTGTCTCTTCACTTGCACACCGCTAACAAATGTTTTTTTCATCTATATGAAATGTACATCCTGTTTCCAACTTTTTCTGTTCCTTTGCATAATGCATACTGACAACTTGAAGTTGCTCAATTGTTATGTAGGGGTGTCAAGATAATTTAGTGCCTGCATTATGTATGTAATGGTAGTAACACCACAGTCAAACATGGCAGCACTTCGTAACTGGAGCCAAATTTAGTAGTGAGGACTATATTTGAGATTTACTTTTCTCTATAACCTTGGGTCAAAAGTTTAGATGCAGCCAATACTTGCACACAGCCTATATTTGTGCAAATACAGTATGTAACCAAAAACTTTTCAAAACATTTGTACTGCTTCTGTGACAAGGAGTTAGGGGGAGCAGTTCCTGATTAAGAAAAGGGTGAACTTGAATGAAGACTGACTTGTACTATACCAAAGTACTGGTCTTAAACATTCACCAAAATTTATTTTCATAATTTTTCTAATATAAGGCAAATGAAACCTTCATGATGGATTATTCACTTGTTACAAAATTTAGAATGCCTAAACAAGTGAGGTAAAATTAGAAATACAGTGACACATACTGAAAACAATGCACAGACAACAGGCAAACATGCACAAAATGTGTTATTAGAGGAGAGAAAGGAATACCAAAAAATATGCAATCTATCTTCATCTTAAACAGGAACTTAACGTGAATAAACTCAGGATATTAAATATTCCAATGTAATACAAAATGTAGAGTTCACCATCAACAAAAGCAAAGTTAAAAAAAAATCATTGCAAAATAAATATTTTAGTCATTTTAAACTAGTCACATAATGACAAAAAATTGTACCTTGCTTCCTTGGCAGCTTCCAGTGTGATGGTCCAGCCCACAGCTGTAACTGCTCCATATTAAAATAAGAATATTCCAAAGGCTTTGCTGACAAATGCTTTGTTATATCAATAATCCTATCACGTGGTCTCTCTGATATACAAGCTGCTACACCAACAGCTGACTGGCAGTCATCCTCTGCATCATCATCATCATCATCATCAGAACAGAATCCTATGATAAAACAAATGTTCAATTACATTAGTTAGTTTGTTACTTATTCCAAAAACAAAGTCCAAAATTAATATTATGGTGTGGAATGTGTTGATTAACTTTTTCCATCATCATATGCCCATTAAAGTTCTGCAGTTGTAAATCCATGCTTTTGGCACATAAAACACTTGTTGTTGTTGTTACTTACATAATAACTATGACTGGTAGTATCACATTAAGAAATAAGAGAAACATGTCACTTATGCAATCTAAAACCTGGCTGTATACAGCTATTCCCCTAGCTACTTCCTTCTGTAAGAAAGATCAGTAGTATGAAGGAGTTGCCAAATGAAGCTCAAGCAACCTTCATCCCATTTTAAACAGGTTCATAATAATATTTCATTTCCCTGACTGTAACACCAGTAGTCCATTACTGTGTTGTTTGTTTATTCCTTTTAAACTCCCTGCAAATATTAACTTCTAAATGTCACTTACTCTCAAACTAGCATGAATAGTCAATAACAAAATTCACAACATAACATATGTTCTGTGAGACAACTGTCATTCCATCAGAATATTTCTTACTCAGAATGGGAGAACATAAAGTATGGAATGCAACAAGGTTCTGCACCGTGTCAGCTCCTGTTCTTCCTACCTATTTAAATTATCTTCAATGGCTTAAAAACAGTTTCTACATCACAATGTACTGTGATAACACCAGCAAAGTAATCACAGAATGAAAGTCCGTCCTAATACACAATCCAGATGACAACTCAACAGACCTACAACTGCTTCACAGCAAACACTAAATTTTGGTTTCAAAAAGACTAATATTGTGAGGTTTAAAGCAAGTAAAAATGTTTGGCTAGTAACAGAAATAGACACTGATGCTCAAGCATTAATGAAACAACACGAGTAAAATTCCTTGATATCTAGCTAGGTAACAGGCTAGAGTGAAGGAAAGTCACAAGATAATACAATTAAGAAACTCAGTTTTGTGCATTTTGCACATTATGTTTGTTTGAAGAGATGGGTTTGGCCCATCTCCTGAAAGATGGCAGAAGCTCCACCACATGCAGAAGCGACAACTTCGGATCCCAACACATCATGTGGGTAGGCCACATGATAAGCAAATGTGAGAGATAAGAAATGCTAAGACATGGAGGGAGGACTGCAGCTGGCATGGAACTAATGAGCATGTCAACAGAACACTGCTTTGGGCCTCAAACTGCTGTCTACTGTTAATGATAACGGGATTACGGATTGGATTTATTGGTGTTGTTTATAAAGTTGGTGAGTAATCATGGACTCGAGGAAAATATTTTGGACAGAATCAAGTGCTGGATCAAGACAGCCAACTTGGACTTTATATTCCGCATGACTTACGTAGTGCAAGTTTCTTTCCCCCAGTACAACAAATGCTGCACACTGTTGTATACAGCCAATAAACCTAAATTTTATCAGTGGCAGTAAGGCAAAAATATCACCTCACTCTAGAACATCACTAAAATTGGGTGCAATAGTGGGTGCAGAAGAGTAATGATGAATCCAATTCTTTTGCAAATGTGGCAGCAGTAAATAGTGTGCCAACAGCAATACCAAGCGCAACTACAGCACGAACAGCAGTTCTTAAAATAGTTAATGCAGCACAAGGACAAACTGTCACTTCAAATACCACATATTTAGGAGGAGGTGAAAGGATGAAAACAGCTTTCCTCAGCTGCTGCTTCATATCAAAGATCAGAGAATGTAAGATTGTCAATATTGCTTTACAGTGCTTTTGCGTTCTATCTACTAACCTAAAAAGTTATCACTGCTTTGAAAATGGCAGCTACTATCCAGAACTTTAAAGTGTTGGAAGTTCTGAAATGGTTACCATTGTGTCATCATTCTAGGAGCAAAAATGCCATGCTGTTGCTGTTCGTTAAAAATTTTTCATTGTTGCACACACAAAAAACAATCTTATGCTGCCTGGGCAAAGCCTAACACACTTTGCTTTTCTGCTGTTTCTGAGCTTTGTTCACAAGCATTTCAGATAGACAATCCCATTCTTGAGGAAATACTCAAAGTATCTATAGCATATGAGGTGTCTAGGATGGCACCACATTTTTTTGTCCAAAAAGGATTATGTCTTCCGTAAACTCCACACCCCTTTCTTGCAGAAACTCACTAGATTGAGTCTGTTCAGTTCTGCTCTGTCTTCTGTAAACTCCACACCCCTTTCTTACAGAAAGTCACTAGATCGAGTCTGTTCAGTTCCGCTAATTGTCAGTCTTCCATGCAGACTTGCAGATGGCGCCCCATATAGCAAATCTACTGCAGCTCCCACTGTAATTTACTAATATCATTGGACACTTCAGTCATATTGGTTCAGGCAGACCCATCTACCCAAACCCAACAAGTGTGCAACAGTTGTTTCCAGCACCAATTAAATTCTCGTTGTCCACACACAGAGGGACAATATTGTCGTTGGAGTACTGTCAGCCATGTTTCCACTGTCTGTTAGAAACTGTTACCACTAACTGGCTAAGATACTTGGTGAGTAACTAGAAGAAATTTATTCAGAAAGTTAAAGAGTAGGTCCCATATTTAATGGAATGTTAAACAATGATGAGTTCTTTGTTTGATTCTCATACACCCGGAACCCCAGAGACTTGAAGGAATTGTATGACAGTGGCTATAGCAGTGAATGAAAAACTGTAATGAGATACTGTTAAGCAAAGATTAATCATAAAGCTTAAGATTAATTTTTATGCAGAAACAGCGAATTTAATTCAATAGTATTTTAATCATGTGAAAATAGAACCACTAATTTTCATTGTTAAGGGAGAATGAGTAAGTTGCAATGTGGACATGGTCCTTCAGCAACATCTAGCCCCTACCCTGTCTCCTGGTTGGAACACAGTCAATATCGACAGCCACTCCATTGCTGTCCACACCAACTAATTTCCGAGGTTGGGAGTACCTTATACACTGTGAAGACAATTCAGATATTGCTAGAACTCAGATATCAATACTTCAGGATTTCTTGTTCCTGGGATCATCAGCAGATGGCGTCCTATTTCCCACAAAAATAAAAATATCTCTGGTGCAGGCACCACTATATCAAAGTAATAAATTTACATGGTCTCCAACATTTGTATGGGCAGACTGTATGATCAGCAAACAAAAGATATGAAAACTGCCAGGAGATGGAATGGCTTGAAAATGACCAGCTCTGTGTCCCCTGTGCAGCTGACACAGAGATTTTCATTTTTAAGAAGGACTACTTTGGACCTCAGTTTGCTACATATACTGTATTTAATAGCAATGCGATTACAAATTTGGCTCATTGTGACACTGCTGTTGATGGACTTGGTGAGTGAGTATTGACTTGACTTTCACCTACTGAAAAAAACAATGTGATACTTCATGGCAGTCCAGCCGATTCTGGGACTTTGTATTCCACACTACTCGTGAAGTGTAGTAAAAATAATGTAAAAAGTATATCACTGAACATCTTGTAGGTAATTCTTCAAAGGGCTCTTTCAATCTTTTCTGAGGATGCTGATATTTGATGCTAATAGTACACAGCAACTTTAGCTTGACTGTTACTTAGAATCACAAGACAAGTCACAAAAATAATATTTTTGAGTAACTACTTATCTATGTTCGACAAGTGAAAGTTACTTTTAGCTGCATGATTAGCAGAAATGTTCACTGTAAGCAGAACCTCATTCATGTGACATGTAGATAACTAATGTTGTAAAATAAATATCAATGTGGTCCTCTACATGTTTTGCTAACAGTACGGCATAAACAATAGCTATCTCATTTAACATATGAAACAGGGCCTATTTTCAGATTATAGCACCCTACTGTTAATTTTGTTATGCCAAAAACGTTTTAGTACACATAGTTCATGCCAGTTTAACTACATTTAATTGCCAATGCTATTTCTGGAAGCAGATCATCTTTGTTAATCATTGTCGACTTTGTTCATATCCCTGAAGATTCACTTCCATTATAGGATTTATGGAAAATGGTGAAGACATAAATGAATGCTGTAGGATCTTGTTTAAAGTAAGACACAGGAAATCCAGTGTATGAATATGGATTTAGTTCATACTCATGTGCCACACAGTGTTTAGTATGCATGTATTGTTTTTCCACATTTTGGAATATACTTTTGGAAAACAGAAACAGTTACAGATAATCTTAATATTATTCTGCTAATAATCTATAATCTACTAGCAATTTTCTGTATACTCATCATACCATCACACTCAGCTTCTGCTTCTCCATTTATTTTGTGATGTATTATTTCAGTCTGCACCTCTTCACTAAACTGAGAAGCTGCAGAACATGGAATCAGTCCCATGTAGCTAATTTTGCCTTTGTCTCCAATATCATGTCCTTCTGAAAAATCAGCTGGCTCACAGCTGTAGGAGCTGATGTGCATTTCTTTAAGACCTGCAAAGGTAATATCATGTCAATTAGGGATCTGTCATCTTTCTATATAAGAATCATTAAAGTTACTTCCTAGTTTCACATTAAGATAAATACTCAGAAACTCACCTAATTTATAAATGTTTTTTAATTCCTATAAATTTCACAAAACTTAAAAGAAATGTATTCCGTTTGTGTGTCAATACACATAATTTAATTTCATAATGGCAATAACATTATTTACAATGTACAAGTCAGGGAGAAACATAATTTGATTGTTTAGTGTGTGTGTGTGTGTGTGTGTGTGTGTGTGTGTGTGTGTGTGTGTGTGTGTGTTTTATTCCAATCTGTCTTTATTTGCAACAGGGAGCTGTAACTTCTCTCTCTTCTAAGAAGGGAAAAGTTGAAGTCAAAATGTATGCTGTGTGGAAGTATGAATATTCACATGTAAGTGCATAATTTCAGAGGCTCAAATAAAATAACATTAGGCACAGTTCCATTAAATTAGACAACATCGGCTCTTAGCAATAACAAATAATTCCACGTACATAATTCAGATATATGTATATGGGCTCAAATGAATTTTGGTGACTGTTTCTAACTTAATTGTGCAGCTGAAAGAATCACTTTTTGTGGAGGAAGAAAGGAAAGCAATGCTACTGATTTTAATTTTACTACCAATAAACATCCAAAGGTAATAGGATTTAAGAATGTAAACAAACTAAGCCTGCATTTTGTTTAAGTTACAAACAACATACAGGGTAGTCCATTGATAGTGACTGGGCCAAATATCTCATTAAATAAGCATCAAACGAAAAAAGTACAAAGAACGAAACTCGTCTAGCTTGAGGGAGGAAACCAGATGGCGCTATGGCTGGCCCGCTAGATGGCGCTGCCATAGGTCAAACGGATATCAACTGCGTTTTTTTTAAAATAGGAACCCTCATTTTTTATTACATATTCGTGTAGTACGTAAAGAAATATGAATGTTTTAGCTGGAGCACTTTTTTCGCTTTGTGATAGATGGCGCTGCAATAGTCACAAACGTATAAGTATTTGGTATCACACAACATTCTGACAGTGTGGACGGTATTTGCTTCGTGGTACATTACCCGTGTTAAAATGGACTGTTTACCAACTGCGGAAAAGGTCAATATCGTGTTGATGTATGGCTATTGTGATCAAAATGCCCAATGGGCGTGTGCTATGTAGGCTGCTCAGTATCCTGGACAACAGTATCCAAGAGACTGGACTGTTCGCCAGATAGTTACGTTATTTAAGGAAACAGGAAGTGTCCAGCCACATGTGAAACATCAACCACGACCTGCAACAAATGATGATGCCCAAGTGGCGTATTAGCTGCTGTCACACCTAATCCGCACATCAGTAGCAGACAAATTGCGCGAGATTCGGAAATCTCAAAAACGTCGGTGTTGAGAATGCTACATCAACATTGATTGCACCCGTACCATATTTCTACGCACCAGGAATTGCATGGCGATGACTTTGAATGTCGTGTACAGTTCTGCCACTGGGCACAAGCAAAATTACGGAACAGTGACAGATTTTTTGCATGCATTCTAATTAGCGACAAAGCGTCATTCACCAACAGCGGTAACGTAAACCGGCATAATATGCACTATTGGGCAACGGAAAATCCACAATGGCTGCGACAAGTGGAACATCAGCGACCTTGGCGGGTTAATGTGTCGTGTGGCATTATGGGAGGAAGGATAACTGGCCCCCATTTTATCGATGGCAATCTAAATGGTACAATGTATGCTGATTTCCTATGTAATGTTCTACCGATGTTACTACAAGATGTTTCACTGCATGACAGAATGGCGACGTACTTCCAACGTGACGTACGTCCGGCACATAGCTCGCGTGCGGTTGAAGTGGTATTGAATAGCATATTTCATGACAGATGGATTGGCCGTCGAAGCATCATACCATGGCCCGCACGTTCACCGGATCTGACGTCCCAGGATTCCTTTCTGTGGGGAAAGTTGAAGGATATTTACTATCGTGATCCACCAACAATGCCTGACAACATGCATCAGCGCATTGTCAATGCACGCGCAAACATTACGGAAGGTGAACTACTCGCTGTTGAGAGGAATGTCGTTACATGTATTGCCAAATGCATTGAGGTTGACGGACATCATTTTGAGCATTTATTGCATTAATATGGCATTTACAGGTAATCACGCGGTAACAGCATGCGTTCTCAGAAATGATAAATTCACAGAGGTACACAATGGAACAACCGAAATAAAATGTTCAAACATACCTACGTTCTGTATTTTAATTTAAAAAACCTACCTGTTATCAACTGTTCATCTAAAATTGTGAGCCATATGTTTGTGACTATTACAGCACCATCTATCACAAAGCGAAAAAAGTGGTCCAAGTAAAACATTCATATTTCTTTACGTACTACACGAATATGTAATAAAAAATGGGGGTTCCTATTTTAAAAAATGCAATTGATATCCGTTTGACCTATGGCAGCGCCATCTAGGGCACCAACCATAGCACCATCTGGTTCCCCCTTCAAGCTAGACAAGTTTTGTTCTTTGTAGTTTTTTCGTTTGACGCTTATTTCGTGAGACATTTGGCCCGGTCACGATCAATGCACCACCCTGTATATACCGTCAGTTGCAGGCTCAATTGTTGTCTGACAATGACATTTCAATGTATATTTTGACACATAATAGCAGTGGCAGCTCGTAGGTATTTTTAAATTCATTGGCCATCAAAACTGCTACACCATGAAGGTGACGTGCTACAGACGCGAAATTTAACCGACAGGAAGAAGATGCTGTGATATGCAAATGATTAGCTTTTCAGAGCATTGACACAAGGTTAGCACCGGTGGCGATACCTACAACATGCTGACAGGAGGAAAGTTTCCAACCGATTTCTCATACACAAACAGCAGCTGACCGGCATTGCCTGGTGAAACATTGTTGTGATGCCTCGTGTAAGGAGGAGAAATGCGTACCATCACGTTTCCAACTTTGATAAAAGTCGCATTCTAGCCTATTGCAATTGCGATTTATCGTATCGCAACATTGTTGCTCGCGTTGGTCGAGATCCAATGACTGTTAGCACAATAAGGAAACGGTGGGTTCAGGAGGATAATACGGAACACCGTGCTGGATCCCAACAGCCACGTATCACTAGCAGTTGAGATGACAGGCATCTTATCTGCATGACTGTAATGGATCATGCACCCACATCTCGATCCCTGAGTCAACAGATGGGGACGTTTGCAAGACAACAACCATCTGCACGAACAGTTCGACGACGTTTACAGCAGCATGGACTATCAGTTCGGAGACCGTGGCTGCGGTTACCCTTGACACTGCATCATAGACAGGAGCGCCTGCGGTGGTGTACTCAACGACGAACCTGGGTGCACGAATGGCAAAACGTCATTTTTTCGAATGAATCCAGGTTCTGCATTGCGGTGAATGCACATTGGATGTGTGTATTCGTCATCCCACACTGGCGTATCACCCGGCGTGATGGTATGGGGTGCCATTGGTTACACGTCACGGTCACCTCTTGTTCGCATTGACGGTACTTTGAATAGTGGACGTTACATTTCAGATGTGTTACGACCTGTGGCTCTACCCTTCATTCGATCCCTGCGAAACCCTACATTTCAGCAGGATAACGCATGAGCGCATGTTGCAGGTCCTGTACGGGCCTTTCTGGATACAGAAAATGTTCGACTGCTGCCCTGGCCAGCACATTCTCCACATCTCTCACCAATTGAAAACGTCTGGTCAATGGTGGCCGAGCAACTGGCTCGTTACAATACGCGAGTCACTACTCTTGATGAACTGTGGTATCGTGTTGAAGCTGCATGGGCAGCTATACCTGTACACGCCATCCAAGATCTGTTTGACTCAATGCCCAGGCATATCAAGGCCGTTATTACGGCCGGAGGTGCTTGTTCTGGGTACTGATTTCTCAGGATCTATGTACCCAAACAGTGTGAAAATGTAATCACATGTCAGTTCTAGTGTAATATATTTGTCCAATGAATACCCGTTTATCATCTGCATTTCTTCTTGGCATAGCAATTTTAATGGCCAGAAGTGTATCTATACAACTTCACCTGCTGTCAATAATAATAATAATAATAATAATAATAATAATATGCATAACTTGTCTGAAAAAGAAAGAATTGTTCTTGCAAAATTTTGTTGTTTTGTACATAATTAAGTACAGTTTATGGCAAGAACCAAATAATGTTTAAGCTTTTGCTACTTTCCATTTCCCTTTGTGTAAGCGGGAGTTTTCGTGCATTTTTATTTTTCCGGACAAATGTACAAGATCCCTAATTCATGTATTAGTTAACGAATTAATTCTGGGTTGAAAATCAAGCATTCTTACATTGATCCACACAACAACTTATGCTTATTATACTCTTCTTTGTTAAATGTTTCCTTGTAGTCATGCTTATTTCATTTTGTCACTTTCTCAGACAACAGATCTGGTTGGTTGGTTTGGGGAAGGAGACCAGACAGCGTGGTCATCGGTCTCATCGGATTAGGGAAGGATTGGGAAGGAAGTCGGCCGTGCCCTTTCAGAGGAACCATCCCGGCATTTGCCTGGAGTGATTTAGGGAAATCACGGAAAACCTAAATCAGGATGGCCGGACGCGGGATTGAACCGTCGTCCTCCCGAATGCGAGTCCAGTGTCTAACCACTGCGCCACCCCGCTCGGTAACAGATCTGGTCTGGAATGTCCTAGTTTCTTTGCAGTTAACTTTTCTTGGTAATTCACTTTTCTGATAGTGTTTAATACAGTTCAAGAGAGTTCATGTTGACACTCCACAGGAAAGCCGATTCCTGCACAGTAGACAACCAACTCCAAACACAAACTGCCATTTGCAGAAATGATTAAATTCATGTCATACTACCTACCAACAAGCTCACTTGACTAGAATACAAATGAGGCACTGAGAACCACAAGGGTCAAAAGTACACCATCTTCAGCCCTCCATATTCAGGAGGAGGAGGAGGAGATTAGTGTTTAACATCCCGTCGACAACGAGGTCATTAGAGACGGAGCGCAAGTGCGGGTGAGGGAAGGATGGGAAAGGAAATCGGCCGTGCCCTTTCAAAGGAACCATCCCGGCATTTGCCTGAAGCGATTTAGGGAAATCACAGAAAACCTAAATCAGGGTGGCCGGAGGCGGGATTGAACCGTCGTCCTCCCGAATGCGAGTCCAGTGTGCTAACCACTGCGCCACCTCGCTTGGTCCTCCATATTCAGATGAACTTTAGAGAACCCAGTGAGACAGCTTTTTGTGAATGTTCAGATATACGTACAATGTGGGCCTACAGTACAGGTAAACCTGACCTACTATAAGATCAACACATGTAAGAAGCATGGATAAATGCTACAGCCTCACAATCAATGATATTGTGCTTAATGGTTCTCAGCACCTCAAATAGATAACTCTATGATAAAATCCAAAGCTTAATGTACTATATCTCATTCAGAATCCCACAAAATAGTTTTTCCTATCAGTATAACTATAACATACACTGATGTCTGATCTAATTTTACTATATAATGAGTGAATTCGCATATTTGTGGAGTGTGCTACCGCTTTGCAGGATTTCTGCCAAGTGAACGTAGATAAAAGTCTGTTGCAGTGTGCTACCACATGGTGGCACTGACGTAAACTTGTAGGTGAGTGGTAAGAGCTAGCAGTGCACGCCATGAACCATGCACATTGTTTATCAAATCCATATGTATTTGACCTGTGACGCAATTATGTCACGCTAGTCACGCATGCGCAGACACTCCTTAAAACATGCACAAGTGAAGATGTGCTCATGATTCTGATGTCAAGTTTCACCGAGTATAGAGGTGCAATATGTTGCGCAACACTGTACATTTAGTGCCATGCACTTCAGACTATTGCATCTACATTACGTTTAACAGCATTCAAAGAAAAATAACCAATAAATCAGCAAGGTGTCAAAAGTTAGTGTGTTCACGTGCTCCTATGTGGCAGCTGCCACTGCATAATAGTTCTCATCAATTCATACAATGTTAATACACTTTGAGAACATTGCTGCTATGAAACATGCCACAGTTAATTAGAAAAACTAAAATATTGTTTCTAACTGTGTGAAGACAAAGAAGATGATTTAATTTATTGGTCTTTACTTCCCTCGCGTTGTAATTATGACCTAACACATGTAACTGCATGTTTTAAAGATTTATGGTTCTTCTTCTTCTTCTTCTTCTTTATAGCTATTATTCATCCACTACTGACTGAAAGATTCTTTAATATTTTCCATTTCACTCAGTTCTGTGCTGTCAGATATCATATTCCAGTAATTCTCTTGATTTCACTGAGCCACCTTTTCTGGAGTTTTCCAATGCTTTTTTGTGCTCCTGACGTATCCAGTGCAACACGTTATTGCTACATCTGTTGGGGTATTTCCTCAGTATGTGGCCATTCCATTGCCACTTCAGCCTGGTACCTCTCTCCACGAGGTCTGTTACCCATGATATTGTTCTGGTGACCTTATCCTTGAGGTTGGTGCCCAGCATCTGCCTCTCCAGTGCTCTTTATTGCATTCTAATTTATGAGCACTGGCCTTCGTCTGAACCAGTTTTTCTAGACCATAAATTTTAGGTAGGCCATAGGTATTGCAACCTTTCATATTATTATTATTATTATTATTATTATTTTTAGATTCATTGGAACATTCTTATTGGTAAAGATTCTGTCCAACTCCAACTTATTCTTTGCAGAATTTCTGCTTTTTGGTCAGTTTTTCCAAATTGAATTTATTGGTTAAAGTAAATATTTTCAAGGAACTTCAATGCTCTGTCTGACCCGGCCTTGGAAGGCCCAATGGTACCGACTGGCTGCTGTGTCATCCTCTCAGCCCAGGGGCATCACTGGATGCGATAAGGTGGCGCATGTTGTCAGCACACTGCTCTCCCGGCTGTTGGCCAGTTCTTGTGACCTGAGCCACTACTTCTCAGTCAAGTAGCTCCTCAATTTGCCTCACAAAGGCTGAGTGGACCCCGCTTGCCAACAGCACTCGGCAGACCGGACGGTCACCCATCCAAGTGCTAGTTGGATGTCTGGACTCAGAAGTACCTCTATTTATATCCAATCCAATTTCCATACAATCAACTTTCAGTTCTTCACTCATAATTATTAGTTCTGTTAGATTTTCACTTACATGCACAATGCTATCAATAAATCAGTGGTGGTTCAGGCACTAGCCACTGATTTTGATCCCTCTATTATCCCATTCCACACTTTTGAATATATCTTCCACAGCTGGAACAAGCAACTTTGGAGCTATTATGTCCTCCTGGCAAATTCCTTTGGCTATTAGGATGATATCTGTGATGGGGTCTTCAATTACTCTGATGGTCACTGTCACCTGTTTCTAAAAACCTTACACGCTTCTGATTACCACTGATAATTTTAAGAGCTTGCAGAATTGCCCACATCTTTACTGACTCAAATGTTTTGTAACAACAGGGAAGTCAATGAGTAAAACAACGGAAAATCCAGAATGGAATAATGACTGTAGTCTTTTTGTTGCACCTGTCTGCAAATCAACATCTCCACTATATGGTGAGTAGCAATCTAGCCTTTTGGTACCTTAATAGTCCTAAGTCAATGAATGTTAGATGTATCTTGATGTTATACCTCAAGGTCTTTTCAAAGAATAGTCGAATGCTCTGGATATCACCAACAGTAAAGAAGTCTTGGCAATATTCAGCTTATTCAACTGGTTAGTAGAAGTCTAGTTGTTCATAGTGTTGCTCAGTTACGACCTTACTCAAAGATATATGAATTTGCATTACAAAATTTGCAGGACAATAATTCAACATTTTTGTCTGTCCCTTTCCTTGAATAAAACTAACATTTCAGCATTTTCCAGATTTTTAGCATGGAATCAATATATTTGTTTATGAATATTGTTGTAGCTTCTAACAGATCTTTTCCTCCTACTTTAAGCATTTCAATTTTTAATATTTTTCCTCTCTTGGGGCCTTCTTGTTTTCCACAGCATTCTCCACCTCACTACTTCAAGTACTTTACTATTTTTTCCCCCACAGGTGATGGTTCTTCTGAGGTTGTGCACCAATAATTTAAGTAAACAGTGTAAGCCAGAAACTGCAGCACAATTGCTGTCTTAATTATCTGTGACAATCCGTCCTTAATCTTTGCTACTTTTAATCTTCCAGATAGCCCAGCCAAGAACAATCAAGAAAAGTCAAATACGAGAGAAAACTTATGTAGTCACACAATGAGTGTAATGGTCACTTTTTTGTTTTTCTTGAATAACTCTGAAACTATAGTTTTTAGCCAAAATGATGCCCAGGACAAAATTAAATTACATCAAATTTCCCACCAAATAAGGTACAATTAATTTTTTCTGTAGGACTAACAGTTTGTGTTGCAGGGATGAAAAAATCATAGATTATTAAAAAAAGTGTTTTAATGTTATCAAATTATTGTTTATTGTTATTTAAAGCAGTTAAGAACTAATATTGAATATGTGTACCCCATCTCAATGCAGTAGAGACATATTAAGGGATAATTTTTTTTCTGCAGGTGTAACAAGGTGGTGGGAGAGTGGAGAGAAGAAGTGGCAGGGAAGGTAGGTCACCAGTGGAATAACATACCGGTTACTAAACCTACTGCAGAAGCAAGTCAGGCCATTAAGCCACGCATAGTGTGCACCGACATTCAAATGGTGCCCCCAATTATACCTGAGGTGGCTGCCAGGAGTAGCATCGTCACTAGATAGAGACAGTGTTTTTGTAAGGATGTAGATAAGCCTCTGTGCCCTTAGCTGTTAAAATTTCCAAGCTGTGTAACTATCTGCTCTGTTTTCTTGTTGTTGTCACTCCATGACCCAATAAATCTGGGTTTCTTTTAATGCCATGTGTTTCCTTGTGTTCTTGGAACAGAAGTGGCAATGAGGGAGGGTGGAATTTTTATGCATTTCAAATTCTGTGACTTTTCTGCCATTCAGCTCTTCTATGGAGGTCTCACTCAAGTTACATCTGCAACAACAACATACATATACGGACATGTTGGAATGATGATGGGTACGTTGACACAGGCTCCACCGCCAGCCGTTCACTTGCCACTGTTCTTCCCGTTTGAGGAATCCACTGAAGACTGGGACACTTACCAGAAGTGGCTTCACCAATATTTCATGGCTTTTCAAGCGGTCAACAAGGAAGTCTGTAAAGCTCTTTTCTTACCGCGGAACCCCATCGTACGAATACTTTCTATCACAGTTAGCTCCTCTGGAACAACCAGTGTTGCTTTCTTTTCACGATGTGTGTAGTTTTCTGTCCACCAATCACCACAAGCTTACACATGTGATGCTGCATGTGTTGAAACTTATTAATGTTGCTGACAGCCACAGTAATCACAATGAATGTGTGCAGATGAGTTTCATAACTGTATAAGTGTCGATTTGTCACAATGTCTCAGGAGCAGCACGTGGATGCCAGAGTCAGAGATGCGATCGTTCATTCAACCCCAAATAAAGAGGCGTGTCAACGTGCTCCTCAGCTTGAGGAGGTTTTGGATATTGCATAGATGTTTGAGGTCTCCTATGCTGCGGGCTGTCAATTAGAGGTTTGCTGTGATGTCACCGTTGTTGAAAGCGTGCAGCCCCATCACATGAAGCCAAATGCACTGGGGGAAGAGGAGGTAGCATCAGCACAAACAAGTCAACCTGCTGATGCAGACAAACACTTCATTGGCAGCAGGAACAGTGAACGTCACTTCCTTGGTTGACCTCTCTTGCCGTAAAGCATTAGCGGGCCTCTTGCTGTGAATGTAAAAAAAGTCCCACAGCAGCGGCATGGAACATGCCACTGTCATTATGGCTTTTCCCCATATGACTAAATCCAAGGACTTCAGGCTTTTCGTAGCAAAGTGGCATACTGTCGAAATTTTATTCCCAGAGTGGCTGCTATCACCCATCCTTCGCATATGTCACCACATAAACATGCTTATTTTGTTTGGTCTGCAGCTTGTGAGCATCCATCTGCAACTTGAGCATAGTCATCTCAGTGCATTATTTCTTGCAACATTTCAACCTGGCAAGCATATGTTATGAGATGTGAGCTGTCCTGGTCCATCGCCATTCAGATGGCTCCCAACAGCCTATTGCCTTTGCTTGGAAAACACTCGCCTTGACTTAGCAACATTATTCTCATATGGAAAAGGAAACTCTTGCTATTGTTCTATGTCTTAAGAAATCACATGTTCTTGTACTGTGTGAAATCCCATTTAATTACTGATGTTAAAGAAATTCATGTGTTCTTAAATGGTGCAAAATTTCATTTATTTACCATGCTAAGGCCTTAGAGTCCCTGTTTAGCCAGTCAGCATCCTTACCACACAAATTCTCTCATCATCTTCAGCGATGAGCTCTGTTCTTGTACTGATACAATCGTAAGATCCATTTTTGTCCCATGTCGCAACATCCGAACACAGATGCTCTGTCCTGACTCCCCGTGGGCCCAGAGTCCTCATTCGATCAGGAGGAATTGCTTTGTTTTCAACTGGATATAGAGGCAAGAGAGACAGTTAATGGCTTCCCCATCATCAGTTCCCGTGTTGACTCTGCTGTGGCACCGGATCCGGTGCTCTGACAAGTCATAAGTATGATCCAGTATGGGTGGCCTGACCATTCGCTGGGCAAGGCATCAGATCTGCTTTAGATTTACTATGCATTGTACCATTCCTCTCCTCCTTGGACAGCATTATCCTTTTGGCAATGAAAGGAGTCATTCCTCACTTGGTGGTTCCAATGGCTCTGCAGCAGGAGGTCCTTCGTTTATTACATAAGGGACACCGAGCGATTTCCCACACCGAACTCTGCATGTACCTCCATGTGTTTTGGTTGGGCATTGACTGGGAGGTGGAATACGTTGTCGTGGCCTACCGCAAGTGTTCGGTTCAGCAGGAAGTGCCACACCTTGTACTTTCACCATGACAGCCCCTACACAGCCTTGGGAAACACTCCACATTGATGTTGCTGGTCCCTTTTTAGATGTTTTCAGGTTAGTGGCAACTGATGTTTTTTCTCATTTTCCTTATGTCATTTGCTGTCTGTCTGTCCTCTTGCAAGAAAGGAGAAGTTTAGTAACCCAATAGCTACTGCACCTACTGTGGACACGAGTAAGGTCACTAAGGCAAGCATAATGTTTATCAACATTCAAATGGCGCCCACACAGATACCCCGAGGCAACTGCCAGGGGCAGCAACATCACTAACCACAATCAAAAGGACTGCTGTGCACACGCAGCACAAAGCCAGCAACACCAAATGGAGGCAGAGTGTTAATAAGGCTATATACTTGACTCTAGCCCTGGTTGGTAAGTGTTTCTGAGACATGTCAGTATCTGCTCTATATTCCTGTTGTTGTCACTTTGTGACTCTACCTACATTTTACTCTTGGTGTTGGCATTCTTTGATCCAATAAATGTGTATTTCTTTTATGGCTGTGTGTTTCCTTGTGTTCCTAGTTAAAACAGATGGATTGTGGTCTCCTTCACAGGTCTGCAGACTGATAGTGAGCAGGTGATTCCCCCCCTCTTGCTGTCCCACTAAGTCACAGGAAGCAGCCACAGGGCATTTCAGAAAGTGATACTGACTCTTCCACAGCTCACCTGTAGGTCACTGACGACACAGTGTACATGGGGGTATTTCCACAATGTGCATTAACGCAACATGAAATATGGATATGAGTTACTAATAATACTAATACAAGCAATACATATAGAGAGAATCTACATATATGTCTGCACACGGTCCTATACTTCTACAGGAGAAATTGCTTCTTAGCCATTCTGTGTGGCATCTGCAATGTTCTTCTAGGAAAGGCAACTTCCCCCACCCATGAGAGTTGCCCATTTTTCAGTCCTTTCATACAGCGAGGTCACAATAATCCAGCAGACTGTATAGTCCAACACGCCTCAGAAATTTTTCTGCATTTGTAGCTCGGCACGATGGGCAGTGGATTCAGAACTGTTAAGCTAGGGTGATATATCTCCCTAGCATTTCTCCTCACCTTCTATTAAGTGAGGGAACAAAATAACTTCACTGATCTCATGCTTATGTAATGGAGTTATTTTCAGTTTACTGAGCGCTTATTTGTAATTGTTAAGAGAGCTTTTATGTAAAAAAAAATTCTCGTAAACAATGGCTGAGAAGTTTAATTTTTGTGTGTGATGTCTGTGATCTACGTAGTGTTGGTTGGAAAGGGACTGGATTTGAAAGTGTGGCACTTTGCTGCTGTCTATCACAGACAGTGAGTTGTACAGCCAAGTAACCGTGTTATAGTCACTGTGGGTGAATTAATGGATGGTCGAAAAGTTATGGCACTTCTCTCACTAATAATCGTGTTACTAGTATACTGCATAAATCACTTTCATTTAGTAATTGCTGGCACTTGTAGAGTGGGGTGCACTGAGTATAGCACTTCCCACATTGTATCTTGCGAGGTGGGTGTAATATGTCTGACGGAATGTGACTGACTGAGCTCAAATCTAGAACATTAATCTGCATTGCTTGACTTATGTTGAAATATATGAAGTTCTGTAGCACCTATGAGACCTACTCTATTGTAGAGGGAGCCAATCTGAGCCTCTTCAAATGTTAGGAGAGCTGAAGCTGATGTGACACATTTGATACCCCTCATGCTGTGAAAAGTATTCCAGTCATTAACAGTAGAGGCAATAAAATCAACATTGTAATATATTGACAGCATATCAAATTTGGGGCAGAGTCTTCAATGTGGTAGACAGTTGGCAGCCTCGATCCAGGTGTTAAGCTTTCTTACATAATAGCTCGCTTAACAACTGCAAATAAGTACTAACTTAATAAACTGAAAATGACTTCCTCACACAAACACAAGCTCAGTGGAGTTATTTTGTGTACTCTTGTAATGGAAATGCTGAGGAAGTATAGCTCTGTCTGTAAACCAAAAAGTTAGCAGTGTTTGTGGTCTGCGATCTCACCTTCTCTGGAAGAACAGTGCACCTGTCATATAGGATGACTAAAAATCAATTTACTGTCTAGCAATGTAGAACAGTGTGCAATTTACGTAAATTCTCTCCATAAATGTTTTTTGCATTAGTATCATTAGTAAGTTATGTATGTATTCCACATAGTGGTAATGCACTCTGTGGAAAATAAACACCAAACTGCGCTCTACGTCGCCAGTGATTCGTAGGCGACAGTCAATAGAACTTTCTGGTGGGTACAGAGATGAGGGAACTGACTGCTCGCTCTATAGTATGCAGACCTATAAAGGAGTGAAGTGCGTAACCACAATCCAGTGAGCTACCTTCCCTCACACTTCTACCCTCCAGCTACCCACTGCTATCCCACCATCCCGTTAAGCCCTGAGAACAAAATTTATCCCTTAAAATGGATTTACTACACTTACATGCAGTACACATACTTAGTATTTGTTCCTGACCCACTTCAATTAACAAAAAATGTTAATTTTATACCATTTAAACACTTTTTACTGCGCTGCGGTCTACTTAACAATTGTACAAGTAGCTGATTATTGATACGCTCAATGAATTTATTAATAACTGTTAAATAAGACTGCACAATACTGATGTAAATGTAAGTACTGTAAGTTTAGGTCTAATGATACTTCACAAAGTTAATAATGCAATTGGCTTATCTTTGCGAGAACATAATCTCTCACTGAGACCGACAATTGTTACTGACCAGGCGCTGTGCTGAACAGTTCTGATCTTTCTTGAAGGCACCTGACTCTACTGCCCATGGCACTGAGCTAAAAATATAGGAAAATTTCTGAGGCACACATGACTATCCGGTCTGCTGTACAACAAGAAAGGAAAATCATGTGTCCACTTTTAATAAACTGGTTTATTATAGGTGAAAACCATTTTTATGATACTTAATAGAAAAGAATACATATGACACCAAAGTTAATAACCAATAGATTAATTAAATAAATGTGAAAGTGAAATAACACCAGCAACAATCTCCAATCATTTTCCTTTCTGTGGACAGCTTTGGTACTATCTCACAGATAGGGGCACATCAAAGCACTGAGGAGAATTTTTTCTCGATGCCACATAGCTTTTTACATTAACCTCTGCGGACTTAATATTCATGTTCTGTATAAGGGCAAGGAGTACAGTTTTCAACAGGCAATGAAACAACATTTTCTTTTTTAGATCATAAGCACACTTATATTTCATCATAGCTCTCTTTTAGAGCAGCCCAGTTTGTTCGCTGTTTTCCCATAGGTGCATTCCATCTCTCATGTGCAATCCTTGGAGGCAGTGATACTAAATGATTTTCCAGAGATATATTTCTTCAAATCTGAGGATATGTGAAGGTCAGAGGGTACCAAAATTGGTAACTAGTGAAGAAACTGCAACAATTTATACTACAAATTTCCCAGTTCCTCCATAACATAACAGGCACAGTGTCTTGTTGAAATTCTTCAGCAATGCAGGCCTTTTGTCCATCCGGTTGATACAGAAGACTTCTGTAACATTTGCCATTACTGTTTTGCCCTTCACAAGGTAATCAGAAGAATGCCTTTTGCATCCTGATCACAAAGTATATGGGTAATGAAACCTGCTTTGTCTTCTTTGTTACTGGATCACCACCTTCCACTCACTGCTTTGATTGACCTCTGGTTCTGTCATGTAGTTTTAGTCTCCTGTTCCAACCACAGTAGCAAATCTATGACCAACTTGGTTGGATCTTTTATGACAATTTTGATACACTTCTTTTTGTATCAGTCTTTTACAAAGTTATTTCATAGTTAAATCTTCACATAAAAAGTATCAAATCTTCAAAAATGCCAGTAGGGGTAATGTATTCCATATGCCATTAATCATCAATCTGGCAATACTATACCGTGCACTTTAACCGTTGCTTTCATTAATGAATGCAATTCAAGGACATCCAGCATATGGATCATCTTCCAAAGAAGAATGGTCATGTTTGTATTCTGCCACTCATTACTTTGCAGTTGAAAATTAAGTAGGAGTGAAGTAGACAGACTGTGTGCATTAGTGAAACAGAAGACTGTGTAGTGTCGGGTTGGGAACAGGGAAGGGGACACGTGGAAAGAGGGCAGTGACAAATGAAGGTTGAGGGCTGGAAGATTACGGAAACGTAGGATATATTGCAGGGAGTGTTCTCACCTGCACGGTTCAGAAAAGTGGTGGTGCTAAGAAGGATCCAGATGGCTCAGGCTGTGAAGCAGACACTGAAATGAAGAATGTTGTGTTGGGCAGTGGGCTCAGTGACTGGGTGTTCCAGCTGTTTCTTGACCATCATTTGTCAATGGGCATTCATGCAGACAGACAGCTTCTCGGATGTTATGCCCACACAGAACACATCACAGTGGTTGCAGTTTAGCTTGTAGATCACATAACTGATTTCACATGTAGCTCTGACTCTGATGGAATAGGTGATGCTTGTGACCAGACTGGCGTTTACTGACCCTCCACCCCTACCCTGCTATCCCTCCACCTTCCTGCCCCAGCTTCCTCCCTACCCTCACCAACCAGACTGTTTGTGTCATCATGCACTGTTGCTCACAGATCAAAACGTTGAAAAGCTGTATAAAAAGACTCATCTACAGGTCATGATGACACTTGCTGTAGGTTATTCCGTTAAATGTACCAAAATAAAAAAAAAACAACACATTTGATGTGCAATGTTCTGTAGTTTACATAAATTTCATGATGATCATCTAACTTTTGAAGAAGATACCTCAGCTGCATTTAAATTATTCTAATATCTAAACAGCATCTGAGCTAAGCCTATCACCAGGGAATAAAATATTATGGATTACTTTCTTAGATCTCCGAGACCGAGCAAAATTCATTAACGCCTGAAGACACCATGTAAAACACAAATCATCTACATTCAAATAATATATCCATAAATTCACAAGTTTGTCTTTGCTCATACATGAGAATGTACCATATGACACAGGTCACATAATGTAATCTGTGCACTGACGTACACTGTCAAGCAGAGGAGTACACAATTTCCCCTGGATGAGTAGATGGTATGTTTTACCACTTACAGTTTTACACTATGGCTTACCCAAATCAGATATAAATATTATGTTTTATCCCTTGATGAGTGACTAAGCTGAAATAATGATCAGATAACAATATTCCTTGAAAAATAAGGTGCCATTCAACAAAAACAACGTTTCAGTGATACTGACACCATCCCTGCCCTCAGGCACTTTTGATGAGGCCCTTATAATACTGTGTTAGTGAAATTACATTGCATTTCTACTCCATAACCACAAAATCTATAGTTGATCGCAGAATCTCCTGCAGGATGTTTAAGAGATACCGGAATGATTTACTTTTCTAGTCACAGCACTTTGTTGCTTCCTTATGACTTCAAAAACTGTCCACAAAGTAATATGATAAAAATATCACTATCATATTTACTTCCATCCAGCTAATAGCAGAAATAAATAAATACAAAAATAAATTAATAAAACTGTCACAGCACCAAGTATTGAAATATTTCTGGCCAGATGTGTATTTGTCTCAAAATACTGAGACACTGTGACAGAGCCTTGCTCATTATAGTTTCTATGTCAGAATGAGAATGTTTTCACATGATATATTTGCTAAAGATTACTTCATAGATTTAAGGAAGGTGCTAATAAACAAAACCATCATTTATATTTTTTATGTAAAATACAAACAAATGACACAATTACCTTGTATAGATGGGAATGCTTTGTAGGTGTCTGTGTTCTTCCATCCTTTGGGAAAATAATTTTCTGAATGAAGAAATTTTAATTTGCAGCTATCATCATACACCTCAACCCTTGTCAGTAAATTTGAACTTCCTGGCCGACAATCAGCAAACTTTTTTCTCATATATAAACATGATGGATGTAGCTGATAATTTTGAACCAACGGAGCATCCAGTGACTGGGAATTATCTGTGATTGCTTTTCTTTCCTGGGGGAAAAAAGGGTTAAGCAATCAAAGAACAGAAACAATTTTTTAACAGAATGAAATTTCAATTCCTTAATGGAGTGTACATGGTTATGAAACTTCCTGACAGGATGAAACTGCTCACAAGGTGAGAACACAAATCAGGTCTTTTGTTTCTTCCAGACAACGTTCTTTTCAGCAGACCCACTCAAGACAACCTTAATATGTTAACACCTTTCTTCTATTCTTTGAAAGTCCATAAAAATTCTCAATAAGCTCACTGGACTAGCACTTCTGGGATAAAGAATGCAGTAGTGAAAGGCTTAATCAAAGGCAAGAGGCTACTTCTAGATGGAAAACTTCTACTTTATAGGTGAAAGTATTCTGTGACCTACATCTATAATTATACTCCACAAGTAATGTATGGTTGAGGTCGGGGTATACAGTGTTCCAGAATTTTCTCTTCATTCTATACTGTTTGTTGATGGTCAACACAAAAAATTATTCTTGGTGTCCCTTTGTACAAGCCCAAATTTGTCTAAATTCACTGTCATGTTCATTCTACAAGTAACATTTGGAAAGAGAGGGTATGCTTCTGGACTAATATTGGAATGTGGGCTTGCAAGTTTTTGAGTGGAAGCTCTCTGCAATGAAACTTTGAGATTTTAATGGCCTAAGTCCAGGACTGATCCAAGTCTGGTCTGCAGCTTTATTATGTCAAGAGATTTCAATGCTTCAGTATGTTCAATATGTTAACTTACATCTCAGTTAAAGTTACAAGGGAATATCAACTAAACGTAATGTATATGTTTGGCAGTGGAAGGTGTGCAAATGATATTTTGTGAGTTTTATTCCATTTTGGCCAAAATAAAGCAGCAAAATATTGCAAATAGCTTTTTAAAATTTGCTTTTAGTAATTTCACAGTTGTCAGCATAACTTTTTTTATTTAAACCAATATAATCACACCACAAATATAATGGTAACACAAAAAATAGCACATCACATATTATTAAATGAATATTTACTACCACTAATATACAGACACTGAGTATATATTCTAACATAGTATTATGATTAAGGGAGTTCATAAGTCTTTCAGTGAGCATAAATATCTTCTTTATTAAGTGTTTTAATTTGTCCCGAATAGGATTTCCATGGAGTTGCTTGATAATGTTCGACAATGTGTTTCACGAACTTCAAGTTCTGTAGTGGTGTTATATATCACTAATGCATACAAGAAATAAAAATAGCACAAGAATGCTTTCCTTTTTAGCTCGACAATTGCAGTTCTTGTCTGATGATTTTATTGTAAGGATCTTGCCTTCATTTTTATAATATAGTTTGGCACCTTGTCTTATATTGTGAAGATAATAATTTTAGAGATCTAGTACTACTCCATGTGTACCGTACAAGAGTCTAACTTGCATTAGATTATTCAATGATTCACAGAATCGAAGGTCTTAGACTAATTTAGGCAAGTCCCAATGACTGTTTCCATTGTTCAGTCTGTTCAAAACATCATGGAAGGAAGTTGTTACTGCTGTTATTATGGAATCCATGCTGCAAGTTGTTCAGCAAATCAACTTAGCAGAAGAAAGATTACACTTGATCAAGAATTACTCTTTCAAATAATCTGCCAAGTGTTGAGGTAGATGAAAATGATCTGTAATTAGGTGAATCAAGCATTGTCTCTCCCTTTATACACTGATTATATTTCAGTGACCTTAAAAAGGTAATGGAAAGTTCTTTGTTTAACTGAATTCTTTATTAAATATTATAATAGTTTTAGTATTTCATTTCTGCGTTTTAAATAATTTAATTTTTTATGTCATCTCAGCTATTGCAAGTTTTTATTTTGAGCTTTGAAATAATTTTTAAGATCTCTCATTCCGGAACTCTCACCAGGAAAAATGAATCACTCAATCTACTTGAAAATATCCCTGGTATTGGACAATCCATGATTTCCCTCGCATGCCTTACTATATTGTTCTACGAAAGCTTATGTCCTCTTTTTGATGCACTCACCAATATCATTTTCTCTTAGTGCTATATTACCAAAGCCTAAATACTCTCTTTTCTAATATTTTCTAATTTACTATACTCCAGGCTGTTTCACTATCATTAGTGGATTCACTTGTCTGAACATTGCAAAATTGTGCTTTTATATTTTAAAGAGCTCTTCATGTGCTTTTCTGCTGGTTTTGTACTTTGTCAGGGAGTACTGAGAATAGGTGGCCCTATACAGGTTATAAAGTCTTTCACATGTTCCATCAATTTGATGACTATTAGAGGAATTTTAAGATTATTCTCATTGACCGATTTCTTTAGCAGTTTCAAAACTAGGCACATATGATTTAAACTATGGTTAAATATTTCATGAAAATGTTCTCATATATATGCTGCTAGTTTATGAGCAAGGACCTCCTTAATCAGTTTCTTTCATAAATAAGTACTTCTGTGGCACTATTTTATCATCTGTATTATTCTCGATGGATAGAGCCTTATGATTAGAGAGAGTTTCCAATAGTTATAATTGCCAATTCTTCCCTATTTAAATTACTGGCAACATGTACAATGAACATCTGTGAGGAAGGTGTTATGCTGTGGGTTTGAATTTATATAGTTATCTTTTTAGTACTGTAACATACCAGAATACCTAACACAATTAAGTTTGCAGCTGGAAGAGCATATATGAGGGTTGGGGCTTAAGTAGTGGCAACTATTTATTCACAACCGATACAAAAGAGTTACATGTTTGCACCTGTTACTGTCCTTCAAAGTAGTCATCAGCATTGTGTGGTGCCCGTTGCCAGCGATGTGGAAGGCTTATACACTGTTAGCAGAGCCTGTTCTGTTGATGGTGCGAATGGAGCCGTCTAAAGTTATGATGATTCTCATGTATGACTGTGATGGTGCTATCCTAACACATTACATTCCCCCACGTTAGCCCATCAATGCACAGTATTACTGTTTGTTTTTGGAGCATCACCTGCGACCAACTTTGCAAAAGAAGTGGCGACACTTTCTGTGCAACCCACCCATCATTTTGCACGAAAATGTACGGGTGCATACAGTGCAAGCTGTGGTTGCTCTGTCCGGTCAATGGGACTGGGAAGTACTGTACCATCCACTATACTCCCCGGACTTAAGTCCTTGTGACTTTGATTTGATTCCGAAAATGAAGGAACCACTTCGTGGCATTCGCTTCATAACTGTTCCAGAGATTTGACAGGTAGTAGACCACTCCATTCGCACCATCAACAGAAAAGGCTCTGCTAACGGTATACTACGCCTTCCACATCACTGGCAACGGGTTCTACACAACGCTGGTGACAACTTTGAACGACAGTAACAGGTGCAAACATGTAACTCTTTGGTATCGGTTGTGAATAAATAGTTGCCACTATTTAAGTTCCAACCCTCGTATTCACATGTCTTATTATTACCTGTATAACCACTTTTTTGTTCACTATATGGCTCTAAGGTATGCAGCTTGTTTACAATCTGTTTATCGCACAATATTTCCTTGAGGCAACTGCCTGACATTGTTAAATGGTGGCTGCTTGTTACTGATGACAAATAGAAACTGTCTGTATCTGCATGCTAAAGTCCAATATGTAAGCCTTATTTTGAAGTCACAAATACATGTTAGAGTTGGTTGCAGACAGATGGTGGTAGCATTTTGAAAGCACCCAGCTGAGAGCTGAAATGTGGTCTTTTGCACATGTGCTGAGTGTCGCTGCGGCTGGGAGCCATATCAAAATTGCTGCTAGATGGACCCTCCATTATGTCGTGGTGTAACTGTTGTCAGAAATATACAAAAAGCTACATCTCAGCTTCTGATATGGAGTTATGAACATGCTTATGTCATCTGTCCATAAGCAACTCAATTCCATAGGCGTGACTTTCAAACAATACCTTCATAACACGCAATAGTAGTGCTGACTTAGGCAGTTGCTAATTACTAGCAATAATGGGCAGCCATCATCTAACAATGTCTTCCCATCGCTTTGAGGAAATATTTGAGTGGGGTGCACAAAATTTAATCCAGCAAAAGACACGAAAGCCATATATTGAACATATTTGCCAGGAAAGCCTGAAGAGGCAGATTTTATGTTTGTTGAGAGTTTCACCAGATCTATATAGGGAACTATTATTGTGTTGCACATGAATAGCTTTATTTTTACTGCTTCAAAGTTCATCTCAAAAGCAACATTATACACTCAATTTTTTCACACTGACTATTATTTCTAACATGAAACGCCACACCACCACCACTGTTTATCTTTTTACAATAAACACTTACAATTTTATTATTATTTAAATAAAAAGTACAAGTCTCTTCAACCCAGAACTCAAGTTTATTCATAATGCATGTGAGAAATACTCTCTTCTAGAAATCCACCTGATTGTTCTTTTTTACTAATAATTTACCGGGCATTTGGGAATGTTTTGAATCTCTGTCTTCTGCGGTGTTGCCAGAAGGTTTATGCCTTTGTGTGTCTATGCTGAAAATGCTATAGTCCAAAAAACTTTGTGGAAAACTGTTTTCCTAAGTTTGATTGTTTTTTAATTATTTTTATTTTTCCACAGAAGACGCTTACCCCATTCATTCAAATGCAACTTGTGTTTGATGTGCAGATACATCTAATTCGCATACATCTACCATAGAACATTTCTCAGAACCTACGACCAATATTTTAATTTGTATTTTTCTTCTTCTGTTAACAAACACATTGGGAAATAAATCACGATGACGTGGAATTGTAGGAATGATAGTATTTTTTAGTTTTTGCTGTTCTATAAAATTTGTCATCACCTGTTTGCATCATCACATAGAGGAGATAGCTACTGCAGATGATTGCAACAGAAAGCCTCCTTACATCATGTGCAAATAATAGCTATGAAAGTGCCACAGGAATCATGTTCTATAGGATAAACTGATGGGAGTCAGAGATATTGTCGTTAAGTCAATCTTTGCTGCAACATGAACTCCACCAATACTTCTGGGCTGACAGTATCTGAGAACAGGAAGAACCAGATCAAGTTTCAGTGCGTAAAATAATGGAAAGGCAGTCGCTCGCCTATAGCAGACTGGTGTGTAGTACATACATATGTAACAGAAAACAGTGTTCTTTTACACATGTCTACGGGTCACACATCAATCTACTCTAGATGAGTAATTATTGACAACATAGTATAAATGGATAGATAAAAAGATCTACTCACCAAGCAGCGGCAGGAGAACGCACACGCAAAAAGGTTTAACTTTTACAAGTTTTCAGAGCCAGTGGATCCTCCTTCTGGCAGAAGAGTAGAAGGGGAAAGAAGAGGTCTGGAGAGGTTTAGAAAAAGGGATACAGTTTAGAAAGGTCACCTAGAGCCCCAGATCAGGGGAGACTTACCGTACGGGATGAGTGAGTCAGATTGATTGTTGGGGACTGCTCTGGACAAGATTTCAAAATCTGATAGCTTAAAATTGGAAGACAGGATAATATGCAAGATGTGATTAGTACTAAAACATCATGCATGAGTTAATAAGGGTGAAAAGGTAAGTGTGTTGTATGTTCAGAGTTGGGAGAGGGGACAGCAAAAATAGACAGGTCACAATGACAAACATAGAAAATTAAAATGGAGTGAAGAAGGAAGTGGTTACTGTGTAGAAATGCTGAGATGGAAGGAATTAACTTAAACTGAATCCAGGTGGGGGGCGAGGACCAAGGACATGTTGTAGTGCTAGTTCCCACCTGTGCACCTGTGGAGTTCTGAGACACTAGTGTCAAGGGGGAAGAATCTAGATGGCACATGTTGTGAAACAGGCACCGAGGTCAAGACTGTCATGTTACAGAGCACGTTCCTCACTGGGACATTGTGTGTTGCACACCTTCTGCCTATACCCATTCATCCTGGTGATAAATGGGTGGCAGTCATGGTTATGTAAAAGGCCGTACATAACAACTGGTCTATAATGCGTTCTTTCACAGTGGCTCTACCTTTGGTAGTATATGTTTTGCCAGTTGCAGGGCTGGAATGGGTAGTGGTAGGAGGGTGCACAGAGCAAGGCTTGCAGTGGGGCTGCTGTCACAGACATAGGAGCCATAGGGTAGGGAGATGGTCACAGGAGGAGCATAGGGTCTGACAAGGTTGATGCAAAGACTGGGAGCGCAATGTAAAGCTATTCTAGGTGCAGTGGGCAAAAGCTCAGACAGAATGGATCTTATTTTGGAGCATGATTTAAGGAAGTCATGGCCTTGCTGAAGTAGCTGATTAATACATTCAAGATCGGGACAATAGTGAGTGACAAGTGGTGTGCTCCAATGTTGTTTTTTGGAGGGATCAGCAATACCAGGATTGGATGTGATGGCCCAAGAAATCTGCTTCCGAACTAAGCTGCTGGGGTAATTCGTCCAATGAAGGCTGCTGCTGAGAATGACAGTGTATTGCTGTAAAGAGTCTCCATCCGAACAAACATGTCTGCCTGAAATGCCAAACCTGTACGGGAGGGAACACGGAAAGGATGGCAAATGTCAAAATGTAAGTACTGTTACTTGTTAGTAGGTTCAATGTGGGTAGAAGTGTGTAGCTGGCCTTTCGTGAGGATGAGATCAACATTGAGGAAAGTGGCATGGGATTTGGAGGGATAGGACCATGTGAAATTTAATTGGGAGAAAGTATTTAGATATTCCAGGAATTTTAATAGATCAGCCTCACCATGAGTCCACATGGCAAAGATGTAACCAATGTGTCTAAACCAAACCAGGGGCTGAAGGCTTATGGACCCCAGGAAAGCCCCTTCCAAGTGACCCACGAAAAGGCTGGCATATGAAGGAGGCATCCAGGTTCCCATGGCTGTAAAAGGCTGGCATATGAAGGAGGCATCCAGGTTCCCATGGCTGTACCCCTGATTTGTTTGTATGTCTGCCCCTCGAAGACGATGTAGTAGGACATAGACGGGCCATTGTTATTTGCAAATTTGTAAATAGCAATTACACTGTTATTTATGAATTTGCCTATAATAATTTGTTTACAGTACACTACACTGCTGTGCCTTCTCCCGATCGTCTTTCACTAATTTATTTGCAAATTTGACAGCTATTTACTTTCCTATACTCCACTTACCGTGGTAATATGCAGTTCTTTCCTGCTTTTGTGCATGTGTTTTTCGCCAAACTGCTCTTAGCAGCTTTTCCTGCTGTCTCCTACATCACTTTATTTGCCAAGCAGAGTAGTTTATATTTTCTGCCGTGACTTTCTCTTCCTGTCTGCCTAGTTTTTTAAAATTTTATCTCCTTTCATGACTTTCCCTATTCCTTTTATTTCTTTTCCAGTCATTTTTTCAGGCCATATAGACCACTCTTGTGGTGAGAAATTCTCACCCACGCATTACCTCTTGTTAACCATTGTTTGTACTCACAAGTTTTGTGTGAATTTCTCTGATTTTTTCAAATTTTCACCCTCTTTTTCTGTCTTTTTGCACCCTCCACCTGTCGTTTTTGCCACCCCCCTCCCCCCTATTTCTGACACTCCAAAGTGTCCTTTCTTGCCATGATGAATCCCATTACATATTAGATCCATTCTTTTCGAAAATGTGCTTTTGCACTGTCAAAATTAAGGTCCCATTATTCTGTTTCTTGAAATCTGCATGTCCCTTGGAGTTACTCCCAAAGGCTTAACACTGAAAGTCCTCGTTTCTGGATGTAATCCTACTCTACACCAGCCTCTTTTACAGTTTAAAATACAGCAATCTCTTGCACTTACCCGACTAATCTGTGACCTATATGCCTCATCTGCCAGTCTCCACTCCACCAGACTACTCTTCTTCTACAAAATCCTGCTGCTACCTGCCCTTCACGTTTCCTTGGATGGTATCATCTGCCAAGCCAACTTCAGACTGCAACAACATGCTAGATATCACCTCATAAAGCTATCCCACCTTCTTTTAAACTACCTCAATAGCAGTGTTCCCCTTCCTGCCCCTCTGCAGTTTCCCAAACTGCCACACCGTCAACCACTCCTCTCTCCTACAAACCGAGCTCAGCCAACCTCCTTAACATCCCACAGCCTTCAGCCTTCACTACTGCCTCCCAGACCAGTAATAACTCAAAATCACAAGAATCACTCACAATAGTGTGTTCTCAACTTCTCGTCTAAAGCTCACTCCCCTGCTGAATTATCTACATTATCCACAGGTCTCACTTTCAGCACTAAACCTGCATTTAATCATGCTGCTTTGGTGAAGGAGCTACTTTCCTTTACACATAATGTCAACTGGAAAAATCACTTTGCAACCAAATCCCAAAGCTTTTCCAACAGCAAACATGGCATTCAATCCTGTCTTTAACAGTTCTGACCACGATACCATTACCACTACATCAAAATCATCCCTTAAAAGCATTCCAAGAATTTCTCACATACAGCATTGTTTCTCAACCCTTCCTCGGGTCCTTACAACATGATCCTAACCTGTCCTCTGTAGAACTCCAGGCTCTGCATTCCCTAAAAGCTAATGACCCCATTATTATCCTCCCAGCAGACAAAGGATCTACCAATGTGGTACGTGACCAACAGGAGTTTGTTAGTGAAGATCTAGGCCAGCAGTCTGCTATCAAGATCCCGTCCCTGTAATCCACACTGCCCTGCAGTCCCTCCTAGAAACCTCAGGCCCCTCACGAGGACTTACACCCAAATGCATGGAACTTCTTACCCCACTTAAAGCATGCAGTCCTCACCTTTTACCTTCTTCTTAAATTCCACCAACTCAATCTTCCTGGCCATCCTATAGTTGCTGGCTTCAAAGCACCCACTGAATGTATATCTGCCTTAGCTGGTCACACATGCAACCCATAGTACAGACTTCACTCCTATAGTAAAGAGAACAACCACTTTCTAGATTGTCTAACATCCATGTCTGTCCCACACTCACTACACATCTTGCTTGGCACCACTGATGCTGTCTTCCTCTATACCAACATCCCCCACATACATGGTCTTTCTGCTGCTGAATATTTCCTCAGTCAATACCCATTTGATACCAAATCTATGACATCCTTCTGGCTCATCTTAATCAACTTTACACCTAACAGTTATTACTTCACCTTTGAGAAGCAGACATACTAACAAATCAGGGGTACGGCCATGGAAACCTGGATGCCTCCTTCCTATGCCGGCCCTTTCATGGGTCACTTGGAGGGGGGCTTTCCTGGAATCCATAAGCCTTCAGTCCCTGGTTTGGTTTAGACACATTGGTTACATCTTTGCCATATGGACTCATGGTGAGGCTGATCTATTAAAATTCCTGGAATATCTAAATACTTTCTCCCAATTAAATTTCACATGGTCCTATCCCTCCAAATCCCATGCCACTTTCCTCAATGTTGATCTCATCCTCACGAAAGGCCAGCTACACCCTTCCACCCACACTGAACCTACTAACAAGCAACAGTACTTACATTTTGACATTTGCCATCCTTTCCATGTTCCCTCCCATACAGGCTTGGCATTTCAGGCAGACGTGTTTGTTCGGATGGAGACTCTTTACAGCAACACACCGTCATTCTCAGCAGCAGCCTTCACTGGACATAATTACCCCAGCAGCTTAGTTCGGAAGCAGATTTCTTGGGCCATCACATCCAATCCTGGTATTGCTGATCCCTCCAAAAAACAACATTGGAGCACACCACTTGTCACTCACTATTGTCCCGATCTTGAATGTATTAATCAGCTACTTCAGCAAGGCCATGACTTCCTTAAATCATGCTCCGAAATAAGATCCATTCTGTCTGAGCTTTTGCCCACTGCACCTAGAATAGCTTTACATTGCTCTCCCAGTCTTCGCATCAACCTTGTCAGACCCTATGCTCCTTCTGTGACCATCTCCCTACCCTATGGCTCCTATGTCTGTGACAGCAGCCCCACTGCAAGCCTTGCCCTGTGCACCCTCCTACCACTACCCATTCCAGCCCTGCAACTGGCAAAACATATACTACCAAAGGTAGAGCCACTGTGAAAGAACGCATTATAGACCAGCTGTTATGTACAGCCTTTTACATAAACATGACTGCCACCCATTTATCACCAGGATGAATGGGTATAGGCAGAAGGTGTGCAACACACAATGTCCCAGCGTGACAGTCTTGACCTCGGTGTCTGTTTCACAACATGTGCCACCTAGATTCTTCCTGCTTGACACCAGTGTCTCAGAACTCCACGGGTGGGAACTAGCACTACAACATGTCCTTGGTTCTCGCCACACGCCTGGCCTCAATTTACGTTAATTACTTCCATCTCAGCATTTCTTCACAGTAACCACTCCTTTCTTCACTCAATTTTAATTTTCCACACCTGTCATTTCCTGACCTGTTGTTTTTTTTTTTTTTTTTTTCACCACTTCCCCTTCCACCTCCATTACACACAATGCACCTAGCTTTTCACCCTTATTTACTCATGCATGTTGTTTTAGCAGTAATCTCATCTTGCATATTACCCTGTCTTCTACCTTTAAGCTCTCAGGTTTTCAAATCTTGTCTGGAGCAGTCACCAACAATGAATCTTTCCTTCTCATCCCATCCAGCAAGTCTCACCTGATCTGGTGTTCTGGGCGACTTTTCTGATCTGTACCGCTTTTCCTAAACCTCTCCAGTCCTCTCCCTTCACCTCTCTTCCTTCCCCTTCATCCCTCTTCACCCCTCTTCCTTCCCCTTCGACTCTTCTGCAAGAAGAAGGAGCCATAGGCTTTGAAAGCTTGTAAAAGTTAAACCTTTTTGTGTGCGTGTTCTCCTGCTGCTGTTTGGTGAGTACCTTTTTTTATCTATCCATTTATATTATACTCAAGACGAGTGACTGACTTTCTCTGGTTTTACATACTGTTCCATCCAGGAGTTTCTATTGCTGCTACTTATAATGAATCTACGATAGTTATGACTAAAGGAATGGACTGGCTGTTAGGAAACATCCTGAGGCATCAAGAACTTGGCAATCTGGCAGTAGAATGAAATGTAGGATATAAAAATTGTCGAAGGAGACCAATACTTAAATCCAGTAAGTATGTTCATATGGATGTAGGTATTGGTAGTTATGCAGAGATAGAGAGGATTGCACAGGATATAGTAGCATGGAGAGCTGCATCAAACCAGTCATTGGAGAAGACCACAACAGCAGCAGCAAAAAGAAAATGGGATAATATCCAGAATGAGATTTTCACTCTGCAGCGGAGTGTGCGCTGATATGAAACTTCCTGGCAGATTAAAACTGTGTGCCCGACCGAGACTCGAACTCGGGACCTTTGCCTTTCGCGGGCAAGTGCTCTACCATCTGAGCTACCAAAGCACGACTCACGCCCGGTACTCACATACTGGCAGAAGTAAAGCTGTGAGTACCGGGCGTGAGTCGTGCTTCGGTAGCTCAGATGGTAGAGCACTTGCCCGCGAAAGGCAAAGATCCCGAGTTCGAGTCTCGGTCGGGCACACAGTTTTAATCTGCCAGGAAGTTTCAAAATGGGATAATAGTTTACTCTTGTCACAAAATGTGAAATTTACTCTATTAATACAATTTTCATCTACCACACATTTTTTATGATAGCTGAGGCAGGTAAGACTATTATATTCTTGGCTACACTCCTGAAACATGACACCTCTGATCTGTAAAAAATATCAGCATGTGACACTGGAACAACTACAAAACAAGTTTAGTCTTTTCATGCCATAACGGTATTACACAGTACAGACAAGAAAAAAAGCAGTCCTACAGCATACATAACATGTCACAGTTTTACTATTTCCTCTTCCCCCATCTTCAATCCCATTACGGGCACAGTTAAATGTCACAGCTTTAGTTGCTGATTGTTGCTTGAAAGTGCCATGTATGGTTTTAAATCATTCTCTAAGTTGTTATAGGACTGAATGTGAGTATTATTGATACAGTGCCACTTTTATCTTGGATTTGTTGTATAACGTGTACATCAAAACTTTGTTACTGATCTGCATATTTCAACATCCTACATGTACACAGTTTCCACGAACCCAAAACTGCCTGCAACCAACTCATGAAACATTTTGACCTCATGTTATGTAAGGGTTAAATATCTGTTGGCTTTGATCTCTTCCTCAATCATTTACATACTATCGTGAGTGCCCTCCTCATCATCCTTTCTGCACAAACATATTGCTTCCATCTTTGGTGCATTACACCAGTTTTCCTCATTTGTCAATTCAAAACATTCCATTGTAGACAGAATTAAGTTTGTGATGAATTTTAGAAGCCATTTTCACTTTAAATCATAACATGAACACACCCCTTTGAGGGATGTGAAACTGGCATGTTCTTTTAGCTGACATGTCTGGCACTTTGTGTAGGTAATAGAAGAAATGATGGCGTAGTCAAAGCAGAGAAAAAGTAACTTTCATAATACAATTTGAAAAGAATGGATTGCTGCTCACTGCATAGTGGAGGCACTGAGTGGCAGATAGCCACAATGAAAATTACTGCTGTATACTATTCAGCTATTGTATGAAGCCCATCATAGATTTTCCATTTTCTAACTTTTATACTAATTGTATTAGACTTATATTTTTTGCATTCTGGATAACACTAGCATAAATTTTAACAAACTGTGAGTTAGTGCTAACTTTTATTTTACATATAGCAGTGACAGGAACAAAGACATAAAAGATGTGGAAACACACAAGAGTTCATAGCCAGTAGCTTCTTCTTCTGGCAGAAGGTTTGAAGGGAAAGGCAGAGACATGAAGGAAAACGACAGGTAAGGTTTAGAAAATGGGAATTGAGATATGGAAAGGCTGCTCAGAACCATGGGTCAGGTTGAGAAGGGAAGACTGACTGTTGGTATCAGTGTAAGCCAAGATTTGAAAACCAGAGAACTTAAAGGTGTACAATAGGGTAATAAGCAAGACAGAGATTACAGAAAAAACATTGTGGAAGAGTCACGAGAATGTAAAATGAAGTGCATTATATATGGTAGATAGGTGGGGGCGGAACACCAATTACTTTTCGTTGTTCACTTATCTTTTTTTCTGTTTATGTCTTGCTTATTACCCTATCTCATACCTTCAAGTTCTCTGGTTTACAGATCTTGTCCAGCAATGGTAATGGTACCAACAGTCTTTTCTTCTCATGCTGTCAGAGAGAGAGAGAGAGAGAGAGAGAGAGAGAGAGAGAGAGAGATACTAGATGTCACAAGAGGTAGACTAGTCAATGCAAAAGGAGGCAGGGAGTATTGTGTTGTTAGCAGAGAAACAGTAACAGCAGAATGAGTCAATCAGGGGGGCTCAGTGACTTCAAATGCTGACTACTCATTAGATATCACCAGTGTAACAAATCTATCAGGAACATTTCATACATTCTAATGGTGCCCAAGTCTACTGTTGATGATGTGACTGTGAATTGGAAACACTGCTGCTAAACCAATACCATGACAAAACAGACAGACAGAAACCACTGAGGATTACAGAGGTTGGCTGTAAAAATTGTACAAAATCAGAGGAATGGATCAATCGTGAGTTACAAAGTGCTACCAGCAGTCCAGCTAGCACAATGACTGTGCCTAGGGAGTTCAAAAGAATGGGGATACAATACTGAGCAGCTCCTCATAAGCCACACATTCCTGTCGTCACTGCCAAGCAATGCTTGAGGTGGAATAAAGAGCTACACCGCTGGGCACTGATCAACTGAAAATGTGTGATTTGGTCAGAGCTGCCGGGGTTGGCAGATACGTGTGTGTGTGGGGTGTGCTTGCTCATGTGTATGAATTGGATGTGTTTCTCTTTGCTGATGAAGGTTGTGGCTGAAGGCTTTATGTAACTCTTTTAATTGTGACTGTCTACAACATAAGCGTCTTCTTTACGGTAAGTAGCAATCTATCTTTTTCTACATTTTTTATATTCCTACCTGGAGTTTCCATTGTTTTATTTATGATATGTGTTTGAAATAAAGAGCAAGTCTCTGAGTTATTGTTTCAGTGATTTGGAAACCACTTTAAAAAATGAAACAACATGACAGGAAATCCTCCTGCATTAACACAAAATACCAAACTTAAAACAAATTCCAAATCATTTAACACATGTAAAGGTCATTTTCTCGTTTTTGTTTAATTTCACTGTAAGCTTTTAGTAAGCGAACAATTGCATCAAAAGAGACAATAGCAACACAGTAGCAACATTTATCCAATACATGGAGAATACAAGCAAGCAAAATTGTACACTTAACTATACCTTTCGTCTTCTTGTAACCTTTTTTGTACCTTCCACTGCATTTTCTATGCATTCCTTATCATTTTCGGCCTTCCTGCGATTATTCTTACATTTACCAAGCATACAGAGACTGCCTGCCATTTTCATTCCATCGGAATGTACACGATCAACTCGAGCAGCATATATCTTTGTACTTGCATCTAGAGCACAACTGGCAACCTGACAAAGGAACAACACAAACTTCATGTTAATTCTCTAATTTTTTAAAATCAACATTTCATCTGAGCATAAGTTAAATTTTTTATGTCAATTCTTGAAAACATATGGTATGAAGCAACAGAAACATTTGTCAAGAAGGTCAAGGCAGGTGTAAGAGCAAATCTCTGTTCATCCTGGGTACAGTTTTTTTTTTTTTTGTATTCAAGTCAATAGTTAACACCTTATCACAATCCATATTATTCAAATGAATACAAATCCAGTCACCCGTCAACTCATCACTGGTCATTCACCAATTGAAGATAATTAAAGAAATTCTACAGAAATTATGACAAAATGGTTTCTGCAGAAAAAAAAAAAAAAAAACAGTGATGACATTGTCTGATTTCACATAAGAAGTTCAGTAAAAGTGTATATGTGTGACCGTTTTCTACTGATGACTATCTCCAAAAGTAGGAGACCAGAAGACACCTATTGCTGACTACACCACTACTGAGGAAGGATGTGCCACTTCCTTCAAAAGCACATGACCTCTACAAACAAAAAAAAATCTTTCACTTTACCATTGTAGCAGATGGTGTTTAAGCCCCACTGAACACATACGTATTTAAGTCCACATCCAGGACCAGCATATTAATGGAAAATTCTGGTAAAACATAAATAAATCAAAACTAAGAACCTGCTGTAGTTTGTTTAAAGGACTATTCTTGCCTTTAAGGAAATCAAACTTTTCTAAGCACCATGACTTTCTGCCACCAAATCTTTCTGGTAAATACTTCACTCCAGAAATTTATACAATCTAAATTAGGTTAGCCAAATGGGAATTCAAACTCAATTCCATCCGAATGAGACGTCAATGTCATGAGCACTGTGCCACCTGACACGGTATTCACACTAGACATCACTTGCTCATGTTTTGAGGAATCAGCAGCTGACCCAGAAATCAGAGAGGAACATTCTGGTCCAGGTTCAAAAATGTTTTTAGCTAACATTGCATAAAGCTTGCATGGACTGGAGGGTACAGTATCACCAGCATCTGAATTTGAATGTAGCATTACAGAAGTTAAGGACCACCTTTTTGCAGAGAACACCACCAATCTCAGACTTGTGGAATATCGAGAAGTTAAATGTCAAGATTAAGGAAGACATTGTTTCCAACTCACCACTGATTGTTATAGTAATATTCTTCACTGCAGTTATCCCTTCCTCCTCTTATCATCTCTATAGATCTCTAACATCCACATCCATGATTTACCTACACAACTTTAAAAACCTCACTAAAATTAGCAAGACTGTGTCCTCCATATGATACTGTATAGTACTAATATGCTTTACTGCTGGAAGGTTAGATGTCTGATATGAAATATTGTTTTTCCTTTCTTGCACTGTGTCAGTTAATGGACACCATAATCAAATAACCCCTTTTTTAAATTTTTATTACAGTTTTCTGTGCAGCTGTTCTCAACACATATGAAGAATAATAATGCAGATTATGAATTTTTTATTTTTAGTTCTAAGTTAAATTTCGAGAATGAGGTACTGATATCTGCCTGATATTTCAATTTTCATTTAATATGTCAGATGCAGCACCTGGTGTGAACTCAAGCAAATAGATATATTTGGGATGCTGAAAGAGAGCTGACAAGTGTAATAACACACCTATTAACTATGCATGCTTGATGGACCAGTTTCTGTGTGTCACCTATACACAGATGTATCTGTATTTCTCTTGTTACTATGGGTATAGGTAGCGTGTATTGGTGTGTATCTCATTAAGAATTCATTAAAGTGTTCAATTCCAAAAATCTAGTAATGCTTAAATAATTTAAATGTGTACTGACCTTTCCTGCACAATTAGTAATGTTGATGTTATTTGAGGTATTAATTGTTGAACAAGCTGAGAGCTGCAGTAAGAGTATGTTTAACAAAGTAATGATAATATCATGAAAGGGAAAGATACAAAGCCAGAAGGCTTTCTTCCGAAATAGACAAAACACACACACATGACCATTGTCTCGTGTGAGCGAGCTGAATTTGCATGAATGTGTATGTGTCTATGATATCTACTTCACAGGAAGGCCTTCTGGTTGAAAACTTACTTGTTAGTAGTATTTTGTTGTGCCTGTCTGTGACTTAACATTTTTGCTATATGGTGTGTAGCACGCTTTCCTTTTCATAACCTTGTCATTATTTCATCCTGGATTTTTCAATGTTTGATTTTAAAAAAGTAATGCATTTTGATTATTGTAAATTATTCACGTAACTTGGCAGAGAAGTATTCTTAATGAGATTAAATAAAAGTTTGATTCTGTGGCAGCTAAAATATTATGAAATTTGTAAAGTTAGTGGAAATGAGCAATTAATGATTTCATTTTTTTTTTCTTTCAATTTAGGAGAGGAGAGAGGATTATTCATCTTGTAGCCTCATTTGTGACAAGATAGGAGCCAATTCAACAAACCTCATACCCGCAATATGTTAGTGAAATGTTTGAAAATCCATGGGCAATTTGACAACCTGTCTTCAGTTTCACGTAGTATTCTAGTCGTCTTCTCTGAATAACATAACTGTAAATGGCGTAGACCTAAATAATTTTGAATGAGAACAGTCTGTTCATGAAGTTTTCAAGGAATTCCAAATTCTGAGCTGTATTAGATGTGACTTAGTCACTTTGCATATGTATGTCTAAGAGACTTTCCCAATTCATGGAAAGTACAATGGTTAATGTCGAGTAATAACCAGAGAGAGATAAAATGTTCATTTTTATTTTGTGGTGTCCAAAAAGCGTCTACTATTGGGGGGGGGGGGGGGGGGGGGAGACGCATCTGGCAGTTTGTGTAGCACTTGTAGGCTTTTCAGTGTCACTGAATGTCGTTTTTTGTGTGGTGCCGCTTCGGATTCCGAGTGGATGCCATTCAATGTGCAACTAACAAAATTGATTTATGTACAAAAACAGAAAGTATACATAGTCTGTTTTACACAAAGTGTCACTTGCAATAGACCGCTTAAGAAATTTTTTTACCTTAGGTTATCACAATCAATATCATGCCATTTTACTGCCAAATATTTACCACCTGATTACCCTGCTCGACATGCTATATAAACTGCTTGAGAGGATAATTTATAATTGTATAGACCATCTCACATAAAATAAAACCTCTAAAAAGTAAGCTGGTTTCTAATTTCAATATCCCCACCAGCAGACATCGACAAGGATGCACACGAGTTGGCCCGGGTCTCATGGCAGGATAGTGCGGCAAGCTGTCACGGACAGTAACACAGAGCATTGTATGGGCAGAACTGGTGACCCAGATGTTTACTTGCCAGTGGCAATAGGCCAGCCCATCAGTTCTTACACTAACATTGACCAGTGTGGGCCTCGCCTCCACATCACACCATGCTCTTGGTTCCACATGTTAGCTAACTATTTAGGCGCTCACACTGGTTGTGTGTTGTGACTTAACTTGTGCTCATCCCTATGAGGTGTTTGGACACTGCTCTCCCACAGGCTGATCCATATGTGAACTTACTTTCCTCTTCCAAAGTCCAATTCCCCGGCTTCTGTAGCTGAGCCACCACTGACTAGGAAAGTTACATTTGTGCTGACAGGACAGTTTCGAGGAATTGCCACACCTGTGTGGATATAAAAGTTGTGACTGAGGACATTCACACATGTGTGATATTTTTCTTTTTTTTTTCGTAGCGTTAAATTGTGGCCACCACGGACCCAGAATTTTTGGAATGCTGGCGGCAATCATTGCACCTTCAGGAGCAGCAACAAAGCTGCAGCAGGAGCAGATACAGGAGCTGCCACCATGCTGGTGGCGAGCCAGTTGTCTGCAGAGAAGCCTTCTGTCCCACCACCACTGACGCAGTTTGCCAGCTTCCAAGAGTTTACAGAATGCTGGACCAGTTCTGGCTGCACTTCCAAGTTAAAGCATATTGTCGATCGAGCTGATAAGGCTGCCTTGTTATTATCCAGCAGTACGGCGTTGTACAAAATTGTACCAAATTTGAAATGCTATACCACACCCAAAAAAACTCATTTTTTAGGAACACTCTCAGTTGCTCACACAGTGTTCTGGATGCCAAACCAATGTGGTGGCAGCACGGTTGAATTTTAACCCACTCCACGGTGCCCTGGGGAGTTGTATGCAGCTTGGATAACTGACCTGCAAGGCCTCTTGTGCTACTGTCTCTTAAAGTGCCCCCAATATGTTGCCTTGTGTACATACTCTCTGCCTAGAGATGTGCCTGCCCAACTGATACCCAACTCTGAGGTCCATGTCCAAACTAGGACATTGGCCTTGTCTGAACTTCTTTAGCAGAAGGAGCTCCAACTACCAAATCATATGAACTTATGGCATCTACATATACATCATAGTCAAGCCACCTAATGGTGTGTGGTGGAGGGTACTTTCCTGTTACACTCGCGAATAGTGTGATTGTGGGTAAGCCTCTGTATTGGCACTAATTTCTCAAATTTTCTCCTCATGGTCAATACGTGAGATGTATGTGGGGGAAGTAATATGTTGTTGGACTCCTCCTGAAAAGTGCTGCCCTGAAACTTCTACAGTAAATCTCTCCGTGATGCACAACACCACTCTTGTAATGTCTGCCAGTGGAGTTTGTTTAGCATCTCCGTAATGCTGTCTTGCCAGCTAAACGATCCCGTGACGAAACATGCCACTCTTCGTTGCATCTTCTCTATCTCCTCTATTAGTCCTACCTGATGGGGATCCCAGATAGGTGAACAATACTCAAGGAGCAGGCGAACAAGCACCTTATAAGCCACTTCTGTCGCGGATGAGACCGCACATTTCAACAACTGGCAGGTGGTATAGTTAGATATATGTAGCAAACACCCCCAGGTGGGTCATGGGCTGGCCACCAGCCTTGCCTTCTGCTGAGTCATTGTGTATCACCACTGTTGATGGTACAAGTGCACTGGCGTCACAGTGCTGCCTGTCTTTGTCCCCATCAAGGTTGGCAGCTTCAGATAAGTCGAAGTGTTCTGATTCCCACGACAATATTTTTTGGTTGATTGGTTGGTTGGATGATTAAAGGGAGCAGACTACTAGGTCATCAATCCCTTCTTCCTCGAACAGACAGGTCAACATGACTAAACATCACAGATGGCCTACTCTGCAAAATCCAGCGGAAGAAAACCATAAGGTCTACCAAAGGTCAACGAAGGCCAGATAAGGTACAAAAAAGGAGAAAGTGAAACACAGGAAGAAAGGCAAATAAAAAATTTTTATAACAGCATGAAGATGTTTTCTCCATTTTATTTGCAGTCAACACAATGACCAAATCAGATTGCTGTCAACAATGCACTTACACTGTAGATTGTTGAAATTCTTTATACTATCATTGGAACAGTCAAGCTTACCAACTATGAAGGTACAACAAAAATTTCTATTCTTTCATGGAAATTTACCAGACTTATCAAACTACCCCAGAAACAACCAACTAGTATACTGGACAAAGTTGGTGGAACGTTTTAGTTAGTCTGATGTAACATTGCATTAACATGTTATTTCTACCTTATTTGGATGTTTCTATGTAATTCAATTTGTCTTACTGATCTACACGTTTTACTATATGTTTGCATCTCACTCAATATATCTGACAGCCTGCTCTTATTATGCAAATTGAAGGTGGGAGGGGGAAGAAAGGAAAGAAAGTGAAGGGACTCATGATGTCAGATGCATAAGGACATTATGCGGAGTCAGCAACATCAAAATGTGTGCCAGATCAGAATTCAAATCCTGGATCTCCAGCGTACTAGGCAGCTGTGTTAACCACAGTGCCACCAACAATCTCAGTATGTCCCCGGCTAACCCACACTCCCACCTAGTGCCACCTATCTGCAGTCCCCGTCCACATCCTCCGTGCTCGTTACTTCGAGATTCCCACATGAGGTTGAACATGATTGTGCATCACACTGAAGGTGGTGGATTCATAGCCCACTCAGGAAACTCAATTATATGAATGCATGACACCTGTTCTTTCAGACATGTCCGAAAGAATGGATACCACTCATTCATATAGCCTGCTGTTAGCAAGCAATACAACTATTGTTTTAGCCATTTGGTTTTCAACGGTAAATAATTATGATTTTTACAATGGTACAATATTTGTAATTATGGTTCTTTAATAGTCTTAGAATTTTGCTGGCAACAGATGTAATTTCATTTGGTATAGTACAATATTAGCTAATATAAGTTTGTTTCATTATGGTTACTATTGACAGTATGATGTTGCATTTTGAATAGTTAATGCTGCTGTTATACTAGCTGTATCCAGAGGCCTGAGGATGGCAGAGTGGCCACTGAAACTGCTCGCATAAATAAAATATAGAGACACACAGCTGACGGTGTTGTTCATTGCTTCATTTATATTATCAGCTGCTGTCCCATTATCCATTTAAAGATAGATGCATGGAGGAAAAAAAAAAAAAAAAAGACATCTGTCGTGTTTATCAAACTGACAGCAACAATGCCACTGTCTGGATACAGAGGCTGTCTGGATACAGAGCTTTATTTACAAGTTTCTGCAAATCATAACCTGCGGAAAACCCAACTCACACACTGAATCAGGAGCTCAGGAATACACCCCTTAATAGTTAACATAAGAAATAGAAGGAGCATAAAAATGAAACTAATCAATGGGCTCCCACAGGGATCTGTCCTAGCACCACCTCTTTTCAGATTTTATATCACAGACATGCCTCAAACAGAGGCTATAAAATTAGAATACACCTATACCTGGGCAGCCTAAGGACACAGAAACAGTACAGGAAATACTGTCGAAGAATTTAAGCACTTCCTCATGCGAATGGATGCATAACACAAACCCCACCAAAAAAGGTGTTACATTTAAATTTAACCAACAGGCTGGACAACCATAAAATGTTAATATTTTATGGAAATATCACTTTTTCCTACTACGAAACTCCAACATATTTTGGTGTGACCATGGAGAGAACTTTAAGTTACATAAAACATATAATAATGATAATAATAATACGAATAATAATAATAATGTGAAACATCGAATCAGGTACAACTTTCCACAAAATCGTTGTTGTTTAGCACAAGGATCCTTGAACGCGACTTAGTTTGGTATATTCCACTGCAGAATAAGACATGCAAGTGTAAATCAAAGTACCCAAGTAAAATAGGTCGACACAGAACCAAACCACATTATGAAGGTAATATCTAGAACACCCTCCCCCCCTATGAACTTAATCATAGCGAACACTTGGTTCAAGAATTATGAAAGAAGGTTGCACACATGCAAGAGGCCTGGCGATACTGGAAGGTTTCAGATAGATTATATAATGGTAAGACAGAGATTTAGGAACCAGGTTTTAAATTGTAAGACATTTCCAGGGGCACATGTGTACTCTGACCACAATCTACTGGTTATGAACTGTAGAGTAAAATTGAAGAAACTGCAAAAAGGTGGAAATTTAAGGAGATGGGACCTGGATAAACTGATAGAACCAGAGGTTGTAGAGAGTTTCAGGGAGAGCATTAGGGAACGATTGACAAGAATGGAGGAAAGAAATACAGTAGAAGAAGAATGGGTAGCTCTGAGAGATGAAATAGTGAAAGCAGCAAAGGATCACATAGGTAAAAAGATGAGGGCTAGTAGAAATCCTTCGGTAACAGAAGATATATTGAATTTAATTGATGAAAGGACAAAATATAAAAATGCAGTAAATGAAGCAGGCAAAAAGGAATACAAATGTCTCAAAAACGAGATCAGCAGGAAGTGCAGAATGGCTAAGCAGGGATGGCTAGAGGACAAATGTAAGGATGTAGTGGCACATATCACTAGGGGTAAGATAGATACCGCCTACCGGAAAATTAAAGAGACCTTTGGAGAAAAGAGAACCACTTGTATGAATATCAAGAGCTCAGATGGAAACCCAGTTCTAAGCAAAGAAGGGAAAGCAGAAAGCTGGAAGGAGTATATAGAGGGCCTATACAAGGGCGATGTACTGGAGGGCAATATTATGGAAACAGAAGAGGACGTAGATGAAGATGAAATGGGGGATATGATACTGCGTGAAGAGATTGACAGAGCACTGAAAGACCTAAGTCAAAACAAGGCCCCGGGAGTAGACAACATTCCATTAGAACTACTGACAGCCTTGGGAGAGCCAGTCCTGACAAAACTCTACCATCTGGTGAGCAAGATGTATGAGACAGGCGAAATACCCTCAGACTTCAAGAAGAATATAATAATTCCAATCCCAAAGAAAGCAGGTGTTGACAGATGTGAGAATTACTGAACTATCAGTTTAATAAGCCACAGCTGCAAAATACTAACGTGAATTCTTTACAGACGAATGGAAAAACTGGTAGAAGCCGACCTCGGGGAAGATCGGTTTGTTGGGACACGTGAGGCAATACTGACCCTACGACTTATCTTAGAAGATAGATTAAGGAAAGGTAAACATACGTTTCTAGCATTTGTAGATTTGGAGAAAGCTTTTGGCAATGTTGACTGGAATACTCTCTTTCAAATTCTGAAGGTGGCAGGGTTAAAATACAGGGAGCAAAAGGCTATTTACAATTTGTACAGAAACCAGATGGCAGTTATAAGAGCAGAGGAACATGAAAGGGAAGCAGTGGTTGGGAAGGGAGTGAGACAGGGTTGTAGCCTCTCTCCAATGTTATTCAATCTGTATATTGAGCAAGCAGTAAAGGAAACAAAAGAAAAATTCAGAACAGAAATTAAAATCCAGGGAGAAAAAATAAAAACTTTGAGGTTCGCCGATGAAATTGTGAATCTGTCAGAGACAGCAAAGGACCTGGAAGAACAGTTGAACATAATGGACAGTGTCTTCAAAGGAGGATGTAAGATGAACATCAACAAAAGCAAAACGAGGGTAATGGACTGTAGTCTAATTAAATCAGGTGATGCTGAGGGAGTTAGATTAGGAAATGAGACAAAATGAGACACTTAACATAGTAACTGAGTTTTGCTATTTGGGGAGCAAAATAACTGACGATGGCCGAAGTAAAGAGGATATAAAATGTAGACTGGCAATGGCAAGGAAAACTTTTCTGAAGAAGAGAAATTTGTTAACATCGAGTATAGATTTAAGTGTCAGCAAGTCATTTCTGAAAGCATTTGTGTGGAGTGTAGCCACATATGGAAGTGAAACATGAACTATAAATAGTTTAGACAAGAAGAGAATAGAAGCTTTCAAAATGTGGTGCTACAGAAGAATGCTGAAGATTACATGGGTAGATCAAAAAACTAATGAGGAGGTATTGAACAGAATTGGGGAGAAGAGAAATTTGCGGCACAACTTGACTAGAAGAAGGGGCCGGTTGGTGGGACATGTTCTGAGGCATCAAGAGATCACCAATTCACCTACCAAATGGATTGTTACGCTCGGCCACATTCGCACAACCCAATTAAATCAAGGCCATCCTCTTGTTAGAGAATACACAAACATCCAAAGTAATCCTTCACTCTCAACTCACCAACTGTCTGAAGACGCTGAAATCAAGATACGGCACTCCAGACCCTTATGCACTTAAAAGCCAGAAAAGTATTTGCCAACAGTTTTGAAGCTCCTCTTGATGTTATTCTGTGTTTGCAATAAAAAGTTGGGTTGTTTTGAAAATCAGCCTTAAGGAAACACAATTAGTTTATTTTTGTATTTACCTATACGTGTTTAGACATCTATGTGTCATCTTCAGTGGGTGAAATTTTTTTTTCTGTACAGAATAATATGAAATTTATAAATACAACAGTTAAATTATTATAAATTTCATATTGTACTTTACAGAAATAAAAATTTGACCCACAGTAGAGGACACACAGGTGTCTAAAAATGTATGGGTAAATATAAAAATAAACTAACTGTGTTTGCATAAGGCTGATTTTCAAAACAACCCAGTGATCAAAGATGTACTCAAATACACAAATTAATCAAAATAAATTTTTATAGTTGTAGTTTATAGCCTTTTGTTTTTATATTAACTTTTATAAGTTGTTTGTTTTTATCTACCCTGGACTTGGACAAAGAAAGATCTGAGCACAATACAAGTAACAGATATGCATTTTCTACAAGAGATTCTGGGTGAGATGAGAAGGGAAAGGTCAAGGAATGAAATAATGCAAAACACACTGCAGATCTCCAAATAAACCATGGAGAGTAATAGGCTTAAACGGTTCGGCCACATTTGAAGAATGGAAACAGAAAGGCTTCCAAGAGGAGCCCTAGAATGAACAGGAACCAGATGAACACCAATTGGAAGACCACAAATAAGATGAAGAAACCTGGTGAAGGATAATGTAGCCCAAAGAGGATTGCAATGGGAGGAGATGTTAAATGATAGACTGTAGAAGAAAAGAGGAGTTTGATTCAAAAATGGCTCTGAGTACTATGGGACTCAACATCTATGGTCGTCAGTCCCCTAGAACTTAGAACTACTTAAACCTAACTAGCCTAAGGACATCACACAACACCCAGTCATCACGAGGCAGAGAAAATCTCTGACCCCGCCGGGAATCGAACCCAGGAACACGAGCGCGGGAAGCGAGAACACTACCGCAAGACCACGAACTGCAGATGAGGAGTTTGAAAGAGGTTGTCAATGACATGCATGAGCAGAAATGTGTCAAGAAAATGAAGAAAGAGTTTGCATTTCATGCCTATGGTCATATGTGAATTGCTATCTGACTTGCTAAATATTTACATTTTGGATGCTGCTGCTGTGGTCTTCAGGCCTGAGACTGGTTTGATGCAGCTCTCCATGCTACTCTATCCTGTGCAAGCTTCTTCATCTCCCAGTACCTGCTGCAACCTACATCCTTTTGAATCTGCTTAGTATATTCATCTCTTGGTCTCCCTCTACGATTTTTACCCTCCACGCTGCCCTCCAATACTAAATTGGTGATCCCTTGATGCCTCAGAACATGTCCTACCAACCAATCCCTTCTTCTAGTCAAGTTGTGCCACAAACTTCTCTTCTCCCCAATCCTATTCAGTACCTCCTCATTAGTTATGTGATCTACCCATCTAATCTTCAGCATTCTTCTGTAGCACCACATTTCGAAAGCTTCTATTCTCTTCTTGTCCAAACTATTTATCGGCCATGTTTCACTTCCATAGATGGCCACACACCATACAAATACTTTCAGAAAGGACTTGCTGACACTTAAATCTATATTCGATGTTAACAAATTTCTCTTCTTCAGAAACGCTTTCCTTGCCATTGCCAGTCTACATTTTATATCCCCTCTACTTCGACCATCATCAGTTATTTTGCTCCCCAAATAGCAAAACTCCTTTACTACTTTAAGTGTCTCACTTCCTAATCTAATTCCCTCAGCATCACCTGATTTCATTCGACTACATTCCATTATCCGTGTTTTGCTTCTGTTGATGTTCATCTTATATCCTCCTTTCAAGACACTATCCATTCCTATTGGCTTCTGTCTCGGGTTCTTCGGCCGACGTTCATCTAATGATTTTTCTGACATTTCACCAGCACGAGTGGCTGGCATTGTCAAAGCTTCACCCTCCATTGCCGTTGGTGAACTGGAGACGGGCTCACGGCCGCAGACTATATGTACCTGGCGCGCCAACGTCCGAGGGCTTCTCCGCGGTCATTTCCGGTGCGGTTCTCCTCTTGCTACCTGCGACGGTCGTTCGCTGCAGTACGGGAAGCCAGGATCCGTTTACCTTAAGGTTTCCTCTTTCTTGTTGAAACTGTTCGCGTGTTTTTGGATTTCTACAGCTTCTCTGAACAAGCGCGTGTGATAGTGCTTCTCTACAGCCAAAAACACGCGAACAGTTTCAACAAGAAAGAGGAAAGCCTTAAGGTAAACGGATCCTGGCTTCCCGTACTGCAGCGAACGACCGTCGCAGGTACCAAGAGGAGAACCACACCGGAAATGACCGCGGAGAAGCCCTCGGACGTTGGCGCGCCAGGTACATATAGTCTGCGGCCGCGAACTCGCCTCCAGTTCACCAACGGCAATGGAGGGTGAAGCTTTGACAATGCCAGCCACTCGTGCTGGCGAAATGTCAGAAAAATCAGTAGATGAACGTCGGCCGAAGAACCCAAGACAGAAGCCAATAGGCAGTTTGTCAAGAAGTGGCCACGAAAGCCTTAACAATTTTGTACTATCCATTCCGTTCAACTTCTCTTCCAAGTCCTCTGCTGTCTCTGACAGAATTACAATGTCATCATCAAACCTCAAAGTTTTTATTACTTCTCCATGGATTTTAATACCTACTCCAAATTTTTCTTTTGTTTCCTTTACTGCTTGCTCAATATACAGATTGAATAACAATGGGGAGAGGCTACAACCCTGTCTCACTCCCTTCCCAACCACTGCTTCCCTTTTATGTTCCTCAACTCTTATAACTGCCATCTGGTTTCTGTACAAATTGTAAATAGCCTTTCGCTCCCTGTTATTTTACCCCTGCCACCTTCAGAATTTGAAAGAGAGTATTCCAGTTAACATTGCCAAAAGCTTTCTCCAAGTCTACAAATGCTAGAAACGTATGTTTACCTTTCCTTAATCTATCTTCTAAGATAAGTCGTAGGGTCAGTATTGCCTCACATGTCCCAACAAACCGATCTTCCCCGAGGTCGGCTTCTACCAGTTTTTCCATTCGTCTGTAAAGAATTCACGTTAGTATTTTGCAGCTGTGGCTTATTAAACTGATAGTTCAGTAATTCTCACATCTGTCAACACCTGCTTTCTTTGGGATTGGAATTATTATATTCTTCTTGAAGTCTGAGGGTATTTCACCTGTCTCATACATCTTGCTCACCAGATGGTAGAGTTTTGTCAGGACTGGCTCTCCCAAGGCTGTCAGTAGTTCTAATGGAATGTTGTCTACTCCCGGGGCCTTGTTTTGACTTAGGTCTTTCAGTGCTCTGTCAATCTCTTCACGCAGTATCATATCCCCCATTTCATCTTCATCTACGTCCTCTTCTGTTTCCATAATATTGCCCTCCAGTACATCGCCCTTGTATAGGCCCTCTATATACTCCTTCCAGCTTTCTGCTTTCCCTTCTTTGCTTAGAACTGGGTTTCCATCTGAGCTCTTGATATTCATACAAGTGGTTCTCTTTTCTCCAAAGGTCTCTTTAATTTTCCGGTAGGCGGTATCTATCTTACCCCTAGTGATATGTGCCACTACATCCTTACATTTGTCCTCTAGCCATCCCTGCTTAGCCATTCTGCACTTCCTGCTGATCTCGTTTTTGAGACATTTGTATTCCTTTTTGCCTGCTTCATTTACTGCATTTTTATATTTTGTCCTTTCATCAATTAAATTCAATATATCTTCTGTTACCGAAGGATTTCTACTAGCCCTCATCTTTTTACCTATGTGATCCTTTGCTGCTTTCACTATTTCATCTCTCAGAGCTACCCATTCTTCTTCTACTGTATTTCTTTCCTCCATTCTTGTCAATCGTTCCCTAATGCTCTCCCTGAAACTCTCTACAACCTCTGGTTCTATCAGTTTATCCAGGTCCCATCTCCTTAAATTTCCACCTTTTTGCAGTTTCTTCAGTTTTAATCTACAGTTCATAACCAATAGATTGTGATCAGAGCCCACATCTGCCCCTGGAAATGTCTTACAATTTAGCACCTGGTTCCTAAATTCCTGTCTTACCATTACATAATCTATCTGAAACCTGTCAGTGTCTCCAGGCTTCTACCATGTATACAGACTTCTTTTATGATTCTTGAACCAGGTGTTAGCTATGATTAAGTTGTGCTCTGTGCAAAATTCTACCAGGCGGCTTCCTCTTTCATTTCTTAGCCCCAATCCATATTCACCTACTACGTTTCCTTCTCTCCCTTTTCCTACTACCGAATTCCAGTCACCCATCACTATTAAATTTTCGTCTCCCTTCACTATCTGAATAATTTCTTTGATTTCATCATACATTTCTTCATCATCTGCAGAGCTACTTTGCATATAAACTTGTACTACTGTAGTACGCGTGGGCTTCGTGTCTATCTTGGCCACAATAATGTGTTCAATATGCTGTTTGTAGTAGCTTACCCACACTCCTATTTTTTTATTCATTATTAAAGCTACTCCTGCATTACCCCTATTTGATTTTTTATTTATGATCCTTTATTCGCCTGACCAAAAGTCTTGTTCCTCCTGCCACCGAACTTCACTAATTCCCACTATATCTAACTTTAACCTATCCATTTCCCTTTTTAAATTTTCTACCCTACCTGCCCGATTAAGGGATCTGACATTCCATGCTCTGATCCGTAGAACGCCAGTTTTCTTTCTCCTGATAACGACGTCCTCCTGAGTAGTCCCTGCCCGGAGATCCAAATGGGGGACTATTTTACCTCTGGAATATTTTACCCAAGAGGATGCCATCATCATTTAACCATACAGTAAAGCTACATGCCCTCGGGAAAAATTATGGCTGTAGTTTCCCCTTGCTTTCAGCCGTTCGCAGTACCAGCACAGCAAGGCTGTTTTGGTTAGTGTTACAAGGCCAGATCAGTGAATCATCCAGACTGTTGTCCCTGCAACTACTGAAAAGGCTGCTGCCCCTCTTCAGGAACCACGCGTTTGCCTGGCCTCTCAACAGATACCCCTCCGTTGTGGTTGCACCCATGGTACGGCTATCTGTATCGCTGAGGCACGCAAGCCTCCCCACCAACGGCAAGGTCCATGGTTCACGGGGATGGACATTTTGGATATTAGATTTAATTTTTAATATACTGATGACCAACAGATCGTTTTGCAATATTTATTGAGTTACACAGTTCACACAAGTGCAAACAATTTGATGAAATGGCAGAAAACTTTTCAAACATATTTTTTGTAGGCTTTCTTGTTGTGCATAACATGTTTTTTGTCACAGAATTAACTAATGGGACATTATATTGTAGTTCTCTCTACAGGGATGTGGCTGTTACGGAGTCTGACAGATGTCAGGGCCACTACAATTATGTATGAGGATCCTTTCAAAAGAATCCTATTTTAGAATTATAAATTTATTTTGACACATGTAATATGCCAGATTGAGATTCCTGTCAATCACCATTTTATACACTTTCCAGTAGAGAAGTACTTGACTACCAGGTTATACTTATTATAATGTTTTACAGTTCATTTCTTGTAACATTTGTTATTCAATGTTGTATGCATATAAACAGCATGCTTCATAATCAGGGTGTATACGTGGACAAGGAAAAAAATTCCCCGATTTCCCGGTTAAAAATACTCTTTCTCCCAGATGAAAACACACTTTTTCCGTGTTAAGTGACAGTATACTCTTCCTCGACACTGTAAAAGTCATCAATCCTTTGAATGTTTAGGGTTTTATATACCGACGTATAATTTTCCGGCACTTTAGAAAACGAAACGTAGGAGGAAAAACACGTTCTGAAAGACCTTTGATGTGCAGCAACATGTACGCTGCATATTTTCGTATTACGAAGGTATAAATTTGAATTCCACCAAATAACGCATGTCACTTTCCGAAGCATTGAAAGTGAGACTGAGACTGTGATGCGCTTTTGTAAGCGTCATAGCTCATTCACGTGATCTCGCCAGCTGATGACAGCAATAGGACACGTGATGTAGTCAGCCAATAGCAAGATCACTCTTACGTAGCGCGAATACACAAATAAGAAAAGTTAATGGCTTAAATATATATACATAGCATTCACATAAAATATTGGTCTCGAAGATTAATAAGTTGGAAGAGAAGCTAAGCAGTTACATATAATGTTGATCTTTTTTGCGCTTGTTGCACTATAAGATACACACACAAATGTGCCAGTAAAATTTTTAATAACGACGCAAATGTCTCATCTTCTGGGCTCGAAATACTTCTAAATGGTCGTCCTCAAAGAGTTGATTTTTAAATGAGAGTCAAATGCTTTGTGTTTTAAGTAATTCATTGTACATTCTCGCACATAATTCATCTTGCGTAAAAGGAAATCTGCTTTGAATGTAGCGCTTTTCAAACCACCATTCGCAATATTTTCCCGCCACCTGTTAGAAATAGGTTCGTTTCAGCATTTGCAAGAAAGCGCCAGATAAATGGCGTCACCGCGCTTGCGCAGCCACGATGACGCAGGAAGCCCATATGTTTGTACGTGTAAAACATTAAAAGATCTTACATATGTCATAAAAGAAACAAGACATCAAAGGATACTTCAAGAGCGTCGGGATTTCGCGAACCATACTAAAGTGCATAACTCAGCTTAAAATGCACATCCGTATGTAAATTTTCTTGGAGTACCAGTACTCAAGTTTGGTTCTTTATTATAGCATAATGCCATACGTGCACTTGAAATGAAGCGAACAGTTGAAACTAGCCAATAGTGTGAAATTAAACACTTCGTTTCAAATAAATTTACTACCTCAGTAGAAAGGATTAATAAAAGCCAAATCTCTTTAGCAAACCAGCAAAAATAACGTCATTGTTCTGTAAGGCTTGACTGTCAAAGGTGGAAATAAAATCTGAAATTATTAACATATTTTAGCCTGCCGTAATTATGCGAACGTATTTTAAATCATTTGACAGCTCCTGAACACAAAAATCAGATTTGTTATCATTTAACGTGAGAGCAATAAACGAAGAGAAAACAACAAAATCACTGAACATAAACACAGGTCACGACCCACCTCCCCACCACAACTCTGACTGTTCTGTGCATCAGCCCCGGACCTATGATATTTCCGAACTGGGGCAATATTAAGTAGTGGCGCCCAGCCAACTTCCGTAACCAGAAGCGGGAGAAAGTACTACTCATACGCGACTCAACTGCGCTTGCGCAAGAGCCCGCCCGCAACTGCTCAAACGTATCTAATTTAAACAGTTGTCACGTCACGCTCATCGGTGGCAATTTGTTGTTATAAAGCATTGCATAGTGTTTCTAAAGCCTTTGACACACTTTACTGTTGGCAGACGCTTGTACGAGCACTGTTTTGTTGTTGTATACGGCGCATTTCCTTTGCAACTTAAGTTTTATTTTCTTTTTTTTTTTTTTTTTTTCTCCCGTTCATGGTTTTGTTGCTGCAGTATCATTCTGCACTAGCGGTATACAATAATTCCTTTGTTAGAGTATTGGTTCTTACCAGTCAAAATCACAAAAATTTAACTGAAAACTAAAACAATGAAAAACTCCCGGAATTCTAAACAATTCCCGGGTTTTTCCCGGTTTTCTCCTGGATGGAAAAATTCCCGGGTTTTTCCCGGATCTCCCGGTTGTCCCGGGTCGTATACACCCTGATAATGCAATAAGAAACATTCAGACTAAAATGTGTATCTCTTACTCAGAATCTTCTGTAAATGAAAGCAGCCAATATAATTTTGTAGTTAGCAGGGACTGGAAAAATTTGCATTTTGTGATGAATACGAAATAGGTGCGAATTCCACCTAAAAATGTGAAAACACAAAGTTATTTAATAGACGTTACTTCATAGCGAATTTTACCAAGATGAACTATTTCACCACAGATAGTTTGAAATAGCTTTATTTTCTGCATATAAATCGAAAATGGAACCAATTTTCAGTTACTCATTTCGTACATCATCTGGTGAAGCCCAATTTGGAAAGATAATGAGCGTAAGAAACTGTTTGCAAAATAAAAAGTGTACAAATACAATGACTTACCAATGCGCTTGATGATATGGTACCATGCCAGATACAGTCAGTTAGTCAGCTAAAGCTCGAAAGATTGTATAATGGGGATGGGATTGTCATCTGTCCTGATATGTATATTGGTGCCATCACTGTTCTGGACCTTCTTGTCCCTACAACCCGACAAGACGCATTTTTTTCCCAATTTTGCAAAATACTGTTATGAGCTCGGTTCAGGTACTGAAGTAACGCCATCTGTTAGCACAACATGTAAATGCAGCCTCAGTTAGTTTAATTTATGTCAACAAGTTTACATTGACAAGGTCGTCAAACAGATGACATTGCACGTTGTGTATCCTGTATCGACGATGCAAGCACCTTCTGGATCTAGCGGCATCATTCCAGAAAATACCAGTCTTCTACAGTAGAATGGGGCTGGAACTATTTAAGCAGCACCATGGAGAAGAATCAGGCAGTTCCAATTTGAACAGCAATCTGATAAGACTATTCTTTCTAAATGTAATACAGCCAATGAGTGCAAGTTAGTAATGTCTGAAGTGTTTACTGTGGGTACATGGGGCTTGAAGTGTATAGGGACATGTACTTCAATGACTTAAGTGTTATTGTCAACTGTTTAGCATCGAATAAACTTTTCTAATCAACACTTAGGAAAGTGACTAAGAATGGAAAACGGAAGTGTCACTTTTTGGATCACTACACCAAAAAATAGTCTTTTGTCAAGAAAAGGAGTATAGATCAGGACACGTCGTGTGAGACCTGTAGCATTGACATCAAAACCTATTTCTACAGTCATGATTAAAGAGACTCCCGAGTTGCAACAATGCAATCTACAACCAGGATCAAAGCCACAGCAATAGTTAAAAATACTTACCATGTCCGAATGCATAATACAATTGCAAGAAATTTCATTTTTGGCACAGACACTGCTGCGTCAAATGCCAAGGCTGGAAAGATGTTTCCTCCTTCAATACTTCACTGATGTTGACGGAATCCAATAGAAACTGTTTAAGTTTGATTTGCTGAGTGGCGGAACATCAGACACAATTCCAAAGTTTTGTCTACACACTTTAAGACAAATGCAAATTTCATTAGATAAATCAATCGCTTTTTGTGGAGACAATACCAATACCAACTTCAGAGGGCTTTATCGACCTGGCCAGAAGAATGTTACCAAATTAAAGAAGAACTAGGAAAAAATGTAGAAGGAATTGGATGCTCTGCCCATATTCTCCACAGTAGACTACCACATCAAGTGCAAGTGCTGCTGGAGTATTAAATGTCAAAATTGAAATAACCATCATGAAAATATTTAATTATTTTTCTAAAAACAAAGATGATGTGACTTACCAAACGAAAGCGCTGGCAGGTCGATAGACACACAAACAAACACACAAAATTCAAGCTTTCGCAACAAACTGTTGCCTCATCAGGAAAGAGAGAAGGAGAGGGAAAGACGAAAGGATGTGGGTTTTAAGGGAGAGGGTAAGGAGTCATTCCAATCCCGGGAGCGGAAAGACTTACCTTAGGGGGGGAAAAAGGATGGGTATACACTCGCACACACACACATACATATCCATCCACACATATACAGACACAAGCAGACATATTTAAAGACCTCTTTAAATACGTCTGCTTGTGTCTTTCCGCTCCCGGGATTGGAATGACTCCTTACCCTCTCCCTTAAAACCCACATCCTTTCGTCTTTCCCTCTCCTTCCTTCTTTCCTGATGAGGCAACAGTTTGTTGCGAAAGCTTGAATTTTGTGTGTATGTTTGTGTGTCTATCGACCTGCCAGCGCTTTTGTTTGGTAAGTCACATCATCTTTGTTTTTAGATATATTTTTCCCACGTGGAATGTTTCCCTCTATTTTATTTAATTATTTTTCAATATACACTGTAAGGACAGAGCAGCTGAAAGAGATCTGCTCTTTTGTCTCACTCAAAAACAAGATGGCCATCATTAATACCTGCAGTTGAGAGAATTGTTAAGCTTTGGATTCCATTAAAACAATTTTTTGATGCTGAAGACAGGCCACCTAAAATAATTTCAGATTTTTTTCAGCTGTCCAATCATTGAAATTTACCTCATGTTTCTGCCGTCCAACTTGGCTTTGTTTGAAAAAAAATTTAAAAATAATGGAGAAGAATAAAGTCTTGATAATTGAAATGCGAACTATATTAATAGACACTCAGAGGTATCTGAATCGAAGGAAGACTGCCAGTTTTATTGACATGCAAACCAAGATGAATTTGAACAAATTAAAAAATGAGAACTCTACCCAAGAAATAATTAGTCTATTTCGAAATTTGAAGAAGAAACAATGGCTTTCTATATCAAAGCATTTGATTATTTACAGAAAAGGGCTATTTCTTTCAATAAATATCAAGTATTTGATTGGATGACGCTATATGAAATCCCAGACTTGTGTGATGATTGAAAACACAACTATACACTTGACTAAACAGGTGTGAAGATTTCTGGCTTCAAATGTTTTTAGTAATCTATGTATCTGAAGAGCTCTTTAGAAACTAAGTATGACTCGGAAGAATATACTTGGAAGGAGAGACAGCATTGGTCGCATTTTTTTTGTTTTATTAACCGCAAAATCAATTTTCGGTCACTTAGTGACCATCTTCAGTGCTGTAATATACAATTTAAATTGCTAGGCACTAGTGTCAACAATGTGATCGCTCTAAGCTTGTTGACACCAGTGCCTACCAATTTAAATTTTATATTACAGCACTGAAGATGGTCACTAAGTGACCGAAAATCGATTTTGCGGTTAATAAAACAAAACAAAAATACGACCAATGCTGTCTCTCCTTCCAAGTATACCCATTATCTGCTCGTGGTGCACAGAACACTCCATGGAGTCGCCAATCAACTCGGAAGAATGGAAGTTTGAACACACTGTGGAAGAAATGTAGATTTACTTTCTTAAGGAAACTGAAAATCCTGAACGTAAATGGCAAATGCTCAAATTATGTATTTGTTTTCTATTACCACACACAACACCACTGTGGAAAGAGTATTTTCACTGATGTTGGCCTAGTTGACTGATGAAAGAAATTAGCTGCTGCCAGGGACTGTGGAATCAATCTCATAGTGCCAGTTTAACTATAAGCTGACTTGGGAGTTTTATAAATACATAAAAGAGAAAAAGGACTTGCTGAAAAAGGTGAAATCTTCCAAAAAATATGGTGTGCCATTTACTTCTGCTGCAACAAGTTCCATGTAATTGTCTTCTAAATGAAAAGTAATTATATTAAATAATATTTTTATTTCATTTCTACACCCCCCTCTCAGAGGGTCCCAATGAGGACAGCGGTAGTGTGGTAACCCTAAATGCGGATCATTCAATGTGGCAAGTTAGGTGGCAGATTTTTGAACTGTGGTTGCATCTTATACCACTAGAGGATGGGCCTGAACTACGTCGTTAACAATACTCTGCTAACCTCAACAAGCAACTGCATAGTAGATGGAACCGAAACCTTGTGTTATGCATTACTTGTTGTTTTTTTATTTTGAAATAAGTAAAGCAAGTAATCTTGCTCCATTACGAATTTCAATCACGACCATCACAACATCAGAAATTTGTCATGTTTTCTGACTGCACCGAAAGTCTTCCCCTAATGTTAAAACAGAGTTTCTGTGCATTTGGTTGTACACTTCTATGCTAAATGCCTTGTTAGTTCTATCTGTAGCCATGTCAAACATGGGTAACATGGCTACGAAAGCCCATGAAAGGTTGAAATTAATAGCCAGCAGAACTGAGTGGATAAAGACAAATAATGTCCAGAGACACCTTAAATCAGAGATATGTTCAGTTCAATGGCTGGGAAATGCTGCTGCTTTACAACAGAAAAATCATTTTTGAAAAGCAAACATTCCAGTCACAGAGTTCCCAGTCAGCACTTTTTTAAAGTCAATTTCAAAGAGCTAAGACTTTGTTTATCTTCACTCGTGTAATGTTACAACCTTTTAAATTTGTGCGTCTGATCATATATTTTGACACAAAATAGATGTGAATTTTGTCAAAAATAGATGCTACATTTTCCAGTCCCTAGTAATTAGCATGAAATTTAAGGTTGTGTGGAATTAAATGATTAAAGAAATATATTTACTAAAATTAAAATAAAAGACTAACTTTTTTCAAAATTATGGTTATGTCAAATACTTTTGCCCTTCTGCAAAACATAATGTTGTAGTCAAATTTTTATAACATGATAACGTTTAACTGTAAGCCTAAGGAGTTTTGAAATTAAAGTGGGAAATTTGTGAAAAAATAAATTGCAATTGCTTTTTGTTTTTCAAAAAATGAATTCTTTAAAAATAAAATCCCATTTATATTTGATTCACTCTCATATCATTTTTAACAAATTGTTACACCCATCAGTGTTCTGTTCTAATCACCTATTTTGTTTTGCTTAATAATTCATTGGGAAGACTAGTCTTACAAGATTAGTAGGCTGGATGTTAAGAGACCGTGACAATCCTCTCAAACTGCCAGGAGTCTTAGTTGCAGCTTTTAAGTCTCAGCAGAGTTCCCCAAAACCCTTGAAAAACAAAAGCAGACTCAGGAAGAATCCTGCATACTTAAGGAAACATAAAAAGAGGTGGTGTGACAGTTGTAACAGACAACTGCATACTGAAAAGTTATTAACACCAACACACATTCAACTCTTTAGCATGTAGGTCAGCATGAGATTGTGGGCTTAATTTAATGTTATGAGAGAGATCTGTAACACGTTCAACATTCAGGAAAAAATTATTCCTTTATTCTGAGATTCACAGTATTCGAATGTTTTGCCTCCACTGTCATTACTGAAGCATTCCCAGAGGTTACAAAAATAAAGAAATGGCGGTGAAGGAGACATTGTTGGCTTAACTTCCTAGAATATTCATCAATTAGTATATGCAAGGGTTAAACAGCTTATGAAACATCACATATGGATATACCTTCTCCCATCACAAATAAATAAATAAATAAATTCACTGCACAATATTAAAGAGGACTGTCCATTTTTATGAATCTGGAGAAACTGATAGAAAAACTATTCAGTTTTCAGGAACCACAAAACTATTGTCCAATGCCCTTGACACCAATTTGTGGTAGAATCTTAGAACATACTCTAAGCTCAATCGTAATGAGATGCCTCAAACAAAATTATCTCCTCTGTGTTAGCCAGCATGGATTCTGAAAACATCAATCGCGAGAAACCTGACTCTCATTTTTCTCACATAAGACACTAAAAGGATTGGATCAAGGCAGTCAGGTAGAAGCAGTATTTCTTGATTTCTGAAAAGCACTTGACTCAGTACCTCATCTACACTTATTATCAAAAGTATGATCTTATGGGGTATCAAGCAAAACCTGTGACTGGATTGTGGATTTGTTGCAGAGAGATCGCAGCAAGTTATATTGAATGGAGAGTCATCAACACATAAAGGAGTAACCTCGTTGTGTGCCCCAGGGAAGTCTGTTGAGACCTCTGCTGTTCATGTTGTACAGTAATGATCATTTGGACAATACTGATAGTAAGCTCAGACTTTTTGCAATTTATGAGATTATTTATGACGATGTCTTTGTTGAAAGCTGCTTAGATATTCAGTCAGATCTTGATAAGATTTCAAAATGGTGCAAATATTGGCAACTTCCTTTAAATGTTCAGAAAAGTAAAACTATGCACTTCAAAAAAAAAAAAAAAAAAAAAAAAAAAAAAAAAAAAAAATATTTAGTATCCTATGACTATAATATTAGTGAGTCACAGGTGGAATCTGTCAACTCATAAAATTCCTGGGTGTAAAATTCTGTAGGTACATGAATGGAATGATCAAATAAGTTAAGCTGTGGCTAAAACAGGTGACAAGTTTCAGTTTATTGGCAGAATACTGGGGAAATGCAATCAGTCTACAAAGGAGATTACTTACATATCACTCATGTGGTCCATCCCAGAATATTGCTCACATGCATGTGGGACCCATGCCAAATAGGACTAATGGGGGATACTGAACATATACAGAGAAAGGCAGCATGAATGGTCTCAGGTTTATTCTTCTGTGGGAAAGTGTCACAGAGAGGCTGCAGAAACTGAAATCTCAGATAGATGTATATTACCCCAAGAAAGCCTACTTAGAAATTTTATAGGACTGGCTTTAAATGATGGCTCTACGAATATACTAATCCACTTACATATCACTCCCATAGATATCATGAGCACAAGATTAGATTCAGTACAGCACCCATGGAGGCATTTAAACAATCATTCTTCCCACGCTTTATGCACAAGTGGTACAATAAGATGTACCCTCTGCCAGGCACTTCACAGTGGTTTGCAGAGTGTAGATGTAGAAAATGTAGAAGCACTCCCTTTGGCTGAAGCAGAAGTACAGAAATATTAAACTGAAGTCGTTATGACATCAACACAAATTCAAAAAAGAATAGATTCTCTAAAGAAAAGTCGCACAGCTAGGAGGTTCCCTGGAAACATGACATGCCTCATCGAACACTATTTCAGTATAAGTGTGATGGAGGAGGAGTGAGAGGTTACTAATGAAAAGATTTGTCCTTTTTAGGCCTTCTGATGACTGGTTGCTATAACAACAACAACAACAAACAGATACATTGATACATAATAAATAGATAGATAGACAGACAGCATCTACAGGAAAATTAAATAGATCCTTGAAGATAAGAGAAGCAACTGTACGAATGTCAAGAGCTCATGTTGCAAACCAATACTAAGCAAAGGGGGGAAAGTTAAAAGGGAAGGAATATATAGATGGTCTTTAAAGAGGAAACAAACTTTAGGACAATATTGCACAAAGAAAAGAAGAAATAGTATGTGAAAAGGAGATAGGAGATAAGGTACTGCAAGAAGAATCTGACAGAGCACTGAAAGACCTGAGTGGAAAAAAAGCCCCTGGAATAAATGACATTCCCTCAGAATTACTGAGATCCTTGCAAGAGCCAAACATTTATTTATTTTTATTTACTCGACAAGTTCCATAGGACCAAATTGAGGAGCAAATCTCCAAGGTCATGGAACGTGTCAGTACATGAAATTACAACATAACGTAATAACAGATAAAAATCAGTGTTCATGAACCTTAAAAAAGTCAGTTTAAGTAAATGCTATCAGCAATACAATAAAAATCAGCTTAATTTTTCAAGGAACTCCTCGACAGAACAGAAGGAGTGACCCATGAGGGAACACTTCAGTTTTGATTTGGAAGCGCGTGGATTACTGCTAAGATTCGAGTGGCAGCTTACTGAAAATGGATGCAGTAGTATACTGCACACCTTTTTGCACAAGAATTAAGGAAGTCCGATCCAAATGCAGGTTTGATTTCTCCCGAGTATTAACCGAGTGAAAGCTGCTTATTCTTGTGAATAAACTAACATTGGTAACAAGAAATGACAATAAGGAATACACGTTTTCAGAGGCTAATGTCAAAAATACCCAGACTCGTGAACAGAGGTCGACAAGAGGTTCGTGAACTAACACCACTTATTGGCTGAACTGCTCGTTTCTGAGCCAAAAATATCCTTTCAGAATGAGAAAAGTTACCCCAAAATATAATACCATACAACAATAGTGAATGAAAATAAGCAAAGTAGACTAATTTTGGTGTCGAACAATCACTCACTTCTGATACCGTTCGAATAGTAAAAATGGCAGTATTAATTCTTTGACAAAACTATTTCACCTGGTGTACAAGATATTCTCCTAGATACAACTTGGTAAATATATAGCCTGCAAATTAAGAACTCTAGTTGGCAAAACCGACTCTTCTGTGAAGAAATCCACCTGATTTATGGAAAGTGTAAAAGGAGGAACAATTTTACCCACAGACATACAGTCAGTTTTGACATAAAGTCACTATTTACAAACTTGTCAGTAGATGAAACTGTTCACATCAAGACCATGTCCCACAAGATATATGTGAGCTAGCTGATTTATGTTTGTCTTAAACATACTAAAAATAGCAAGCAAAATACTACGAGCATATGGATGGCTTAACTGCCATTTCTCCTCTATCCCTGTTAACAGCAGACATATCCCTGCTGGCCTTTGAAGCAACAGCACATTGCTCACCTACTTTAAACCCATGTTGCTTGGTCAGATACATGGACGACATGTTCATTACATAGCTGGAGCTACACAGGTTTCATGAGTATTTGAACAAAATGCATGAGAAAATCCACTTCACACCCAAATTACAGAAGAATGGTGCGATTCAATTCCTAAGTGTGGAAGTATATAGGATGGTACACTAAGGCACATAGTATGTCGGAAGCAAACACATACAGACAGGTATTTACACATTTTCTGACAATTTACACGCAATGCTTAAGCGATGCTCTAAAGGCTGCAAAAAACCTTCTTGGACAATGATTAAAACTCAAGATAGATCTGCACATCCTTGATAATGGATAAAAGAATGCAAGACAGACAGGAATTGACCGACTGCAGCCAGCACCATGGTTATGCAAAGTGTGTCACTGACTGTGGGGTAGCACCCACACAATCCAGGATGTGCTGGGATATGCCAAGGACTAGATAGATACTCTCCACACTGCAGATGTGTAAAGGTGGACTGTGAGTGTGGAGAAGTTACATAGCCAAAACCAGCAGGCCAGGGGCAATGCACATACGAAAGCACAAGCACTGCATTTAACTTGGGCAGCACAACAAACCTGCAGTGGCCAAACGCCAGAACGACTGTGGCAAGAAAATAAAATTCAACTAAATCAACAGGCTTGCCAAACAGCAAGGGATGGCAAAATACAAGATCAGAGAGACCATTGAAAAATTAAAACTTCCTAAGAACATGAATAAAGAGGATAGCCTTAGGCTTGCACCATCTTGGCTCAGCCCAACTGGCTACACTAATAACACGAGATGGGAGCATTACCAGCAAGCAGCTACTGCCACACAGCCTACGTCCAGCATCACCTAAACAAAATTCAGAAACCCATTTGCCCATGACTACCAGTCATGGCACACCCTGTAAGAGACAATAGTCAGCAGCAGATTCTCACTCCCTCGACCACAGGAAATCAGTTACAATAAAGTTTATTCCTCCTTCCATTACAAGACTCCAATAATGCCATAATGTCATGCTTAGTAGAGCATTCATGACCAAATATAACAGGCCCTCAACAACAAAATAGACCAGCAGACTCATCAGAATGTGGCCATGGTCAAAATGTTGGCCTTATCAGTGACACAGTACTATCCCCAGAAAACTTTAAGGTCAAGAATGTAATACTAATAGGTGTGAACGCAGGTGAACTATCAGTTTAGTGGTTGCAAAACATTGACAAAAATTATTTACAGAAGAATGGAAAAACTGGCAGAAGCCAGCCTCAGAGAAGATCAGTTTGGGTTCCAAAGAAATGTAGGAACACATGGGGCAATAATGACACTATGTTTAATCTTAGAAGGTAAGTTGACGAAAATATAATCTATGATTCTAGCATTTGTTGGTTTAGAAACAGCTTGTTTACGACCTGTACAGAAACTAGACTGCAATTATAAGAGCCAAAAGATATGAAAGGGAAACATAGTTGAGAAGAGATTGAGACAGGACTGTAGCATAACCCCACATTATTCAACTTGCACATTGAGCAAGCAGTAAAGGAAACTAGGGCAACATTTGGAAAGGAAATTGAGAGTTAATGGGGAACAAATAACAAAATTGAGGTTCCTTGATGACATAGTAATTCTGTCAAGAGACAGGAAGGACTTAGAAGAGCAGTGTAACGGAATGGCTAGTGTCTTGAAAAGAGATTATAAGATGAACATGAACAAAATTAAAGCAAGGTTAAATGAGTATAGTTGAATTAAATCAAGTGATTCTGAGAAACAAGGTTAGGAAATGAATCTGTAAAAGTAGTAGTTGAAATAGAGAGAACATAAAATGAAGACAGGCAAAAGTAAGAAAAGCATCTCTGAAAAAGAAGAATCTGTTGACGCCAAATATAAACTTAAGTATTAGGAAGCCTTTTTTGAAGGTATTTGTCTGGAGTTGAGCCTGGTATAGGAGTGAAACATGGATGATAAACAGATCGGAAAAGAGGGAATAAAATCTTTTGAAATTTGGTGCTACATAAGAATGCTGAAGATTAGACAGGTGGATCAAATATCGAATGCGGATGTGTCGAATAAAACTGTGGAAAAGAGAAATTTATGGCACCACGTGACTAAAAGAAGGGATCAGTTGATGTTGCACATCCTGAGGCAACAGAGAATATTCAATTTCGTAACTGAGGGAGGTCTGGAGGGTCAAAATTGCAATGGGATGCCCAGGTATGAATACAGTAAGCAGTGTTACAGGGCTGTCGGTTGCAGTGGTTATTGAGATGAAGAGGCTTGCACAGGACAGACTAGTGAGGAGACATGCATCAAATCAGTCTTCAGATTGAAGGCCACCACCACCACCACCACCACCACCACCACCACCAACAACAACAACAACAACAACAAAAATACAGTTTCACTTCATAGCATTACCATTCTGCAAATTCTTTTAAACACAGCTATCTTATTTAATGCTTGAAGGAGCAATTAACTGCACTGAGATATAAACTTAAAAAAGAAAATAGAGACATTTTAAAGATTGGAATATTAACTACTGAACATCTTTCTAATACAAATCAAACTCCAAAATTAACATTTATTAAAACATCAAATTATTTTGTTTAAGGCATGGCACACTTAAATATACCTGGAAGTTTTCCATCCTTGCATCTTTCTTCTTGAGCATAGATGACATGAAGTCAATAAGCTGCAGATGAAATGCATTCTTCTGGTTTATTTTCTGTTGAAATAAAAATCATTACTTTACTTTTCATTTTACTATGTTCCACACATAAGGAAAGCATGATACTAATGAACATAAAATGCAGTTGTGGATACACTTGTTTTATGAGACTAACCAGCTATGGGCAAAGCAAATGAACACACAATGATTATTGTTATCTCGAGACTGAAAACTGAAGATATAGTACACAAGTAAAAGTATTTCATTTAGCAAAAACTAGTGTTCACTAATGATGCCAGCGTACTACTCAAGGGTTGAAACTCAACCACAGCACACACAGCTGAGACAATGGCTGAACAAGCCCACAATTTGTTCACAGAAAGTCTTAATCTCACAGGAACTCTTATTAAACAATTCTGCACAAGCAAAAATGATCTCCTAGTATTAGAAATAGACATTAATACCAATACATTAAATGTTATAATTATTATGCCTTGCCGATCCCTACTGAAAATTTTGAGAAGTTCTTAGAAAAATTTGAAAGACTCTTATGTCACTTGCCTAGCACAGGAAGCAAAAAAATTTTTGTGATCTCAATATTAATCTGTTGATGGCATCTGAACAAAACATGATATTAAAATTTTATGTATCACTTACAGTCTAACTTTGGTTGCAATTCTTGCCACCAGAATTAAAGGAGAAGGAAGGAAGGTTAGAGTTTAACATCCAGTCGACATTGAGACATTAAAGAGGGAGCAAAAGCTCTGAATATACCAAAAATGGGGAATGAAATCTGCCATGCCCATCCAACCATCCTCGCATCTGTCTGGAGTGATTTAGGCAAACCACAGAAAACCTAAATCTGGATGGTCATATTCAGATTTGAACCGCTATCCTACCGAATGTGAGTCCACTATGCCATCTCACTTGGTCGCACCACAACTGTGCAGATTTTAGAACCCTAACAGTTTTTCTGAATTACTTGTTAATTAGGAAACCAAGTAGAACAGTGAATGAACTCATAACAGACACTTTCAGAAGTAACCTGTGAAACATAATCTAGAATAAGGCCTGTAAGGCAAAGAATGTAAATAATAAATTTAACGCGTTTGTAAATAAATTTCTCTCAGACTTGAACTCCTGAGAGAGAAATGTGAAATATGGCACCAGTGGTGTATCAAAGAAATCTTGGCTAACCAAATATATTCAAGTATCACATAACAGAGTGACAGAACTATACTAAATGGTGAGGATAAGCACAGGTATGCATCTGCTTTCATATTATAGACTCTATTATTCTTTATTGAGAAGAATTGAAAAGCTTGCATTTTATGTAAGAGAAAATTAATTCTGAAAATAAAATCAAAACGCTATGGCTTGTATTAAGGTGGTAAGTGGGATAGTCTATCAAGGAACAAGATGGTATAGTAATTAAATATAATGACTAAATGGTCCACAACACCAGACCTACTACTGCAAGCTTCTTTAACAATCACTTTCTAATGGTAACTGAGGAACTGGTGCAAAATATAAAGCATTGAATTGTATGTGACAATCAGTATCACAAGCATTTAATCAATAACAACGATCACGCCAACTTACTCCAGGGGAATCAGGATTGTAATTACCTCTCTTAAATGCTAAACATTTCACACAGTTCATAATATTTCAGGTACAAAGTATCTTTGCAGACAGACTAAAGTGCACCATTGTTAGATGCCTCTTTGAGATATTTTGTAAGACAGACATCAATAACAATGAAACTATTTCACTACTGACTTTCTTCTCCAAAACTTTGGAAAAGAAATTCTTCCAATCCATCTGTGACATGAATCAGCAAACCAGTGTTTAATAGTATTAGTTGAAAACAGTCTTGGTTGCAATTTTAGTTTTTTTATTTATTTATCAACTACACGTTTCACCTTATTTAGGCATCTTCAAGCTGATCTTAGTTTGGTATTTCTTAGGACGATCCTTTAGGCAGTTTAGCTAAAGGGCATCGTTGAGTACATCAGGCCAATATCGCCTTCGTTAACCTCAGTAAATACTTTCCAGATGGACATGAGTGACTCCAAGACCTGCATAACACGTACACATTCACAGGAGCAAATAATAGAATAGGATGGGGCTTAAGTAGTTAGCATAACTTTGGAAAAGGTAATGTGTTAAAGAAAGACTAAGCATATTTGCAAATATAAGACGCTTAAACAGTCATAATTTGGATTTCAGAAGAGTTGTCTTCACTGAACATGCTTCTAAAATTTCATTGAGTGTGTATTAAAATACCTGAATGACAAGATTTCACTAACTGGGATTTTTGTATTGGTATTTGACTGTGCAAACAAATTCTTTTGGAGAAACATTACTTTTGGGATATACTAAGTGGTTCACTTCATATTCAACTAATAGGAAACAAAGATTCATGTTAGCTCATGTTGCTCTCATGTGGATCTTATTCTGATTGGAAACAAATTTCTACTGGCATTCCATAGGGTTCAATTCTGGGACCACTCCAGTTCTTGCTATGTATAAATCTCTGATGATGATGCACACTTCATAATCAAGACTAACACAGCTGCAACAACAAAAAATGAAATCTTCGTTAAGTATTACTGACTGATTCTCAGCAAAAGCACTTAACTTAGAAAAAACACAGTTCATTTCAATTCTGTACAAGAAGAGCTTTATCATCATCAGTAGCAATACAGCATGGGGTAAAGGAAACACAAAAAATGACTGTTCTAAGCTCCTGTGGATACTGATCAGAACTTTAATTGGAAATCACACATCACAGAACTCAATTGACAATCCTTTATTACAGGGTTTCTCAAATGCTCGAATTCAGCAATATCTGTCCTACACATAATTGCTATTTTGGTGTCTAAAGCATTAGAAAAAAAATAGCTTTCTTTCAGTCATTTAAGTAATGTGGAATCACTTTCTGGAGCAATTCCAAACAGATAATGTTTATTTTGGAACTGTCTAATTACAATTTTAGTGCCATCTGCATTGTACTTTTATTCTTCGCAAGGCATGTTCAGTTGCCTGTAAGATGTAGATACTTTCGTTTACACCATTTAGCTTACATTCAGAACATTGTATGTATAGGTTATAAACAATTCTGCCACTTTTTGCTTTTCATGATGCAGTTAAAATTTTTAAGCTATACTTACAGATTTCATGGATGTTCATCTACATGCTGTGTCTTTGTTCCATTGTTATCACTGTTGCTCTTATAACTGCCATTTGAAATTTTGTTTTAGACTCAACAGCACTAAGAACTAAATATTCAGTTTTGAGTTTTGATGCATAGTTTGGTTAATGTTGCCAAATACTGAATGTTACCGGCAACTGTCTAATGTATTTTGTGATCTGTGTGTGTGTGTGTGTGTGTGTGTGTGTGTGTGTGTGTGTGTGTGTGTGTGTGTGTGAGAGAGAGAGAGAGAGAGAGAGAGAGAGAGAGAGAGAGAGAGAGAGAGAGAGAGAGAGAGAGAGAAAATATATGTATTTGTGTTAATATGGCTGCAAGTACAAGTGAAATAATTTTTATATTATTTTTTCTTTAGTAGGTTCACTAGAGAGTTTGTATTGACGTATGTTTGCTGGATTATGATGTTTGTTCTCAACAATGGCTTTATGGACACTGCAGTTTCCCTGTATCTGTGTCAGGTATTTGTCATGGTTGTTTATTCTGATTATTTTTACGTCTCCTTATATGTTTGTAGGATAGTGATTGTGATTTTTTTAAAGTGCACTTCAAATATGGAATGGTTTCTTCCAAGCATCCAACACCTAATGTGTACTTTGAACTGGGTTTTAAAATTCCTCCACGTCATACCTATGTATACTGCATCACAATTTTGACATCCACATTTGCATATCCCCGATCCCTGGACTTTGTTGCTCTTGATTGTTGGGTGGCTTACGTTTGATTGGAGGGTTTATACAGTTTTATATGCTATTTGGAAGCCCTGTTCCTTTACTATATTTGTCACTGTGTGTTGTATGCAGAGCACTTAAAACACTACAACCACCATCTTACAAACATGGAACACCACATGAAAATCATAATAAACAGCCACAAGAAACTTATACAAATGCAAGAAGAAAACTACCACATCCATAAAGCCATTGTTGAGGACAGACATGTGATAAACGAACAAACACACATCAATACAGACTCTCTACTTAGTAAAAGAAACAATGGAAGATATTACAAAAGTACACTCAATAGTTGGCAATAACATTCCATAATTAGCGATGCCATTCAACATTTGGCAACAACTACCAAAACAAATCAATAAAATGAAGTGTTCAGTTCCTAGTGCTGTGAAATCTGAAAACAATATTTGTAATGGCAGTTATAAGAAGCAGGACAGCAACAACTAAGGAACAAAGACACAACATGTAGATTAACATCCATGAAATCTCTAACTTGAAATTTTAATTATTACTGCATGATAGAAAAGCAAAATGAGCCAGAACTGTTTATAACCTCTAGCTACTACATCCTAAATGTAAAATAATTAGTGTAAACAGAAATATTTACATAGTCCAGGCCACTGAAGATGCCTTGCAAAGAATAAAGGTAAAACACATATGGTGCAAAAATAGTGTTTCATTCAGTTGCACGAGGCGTGATTTTTAAGTAAGGCCTGTTTTGTTGCAGGCACTAGTAGTTTGCGCGCATACCACAACGAGCGTGTGTGTCGTGTACCAGCATGCCTTGGGAACAACTGTACTCAGTTTCAGCTCTGTAGCTAACCTGTACGGTTCTGTTCTGTGCTTTCAAACTGTTTAAGTCTATCAACTCGCCCGCCGTATGTGAGGTTTGCTCAGTGATGTGGTTTTTGTCAGCAAGGAACCTGTCTGCAGCAGAAATTCATCGACCAATTTGCAAAGTGTACAGTGATACTGTTATGAGTGAAAGCAAAGTAGGTAAGTGGGTACGAGAATTCAAAGATGTTCATGACAACGTCCATGATGAGGACCACTCCGGTCGCCCTGCTTTGATTACAGACGATTTGATGGCTACAATTGAAGCAAGTATTCATGAGAGCAGGCGCTTGAAAATAACAGGTCTCTCAAAAGAATTTCCTGAAGTGCCGAAATCAGTGCTTTACAACATTGTTTCTGAACACCTAACGTTTGGGAAACTGTGCTCCCATTGGGTACCAAAACTCCTAACAGAGGATCACAAAAACCAAAGATTTTAGTGTGTGATGAAGTTCTTGACTCGTTATCATGAAGAAGGTGACGGTTTCTTGAGTCAGATCATAAACTGGAAACGAGACGGGGGTTTCGCATATCATGCCCAAATCAAAGCAACAGAGCATGGAATGGAGACACACACACTCTCCTGTAAAGATGAAGGCCAAACAGACTCTGGCCCAGTGCAAAATCATGGTGTCAGTGTTTTGGGATAGGCATAGTATTTTGCTGGTCGACTTCATGCAACGAGGAACCACTATCAACGCCGAAGCATACTGCCAAACCCTGAGAAAGCTACACAGAGTGATTCAAAACAAAAGACACAGCATGCTGACAAAGGGAATTGTCCTTCTCTATGACAATGCAAGACCTCACGCTGCAGGTCAGACCTGTCATTTATTGGACAGTTTTGGCTGGGAAGTTTTAGACTACCCACCCTATAGTCCTGATCTAGCGTCGAGCGATTACCATCTGTTACTCCAACTCAAACAACACCTCAGTGGCAATCGTTACAATGATGACGATGATGTGAAAACAGCAGTGAACTCTTGGTTATCGGAGGAGGCGGCAAATTTTTATGAAGAGGGTATTTTAAAATTGGTTGAGAGGTATGACATGTGTTTGAACAAACTTGGCAATTATGTCAAAAAATAGAGTGAAGTATGTACTTTCTGAAAATAAATTCACTTTTTTGAAATAACCTTTCGTTGTGTACTTATGTTCAAATGGACCTTACTTAAAAAAAAAAGCCTCATAATTAAGTGGTCCAAAATAAAAATTATCAGCATTCCGTAATCTAATGTGCAATTGAGGACGACAGAACTACAAAAATTGAAAATAGATACAAAGTATTCAATACACATAACAGGCTGTGAGTCTAATATCTGATGTCCATCCTCAACTTCACAGATAACTATTTAAAAAAATTAAGCATGCTAACAGCTTCATTAAACATTTATTTATGAAGCTTGTGGCGAAGAATAAGGCACAGTGTGAGAATCATTCTAATTTATATTCAGCTAATATTTTCTGTTAAAAATGAAGTATGGTAGCGAACAACCTCCAACATGATAAAGCCAAAAACCAACAGGTGATTGCTGGGCAAATAAATGTGTTGCAAGAAAGAAATTACAAAGGTTATAGTTTCACATTTCACTAACACAATTACAAATTAGGCAGTAGTGCAATTAATCCACACTGTGGTCTTGTTGTAGGAACCAGCAAAGCATTCACCTCAAGTAATTTAGGGAAATCACACAAAACTATATTAGAGTTGATAAGCAAACCACTGCCACATCAATTACACATTTAAAGCTGGTCCATATACTATTGTGTAATCTCGTTTAAGCAGGATGTGGCAAAGTGGATCGCGGCAGCTTGCTGGGAAAGTCAGCTGCTTACAATACATAATAAAGTATTATTAAATGTGTTCCCCAGAAAACTAGAATACGTTAAATTGGTTCACAAAATATAATTTCATAATGAATTTCTGTCACTATGATCAGTGGTCCATTGCTTCATGACTACACCAATTACTTCATCAAATGAATCAGCTGGTTTTACCTCAGAGCCATTCCTATGCCTGCGTGGCCCTCATCTACTTCTATGCCTTACTTCGTCGACTCAATCCATCTAATTTTGCACTGTTCAGCTCTGACTGCGATATCTGACAGTTTCATAACTCAAAAATATTTTCTAGTTTTAATGCCTGTTGCAACATATAGTTTGTCTTAACATCAAGATCCGCTTTTACTAAAAATTTACAAGTACCTTAAGTTTATCAACAACATTCGAAAGCCTTTCAGTATTTGCAGTACAAAGTACCTTACTTTTCAGATTCCATTTCTGTTTTATCTTTCAGAGGTGGAGGAGGACTCATTTGCTCTACCTGGTAAAACACAACTAATAATTTTGTTAGCCTGGTCATGATTTTAATTTATAATGTCCAGACCACACTCTCTCCCAGAGAATTGAAATACATAGGGATGTTGGTGTTGAAGGATATGCATAAGAGAATAATAATGAAAAGCTGCATATCTTAATTGACTACTCTTTATGAACAGTTCAAAGATTGGCAGTATCTCATGACAGCAGGGGGATGCAGCAAAAACTAGGTAACATCACATGAACAAACTGCCAACATTATCTCTGGCTTGCATCACACAAGTTATACTTTCTGTTTCACTACTAAAAGGCAGCAAGCTGTTCGATCTTTTCTCCTTTCATTCAATATGATAATCAATTTCAATAGAGGATAATGAGGAGGCAGGATCTAAAAATAATAGATTTGAAGAGTAAGTATGATGGCAGTGACCCTTCTTGTGTTAATTGGAATTTTTACATTTAACTTGGTGTGGGACTGTTCTTCACTTTTCTGAGAGAATTCGGGTATCACACACACACACACACACACACACACACACACACACACACACACACACACAACCGACTCAGGACAGGCGATGTGGGGTTTGGCAGAAAAATGGGGCTTGGAATGTAGCAGGGACACTGACATTCATGAGAATGGAGTCTGGTCAGGCTGCAGGTAGGCAGAAGTGTGTTGGCCAGGTGAATGTTGCTTTGTCAGGCAGTCCCCCAGAAGACAGCAGCTTTTATTTAGTTTTACAGCACATTCCCACTCTGGCTGGGCAAGCAGAGCTGTGGGGTGAGAGAAACACTTATATCAGTAGAAGGCAGGCAGTCTACCATATTTGAATAGTGCCTTTAGCAGATAAGAATCTCCAGCTTTCCAAAAAACATGAAGAGGCCACAGAATTAGAGCTAGCCACAGACACAGTTCTTAACTTTCTCAGGTCCTGGAAAGTGATGCTAACTGCTGGATGCCAAACAATACAAATTAGTAAAGATACTTGTAACATAAGGAGACCAGATCACATAGGGTAAGTTTTTTTTTGAAAAGAGATGAGGTTATGGAAGTCACTGGAGTTTTTATGTGAGACACACTCTTGGCAGGATCTCTACAGAAAAAGCATTGCTCCATTTGCAGAGAGAGGGTTTGTAAAATCATTGGTGGTCAGATTGTCTTGGCGAGAAGAAAAGAGCAGGCTGCTCATTTCTGACAGATAAGAGAAGACTTCAATGGGAATCTTGTTGCTGACACATCTCTGCAGGCAGCAGTTGCCACTGTAGTGGCCGTTTTGGCACCCAATGTTCCTGTCTCCAGAAGCCCAATCGTAGCATCGCACTTCAAAGAGCCAGAGATAGACCCAACATCTGTTGATCTTTCACTTGTAATCTACAGTGCACAGTAATAGCATTACCAATATGTTCGGAAAAGCCCTGATCAGAATTCATTTTGAGCATTGCAATTATTTGGAGCTCTTGGTACATATTATACTTTAACTTCATTTAGTGCCAGATAGCCATATGCATCTCCATATTTGGGTTTCGAATAAATTTATATACTTATTCATATTGTGTTTTTGTTAACAACTTATGTTGGTTGGTTGGCTGGGTGTGGGGGAGGGGGGAGGGAGGGTCAAACAAACAGTGAGGTCATCGGTCCCATGACCTAGGATGGTAGAAATCAAGGGAGGAATGACACAAAGAGCACAGTCCAGTTAAGGGGAAGGGACAATGGGCACACAAAGAGGGAAAAGGGATGTCAGGGCAGCAGAAAGATGAAAGAACAGGAGTGGGGTGGGTGAAAATGACGATAGCAGGGGCACCTCAGAAACGCTACACATGGTGGGGCACCAACACCACTACTGACCCACCCCGACACCCACACCACACAATTATCACAATACAATGGGGACAACACCAGGGGAAGAAGACATAAGAAAATGGGAAACAAAACTGCACAACACACCACTCAAAACAGTGAAAAAAGGTGGGGAGAACCTGGCTGGTGTGGAGGCAAGGTCAAGGTCTCCATAACCAATGTCTACGCGGACTGAGGGACTCAAATTCCAGAGGAACTTAAGCCTGAGAGGACAATTCACATTCGCGAAGAAAACCAAGGACAAACATAACCATGCACGGGTCATCCACTAAAACCTGTGATAAGGAAGGTGGGAAGGTATATTTACTGCGAAGGACCAAAAGGTGGGGACAGTCCAGTAAAATATGAATCACCATGAGGGGAGTCCCACAACTGCAAAGGAAGACAGCTCATTGCAGGATTAAAAACCATGCATCAACCTAGTATGGCAAATATGAAGATGGCAGAGGATGGTAGATTCCTGTCAGGAGAGGCAGAGGGAAGAATAACATGTGGCCGGAGTTTCCTGGATTGCACAAAGTTTATTAGGCAGGGGGGCAGCCTCCCAAAAGTCAGAAAGTCAGCCCAAGATTGAGCAAAAAGGAATTTGATGTTAAGCCATAAATCTGGCCCTGGAGGGGACACAATAACTGATCAGAGATCATCCATCCTGATAGTTGCTCTGGTAAGGAGACAGAAGGTCCAAGATTCAAGGAACCACATGAGCCAACAAGCCACCACCCATTCTAGTAACTCACACGAGACATTGGTCAGGCTGACTAACTGGTAACTATCAAGGGATGAGACATCCTTGCCAGAGTTAAGGGCAGGAACCACAATATTGTCTCTTCATTGAGAGGGAAAAATACTTTGCAACCAAATACGGTTAAAAACCTGGACGAGATATTGTCATTGTGGAGGATTGAGGTGCTGAAGCGATTTGTTATGGATGGAATCAGGGCCAGGAGCTGAATCGTGGGAACGGGAGAGGGCCAGAAGCAGCTCCTATTCAGTGAAAAGCTCATGGTAGAATTCTGCCTGACAAGGGGAGGGAGGGAGGTGTTGCTGAAGGTGGGCAGTTAGGCCAGCAGATGTAGGTGGCCAGTCAGGAGGGAGATAGAGATTGCAAACCATGACCACAGATTTCAAGTGGATCCGGACACCAACTGCTTCCAATGTGGTACGAAGTCGGATCCATGTAGTAACAATACATGTATGAACCAATGGAAGCCACAAAGGACCAACCCAGTTCCAACAGAGAGCAAGGAACACATGAAGGGTCAATGAAGGAACATCAGTAAAATGAGATTCCTGGAGAACAACACAAGATGCCGAGTAAAAGGCAATAAGGGATTGTAACTCTGGGAGGTGATGGCAGTATCCATGACAGTTCCATTGAATAAGCACAGAGTGGGTATCCAAACAGGTAGTGAATAGGCTGGAGCCAATCATGCCACTGGGTCATCATCCAGCACCAACAAGAATCAGCTGACATCAATAAACAAGAACAAGACTCAGGTTGTAAGGGAGGAGATGACACCTCTGGGGCTATCAGTGGTGGGGGGTGGAGGGGGACCTTGTCCAGGGACTTCTTCTTCTTCTTCTTCTTCTTCACAGGCTGAGGAGGTCAGGGCACAGAGGGAGAGCGGCCTTCGGTAAGATCCAGAACTGAAAGAGAGCAGACAACCTTGGGGCGCACAGACTGTGTCCCATGGCTAAGTTGTGGGAACAAGACTCTGGCCTGACAGATGCCAATGGGAGCGGCCCCAGGAGGGAGTCCTATCACTGGCAGGCACCGAAGAAGAGGAACACCCCTTCGGCCGGGAGGGGGAGCGGCACCCGGAAGGGAGAGTGTAGGAACCACTGTGAAGGGGGAGAGGAGAGGGGTACAGGACTGGGGTAAGGAAGAAGGCGGAGGAGGAAAGAACATAAGAGAAGCAAAAGAAGAAGTCATCAACACAGGATGAAGTCAGACATATTTCTTATGAGCCTCAGTGTAAGCTAAATGATCAAGGGACTTATAATCTTGTATCTTCTTTTCTTTCTTATTAGCCAGCCAATCTGGTGAATGTGGAGAGTGACAGTCATGAGAATGCGAGGGCTCCCCTTATGGAGTGGGTCCACTGTACACTGGGATGACATGTGCCTGAAATGCGAGCACCAAAAGCACCTCTTGGGTGGCAGTACGTACGGCTTCACATCACACTGATAACATATAAGCTTGAGAGTATCTTCATCGAAAGCCAGAATAAAGGCAGCAGTATCAGTGCAATTGCCCTTATGACTTTTCTGCACAAGGCAAACAAAATGAACGCCCCATCGTTCTTTATCAGTTTGAAGGATGAGGTTCCTACGAGAAATGATCCCCTGAATGATATTCAAAGACTCGTGAGGTGTAATGGACACCATGACATCCCCAAGATGATCACAAGCATGAAGGGCTGCAGATGGGCAGTAGAAGTTTTAATCAAAAGTGAACCTAACCACATCCTGCCGAGACACTTTACTTTGCCAAACAAGTCTTCGATATTTTCCACAAAAAATAACAGCTTTGTGATAATGAATGTTTCCCTGTCCACCCCAGTACAGAAATGTTTCACCCCAATCTGGTGAGTCTGACCCTCCTCCCAGGGAGTAGACAGGGAAAGGATGCAGGGTCATAAGAAGCAGCATTCAATGATCTGTTGCCAGCCGAAGAAATGGCTGTAGAAGAACTGTCAGATTTTTGGAGCTTGATACAGTTCATACACAAATCATTCACCCTGATACCACCCACTCCAATCAGGGGCTCTGCACAACAGCACCACCCAGACACAGCAAGGGCTGTCTGGCTTAGTGGCTGATGCCAGGAGTTCCGATGCTCAGGAATGACAAGCAACCACTTCTAGGCATACATGGGCAGGCAAAAGCTAAGGTATCAGAAGTGTGATGCCTGTATTGTCATAGAGCTCAATAAGATGGGCACATAACAGCCTCATCACACAGACTGGCTACAAGTGCTGGTGATCTAGTGGGTTGGAGGGGGGCTATAGCTGGGGAGGAAGAGAGGAAGGAAGGGGAGAGAGGAATCCACCTTACAGCTCCTAGGGAGGGAGTTCTTCCCCAAATGGTTCACACTACAGAGAGAAAATTTAGAAGTGAAGGTCAAACCCCTAAGGGGGACGAAAAATGCAAAAGATGAAAAAGATAGGCAAGGCGAACCAAACTGCAAGGAATACAGGAAACCTGGTGGATAGCCAGGTTGGCATAAGTAAGAACATTGACACCGGGGAAGGAGCAAGGACGGGGAGGGAGGGGCACAGGGAAGAAATGCAGCCTGCAAAGAAAGAATGGGCTGCAATACATCAGGGCCCCATGAGCACCACGCACCGGCTTGTGAAAGAACTGCGCACCCCCCAAAGGGTGTTAACGCCTTAAATATTTACATTTTAATATTAGGCAGTTCCCCCCCTTTAGAAACCCCAGCTAGGGCCTTAAAATTTCATTGTGTTTATTAACCCATTCGACTACAGTAATGTAGCTTGGTCTTAAGGGAGTGTGCCTGTCCATAATTAATTTCATTATTCAGATTTTGACATTCAACACACATGGGGTTTTGCACCATGTCTCCTCCTATGAATAAAATACAGTGGAACCTTGCATAGCAAGCATAATTTGTTTCAGAACCTTACTCATAGCACAAAACACTTGTTAAGAAAAACAATTTATCCCACATAAATTAACGTAAAATACAATGACGTGTTCCATGTAGAAAAAGTACTTACAGTTTTATCTTATTCATGCCATTTATTCAAAGAAAATTATACATACAGGATTATATATTTTATTATTCACGATACGTAACTAATTGTTTTTTTTTACTAGGAAGTTATCTATAGTCATTTTTTTCTGCTGATGGTTCAACACTTGGTGAAAATGTGACACAGCATTACCATCAAATAAATTTGTAGCACATGTAGGCACTTCTTTATTGAGATGATGATTTTCACTGTATGATGCAACTAATTCCCAAGCTTTCAGCATTTCTCTTATTGGGCCAGAAGATTGCTGCTTTGCTGTTACCACCTCTTCTGCCTCCTCCTCCTCCTCTGGAGAACTTCTCTCCACAACTTCCTGCTGTGAAACACACTGCAACTGCATAAGTTGGTCATTTCTTGGCTGTGATCTGCCACAATCTCATCAATATCATTATTATCCACTTCTAGTCGCATGCACTTAGCCAAAGACAATCTCGTTGATTACAGGCTCCACAAGTACTGACACAAATTCCTGAGAGTCACATTCGACAACACACTCCGGCCAAAGCTGCTTCCACAAAGAAGTGAGAGTTATCTTGGTATCCTCTTCCTATGCCTACTCAATCATCTTGATGCAGGCAATGATGTTGATGTATTTCCAAAACTCTCAGAGTGAAATTGATAGCTTCAGTCAACTCAAAGCAATGGTCGAAGAGTGCTTTATTGTAGAGCTTCTTAATGTCAGAAATAATCTGCTGGTCCATATGCCATAATAACAGAGAGGTGCTGGAATGCAGAAATTGGATCTTGATGAACTGAAATTCTTTGAAGAGGTTGTCTTTTAGGCCTGGACAATGGGCAGGGGCATTGCCCATAACAGGCAAGACGTGGAGTGACAAATTCATCTCAAGCAAATATTTTTTTTTTTCACTGAAGGACCAAACAGTTCATTGATCCAATCACAAAAAAGATCACGTCACCCAAGCCTTACCACTGGATCTCCATATCACATTTAGCCTGCTCTTCTAAACTTTACACTTCTTGAAGGCTTTTGGAGTTTCTGAATAGTAAACAAGCAGTGGTTAAATTTTCAAATCATCACTTGCATTGGCACACAATAGCAGTGTGAGAGGCTCTCTCATTGGCTTGTGACTGACCAATGCATTCTCCTCTGGTGTTAAAAATGTACGCTTCAGCATCTTTTTCTAGAACAGACCTGTCTCATCACAATTAAAAACCTGTTGTGGCAGATAACCCTCAGAATCTACGAGAATCTTTAAGTTTTCAGCTGCCTTTGACTGCTTCACCATGCCTCACAACATTGTGGATGCCGGTTCTTCTCTTAAACTTCTTGTACTACCCACAGCTTCCCTTAAACACTTCCTCAGCCATTGATGATCCTGGAGTCTTCTTAACAAGGTTGGTGAAAATCATTCTTGCCTTCTCACAAATGATGTTCTTGTCAATAGTGTCACCTTGCAATTTCTTTTCTTTTATCCATACAAGGAGAACTTTCTGACATCATCCATAATACAAAACCATTGTTTAGATATACTTTTGTCACTCCCTTTGAAGCATCTATCTCCTTAATCTTGTCCTTGTTCTTGAGGATAGTGCAAATAGTTGATGCAGGCTGAGGGTATATGAGTGCTAAACCAGCAATTCTCACCCCACATTCGCGTGTTTTATTTCTAAGGTCATATTCTTTCTGTTACAGTCATCTTCTTGCAGCTTTATTTTCAAGGACATTCTACGAAGGTTATTAAAATTTGCGCACAAAAAAGCACTGTGTGAACATAAGTCTAGAAAAATGTGTGATCACAAGCTGTACTAAGATGGTAGCAGAAAGAACACTATACCCAGACTGCAGTACATACTAAAGACATTGTCCATATGCCACTACTAACAATGAAAGGTGTTCATAGTGCTGAAAGTTTCCCCTGCTGCATGCGAATGGCTAGTGACGATGCACTAAATTGTAATCACTCATTATGCAAAACATCGCTCACTAAGCAAGTAATTTTTTTACAATTTGTTTTGCACATTATGTGAATTGCACACTGTAGGAAGTGCTCGTTAAGCAAGGTTCCACTGTATAGGATCTCAATTTTGCAAGATGTTCGACCTTTTTTTTTTTTTTTTTGGCATTATTTCACAACATCACTATGCAACACTGCAACTGGCAGACGGTTTCCTGGCAACACATTAAATTTAATCTTGTTTTATAACATATTTGTTCTAAAAGAAAAGGATATATTCAGTCACAGGTGACAACTCATTCATGCAGCTCATAGTTCAAATCAAATACTACACAGCTACTACAAAGGAAAATATCACCTTAAACAAATCCAATAGGAACTAATTCACTTTAAGTTTTACTTTATTAACAGAGTATATTTATTCAACACAAAATTATTTCAATCTGTATTTGAAAACAACAAAAAGGAAGAAAGTAGGGAGTACAACAGACATCACAACTAGCACTAAGAAAAGAGTTGTTAAAATAATTATAGCCTGTCACAAATAACACAAAATATCTAAGTGGCTACTGCACATGTTATTTTTCAATAACACGTGCAGTAGCTACTTAGATATTTTGTGCTATAAAAGTTCCCAGCAATCCTCTCATAACATACATTTTCTGCAGACAACTTCAAACAGTTTGTGTAATGTGCAAATATTTCAGGAACAGACAGAGAAATGTCCTTTGTACTGTTTCTTCTGTTTGGTGACAAAATAAGAGATTCCCTTCTGCGTAGTTCACTTTGTCTCTTGCGTTCTCGGATTTCAGCAGCATCATCATTCTGAAAACAAAACCAAATGGCAAGATTAGAGTTGTTAAATAAAATTAAAGAAATTTAATAGCCAAATACATCCCAGCGACATTTAAAAGATAAACAAACTCATTCTGAAGTATGGTGATGGAAATTTTAATGTGCTCGAGTTGTGTTTCTGCGTTATCATAAAGTATGGTGGTGAAAACTCTGTAAATGATTGACTGTACGTAATTCTCCACTCAGTGTCAACTCCTGAAGTTCAGGGCAGGACTGTCACTCGTTAACTGAGCCGCAAGTGTAATTCCCCCCCCCCCCCCCCCCTAGGCAGTGCAGTTTTTTGAAGCTATGTTCACATAACATTCATGTGCCATTCAGTCTTCAATTGTGGAAGTGTCAAACCACTATTGTAACATCATTTTATAAATGCAAGAACATTCATAGCTACACCTAAAATTGAATGAGAGCACATTTTTCAGACAAATATGTTTTCTGAACTTGACTAGAACAAGGGATCGGCTGGTAGGACATGTCCTGAGGCATCAAGGGATCACAAATTTAGCACTGGAGGGCAGTGTGGAGGGTAAAAATCGTAGAGGGAGACCAAGAGACGAATACACTAAGCAGATTCAGAAGGATGTAGGTTGCAGTAGGTACTGGGAGATGAAGGAGCTTGCACAGGATAGATTAGCATGGAGAGCTGCATCAAACCAGTCTCAGGACTGAAGACCACAACAACAACATGTTTTCTGAAATGTCCTCTCAGTGTGGTTTTCTAAGAATATATCTCATTTTAAAACTCAATTCACACATTTCAAGTAAGCCACTGAGTAAGACATACTGAACAGCACCAAGGCAGTTACAAATGGCAACTTCTAAGTTAAATGCAATAGTTCACTTAGTTTCAAACTACAAATGGCAAATTCTAAGTTAAATCCAATGTTTCACTTAGTTTTAAGTGGAGAAAGAAGCCAGTGGCCACAGGAACATATCCATATCATATTCTGAGGCACATACAGTAACTAAGAACATCAACATTAAATGACAGCAATCCATGAAATTTCTAGTTGTTGTTGAGGTCTTCAGATTGGTTTGAGGCAGTTCTCCACAAAATTCTATCTCATTCAAGTCTCTTCATCACTGTGAAACTACATCAACCTGAAGTCACTTGACCATTTTTTGCTATAGTCATGCCTTCATGCCCTGGTCTCCCTCTCCAATTTTTCATCCCATCCCCCTCTCTCTCCAACAAACTTCCCTCTGTTACCAAATTAATTATTCTCTGATCTCTCATGAAGTGTCCTGTCAACCTGTCCCTTCTGTTACTGAAGGTGTGCTGCACAACACTTTTCTCTTCAATTACACGGAGTACCTCTTTATCAGTTACTTGATCTAACCATCTAAACTTTGGTGTTCTTCTGAACAAGGCTACACTCCAGATTAACACATACAGGACAGACTTCCTAACAAAAAATTTATATTACATGTTTCCAGAAACATTTTTCTCGTTATCGCACTTCTGCTTTTTATATCCTCTTTACTTCAGCCGTTTACAGGTTACCAAATTGTAAAACTCATCTACTACTTGTAGTGATTCATCATGTACTATTGTACATCATCTACTTACCGAGTCTACAATAGTGTATCATCTGCTTATAGTGCTTCAACATCTAAATAAAGCTCATAAAGAGTGCTGGGAATAAAAAACAGAGAGACTGGATTTTAAGAAGTCAAGTAGAGTGGCATCAAGTCTCTTAAGAAAACTAGGAGGAAGTCGACCCCCATCTACAAAGGTCCTGAAGTCACACCAGGCCAGACTGCAAACAGAATAACTTCCCTCTTCGCAGCACCCTCGTATAAGCTACATACAAGAATGGTTAAGAAAGGGTTTAGTAAGCTTTATGGAGATTTCATCTTAGACAATACCAATGCGGCACATACACAAATTTAAAAAAAGGGCAAAACCTCAGGATTTGATGGGATACATCCAGAGTTCCTCATCAACTGCAGAAACAAGACTCTTAAATTGCTCGCAAAGTTCTTCACCAATATAAAGCTATTGGGTAACATTCTAAAAGCCTTCAAAAGAACAAAAACCATAATATACAAATAAAGCTGTTGGCTATCAACTAATCGCCTTCCTGAGTTTGCTGCTGCAAACTTTTAGAAAGTCATCCTTAACAAATCAGTCCAAAGATCCATTAAGTTGTTCCCATCAAATATAAGTTATTCCCATTGAATACACATGACTCAGGCGTAATAGAAGCTGTACAAACCACGAACTTACCTTAACTACTCACATAAAAGCTGGGTTCCAACAATGACTTCAAACAACAGTGGTTTTTGCTGATTTTGCAGCTGCCTATGACACAGTACAGAAACAAGGACTCCTACACAAACTCGCAAATGTTATATAATACCAAACTATAATGAGGCTCACAAACAATATGTTATCTCAGAGATGCTTCCAAGTGGTCCTCAGCAATTGATTGCATAAACAAAAGAAACTTAAGAATGGTCTTCCCCAGGGTTCAGTTTGGGCAACAGTTTTATTCAACTTATATACATCTGGTCTTCCTGAAACACAATTGAGGAAGTTCATTTATGGGAACGATTTCGCTTTGGCCACTCAACAGAGAAGTCTTGAAGCAGGTGAAAAGCTACTCTCTGCAGATCTAAGTTTAATGGGTGAATACTTCAAAAAGTAGACATTAGCACCACATCCAGTAACAATAGAATGGCCAAGTCCTCCATGACCAAGCCCTCCCAAAGTACCTAGTAGTAAGTCTTGATAAAACCTTGTCATGCAAAGCACACACAGAAAACTGCAGCAAAGCCGAGGCAGTACAATATCACCATATAGAAGCTGAGTGGTACCTTATGGAGTGCAAGAGCTACAATACTAAGACGTTCTTCCTTAGGATTTGTCTACTTTACTGCCGAATACTGTGCCCTGGTGTGACTTGAAAGCTCATATGTGTGAAAAATCGATGTTGAGTTAAATACAGCAATGGGGACAATACATCAGATCATCTCCTTTCCACTGGTTACCACCTTCAAGCCGCACTGTGCCATGAGATCTTCAAAGAGAGAATGCACTTCTCAAGGAGTACGGAAAATAATTAAAATTCCTCAGCTCCCAATCTACTCAGATGTGCCCGCACTTGGAATGAGCCGATTATAATACAGTCAGTTACCTATCATACTGGCAGATCACTGCACATTGGTAGGTTGTTGGAGTTAAGGGCACCAAATTACAAGGTCATCAGTCCCTTTGACCTATACTTATTGAACTATGAATAATCCTCAGAGGAAGGATACAAAAGGCAAGTCCTGAGAAGCCCAATTGTAACCAAGATACAATAAGACGGAGAGAAAATCAAGGAGAAGTAGGTGGGAAGTGAGAGGGGGTAATATGGGTGAGCCGCTCTGCCCAGAATGAGCTGGAAATCCCTGGAGCATTGGATGCAGCGGGAGATGCACCATCTGCAACCCCCCAGCACCATCTCACTGTCTGTTACCCCAAGAAAACGAGCAGCACAGACAAGAAGATAATATTTGAGGAATGACAAAACATTTAAAGTGGCAAACATAAAAGAATAAGAAGAATAAAAAGGTGGGAAGGGTAGGGGCCAGGCTGGACTGGCAAGCAATTACTGCTGAGGGCCCTGTTACGCCAGAGCAGGTGAGAAGTGCCCCTTCAAACCCTCAGGCGGTCAATGAGGCCAAAGAGACAAGTAGTAACCACCTTCAACAGTGAATGTAAAACCAGGTCAGCCACTTTGGCATCATCTACTAACACCAGAGGTAGTGTGTCACAAAGTTTAAGATATTGCCGCAAAGTGGCCAAATTCGAACAATCTAGCAAGATGTGGCCACCGTCAGGCGGGCACCACATCGGCATTAAGGTGGATTCTCACCTCAGAGAATATGGCCATTGGTCAGCCAAGTGTACCCAGTGCATAGCTGACAAAGGACAGTGGATTCCCAGCAAGAAGTGGGAAGGGGAGACAACCTGGTCATGGTCTCCTTTATTGCCCTCAGTTTGGAGAGTCCAGGGCAGACCATTCTGAGTTCCAGACCTCCAACAATTGATGGCACAGAGTTAACTGAAGGTCCACTTCTGGCCCCACCATTTCCAAAACCAGCATCCTGGTAGCCAACTTTGCCAACCGGTCAGCATGGCCATTTTCTAAGATCCTCACATATCCATGTGAGCAAAGTTGACCAGCCATGCAGCTTGATGGAGGTCAGAAAGAAGATCCTGGATAGTCGTAATTAATTGGTAATGAGGATAGCACTGGTCTATAGCCCAACGGCTGCTCAGTGAGTATCTGCAGAATGAAGCATCCTGCTGGTGCAAGAATAAGCATGGGTAAGGGCTCATTTGATGGCCCACGATTCATCAGTGTGCGTCAATTTGGCAGGAGGCATAGTTCACTGCACTGTGCATGTGTGTAAGCAAAACCTGTTCATCTATCGACCATTGAGCTGTCAGTGTATACCACATACAAACCCAGAAATGCATAGAGGACAGCCAGGAACTGGCAGCAAAACACCATGGGGTCAACTGCCTCTTTTGGTCCAAAGGATAAATCGAGACAGATCCATGGAGGCATACTGATTGCTGCCTAACAAGAGATAACAGTGAGGGAATTTGGAAGTCCTGAGCAGAGACACTGTAGTTGAACTGCAATTGTGACTCCAGTTCTGGGTCTCTGTTGTGGAAGGTGGATCTCCCTACCAGGAAAATGGGCACAGTAGTTTGTATGCGTAGGGGTGCCACAAACATGTATAACATAACTGAGTAGCTGTTGTTGGTGCTTGATCCTAAATGGAGGGACCCCAGCCTTTGTGAGTAGGCTGTTCACAGGGCTAGTTCAAAAGGCTCCTGTTGCAAGTCAAACTGCACAGTGGTGTGTGGTGTGCAGTAACTGCAATGGAGAAGGTGAGGCTGAATCATCTGCCAGACTCCCATAATCAAGGTGGGAAAAGATCGGGGTTTTATAAAGCTGCAGAAGGGTAGTGCACCCCAGCTGATGTTACTGATGCAACAAAGTGTATTAAAGTGTAGCCAGCATCTTTGCTCAAGCTGGCGAAAATGGGGAAGTCACAAAAGCCAGGCATATAAGAACAGTCCCAAAAAGTAATAAGTAAATTGTCATCGAGGTTAAGTTCTGATTGTGGATGAACAGTACGACATCAACAGAAGTGCATGACATGAGTCTGAGCAGCTGAAAACTGAAAGCCGTAAGTGGGGGCCCATGACTGCGCTTTGCAAATGGCACCCTGCGGTCAGCATTCAGCAACACCCATGCTAGAAGAGGAATAGTAAAAACTAAAATTGTCGGCATACAAGGAGGGCGACACTGAAGACCCCACAGATGTTGCTAGACTGTTGATGGCCACTAGAAAGAGAATTAATACAGAGGCCTGTGGGCCCCTACTCTCTTGGATATGGAGATGTGGGAAGCACCAACTCGAACTTGGAGGTAAAGTTCTGATTGTGGATGAACAGTACGACATCAACAGAAGTGCATGACATGAGTCAGTGTGAAAAGAAGCTCCAGACAAAAATCACAAGTGGGCCCCAGAGACGCCACTCAGAGAAATCAGCGAGGATATGGCGTCGTCATGTGATGTCATAAGCATTTTGTAGGGCACAGAAGACAGCAATAAGGTGCTGACATCAGTTGAAAGCTGTCCTGATGACAGACTCCTGGCAAACCAAATTATCAACAGTGGAGCAGCCTTGACGAAAACTGCCGTGGGACGGAGCCAGAAGATCCCGAGACTCAAGGAACCAAACCAACAGCTGGGTCACCATACATTCAAGTAATTAACATTAGTGAGACTAATTGGGTGATAGCTGTCCATCTCTAGGGGATGCTTACGCAGTTTCAGCACTGGGGCAACGACGCTTTCCTCCCATTGAAATGGGAACTCACTCTTGCTGCAGACACGAGTGAGGATGGTACAGAGATGACGCTGACAACCCACTGGTAAGTGTTTGAGCATTTGGTTGTGGATGCAGTCAGGCCCAAGGACTGTATCAGGGCAAAATCCTAGGGCAATGAAGAATTCCTACCCATTGAATGGTGCATTATAGAGCTCCAGGTGGTGTGTAGTGAAAGATAAGTGCAGTCGCTCCACCCACTATTTAAGGACACCAAAGGCAGTTCGATAATTCTCTCACACAGAGGCTGGAGCATAATGCAGAGATGTCTGGTATCCATAGGGCCGTCGGATCTTCGCCCAAACCCATGAAGGATGGGTATGTGGTCCAATGGTTGAAACATACCATTCCTAGCATTCTTGCTTCCACCATTTCAATATGTGGCAGACCTGGGCATGGAGCCATTTAAAGGCAATGAGGTGCTCCATCGATGGCTGCCACTTATGGTATTGGAGAGCCTGCCTATGATCTCCAACAGCCGATCGATTTCTGCAGTCCACCAAGGTACTATATTCCGATCACAAAGAAAAGAATAGAAGATTACTAAGTCAGTTGCCTATAGTATTGCTGCTGTTGTAATCTGCACAGCTGCGTTAATACCTCCATGTAGTGGGGAGATAAGAATGACTGTGGAGGTGAAAGCATCCCAGTCAGCACTGTGATGAGTCCATCTGGGTCGGTGCCCATGAGAGTGAACCTGAAGGAGGAACGGAAGATCAGGAAGTGGTCACTACCACACAGGTCATCTTGGACCTACCAGTGGATGGATGGGAGAAGACTAGGGCTGCAAATAGGAAGGTCAATGGCCGATTAAGTTCCATGTGCCACAATGAAGTGTGTGGGGGCACCAGTTTTCAAGAGACAGAGGTTGAGATCTGCCAGGAAGTTTTCAATGTCTTTCCCACAGGCAGTGATTGTGGTTACACCCCACAAATGGTTAAGGTCATCAAAGTACTTAAGATTAGGAAAGACAGAGGGAGCTGAGAAACCAATGCAGACAATATGCTCTGGGACACTCCATTATCAACAGACAGATAAGCATTACAGATGGTAAAATTCTGAAATTCTCTTATCCAAATAGCCACAGCCTCCAAATTTGTATTAAGAGGCACATGCTCATTATATATGGAGTTTAGAACATATGGGCGAACTCCATCTGACACCCATCATTAACAGCACAATTTTTAAAATAGCCCCAGTCCCAGTAAACAAGAAAGGGCAGGGGGGGGGGGGGGGGGGGGGGGGTGTCCCCCCATTGCTGGAAACCAAGTTTCCTGAAGGGCAACACAGTAAAATTCCAGTAGGGAATCATGCTGTCAGTATACAGTGGGGGCATGAAGGGACCAAGGAGGCAGATTACATTGCTGGGTCACCTGCCGCCACTGCCTAAGAGGGTATGGTATCAAGACGCATAGGTTCTGAGACGTTGTGTGGTGCCTCAGGGCCCATCGGCATCACGGCCTCTGCCACTAAAGCAGAATATATGGAATCCAGTGGCATAGGAACCATTGTAATCTCCTTTGTCTTGGAAGATTTCCTTTTGCCTTTCTTCTCCTTAGGGGGTTTGATGACTGGGAGGGTTTCCCTGAATTAGTTTCAGGGACTGAGGAAGACAGATAAGCCCTATGACCAGCAGCCTGTGGCTCCTTTAGCCACTGGCTGGAAACCAGTAACAGACCAGCAGAAGCCTTAGAGGGGAGTGTCCACAGGAGCCCCTTCCTGGTGTGAGAAGCCGGACGAGGGTGATGCGTCTTTGGGTGGGTATGGGGATCAATATCTCTGGCAGTTGGGAAGCCACTGATCCCAAAGTGGTGGATGTGAGCGAAGCAGCAAGAGGAGAGCTCCCAACCGTCAGGGGGGCAGGCATAGTCAAAAGGCCCTGAGGGCTCGCTGTCGGAAACATAACAGTCGTGAGGGCCATCTGAAGAGAGAGCAACATCATTATAGCTGAAGCATACAACATTGACATGTGTGCAGGATGTAGATGCCCTTACATTTTCTTGGCCTCTTGGTAAGTTAACCTGTCCAAAGTCTTATATTCCTGCATTTTTTCCTCTCTGTGAAAGATGGTGCAGTCTGGTGAGCATAGAGAATAGGGCTCTCCACAGCTGATACAGACAAGTGGGGGAGGGAGAGGGTGGGAGGGAGGCACAAGGAATATTCCCATGCAACAGTCTCTAAAGATTGTGCTGGCATTGCAACACAAAGAGATGTGCCCAAATTTCGTATTGCAGAAACTTCCTGGCAGATTAAAACTGTGTGCCCGACCGAGACTCGAACTCGGGACCTTTGCCCTTCGCGGGCAAGTGCTCTACCAACTGAGCTACCGAAGCACGACTCACGCCCGGTACTCACAGCTTTACTTCTGCCAGTACCTCGTCTCCTATTCTTCATATTGCAGCATTGTATAGGGTGGGGACCATACGTATTGACATCACATTAGTATACCATCTCTGTGACCTTTTCAGGCAACAAATAACTCTCAAAGGCCAAGATGAAGGCCCCGTAAGCAACCCTATTGTCTGTTGGCCCCCTGTGGACATGATGGAGAAAGTGTTCACCCCAGCACTCCAAGATGGCATGTAGCTCATCATCAGACAGCAAAATGGGGTCAAGATGAAAAATGATGCCTTGAACCATGTGTAGACTACACTATGTGATCAAAAGTATCCGGACACCCCCCAAACCAAACATTTTTCATATTAGGTGCATTGTGCTGCCACCTACTGCCAGGTACTCCATATAAGCGACCTCAGTCATTAGACATCGTGAGAGGGCAGAATGGGGCACTCCGCGGAACTCACAGACTTCAAAGGTGGTCAGGTGATTGTGTGCCACTTGTGTCATACGTCTGTACGTGAGATTTCCACACTCCTGAACATCCCTACGTCCACTCTTTCCAATGTGGTAGTGAAGTGGAAACGTGACGGGACACCTACAGACCTTGTCTGTTGACTGACAGAGACTGCCAACAGTTGAAGAGGCTCGAAGTGTGTAATAGTCAGACAACTATCTAGACCATCACACAGGAATTCCAAGCTGCATCAGGATCCACTACTAGTACTATGACAGTTAGGCGGGAGGTGAGAAAACTTGGGTTTCAAGGTCGAGAGACTGCTCGTAAGCCACACATCATGCAGGTAAATGCCAAATAACGCCTCGATTGGTGTAGGAAGCGTAAACATTGGATGACTGAACAATGGAAAAATGTTGTGTGGAGTGACGAATCACGGTACACAATGTGGCGATCCGATGGCAGGGTGTGGGTATGGCGAAAGCCCGGTGAACGTCATCTGCTGGCGTGTGTAGTGCCAGAAGTAAAATTAGGAGGCGGTGGTGTTTTGGTGTGGTCGTGTTTTTCATGGAGGAGGCTCGTACTGCTTGTTGTTTTGTGTGGTACTATCACAGCACATGTCTACATTGATGTTTTAAGCATGTTCTTGCTTCCCATTGTTGAAGAGAAATTTGGGGATGGCGATAGCACCTGTTCATAATGCACGGCCTGTGACAGAGTGGTTACACGGCAATAACATCCCTGTAATGGACTGGCCAGCACAAAATCCTGACCTGAATCCTATAGAACACCTTCGGGATGAAACTTCCTGACAGATTAAAACTGTGTGCCAGACCGAGACTCGAAATCGGGACCTTTGCATTTCGCGGGCATATGCTCTACCAACTGAGCTACCCAAGCATGACTCATGCCCCGTCCTCACAGCTTTACTTCTGCCAGTACCTCGTCTCCTACCTCCCAAACTTTACAGAAGCTCTCCTGCAATATCCTTTCTTTCAGGAGTGCTAGTTCTGCAAGGTTTGCAGGAGAGCTTCTGTAAAGTTTGGAAGGTTGGAGACAAGGCACTGGCAGAAGTAAAGCTGTGAGGACGGGGCGTGAGTCGTGCTTGGGTAGCTCAGTTGGTAGAGCACTTGCTCGCGAAAGGCAAAGGTCCCGACTTCGAGTCTTGGTCTGGCACACAGTTTTAATCTGCCAGGAAGTTTCATATCAGCGCACACTCCGCTGCAGAGTGAAAATCTCATTCTGGAAACACCTTTGGGATGTTTTGGAACACCGACTTCGTGCTAGGCCTCACCCACCAACATCGATACCTCTCCTCAGTGCAGCACTCCATGAAGAATGGGCTGTTGTTCCCCAAGAAACCTTCCAGCACCTGATTGAACATATGCCTGCGAGAGTGGAAGCCTTCATCAAGGCTAGTGGTAGGCCAACACCATACTGAATTCCAGCATTACCGATGGAGGGCGGAGCCAGGTGTCCGGATACTTTCGACCACACAGTGTATTATGGAGAGTGATAGTCACCAGAATGTTACCCAGCTTGTCTCAAGCAAGTAACACTCGTGACAGGGCAGGGGATGCTGTTTTAATCAAAACTGGCCCACTCTTCATTTTGGAGATGGCTGCAACTTCCCCAAATTTGTCCACTATATTCTGTACAAAGAACTTCCCCTACAAAGAATAAAAACCCTGTGGCCAAAAAAGAATCCCCATCTGCCCTTGTACAAGCCAGGTAGTTGGAGTTGGGGAGGGGTAACACTTCTCTGCTCGCCGCTTAGCCCTACATTCCTCCCACAGCACAGCAAGGGAAATAAATATTTTGGGGTCATATCTTTCCGCATTGAACGAGTTCTTTCCTTTTGAATAGACCACTGGGGTTGTATGACCACCACCAGCAGAAAGGTTCATTGCTTCATATGCAAGTCAGTCATCCCCCATGGTGCCACCCACTCCGAACAGGAGCTTTCCCCATGGGCGTCAGCCAGCCTCACCATCCTTAGCAATCGCTACCTGGCCAGTAACCCAATGCTTAGTGACCATCTGCCCCAGTCACGATGGGCACATACTCCTTGGTTTACTTGGAGAGGTTTCCACTTGGGCATCAACAATGCACTCCCTGCGTGGTCAGGGGATACCACCGTGCAGGTATGTAATGACACAGCCCACCCTCCCCAACAACAAGATGGCTACCTGCTGGGTTTCGGATGTACTACCGTGGTGGAAAGGGAGAATGCAAAAGTGGAACATACAGCATATTGGGTGTCCTTCCCTGCATGATCCACACTTCTGAAAAATTTGGAAAGTGATGGCAGGTCAAATCTAATAATGGGGACCATGGGTTTATTAATAAAAAGGTGAAGAGAGTGCTGGAACAAACTGGAAAACTGGGCAGCTCAATCATGTATCAGGTCCAAGCAGCGTCTGTGCAAAGAAGAGCACCTGATGGGAAGACAGAGGGAGAAATGTGATATGGAAGTATAGACTTGCAGCACAGAATGCAAATAGTGCTGCAACAGCTCGCGGCCAGAGGTAGCCAAGTGCATACTCATAAAAGAATTGCGAGACCCTTGGGGGGCACTTCAAGTACTGCGAATTTCAACTTGAGCAGAAAGTGGTCAGAAACGTGGAGTAATATTACCCATGAGGAATATCGGATTCTCATAAGATCTTGCAAAAGACCAACTGACATGGAATTACCACAATCCGCTTGGAAAATAATTAATAGGATTCATACAGCCTAGGCTTCTGTGCAACAAGCCTACAATGATGGGGAAAGCTTCAACTTCTAAATGTGACTGTGGCAATGAACATCAAACACTTTGTAACAACCTGTAGGAGACAAGCTTATAATGGTAATCTAGGAGATTTCTTTGCAATGACAGAGACAGCCCTTGACTTAATTGAATATCTGGATATTAATTTGTAGATTTAGTTGCTTCATTCTTTCTTTTTTTTTTAATCATGCAATTCATGAATGTTAGTTGCAGTTCATTTTGTATTGCCAAATATAATAAATAGCATTAATTTGATTTCCTTACCTAATTCCCTTAACATCACCTGACATAATTTTATCAGACTCCATTACCCTTGTTTTACTTTTGTTGGCATACATCTTATGACATCTTTCATGACATTATCTATTTATTCATCTAATCTTCCAAATCCTCTGCTGTCTCTGACAGAATTATGTCAGCGACAAACCACACAATTTATGTTTGTTTCTCTTACAATTAATTTCCTTTCCAATTTCTCCTTCGATATCTTTATTTGGTTGGTTGGTTTGCGGGGAGTAAAGGGACCAGACTGCCATGGTCATCGGTCCCTTTTTCCAAAGACAAAAACCACCCACAGAGAATAAAAACAAGGAACAGAAGAGATCACAGACGATACAAAACAAGAGATACTGAGTCAAAGACAAGACAAAACAAACTAAAACCACACAGAGTGTGACGGTGGTTGGCCGACCATAGACATAAAAAAGGAAAGGCCACCCACTTAGAAACACATTAAAAAATCAGTGTAAAACCATAGGCCAAAGGCCAGAATCAACACAAAACAAGAAAATAAAATAGAAACACTCAGAGTAAATGATAAAATCCCCCTGCCCGAATAAAACGTAAAACTAAGTCAGCCATAGTGGAGTCGTCTGTTAAAAGGGCAGGGAGCGTAGCAGGCAGCGCAAATGTCTGCCTGACCACAGCTAAAAGGGGGCAGGCCAGCAAAATGTGGGCCACTGTCAAAGCTGCCCCACAGCGACATAGAGGAGGGTCCTCCCGGCGCAGTAAATAACTGTGTGTCAGCCGGGAGTGGCCAATGCGGCGCCGGCAAAGAACTACGGAGTCCCTGCGAGGGGCTCGCAGGGATGACCGCCACACAGCCGTCGTCTCCTTGACAGCACGGAGTTTATTGCACATTGGCAGTTCGCGCCATTCATCGTCCCATAGTGCCAAGATTTTGCGGCGGAAGACTGCCCGCAAATCAGTCTCTGGGAGGCCAACGTCCAGAGATGGCTTACTGGTGGCCTCTTTCGCCAGGCGGTCAACATGTTCGTTACCCGGGATACCGACATGACCGGGGGTCCACACAAAGACCACAGAGCGGCCGCAACAGGCGAGAGTATGCAGAGACTCGTGGATAGCCATCACCAGACGAGAACGAGGGAAACACTGGTCGAGAGCTCGTAAACCGCTCAGGGAATCGCTACAGATAACGAAGGACTCACCTGAGCAGGAGCGGATATACTCTAGGGCACGAAAGATGGCGACCAGTTCAGCAGTGTAAACGCTGCAGCCATCCGGCAAGGAACGTTGTTCGGAAAGGTCCCCTAGAGTGAGCGCATATCCGACACGACCAGCAACCATCGAACCGTCAGTGTAAACAACACCAGAGCCCTGATACGTGGCCAGGATGGAATAAAAGCGGCGGCGGAAGGCCTCTGGAGGGACTGAGTCCTTAGGGCCCTGTGCCAAGTCGAGCCGAAGGCTAGGGCGACGAACACACCATGGGGGTGTATGCAAAGTAGCCCGGAAAGGAGGTGGAACAGTGAAACCCTGGAGCCCAGAGAGAAGCTCTTTGACGCGGACCGCTATTGTACAACCAGACCGGGGCCGACGTTCTGGCATATGGATGACCGACCGCGGGAACAGGAGGCGATAGTTTGGATGCCCGGGCGAGCTTAGAACATGGGCAGCATAAGCGGCCAGCAAACGTTGGCGTCGGAACCGCAGTGGAGGTACACCTGCCTCCACCAGTACGCTGTCCACAGGGCTGGTGCGGAAAGCACCAGTGGCAAGGCGTATCCCGCTGTGGAGAATCGGGTCCAGCACCCGTAACGCAGATGGGGATGCTGAGCCATAAGCCAGGCTCCCATAATCCAGACGGGACTGGATTAACGCCTGGTAGAGCCGCAACAGTGTAGAGCGGTCGGCGCCCCAGCGGGTGTTGCTCAAGCATCTCAGAGCGTTTAGATGCCGCCAACACGTCTGTTTAAGCTGCCGGATATGAGGCAGCCAAGTCAACCGGGCATCGAAAACCACCCCCAAAAACCTGTGGGTCTCCACCACAGCAAGGAGTTCGTCGGCAAGATAAAGCCGCGGCTCTGGATGGACTGTTCGGCGCTGGCAGAAATGCATAACGCAGGTCTTGGCTGCCGAAAACTGAAACCCATGCGCTACAGCCCAAGACTGCGCCTTACGGATAGCGCCCTGTAGCTGACGCTCAACAGCTGCAATGCCAGTAGAGCTGTAATAAAGGCAGAAGTCGTCAGCATACAGGGAAGCGGAGACAGAATTTCCCACGGCCGCAGCAAGCCCGTTAATGGCTATTAAAAACAGACAGACACTTAAAACAGAGCCCTGTGGCACACCGTTCTCCTGGACGTGGGAGGAACTATACGAGGCCGCGACTTGCACGCGGAAGGTACGACACGACAGAAAATTGCGGATAAAAATCGGCAGAGGACCCCGAAGACCCCATCCATGAAGCGTAGAAAGAATGTGATGACGCCATGTCGTATCGTACGCCTTCCGCATGTCGAAAAAAACAGCGACCAGGTGCTGACGACGGGAAAAGGCAGTACGGATGGCCGACTCCAGGCTCACCAGATTGTCGGCGGCGGAGCGGCCTTTACGGAACCCACCCTGAGATGGAGCCAGAAGGCCCCGAGACTCCAGTACCCAATTCAAGCGCCGGCTCACCATCCGTTCAAGCAACTTGCAAAGAACGTTGGTGAGGCTAATGGGACGGTAGCTGTCCACCTCCAGAGGGTTCTTTCCAGGTTTCAAAACGGGGATGACAATGCCTTCCCGCCATTGCGACGGAAACTCCCCCTCGACCCAAAGACGGTTGTAAAGATCGAGAAGGCGCCGCTGGCAGTCCACTGAAAGGTGTTTCAGCATCTGACAGTGGATGCCATCAGGCCCAGGAGCGGTATCAGGGCAAGCAGCGAGGGCACTGCGAAATTCCCACTCACTAAATGGAGCATTGTAAGATTCTGGGTGGTTGGTGCGAAACGAAAGGCTCCGACGTTCCATCCGCTCTTTAATAGAGCGGAAGGCCTGGGGGTAATTCGCAGAAGTGGAACTCATAGCAAAATGCTCTGCTAAGCGATTTGCAATGACGTCGGAGTCAGTACAAACTGCTCCATTCAGTGAGAGCGCAGGGACGCTGACAGGTGGCCGGTAGCCGTAGACGCGTCGAATCTTGGCCCAGACCTGCGATGGAGTGACATGGAGGCCAAGGAGGCCAATTGTGGACACATACCGCTCCCAGCACTCCTCCTTGCCTTGGCGGATAAGGAGGCGGGCCCGCGCACGCAGCCGTTTGAAGGCGATAAGGTGGTCGACGGAGGGATGTCGCTTGTGACGCTGGAGCGCTCGCCGGCGATCTTTAATCGCTTCAGCGATCTCAGGCGACCACCAAGGCACAGCCTTCTGCCGAGGGGACCCACAGGAATGGGGAATGGCAGATTCGGTGGCACTAACGATGCCGGTGGTGACCGAGTGAACCACCGCATCAATGTCATCGGTAGAGAGAGGCTCAAAAGCGGCTGTGGAGGAGAACAAGTCCCAGTCAGCCTTATTCAGAGCCCATCTGCTAGGGCGCCCAGAAGAGTGGCGCTGTGGTAGTGACAAAAAGATCGGAAAGTGGTCACTACCACACAGGTCGTCATGCACACTCCAGTGGACAGACGGTAAGAGGCTATGGCTACAGATTGAAAGGTCAATGGCGGAGTAGGTGCCATGCGCCACACTGAAGTGTGTGAAGGCACCATCATTTAACAGCGAGAGATCGAGCTGCGACAATAAATGCTCAACGATGGCGCCTCGACCTGTTGCCACTGACCCACCCCACAGAGGGTTATGGGCGTTGAAGTCGCCCAATAGCAAGAAAGGTGGCGGCAATTGGGCGACCAGTGCAGCCAGGACATGCTGCGAGACAGCACCATCCGGTGGAATGTAAAGACTGCAGACGGTAACAGCCTGTGGCGTTCACACGCGTACAGCGACAGCCTCTAAAGGCGTCTGGAGAGGGACAGACTCGCTGTGCAGAGTGTGAAGAACATATATGCAGACGCCACCAGACACCCTTTCATAAGCTGCTCGGTTCTTATAATAACCCCGATAGCCACGGAGGGCGGGGGTTCGCAACGCTGGAAACCAAGTTTCCTGGAGAGCAATGCAGAAGAAAGGGTGAAGGCTGATAAGTTGACGGAGCTCAGCTAGATGGTGGAAGAAACCGCTGCAGTTCCACTGGAGGATGGTGTTGTCCATGGCTGGGAAAGGCGTGACGGGTCAGGGAAGGCAGATTACACCGCTGGGTCACCTGCTGCCTCCAAGTGAGCACCTGTGCCAGTGCTTTCCATGGCGTCGGAGGGACTGGCGAGATCGAGGTCCTCAGCAGACGCCAGGATCTCCACCTCGTCCTCAGACGCAGAGTTTGAAGGCTGCGGTGGGACAGGTGCCACCGCAATGTCAGGATGCTTGGGAGCCTTTTTCTTCAACTGCTTCGCATGCTGTGCCTTGGGAGGGTCTGGCTGGGAGGGCCCCACTGGGTCAGTCTCAGGGACGGACGACGACCGTGAAGCCCTATGACCAGCGACCGGTTGTTGTTTCATAACTTTGCGGGTGTCCGCTTTGACACAGGGCAAAGCCTGGGAAGGAAGGGCCCCAAGGGACCCCTTCCGGGCTAGAGTAGCCGAAGAAGCCCTACGTTTCTCCGGCTGGGAAGGGGGGACGAATGTCCCCGATGGTTGGGGTGGTGTTGCTCCTGGAGTAGATGGAGCAACAGAGGGCGAAGTGCCCCCCACAACCAAGGGGGCCGATTCATTGTGACATAGCTGAGAGGCAACAGTACGTGACGACATGGGAGATGGTCGGACCGCTTGTGCAGCTGCGGCATAGGTGGATGTCATGGGCACGGGATGGAGCCGCTCATATTTCCGCCTTGCCTCGGTGTAGGTCAGGCGGTCCAGAGTCTTATATTCCATTATCTCCCTTTCTTTCTGGAAGATCCTACAGTCCGGCGAGCAGGGGGAATGGTGTTCTCCGCAGCTAACACAGATAGGAGGCGGGGCACATGGAGTATCAGGATGCGAAGGACGTCCACAATCCCGACACGTGATGCTGGAAGTACAGCGAGATGACATGTGCCCGAACTTCCAGCATTTAAAACACCACATCGGAGGAGGGATATATGGTTTCACATCACAACGGTAAACCATCACCTTAACCTTTTCGGGTAAGACATCACCCTCAAAGGCCAAGATGAAGGCACCGGTGGCCACCTGATTATCCCTCGGACCCCGATGGACGCGCCGGACGAAGTGAACACCTCGTCGTTCGAGGTTGGCGCGTAATTCATCGTCGGACTGCAGAAGAAGATCCCTGTGGAATATAATACCCTGGACCATGTTGAGACTCTTATGCGGCGTGATGGTAACTGAAACATCCCCCAACTTGTCACAATTGAGCAACCTCCGTGACTGGGCAGAGGATGCCGTTTTGATGAGCACAGAACCAGAGCGCATCTTGGACAAGCCCTCCACCTCCCCGAACTTGTCCTCTAAATGCTCCACAAAAAACTGGGGCTTGGTCGACACGAACGATTCTCCATCAACCCGCGTACAAACAAGGTACCGGGGTGAATATTCGCCACTGCCTTCTTTAGCAAGATGTTCCTCCCATGGAGTAGCTAGGGAGGGAAACGATCTCTGATCCAATTTCTTCCCGTTGAGGTTAGACCTCGATCGCTTAGAGACTGCTGGGGGAGGCCCACCAGCGATAGATGATGTACCACGCTTCATTGCGGGTCATCCGCCCTGATGCCACCTACTCCGACCAAGGGCCCTCCCCACGGGCGCCACCCAGCCACAGCAATAGCCACCTGGCAGGATGGCCATTGCCGGGAGTCCTGATGCCCCAGGGAGATGGGCATCTACTCCTTGGCATACGTGGGGAGTGAACGGCGCAGGCATCAGTAGAGCGATCCCTGTGTTGTCAGGGGGCTACAACCAAGAGGGTACATGGCGACCCCACCACAACGGACTGGCTACCGTGCTGGATCTTAGGTGCAAAACTGGCCAAGGTCGTCGTCACAGTTAAAAGAAACACTGCAGAGTGCAGCGTGGTAATCGCCCAAGAGATCGAAAACGAGCGGGACACCATTGCAACGACGAGAAAGACGGCTATAGGTCTAATTGCACGAAGGATACAGTGCACCATGTAAGGTGCCCTTCCCCAATTGGCTCGCTCTTCGGAATAATTTAGAGAGATGGAGGTCAAACCCGAGAGGGGACCATCACATAAGGCCGAAACGTTTGAGACTCCTTTTAGTCGCCTCTTACGACAGGCAGGAATACCGCGGGCCTATTCTAACCCCCGAACCCGCAGGGGGCCGATATCTTTATTGGTTGCTCATTGTGCTGACTGAATAAAATGGAGGATAGGCTACAACATTGTATCACTCTCTTCTTAACTGCTGTTTCTGTTTCATGTCCTTCGACTTGTGTGACTGCAGTCTGGTTTCTGTATAAGTTGTAGATAACTATCCATTCCCTATCATTTATCCCTGATAACTTCAAAACGTGGGGGTGCTTTACGTCAACCTTTGCTTTGCATTCCTATATTCCTATGGAATCCACATCAGTCTTCCCTGGATCAGCTTCTACCAGGTGCTGCATTCTTCTGTAGTTAATTCAAGTTAATATTTGGCAATAATGATTTATTAAGGTGATGGTTCAGTGATACATTTGTCAACAGCTGCTTTCCAGGTATTTCTAGTTATAGAACTAAAAATTAACTGTGCAATCAACAACAGGAAAGTACACAGTGTGCCCAAAATATTTTTGCACGAGAAGTCCATAAAATTTGCAAATGCAGTTAATGCAACTAAGAATAACCTGGTTCAATGGCCAACAACAATAATGTATGCTATTGCTGTTATCCCATATTCCCAACTATGTGGATTTTGGTTGTCATGAAAAGATATATGGCACCGTACAATTCCTGACATCAAATTGATCGATACATCAACTCCAGATTTAAAACATATTTATCCTAAAAAAAAGACACTTTTCTTACTGCTGTATTATTTATTTAATTTTGATGTTTATTTCATGTACATACAATCTATTTCAAGACAGAACTGTCTTTAGATAGCTGTTAGGTACTCATACTTACTCATAATTGAGTCAATATTGTCTTCAAATCAAGTGTGTGTACATGAGGTAACTATCAAAATCAAATAAAAAACAGCTTTAAGGAAACTGACTTTCACTGGAATACGTAAATAACACCCGAAACTCCTAAGGGCAATCGGCACATAGACAACTCCACAAAAATCAAAAAACATTGGCTTCTGAAGCACAAACATATGAGACTTTGAAGTGTCATCAACACAGTCCAGTCACTTTAATGTGACCAAAACCTACGTTTGTTTTCAATGTGCAATAACAACATATAGACAGCACTGGCAGTGGAGGCATATCGAGAGTGTTGGGAGACATGGAAAACAGTGCAATCATTGCCATAATGTGGAAACAGAGAGATTTATCTAACAATAAGAAGGTCTCGATCACTAGCTTTCAGGTTAAGTGTCGAAGTTAGTGAACTGCTTGTAGATGTTGACTCTGAAATTATTGGTATATCTGAACACTTCTTAAAAAAGGAGATAATTCAGAGGCTTCCTTTACCAGGATACAGGTTGGCTGGCAGCTTTTCGAGGAGCTCTTTGCGGTGTGGGGGAGTAGCCATGTATGTGAAAAACGGCATCCCATTTGAGTCAATTGATGTTTCAAAGTACTGCACTGAAAAGGTGTTTGAATGTTGTGCAGGTGTGGTTAAATTTAACGGAGCTAAACTTCTAACTGTTGTTATTTATAGATCCCCAGACTCCGATTTCACAACGTTTTTGCTAAAGCTAGAGGAGGTTCTTGGTTCACTTTATAGGAAATACAAAAAGTTAGTTATATGTGGTGACTTCAATATTAATTGTATAAGTGATTGTGCAAGGAAGAGGATGCTGGTAGACCTCTTTAATTCATACACTCTTATGCAAACCGTATTCTTTCCAACAAGAGTGCAAGGGAACAGTAGAACAACCATAGACAACATTTTTGTTCATTCCTCATTACTAGAAGGGCATTCTGTTAGCAAAACGGTGAATGGCATTTCAGATCATGATGCACAAATTTTAACTTCAAAAGATTTTTGTGCTGCAACACGTGTTAAATATAGTCATCAGCTGTTCAGGAAAGCTGATCCAGTTGCTGTAGAGACCTTTGTAAACCTTATAAAGGAACAAGAGTGGCAAGATGTTTATAGCGCTGATACAGTAGACGATAAATATAATGCTTTTCTCAAGACTTTTCTCGTGCTCTTTGAAAGTTGCTTTCCGTTAGAACGTTTAAAACAGGGTACTAGCACAAACAGGCAGGCTGGTTGGCTGATTAGAGGGATAAGAATATCTTGTAGAACAAAGTGACAATTATATCAAAACGTTAGAAACAGTCACAATCTAAAAGCAGCAGCCCATTACAAACAGTATTGTAAGGTGCTTAAAAATGTTATTAGGAAGGCAAAAAGTATGTGGTATGCAGATAGAATAGCTAAGTCTCAGGATAAAATTAAAACCATATGGTCAGTCGTAAAGGAAGTGGCTGGTCTGCAGAGAGAGGTCGAGGATATAGAATCAGTGCGTAGTGGGAATGTCCGTGTTACTGATAAGTCGCATATATGTACAGTATTTAATAATCACTTTCTGAATATAGCAGGTGAACTAAATAGAAACCTAGTCCCAACAGGGAATCATATAGCGCTCTTAGAAAAAAGTGTTCCCAGACTGTTACCTGAAATGCTCCTCCATGATACTGACAAGAGGGAAATTGACTTAATAATTAAATCACTAAAGACCAAGAACTCTCATGGATATGACGGGGTATCTAGCAGAATACTGAAGTTTTGTTCTATGTATGTTAGCCCAGTTCTCAGCCATATCTGTAACTTTTCCTTTAGGAGTGGTCGGTTTTCTGACTGATTAAAGTACTCGGTAGTGAAGCCACTTTATAAAAAGGGAGACATTGATAATGTTGACAATTTTAGGCCTATTTCTATGCCATCGGTGTTTGCTAAAGTTATCGAGAAGGTTGTATAGACAAGGTTACTGGAGCATTTAAATTCACATAATTTGCTGTCAAATGTTCAGTTTGGTTTTAGAAATGGTTTAACAACTGAAAATGCTATATTCTCTTTTCTCTGCGAGGTTTTGGACGGATTAAATAAAAGGTTGCGAACGCTAGGTGTTTTCTTTGATTTAATGAAGGCTTTTGACTGTGTTGACCACAAAATATTACTGCAGAAGTTGGGCCATTATGGAGTAAGGGGAGTAGCTTACAATTGGTTCGCCTCTTACTTTAAGAACAGAAACCAGAGGGTAATTCTCCGCAATATTGAGAGTGGTAGTGATGTTCAGTCTCAATGGGGCACTGTTAAGTGGGGCATTCCCCAAGGGTCGGTGCTGGGGCCACTGCTGTTTCTCATTTATATAAATGATATGCCTTCTAGTATTACAGGTGATTCAAAAATATTTCTGTTTGCTGATGACACTAGCTTGATAGTGAAGGATCTTGTGTGTAATATTGAAACAGTAACAAATAATGTAGTTCATGAAATAAGATCGTGGCTTGTGGAAAATAATTTGATGCTAAATCACAGTAAGACTCAGTTTCTACAGTTTCTAACTCACAATTCAACAAGAACCGATATTTTGATCAGACAGAATAGGCATATTATAAGCGAGAAGGAACAGTTCAAGTTCTTAGGTGTTCGGATAGATAGTAAGCTGTTGTGGAAAGCCCATGTCCAGGATCTTGTTCAGAAGCTAAATGCTGCTTTATTTACCATTAGAACAGTATCTGAAAAAAGTGACACTTCAACACGAAAAGTAGTCTACTTCGCATATTTTCATACGCTTATGTCGAATGGTATTATTTTTTGGGGTAATTCTTCTGATTCAAAAAGGGTATTTTTGGCTCAAAAACGGGCTGTTCGAGCTATATGTGGTGTAAGTTCGAGAACCTCTTGTCGACCCCTATTCAAAAATCTGGGAATTCTGAGATTGCCCTCATAGTATATATTTTCTTTAATGTCGTTTGTTGTTAGCAATATTAGCCTATTCCCAAGAGTTAGCAGGTTTCACTCAGTTAATACTAGGCAGAAATCAAATCTGCAAGTAGAATGCACTTCCTTGACTCTTGTGCAGAAAGGAGTGCAGTATTCTGCTGCATCCATTTTCAATAAGCTACCACAAGAACTCAAAAATCTTAGCAGTAGCCCAAACTCTTTTAAGTCTAAACTGAAGAGTTTCCTCATGGCTCACTCCTTCTATTCTGTCGAGGAGCTCCTGGAAGAGCTAAAAAATTAAGCAAATTCCAGTGTTACATTGTTGATTTTCTTCATTTAAACTTACGACTTGTCACCTGAATATGTTTTTTTATATTTCATATTATCTGTTTCTAATATCGTGTTATAATTTCATGTACTGACTCGTTCCTTGACCATGGAGACTTCTCCTTAATTTGGTCCCACGGAACAATAAATAAATAAAAAACAATGGTTGCAGAGATGTGTACAAGAAACAGATGCACAACTGACCACACTAATGAACTACGAGGTACCAACAGTGTCTCCTCAACGCTCGTTAAACATATGTTGCGGTGTCTGAGCCTCTGCAGCACGCGCCTGGTTAATGCACTTATGTCGGCAGCTATGTGTCAACAATGAATGTTGGAATCTGCACGCCAAAACCATAACTGCACATCCACAGAGTGGTGATAGGTGCCTGTTTCAGATGAATCACGTTTTATGCTCTATCAGACAGATGGCCATCAATGAGAACAGCATGATACATCTGAAATCAAACACCCTGCATTAATCATTAGCAGGGTCCAGGCCGGACGGCATTCCCTTGGTGATCTCGTCATTCTCCAAGGCACAATGTATCAACACAAGTATGCATCTATCCTTTGGGAGCTTGCCCACCCTTACATGCAGTTTATTTTTCCTTGGCACGATGGCATACACCAGCAGGACAATGCAGTGTGTCACACAGCTCAAAGTGTATGTGCGTGGTTCGAAGACCACCAGGATGAGTTTACCATACTCCCCTGGCCACCAGACTCCGCTGATTCAAACTCAATTAAGAATCTATGGGCCCACCTTGACTAGGCTATTTATGCCATAAATCATCAACTGAGAAACTTAGTGCAACTGGCCACAGCACTGGAGTTGTCACGGCTCCACATCCCTGGTGGTACCTTCCAAGTAGGTAGGTAGGTAGGTAGGTAGATAGGATGGTAGGTTGGTAGGTAGGTTGACTGGTTGGTTGGTAGAGGGCGGGGGGGAGGGGGGGGGATGTCCAAACAGCAAGGTTGTCGGTTCCACAATACTAGGTGGCAGCAACTAAGGGCAAAACAACATCAGCAGCACAGCCCAATAAATGCGGTAGGAAAATGAGCAAACAAAGAGCCAGAAGGAATGTCAGAGTGGCAAGAAGAGTAAAGAACAGGATGTTTGGGAGGAGGTGGGGGACGAGAGCAGGGGGTGCTCCAGACACACTACACATGACAGGGCTTCAACTCCACTGCCGACCCATCCCATTCCTCCCACCATACTATGATCATGACACAACAATGACAACACCAGGCAAAAAACACAAGAAAAGGGTAAACAAAATGACACAAAAAAAGCCAGACCATAGGGAAAATGGGAAGGACACCTGGCTAGTGTGGATGTAAGGCTGAAGGGCACCCAAACAAACACCAATGCTAACCAAGGGACTCCAATTCAGGAAGGAAATACAGGTACTTAAACCTAGAAGGAAATACCACTTTCACGAAGAAAATTGAGGGCAAACACAACTATGCAAGAGTGGTCTGCTAACATTTGGGACAAGGAGAGTGGGAGGGTGTGTTTACTGCAGAGGGCCAAAAGGCAAGGGCAGTGCAGCAAAATATGAATACCAGAATGAGATTTTCACTATGCAGCAGAGTGTGTGCTGATATGAAACTTCCTGGCAGATTAAAACTGTGTGCCAGACCGAGACTCAAACTCGGGACCTTTACCTTTCACGGGCAGACGAGATACTGGCAGAAGTAAAGCTGTGAGGACGGGGCGTGAGTTGTGCTTGGGTAGCTCAGTTGGTAGAGCACTTGCCCGCGAAAGGTGAAGGTCTCGAGTTCGAGTCTCGGTCCGGCACACAGTTTTAATCTGCCACAAAGTTTCAAAATATGAATAATCAAGAGGAGAACTCTGCAAATGCATGGGGTGGGGGGACTGCTCATTACAGAGTAAACCTAGTATGGCTGATAAAAAGATGGCAGAGAATGGTAGACACCAACTGGGAGAGGCAGAGGGAAGAAGGCCATGTGGAGGGAGTCCCCTAATATCACAATGTCTATTAAACACAGGAGTGCCCCCCCTTCCTCAAGAGTCAGTCCACAACCGAGCAAAAAGTTGGCAGAGACCAATGAGTGGCAGGAAAACACTGGGTTATAGCCTGAAAGCAACTCATTCAGTCCGTTCATAAAAAAAACCTATGTGAGGGAGGACTGTTTAATAAAGCAGACAGTCTGGTAAATGGGTACCAGTTCCACAGTAAACACCCCGCCACTCATTGAGTCCGTACGTAACAAAACTCAGGTGAGGGAGGACCGTTTATTAAAGCAGATAGTCTGGTAAATGGCCATCAGTTCCACAGTTAACACCCCTCACATGGCAGGCAACAGATGGTGTTCCATGGCAACAGAAGACGTGCAGGCATATCCCATGTCAAAAGCAGATTTAGAGCCATTGGTGTAAAAAATAATAACAACCAAAAACTCTTGTAAGAGCAGGTGGAACAAACAACAGTGCACCATGGAGCGATAGAGCCCTTCAGAAGCCAGAAGAGACCCATCTGAACCCAGGGTTGACAAACTAACCAAAGGGAGCAGATGGAGAGGGGGAGGCGGGTGGCATTCGGGTGGGAACGTAAGGAACAGGACACAGGAAAGATTGAAACTGCAGTGGAGAGAAGCAAGGTGGAGCCCATCCTATAAACCAACCCTAGGGCAGGCAGGCAGGCGATGTCCAGAAGTTGCAAAAAGAAAAGAATAGGAGGGGTGAACAATGAAAGAGTGGATAGCAGTGTCATAGGAAACCAAGAGGTGGGATTGCTGAGACGAAAGGAGGGGCTTTCCAATGTCAACCAGAAAACTATAGACAGGGCTAGTGCGAAAGGCACCAGCAGCCAAACGGATACCACAATGGTAGGCTGAGTCCAAGAGGAGCAGTGTGGAAGGGGCAGCTGAGCTATAAACCGACAATTGTAGTCCAGAAAGGACAGAAGTAAGGCCTGATAAAGGTAGTGAAGACTAAACAATCCATACCCCAAGAGGTATGGGCAGAGAAGGGAAAGGCACTGCGTTTACAGAAACAGCCAGTCTTTAGAAGGCAGATATGGGCAACGAAGTAATCTTGCTGTCAGAAAGAAGTCCCAAGAAAAGGAACTGGGGGGACCACAATCAGGGACTGGAAATCGAGGTAGAGTTGTGGGTAGGGATAGACTGCAGTACAGCAGCAGAAATGCACCATTTGCAATTTAAGGGGGGAGAACTGAAAGCCATGTGAGGGAGTCCATGCAGAAGAATGCCAAACAGCACCCTGGAGCTGTTGCAGAGGCCATGAAGTGGACACTAGCCCAGATACAGAAATCATCCACAAACAGAGCAGGGGTGATGGTAAAGGCTGTGTTCCACCACAGGACCGTCTGGCAGTGAAAGGGGCTTCTTGAGAAGGGGTCAATAGTGTCAGTAGTGTGAGTAATAGTACCAGACACATCACAGATGACTTCATTAATACAATATGACAAAGAGAGAACACGACCTGGGAGGTATATAGATGCCGATCAGCAAGAAGGAAAGACCATTGGGGTAACTTGGCCATCAGGAGGTGAGAAAGGAGTGAGAGAATCAAAGGGTAGTGGTCACTATCACAGAAGTTATAGTGTAGTAAGCAGTGTGCTCAAGGGAGAAGGAAGGGGAAGTGAGCAAAAGAATGGCAGTGGAAGTGCAATAAGCAGCCTTAAAATGGGAAGGGGAACCATCATTAAGAAAGCACATATTACAGTCCACAAGAAACTGGTGGGTATCCACATTCACCGTATGGAGGGTTCCCTGTACAGTGGGAAGCCATCTGCCTAAAGCGCACACACCAAAAACCCCTCATGGGTGGCGGGACGTACGGCTTCATGTCACACCAATAAACCATTACCTTGACCTTCTCTGGGAGGGTAATCTCCTTAAATGCCTGAATAAAGGGACCTCTATCAATGTGATTGTCCTTATGGCCTTTCCGAACATGCTGAACAAAATGAATTTCCCACCATTCCATATCAGCCCGTAGTTCATCATCAGTTGGAAAGTGGAGGTTCCTTTTAAAAAAAAAAAAAAAGAAAAAGAAAGACTCCTTAAATCATATTCAAAGAATGGTGAGGAGTAATGGATGCTAAGATGTCACCAAGATTGTCACAGGCACAAAGGGCAGCAGGTTAGGCAACAGAACAAGTTTTGGTAACAGCAAACCCACCTGCATCTTACTCTCTGAGTTCACTCATCAAACTTGTCTTCAACAGTTTGCATAAAAAATAACAGCTTGGTGGCACTGAAGGGTTTCCCATCAGTCTTGGTACAGGCGAGGTAGTGAGTAAAGGGTCTCAAGCTGGTGAGCCTGGCCATCCTCCCAGAGGGTAGCCAGTGAAAGAAAGGCTGCGGGGTCATAAGCAGCAGCATTAAAGGTCCATTTCCAACTAAAGAGACTGCTGTAGAAGAATGGCCAGTTTTTTAGAGCTCAACAGGTTTCATACACAAATTGTCTGCCCTGGAACCACCCACTTCAATCAGGGGCTCTCCCCTTGGGAATCACCCAGGCACAGCAGTCATTGCCAGGAGTTCCAATGCCTCAGAATGATAAACAACCACTCCTAGGCATACGTGGGGAGGTAACAGCTCTGGTATCAAAAGTGTGATACCTGTGTTATCAAGTGGATCAATCAAAAGGGTACATAATGACTCCACCACACAGACTGGCTACCATGCTGGTTTATACATTAAAGTACAATGACATAAAAAAAATGGAAGAGGCGGAAAGGCCACATGCCAAAGACACTAAGAAAGGTTTTCTTCTCAAGTTGATCAACACTACAGAGACAAAATTAGAAGGGAAGGTCAAACCCCAATGGCGGACCATAAATGCTGAAAAAGGAAATATGAAAAAAAACAAAAAAAAAAAAAAACAAGAGGAACAAAACTGTAATGGACAGCAGAAACCAGGAAGGTGGCTGGGCCATCATAAGCAAGGACACCAAGAGAACAGAAGAGGGGAAGGAATAAGGACAGGGAGGGAGGGGTTTGGGTAAAAGAATACAGCCCACAAAGGAACAAAGGGCTGCAATAGCTCAGCACCCCGTAAGCAACACTCAATATCTCACAAAAGAGCCATGAGCTCCCTGGTGGTCAGTACGTTCTGGAACTTCACTTACTCTCTCTCTTTCCTGCACATCTTGTAGCAGTCCACCCTGGAAAAGGTGATTATTCTGGCTTTTGACAGGTATGCTGGTCACTGGGAGCTCTAACCTTAGGTGAGTAATGGAGCCTCTCAGGGAAACAGTGGCTGGTTGGGAAAGGATACCAGTGTGTATGCGGAAGGTCTCTTCTGAGATGTGGAAAACAAAAATTTCCTCTACAAAATCTTCTTGAATTCCACAAACAGAGATCTTGTGAAACTCGGCTCACTCTGTCCCTCGATGAGACCCACATTGTTTACAGCACTTTAGACATTAGCGCTCAGGCTGATGCCTTTTCTTTAACTTGAGGATGCATTTGATACAGTCCAGCACTGTCATCTAGTGTGTGAAGAGGGGAAGGCGGGGGGGGGGGGGGGGGGGGGCAGGGAGAGGGGAGGAAAAAACAGGGGAAAAGCAGATGTCAGACTGAGATTCATAGGAAGAGTCTTAAGGAAATGAAATTCATCCATGAAAGAGGTGGCTTACAAAACACTTTTTCTACAGATTTTGAGTATTGCTCATCAGTCTGACCGCCTTGCAGTATTGGATTAATAGAAGAGATAAAAACGATCCTACTAAGAGCAGCACATTTCATTATGGGATTCTTTAGTCAGTATAACAGCATTATGGAGATGCTCAACAAACTCCACTGGCTGATGTTACTATTGAAATGTTACAAGAGTACATGCTGGGTAGAGTCAGACAACATTTTACTCCCTTCCGCATATATCAAATGTAATGACCACAACAAAACAATTTGGGAAATTAAAGTAAATACAGAGATCTACCAACAATCATTCTTCCCATGTACCAGACACAAACAGAAAAGGGAGGGGCAGAATTAGAAAGAAGTACCATAAGTATACTCCAAAACACACTGTCATGCTCCTTGTGAAGTACAGATGTATATGTATATGTAGACATAAGAGAGCCTTAAGTGTGAAGGGCCCACAAGAACAGGTCATGCCCCAGGAGCACCGCCTTTCACCTGTGAGGGTAAAACAACATTAACAAACACTGTTTGGAGTTCGATGGAAAGGGGGGGGGGGGGGGGGGGGGGGGGATTCTCGCATCTCCGCTGTCACTGGTAGCCCTCTCCCAAAATTTCTTCTTTTTCTCTTTAACTACTTTAGAGGTATCCCTTGTGGAAGATTATCCACTGTGGGAATAGGAATGGAGGAGGTGCAGAAAGCCCTTGGTCCTCCACCACGTGGCTTCTTCAGTCTTTGGATTTATGGGAAGAAAGTTCCCTAACTGGAGCCCTGTCACTGGTAAAAGCTGATCATGTAGAGTCCAGGTTACTGAAGTGCTGGTACAAGAATCACAAGTAAGGCCAATCACACCCTGTGCTCATTTATTTGCATGGCTGCAGTAAATATTAGAGTTACTGCCAACCACCTGTCAACAGAAGGGATTTCAGTCAGTACCATTTGGATGGGATTTAAGTGATAGTATATTTTTTCAAGCTCCAAAATATGAGGGACCATTGGGGTATGGTTGCTGGATTTTGCACTCCTTCAAAAGGGTAGCACATGTCAAGGACTGGGAATCAGTCATTTCTGAAATTGACACTGAAAATGGTAGCTTATATGGTGAGTTTTCATGAAGTGGCCAACCAAGCTCTCCACAAATTGGACTGTTTGTACACTGGGAAGACATACATTGATGGAAAAAAATGCAACACCAAATAATAATTAAAGTAAATTAATGAAATTTTGGGAATACATTTGTCTAGGTAACGTATTTAAGTGATCAACACTGCAAGATCACAGGTCAATGTAAGTGCAACGTAAGCCATTGCAAATGAGAAATGCTGGTACACTAACAGCCTGTGTAACAGTCAGAATGATGAATGCAATCATTCAAATGTGCATGCATCATGTTGTACAGGTGCCCGATGTCAGTTTGTGGGTTGTGGATGACGCTGGACTTCTCATGCGATGACGTCCCATATCTGCTTGACTGGAGACAGATATGGTAATCAAGCAGGCCACGTCAACACTCTATAGAGCATGCTGGGTTGCAACAGCACTATGAGGGTGAGTGTTATCCTGTTGGAAAACACCCCCTGGAATGCTGTTCATGAATGGCAGCACAACAGGTTGAATCAGCAGATTGATATACAATTTTGCAGTCAGAGTGTGTGGGATAACCATAAGAGTGCTCCTAATGTCATACAAGATCACACCACAGACAATAACTCCAGGTGTAGATCCAGTGTGTCTAGCATACAGACAGGTTGGTTGCAGGCCCTCAACTGACCTCCTCCTAACCAACACATGGCAATCACTAGCACCAAGGCACAACCTACTTTCATCAGAAAACAGGACAGACTTCCACATTGCCCTTCAATGAGCTATAGTGTGACACCATTGAAATCGCAAAGAGTGGTGGATTTGGGGCCAGTGGAATGCACACTAGAGCTAGGAGCTGTTCTTGAAGTAACCAATTTGCAACAGTTCTTTGTGTCACTGTGGTGCCAACTGCCCCTCAAATTGCAGCTGCAGATGCAAAATAATGCACCAGAGCCATTCAACAAACACAATCGTCTTTCCTCTTGGTAGCGCCATGTAGCCATCCGACATCCAGTCTTCTTGGGGCCACACATTCTAGTGACCACTACTGCCAGCAATCACGTACAGTGGCTACATTCCTTTCACGTCTTTCTGCAGTATCGCAAAAGGAACATACAACTTCTCATAGCCCAAATACATCACCTTGTTCAAACTTAGCAAGGTGCTGATAATGGCATCTTTGTAGCCTTAAATGCATGACTAACAACTAACAACTGACCACAACCAATCTCAAAGGAGTGCGCCATTGGAGATGCTGACAATCATGGGGGATTCACCCACAATGGGTACATCAACTCCATCGACCCAACTTCTGTCTAATAAATGGAAATGGAATGAGACCAATGAAATGACAAATCTTGCAGTTGCACACCACTACCTCATGGTGTCATGCATAGGTGGTCAGAACAGTGATCCTACCCATCATTCAGAAAGGTGTGAACACAACTGCAGCCCCGCTGAAGTCCTGCACTTGCTTATGCAATGGAACTTTGCTTTTAGAGACAGACAGTGCCTTTCAATCCCAAAAACTGCTTACAGCTGTGCTCCTCCATAGAAACCCTATTCCTTTAGAGGCTCAACGGACACTGATTTCTTCACATGGTGTTGCATACAATTGGCTGCTTCATGGTGTGACTGTGGGAGATATATAACATTATCTCTCTGATAAGGGCACAATTGCAGCCCATTGGGTTATGAAGAGGGTTGACCATCATTCATGCCTACCCGTACCCTTTTCTTGACATTTGATCAAGTGGAGCTCCTATTCATGATCAACACAGGCTATGAAGTCATCAATGTCAGACCCTATGTTCCGAACCCAATGCGTTGCTAGCAATGACAGCATTATTATCATACTCGCATGTCCTGTAAAATCACAACCAAATGTGTAACTTGTGGTAAGGATGATCACAAGGGAGATTGCCCGTCTCCTTTTCCCTGTTGCATCAAATGCAATGGCAACCATGCCACTTCATCCTGCAAATGCCATGTGTACCACAATGAGTGAGCCTTTCAGGAGATCTGGGTGAAAGAAAAGGTACCCTTCTATGTCCCTTGCAAAATGTTAGTTACCTGAAAGCCTTGTGTACCATTATCCAGCAGTTACAGTACTGTTGTTGCTGTTTTGCGGCCACATGAAAGATATGACCACACAGACCTGCGACCCAAAGTTCAGTGCTATGGTTGTGAAATCACTCAGTGCTAAGGCGACATCCTCACCTCCACCCATTGCATTTGCTCAGCACACCAAAAAACCTTCACCCACTGGTGAAGTCACTTGTGATACAACCAGAAGAATGGAAATTTAAAAAGAAATAGTCCTGAGATGATGTTGCGTGCCCCTCAAGTCAGCGAACATGTGGGTCCATGTCTGACAAATGTAAAGGTACTAAGAACGGGAACAAAAACAAACGTTTTTCCCCTTCTCCAACTCAGAGTTCCTCTACAATAGTGACAACATGCAGCACCTCTGTCCAGTTGATGTCCATTTCACGAGTGCAAATCACCATACCTACACACACTTGTCTTCTGCTCTCACCAGGCCAGGCATACTGCAACTTACCCGTGGGATCCCTCGACACTTTCTGCTACTCGGTGACTTCAGTACCCAATATCCCATTTGGGGCTCCCTGAGAATTTGCCCGAGAGGCTCTCTCATGGCAGATAATCTCAACCAGTTTACTCACATTTCTCTCAAGAATGCTGAACCTACATGTCATTCAGATTCCAAATGCGCTTTCTTGCACCTAGGCCTCTCGTTCTGTGCTGTACAACTTGCCCATTGTCTAGAGTGGTCCATCCTCTCAGACACATATTCAAGTGACAATTTCCCATATGTAAGCCATGTGCTAACTCATGTCCCATCTATACGCAACACCAAGTGGCAGCTTTCTAAAGCTAACTGGAGCTCTACTCTTCACTGATAACTCTCAATGAATAACATTTACATAGCAGTGATGATCAGGTAGAGTACCTTACAAATGTTGTCCTTACCAATACAGAATGTTCCATCTTCTGAACCTCTTCCCCAATGCGACGTGTCCCAATCACCTGGTGGCGTGAGGAATGCGGCGATGGGGTTCATGCAGACACGTGCTCCCCGTGTCTTTGAATGCCATCCCACAAAGGAGAACTGTATTTGTTATAAGCAGTTGCGCACGATGTGTCGTTACATTATCAGAAAATACAAAAAAGCTAGCTGGATCTGTTTTACTAACTTTTTTAACAGGTTTATTCCCATTTATGTTGTTTGGGGATAACCTACACCGGCTTTCTGGAAACAAGTTACATCTCCCAATTCCTGGCCTGACTGTAGCAAATTATGTCATTGTGGAGCTGACTGTAGCGAACGATGTCATTGTGGGTTCTGCCGATATTTTCAACACATTGGGCCGATACTTTGAAGAGATCTTGAGCTCCGTCCAATACCATCCTGCCTTGCTACCTTGGCAACAAGTGGATGTGGCTTAAAGAGATATCTTTCCCCTCCCAGAATCGCAAACGCTCCATGCCATTTTTACTATGAGGGATCTTGAACATGCCTTCACCTTGTCATGGTCCTCCGATCCAGGACTGGACAGTATTTACATACAGATGTTGCAGTACCTATCATTTGACAGCAACCACTTTCTCCTTCATACATATAATCGCATTTGGACGGACTGCATATTTCCCAGCCATTGGCATGAAGCCATTGTAATTCCCATACCCAAGCCTGGTAAGGATAAGCATCTTCCACCAGTTACTGCCCAGTTTCCCTCACCAGAAGTGTCTGCAATGTGATGGAACACACAATCAGTGTTCGGCTGGTGTGGTGGTTTGAGTCTCAGATTTTGCTAACAAATGCACAATGTGGATTGTGTAAGCACCACTCTGCAGTTGATCATCTCATCACCTTGTCAACCTACATTATGAAGAAATTTCTACAGAAATGCCAGACTGTAGCTGTGTTTTCTGGTGTGGAGAAGGCTTAAGATAACTGCTGGAGGACGTGCATCCTCCATACAATGCACATGTGGGGCTAACGAAGCCACCTGGCCCCATTTTATTTGTGAGTTTTTAAAAGACCAGGTTTTCAAAGTATTTGTGGGTTCAGCTTTGTCAAATAGTTTTCTTCAGGAGAACGGGATGCCTAAGGGCCCAGTGCTGAGCATAGTCCTCTTTGCCATAGCAGTTAACCCTATCGTGGACTGTCTTCCACCAGGCATCTTAGGCTCTTTTTGTTGTGACTCGCCGATCATTCAAAGCGCCGCCGCACAATTACGCGTGTCCTCTACGTGCGGCGCTGTCTGCCAGCCATGCAGCAGCTGCGCCACCTAAGCGGCCAGCCGAGCAGCGGCCGCTAGACTGGGACTCAGTGCTCATTCGAATGTTAACGTCTTGCTTGTCAACTTACTCTGTGACTTATATGTGTTGTGTCGTTCTGAATATGTGTGTTCAACTTGACGTTATAACCTTTTTCATCAATGACTTTATTATGTATTGCAGTTCTCCACGGACCTGTTTACTTGACCAATAACTTCAGCAATGTCTTGACAATCTTTGCTCAAGGAGCATCGACGACAGCGTCCACTTTTCCACTGAAAGAACTGTCTGCCTGAACTTCCGGCGACAAATGGAGTTTCTTCCACTGTCCTTACATACCAGTCCTGTTGCTCTTCTGTTTGTCAAAACCATGAAATTCTTGGGGCTTATGCTTGATATGAAGCTCTGTTGTTCCTCCTACATATCTTATCCGGCAGCTCACTGTACCCGATCTCTGAATATGCTACATGTTTCAAACAGTCCTTCATAGGGGGTGGATCGGAAAATCCTTCTAGACTTATACCAGTCCCTTGTCTGATCAAAAATGGACTAGGGGTATCTCGTTTACTTGTCTGCACGACTGTCTACTTTATGACGTCTCAACACGATCCACTACTGAGTCATGTTTGGCTACTGAAGCTTTCTACATTAGCCTGGTTTTCAGTCTCTCTCTGCAGATGCTGCCGAACTACTGCCGTCACACTGGTGTGATGTTCTCCTCAGCAGATATGCATGTCATATATCCTCTAGTCTATGTGTTCCTTTTTGATGACTCCCTTGACCACCAATATGGGGTAAGTGCAGCTTCTTTGTTGCCTTCCAGAGTTCGCTTTCAGACACTGCTTCTGAACCTTAACCTTATGTTACCCGCCACATTCGCAGTGGCTAAGAGCCCTTCACTGCCTTGGCTTCATGCAGATATCGGTGTTCATCTTGGACTCAGTTCACTTCCCAAGGCTAACTCTAGATTTGACCTATTGCTGTACGTTTCTCGTATTTCACATGAAACATGGAGACAGCACCTTTGTCTACACTGATGGCTCTAAGATCAACCATGGTGTTGGCCTTGCCTTTGTCATTTGCAACAAACATATTGTAGATACTGGCTTCTAGACCAGTGCCCGATTTTTACTACAGAGCTTTCTGCCCTCTATCAGGCCACCCAGTACATCTGACGGTACAGGTTTCTCAGTTATGCATTATGTTCCAGTTCACTTAGTGCCCTCCAGAGCCTCTGTGTACTATACACATACCACCCCTTAGTACAACAAACCCACGAATGCAGGTATTCACTGATGATGGAGCCAAAGTGACGTACATGTGGGTCTCTAGTCATGTAGGAATGTCAGGGACTGAAGTTGCCGATATTGTTGCCAAGGCTGCAGTCTGACTACGTAGGCCTTTTAGCTATTCTGTGCCCTCAGAAGCTCTCTGCTTTGCTTCACACAGGTACAATGTGTCATCCTGGCATGAATACTGGTCTTCTCCATTTAGTAGCAAACTCTGGGAAATTAAACAACTCACAATGGCTTGGCTGTCTTCCTCTCACCCTTCTCATCATGAGGAGATACTTTTAGCTCGGCTGCATATTGGGCACTGTCATTTGTCATTGTCATTTGTTAAGTACAGATCTCGCACCACTCTGTGCTTATTGTGATGTATTTTGCCATCTGAGTTGTCAGATATTTTAGCAGATGCAGCACGAACTGTAGATCACATTTTATTTTTTATTCGTAATTTTTAACCATCTGAGCATCCTCCTCAAAGGGGTAGTGCTTGTTTTTAGCTATCCCTCTACTCCATTCGATTAGGCTCTGAGTATTACCAACTTCAACTTCATCTGGTAATTGACCATTTAAAGTTATGACACAGGCACTTGTGACCTCAACTGTTTTACACACTAAGGCACCACCACCATGACCAACAACAACAACAACAACAACAACAAGTTTGCAGAAATTCAAACACCATCCAACTACAGAAAATCTTCGTGCTTTCATGTCTACAAGAGCACAAGCAAGACAAGTGGTATAAGAACCAGTGAGGAACTTCTGAAAGGAAACCATGATTTCCATTAATCGGCCCACTACCATTGTGCAAGTTTTCAACTCAATAAGTAGGATTTCAAGCAAGATCAGCACATCTCCCCTTACAGCCTTGTTTTGAAATGGGGGCTTGGTGTGCATGCCTAAAGATAGGCTCAGGTTCTAGCTGAACACTTTCTTTTCATCACTGCATCGTCCAAACCCCTGCATTCCAAGTGTTCCTTAGGACTGTGGAGGTGAGGAGGCTATTCTTGTGTAAATGAGGTGGTCTACAATATTCCATTCTGTCTATGGGAATTGGAATCAGCCCTGACTGTTGCCAGAGACAGGCTCCAGGACTGGATCAGGTTCATTATGCCATGCTCTGTCATCTATGCCTTGGGGGCATGGGCAAGGCCCTGTCTTGTTTAAATTGGATCTAGTTTTATGGACAGTACCCCATGACTGGGGAGGAGGCAGTATTAATTCCAGGATCATACTAACACTAACAGTTATATGGGCAAGACTTTCGAGCACACAGTCAACCCTCGCCTTGTCTGGCTCCTGTCCTACTCCCAGTGTGGTTTCAGGCTGTACCATTCTGCTCTTGGCAGCTCAATTGTACTTGGGACAAGGCTGCTTATCATGCTGAAACTATTTGATTGGTGTGGTTTTTTACCTCCAAAAAACTGCCACTTGGAGGCACAGTATCCTTTGGCAACTTTCTGTATAGGGACTACATGGATTCTGCCATTTTTTATCCAATCCTTCCTTGAGGATCTGTGTTTTCGATATTGCATTGGTTATAATTTGTCTGACTGCAGTATTCAGGGAATGGGGTCCCCCAAGGCAGTGTACCCAGTAGCACACTGTTTGCAATTGCTCTCAGTGGCGTCTCCTACACAGTCTCCTACTGCTAAATGGTTTTAGTTTGTGGATGATTTTGCAATCTTCTGCTCTTCCTCTGATCTTGCAACGACAACATGCAACTACAACTGACCATCAGGAAGATGAAAGCTTGGACTAATAAAACTGATTTTCTGTCTCTCCAGAGAAGGCTATGTTTGTCAATTTTAACCTTGCTGTTTGAAGTTGTTAACCAACCAGAGCTCACAATGGGGAACAAAGTCTTATATTTTAAGAGCAATGTGCCCTTTTGGACCTAAAATTTGACATTAAATTAACCTGGCTCCCATACCTGAAAGACCAACAAGTGAATGACTTCAAATCATTTGACATTTAGAAATGCTTCAGTGGAACGACATGGGGAGTTAACAGGTTCTGCCTCCCGCAGTTTGATAGGGGATTTATCAAATCATGGTTAGATTATGGCTGTGTGGTTTATGGCTGTCTGTATTTCCCACCTCAAGATGTTAGAAGCTGTCTATCATGAGAACATTTGGATACCAACTGGAGCCTTCCGGAACAGCTCAATTTGGAGTCAGTGTGCAGAGACTGGTGAACCACCACTCTGAATTTGGTGGCACCTCCTCCTGGCTTGAGAGGTCCTGAAAATCTGAGCATTGCCTCAATGATTTGCACTGAGTGTGGCAGTCCACCCCAACTTTGAGTGAGTGTTCCGTTAATTGGCCCCCTGCCACCAAGCCATTCGGGATACGTGCAGCTGACTGTCTCAAGTATCTGGATATATCAGACTGCCAGGGATGGAACAATTTGTTGCCTTAGTGTCTTCAGACGCCCAGAGTGATTTTAAGCTTGACGCTGTACAAGAAAACTTGTACTCCAGATCACATTTTTACAACTCTATTTTAATCAATTTTAAATACTTACACCATAGGTGTGCTGAACAAGTAATAATACTGACCATCTTCTAGTGATTCTGAAACTGCAATTGAAACCATCCACCAAATGGTGAAAGAGAAATGAAGCAGTGGCTCGTTGTGACAAAGACATGCTTGCAAATGAGCAAGTAGATGGCACTATCAAGAAAAAGTCTTAACTCTACTGTCACCCAGGACTGCAGGTGGAGTTGGAGAGAGATGGTGGTCACTACAGGTGCAAGTGAAGAGCTGGGACATCAACCAAAGCCCATGAAAAAGCAGTGGTTTGATGATGAATGTGAAGAGGTGGTGAAGACTAGGACAGCATGAAGATTAGAATCACTCAAGAATCCCACTGATAACACAAAGATTGCATACACAGCGGAAAGAGGACTGACAGATGGAATAATAAGCAGAAGAAATGAGAATATGATAAACAACTACTGATGCAAACTGAGGAGTTGAGGAAAGCAATCCACTTCTCCTTTTGGCAGACAAGGTTTGTGAGAGGCATTTATAGACTACAGATTTTAATCCTAACGGGTGGTAAGGAAAGAGTGGTTCTTTCAGTGAGGAAAGAGCGGTTCTTTCAGTGGAGCAAGCAGATGAGTTTGGAAGATATTTTGACAAAGTACTAAATCTTGAAGATCAGGTAGAAACAAAAGAACTAGAGAAAATAGAAGGGAAAGAAGTAGTAGTTCCCGAGGCAACGTCAAATGAGAAAAAACAGTAAGGCTCCAGGCGGTAGTGGCATCATTGTGGAGTTGTTTCGGTACTGGGGGAAGCGGTAATAGAGGGTCTCAGACAGCTTATGGCTGAAATATGATCAGCAGAGGAGATCCCCACCGATTGGAGAAAGGCGATCTTATGCCCAATTTTTGCAAAAGGCAATGTCATAAAAGTGCATAATTATTGAGGGATCTTACTGCCGGAGATAGGATATAATGTGTACATCACTCTAATACTAAGTCGACTAAAACCATTGATGATGCAAAAGTTTTATGAATTTGATAAAGACCACAAATTACATTCATTGTCTTCTGGCAGGCATATGACAGCATTAATTGGGGTAAGCTCTGGAAGATAATACACGAGTTCAGTGTACCAACCTCATTAGTTTTGTAACTCATTATAACAGATGCAACATGCTGTCTCACTGAAAATATACACAATACCCACACTAGAAAACTGATACTGTCTTCAACAAGGTAGTTGACTGGCTCAAGGTGATGAAATACACAAACATGATCCATAACATGTATATAAATAATTATTAACAGCCAGTATTTTGTGTAAACTGGACATATTTGGATTAGTTAACAATGTGATGGTACACCTACAGACAACGATGTCATTATCTTGATGGATATAGATGACATCGCTAACATGCAAACATTATCAAAAATAAAAACATAAAAGCTAACAGGATTTTAGCTACACAAGGTTTTGGGCAGGTAAATTGTTCTTGTTAACACCTTTATATATACAAAACATATAAAAAACTTTAAAATATCAGAGAACACGAGGGAAAATAAGGGTTTCCATTAAGGATGTACATGTTTTTTTGTGATATGCAATGTGTGTCAAAGAAATAAATCAATAAAAAATAAATACCATACTTCCCCTGCTGGATCACAATCTCTACATACCTAACAGATCTTTTGAACAACATGATCCAAGCCACCACCCACAAGAACGACACTACATACAACAACAAAAATACACAACCAATAACTATAGCTGAAACATACAAACAAATACATCTACTTCACTATGTGTATGTAACGTATGATATCAGACTTAAAGAATATACCAATAGCTCACATTCATGAGACCTGGCATATTATCTCACATTTCACTTGTTTTGGACCACATAGTCTACAGCTATGCAATGAACAATCATAGCACATAAGAGTAACACTTGATGGGGTCATTAATTACATCAATTTGCAAAATGTGCATCATGGTGGCAAAATAACTGAAGGACTACTCTGCAGGGCAGTTCTACTAAGACCACAGCACACACCTTCACTGGCCAAAACAAATAAGTATCTCCTGCAAACTTCAGTCCTCAAGTAGGTACTGCATATCATTGGCATTTAATGACAATGGAAAAAAGCAATATTCTTTGAAAATCACCAGTTCATGCTGCTACTCAGTAATGAAAGCTGATACTTCTGTGGACAAAACTACATGTTACCGATGGACTAGTGATGAACGATGTATCAAAGGTCCATGTTATATATTGTGGGTTGCAAGTAACACTAGCTGTACTCTGTATAAATTACACAATTGCATTAACATTCAAAATGTAGTTTAGGTACATCAGTAATGTGTTATATGACTTGGCAACATTCCAGTCTAAGTACAAAAAATATACAAGTATTATTTTAAAAATAAGCACAAATATCTGTGAAAATCTCATTATGAACAGTATGTTTACACTAGAAACAAGGCAAAATGGCCAGTGATTGTTTGTAAACAGTGTGACTGAAATTTTTCCAAGTAGGCCTTACGTCCAATAAAGTAATTGCAGCAGAGATGGTTAAGCACTAGGTAACAGTATCATCTTATGAAATAGAATTCTAATATTTTCTGTTATATAAATACGAAATGACACTAGTTTCACACTGGGACGAGAAACGATATTTCTACCAACAAATAAAAATTAGTCTTCATTTCCATCCAGTTTCGGCAGATGGTGCACAAGACGGGCCACGAAATGAACACAGTCAGAAATCCATATTGAAACATTTGTCGTTCTGAATTTACCAGCATTCACAAACAATACTATTACATTACTCCTGTTCTCCACGGAAATTCACCAGCAAAATCGTTCATTCATTTGCGTAGCTTGATCCCAATTCTTATAATACTGAACGCAACATTGAAAGGCTATAACTTGTCAGAAACGTTTTACATACCACAGGAAGACTGCTATCCGTCGAAGAAGCAAAAAGGGATCTTCTACCATAAGATGAAGAGTTCATTGTTATTCCCCTGTTGTTTGTTTAACAGCATATGTTTACCATAATCTTTATAAGCCGTACGGAACCCATAACTCTAGTCACCACAAACTGTCGAACGACGAACAACCAAAACAAGCAATTTAAATTTGTGCGCCGCAAATCCAGAGTGTCATAAACAAAAGCGGGAGCGAAAAACTTAACAGACAGGTTGTTGTAATCATGGTTCCCTCGTTCTGATCTTTTGCCCAGCATTTTACACTCGCGTCGTTTGTTAGATTTCCTCCTACAGCAAACAAATATAAAATTTCTTCTCGACACCCCGCTTTGAATTGTGTTCCCAAGGAGGTGTGTACGACATTCGTAAGATCTTTGCTAGTATTCGACACCGCTGTGGACGGCTTTGAGGAAATAAAATCTGTGAGAAGTTTGATGGCGTCAAATTTTGAAAGTTGGTGTAGTAGTTGTTCGGCATTCAGATGTTGTTGTATTTACTGTGTGTTTTCGTAGCCTTCTGTTGATATGGCTTTGGTTAATGAGCATACGGGTAATCCTACAACACCACACTCTCAAACTCATGGCATAAATAAATCGCTCCTTACTCCTTGCAGACGTGTAGGCCTCAAAAGAAAATCTCCCACTGTTTCTCCCAGTTGTTCTTTTGTAAGTGGTCAAAATTTAAGTACACCTGATAAAAATGAGGGAAGTGATGAATTACTGTCAAAGGCGAAATGTGTGACACCAAACAGTTTCAAATCTGCAGAAACCCCGAAGAGAGACGTAAAGTCCACAGAAACGCCGAAAAGAGGTGAAGGCCCACAGAAAACTGTTACAAGCAAAAAAGAGCATCGTGTGAGGCGGAGAGGCACGCAGGCGCAACTGCGAGACGCAGTTGAAAATGAAACTGTAAGCCCAGACGTAGATAACCGTAGTTCGAAAACTGATGTTACAGAGATTGCAAACAGTACGAGTGTTGATACTGATTTCGAAATAGTTTACGATCAGAAAACACTGGCCGATTTAGAAAGAAATGTAGCCGCGAAAGAGGATAAAGTGCAGTCGCTGAGAGTTGCTCAGCTCTATCGGAAAAAGGCAAGCGAAACACGTTTGTTGTATCTGTTGTTTAAAATTTAGTGTGGAGTGCCTGGTTCCACAGATTTTAATAACAATTTTATAAGACTACACAATATTGTTGATATATTCTACTTGGGCTTTGTGTACTGGGAAATTTTGTTAACCTATAGCTAAAAGTAATTACTTTGTGTGGCATCTTATGTACTACAGCCCTATTGCTTAATTTTTACAATCTGTCATTGTTCTTGTTTGCAGCATGATTTGACAAAGCTAAGGGAATCCATCTGTAAATGGAAAGCTGGATGTCAGAGTGCTCTTCAGGATTTATTAGAAATGACACATGAACAAGGACATAAAGTAACTATGATGCAGCTGTTGTCACATCTTGGAATACCACCTACTTTGATAGGATATGAACCCGAACAGGATGAATTTACATGAAAGCAACAGTAAAGTATAATGTATTACATAGGGGAGCCTATACACTCATAATCTTTGTAAATATTATAGTTTAATTATTTAGCATAAGTAATTATGTTGCCAATTATAAATATGTATTTTGAAGGATAACTACCTTATTTTATGTATGAATATGAAGGAAAAAAGAAAAATACAATTGAAATTATTCTTATGAAGTGCGTAATACTTCCAGTAGGAATGGAAAAATTTGTCATGTAAAATGTCTATTTCTGTCTGTTCAGTTCTTCGCAGCATTCAGAACACCAGCATAGAACCTCTCAACATTTCAGAGTAACAAAAAACTTTTTATTGAAATGTTGAATTTTGTTGTACAGAGGTTACTTAGACTGTCAGCCTGAGCTTCATATCAAATAACCATTTCCTGATATCATCAGGGCCGAAAATTGGCACACATAACATCTGTTACAGCTTGATATGCACAGTGATACTTTGCACTAACAATGTTGGAGAGAAAAAGTGACTTTTCAGTGAGGGAAATTTAACATTGGTTTATTTACAGGACTTCAGAATATGAAATTTAGTTATGACATTGAGAAGAATATGCAGTTACACAAGCAAAGCTTATCAAGCATGTAAACTACAAATAAAGGAGAAAAATACACAAACATAACTAAAAAGTATCGACTATACAAATTTCTCCTATCTGAATACATTTCCAGTCTTCATTGCAATAATGTAATGTTGAGGAGATCAATAAGTTTCTCCGTGATACCACATTGATCTTCCATGTGCTGTAGTTCACCACAGTGCCATTTTTTGGGCACTAGGAAATGATGGAATAGGCTATGTTTTGTGCCAGAAGTCTTTTCTTGACCTGAGTCTTAAGTGGTTCCATTTTGTGACTGTAAAAGGGATTCCTGCTGCTTCTCAATCACCTGGGCAAGTGTCACATTAGTAATCCACTGGACTTGGGTTCAGTAGAACAGTGGTTCAAAACCTGTATTCAAGTACATTTCCATAATGGATCCTATGTTTCAGGTCTCTAATAAGACTCCTTCTGTTGTTCAAGGTGACATAATGGATTATTTTGTAGCAAAAATTGGATGATCTGTATTGAGCGCTAACCTGCTGTTGTAGCATATAGCTTCCTAATCCTTCCTAACCAACTTACTATGGCTAGCAGTGTCATAGGCTCCTATTAATCCAATGTATGCCACACCTGTGACTAGCTGGTCTCAAATCCGTCCTTATTACATGTCGTCAGATAAAATATGCGGGTTGAGTTGGCATCCCTTCGCTCCCAGCTTCAGGCAGTGTTGGCTTCGGTCACACAGCTTGAGGCTGTTGCCAATGGACATCACTGTGGGGGTCCCGATGGGGGTTTGTTGGGGACGACCAGCTCATCCCACGCATCCCCCGATCAGACTACGGCTGTGGCTGCCCGGGATACTGCCCACATTGAGGCTGACCCCTCACCCATGGTAAAATGGGAGGTCATCTCGAGATGTGGCAGAGGGCAAAAGACATTCCGGAGGGCTAAATGGAAGGCCTTTCCAGTTTGTCTGATGAACCAGTTTCAGGCTCTGTCTCTGGCTGATACTGATCTTCGGCCGGACATGGCTGCTTGTCCTGTTCCAGAGGTTGCCCCTCAGTCTGCAAAATCCGGACAGTCGCAGAGGATGGGTTTACTGGTAGTTGGGAGCTCCAACGTCAGGCGCATAATGGGGCACCTTAGGGATATGGCAGAAAGAGGGGGGAAGAAAACCAATGTGCGCTCCGTGTGCATACCGGGGGGGGGGAGTCATTCCAGATGTGATAGGGTCCTTCCAGATGCCATGAAGGGTACAGGGTGCACCCATCTGCGGGTGATCGCTCATGTCGGCACCAATGATATGTGTCGCTATGGATCGGAGGAAATCCTCTCTGGCTTCCGGCGGCTATCTGATATGGTGAAGACTGCCAGTGTCGCTAGCGGGATGAAAGCAGAGCTCACCATCTGCAGCATCGTCGACAGGACTGAATGCGCACCTTTCGTACAGAGCCGAGTGGAGGGTCTGAATCAGAGGCTGAGACAGTTCTTCGACCGTGTGGGCTGCAGATTCCTCAACTTGCGCCGTAGGGTGGTGGGGTTTCGGTTTCCGCTGGATAGGTCAGGAGTCCACTACACACAGCAGGTGGCTACATGGGTAGCATGGGTTGTGTGGCGTGGACTGGGCGGTTTTTTAGGTTAGATGGCCTCAGGCAAGTACAGAAAGGGCAACAGCCTCAAAGGGTACAGGAGGAACCAAGCAGAAATCGGTATTGTAATTGTAAACTGTCAAAGCTGCATTGGTAAAGTACCGGAACTTCAAGCGCTGATAGAAAGCACTGGAGCTGAAATCGTTATAGGTACGGAAAGCTGGCTGAAGCCAGAGATAAATTCTGCCGAAATTTTTACAAAGGCACAGACGGTGTTTAGAAAGGATAGATTGCATGCAACTGGTGGTAACGTGTTAGTCGCTGTTAGTAGTAGTTTATCCTGTAGTGAAGTAGAAGTGGATAGTTCCTGTGAATTATTATGGGTGGAGGTTACACTCAACAACCAAGCTCGGTTAATAATTGGCTCCTTTTACCAACCTCCCGACTCAGCAGCATTAGTCACAGAACAACTGAGAGAAAATCTGGAATACATTTCACATAAATTTTCTCAGCATGTTATAGTCTTAGGTGGAGATTTCAATTTACCAGCTATAGACTGGGACACTCAGATGTTTAGGACAGGTGGTAGGGACAGAGCATCGAGTGACATTATACTGAGTGCACTATCCGAAAATTACCTCGAGCAATTAAACAGAGAACCGACTCGTGGAGATAACATCTTGGACCTACTGATAACAAACAGACCCGAACTTTTCGACTCTGTATGTACAGAACAGGGAATCAGTGATCATAAGGCCGTTGCAGCATCCCTGAATATGGAAGTTAGTAGGAATATAAAAAAAGGGAGGAAGGTTTATCTGTTTAGCAAGAGTAATAGAAGGCAGATTTCAGACTATCAGACGAAAATTTCTGTTCCGACACTGACAATGTTGAGTGTTTATGGAAAAAGTTCAAGGCAATCGTAAAATGCGTTTTAGACAGGTACATGCCAAGTAAAACTGTGAGGGACGGGAAAAACCCACCGTGGTTCAACAACAAAGTTAGTAAACTACTGCGAAAGCAAAGAGAGCTTCACTGAAAGTTTAAACGCAGCCAAAATCTCTCAGACAAACAGAAGCTAAGCGATGTCAAAGTTTGCGCAAGGAGGGCTATGCGTGAAGCATTCAGTGAATTTGAAAGTAAAATTCTATGTACCGACTTGACAGAAAATCCTAAGAAGTTCTGGTCTTACGTTAAATCAGTAAGTGGCTCGAAACAGCATATCCAGACATTCTGGGATGATGATGGCATTGAAAAAGAGGATGACACGCGGAAAGCTGAAATACTAAACACCTTTTTCCAAAGCTGTTTCACAGAGGAAGATCGCGCTGCAGTTCCTTCTCTAAATCCTCGCACAAACGAAAAAATGGCTGACATCAAAATAAGTGTCCAAGGAATAGAAAAGCAACTGGAATCACTCAACAGAGGAAAGTCCACTGGACCTGACGGGATACCAATTCGATTCTACACAGAGTATACGAAAGAACTTGCTCCCTTCTAACAGCTGTGTACCACAAGTCTCTAGAGAAACAGAAGGTTCCAAAAGATTGGAAAAGAGCACAGGTAGTCCCAGTCTTCAAGAAGGGTCATCGAGCAGATGCGAAAACTATAGACCTATATCTCTGACATCGATTGTTGTAGAATTTTAGTACATGTTTTTTGCTCACGTATCATGTCATTTCTGGAAACCCAGATTCTACTCTGTAGGAATCAACATGGATTACGGAAACAGCGATCATGTGAAACCCAGCTCGCTTTGTTTGTTCATGAGACCCAGAAAATATTAGATACAGGCTTCCAGGTAGATGCCATTTTCCTTGACTTCCAGAAGGCATTCAATACAGTTCCGCACTGTCGCCTGATAGACAAAGTAAGAGCCTACGGAATATCAAACCAGCTATGTGGCTGGAGTGAAGAGTCTTTAGCAAACAGAACACAGCATGTTGTTCTCAATGGAGAGACGTTACTCAACGTAACATCTGGCGTGCCACAGGGGAGTGTTATGGGAGCATTGCTTTTCACAATATATATAAATGTCCTAGTAGATAGTGTCAGAAGTTCCATGTGGCTTTTCGCGGGTGATGCTGTAGTGTACAGAGAAGATGCAGCATTAGAAAATTGCAGCGAAATGCAGGAAGATCTGCAGCAGATAGGCACTTGGTGCAGGGAATGGCAGCTGACCCTTAACATAGACAAATGTAATGTATTGCGAATACATAGAAAGAAGGATCCTTTATTGTATGATTATATGACAGTGGAACAAACACTGGTAGCAGTTACTTCTGTAAAATATCTGGGAGTATGCGTGCGGAACGATTTGAAGTGGAATGATCATATAAAATTAATTGTTGGTAAGGCGGGTACCAGGTTGAGATTCATTGGAAGAGTCCTTAGAAAATGTAGTCCATCAACAAAGGAGGTGGCTTACAAAACACTCGTTCGACCTGTACTTGAGTATTGCTCATCGGTGTGGGATCCGTACCAGGACGGTTTCACAGAGGAGATAGAGAAGATCCAAAGAAGAGTGGCGCGTTTCGTCAGAGGGTTATTTGGTAAGCATGATAGCATTACGGAGATGTTTAGCAAGTGGCAACCTCTGCAAGAGATGTGCTCTGCATCGCGGTGTAGCTTGCTGTCCAGGTTTCGAGAGGGTGCGTTTCTGGATGAGGTATCAAATACATTGCTTCCCCCTACTTATACCTCCCGAGGATATCACAAATGTAAAATTAGAGAGATTCGAGCATTCACGGAGGCTTTCCGGCAGTCGTTCTTCCCGCGAACCATACGCGACTGGAACAGGAAAGGGAGGTAATGACAGTGGCATGTAAAGTGCCCTCCGCCACACACCGTTGGGTGGCTTGCGGAGTATAAATGTAGATGTAGATGTAGATCTAACCAGAACACGACCTGCCTGGGTAAAATCTCTACAGCTCCTTTTATATTTTTTAATTGTTCTGCTTGCAGGTCTTGTAACCAAAGCTTTGTTACTTTGCCCTGAAATGATGATAGTTTCAAATTTACCCAGTCTGAAAGGAATTTTGTGTCAGATGAGAGATGTTGAGTCCTAGTGAGATATCAACAAGTTCTGCAGGGAAGTAGCATACAAAAACAGGAAACGGAAGTAGGTAAAATGAGCAATGAAACGCGGTGAAAATATATATGTGGAAAAGAAAGTGGATACCTAAGTTAACCGCGAAAACAATAAAGAGAAATAAAGTATAGTCCAATATCCCACTGCAAGATTCTACTTCACTGTTTCAATGTAGATATTCCTGACAGCCTGGCTTGGAAATGAGGATTTTTTTTTATTAGAAACTAGTACTATGTTGTTACAGAAGAAAAGGATTGTAACTTAGTATGAACACTTGCAGCAAAAACAAATGATCGCTACAGCAAGTGACTTTCTGGTCATATGATGATTTCTTTCTATCTGCTGTTATTGAAATTTGGTTACACACAATTCATTCTGGCTTTCAAAGAAGTGATCTGATGAAACAGCAGCTGCCCAAACTCCTGTTGGTATTGCTACTTAAAAGTTGATATGATCCGAAGCAACTTGACTCATGTACTGAAAGAGTGGATTCCTGCCCTTATCACAATGAACCACTTTTGACACGGCATCGTTTGGAAATGCCAATTACAGTCCTCCAATGCAATATTATGAAAAGGAAAGTTGCTATAGCGAAGACACAATAATTTATAGCTTTCGGCTGTTAAGGCCTTTGTCAACAAGACACACACACACACACACACACACACACACACGACTGCAGTCTCTGGTGTGGTTTCAGTTGCCTGAGGCTGCAGTCGTATGTGTGAGTTGCGTTTGTGTGCCTGCAAGTGGGGGAGGGGGGGGGGGGGCGTGTGTGTGCATGTGCACACATGTCTGGTCTGTTGTTGATGAAGGCCTTAATAGCCGAAACCTATTATTGTGAGAGTCTTTTTAGTAGCAACTTTCCTTCTCATAATATTGTTACATTCCATCCTTGATTTTCTGTTGTTTGATTTCTCCAATGAAATACATGTATTGTGTAACAAAAGAGTAGGGGGAAGCATCTCAGATACGGAAACTTCTTTTCTTTTTCTGAAATAGATTTAAATGCATTTATGACGAGATAAAACTGTGTAGTGGGGACTCAAATTTGGTCACCAGCCTTTCACAAGCAGTGCCCTTCCAACTGAGCTATCTGTGCATACTTAATGACTGCTTTTTATTTGTCATGCTTCAGTTCTTTCCTCTGGTTGGTATGTGCAAGGACTGAAAATTCATGTTAACTCTGTGGCAAGTTGAAACTTATTTTAGAGCTGCATTAAAAATAGTTTAATACAAATAGACCTCTGTATTTACACATATTCTCTTTGGAATATAATATTAAGAAAATACCAACAACAGCTATTTAACATATTACTTACCACAAGGCTGCCACAGCAGAATCTTACTCCATGTGCCTGCCGGTAACCATAACAGTGTTTGACACCATGGTTTCACTATGCATGTGGCAGTTAACATGTTAATATAACTGAGGAAGCAGAGTTTCTGTAGTAGTAGTGGGTTTCTATCTAATTTACTAGATTACATGTAACTGGTATGAGCACATAGAGTATTATGCGGTATTTGATAGTTAGTTTTTACACAGGAACAATATCTTCTGTTCTTCATCAGGCATGTCATTTCTAATGCATTCAAGTTGTTTATAGCTTTTATCTCTTTGATTTGTATTTAGTAGGTCCTGTGGCTGTCCTTGCTTTTCATTGCTCATGTGTTGCTGCTGCAAATAAGTGTGTGTGTGATTACCATTTTATAAATTACCTTTATGTACATGTTTTTTTTTGCATTGTCATTTCAGGGATCCAGTTGTGTCATACATTCATGACTAGATCACGCATGTTAGGTAGATGTGGTTGGTTTCAGTCAGAAGACATATGAAGTTTACATTTAACTCATAACAGTTAAGGCAGAAAATAAAGAAATGTTGGCTTTATGTATAATAATCAGCAAGAGAGGGTGGAAAGCTAACAACAGTTATTAACACAGATTTTAATAAATGTTGTGATGTCTGTCAACAATAAGTTAGCAATCATTTGAAGTAGTATACTTACGCATTGAGAAATGTATGGAGCTAAAACTAATATCAAGACCTTTGATTTTGGGATGTATGTAAACTGGCAGCACAGTATATGGATAAACATTACATCTAATTACATACACTTTTTTTTTTTTTTTTTTTTTTTTTCCCATGTAATCTGCTTACGTATGAAAATAAATTCCTAGTTCCCTGAAAAAGAAATCGTGTATTGAATATAACAAAATATTTTACTTATTTGCTGAGTATCATTTATGTGGAGACTTTTTTTTTTTTAAAAAAAAAAAGAAAAAGAAAAGAAAGCCTTCAGATGTATCTGTCACACTTACTGAGAGTTCAGTTATTTTCTGTCACTTTTAAGAATGATTTGAACAATATTTGTTTGACATGACATAGACTCATCTGATGCTAGCTATAATACAGCATTTATTTTGATTACTGGTTTCAGCAAGCTGCTGTGTTGCTATAACAAGAAGCAATCCCAATCAGAGCACATTACAAAATGGTTTTGTTTAAAATTTTTGAAGTTTTAAAAATATCTTTTAATTTTTTTATAAGATCTAAAAAAGTAACAGGATATGTTATATGTTCATCACAGCAGTTGATACATAGGCAATTAAGTCAGTTATATGATAGAAAATATATTGACAAAATAACTTACAAAAGTTCACTTAAAGTGTAGATAACAAGGATACAGAAAAAATAAAATAAGTGCATGTCATATTATCACAGGCAACACAAGTACAATTAACTGGTGTATTCTTAAATCACAATAAGCAAATCTCTTTATTAGATACCACCAAATCCCTTTGTTAAATACCACCAACAGTACAGCATGAAAATTAGGAACTACGTAAATTGTTGCTCAATGTCTAGGTGTAGTTTAATCAACAAGTAGATACTGAAATGGAACATTCAACTGTTCCACTCCTAACTACCATTACAAATCATCGAAGAACATATATTGCTATTAGGTATGTTTAATAAAAATCATTTGAGATTATGTGATAAAAATACTAGAAACATGGAGGAAACACATCATAACATATGTGGTAACAAATAGGATCAGTTAGCTCACTATACACAATTCATATCATCCACAAGCCATCAACAAAGCCTAGATGCTAGCATGGTGCTTAATGTCTAACTGTAGTATAACAAAGACATAAGGAATAAAGGGGATGAATAGCAAAGATCTGAAAATTGCAATGTAGTGATGTGAATACAATATCAAGGCAATTGAAGTAAACATACATCTGGATATTATAACATTGTAGAACCATGGTAGCTCGAGGTATAAGTACACTACTGATAAAATTGCTACACCACAAAGATGATGTGCTACAGACATGAAATGTAACTGACTGGAAGAAGATGCTGTGATATGCAAATGATTACCTTTTCAGAGCATTCACAAAAGGTTGGCACAGGTGGCGATACCTACAACGTGCTGACATGAGGAAAGTTTCCAACCGATTTCTCCTACACAAACAGCAGTTGACCAGCGTTGCCTGGTGAAACGTTGTTGTGATGCCTCGTGTAAGGAGGAGAAATGCGTACCATCATGTTTCCGACTTCGATAAAGGTCGGAATGTAGCCTATCGCAATTGCGGTTTATCGTATCGCGACATTGCTGCTCACATTGGTCGAGATCCAATGACTGTTAGCAGAATATGGAATCGGTGGGTTCAGGAGGGTAATACGGAACGCCATGCTGGATCCCAACGGCCTCGTATCACTAGCAGTCGAGATGACAGGCATCTTATCCACATGGCTGTAATGGATCGTGCAGCCACATCTCAATCCCTGAGTCAACAGAAGGGGATGTCTGCAACACAACAACCATCTGCACAAACACTTTGACGACGTTCATTAGCAGCAGCATGGACTATCAGCACGGAGACCATGGCTGCGGTTATCCTTGACGCTGCATCACAGACAGGAGCGCCTGCGATGGTGTACTCAACAACGAACCTGGGTGCATGAATGGAAAAACGGTCATTTTTTCGGATGAATCCAGGATCTGTTTACAGCATCACGATGGTCGCATCCATGTTTGGCGACATTGCGGTGAACGCACATTGGAAGCGTGTATTCACCATCGCCATACTGGCATATCACCCGGCGTGATTGTATGGGGTGCCATTGGTTACACATCTCAGTCACCTCTTGTTCACATTGACGGCACTTTGAACAGTGGACGTCACATTTCAGATGTGTTACAACCCGTAGCTCTACCCTTCATTCGATCCCTGCAAAACCCTACATTTCAGCAGGATAATGCTCGACCGCATGTTGCTGGTCCTGTACGGGCCTTTCTGGGTACAGAAAATGTTCGACTGCTGCCCTCGCCAGCACATTCTCCAGATCTCTCACCAATTGAAAACGTCTAGTCAATGGTAGCTGAGGGACTGGCTCGTCACAATGCACCAGTCACTACTCTTAATGAACTGTGGTATCGTGTTGAAGCTGCATGGGCAGCTGTACCTGTACACACTATCCAAGCTCTGTTTGACTCAATGCCCAGGCGTATCAAGGCTGTTATTATGGCCAAAGGTGGTTGTTCTGGGTACTGATTTCTCAGGATCTATGCACCCAAATTGCGTGGAAATGTAATCACCTGTCAGTTCTAGTATAATATATTTGTCCAGTGAATACCCGTTTATCAACTCCATTTCTTCTTGCTGTAGCAATTTTAATGCCCAATAGTGTATAATGTGGCCGGCCGCGGTGGTCTAGTGGTTCTAGGCGCGCAGTCCGGAACCGCGGGACTGCTACGGTCGCAGGTTCGAATCCTGCCTCGGGCATGGATGTGTGTGATGTCCTTAGGTTAGATAGGTTTAATTAGTTCTAAGTTCTAGGCGACTGATGACCTCTGAAGTTAAGTCGCATAGTGCTCAGAGCCATTTGAACCAGTAGTGTATAATGTGTATAAAGTCATTAGCACTATCAAACAGATCAAAACGAAAATTTCTGTTCCGACACTGACAATGTTGAGTGTTTATGGAAAAAGTTCAAGGCAATCATAAAATGCGTTTTAGACAGGTACGTGCCAAGTAAAACTGTGAGGGACGGGAAAAACCCACCGTGGTTCAACAACAAAGTTAGTAAACTACTGCGAAAGCAAAGAGAGCTTCACTGAAAGTTTAAACGCAGCCAAAAACTCTCAGACAAACAGAAGCTAAGCGATGTCAAAGTTTGCGTAAGGAGGGCTATGCGTGAAGCATTCAGTGAATTTGAAAGTAAAATTCTATGTACCGACTTGACAGAAAATCCTAGGAAGTTCTGGTCTTACGTTAAATCAGTAAGTGGCTCGAAGCAGCATATCCAGACACTCCGGGATGATGATGGCATTGAAAAAGAGGATGACACGCGTAAAGCTGAAATACTAAACACCTTTTCCCAAAGCTGTTTCACAGAGGAAGACCGCACTGCAGTTCCTTCTCTAAATCCTCGCACAAATGAAAAAATGGCTGACATCGAAATAAGTGTCCAAGGAATAGAAAAGCAACTGGAATCACTCAACAGAGGAAAGTCCACTGGACCTGACGGGATACCAATTCGATTCTACGCAGAGTACGCGAAAGAACTTGCCCCCCTTCTAACAGCCATGTACCGCAAGTCTCTAGAGGAACAGAAGGTTCCAAATGATTGGAAAAGAGCACAGGTAGTCCCAGTCTTCAAGAAGGGTCGTCGAGCAGATGCGCAAAACTATAGACCTATATCTCTGACATCGATCTGTTGTAGAATTTTAGAACATGTTTTTTGCTCGAGTATCATGTCGTTTTTGGAAACCCAGAATCTACTATGTAGGAATCAACATGGATTCCGGAAACAGCGATCGTGTGAGACCCAACTCGCTTTATTTGTTCATGAGACCCAGAAAATATTAGATACAGGCTCCCAGGTAGATGCTATTTTTCTTGACTTCCGAAAGGCATTCGATACAGTTCCGCACTGTCGCCTGATCAACAAAGTAAGAGCCTACGGAATATCAGACCAGCTGTGTGGCTGGATTGAAGAGTTTTTAGCAAACAGAGCACAGCATGTTGTTATCAATGGAGAGACGTCTACAGACGTTAAAGTAACCTCTGGTGTGCCACAGGGGAGTGTTATGGGACCATTGCTTTTCACAATATATATAAATGACCTAGTAGATAGTGTCGGAAGTCCCATGCGGCTTTTCGCGGATGATGCTGTAGTATACAGAGAAGTTGCAGCATTAGAAAATTGTAGCGAAATGCAGGAAGATCTGCAGCGGATAGGCACTTGGTGCAGGGAGTGGCAGCTGACCCTTAACATAGACAAATGTAATGTATTGCGAATACATAGAAAGAAGGATCCTTTATTGTATGATTATATGATAGCGGAACAAACACTGGTAGCAGTTACTTCTGTAAAATATCTGGGAGTATGCGTGCGGAACGATTTGAAGTGGAATGATCATATAAAATTAATTGTTGGTAAGGTGGGTACCAGGTTGAGATTCATTGGGAGAGTCCTTAGAAAATGTAGTCCATCAACAAAGGAGGTGGCTTACAAAACACTCGTTCGACCTATACTTGAGTATTGCTCATCAGTGTGGGATCGGGTTGACGGAGGAGATAGAGAAGATTCAAAGAAGAGCGGCGCTTTTCGTCACAGGGTTATTTGGTAACCGTAACAGCGTTACGGAGATGTTTAGCAAACTCAAGTGACAGACTCTGCAAGAGAGGCGCTCTGCATTGCGGTGTAGCTTGCTCGTCAGGTTTCGAGAGGGTGCGTTTCTGGATGAGGTATCGAATATATTGCTTCCCCCTACTTATACCTCCCGAGGAGATCACGAATGTAAAATTAGAGAGATTAGAGCGCACACGGAGGCTTTCAGACAGTCATTCTTCCCGCGAACCATATGCGACTGGAACAGGAAAGGGAGGTAATTACAGTGGCACGTGAAGTGCCCTCCGCCACACACCGTTGGGTGGCTTGCGGAGTATAGATGTAGATGTAGATGTAGATGTAGAATTCCAAACTGCAACAGGATCCACTGCAAGTACTATGACAGTTAGGCGGGAGGTGGGAAAACTTGGATTTCATGGTCGAGAGCTGCTCGTAAGCCACACATCATGCCAGTAAATGCCAAACAACGCCTCATTTGGTGTAAGGAGTGTGAACATTGGGCGATTGAACAGTGGAAAAATGTTGTATGGAGTGATGAATCACGGTACACAGTGTGGCGATCCCATGGCAGGGTGTGGGTATGGCGAATGTTCAGTTAACATCATCTGCCAACTTGTGTAGTGCCAACAGTAAAATTCGGTGGTGGTGGTATGTTTTTCGTGGAGGGGGCTTGCACCCCTTTTTGTTTTGCGTGGCACTATCACAGCACAGGCCTACATTGATGTTTTAAGCACCTTCTTGCTTCCCACTGTTGAAAAGCAATTAGAGGATGGTGACCGCATCTTTCAACAGGATCAGGCACCTGTTCATAATGCACGGGCTGTTGCAGCGTGATTATATGAGAATAACATTCCTGTAATGGACTGGCCTGCACAGAGTCTTCTGCTAATTCCTATAGAACACCTTTGGGATGTTTTGGAACGTCGACTTTGTGCCAGGCCTTACCGACCGACATCGATACCTCTCCTCAGTGCAGCACTCCGTGGATAATGGGCTGCCATTCCCCAAGAAACCTTCCAGCACCTGATTGAACATATGTCTGCAAGAGTGGAAGCTGTTATCAAGGCTAAGGGTGGGCCAACACCATACTGAATTCCAGAATTACCGATGGAGTGCGCTACGACTTGTAAGTAATTTTCAGCCAGGTGTCCGGATACTTTTGATCACATAGTATACATCTGCAGAGTGGTAAATTAAGTGTTTATCTTTTTCTGTGTTTTCCTCGTAGTATACGCATAAAATTTCATGCGTGTTTTTCTGTTTGAGAGGTGTAAACTCACATTTTTGTAAGTGTAAATTCCTTACGTCTGTAGTGCAGTAGTCACTCATCGGACAGCCAGATACATAGCTCATTAATGTATCAGCATCCACTGATGACACATCAGGAGGGTAGTAAGTTTCATACCTAGGGTTCTGTCTGCTTTTGTAGTTTATTTCTTCTGTTAAGTCTTGCTGGGATGGTTAAAATGTGTGCATGCTGTGTGTGTGTGTAGGAGGAACTGGCCAGCTAGCGGTGGAGAAGAATCAAGCGCATCACATGGGACACTTCAGGTGTCCCTTGTTTCGCCCATGGGCTCTACTTCAGAGGGACCACCTAGTGCACCCGACTCGGTGAATCTATCCTCACAGCAGGAGGTGATTGGCTGCCGGTATTACCCTCATATCGCTCAAAGCGGAGAGCCAACGTGGAGGCTGGCTGCCTGGCCTTGCCCATTCACTCTGTGAATGGACAGGTGGCTGCTCCCTAAGCAGGGACCGAGCAGGCACATGGAGGGAGGGGTTTACTAGTTATCGGGACTTCCAGTGTTAGGCACGTTATGAAGCCCCTTAAGCAGACAGCTTTCAGAGCTAAAAAGAAAGCCATTGTGCACCCAGTATGTCAGCAGGGGAGGGGGGGGGGGGGGCGCTCATCCGAGACATTGAGGCAGCTTCACCTGCAGCTATGAAACGTGCAATCGTCTGCAAGTTGTGGCTCACGTCAGCACCAGTGATGCCTGTCGCATATGTTCTGAGTCCATCCTCAGTTCTTACAGGCAGCTGGCGGAGGTGATGGAGATTGCTGGTCTCGTGAGCAGGGTGCAAGCACAGCTTGCAGTTTGCAGCATTGTGCCCATAGTTGATAGGGGTCGTGTAGTTTGGAGCTGAGTGGACTTCGACTCTGTGACAGTCTTGGCTGCAGACCTGCCTTTCATGTGGATATTTGCAGAACTCTCCTTGAGGGGTCAGGGGTCCACTACACAAAGGAGGCAGCTACTCGGGTAGCAGAGTATTTGTGGAGTGCACACGAGGGTTTTTTAGGCTTGGTGGTGGTTTGAGGTGCTCTGATGAAAACTCGTCAGTTGATATGCAGCGAGGGAAGTCAAACATCACTCAGAATACAGACACTTTGACTGTCAAAATTTGATCAGTAAACTGTCGAAGTACTCGTAACAAAGTTCTCAAATTTATTGCTCTTGAGGAAAGTTCTCGCGCACAGATTATTCTTGGGACTGAGAGCCGGCTGAAATCCGAAGTAGAAAGCTCAGATATTTAGCAAATCATGGAACATACATCAGAAAGACAGGCTAGAGGTCATAGGAGAGGGGGTAATCACTGCAGTTGACAAAAATATTCTCTCTCTTGAAGTCAATTTTGAGTGTGACAGCAAAGTTATCTGGTCACTTGTAAAAGGTATAGGCAAAACCAAGTTAATTGTTGGACTTTTTTACCAGGCATCCAATTCCACTGTGACAGTTTTAGAGTCATTCAAAGAAAGGTTATGGTCAGTAGCATATAAAAACACCCAGATCATGCAGTACCAGTTGGAGGCGACTTTAACCTGTCAAGTATAGACTGGGATGTCTATGGATTCATTATAGGGGGTACAGACAAACAGTCATGCATAATACTTTTGAACATGTTTTCAGAAAACTGTCTTGAGCAGCTAGCTCAGCAGCCCATACAAAATGGGAAGATATTAGACCTCATAGCTACGAATAGGCCAGACCTTATCTGTGCCAGTATAGAAACGGGGATTAGCGATCATGACGTCATTATACATAGCAACTATGATTATGAAAGTTAAATCAGGCAAGAAGGTTAGGACGGTGTTTCTGCTAGATAGAACAGATAAGCAGTTGTTAGCATCTCACTTAGACATTACTTCTAGTAAGATGGATGCAGAGGAAATATGGGCAAAGCTTAAGCAGACTGTAAATGGTGGTCTGGAGACTTATATACCTTTTAAGTGGATGAAAGATGGAAAAGACCCACCCTGGTTTAATAACGAAATTCGGAGGATGTTGAGGACAGAGGCTCTTGTTTCAGAAGGGAACACACAAATGACAACAAGCAAAGGTTAGTAATATTTGTGCATCTGTGAAAAGATCTGTGTGCAGGGCATGCAGCAACTACCACTGCCATACCTTAGCAAAAGATCTGGAAGAGAACCTGAGAAAATTCTCATATTGTTTAAAATCACTAAGTTGGTCTAAGGCATCCATTCAGTTCCTTGTAGACCAGTCTGATGTGGCAATTGAAGATAGCAAAATGAAAGCTGAAGTTTTACATCTCATGTTCAAGAAATCGTTCACACAGGAGAACTGTACAAACTTACCATCATTTGACCATCGGACAGACTCCCGTTTGTATGATATAGTAATAAACATCCCTGGCATAGAGAAACAACTGAAAGATTTGAAAGCAAATAAATCACCAGGTCTGGATGGAATCCCAATTTGGTTTTACAAAGAGTACCCTATGGTATTAGCCCCTTACTTAGCTAGCCTGCATTCACCTTGTATCTCTTGCCCAGCACAAAGCCCCAAGCACCTGGAAAAAAGCAAAAGTGACTCCAGTATATAAGAATGGTAAAAGAATGAACCCACAAAATTACAGACCAATATCCCTAACTTTGGTTTTCTGCAGAATCCTTGAACATATTCTGAGTTTGAATTTAATAAAATTTCTTGAAACTAAGAAGCTTATGTCCAAGAATCAGTATGGTTTTAGAAAGCATCGCTCATGTGAAACTCAACTTGCCCTTTTCTCACATGATATACTGCAAACAATGGATGAAGGGCAGCAGACGGATTCCATTTTTCTAGACTCCCAGAAAGCATTTGACACAGTGCCCCATTATGGGCTGTTAACGAAGATACAAGTATACAGAATAAGTTCACAGATATTTGAGTGGCTCGAAGACTCCTTAAGAAATAGTACCAAGTATGTTGTGCTCAATGGTGGGTTGTCATCAGACACAAGGGTATTGCAGCAGTGTCCCTGGGAAATGTGATGGGATTGCTGCTGTTCTCTGTACATAAATGATTTGGCAGACAGCAATCTGCGATTGTGTGTTGATGATGCTGTGACGTGTATGGTAAGGTGTCGAAGTTGAGTGACTGTAGGAAGATACAAGATTTCCAGATAGTGTGATGAATGACAGCTAGCTCTAAATGTGGAAAAATGTAAGTCAATGAGGATGAGTAGGAAGAACAAACCTGTAATTTTTGGATAAGTATTACTAGTGTCCTGCTTGACACAGTCAAGTCATTTAAATATCTGGGCGTAATGTTGCAAAGCAATATGAAATGGAACGAGCGTGTGAGTATTGTGGTAGGGAAGGCGAATGATTGCCTTAGTTTTATTTGGTGAGTTTTAGGAAAAATTGGTTCAGCTGTAAAGAAGACCACATGTAGGACACTGGTTTGATCTATTCTTGAGTAGTGCTCAAGTGTTTGGGATCCCTACCAGGTTGGATTGAAGGAAGGCATCGAAGCAATTCAGAAGCAGGCTGCTAGATTTGTTACCGGTAGATTCGAATAACATGTAAGTGTTACAGAGATGCTTCGGAACCTCAAATGGGAACCCATGGAGGTAAGGCGACATTCTTTTCAAGAAATGCTTTTGAGAAAATTTAGAGAACTGGCATTTGAAGCTGACTGCCAAATTATTCTACTGCCGCCATCATACATTGTGTGTAAGTAACCTAAGGATAAGGTACGAGAAATCAGTGCTCATACAGAAGCATATAGTTGTTTTTCCCTTACTCTATTGACATGTGGAACAGCAAAGGAAATTACTAGTAGTGGTACAAGGTGCCCTCCGCCACGCACCGTACAGTGGCTTACGGAGTACCTATGTAGACATAGATGTATAGCTGTCCAAAGCTGCAAAAAGTGTTGTCAGTGCAGGATTTTGTGGACGAACTGACCTCTTGATTATGTACTGTAAATGTTTGATGGGTGGCCAGATCATTCACTTGAATTGTCCAGAATGTTCTTCAGACCAATCGCAAAAAATTGTGACCTGGTGACATTGTCATCCATCAAAATTCCATCGTTGTTTAGGAACATGAAGTCCATGAATGGCTGCAAATGGTCTCCAAGTTGCTGAACATAACCATTTCAAGTCAATGATTGGTTCAGTTTGACCAGAAAATCGAGTCCATTCCATGTAAACACAGCCCACACCATTATAGAGCCACCACCAGCTTGCACAGTGCCTTGTTGACAACTTGGGTCCATGACTTTATGGGGTTTGCACCGCACTCAAACCCTACTGTCAGCTGTTACCAACTGAAATCAGGACTCATCGGACCAAGTCATGCTTTTCCAGCCATCTAGTGTCCAGCAGATATGGTCATGAGCCCAGGAGAAGCACTGTAGGTGATTTCAATCTGTTAGTAAAGGCACTTGTGCCAGTTGTCTGCTGCCATAGCCCATTAACACCAGATTTTGCTGCACTGTCCTAATGAATATGTTCGTCATATGTCCCATATTGATTTCTGTGGTTATTTCAGATAGATTTGCTTGTCTGTTAGCACTAACAACTTAACACAAACATCACTGCTCTTGGTTATTAAGTGAAGGCCATCAGCCAGTGTTGCCCATGATGAAAAGCAATGCCTGAAATCTGGTATTCTCAGCACACTCTTGACACTGTCAATCTCAGAATATTGAATTCCTTAACGATTTTTGAAATGATATGTCCCAAGCATCTAGCTCCAACTTCCATTTCGTGTTCAAAGTCTGTTAATTCTTGTCGTGTGGTCATAATCATGTTGCAAACCTTTTCATGTGAACCAACTGAGTCCAAGTGATAGCTCTGCTAATGCATTGCCCTTTTATACCTTGTGTAAGCAATACTACTGCCTTCTATATATGTGCATATGCTATCCCATGACTTTTGTCACCTCAGTGTACATCCACTTTAATTGAGTCAAACTTTGGTATCCTCCTACAATTTTCACTGCACATTTCCCTCCATTACCTGACTGACAGTTCTTTGGGTGCCTCAGAATGTGTCCTGTCAGCCTATCCCTTACATTAGTCAATTTGTGCCATTAACATATTTTCTTCTTATCTGCTTCAGTATTTCATTAGGTATCTGAGCTACACATTCGATCTTCTGCACTCTTCAGCAGCATCGTACTACAAAAGCTTTTATTCTCTTCTTGTCTTTTTTGTTTATAACATACATTTCACTTGTGTACAACACTACATTCAGAGAGATACTCTCAGGAAAGACTTCATAACATTCAAATTTAACAACTGATCTTCCAATGTGATATGTTCTTTTATCAATGCATCTGAGCTGCTTGATACATTGGGTCAGTGGCCAGCCGGCCACTGAATTCTGCTGGGCTGACTGCCTGAATGTCTCACGACACTGAGGTACTCCACTGCAGTAGCCTTGTTACTAAGCTGTGTGGTTTCCCATGCTAGCACGCTGTCTTCGACAATGGCATATCTGCTATGGTCCCTTGCAGTGCCCAGCTGCATCACAGTGGGGATGCCGCCCACGCAGAGATGCCCATCCTGCAATGGCGGACAGTTGCTAGTGTACAAGAGGAGTCAGCCATGATGCTGGAGAAGATCTGCTGTGGCCCGCTGCGCTGTGGCACTAAGTCCAGAGAGGAACTTGTGTACAGCAGTTGCCCTGCCCTGGTCTCAAACCATTGACTTCTATTGGCAGGTCCATACGGCATCATCATCTGGCACAGCCCCGTCACCCTGGGGGTTGTGAGACTGAGGGTAGTTCTATGACAAAAATGACCAGAACTTATAGTCAGCAGTGGCACACTTGTTGTACATATGTACTACTACTAGTCATGTGAAAATCTACCTAGCTTCTTGCCACACTAATTTTGTGCAATATCACTGCGTTTGCTGTATCAGCAAGCTGACCTGCCTCACAACATTGTGCTGGCATTGTTGAATTACTACAGTGAGAACATCCAGCACTTGCCTGCTCTCAGTGCTGCTGGCTGTAATACGCCATTCAGGTTTACACTAATGCGTTCGTATATGATTGTTACGCTACACAGTGATGGGATCAGACACCAAGAAATAATGCCGTAGGTAATACCAGCATTGGACACAGGATATGTGCATATTAATAATTTCAACCTCCTTGTTCATTTGTGTAAAACACTGCCTACAGATTGTTAAGTTTAGTAGTTCCATTTAAATCATAAATGAATTTCTTGATATCATGGATACTAAAAACAAATGTGATCAATCAATTGTTGTCAACTTGCTCAAATTTCAAAATCTGTGTTCAAAGTATAAGTGTGAGAATACATGAGCAAATGAGATCTGTCACTCTTGTTTTCTTGCCTGTAGGTGTCACCCTCCCCCCCCCCCCCCCTCCCCTCCCTCCACATACAGGAGGTGTCACTGTATAACGTCCATCTGTATTTCACAAGTGAGAAACATCAACTGACTTGGAGCAAGCTAGAAGTTGTGTTCCTCTCTGTTTAATAACTAATTACATAAATGGTCTTCATTTTTTTCTGTGTTTTTTTTTTATTTTTAACCAAAATAAACTAAATGAGTACATTTTTGCTTTTATATACATAGACTGAAGTGGAAAGAGGAAATTTGTACCAAGGCCAGGGATAAAACCCGGGTTTCCTGCTTACTAGGCAGGTACGTTAGCCACTAAGCCGCCTTGGGGAACCAGCCCCATTTGCTTTCGATACTGAGGGGCTGTTCCAGAATGTGGAGAGCCTTGGAAATTCTGTGCATATGTAAGGGCGAATTTACAGTAGACTGGGATGGTAGTGAGAATTTGGATCAAGGAGGGAGATGTGCCAGGGTTATCTGTGTAGTTGCATGAACTGCTGTGTCAAGGTGCTTTAATGGCTAACAGACCTGCCTAATAACTAGTAGAAACGGGTTAGATTCCAGCCTTGGTACAAATTTTCACTCGCCACTTCATTCTATATACATAAATCATATCTGTATGAGACCAGTAAAGTCTCTGAGGTTGTGTCATTAGCTTATTGTTGTCTGTAACAGCTTGAATAACTGCATATATAACCTACAAACAGATCCTCGAAGAAAATTGATCAAGACAGTGATACTCAGGTATCATTTAAAATTAAACACATAGGTACATTTTGTGCAGTATAATTAAGTCAGCTAAAGAAGAACCCCCATTACTATTACAGTTTTCAACTACAGATCAGAAACGGCTGCAGGTGAAAACATTAGTCATCTATAAAGCTGTGACAATCAGGAATTGTTATAGAGACATACACAAAATCGCATTATGTGACATACTGAGGAAGACAAATGAAACAGCTCCACCAAGTCCACTGCAACTGTCAGGGATCTTCTTTTGCCAATTCTACTACAGCAATTTTTCATGTAAACAGTAAAAAAAAAACTGTTATAAATCACATTTGATAAAGGCTACAGACAGTTACAATTTACTTTCAAATCTGTTAGTGTGCCTTTGGCATATTTAAACACCTGTTCGAATACATCATTTATTGCAAAAAACTTTGAACTTGTGGTTTTGTTTCTTAAAATTATGAATGTAATAAGCTACAACAGGAATGCTTTTTGTTTTAGAGACTACCACTTCTACAGTTTCAAGGATCATACAACAAAAATGTACCCATGGCTGGGATGGATTGCCACACCAGTATTGATTGGTTTTGTGGTTTTATAGACACACACCCAACCTACCTCTGAGTGAGCTCCAGACATCAAGTCTGGGGGGAGGGGATAATAATCTTTCACTACTTGATAGGATCCCCATGAAAAACAAGTGATCATAGGACAACGACACTTGTGTAAACTTGTAAGGATGCGTGGAAGAGGGATAATGAATAAACCATTGAAGGAAACACATTTTAATTTCCCCATGGGAGGGTAAGTTGGTAACATTTGTTAACTGTGTACCATGTTCCATTCCAGGTTACATACACCGAGCAATATGATGACCATTTACATCCACAACAGCCGGGAACTTCACTAGAGACAACATTCATAATTGTTCACAGCACTTTTTCAGCACAGAACCATTGAATGTTCAGTTGTAACACAGCTCGTGCACTGCTTGAAGACTGCACACTGCTTCCAGTGTTCTCAGCCATGGCAACAGGAAGTTCTTCGGCCTTTCACAGGAGCAATTCCCCAATTGTCAGTAATTCAAACTTCCAATCACATGTTAGTCAACCCCAGTGTGGAAAGAGGACTTCCCCCTATTCCTCGTGAAGAGCAGCAGTGCTGTTGGTGTTGTTTTGATAAAACAGCATTAAGAGTAAAACCCAGCTCACCTAGTCCACACACACACTGACTGTCCACAACTGTAATGCACACTGATGTTTATGTTTCACCATACATCGCCATACCAGTACTGGCGCCAAATGTCAGGTCTTGACAATAACACTACTAACAACACAAATATTGCAGTGCACAGTGTGAACATCATAAAGTCAAGTACCCATATGGTAAACAGTTTTCTGTTTCCACTGGCTCAAGTAATGCGCAAGTTGATTTATAACCAACCTGTATTTTAAGAGCCACAAGTTTTTTTTTTTAACCCCCCCCCCCCCCCCCACACACACACACACACACACACACACACGTTAGGCAAATTTATCTCTGGTGAACAAGATGTTTTAGTCACGTGCTGTCACTAACACAGTAGGCGATGCCATCCTATCTGTACTCACATTCCCATGAATCAACATAAATCCACAATTGCAATGAACTTTGATAAAATGTGTTAAATGTTCTAAACACAATGTGGCTTATATATAATCATGGCAGCTATATTTTAGCTGTTTCACTGAACACGGCCAAAGAATGCAGCGTTCTCTTCCTCCCTTCCAGCTAGAGATGAAAACAACCAAATGAAAACAATTGACTCATTCAGTTGTAGCTTGACATACCGGTTGAATTATTCATTCATTCTTTTAAGTGAAAATAGTCTATGAGAGCTACTGAATGGAAACAATCAAATCAGTCTGTCATAGTTTTATGTATCGGTGGGATTTTTATTCATTCATTTCTTTCGCATGAAACCAGTCCCGGGGAGCAACTGAAGGAAAACAGTTTACACAGTCCAGTGGCGTTTTGAATACTACTGACTTATTCGTTCTTTCCTTTTGAAATGAGAGCAGTATTTAGTTTTCACGTCAGTTGAAGCTTGTGTTCATTCATTAATACAACTGAAAGCACTCTTTGGTGGTTTAGCTGGCCGAATTATCCAGTTATTCTTCAGAGTCAAACCAGTCTGCAGTACTTTCATTAGGTGAAGTAAAGCAGTAAACTGAGGGGTGCACATACCCTCAGGGGTGGGCGAAAAGAAGCAATAAACACATTTGTTTCATTATGTACTGAAAGACTAATTCTTCTTTTCACAATTTAAAACTGATAAATAAATTGCTGTGAATTAAACTGTTCTATATGCAATTAACATGTAACTAATGAAGCTTCACTGGGAGTACAATGCCGAGCAAGCATAGTTCTCTTCGATATAAAAGAAGAAAGGAACATTGACACATTTTTGCAACTGTTTACACCATGTTTTACTGCAAATAGATAATATCCATAGATAAAATTAAAATTTGAGATAGCACATGTGTTGCACTCTCTCCACAGCAGCGTCCTGCAGCTGCCAGGTCCAGGGTTGCAGCTGCCGGGGCCAGGGTCGCAGCCAGTGTGGTGGCCAGCACAGGTGCCGGCAGTGGTGCGTTTGTGCCACCTCCTCATGCCAGCTGCGAACTTGGCCCTGGCAGCTGCAGGAGAAGGCTACGGTGGCAGTGCCACAAACACGCTGTAATGACCTCATGGAAAAAGGTGAAAAAGTATGTTAGTAAAAATCACTCAAAACCAGAGACTGAGTGAAAACATTCATATAGCGGCTGCAACTGACAGAGACTTGAGTCATTCGGTTCTCTCACATTGAATGAAACCACTCAAACCTGGTCAGTGAGTGAAAACATTCATGTGACAGACACAAGTGACGGGAACTTCTGTCAGTTGATTGTCTCACGTTGAGTGAAACCACTCAAAGCCAATGAATGAGCAAAAACATCCATGTCGCTAACATGTCTGCAGAGACTTGTTTCATTTGACTGAAAAAACATACTGATTGAAAAAACAATCTACTAATCAGTCGACTGTTCAAAACAGTCAGTTGTCCCATCACTACTTCCAACTACAAAGTGCAGCCACTGGGCTGGGCTGTTCTCAGCTCATCAGAAATAGTTACCACATTGCTGTGAATTAAAAGTTATTGACACATACAGACTGGCCTATTTCAATCTATTAAGTGGCAAAATAGGAAGCAAAGCCTATCCATTAGTTTTCAAAAGTGTGAATATTGCAAAAGACTCCTAGTGATTGGTATTTGTTCCCCAAGCAAAAATGTTTTCACCACTGATTTATATCCAAGTTAATTTGTAACTAATAGAGCACTAAATGTCTCATGTTCCTTTGCAACATATAGATGATTTTTCACATAGACAGTACTGAAACTGGCACGGGTGCCTTCAGTCCTAGTGTCACCTCAAGTCCTTCATTGATGGAATTCATGAGTCCTCAAAAAGTGAAGCTGTAATTTTGCCAGAAGTTGAGAAACCTTGCCACAAAGCCCTGCCTTATTTGATGAAAGATGGTAGGAAAAGAGCCAGATCAATTTGTTTTGCCTTTACTGTAGAAAAAATACACTCCTGGAAATGGAAAAAAGAACACATTGACACCGGTGTGTCAGACCCACCATACTTGCTCCGGACACTGCGAGAGGGCTGTACAAGCAATGATCACACGCACGGCACAGCGGACACACCAGGAACCGCGGTGTTGGCCGTCGAATGGCGCTAGCTGCACAGCATTTGTGCACTGCCGCCGTCAGTGTCAGCCAGTTTGCCGTGGCATACAGAGCTCCATCGCAGTCTTTAACACTGGTAGCATGCCACGACAGCGTGGACGTGAACCGTATGTGCAGTTGACGGACTTTGAGCGAGGGCGTATAGTGGGCATGCGGGAGGCCGGGTGGACGTATCGCCGAATTGCTCAACACGTGGGGCGTGAGGTCTCCACAGTACATCGATGTTGTCGCCAGTGGTCGGCGGAAGGTGCACGTGCCCATCGACCTGGAACTGGACCGCAGCGATGCACGGATGCACGCCAAGACCGTAGGATCCTACGCAGTGCCGTAGGGGACCGCACCGCCACTTCCCAGCAAATTAGGGACACTGTTGCTCCTGGGGTATCGGCGAGGACCATTCGCAACAGTCTCCATGAAGCTGGGCTACGGTCCCGCACACCGTTAGGCCGTCTTCCGCTCACGCCCCAACATCGTGCAGCCCGCCTCCAGTGGTGTCGCGACAGGCGTGAATGGAGGGACGAATGGAGACGTGTCGTCTTCAGCAATGAGAATCGCTTCTGCCTTGGTGCCAATGATGGTCGTATGCGTGTTTGGCGCCGTGCAGGTGAGCGCCACAATCAGGACTGCATACGACCGAGGCACACAGGGCCAACACCCGGCATCATGGTGTGGGGAGCGATCTCCTACACTGGCCGTACACCACTGGTGATCGTCGAGGGGACACTGAATAGTGCACGGTACATCCAAACCGTCTTCGAACCCATCGTTCTACCATTCCTAGACCGGCAAGGGAACTTGCTGTTCCAACAGGACAATGCACGTCCGCATGTATCCCGTGCCACCCAACGTGCTCTAGAAGGTGTAAGTCAACTACCCTGGCCAGCAAGATCTCCGGATCTGTCCCCCATTGAGCATGTTTGGGACTGGATGAAGCGTCGTCTCACGCGGTCTGCACGTCCAGCACGAACGCTGGTCCAACTGAGGCGCCAGGTGGAAATGGCATGGCAAGGCGTTCCACAGGACTACATCCAGCAACTCTACGATCGTCTCCATGGGAGAATAGCAGCCTGCATTGCTGCGAAAGGTGGATATACACTGTAGTAGTGCCGACATTGTGCATGCTCTGTTGCCTGTGTCTATGTGCCTGTGGTTCTGTCAGTGTGATCATGTGATGTATCTGACCCCAGGAATGTGTCAATAAAGTTTCCCCTTCCTGGGACAATGAATTCACGGTGTTCTTATTTCAATTTCCAGGAGTGTAGTATTTGAGACAAGGAGGGAAAAAAAACTGGTTAAGTGCGAGTAGTACTTACATACTGACAGTTCCATACAAACTCAATTATGTACATAGATAGTTCATTTTTTGCCCGTTATCGATATTGGAAAGATATCGGTCTCTTAATCTTTTTATGTGATATAATTACATATCATCAATTTTCAGATATTTTCCTTTACTTGTACTGTGAAACCTTGCTTTTTGCTGAATTCCATGATTGTAGGTCTACAGGAAGTACCTTGTAGGATTTGATGAGTGAGTTTGGGAGTACCAAATGGGTCAATCCAAATGAAGTGGTTCAATAAAATATTTTACTTTCTTTATATGAAGAGACCACGGGAAAAACCTGATAAGTCCAAAATTTCTGGTTTTTTTTTTTCATAATTTGATAGACCAGCCAGTGTAGTTTTAGCTGGTTTTACAGAGCTGGTCAAAAACCTGATGAGTCAAGAGATATTCTGATATCTTGTAAGCATGTGCAGGCGAAAAACATTATAAGTCCATGCAAAACAGGGGAATATACTGACAAGTGCAGAGAATGCAACGATAAAATTTTATGACTTAATGATTCCCAGGCTGCGCAGGTCTGTTTTCACTACTGTTATCGTTGTTTAATCATTGTTGCTGCAGTCATTGTTGTGTATAAGTTGTTAGCTTTATGGAGTTTGTGGAGGAAGTTAGATCTAGCATTGTATTCTGTCAGTGTAAAATGAGTAAAGAAGACAGTGACTCATCTACTTGCGAAGAAAACTACAGAATGTCATCAAAGAAGCTGACAAAGAAGAGGAAGAAGTATGGCCGCGTTGGAGATGCCTCCAAACATTTAAGATTGCAATCACATGAAACAGGAGAACCATGTAAGTGCAAAAACAATTTTTTAGATATTGTCAGTGATGAAAATAAAAGGAATATTATTAACATGAACCACTTTCAAAATCATGATGAAATAAACCTCTGTTCAAGTGGTTTAATCAAAGTGGTCCCTGTACAGCGCAGGTGTCCGGGAAGAGAAAAGCAGGAAGCACAGTTTCGTGATGCATCATATAAATTCAGTGTTTGTATTACCATTAATGGAAGTGTCCAAGAAGTATGTGTGCAAGCAAGCATTCATGTCGTTACATGGAATAAAGAAGGGCAAGGTAGATCATTTACTGAAGAAACTTAAATCTGGAGACCAACCTCTAAGAGACGGCCGAGGGAAACACAGATCCCGCCCACAGGCTTTGAAAGATGAAACACGTGCAATAATAAGAAGGCACATTGAATCATCTAAAGGTCACAACAGCCACTACAGTTTGATGAAGTCAGAAAAAATTTACCTACCAGAGTCTTTGAATATTAAAAAATATGTTCTATACGTACAAGGAGAAGTTTCAGGATCAGAATGTGTCATATGAAACATACCACACTATATTCAGTTCAGATATCAATATAAGTTTTGGATATTCACAATCTGATACTTGTGGCTCCTGCGATGGGTATCTAGCCAAGAAGAAAAATTTGGAGAAGAAACTGATTTTTAACATCATCTGTTGAAAATAAAGTAAGGCTTCATTCCGAACTTCGATCCAATGAAATAGCCCATGAATTGGATCTCAGAAAAGAAAAAGGTATTCTATGACAGGAAAACAAAGGCAAAGATGGAATGTCAAAAACAATCCATCAAAGGTTGCAATTACAATGGACTATAGGAAAAACTTTCCTTGTCCAAATATAAAGACAAATGAAGTTTATAATAAATGACAGCTATCTGTATTTATATTCAATGTTCCTGTTTTGGCAACAGGGGACAGCTACTTTTACATGGATCCAGAGAACACGGGCCGAAAAGGAGCAGATGAAGTTTCATCGTTCCTTCATCATTTTGTGCACAATTTTCTAAATCCAGAAGTCAGACATCTGGAGATCTTCTGTGACTCCTGCGGAGGGCAGAACAAGAATGGCACTGTGTTCAGATTCCTTCACCATCTGGTCCATACAGAAAAACGGTTGGACTATGTAAAGATGACATTCCCCATAATAGGTCATTCATACCTTGAATGTGATAAAAATATTGGTATGATAGACCAAACTCAGGAATGTCAAATTCCAAAGGACTGGTATCAGGTTTTTCAAAATTCACGCACTCATCCTTCGCGTTTTGTCATCATTGATGTTGAGGAGCAACCAGGGATAATCAAATACTGGACAGAGCATCTGGATAATACAATACACAAGAAGAAACTCCCTTTCCAGTCCAGGCCAATAAGAGAATTGGAAGTCACATGGCACCATGTAGCACTGGTTCGGTATAGAGGAATCTACAATGGAGCATACAAGCAAGCTTTGTTACTTCTTCGTGGAAAGAAAGGGCAAGGTTCCAGCCTGAAAGAAGGTGAGTTCAGCCTACCCTCTGCTAAATATGAAGATATAGTAATTCCTTTACAGCAATATAATTTGAAAGTTTTTTATTTATTGTAATAAGTATTTTTAATATTAGGCACATAACTATTTAAATTAAGGGATTATGATTTTTTGGAGGTGATCTTAAAATATCTGCTGAGAAATAGAGATTTACAAGACTTGAAAAGATTTTGCCATAGTGACATGCAAGTGTATTTTAGTCGTCTTTTGCATCAGTCCACCATCGAAAAAGCACAGGACCTTTTATAGAAGATTATTAAATGATTATATGAGATAATTTGTTGTAACATGAATCTGAAATCTTGTAGTTGCCTGCAATATGTTATGGACTTGTCATATTTTTCCTCTGTTCGGCCTGCCTTCGTAATAAAAATGCATCATATTATTGTAAATCCTATTCAGATGTGTATAATTGCAGCAGTACTCTTTCTCTGAAAGAAATATTGAGGTCTAAAACAAAAATGAAGAATATAACTTGAAAAGTTAAAATTTTATGAGTCTTGAAACTTTAAATTTCACCTCCTGAAAAAGAGAATAATTGTGACTTATCAGGTTTTTCCACTGGACTCTTCATATGTTATTACCCTATAATTGAGAAGTTCAGAACAGTTTTTTAAAAAATTTTACCTTTCACCTTTACTGAATGGCCATTTTCATTTGTAAGCGTGCGACGATGTTTCAGTTTACAGACATTAGCAAAAATATGAAAATCTCTGCACTGGGTTAAGTTACAACATTGCAATTGACATGATTGTTTCTAGAAAAGTGTCCTCTACAACATTGTCTATTACACAAAATACCCTAAATTCAAAACTAACCAGTCAAAATGGCCTCCAAATTTGGTATCGAACTTTTTACAATCCACTTTTTAGACCCAAAAATAACAAACCAGGAGTGATTTCTGAGTGTCTTTTTTTTCCTATAGTTACATATCATACACTACTAGCCTCATATAGAGCAAGAACACTTACAAATGTTTCCTTAATTTTTTATGAATTTTTTAATTGAAAATTTTCGTATTTTGTTATATATGGGGTTAGTTATTTCAGGTGGGACTTAATATAAAAATTTGATTTTTGCAAAGTTTGTACACGTATATGATAGCAACATACTGTAAAAACTTCAACATTGATACCTGAACAAAGATATGAATTTTTGAAAATGAGGAGCTAATTCACATTATTCTAAAACTGATCTTACGGCTGTTGCCTATTCATGTGTGATATTGGCGGGATAAAATCAATTATTATTGAAGTAAGGTACTGAATTATATACAAAAACTGGAAACATCATTGAAATTAACATTTATATTAATATAATAGAAGAAAACATTCCACGTGGGAAAAATTATATATAAAAACAAAGATGAGGTGACTTACCGAACGAAAGCGCTGGCAGGTCGATAGACACACAAACATACACACAAAATTCAAGCTTTCGCAACAAACTGTTGCCTCATCAGGAAAGAGGGAAGGAGAGGGGAAGACGAAAGGAAGTGGGTTTTAAGGGAGAGGGTAGGGAGTCATTCCAATCCCGGGAGCGGAAAGACTTACCTTAGGGGGAAAAAAGGACAGGTATACACTCGCACACACGCACATATCCATCCACACATACAGACACAAGCAGACATATTTCGTCTTCCCCTCTCCTTCCCTCTTTCCTGATGACGCAACAGTTTGTTGCGAAAGCTTGAATTGTGTGTGTATGTTTGTGTGTCTATCGACCTGCCAGCGCTTTCGTTCGGTAAGTCACCTCATCTTTGTTTTTATATATAACATTTATATTATTTTGACATACTTAAAATAAATATTTTCAGTAAACATCCTTCAAGATGTGACTGTTCCTAAACCTGGAGGTGAATCTTAGGAACACTTATTTCTTCAGACAGCTTCTGTGATATATAATAAAACCTTGTTGCTGTGTTAAGTTCAAGCACAGAAAATTTCCTTAAAACATTTTTCATTGGTATCCAAACTTTTGTCACTAGTAGATTTCTTGAATGATCATCTTGGTCCAGGGTGGTAAAATCCACAAAAACATCATTTTTCAAACTTATTCTTTCAACCTCTGCAAGCCACCACTGTCCATTTTACACACATCCTATTATATCATTCAGCGTTAAAGACAAAGATGTAATTTTACTGACACAATGATCGCCATAAATTTCGATTTCTGATGTTACATAGCATCGAACTAAGTTTTCTGCAATGCCAAGGAATTTGTGGAAATGCCTTGTTCCTTTTATTGCTATACAGTTTTCAAATCTGGTTTGAAGTGTTGTTTTCATATGCAGAACTCCTTTTTTCTTGATCAGAAAATAGGTAATGCCTTTAATATTATCCTTGCAAAAGACATACATGTCCTGTACTGTGAGAATTTGGTCTGTGGTTGGTCTTTGTAGGCTGGCTTTACTTACTTCACGTTGTACCTCCTACTCCATCACATGCATTTTTACCATGGCAAGATGCAAGAAAGTGCCATTCAGCTTTCAACCCAAAGTCTACTTTGTGGTTGCATAGGTTTGAAAAATTCTTTTTGTTCTTATGCTGACTAACACTTCCATCTGAAAAGTATATCAGCCTCTCAATGCTGGGAAAATTTTCTTGTATGTAATTTATTACAAAGTGTTGTGCTCCAAGTAGTCGCTTATAATGCAAATTGAAGAACGACAAACTTCTTTCTAATTTTTAAAGTAGAGAATAAATGGATGCACTGTTGCCTGGTCATTGACCCAGTGGTACCCTTGTATTGCATTCTGAATCACAAATGTAAAATTTTCTGAAAAATCAGCTAGCACTACGCACTCAGATTCATGAAGTTGTGCTTTTTTGTCCTTCAAAAACTTACCTTGGATTTTAGAAGCATAGTGGTGACTTGTGAGTGTTTGTAAGTTATCAGTTAAAGATTCCAAGTACTCCTCCTGAGATTTAACCACTACTATCATTTCTGCCCTGTCAGTTGTGACCCACTGTTTGAAGGTAATACTGTCTGGCATTTCCTCAACATATTTGTAAAACAGTTCAATAACGGTTTCCTTACCAGGGCATTTATTACACAAACTCAGCTTGCAGTAATAACTGTTAGTGTCACAGACCATTAAATCTAGTAACTCTTTGTAGTTAAGATCACCAAGTTTTACACCCATAATCATCAGTTTGACATTTTTATGATATAAACACACACACTTAGTGTATCCCTGAGGATCCAGCCAAAATACACCCCTTAGGGCGGAGGTCACAAAATTTTGACCTTCCAATTTTGCATTCAGGATGAGACTTTTTGAAAGCTACATAAAGTTCATTTAAATTTGACAGTAGTCGTTTCTGCTTTGTTACTTTAACTCCATTTATAACAACTCTTCTGCTATCTTTGCAACCTGGGCACATTGTACTGTTTTCATCATGTTCAGAAAAGTGCTGGATCTTTTTGTTTCTTCACTTATACCTACTCCTTTCTTCTTTCTTAAAACTGGAAGAATGCCTTGCTCTTTAACTAATTTTTGGGTTAGTTTAACCAAACGACGAGAAACGTTGAATTCATGAACTATCTTTCTCTTGACCATGAGTCAGGGAGCAAACTTAAAATTTTAACTTTTTCCTCTTTAGATGTCACTGAGCATTTAATTTCTCTATTAAGCTCAAATATTCAGTGTCAGATGATGATGCTGGTGGTAGGTTTCCTTCTTTAGAAATAGTGTTGGTATCTGTATTATTAAATCATGATTCCAAGTCTTTTCTTAAATTTGTCATACCATTTTTTTTTTTCTTCAATAGCTGCTTTTCTTTTTCTGATAGTTAATTTCATTATTTTTGAAGCAGGAGATACTTACAACAAGCAAAATCCAATATGCTAACAGCTTCCTCATTAGGAATATAAACGTCATTAACAAGGTTACATGATTCTGGTTCTGGAGTCACAACAAATCTTTTTGAGAACAATTTGGGCACAGGGAATTTCCAGGAATCATATTACATTTCACTTGGGAAGCTGTTTCACTCTCACATAACAAGGACAAATGTTCACGTTTCATTTCCCTCAAACCTTTAGTAATAGGCTTTTTATGAACTTTAAGTGGATCACAGCACTTTCTTCCAAAAATGTGGTTGTACTTCAGAATATATTTCTTCTTGTGATACTCACACATTGATGTTACAGAAGAACTTACTCGAAATTTAAACAAAGTTTGTGTAACTTCATCAAAGTCATTGGAATTTTTCAAGATTTTTTTAACTGAACCGTAAACTGTTTTGTGACGCACTTCACTGGCTATCTGTCCAACAGAGCACTGTTCATCCATGTTATTGCATTCCAGTTAATCTCTCAAAATTAATTACAAATTATACACAGAACAAAGCACATAACAGATTCTACACTCTTGAAGCATGTACATCCACTCTAACAGAGGTTCCAGAACAGACTGACAAGAACAATGCCCCATCCAGCAATAATGTACTTCTTTATTGGCAATACACCTAAACGTAAATGGGCATTTTTATTACCATAGAACAAAAGTGAAAGCTCCTATTGTTTAATATTGCATTATTAAAAATAAATAAACTAAATGAATATTGGGTGATAGTGTTAACTAAGTATATGTCACAATTAAATTTTATTACAATGAAACAAGAAACTATTTCAAAACACAACAGTCATAAGATCAGTTGTAGAGTAATGTGAATTATTTCCTCATTTTTCAAAAATTCATATCTGACTGATTCCATAGTCACGGGTGTGACACTTGAACTCTATAATAATTTTAAAATGTCCCATATTAAAGATTCTTCTTTCAATATATATCATTTAAAAGGAAATTGATTACATTACTAAGCCTTTTTCTTCTGATAATTGATGGAAACCAGTATTATTAACCAAAAATCATGTGTCACAGGTGTGACAAAAGTCAGAAGTGCAATGTAACACAATGACCATTACAGGGAAAAATCTGAATTGAATGATTATATGTAAACAAATTAATAACTGTATAATACCAAAAACTTATTGCATTAGCCATGAAAATATCAGAAAGAAACTTACATTATTTTCAAAATAATAACATAATTTCTGTTGAAACTTCCTGGCAGATTAAAACTGTGTGCCCGACCGAGACTCGAACTCGGGACCTTTGCCTTTCGCGGGCAAGTGCTCTACCAAATGAGCTACCGAAGCACGACTCACGCCCGGTACTCACAGCTTTACTTCTGCCAGTACCTCGTCTCCTACCTTCCAGACTTTACAGAAGCTCTCCTGCGAACCTTGCAGAACTACCACTCCTGAAAGAAAGGATATTGCGGAGACATGGCTTAGCCACAGCCTGGGGGGATGTTTCCAGAATGAGATTTTCACTCTGCAGCAGAGTGTGCGCTGATGGTAGCTCAGTTGGTAGAGCACTTGCCCGCGAAAGGCAAAGGTCCCGAGTTCGAGTCTCGGTCGGGCACACAGTTTTAATCTGCCAGGAAGTTTCATATTAGCGCATACTCCGCTGCAGAGTGAAAATCTCATTCTGGATAATTTCTGTTGTCACGGGTGTGACATGTACAAATTTCTCTCAATATTTCAGAGAATTAACGGGTGATGATGATTCATTACATTTTTTGCAGTACAAAAAAATCACATTGCTTAATGAAAGCTGTGTTAGTGTTAAATTAATAACGAAAAAAAAACAAAAAAAACACAGTTCCTTAATAGAGGCCAACAGACAGTTCATCTTCAATTGAAACACACTCTTAGCTCAACATAATACACAATATGGAGAAACAAGACTTGTCATGTTCAAATAAATAAAGGAATGAATACTCAACCAGCTAACTAAAGAAATATACATAGAAATACATACTTAAATAGTCACGAAAGTAATAAAAAAACTATTTCCTTTCATTTGAATCATCAGAGAATTCAGAATTTTAACAACATTCTTTAGTAAAGAAACAACTGAAATGTCATTTTCATTAGCAAGAAAGTGTTTGTTCTCTTTCTCAAATGTTTTTTAAAAAACATAACCTTGATTTCATGGGCGACACACACTGAGTGGCAAACAGCAACAAAATTCTGTCCATTTCCCCTCTCACTCTGTAGCTTGGTGATCAAAAATGTTCCAGCTTTAATTTCCTTAGTTGGATTTATGGTTTCCTGTACTTCATTTTCTGATGTTGCTTGGTTATCTTGAACATTAGACTATTCAGAATCTAAATAAACATCAGAAAATTTCAGCTGTTTCTTGGATTTAGGGATCTCCCGAAAGATTTCATATCTTCTCATTTCACTGCCAGATGTTTCCGCAGCTAAAATATGGCGACTGTCATAGCTTCTAAAATAATGGCTAGAATGCACTTTAGGAATAGAAATGACATCTTCTCAAAGCCTTTACTGCCATTCCTTTGTCTTGTCTACATCACTGCTTGAAACGAAGAGAACATGAATTCCATTCAATTTACCACTTGCATAATCTGAAAATTCCTTTGCAATATTCACCACCACTGTCCGGCTTCTGATTCCTCTCCAAACACTTCTCTTCACTGTTCCCCCTATCCCATCAACAGCCCCTTTGCTGTGTGAAGCGGCAAAGAAGTTCCACTCAATTTCAACTCCCAAACAGGACTTAGTGCAGCAGAGGTAGGACAATGTAAATTCATTTTTAAATTGTGCAGTGCAGTTGTCCAAAAACATATGAACTTATTGTAAATTTCAATTCTGCCATTTTAGATGTTATTTAATTTTTTCAAGAAAGCACCAAATCGCAAATTTGTCATGTGAAAGATAATCACTTGCAATTGCATAAGAAGAAACAGTCTTTACACTATCCCATACACAGCACGTAAATAATGTTTATGGCTCCAATGCACAGCCTGAATTTCATCTTGTGGCATTAAAGAAAAGTTCTCAGCAAAGTCAACTTGCATGACAACAACATTCTTTGTAAGCTCTTTCTTACAAGATTAAAAATATTTGGCTTATTTTTCTCTTATCCAGAAATGCCTTTTAAATGTTGACATCTGGTCCTCTTAACTCTTCAGTGGCTGCTTTCAGTGTTGATGTATTTTCCACCAACTTTGGCACTCATCATTGTCCTTCCACTGCTTCCAGGACAGAATTTTATCTTGATTTTCATCAGTCAACCACATGACAGGTCATGTTTGCACTTTCTGCATTTTCATGTCATACAGTCCTCATTTTCTGCATCACAAGTAAGTTTCTGAAGCAACTCTTTAGTAGAAATAGGAAAATCTGGAACCACATGTGAAATGTTTTCAGTTAGAAATTTAAAATTTGCATGGTATTTGCATACACACACATTATGAGGTGTTTCTGAAACTGGTAGTACATGGCTTGGCCTCAGTTCATAAAATGTTGACTTTCCTAATGGAGTATCAGGGTTTGAATTCTTAAATTCTTAATAGGCCTCACCAACAGTCATAATCATATACCACTTTTGAACATGTTCTCATTTTGCACTTCTGCAGTCTCTAACAGATTTTACATCATGAATACCAGGAGTAGCTCAACTAACATCTTAACAAAAATATTCAACTACTTTATTTCTTGTTTCAGTTGGCAAACTTCTTGAACCTTTTGGGGATATCTTAATATTTCTTTTAATGTCAGCAAGATCCAGGTCCTTAACCAGCTTCCTAGCAACAGCAGTCTGTTTCCTTGGACTGTTTGGAAGTGATTTTTTTGCCTTACATACAGCTTTGCCTAATGTCTGGGAACATTTGTAAACTCCTATTCACTGGTATCGTTTGTTTCTGCCATATTTCTACGTTTCCTTTCTCTACACAACCTTTGTATAGTTTTATTATTCTCTTTCTTTTTTTAGTAGACTGGGTTGGTTCATCAGTAGTTGCTCTCTGTTCTTCATTCTTCTCATTTTGTCTTTTTCTCTCTCCTTTTTTAAGTGTTCATGTTACAGTGGATCTTCCTTCATTTTGTCCTGCAGCTTTCTCATTCTTTCTGTTGGATAAGTCATTATCTAGGAATGCAAGATACATTATTTATATTTATTTTTAATGTCAGTAGACCTGTGTTTATTTGAAATCTCAACAGTATAAGATTTCACAGAAACAGCTTGTTTTAAATTTTATGTATTGGTATTTCATTATACTGGCATATCTTTAAAAATGTGTGCATATTGTCACACCCATGACAAATATTACTGTTACACCTGTGACAACATTCCTGGATAAAATACAGTTATTTCCAAAACTTAATAGGTTTAGGAGTTAATATTTGTTCAAACAAAAAGCAAACTTTCTCTTATTTTTTGTCACAGGTGTGACAGTAATCCTTGTCACTTTCAAAAAGAGAAAAAAAAATTCAAAAGCAAGCTTACCAGAAAAAAATATTCAGTGCAGGATATAAAGGAAACCTATTGTTAAACAGTAAGGTGCTTATTGTTGCATCATCGTTTCACGGACAGCATATCAGTTCAGCCAATATAATGAATCTTTTTGGTGTTTAAGGAGTATAGTCAACTACAATCTTTGGGATGACAATTCATAATGAATATCCTGAATACAATAAAAATGACTTTCAAATCATTAAATTTGATATTTTGTTAGTGTATTACCATGCCTAAGTCATTACTGTGCTGACTTTCAAAAAAATGACCACTTGGCTCATTTCATCCCGAATGAGCCATCTTTGTTCACAGTCAGATATCAATGTTGAAATTTTTACAGTATGTTGCTATCATATAGGTGTACAAACTGTGCAAAAATCATATTTTTATATTCAGTCCCAACTGAGATAACTAACCCAAAAAATTTCAAAAATTCATAAAAAATTAAGGAAATGTTTGTTAAGTGTTCTTGGTCTACATGAGGCTAGTACTGTATGATATCTAACTATAGGAAAAAATAGACTCTCATAAATCACTCCTTGTTTGTTATTTTTGGGCCTAAAAATGTGGATTTTTGAAAATTTGGATACCAAACTTTGGAGGTCATTTTTACTGGTTATTTTTGAATTTTGGGTATTTTGTTTAATAGACAATGTTGTAGAGCTAAAAACAATCATGCCAACTACAATGTTGTAACTTGACCCAGTGCAGAGATATTCAAATTTTCGCTAATGTCTCCAGACTGAAAAATCATCGCGTGCCTACAAATAAAAATGGCCGCCATCCAGTAAAGGTACAAGATAAATTATTTTAAAAAAACTGTTTTGAACTTCTCAAATATAGGGCAATCACATATAAAAAATTAAAATATTTAAAAATGGTCAAGCAACCATCACTGGACAACTTCATATGGATTGACCCAAATATGTGATATAAATGGCCCTATCTTATGACTGCATCGACTTAGAAGTGTATATTTACTGTACCATCAAGGGACTATTGTCCTTACTATATAACAAATTTCAACTTGATACATCCACCCGTTCTTGTGAAAAGGGGTTTTTAACAGTTGGATGGACAAAAAGGCTGACAGACAAAAATGTGATCCTACAAGGGTTCCGTTTTACCAACTGATGTACGGAACCGTAAAACTGGCTACTCTGGCCTACATGAAAATAAAAAGAAAGGTAACAGACTTCTCCCACACAAATCCAAAACTGAAGATTTGGTTGGAATCATCAGACAGTTCTTCTTCAACACACAACATTTTGAGAGTTGTTTGTTCATACAGCGACAAAATTAAACACATGAATAGACTATCCCCGGGCATCCCTACTGAAACAAACAGTGTACAGGACAATTACCGGTTTCTAATACCTTTAAAAAATTTTCTCCACAGGTAACTAGTGCTATAATTTGTATACATATTTTATACAAATCAGCATTAAAAACTACCATTAGCTACACTTAGCAATTTTCACTTCAAAAATTATCTGCATCACACCCATCTGAAAAATACTGGAAAAAGCCACTGTAAGAAAAAGGGATGTTACAGCTTGTAAACTTTTATTATCAATATATTCTATAATACAACAACAAGATCAAATATAATGGTCAGTCTTCGAATTATTAATTGTTCCCCAAAGTTTCTTGAGTATACAACCCATATACAATTAGACTGATAAAGAAAACAGAGTGTCAAATAACTATCTAGAATCTGTGGGGACGCACAGGCTGTTCTGGATTGAACAATTTTGGGTCCTTAAGGAATTCCACTTCTTTCAAGTAGTACGCCATCATACCTGTAAAATATATACCATTAAAAATTATTACACATAATTAAAAACACAAGCTATATTGTTAATGCGCTCTTACAGGTACAGCATTTTTTATTCCAATCTGCTGAACTGAACTTATTAACTTTATGTAAATCACCTTGTTCTTTGAGTCTCATAGTCTACATCTCTGATTTCATTCAGACACTATTCTGTTGTCACTCCCAATTGCCTTTTCATAAAGATAGCTTCATTCTTGATTCCAGTTTTTTTTTTTTTTTGTCGTTTACAACTTTTTTCTGCACATACTTGCCTAATGTATGTTGTATAGCACCCTTGTTTATATGCCATTGATTCTTCATTTTTAAAAACAAAGATGAAATCTACTTCATTAATGTAGCAAATAGTATAGAACTACCGCATGATTGGTACTCACTGTCGTGTTCTAATTAAGTGGGTTCAAAGAACCTTTAAAATAGGCTGTTCCAACATCACCTGCTAAGGATGTTCACAGGCAAGGGCTGGTAGTGTGGGCTACCCACCATCCAGCCACCCTACAGGCATCCGGCATGAGTGACACTTCAGCCACTCCTGGCTACTTGCGCGTGCAGTTTACTATAATCTTGTATACTACAGCCATTTGCCCACCCCTTCCCACTGCCCAACTGCCCTCGAGCAGGCTGTGAGCTGGAACAGCCTGCTCTACACCATAACTCCATAGGCGTAGCTTGTTGATATTCTTGAATATGAGGACTTTCATGTCCCTGGCTATGATTGTGAACATGCCATCATGATTTGCACATGTAAATACTCGTGACATCACAATGCAGAATACAAACTGCATTACTAAACTACACTAATTCTTCTACATCCCACAAACTAAAGTTGTAAGGCAGACCATCCCATGACTTTGTGAAAGAAATTTGCAGATGTCTGGGGTGAATGGAAGCGTCCGATTCCACCCGTCTGCTTTGACCCGTGACGTAAGGCTGTTGTGGTGTGTGACGTCACGACGGCGCGGAATTTAGTTTGTGAGAGTGGCGTGTTTGTAGGTGTCGTTTTGATGCGATCGGTGGTGCTCTCTGGTGGTGTGTTGGGTGATGTTTTTGGTTTAGTTTGCGAGTGTGGCGTCGTGTGTGAATTTTGGTAAATTGCTGTTTTTATGTCTTTGGTAGGTATGGATATGACTGACAGGGTCAACAGTTTTCAGTTGTCTGCTATGATGGGGGACAGAAGTTGTCTCTAATAAAATTTCTTCAACTATTCCGATTTTTGGATGAAGTCTTGAAGTGTTCAGTATGCTGTGAAGAAATGAGGCTTACTTAAAGTTCCAGCATCTCAGACCAGGGACGGCTGTATGTGGAGATGTTTTAAGGATAACAGGTCAAGGGAAGTGTTCGATCCCAATGTGTGGCTGTGAATGTTGGTTTTGGTATAGGGAGATGTTTTTGAGCTATATAGGTCAAGGGAAGTGTTAGGTCTAATTTATGGGATCGTGAGCTGCTGTTGAGCTATATAGGTCAACAGAAGTGTCCGATTCCAGATGATATTGTGTTTAGTGATATTTGGGGAGTTTTGTGATGTCGGTTTTTTTCGTCATTTGCGTGGTTTTGTATGGGGGTAGATGTCTAAATTTGTTTATATTTAGTTTGTCACCACCCAAAAACCCTTTCCTGCACTTGTCCCGTTAGTGTCATTAGGCTTTTTGTGGAACGTGTGTGTTTGCTTTTCGATGTATTTTCGTCCTCATAATGTGTACGTAACGACTTTACATGCGGCATATTGGAATCGTGGTTTATGGTCGTTTCCGCCATATTTGTGATGTCATGGGTCAAAGCAGACGGGCCGGATCGGACGCTTCCGTATTTCCGATGTCTGGGCAGGCATCAGAGGTCACCATGATATTGTCAGTGTCAAATAAATATCTCTAAAATAGTTAAAAATGAAACAATTTTTCTAGTTTTTCTCTTATGAGTGGTATGTTTTATCAACATAAGCTGACTGAGGGTACACTTGCACAAAACAATAACCCAAGGGAAATTTTTGTTAATTGTGTTGGTGTTGCTCACAGACTTATGCTGTATGCACCATCAACCAAAAAGAAGAATTTCCAGTTTTTTCCATATAAGATATGAGGTCATGTATACATAAAAAGAACAGAATTGGCGTTATTAACACTGCATGTGTCACAGCAGTAGTAATTTATCACAGTCTCAAAATTAATCATTGTACAGTCATACGAAGCTGCGTAATATCAACTTTCTGTTGGTCTATTATGAGGTAATTCAGCTAATGAAAGTATCTTCAGGAAGTTTGGAAGTGCAAACGAATTCTGTTATTTAAATAACCAAATACTACAACTAATAGATAATTAAAGCTAATAGTATGTGGTTGATTAGTTGCTGAACGACATGTTCAGTGGAAATGTCTGACTGCTCCAGTGCCATTTTGTGGAATTTGGCAGTTTATAAAAAATAAAACAAAACTGGCTCTGACATTTCCCACATCTCCATTGATCTAGCATCTACATAATTTTTAACTTTCTCACTAATTTTTTTATATTTCTAATATAACATCCAAGCATTTTTATATTTATGGTTGTTCTCAAATAAATGTATAGTGTACTACTTGTAAGAAGAATTGCATATCTCTGTTGTCTTAGTGACTCAAAATTTACTCTTTCCAGGCCATTATGGTTTAATTTTTTTTTTTTTTTTTTTTTCTTGTTTCGCTTTGGAGCCTCATCTTATAGGCTTTTGTGTGTGTGTGTGTGTGTGTGTGTGTGTGTGTGTGTGTGTGTGTGTGTGTGTGTGTGTGTTATACTCGATTCGATAATGGAAATCCTGAGTGGAAAACAACTAAGACAACCTCTAAAAGGTCTTGCACTGGATCTTCCATTGGCACGTGACCCATGTGGTGAGGAGTTCTGAGCATGTGTTATAACAATGAACCAGGCTGTAGATAGAGAGGGAAAGCAATACCACTTTGTGAGATGGGTTATGGGTAGAATGTTTCTTAGTTTTGGGCATCAGTCATGACATATACTGGCTTTCCTGAAACTTAGACACAGCCTTTTATGAAAATCTGGGTATAACTACCAACCAACTGTCCACCCTAATGAATGGCTATCATCAAATTGTTCACACATTGGCAGGATGCGCTACTGAGCACAACATTAATTTCTGCTTCATGTGTTTCATCTGCATACCCACCCCCTCTTCAAATATAGCTTCGCTGAATTACTTAGATGAAAACTGCCCTTAGAATACACCTATAAATCCTGCAATCCTCCCACTCAAACTAAACTCTAACACCCTCTCTGCAGTCTCCCTCTTCCTTTGTTCTATCTTTCCGAACCAATTCTTCTGCTTCACTGTATGCCAAAAGCAATTTCCTGTGCCTGCACCTGGGTGAAGCCACCACATTCTGACCCCTTTCCTTTGCTGCCTCTTTCTCTGAGCCCTCAGCGAAGTTTTGCCCGACAGTTCCTCCCCCTTTAACTCCTCTTCCTGACGTTTGGCTGACATAATGCAGCATTACGAAAATTAAATCAGTATCTGTTACAATATGGTTACTTATGCTTTTCTTGTTAACACTTCAATGAGTTTTCCTTTTGCATAGGTAACTGAATACAAGAGCTGATCTTATTGAAGACTGGGTCAATGCTAATTTCTTTTAATGCTTACTCACATCTAAAAAGGTTATCTGTGAAGAATGTAATATTCTGCTCAGCTGTGGAGAGGTTCACAACCATTACCAGGTTATATAAGTGTCAAATAACATCTCTGTGCCACATATCTGTTCTGTTGTTTTTGAGGAAGTCTCACTGAAAAATCAAATTACGTATTATTATCTGACATCTAATGTACAAGTGACAGCACTATCTAGAAATGTCTAAAAACAATTATGATCATTTTAGGGAGTACTAGTTCACATACAGATACTCTTGAGAAATCTAACTATTACAGAGTTTGAGCTTACCCTTAGTTTTCACATATTGTTACCAAATGTTAATCATTCATCAGTCACAACTCGACTGAGGGTGTCAACCTTGCACTTTGTGAACCCATCAATAAGAAAACAATACGAATATACTGATAAAATATACAAGATTATTGCATAGTTTAGTACATGGGCAAAAGGTGTTTTATGGTTCTCATTAAAAGTGATAGTTACTTAAACCAACTGCGTTAGTCTTAACATCACCATATGGGTTAACATATACTTCAATCATTCCCATTATGTGACATCAGTGAAAATAAAAGAATCACTGATACAGACATAGCCATATCCAGTATCTCGAAATTTTGTCTTGACTTTTCTGGGCACATGCACTGTACGTCAGGATATGACAAACATTTTCAGTGCCAATGCTGGAAAATTGTCCTATATGTTGGGTAACTAACAACTTAGAGTGTATGTTTCTCTTTTGATTAGTACTGCAATTGTGTATTTCTTGTCTCTTACTAAAGGTTCCCCAGTTTTGTTTAAAATAAGCAGCTCAGCTGACGACTGTCATTAGTTCTAACTATAAATGAAGATATGTGCAATTTCTTCACGGTTAGGGGGATACAATTCCAACCACAATCCATAACTTATGTGGCTGTGGAAGAGTGCACAGTATACTGTTGGGTAAATGTTACATACTGGACCAGCTTTGAATTTTTCGATATGGCACAAACATTAGGCTGCTCTAACAGTCAATTTGTTACGACAACATTTACCTGGTTTGTACATTCGTTGTCTTCCCAAACTTTCAACCAAATTTACAACTTTCACCTAATCTAGATCTCCAGCTCTGTTACAGATCAGTCTGTCACCACAATCAAGATTTCAGGGGATGGGAGAGTGGCAGGACATGATGACCGTGTTATACCATACTATTTGTGAAAAAAAGAGGTTTCACATCTACAATGCTTTAATTAATGCTGTGCTTCCGATTATTCAGCGGAGTTTCTGTTTACATTTAATGCACAATGATGTATATAAAACTGAAACAACAACTCGTCTGAACATCTGGAAGCATGCCATTAATCACACCACGAAAACCTGAGCGATTGAAATCCTTTCTATTGAACATGTGAACTCCAGTGCTGCTATGGTCTCAGATCGACTGCATGGGTACGAATTTTTCTTTATTTAATTAGCAGGACAAAGTAATTATTTACTGATCTGGATTACCAATATTGGTCCTTATGCGATGATAAATTCGTTGTCAATCATTAATTACATAGAAAAATACACAAATATCACACTTCAATTGGATGCTTACCTGCATCTCGGGCTTTCTTTATTTCTGCTTCTACCTTCGCTTGTTGGTTTGAGCAGAGTCGCGTGATGTGTCTGCCATAAACGCGTCCTGTGTATGGTGATATAAACTGGGACAACAATTTCACGTTCTTGTAATTAGGTCTAATGTTATATTTGCACAAAACGCACAGCGTTTTGTCACGTTTATAAGGGTTCTCCATATTCGAATCCGGCTGAAAATAAAAACTACTACTACAATTTGAAATTCCATACATACTGCTGTTTGTTAACGTCACTACTTCCCTTAAACATACCATGTCCTTTTGTCTTGCAGCTACCAGGTCATCAGGTGCATCGTAGGTACTTTCGAAGTAGCATCTTGATGGTACTGTTTGTATTTTATACATATCTAACAACCGTTTCCACCCTGCAACAGGGCAACATTTTCTTAAATATTAAGACATTAATAAAAATTACTCAGGACCATGTCACCAGTACTTCTCGGGAGTATTACCACGCCACGGTGAACACATCTCTCACAGTTCACGTTCACCCGACCACCGGCAAGCTGCTACTGTAATGTACTGTAAACTGTTACTGTAGCACTGTTTTGTTTTCCGCTCTCTCGTTTATATCGATTTCATGCTACGACTGAAAACATCGATACTAGAACGGCTCCTACCATAGCTACTCTACGCAACTTCCAAGCCAGAGGGATGTCTCGTGATAGTAAGCATTAGATTAGATCTACTTTCATTCCAATTGATCCGTAGTGAGGAGGTCCTCCAGGATGTGGAACATGTCAGAAAAACAACAATACAAGACAAATATTTACAACTAAAACAAATAAGCTAATGTACCATACCAAAAGTCCCAAGTGGAATGATCGTCATTTTTTAATGGACACTATATGAAAGAATCATTTTACAAATACTAATGCACTGAATTTAAAATAAAAAAGTTTTTGATTTATTTATAAGGTAATAAACATATAAAACAACTACTATAATACTTATTTACAATAAACACATTACTGCAGTGAAATGGTGCAGAAGTTAGAGTGTAGTTACACACACGTTTACAATGAACACATTACTGGACTGAAATTGTGTAGAGTGATATTGTACTTCTTGCCAGCAGCCATAAAAAGCTTAACAACCAAATTCATCAATGGAGTAGAAGGAGTTGGCCACCAATAAATCCTTTAGGCTTCTCTTAAAGTGAATTTCATTGGTTGTTAAGCTTTTTATGGCTGCTGGCAAGTTATTGAAAATGTGTGATCCTGAATAACGAACACCTTTTTGTACAAGATTAAGTGACTTTAAATCCTTGTGAAGATTATTCTTATTTCTAGTATTGATTCCATGAATTGAGCTGTTGGTTTGAAATAGTGATATATTGTTGTTGGTTGTTATGGCGTTTAGGACTAGTGTACATGAGTGATTTTCGTCACCATGACACTGTCAAGTCACATCATAAAAGTGGAGCTCGCTCAGTAAACGAGGGTGTAGAATAATAACCGCTGTCAGTCACAATAGAAGGTTATTTTATGTAACAGACGACCAGTTTCGAGTTTGTGCCCGTCTTCAGGTGGCCACTAAACTGTTATTGAAATCCATATGGATTTTGAAGAGATGGTCATTACTGGCGAATTTATGAGATGTAAAAGAAAACCGTAAAAATGACTAGGGGTACACCCTCTTTGGAGCGACAGGCTTATGAGAGTTCAATTTTACGCAATGTTTCATAAATTTCGACAACATCAAATGAATTTTTTCTATTTTCGAATGTATGTTGAAACTTTTGATGGGTTACTTTGCAATATACCTGCATTAACATACAAAATTACGAATATGGAATTGTCTGTCCCAGTTGAACACAAGTTGTCCCATGCACTTGAAAATATTATTCAACTGATCTCTTCCCATTACTTAATTTTCAAATTTATGTCCGAATAATCTTTCAAATTTATGTTGAAGAATATTGGTCTTTCTTCCACCTCTATAGGAGTAATATTACCCACATCATCATACACAGTCAAGTTGTGTGGAGACTTTGATATCATGTTTGGTTGTCACTCTGTCGGTAATCGAAAATCAAATGGGAAGCAGAGAATCCACAGAGAGTGACAATTTTTCACTCGTGCGTACATGGCTATCAAAACCTAGTGGTGCACTGACAGAATTGTCATGGGCTTCTTTGTGGGTCGGCAGGTAAAAATGTCACCTGACTGTCATGTCAAACATGCACGCATCTACATATATGTCTACTGATTGACAAAGTAGTCATGCTGACAAAAGTCACCTGTGAGCGCTTATACTTTTCTTACTGTGACTGTTTAATTACTCTTGCCCATGTCTACAGATATCAATGTAGGTGCATGCAACTTATGACATGACAGTAGGATGACACTTTTGTCTGCCAATGCATGAACAAGCCCATGACTAAACGATTACCATGTTGCTAGGTTTTTATTGCTGCACACACACACACACACACACAGGTAACAGACTCATCACTCTGCATGTATTCTCTGCTCCCTATCTGTTTTCTGAGAATAACAAAATGACACACAATCATGGTATCACCATCTTTGCACAACATGGCTGTGCACAAAGCCAATATTGATAATGCTATTTATTTATTTACATTTTGTGGCCTTCATTGGACCACTCTAGCCAACTTTATACAAAGAATTTTTTGGTTTCCTGTCAGTCCAGTACTTCTTTATTCTCTCGGATCTCATCCTTCTTTCTTCATCGGTAATCATCCTTCCTAATGTCTGTTTGTTGATTCTCGTTTGCAGTCTGGTTTGTTTGTCTGTGAGTTTCCTGATTTTGTCAGTTTTGTTTCTTAGGTCTTCCAATGTAATCTGTAGCTCATCCATATCTTCCTTGATTTCTGTAATCCACTTAATGTTGCATTTACTATTCTGCAATTTTTGTATTATTCTACTGATGATCCTGTTCTCTGGTGTTCTGACTAGATGTCCAAAAAATGAAATGTGTTTCCTGCTATTGTACTCATTACTGGTTCTATTTCCTTGTAGACTGTTTCATTTGTAGCTACTCTTCAGTGTCCATCTTTCTGCTATGATTTGATGATGCACGTTCTGATGATTGTTCTCTCTGTTTGGATTATTTTGTCTATTTCTGCAGTGTTAGTTGATTTGAAGATGATTTCGTTTGCGTATGTTATTTCTGGTTGAGTGGCTGTTTTGTTATGTTTTAATTTTGTTGTGATTGACAGGCTCTTTTTGTTGTAGGTGTTCTTGGTGATATATTGTGTTCTAGTCAATTTGTTTATTATGTTATGCCATGTTGGCTTGACATTGAGGTTATATGTTATGATTTCTCCCAGATATTTAAATGTATCTACAATTTTCAATTCTTGGTTTCATATGGCATTTTTGTTTATAAGTTGTGGGTCAGTTAACATGGTGACTGTTTTTTCAAAGGATATTCCAAGACCAATTTTCTGTGCTCTTTCCTGTAGCGAGATAATTTGTTGTTTGGTTTCCTGAATACTGTTGGACAAAAGAGCAAGGTCATCAGCAAATCCTAGACAATTTAAACTTATATTGTCTTTGGGTCTTCCAATTTGGATGTTCTTATTATTACGGAAGAAGTGAAATAAACCAATATTGTTCAACAAAAATTTGAAGTTTTATTCAGACATAAATTTGAGAATGAAAGGATGTGTCAAAAGCAGTTCAATAATATTTCCAGTTGCTTGGGACAGCTTATGTTCAACTGGGACAGACAATCTCATGTTTGTATTTTTGCATGTTGATGCATGTAAACAATTCGAAATAGTTCACCAAAACTTTCAACACTCGTTCGAAAATATTGAAAAATTTCTTTTGATGTTGTCGAAATTTGTGAAAACTTGTGTGAAACGATAATGATGGAAGCTGAAGAAATGAACTAAAATCAATGCCCTGGTCAGGACTCGAACCCAGGTCTTCTGGCTTACTTTTTTAACTCATTTTGCTTGTAAGTGTGCATTGCATTTGTTCACAGCGGATGTCTCATGACACCCATTTGATCCATCCATTCAGTTTTTTGTTACAGAGAGCAGCTAACCCTCTGTCCAGACATGCTGAACTACCATGCCAGCTGTTTACTAGGCAGAAATGCTGACCATTATCACCACAGCACTTTGATCAGCATTGCTGAATATTGTATCCAAGCACCCAATACAAACTTCAATTCATATCTTCAGCTTATTTTCCCCCTACATTGTCTGAACCCTAATTGGTCATGAAAAGTGGGTGCTAAACACCCGGCGGAAACCTATAATGAGTATGTATCACAAAGAAGCTATTTTTTTTCTTTCTTTGGTGTATAAGGTAAAGGTTTTGTCTTCTTAAAATTAGTCACCATAGTGATTGGGATAGAAAACTTGGGAGGTGTATGTGTATCAGATGATGGAAGTACATTTCCTGCTTTGGACTATTAACAGCATTGCATTCTACAGCTAATATATCAGAAATCACACTGTTTTAACATTGCAGCATGTTTCAGTGCAGAACTGTGCAGATTTAGGAGTGTGTTTTTATGTTCTACGATCATTTCCCTCTTTCCAATGTATTCTTGGTATGCACACCAAGCATTAAAACAATACTAAAGAATTGATAGCACAAGTGATTTACGTAAACTGTTGCAAATTCCTTCCATCTGAAGCACCATTATGCGTAAATCACACATTTCTTCTTCTCCTTAAGTGTCCATTATATCACCACAATACTCTCAAATTTATCAGGCTCATATCTACTATACACAAATAAGGAGTTCTAACCCCTGCAGCATGCATGCGTCTAAAGACAGTGTGTGTACTTAAATGGGTGATGTGAGTAAGGTTAATACAAAACAGTCCTCACAGAATACCAGTCTATATCACTAATGTCGGTTGGTTGTGCAAGTTTTGAACATGTGTTGCACTCTTTCCTAAAGTAAAATAACGAAGTGTATCAATTACGTGGAACTTATCTCATTCTGTACCTTCACGGGACATCGCATGTAGTGTGTATAGTGCACTTTTCTGGTCAGTTCCACATTAAATCAGAGACTGTGTTGCAGGGAAGACTGGTTAAAGGCAGAGGAACAGTTACAAGATGCATAGAGAGACCATCTAGACTCTCGAGTTTTGCTCAGGATCCTTAGGCAACAGGATCAATGAAGGGGCACCTCGTTTCGAAATACTTGTAGAGGGCAATGTGCTCCTATAGATGTGATTCGTTTGTTAGGGTTGTAATCATCAAAGGTGTTGGTGAGATCTTTCAGTTTCTGACTTTCTCCTATGGATAAGAGAATACTTTGTGATTCCCATGTACACAGGGAAAGATGGCCAATCTTAATAAAATCTTACCGAATTTGTAAAGTGTTTCGACTAAGGAACATAGTTTTTGCATCTTCTCTCTGCTGCTGACTATTTCCCACACTGCTAAAGAGTTTTTATGTCATCATTCGCAATATGTCCACATATATATGTAGCAGTCTCAAAGTAATGGAGGGAGTGGTTTAGCAATGATTCATAAATTGCGAACCATGCTGCATTGCCATTGGCTGATAGCATCACAAGATCGACCTGATGAGATGTTTTTGTTCGTATGACAAATCGTCAGGAACAGTAATTTGGAACTCAAGTAATCTGGTAAAATGCGTTGTAATTATGGAAAACCTGTAAAAGTTGCAGAAAATGATTAAAAATATGTAAAATTGAGGAAAACTCGAAAAAAGTTTGTTACTGATCTCCGACCTTGGCAGTTTGCTCATCCATCTTTGACAACAGTATTGTAGGCCAAGTTCATACTTTTACTCAATTGGATGTTACGAATTAACGAGGAGGGTAGGGTTGCGAATTGTAGCTTGCTGCCAGGTGTAAAAGGGACTGTTTTTTTCCAACAAGTGAATACATAGTATGAAAGCCGCAGTTCTGTATCGATATGTGTAAGTCTGGAATGTATGTAATACGCATATGCATGACAATTTGCTTACTAGACTTCCACAGACACTAACTTTGAATGCTCGGTGACTAAGAGAGCAAGCAGGCTACAGGAGGCTTCTGGGGTGGTCAGCAACAGTGTATTGAATAGTGAACACCCACTGGTCACCGCACCCACCCCTATGGTGAGCTCAGCCCCCTGAACTGCCTCTTCCCACCGTGAGATGTAGCTGAGGACAGAAGCATGCTGTTGGCTGTTCTTCTCCCAGAGACCTATCTTTGCCTCGTCCGTGGCGAGTAGTCGAGTATTTCACTTTTCAATTTTGTTCCAAGCGTCAGCACTTCCTAGAGATACATTTGATTTCTGCAGACCTGAAATAGTACATCATTGTCAATCCAACACCGACCAATGCAGAGCATCGCCATAGATGGATCAGAACCAATGCCAGGATGTACTGAAAATCAAATGTCGTGTGGCTAAGGCCTCCCGGACGGTAGACCGTTCGCCTGGTGCAGGTCTTTCGATTTGACGCCACTTCGGCGACCTGCGCGTCGATGGGGATGAAATGATGATGATTGGGACAACACAACACCCAGTCCCTGAGCGGAGAAAATCTCCGACCCAGCCGGGAATCGAACCCAGAATCTTAAGATTGACATTCCGTCACGCTGACCACTCAGCTACTGGGGCCGGACAGGATGTACTCATAGCATAATAGCCGGCCAAAATGGCCGTGCGGTTAAAGGCGCTGCAGTCTGGAACCGCAAGACCGCTACGGTCGCAGGTTCGAATCCTGCCTCGGGCATGGATGTTTGTGATGTCCTTAGGTTAGTTAGGTTTAACTAGTTCTAAGTTCTAGGGGACTAATGACCTCAGCAGTTGAGTCCCATAGTGCTCAGAGCCATTTGAACCATAGCATAATATAGTCGTCGCTGTTTTTCCTTTAATTGCCCTCTTATAAGAGGATTACATTTCAGCTCTTCTAAGACACGCTGGTACCATTCACAAGAAAATCACGTCTATCCATCCTGAAACGTTCGTTCAATATTGGTTACTACTTTGCTGTTTGGTCCTACTAACTTTGCATTATTGGCGAAGTCTTCTACTTGCAATAGTGTGTGGAACTTGTTAGCTGAATGGGTGTTTAAGGACTGTTGGATGGTGTTAACTGCTTATTTTGTAGTATAGTCAATGCAAGATTCAATCTTCTCTGTTCAGTATTGATTGTAAAAAGCATAAGTTGATACCACAAGGGTGAGTTTACACTTATTTAGCAGGAAATTTCATTGATTTTATTTCTATATTCACTATCTGTACTGTCACTGTATTTGTTTTTGAAAGTGTAAGACAACACTCTTTACACATTGTGAGGTGCCGTCTGTCTGTACAACATTTCTGTCTGTACAACATTCGTCGCAGTGAGCATAAGGATCACCCTTGCAGAATACGCAATTGTATTACTTCACACAGCAAATGGAAGTTTGTGTTTATTCAGTCACTTTTTTAAATAAATGAGCTGACATTACAGCAGCTGAGTTGTAAAGAATGGCAATACTTCAGGCAGATATACAGTGTCAGGTTACCTTCCATTTGGAAAGCGGTTGCACTCAGTGACTGTTATATTGACTTGTAAATTATAGATTGCAGCACTCACTCATCCTTGCTTAAATTTTATTATGCAGATCTAGATTTCAGCTAGAAGCTAGCCATTCTCAATCCACTATTATTTTCGCTCAAAGCATGTAAGTACGTGAGTATTCAATGAACTGTGGGTGAAACCCAATCAACAAGGACTTGCATGCTTTGAGCGAAAATAATAGTGGATTGAGAATGGCTAGCTTCTAGCTGAAATCTAGATCTGCATAATAAAATTTAAGCATGGACGACTGATTGCCGCAATCTATAATTTAAGAGGTGTACAGTGTGTTACTCTATGACCCCACAAGGAGCAAGTGATCTGTATAAAATTCCTCCATCATCTATTCCTCTGCTGTCTGTACAACAGGAATCTCATCCTTCCACAGTGTATGAGAACATAAAAATACACACACACACACACACACACACACACACACACACATATACACACACAAAGCTGTTATGCGGTACAGTGAAGCATCTGAAACCTCTATCACACAGCCTTCAGATAGTTATCTGAAGAAGCAGAATAAATGCAAGCAATGACGGGTTATAACCACATGCAGTGGCAGAGGCTAGTGAGTGCAGGCACCGTTCTCCACCTGTCAGGGCAGAGCGGGCAGACTGGCGCACAACGAAACGACTAGTAAACAAAGATATGTTTGGATCTCATTTGCGTGAGCTGTATTATTTCAATGTTTTTCCTACATGAGACTGATTTTACTTAGCCAAGGATTACTTTTAGACAGTGACTGCGCATAGACAATGTTCGAAAGCACACTGCTGTTGACCGTTCAGTTCTTCATCCGTGATGAATAGTCAAATATTTCGCTATTGTTCCAGGTGTTAGTCTTTCCGAGAAATACGTTTAACAGCTTGCAGGAAGCGTTCTATTAAGTCTTATCTGCGACTCATTTCTGCAGACAGGAAACAGTATATCACTGTCGGCAGATGCTTCTCTTTCTATACCATCAGCGACAGGTTAAAACAGGCCTGGAAAACTGGTATCCCTACCTACAGGGGAATAAGAGGGAGGGAGGAGGGGAAATAAGAGGAGAGGTAAGACTGGTTCTGAGGTGCTTAGTCTGCATCCACACACTGAGGTGAATACGTATGCAGCTGCCGCAACTGTCTCCTAGCGTGATCTTTTTGGGGTCAGTTTTTGTGGTAGTTGTGTTATTACAATGATTTTTCTCAATTCCCAGTGCATGTGTTGCATTATGATCCATTGTTTACGAGTGGTGGTTTTTTCACAACAATTTTGATGTATAATTAGAGCAGTGAAGCATCTTCCGTCAATTGTGGTACGTAGTATGTATTGGCCTTCCTACACTACAGTGATAGTTTGCTGCCTCATCCTTTGTTAACCATGTATCTCGGTACAAATTCCTCAGCAGCTATAGACTTGCAGATCGGTAGGAGCGAATTCTTCCTACACTTTGGTGATAGTTTGCTGTCATATTCCTTCTTACCGTGTCTCTGTGTGCAAGTTATCAGCAGCTATTTCACTTGTAGATCGGTAGGATGTATTTCTTACAACAACGGCTGTAGGACAGTTCCCCGCCAATTTCGACTTAAATAGTGGAGTAGGGCCTACAGCAAGGTGAAAGATACAGATACGGTATCGGAAAGGGGAACAAAACCTGTATCAAGCTTTCTCAAAAAAATGGCTCTGAGCACTATGGGACTCAACAGCTGCGGTCATCAGTCCCCTAGAACTTAACTACTTAAACCTAACTAACCTAAGGACATCACACACATCCATGCCCGAGGCAGGATTCGAACCTGCGACCATAGCAGAAGCTTTCTCAGTAGAGCCCCTTACACCAAGACGAGCACCTCATTTCATTCACTCTCGGGTAGTGGAATAGGACGAAGTTGTCTCCTGCACTATGGATTGGCTAGCCATTTCAAAATCATGAACACCTCCAGCACAGGCAATAGTCTATATGAGTCTCGAATGTATCACCAGTCCATCCTGCGGCATCACAAATTATTTGGTGACAAGCATTCCCCCCTACGCTCAACCATTATCGCCTCCTTCCATTCCTCATGTAGAGGCTAGGGACGCAGTCCTCAATTCTCTGCGTACTTTTTAAACTCCTCTCTGTACGCCACCAACATCTTGTCAACTGAACACATTTCCAAGCAATTTAATTAATGCTCAAATAAATTAACAATATATTGCTCGAATTTACCGCTCACTTCGTTACATGAGATCCGTTTCTGCACGAGAGCATTTTTCAACCGTTTCGACAATTTTAAGCAGTTGTGTTTATTTGAATTTCGAGCAGTGAGGCTGTAGGATAATCGTCAGTTCAGTTTTCCAACCAAAATTTAGGAAATTCCTCCAGCAGGATAATACACACATAAATAAATGAACAAAGTTCCCAAAACAGTACCATACGTCCTTCCTCTCCAGCAGCTCAGCACAGAATGAGTCTTTTGCCCGCCAATTCGCAATGGAGGGCATGATAAGAAAAGCCCTGTTCCCGCAAGCTAATTAAATAAAGATTAAGCAAACATAATTTGACAAATAAACAGTACAGTGGAACCTCACTTAACGAGCACCTCCTATAACGAGCAATTCACATAACGAGAAAAATGGTAAATAAATAACTCGCTTAGCGAGCGATGCTTTGCATAAGGAGTGACGACGATTTTGTGTGACGTCACCAGCCGTTTGCGCGCGGCGGGGAAGACGTTCGACAGTATGAACACCTTTCACTGTCGGCGGCGGCATATGAACAATGCCTTTAGTACGTACTGCAGTCTTGGTTTAGTGCTCTTCCTGCTACCATCTTAGCGCAGCTTATGATCACACATTTTTCTAATCTTGTGTTCACAGCGTTTTTAGTGTGCAAATTTTAATAATCTTCGTAGAAATGTCCCCGAAGATAAAGCCGTAAGAAGACGGCCATTTGAGGAAGAAAATGACCTTAGAAATGAAACGTAAAATCATTGAAAACCGCGATACAATAGGTCTACATCAACTATTTGCACTATCCTCAAAACCAAGGACAAGATTAAGGAGATAGATGCCTCAAAGGGAGTGACATGGATATCAAAACAATGGTTTCGTATTCTGGACGATGTCCAAAGGTTGCTTCCTATATGGATAAATGAAAAGTAGTTTCAGGGCGACGCTATTAACGAGAACATCATTTGTGAGACGGCGGGAATGATTTTCGCCGACCTCGTTAAAAAGACGCCAGCATCATCAGCGGCCTAAGAAGTGTTTAAGGGAAGCCGTGAGTAGTTCGAGAAACTTAAGAGAAGAACCGGCAGCCACATAGTTGTGAGGCACGGCGAAGCAGCCAGCTCCAACACAAAGGCAGCAGAGAACTTCATCAGCAACTTCAAGATGCTCGTAGACTTTGAGGGTTATCTGCCGCAACAGGTTTTTAATTGTGACAAAATGGGTCTGTTCTGGATAAAGCTGCCAAAGCGTATCTTTGTAACAGCAGAGAAAACTGCAATGCCTGGCCACAAGCCAATAAAAAACCGTATCAAACTGCTATCCTGTGACAATGCAAGTGCCGATTTGAAAATTTAACCGCTGTTTGTTTACCGTTCAGAAAATCCACGGGCCTTCAGGAAGTGTAAACCCCAGAAGAGGAGGTTAAATATTATGTCGAGGTTCAACAACAAGGCTTAGGTGACACATGATCTTTTTGTGATTAGATCAAATCAGTTTTTGGTCCTTTGGTGAAAAAATATTTGCTTGAGATGAATCTGCCACTCCATGTCTTGCCTGCTATGGACAACTCTCCTGCCCATTCTCCAGGCCTACAAGACCGTCTCCTTGAAGAATTCCAATTCATCAAGATCCAAATACTGCCTCCCAATACCACTACATTGCTCCTGCGTACAGACCAGCGGATTATTTCTAACTTCAAGAAACTCTACACTATAGCACTCTTCGAGAATTGCCTTGAGTTGATTGAAACTACCAGCCTCACTCTCAGAGAGATTTGGAAATATCATCTCAACATCGTTGACTGCACGAAGATGATCGAGAAGGCGAGCAAACGGTTTACCAAGAGAACTCTCACTTCTGCTTGGAAGAAGCTTTGGCCGGAGTGTGTTGTCAAATGTGGCTCTGAGGCACCTGAGTCAGCACTTGTGGAGCCTGTAGCCAATGAGATTGTGTCCTTGGCCAAGAGCATGGTACTAGAAGTGGACAACAATGATATTGATGAGTTTGTGGAAGATCACAGCCTAGAAATGACCGCCGAAGAGCTTATGGAGTTGCAGTGTGTTTCACAGCAGGAAGTTGTCAAGAGGAGTTTTTCAGAGGAGGAGGAGGAGGAGGAGGAGAAGGAGGTGGTAACAGCAAAGCAGCAATCTTCTGGCACATTAAGAGAAATGCTGAAAGCATGGGAATAGGTTGCATCATACAATGAAAATCAGCACCATGACAAAGCAGTGGCTATGTGCACCGTAAATTTATTTGATGATAATGCTGTGTCGCATTGTTGCCGAGTGTTGAAGTGTTGGCAGAAACAAATGACCATAGATAACATCCTAGTAAAAAAGAATTAGTTATGTATCTTGAATAATAAAGTACATAATACTGTATGTATAATTTTCATTAAATAAATGGTATGAATAAGATAAAACATTTAGAGCTTTTTGTGCATGGAGAGCATTAACATATTTTATATTACTTTATATGGGGTAAATTGTTGTGCTTAACGAGTATTTTACGCTGTGAGTAAGATTCTGGAACAAATTATGCTCGCTATGTGAGGTTCCACAGTATATATAATGTAACTGATAATTATTTGAACATCATGGACTGAGATTTTTCCATACTTACAGGTCAACAGTGACTGAGCATCTCCTGCCAGTTTCGAGATGGGGAAGGGAGGGGGAGAGGGAGGGGAGGGGGAGTAGGGTTGCAGAGGGGTGAAGGCTGGAGGATTCCTGAGGCAGGGGGGAAGTGGCTCAGAACTGAACTGGGCAGGAGGTGACAAAAAAGTGTCCCAGAATTAGCAACCCTTTTCCCTGAGGGATGGGGTACAGGAGGGGGGAAGGGTAGGTATGGGGGGTTTCTCAGAATAATGAATTATCTGAGGTGGTCATAAATCAACCAGTAGGGTGCCATAAATCTACATAATAATAGGTTAAGTGGAGGGTGAGGGGATAATTTACCACTGAATGAATTCTAGTCCCTGAGTGTATGCATCCCGCAAAAACAAACTGTGCTAAAACCCTCCTTGCCCCACTACAGATGAACTCAGCTGCCTTTCTGTGAGATACCTATTCATGACCCTTGAGGTCACTGAAGCACAAATTGTATATTGGATTGATGATGATGATGACTCTTGGGCTCCAAATACATCTCTGATGACTACTCAGTCCTCTCATTGTCATCTCTCTTCGTTGACTGGTTCCTTCTTGATGCTGTGGTCTATCATGAGACACCCATTCCCGCCAATGTCGTTGAATAGTGGCATCACTCCTATTCAAATGTCAAGCAATTTGCTGATTACTCCAACCAGCTTCTATGAGCCCTACTACACATTTTCTCTCAAATGCTGACTGTGTATACTGCTCACTCGTCTGTCAGCAAGACATAGTTACTGCTCAGCTGAGTACACTGGATGAAATTCACGAAGAATTTATTGTCTGGTACTGACATGCTCCCTGTTTAGTATCCTCATCAGCTGCACAATGAAACTGCTCTGCAGTGTGACACACTCATTCAGCGGCAATCGAAGTTTACAATTATAAATTTTCTATCGATACCAGTATGAATATTAATTTGTGAGCAGTTTGCGTAACTCCTTCATGGTGCATCGTGTTTAGGGTTTCATGCCTCAATCTGTAAAAATGGAACCGTTACAGAATCGCTTTGTTGTCTATCTGTCTATCTGTCTGTCTGACTGTTAAGAACCACCTTTCTCAGGAACGAGTAAATGTAACAAATTTATCATGTGTAGAACTTTTAAGCTTATCAATCAGTGTATTCAAAAGGTATAGCCGTTTATGCCACATAATTTGGCACTCTAAAACTCATTCATCGAAACCTATACGGTACATGTAGAATTACAGTCTTGAAACTTCACAGGAAACAAAGTGTCACAGTACAAGTACACCAAAAAATCCATAAATTGTGTATTTGTACTTATGCAGCACAAAAAATATTTTTTGTCATTTTTTATCTGTCTGTTTTTCTGTCTGTCTTTGAAGACCATTTTTGCAGCATGAAATTTTCACTCTGCAGCGGAATTTACGCTGATATGAAACTTCCTAGCAGATTAAAACTGTGTCTCGGACCAACACTCAAACTCGGAACCTTTGCCTTTCGCAGGCAAGTGCTCTACCATCTGAGCTACTCAAGCATCCACACAGTTTCATAACTTCAATTCTGCCAGCAACACGTCTCCTACCTTCCAAACTTCATAGAAGCTCTTCACAGAGCAGGTTGGCATATCAAGTTCAAATTTATGACACATTGTAAGTATATAGTCCCTTTGCAGTGTAAAAATTTTGAGGTTTTAAGTCAGTGCAATCAAAAGACGCAGCCAAATATGACACATATTTTGCTACTAGAAAACTCACTCATCAACATTTATAGGGTACTTTCCTCTGACTTACAATCAAGAAATTTGGCAAAAAGAAATGCTTCATGGTGCAGTTAAACGTAAAATTCCAAAATTGTTCATTTGTAATAATATCACACCAAAAAATAGTTCTTTTATCATTTGCTGTCTGACTTCACACTTGAAATTAAAACATTCTCAAAAATCTGAGACCCATATCTTGCCAGTATGAATGTCAATACAGGCATAAATCGTCAATGTCCTCGATTTCTTGAATGGATGAAGCATCTACTTACATAATTAAATTTGTACACAATCCTCAGTGCATGAGTCCTACTCGTGTCAGGGGAATTTGCTGCTTTTTTGTTTCTTTTTGTTTTTTGTGTTAATGTGTAAATGTAAAAAATGGCTATGTGTATATTGTGTAATAGAGTTAAAATGTGCATATAGTAAATTCGAGATCTGTACTTATGTATGGTGTAACTGAATTACATTGTGTGTAAGTAGGTGGTTAGTAAACACAAGATGTGTACTTATGTATGTGTAATTAAATTACTTTGTGTGTAAGTATATTATACAGCAGATACAAAATGTTTAATTATGTATGAAATAACTGTATTTAAATACAATATGCCTATGATAATTAAATAATGCATATGATTATTATTTTGAAAAACTGACAATACAGTGATGTAAACAGAGTCTGATCCACATATGTGCATCCAAAGATGCTAAATAAATAAATAAATGACCTCTTTGTAGTATGATATCTCTTTCTAACCAAATCATAATAATTGTTAACAGTTTTTCAATAATTTTCTTTTCTGTAATTGTTCAAATTTATTTAGTGAATTTATTTTGTTAAAAAATGATTTTATGATTCCAGTTAACTATGTGTCTGGCAATAATTTCATACAGAAACAGTTGGTGATATTAGACTGTGAACATTACATTGTTTTTCATGAACACTTTTTTATATCAAGGTTTATGTTTTTGGATGTTAGCAACTTTTTCATTTATAGAAAGCCCTTTTGAACTGTGCAAACTCTTGTATTTGGGAAGTGTGGAACAACAAACACTAGAGGTGTGAGTGGTAAAACAATTTTAATCTCTCAATTTAAGTTCACACAAGGTCTGAATACAAACACTGTCAGAAGGAATTGTAAAGTGAGTCCCTATCAGCATCAGACAACACTGTCACTTCAAGTCTGTGTATGTCCTTAGTTATAAGTGGTGAATCCAAACATTTTGCGATGCTGCAGCCTGACTTTGCACTTCCGTCCATAGTGCAGAATGCGCTTTGAACTAGTCCAATGCGCATGAGTACACAGGCCGTTGGGGAGCCCGCTGTGCCATGGCATGGCATGACTGGCTGCTAGTCAGTAGGCTGCTATTTTCCATATGTACGCAGTGTTGCCAACAGTATATACTTTTTTCCAACCAGATTGAGAGTAAAAAAGACTATAAATGCCATAAAAGAACTAGATTCTAAAATTTTATTCAGAAGCATAGAAATGACAATGAAACGCCACGCACTCGAGATACAGATTGCATAAATAACATTTTTTTTTTTTACTAAACTTACCTAAAACTGGATAAGAATGTCATCTTCATCATTATCGCCATCGTCCTCACGGGAAAGATAAGCTGCAGTAGAAGTTGATGGCCTCGATTTATATGCTTCAGTTGTCCCCTATTGTTCTGAGAACTGACTCAGGAAATATTTAATTATGACAGCATCGATCCTTTCTGCAAAGACCTGCACGAATCCCTAATATGGCGTTTACCATATCTGTACGCATTCGGTTCCTTATCTTCTTTTTGACGAGATTCAATAGGCTGAATATTCTTTCTGCCTCGCCCTTGGACCAAGGAGGCAAGAGCCCAGATAATGCAAATTCTGCAAGTACTTTAAAAGGATTTTCACTGCTGGTGTCATGGTAACTGAAAACCTCACACCAGAAATCGACAGAATTGGTAACATTATCCTATTGGACGACAGTCATTTTTTGCCACTGTAATTCAGTTATTGTAATTGTATCATTATCCAAGTGAGAGCTTTCTAACATGGGAATTAAGGGTTCTTTTACCTCTACAATGGCCTTTGAAACTGCAAGAAGAGGTAATTTCCTCAATACTTCAATATTATCAGGCAATTTTTGCTGTAATCGTTTGACAAGTGAAGGAACATATTTTACACATATTTCTCTAATATTTTTTTCTTCACCTTCGGATATTTTGTTTCTAATTTCTGAAATTTTTTTCAAACAAGTATCCATGATAGAGCTTTGGATCTAGGTGATTTTAGAAATCTTTGTCAAAATATTTTCTCTGAACTGGATAGGTGAGAATGACAACTTGCTTAAGAAGAGATTGAATAAGAATTACCAGGTCATCTAATACCTTGCAAGGGTCCACACCATTTGACTCGAGTTCCTTATTGACTCTCTGAAGACTTGAAAGGATAGGTTTCAAAAATAGCAAATATACTAAATTAAGTTCGTCACTGAACATCGAATAGAGCAGTCCAGCTGTGTAGCTTTTTCGCTTTGCCTAACAATTTAAAAACGAGTTTTTAGCTCGAGCCATTGATCAATTATTTTACATACAGCAGGTTCAATAGATAACAATCTCGTGTCGCAAGTGTGTGAGATTTTCAGTGGCTCCTCCCCTTCATTTAGGACTGAGAAAATCTGGCAGTAAAAGAGCTGTCGTGAAGAAGATCGAGAAAACCAGTTGTAAGTTTCCCTAATCCAAAAATTCAAATTTCTTGGAAGACATTCTGTAGTTGCTGCAGAGGTTGCCAACTGAATGGAATGACAGACACACCTTATAAGTACCAAACGCAGAATCTCCATTTTAAGTATTTCATACATGCGGTTATTAATACCGACCATCACACTAACATTATCTGTTCCTATTCCCCGCAATTTCTTTAAATCTGAATTAACTTCTTTCAACGCCTCTTTAAGAGCTGATACAAAAGACTCTGCATTGCATTATTCAAGTTCCACTAGTGTAAGAAATGTCGAACCAATCTTGTGAGATGTTTTACTACGATAAATTACAGCAATTGCTAGGACTTTAGTGACACTAATATTAGTTGATTCGTCAATTAAAATACTGTACATAACCATCATCATCACTTCTCAGATCGTTCGCAAAATAGGGCCCAAGAACATTCTTGATAATAGCACTACACTTTGTACGATGTAACTTAATCTGGCTTGCAACAAGACTGCCTTTGAACCTGTTTTTACGCATTTCTCCAAGTGATCACACGACATTATAGCACAATGTGCGGACACAGAGAGGGCGACGGGCCCTACGAAATCCTGAACTGTTTTAAAATTAAGTTTTTCCTGTCTTTCGGAGGAAAAGGAAAAAACTGCAGATTTATGTTTTCTAATTTCTGCCTGATTTTCTATATCCGCTAACCGGCTCTTACAGCACAGTGACACACTTTACAGAATGCCTTTGTGTTATCTACTACAGATTGCGATAACCATTGGACAAATTTCGGATTGTTTAACCATTCTTCCCTAAACATTTGAGTGTATTGAGGTTTAATTCTACCCAATTAACAGAACTATAATCAATCACTACGACGAGAAGAACAAGCACAGCCACTTCTGGCACGAACTCGACTGTAGCTGAATAATAACAAGCAGTTTGCTTTTAGTTCAGCTGCTCGGTCCTCGACAATGGGAATATATAATAGAAATATTATACCGTATCATGCATTATTGAAGTTAGTTAATTTCAATTTTTCATACATTTAAAACAATTTTACAACAAAGTATGAGAGTTTCATACTTAAGTCCTTCTTGCACTCGTTTTTTACATTGTTGAGTTCCAGTAGCAATTAAGCTTAGGTTCTTTCGAAGAGCTGCCAGGAAGCTACTTGAAGAACCAGCACACAGGCGCTACTGCGCATGCGCGTCAACGTTGACGTCAAGAGCCTGTGCTTGGTGTCTGGGCTCTTCCAACGCATTTTACTGATCGACTGTCATCAAGCGGCGAACAGGTTAACCTCTACAGGTGATTTTATAAGAATAAATAAAACTTAAGAACAAATAATGTGCTTACCTTGCAATCTCGAAGATCCACAAACAGTGAACTAATGCGATCGGCTATTGAAAGACAATCGAAAAAACGCGGACACGTACCCCCACTACAAGCCATTTAACTGTGTGCATGCGCAAAATCGGCAGCTTGACAGCGCCAGAAAATTTTCCACAGGTAGCATCTGGCTACTTAATGCTACTTCCTAGTCGCTCTTCAAACAGCTGGCGCCCCACTTCAGGTAACCAGATTTGGGTCCAGACGCGTTTCGAACGACATTTCCGCTTTGCACATGCGCAGTGGCCAGAAAGCGGCCTTTCGAATGAACGTTTTATGTTTCTTAACAGATTTTATAGTATGAGCAGTTGCAAGAAAGTAATTCTTTCTATAACCTGTTGAGCATGCTGAAACGAACTAGAATGAACAAAATAAACTTTTCGAAGAATACAATATATAGACTAGAATTCAACCAGGTAATATTTTAAAAGGACTAAATTTCCCACTAGCAACCAGATCTTAAATTTTCCAACCAGATGGCCTTTCAAAAACTAGATCTAGTTGAAAACAAGTAAATTGGCAACACTGTATGTATGCCAGATGGCGTTGCTGGGGTCACGGCAGAAGCAGCTTAGGGGTGGTTGCGCCTGTTAGTGGCGATGGTGCTGAAAAGGAACTAAAAAATGTTGTAATTTAATCTCAAAGATACAAGAAGAAAATTTGTTCGACTGTCATACCAGAGGAATACTCTGAAAAACTGTTTTATCCTTGACAGACAAAGGACTAATTTCGAGATTCTTTTATTACTTCTAGTATTAACTACTTTTTGTTCTGATGTGCTGGCGTAAAGACGTACTGTATAATTTCATGTCTATGTGTATGTTAAATGAAGGTGTTAAAGGATGAAAAATGTGTTTTATAATTTCTGTCTAGATCAAGCCTAAATCCCATACCAATGGAGTACAAATTATTCTGTTAATTCGAGAAGGCGAATTTTAGATGGAGGCGACAATTTTCACGACGGCGCTGCTCAGAAATAGAGGTACGTGATTGTGCTCACTACTTTCCTTTGGTGGCCGCTAAGATTAATTCCGATGTGTTTTTGGCGAGACATTCAGAACCTGCAATCTTCCTTTTCGTATAAAAATAGGAGTCCGATAAAAAAAGAAATATTCTTAAATTTAAATAATTGTAATTCTTTTACCCAGGCCACGGGGAATAATAGAACGTACGTGCCTCTACCCTGATTGCACGTTCGAAATCTCCGAGTGTGTTACGACGTAATTATTTTTCGAAAAAAATTAAGATAGATCTTTCTCATCAGATCGCAACCACTCGCACGCGAATGTACGTACCCTCTGAATGTGTCTAGTCAGTCGTGCGCATTGTGCTAAAGCTTTTCTGTTAATATTCAGTGGATTACATCTCCGCAACATGCCGAAAATCGCACTTCACGCGAAGTATTTATTACGCAAGTTTCAGGCTCCATTTAATGTCAAAAATTCCGAAGTACGGCTGACTAAGCAAACCGCTACAATAATTTCATATCTCTACAACTACAATAACACAAAACAACAATAACGTAACAGAGAGGGTACGTTACAGTGCCGACGTCTATCGTCCGTTAGCTGAATGCCGTCTGATTCTTGGCCGCGAAACGCTGTGCGCCATTGCGCAGTCATTGACGACACTGAACAGACCTTGCCATTGTGCCTTTCTTGCACCTTCGTAGATATTCTATTCACCTTTTCAAGAGTCTGTTTCCCGAGTTTATCTTTAGTCATACAAGGTCTCCATCTGCTGATAATAATAAATAAATAATTCTTAATTTCATTTTTTATTTACATGCATATTATCGCTATCGGCGATCCACAGGTAGCATCTGGCTACTTAATGCTACTTCCTAGTCGCTCTTCAAACAGCTGGCGCCCCACTTCAGGTAACCAGATTTGGGTCCAGACGCGTTTCGAACGACATTTCCGCTTTGCACATGCGCAGTGGCCAGAAAGCGGCCTTTCGAATGAACGTTTTATGTTTCTTAACAGATTTTATAGTATGAGCAGTTGCAAGAAAGTAATTCTTTCTATAACCTGTTGAGCATGCTGAAACGAACTAGAATGAACAAAATAAACTTTTCGAAGAATACAATATATAGACTAGAATTCAACCAGGTAATATTTTAAAAGGACTAAATTTCCCACTAGCAACCAGATCTTAAATTTTCCAACCAGATGGCCTTTCAAAAACTAGATCTAGTTGAAAACAAGTAAATTGGCAACACTGTATGTATGCCAGATGGCGTTGCTGGGGTCACGGCAGAAGCAGCTTAGGGGTGGTTGCGCCTGTTAGTGGCGATGGTGCTGAAAAGGAACTAAAAGATGTTGTAATTTAATCTCAAAGATACAAGAAGAAAATTTGTTCGACTGTCATACCAGAGGAATACTCTGAAAAACTGTTTTATCCTTGACAGACAAAGGACTAATTTCGAGATTCTTTTATTACTTCTAGTATTAACTACTTTTTGTTCTGATGTGCTGGCGTAAAGACGTACTGTATAATTTCATGTCTATGTGTATGTTAAATGAAGGTGTTAAAGGATGAAAAATGTGTTTTATAATTTCTGTCTAGATCAAGCCTAAATCCCATACCAATGGAGTACAAATTATTCTGTTAATTCGAGAAGGCGAATTTTAGATGGAGGCGACAATTTTCACGACGGCGCTGCTCAGAAATAGAGGTACGTGATTGTGCTCACTACTTTCCTTTGGTGGCCGCTAAGATTAATTCCGATGTGTTTTTGGCGAGACATTCAGAACCTGCAATCTTCCTTTTCGTATAAAAATAGGAGTCCGATAAAAAAAGAAATATTCTTAAATTTAAATAATTGTAATTCTTTTACCCAGGCCACGGGGAATAATAGAACGTACGTGCCTCTACCCTGATTGCACGTTCGAAATCTCCGAGTGTGTTACGACGTAATTATTTTTCGAAAAAAATTAAGATAGATCTTTCTCATCAGATCGCAACCACTCGCACGCGAATGTACGTACCCTCTGAATGTGTCTAGTCAGTCGTGCGCATTGTGCTAAAGCTTTTCTGTTAATATTCAGTGGATTACATCTCCGCAACATGCCGAAAATCGCACTTCACGCGAAGTATTTATTACGCAAGTTTCAGGCTCCATTTAATGTCAAAAATTCCGAAGTACGGCTGACTAAGCAAACCGCTACAATAATTTCATATCTCTACAACTACAATAACACAAAACAACAATAACGTAACAGAGAGGGTACGTTACAGTGCCGACGTCTATCGTCCGTTAGCTGAATGCCGTCTGATTCTTGGCCGCGAAACGCTGTGCGCCATTGCGCAGTCATTGACGACACTGAACAGACCTTGCCATTGTGCCTTTCTTGCACCTTCGTAGATATTCTATTCACCTTTTCAAGAGTCTGTTTCCCGAGTTTATCTTTAGTCATACAAGGTCTCCATCTGCTGATAATAATAAATAAATAATTCTTAATTTCATTTTTTATTTACATGCATATTATCGCTATCGGCTAACACACACTCCATTTCATTGTGCTCTTGAAGCAGTTTCTGTTCACATTTGGCGACCAAATCTATGTCATCAGTAAATTGAATTCTGCTGATTTTATGTCCATGACAGAAAACTACCACATGGAAATAGTCCAGCGCTCCTTATTGCCTCTACAGTATTCATCTTCTTTTTGTTTTGCCTTTATCCTATACATACATGGGGTAAACATGGTTATTATCGGATTTGGTACTGTTAACGTTAGAGGATGCCCTTCCTGTCACCACAACCTTAACCCCAACTGGGAAGGAATTCGTGTATTCCAAATGTCTGATCAGAATATCCAGATAAATACGTCATTTTAAAACCATTGAATTTTGTCATTCTCTGTGAGTTATTGCTTATAAATCCATCATTTTGAAACGCAAGGTGTACACTCACATTTCCTCAGAAATCCATTAGAAGTCGTAGGAAAACCAGTCTTTTCCTTATACCAGCACCTTTCCAAACTTTGCTGGGATATTTCTGCACTCACAGTGTGATATGATCTCTTCCTTAATCCAATACTCCTTCTCAACTGTACCGAATACATGATCCGATAGCAAGAAATTGTGTCTGCGAATAGGAAAATATTGAGTGTGCGTTCCACAAAATGTATCAGCATACAGAGCGTTATAGAATTTTTGTTCTAATTGCACAAAAACTCAAGTTTCAATCCTCTCTTATCAATACCTCTAACCATCACTTCCAAATAAAGTAGGGGAAAATGTTTTAGTGGACTTTCTCACCAAACATGTCCAGCTATCTCTACAGCGCTCTTCTGAAGCACAAAGTGGCAACTTTTCAGACGTCAAACAGGTTTCTAACTTTGAGCCTAGTATTTCAGTGTGACCCATTTTTTGCTTGCCTATTACATAGTGTTATAACGTTCCACAATTTAAACAGTTGATATCGGTGTAAAAAGATTAATTTACTTCCTGAGAAAATCATCGATATAATTATCGAGAACGTTAAATTTTTCTCTTTATGTGCGTAATATCTGCTTTTATTGCCATTTACGATGAATTACCTTTCAGTGCAGCAAAAGTGATATTTTTATAGGCGTTTTACAATCTGTAACTACACGGGTTGGACAAAATATGCAGACCCCAGAAACACAACACATCATCTTGCCTAATTCGGTGTAGAAAACCCGTTGGCATTCAGAATAGCTTGCAGTCGTCTCGGAATGGATAAACACAGATTCTCAAGGGAATATTATATCATTCTTCCTGCAAAATAGTGGCAAATTCAGGTAATGTAATGGAGGGGGATAGCGATCACGCTCCCTTCTCTCCAAAGTCAACGACAAAGGCTCAATGTTGTTGATATCTGGAGACTGCAGTGGCCAGTGCAGATGCAACAATTCATATTCGTTTTCATAAACCTAGTCCTGGATGATGCGAGCTGTGTGAACAGAGACCTTGCCGTCTTGGAACACAGTATCACCATTGCGGAACAAACATTGTAGCATTGGATGAATCTGATAAGCCAATGCGACTTCGAAGCGTAACAATAGGATCCATGCAATACCACCATATGGATGACGAAATCGTCCACGAACGTCAGCCATTATTCATCCTCGGGACACAAACTCTGTCAGAAGTTGGAAACAGTGCGAAACAAGACACATCTGACCAGATCACTTTCTTCCATTGCTCTGTAGTCCATGTTTTATGGCCTTGGCACCACGTTTTCCCGTTATGGGTATTTGTGTCACTGATAAGTGGTTTTGGAATTTCAGCTCGTCCTGCAATTCGCTGCTTATTGAACTATCTTCGTTTTTTTTTTTTAGTGCTTACAGCTTTCCAGAGTGTGACATTCAGTTCTACAGGTCTCGCCCTTCTATTTTTCGTCACAGTCCTCTTCAGTAACCGTCTATGTTGATCATTCAATACACATATTTGCCCACGTTGTGACATAGCGGATGGTGTTTTTTCGCTTTATCTGTATGTAATACGGTACCTCTAAAATTCTTTGGCTACCTTGGTTACGGAAGCACGTAACTTAACGAGCACCAACAATTTGCCCACGTTCGAGTTCACTTAGCTGTAGTAAGGAGGGCGCCCATGGCCGGGGGCAAAGGTGAGTGGGGGTGCAGTTACACCCCCTTAGTTCTCAGGGAAAGGATAAAAATAGTGCGTTCAGGTGATTTCTCTCAAGAAAATAATTTAAAATTCGGTATTACGTTCGTTTTTAACTGCGTCGTAGTTGTAACTTTACATGTCTACTTAAAAGTCGTCTTTCGGCTTCGGAAATATTAAGAATACTCTATACCTCTTAAGTTTAGCCCCCCGCCTCACGCACCCACCCACTTACAAACTATTGTACGGGCGCTCTTGTCAGACATAATGCACTCACAACTACACTGAACACTGTTATGACCACGACTGGACAAATACACACATCAAAAAAAGTTTTGCAGCAACACGGTTCCCAGAACTCCTGATGACAGACCTTGACTGTGGACACTGTATCACAACCATAGTCCTTTTTGCTGTTCAGAGGTGTCACTAAACCCGCACAAACATGTAAACAACCATGCATGAGCAGGGCCTATTACGACGGAGGGGTTGCAACAGCCGATCAGTTTCAGTCATTCCACCAGGAAGGAGGTACACAGCTCATGTCCGTAGTTCAACAATGCCTAGACGGTCAACACTGCGGTTCGATCGCGTCCGCACGTTACTTTGTGCTAGGAAGGGCTCTCAACAAGGGAAGTGTCCAGCCGTCTCGGCGTGAACCAAAGCGATGTTGTTCGGACATGGAGGAGATAGAGAGAGACACGAACTGTCGATGACATGCATCGCTCAGGCCGCCCAACGGCTACTACTGCAGTGTATGACCGATACCTAAGGATCATGGCTCGGAGAAACCCTGACAGCAATGCCAACATGTTGAATAATGCTTTTCGTGCAGCCACAGGACGTCGTGTTACGATTCAAAATGCGCGCAATAGGCTGCATGATGCACAACTTCACTTCCGACGTCCATGGCGGGGTCCACCTTTTGCAACCACAACATCATGCAGCGCGGTACAGATGGGCCCAACAACATGCGGAATGGACCGATCAGGATTGGCATCACGTTCTCTTCACCGATGAATGTCGCATATACCTTCAATCAGACAATCGTCGGAGACGTATTTGGAGCCAACCCCGTCAGGCTGAACGCCTTAGACACACTGTCCAGCGAGGTGGAGATTCCCTGCTATTTTGGGGCAGCATTACTGGGGACCGACGTATGCCGCTGGTGGTCATGGAAGGCGCCGTAACGGCTGTACGATACGTGAATGCCATCCTCCGACCGACAGTGCAACCGTATTGGCAACATATTGGCGAGGCATTCGTCTTCATGGATGACAATTCGCGCCCCCATCGTGCTCATCTTGTGAACGACGTCCTTCAGGATAACGACATCGCTTGACTAGAGTGGCTAGCATGTTCTCCAGACATGAACCCTAGCGAACATGCCTGGGATGGATTGAAAAGGGCTGTTTATGGACGACGTGACCCATCAGCCACCCTGAGGGATCTACACCGAATCGCTGTTGAGGAGTGGGACAATCTGGACCAACAGTGCCTTGATGAACTTGTGGATAGTATGCCACGACGAATACAGGCATGCATCAATGCAAGAGGACATGCCACTTGGTATTAGAGGTACCGGTGTGTACAGCAATCTGGATCACCACCTCTGAAGGTCTCGCTGTATAATGGTTCAAGATGCAATGTGTGGTTTTCGTGAGCAATAGAAAGGGCGGAAATGATGTTGATATCTATTCCAATTTTCTGTCAGGTTCCGGAACTCTCGGAACCGAGGTGATGCAAAACTTTTTTGATGTGTGTACAAAAGCGCAACCTGCAGGCCTGACTGGCGTCTTCATTTAATTTCAAGCATGCACTTCTCTCGGTGTTTCCACATTTTTGCCCCATCCCCCGCTCTTCAACAAATGGACACTTAGCACTTAGTTGGTAATAGTGAGAATACGACACAGAATGTCACGATCTCGATCGCGTTTGGGACTAGCTAATTTTCCAATTGTGAAAGTAACAACCCTATCGCAGTCTGCAATCAAATGATTCTGATTTCAAATTAACTATAAGTGATAAACAACAAGGGTACTTGTAATTTGGAGGAAAATTAGGGCACGTGGATTGTAGAGAGCCACTGTGTTCCGCTTACTAATCATTAGGGAAAGCAGTTTCCCATAACATCGTAATTGCGTAATTCTTTTTTAGTTTTCTTCGTACTTAGAACTACAACTGTTGATGACGATAAAGACGTGAGTTTTGAGATGAGACATGGAAATTGTCTCAAAAGAACCATTATCTCGAACAAGACTTTAATTCTGCCCAAGGAACACTGCGAAAATGTGAAAGAATTCAACCATTACAAGACAATACTCTTGCAACACTATTTGCTTTTTGCGGAGCAACATCCAGTGTAACAGGATGAGCAGACGACGGGAGTATGGCCGTCCATATCACCGTCGACAGTCGTCATATAGGTTTTCCGCGATCTGCCGAAACTACTAAAGGTGAATGCTGGCATGGCTCCTTCGAAAGGACACGGCCGATTTTCTTTCCCATCCTTCCCCAGTCGAGCTAAGTGCTGCGTATACTATAATGTCCTGGTCGTCTACGGGACGTTAAGCCCTAATCTTCCTTCCTTTCCCCTGAGAAGACAAGTAATTCAAGCTACTTTCCGACCACCCAATAAGAAAAAAGAGACGCAATGCGCGGTAAAAGTCTGTATTGGTCTCAGGATATATGGGATTATAAAATACCTTATGAGAGCAGCTACAGTAAACGCTACAGGGCCTGAACGCCGTGCAGGACACCGATGCTATCATTAAATATCGAGACTTGCACAAGAGAGTGATTCCCGAGCACAATATTACACACAGTCATAGCATTATATTTGATAAGACAGAAAATCTTGTCCGAATCATCGGCGTACCTTCATCATCTCATAAAACAAGCTGTTGGGATCACAGTGTATTACCGTACCGTAACAGCTTCAACTGGAACAGCGATTATAGCCATAGTGATTCATGGAAATTGGCGCAGGATGCTGAGAGGCTATAGAGGGCTATGTCTGTATGGGATTGGTGACGTTGCTTACATCCCATCATTGTCGTCGACATAACCTCTTGTGGCATATACAACCTCTCTGAATTCTACATATCGTCACTAAAACTGAGGTCGATTGGATAATCGACACAAAAGACCACCACGATTGACTATGACGACCGAGGAAGTCATCGAAAGGAAGGAAGTAACTGAACTGGGGCTACGGGGGCATGAGCCGGGGGACACTGAGGATGAAGGGCTCATTGCGCTCGAAATGTTCAAATGTGTGTGAATTCCTAAGGGACCAAACTACTAGGGTCATCGCCCCTACTTAAACTAACTTATGCTAAGAACAACACACACACACATACACATGCCCGAGGGAGGACTCGAACCACATGGCCGCTCCGCGCGGCATGGTACCCGAAATAAAGAACAAACAGAAAAAAGAAAACGAGTAAAATTAGTAAAATCGATCATTAAAATAATCAGAGATCGTTTTGGAAATCGTGCTGACGAAAATATATGCGAACTTTAGCTAGGAGACGACGCTTCGTCCAATGCTTTTATGTAGGCTACCTGTAAAAGAAAGTAAACATAACATGTGAAGTTAAAGATCACAAAAATGTTATAGGAGTATGTAATTAAATATGAAACGGTTTAAACTGATTGATGAGCTCACTGAAGATATTCTTTGCACACAATATTGAAAACTGAGATTGTTAGCTATTGTAAACATGTGAATATCATTCTTTGCACACAATATTGAAAACTGAGATCGTTAGCTACTGTAAACATGTGAAAATCAGTTCGAGACCGTTCACAGTCATCCGACTTCTATCGAAATAGCTACTCCCGTCAGCCACAGCTTCGAGTGTCTTTCCAGAGTGAACGATGACTTGACTTTGTCGTGTCAGATCCAAAGGGGGGGGGGGGGGGAGGGGGGGAGGGAGACACAAAGGCGAAGAGGTCATATACAAATGATACTATCTGCTACAAATTACTTATCGCCAAAATGCAACACAGCGTTAAGCAAAGACGACTATAGTGTCAAGTTGACAGCGGGAAGACTCAACACATTAACTACTCAAATTACAGTGACTCGTACCGAAGTAGTACTAGGGAGACAATAACCCAAGGAAACGTAGGCGCACTGTGCTGGTAGTGAGGATACGAAATGCAGTGGCACGAAGACATGAAAGCTGATCAACGTTATTTAATTATACACAAGCAGAACCAACAATTCCAAATCGTACTTCATAAGATTTTAAAAAGAAAACCAGTTTTCTGAAAAAATACAGCTTAATATTTCATATTCATTTATAAATGTTAGAAATTCTGATAAACATGAACTATTTCTGATGATACGTACATGGGAAACGCGTGTTTCAAGACTTCGCCTTGAAACACTCGATTCATCGAATAATTTCTACACCAGCGAATACACAGATCACTTGGCGCTGAAACTTCGTAGAAGAACTTACTCTTCTCCTCCTGTTTCGTTAGGACCCTTCAGGATCACGTGTGGCTTGTTTTACACGTCTTGTTTCTTCCCAATACCTCTTCATTCTCTCGCTTATTCTGTTTCTTTCTTCTTCTATTAAGACAACTTTGAATTTGGTGTCCGGCCACCTGTGACCATCCACCGTCCCTTTATACTTCTCCCTGTCCTGTACTACTGCCTGCAGATTCCTTTCTTTTATTCCTACAGCCTTCCAGTCATCTCTGACTTCCTTCACCCAGTTGTTTCCCGTATGACATGTTGTATTCCATATCCTCTTAGTCAACCTCTCCTCGTCCGTCCACATGATGTGCCCAACAAATCGTAACCTCCTCTTCCGGATCTCGCCCGATATGGGTTCAATATTTTCATACAGTCCCTGTCGTGTTCTGTGTATCCAGATATCCCCATGTTTTGTGGTGCCCCATATGTCTCTCAAAATTTTCCGCTCTTCCTTCACCAACTGTATACAAGCTCTCTGATTGTATAATTTTAGCATCCCCGTTTTCCTGTGATTACATGATTTATAAAATTCACGTTCCTCCAACTCAAAGTGTCTCAGTTGTACCTTGACATACAGTTTTTTTCCCCCATCTCCGAGTGAGATGGCGGGCTGCAGGAGAGTATAGCTCTTAAATGCTATTAGTTGTAGTTTATTCTGTGGTGGCACAATTTATTTAGGAGAATTTGCTATTTAATTTCGATGAGTTTTGTTGCAGATAGATGGGAGAAAGATGTTATTATTTTTAACTTCTTCATTCCGAATCCCGCGATTCGCCTTTCGGCTGAGGGAAAATCGCCCCGGTCGAAAAGCCTCAGCTGTGATACTGAAAATTTAGCCCATGTAAAATTTTCGTCTCATTCTGTAGACATTGTATGAAATACGAATGCTTAATCAATTATTTTGCTGTGTATCCTTGTGGGTAGCTTTGGTCTAAGGACGATCTTGTTGACTTCACTATTACCTAAGATGCATCTGGTGAAGTGAGTCGGATATGGCTTCTAGAATGATATAGGGAGGGAAACAGTACTTGAATTTTTGGAAGTTGAACGTTAGAGGGTCACGCTGTAAAAGTTGAGATTTAGTGAGTCTGTCGCGGATTAGCGTGTTAAGCCCGATTCTGGTGCATTGTTCTTTGATTCTTTCCTGTATGTTTTTTGTGTTGAAGGCTTGGTGAAGAGCATTTGTAGGAAAGTCATGATGCAGATTTCCAGCAATACGCAGCATTCTCCGGTCAGGAGATTGAACTCATTTCGCTTGGCTTGTTGGTATAACCTCTGCTTGAGATCAATATTCAAGAATTGAGCGGACAAGGATATTATGTGCAGCAAGGACCACTAGTTGGTCAATTCCACGTTGCTACGTTTCATGAGTAGCACTAGGTTGGGTGTGGTACACTTAGTTTGCAAAATCCGTTTAACTTATATATAACTCGAATGTCGAAGACCTGCCTGTGACACAGCAGCAGTAAGGTGCAATCGATTTGACGCATGTATTTTGGTTTCCACGAAATAGCAGGACATAAGACGTTTGTTGATGACTTACCTTCTGACTGCTATGGCTGCTGCTGTGTTCTTCCCGCGTTTGACGGTGTTAAGTTCTGCAGACGAGGGACAGACACATTCGTGTTGCTCGCCAATCGTCTCATTTCAGACTGTTGCTATGCAACGACGTGGACCGCTGCAAAGAACGCTGTATTGTTGAGAACAGAGTCACGTCGCCATGCGTGCTGTTTATTTATAAGATGGAATGTGGAAAATAACCACCGCACAAGTAACGAAAGTATCCAGTGGTAATAGTAGGGACGTAATAGGCTGGAACGGGAGAGACAATGTCCTCCAGGATAAGGTGCCTCTTGAACTTAAAAATAGAAAAAAATATGTAAAAGTGAATGGGGAAGTAAAAGTGGAAATTTTAGTGAAATGAAGTAGTCAAGAGAAATTTTTCACTGCGTTAAAAAGAAGAAAACTTGTTTAGGAAATAATTATCGAGTAAAGATACGCAAATCATTTACCTCCGTTACGCAAGTCAGAGATAAATTAGGATACGAATTTCAGTTAGATTAAATTAGATTAGATTAGTTTTTCGTTCCATAGATCCGTGTTGAGGAGATCCTCGTGGATGTGGAACATGTCACTTTTTTTTAAAGCTGAAATAACAATACTGATAGTATGAATATGTATAATACATCATTTGTTTCTATAAAAAAATTCGTCAATGGAGTAGAAGGAGTTGGCCACTAGTAAGTCTTTCAGGCTCCTTTTAAACTGATCTTTATTTGTAACTAAATTTTTTATGTTTGCTGGCAAATTATTGAAGATGAGTGTTCCTGAGTAGTGGACCCCTTTTTGAACTAAAGTAAGTGCTTTTAAGTCCTTTTTTGTTCCTGGTATTGGATGTATGAACTGAGCCGTTTGTTGGAAAAAGAGAGTAGTGGACCCCTTTTTGAACTAAAGTAAGTGCTTTTAAGTCCTTTTTTGTTCCTGGTATTGGATGTATGAACTGAGCCGTTTGTTGGAAAAAGAGATATATTATTTAGGACAAACTTCATTAAGGAGTAAATATACTGAGAGGCAGTAGTTAGTATACCCAGTTCTTTGAAGAGGTTTCTACAGGACATCCGTGACTTTACTCCACAAATAATACGTATTACACGCTTTTGGACTCTGAAAACTTTTGTTTGACTTGAAGAGTTATCCCAAAATATTATACCATATGACATTATGGAATGAAAGTAGGCAAAGTATGCAAGCTTTTTCACTTTTATGTCGCCTATGTCTGCTAACACTCGAATTGCAAATACAGATTTGTTAAGGCGTTTCTGCAGTTCTGTGGTGTGCTCCTCCCAACTGAATTTATTATCAAGTTGTAATCCCAGGAATTTAAGACTGTCAACCTCTTCTATCTGCTCTTCTTCGTACTTGATGCATATGCTGGGTGGAAACCTCTTACAGGTTCTGAATTGCATATAGTGAGTCTTTTCGAAGTTTAATGTCAGTGAGTTGGCTTTAAACCATTTATTAATATCCATGAAAATATCATTAGCAGATCTTTCTAGAACTACATTCGACATACTATTTATTGCAATACTTGTGTCATCTGCAAACAAAACGAACTCTGCTTCTGGCAGTGTAACTGGTGAGAGATCATTAATGTACACAAGAAAAAGCAGTGGCCCTAAGATGGATCCTTGTGGGACACCACATGTAATTTCTTCCCATTATGATGATGACTGGTGACTTAATTCACTAGTCCCTTGCACTGACACCCTTTGTTTCCTGTTAGCGAGGTATGACTTGAACCATTTTGCAGCACTGCCCGTGACACCACAGAATTCTAATTTACTTAAAAGGATGTTGTGGTTTACACAATCAAATGCCTTTGACAAATCACAGAAAATACCTGCTGCTTGTAACTTGTTATTTAATGAATTAAGTACATTTTCACTGTAGGTGTAAATAGCCTTTTGATATCAGAGCTCTTCAGAAATCCAAACTGTGTTCTTGATAATACGTTATTTGTGGTCAGATGGTTGAGAAGCTGCCTCTACATTGCTTTTTCTAAAATTTTTGAGAATGCTGGCAAAAGTGAAATCGGCCTGTAGTTAGATGGTATCTCTTTATCCCCTTTCTTGAATAGAGGCTAAACATCTGCATATTTCAGCCAGTCAGGAAATGTCCCAGTCATAATTGACTGGTTACACAAGTAACTTGGGATTGTACTAAACTCACAAGAACATGCCTTAATTAACTTTGTTGATATTTCATCGTAACCACTAGAATACTTTGTTTTTAAAGATTTTATTATGGAAGTTATTTCTTTTGGTGAAGTGACTGACATATTCATGTACCTGAAGCTATTTGTAAAGGCTAGTTTCAGATATTCAAGGGCATTATTTACTGAGCCTGACAATCCCATTCCATCAGTAACGGATATAAAGTACTTGTTAAATAGATTTGCCACACTATGCCCATCGGTTACTAATGTGTCATCTACCCTTAGTGCTATTTGCTCCTGTTCCTTTCTAGTTCTACCAGTCTCCTCTTTCACTACATCCCATATTGTTTTTATTTTGTTCCTTGACATTGCTATCTTCTTCTCGTAGTACATTTGTTTAGATGTCTGAATTACTTTTTTTAATATTTTACAGTATTCCTTGTATTTAGCTAAATCTTCAGCATTGGAGCTATTCTTGGTCGACAGATACATTTTCCTTTTTGTCTTACAGGAAATCTTTATTCCTTGTGTGATCCATGGTTTTATTATAGACTTCTGTTTAATTTGAGTAACTTTTAGAGGAAAACAGTTTTCAAACATGGTACTGACATTGTTCATGAATTTGTTATATTTTTCATTCATGTCATGAGCACTATAAACATCTTCCCAGTTCATATCTTTGAGCAGTTTTCTAAAATACTCAATTTTTGGTTGATTGAATACTCTCCTGTACTCAGATTTAGCAGTCTTGATAATCTGCTTAGAATTTACATCTAAAACAAGGAGCTGCATGTCATGATCTGATAGTCCATTTATTACAGGTTTTATGATATGATTTTGTTCCTTTGACTTGTCTATAAAAATATTATCAATGGCTGTCCTTGAGGATTTAGTGATCCTAGTTGGAAAGTTTACAGTGTGAGTTAGTTAACTGAATGCAAAGAACGAAAGGAACTAGATGTGAAAACTGTTTCAGCCAAGGCTATGACGGAGCATCCGTGGTGCTTAGTGTATGCAGTGGTGTGCAAAATAGAATCAAATCACAATTTAAATTTGATCCTTAAAAATGTCGGTGGTGCTAAGAGACTAATCAAGAAACAACGCGATGTTTCAGAACAGCTGAGAACGTCTACAAATCTTTTTGGCACAGAATTCTAGCGTAAAAGAATTTAAAACACTTGTTTCGTGAGTTCAAAGGTAGCGCTAAAGACACCAAATCCAAACCCGTGGACTCGTAACTATGAAATCATCTACACAAGCAGAAATTTATTGACGTCCTTAAGGCTCTGAAAAACATAATTCGTAAGATTAAGAAGGGAAATGAGTAAAGTATGGCAATAAGTCTTAAAATATAATCTTGTCATCTGCAGTTTAAACGTAAACCGCTTGAAGGAATTAGTACAGCACTTAATGTCTTGCAGTCTGAGAGTATGGACAATGTAGCTGCATATAGCTTCTTAGGAATGGCTCTGTGAGAGACAAAGATGGAAGATTACGTACCGTCGACGACAAGGTTGTTAGAGATGGAACGGAAACCCGGCTGGTTGATGTATGGGTAAGGAAATCAGCCGCATCCTTTTAAGAGAAACTAACTTCGCATTGCCGCATTCCACTTCGAGGGAACCCACGGAAAGCATCAATCTAGATGAGCCGACTGCAACTCCAGTTCGTTTCCGCTGCAACATTACGCTCGGTTGCTCTCAAGAATACGAGTAGCTAGCCTCAAAGCATTATACACGAACTACTTGGTGAAACTTCCAACATCTCTCAAATATGGGCCATTGTGTCAAAACGGTCTAACAAACGAATTAAAGCAGCAGACAACCAGTTCGAGAAGCTTAGAGAGGACAATAGGTCCACAGAACCCTAATTGGGCTTAAAGTAGCAGTTTTTTTTTTTTTTTTGCAATAATTGACAACATTTATCCGTAACTTCTGTTCGGGCATCATCACGATTTTTCTGCGACTTCTAGCGTCTCATTTCCTAATATTGTTTCCGCAGCATCGCCTGATGTAATTTTCCATTACCCTTGTTTTACGTTGCCAACAGCCTTGCCGCAATGGTAACACAGGTTCCCGTCAGATTACCGAAGTTAAGCGCTGTCGGGCTGGGCTAGCACTTGGATGGGTGACCATCTGGTCTGACGAGCGCTGTTAGCAAGCGGTGTGCACTCAGCCCTTGTGAGGCAAACTGAGGAGCTACTTGATCGAGAAGTAGCGGCTTCGGTGTCGTAAACCGGCCGGGAGAGGGGTGTGTTGTCCACATGCCTCTCCATATCCGCATCCAGTGACGCCTGTGGGCTGAGGATGACACGGCGGCCGGTCGGTACCTTTGGCGCTTCATGGCCTGTTCGGACGGAGTTTGTTTTACGTTACTACTCATTTCGCGTTTCAGTCAGTATGACACTTCCATCGGCAAACATCAAAGTCTTTGTTTCTCCTCCCTAAGCTTCAATTCCCTTTCCAAATATCTCCTTGGTTTCCTGTACTATCCTCCCAATATACAGACTTAATAACATCGTGGATAGGCTCAGTTCCGTCTAATCGTCTTCTCAACAGCTCCCTTTCGTTTCCTTCGATCCTTGTAACTGCTGCCCGGTTTCTATTGGAAGTGTAGATAACCTTTTGCTCAATGATTTTTTACCCCTCCCACTTTCAGAATTTCAAAGTGTATTCCACTCAACACTGTCAAACGCTTTCTCTAACTTTACAAATGCTACAAACATAGGTCTACCTTTCTTCAACTTACGTTTCAAGGAAAGTCGTAGGCAGTATTGCCTCGTGTGTTTCTTAATTTCTCCGGAATCCAGACTGAAGGTCGGTTTCTACTATATTTTCCATTCTTGTGTAAATAATGCGTGTCAGTATTTTGCAACTATGCCTTATTAAACCAATTGTGGTCGGAGCGGCCGGGGATAGCGGTCATGTTTGCGTAAGTTGTGCTTGCTTGTGTGAGGGTTTGTGAGCTTTATTTTCTGAAGAAGGTTTTGGCCGAAAGTTCAGTGTGTAATGGTCTTTTTGTTGTGCCTGTCCGAATTCAACGTCTCATCTTTACGGTGAGTAGCAATTCACCCTTTTCATAGTATTGGTGATATTCCAACCTGGACTTCCCATTGTTTAAAACGATGGTTCGATAGTAATCAGATCGGTCAGTACCTGCCTCCTTTCCACGTACTCTGCCTGAAGTCTCAAAGCTGGAAAGATGCACGTAATCCTCTTGGTTAAGCAAGTGGAAGGTAGTGAAACGTGCTTCCGTAGCACTGCCCTAGCTGATGTTTATGCTGATGCGTATTCTTAGTAAGTGGGCCAATGTCAGCTGCTACCCGACGTGCACTCCTTCGCTGACGATTCACTCTTCTATTGTTTCTGCTGGCTGCGTCATATAGAAGTGAGAGTGAGTCAGTGTCGCTGTCTGCTTTCTGTAAGAAATTTGCCTTAGAGACACTGCCTGGAGAGAAGAACACAATGTTGCAATAAAGGCAGGCGTCTTCAGCGCTAAACTTTTAAAAATAGCAACATACTAATGCTTATATGCAGAAGTTTTGTAATCATTTTTCGACTTGGTGTAACTTCTTTAGCTCCTCGTGATCTTGGGTACAGTAGTGAAGCATACTTCTAAGTTCTAGTTAGTAAAAATATTGAACAGTATATAACAAATGGCTTAAACAACTTACTGAACACCAATCAGTTACGCTTTAAACAAAACGTATCTCACCACCAAGAGCTGCTAATAAATACTTCTCCATTGCAAGCGGTTTCAGTTCTCAGACCATCCTCAGGTATCTTAAGATCTTCTGAGGGCTGAAATTGTTTGTAATAAAGAAGTATTCATTAGCAGCCCTTGGCGGCGAGCTATGGTGTTTTTTAAACACGCGCGAGATGTGGGACTTCACCTTTCGGTTATACCTTTGGTGCTCGTCGGATCTTGCATTATTTTCTAATTCTGGTGACAGTTTTCGATGTTACTTTGTTGCCAGCAAACAGTTTATTACCCAGCTCCCCCAATCCACAGAAATAACTAAATAATCTGTTTTATTTTAGAGGCTCGAAAAATGGTTTTAAGTCTTGTTTCGTTAAGTAAACGCAACCGTGAAACACCTAGCCTTTAAATATTAGCTTATAAAAGAGAGGAAAACTTTGCCCTCATCGTTTCCTCTCAACGAAACGTTATTAATAACACTATGTTGCAAGTATGCCTCAAGGGGCGAGCGAGTGCCGAAGATTTTATTCACCACGATCGAGCGAGGTGTGAGAGGTGGTTAAAACACCAAATTCGCATTCAGGAGGTGAGGGGTTCAAACCTTTATCCGGTCATTACGTTAGCTTTCCTAAACTGATTAACGCGAATGCTGATATGGTGACTTCTTGACTTCATGCTTCGTAAGACGGTTGTTTTATGTCAGTCAGGCGTATGTATCCGTATGTGTACACTATGATTTGCTAGTTTCACTCCGTGATCGACTGGTTTGAACACTCATATGGACATCTAAGGATGGAATCCTACAACTCCGACATAGATACCGTATTCTACGTGAACATTATAAATAAAGAAAACTGACTAGAATATTTCAAACATATGTCACTACGCTTACTTGATTCTCGCAATTCTTGCGCTGGGTATGCGATGGGTGCAGCAGATTTGGAGCACTGTCTTCCTTCTCTAGCTACACACAACGAGTTTTCGTGAGAACAACGCCATCTTTATTTCCAAAGTTCTCCATTTCAGTTCCCAGAGTACCACAATTCCACAATTCCGTGCGTATTGTATCAATCTAAAGCGATACTGGTAGCGCGATTTTTAGTTCGTTCAACGTCTTCCGCTGATAGACTGTATAAGAACCCAAAGATTGAAAAATACTCTGAAATAACCCGCGCAGGAGCCTTCTATGTAATTTGCTTAGTAATGTGCAACACTTTTTCAGCATTCGCCCAACAAATCTTTATTCTCCATTCACCATCGTTGGGTAAACGACTACGCAGGCTATTTTCCTGATCTCTAGTACCTGACCACTCGAGACACGTAAATTTTACACTTTTAATTATTTTTCACGCCGAAAAACTTCGTTTTCTTGTTAGTTTAATCTTCAGTATCAAGAATTGGTTGCTGAAGGCTTCAAGCTAATCTATCCTTTGCCAGTCAGTTCGTCTCTAGATAACCACTGGAACCGTCATCCACTTTAAGCTGCTTACTGTAGTGAAGCCTTGGTGTGCCTCTTCAGTCCCCCCCCCCCCCATCCCCATCCCCATCCCCTTCCCGCACTTCCCACCATTTTCTGACTATTCCTCGTATGCCTTAGAGTCTGTCGTATCAGCCTATCCTTTCTTTTGCTCAAGGTGTGCTGTAATTTTCCTTTCCCCTCAACTCGAAGCTGCTCGATCTACCTATCTAATCTTCAGCGTTCTCCTGTAGCACCATGTTTCAAAAGCTTCTGTTCTCTGATTGTCTGTACCGTTTATTGTCGATGTCGCATAAGGCTGAAACCCAGCACTTAAATTTATAGTAAGATAAAATATTTATCTTTTCTGAGAATCTTTCCTTGCTATTGTCAGTCGGCACTTTCTGTATTCTTTACTTCTTCTGCTGTGACTTTTTTGCTCCCCAAGCAGCAGAACACCCCTAATATTTTAAATGTGTCATTTACTAATCTAATTCTCTCGGAATCACCTGATGAATAATTACCCTTGTTTTACTTTCATAGAGTCATAAGCTCTTTCCCGTTGACCTTACATTTCAAATCGTTTGTCTTCGCTTTCACAATTACAACATGGTTGGCAAACCTTAAAGTTTTTATTTCTTCTTCCTGAACTTTAATTCCCTTTTCAAATTTATCCTTGATTCTTTTTATGGACTTAAAATGTACTAACAAAAAACAGAACTTTACATTTAAAAATGCCTAGCAATGTGTGGGGGCACCGTAATACCCGAGTACGTGAAACATGCGAAATTAAAACGTCTGCTTTATTTTATTGTTTCTTGGGCTGTCGTCACCTACAACGCTCGTTTTTGGTGAATGTAATTCTTTCAAGCGGAGTTGAGTACGTGAGTACATGATTGGCTGTCGAACTGCTGTAAAGCGGTGTGTGGAAATATGTTTTCGTTGGTGGAGGACAGGTCTCGTCCGTGACGCAATGTCTGGAAGGCAGGCCTACAGCAGCGAAGAATTCACAATTCAAACTTCTCCGAAGTATGTACTAGAAACACTTCCACCACAGGGTCACATTCACCTTCGAAAGGAAAGAGATAGAGCTATGGAAACGGTTCTAGTCTATCCGTCACTGAGATGTGAGCACTGCCCTGGCACCCACAGCTCATGCTTAGCTTGGGTTGACTAGGTAATTCAACCCTAGTATTCAAAAATTTATTGGGACATTAGTTTCGTTTTAGGATTGAGACAGAAAGATACTTCGTAGACTTTTCATTCATTATCACACAAACAACATTAAACTCGTAATTAATCTTTCAGTTTTAAAAATAGCAAAAATATTTGCAGAAAATCTACTTCCCGAATTTTAGTATTCATAAAATCCTTGACAATGTCCCTAATTTCAATTTAACTTCAAGGAGGGCCCTTTAAACCTTTGAGTCGCAACTGGTTAAAAGTTATATAAAACGGAGCCCAAACGTAATGCAGTATCTTGCACAGAACGATCTCATTTATGCCAAACAGCTTGGATTCCGAAAACATCGATCACGCGAAACCCAATATGTGCATTTCGTCACATGATATCCTCAGAGCTGTGGATTAAGGCAGTTAGGAAGCTGCCAGTAGTCCTTGACTTCCAAAAATATTTGACTCGGTACCACATATACTCTCATTACTGAAAGAACGATCATGTATGGTGTCAAGCGAAATGTATGACTGGGTTGAGGATTTCTTGTTAAGGAGGATCAATACGTTATCTTGGATGAAGAGAGATCGACAGATGTAGAAGGAACTTCAGGTGTGCCCCAGAAAAATGTGATGGTGTTCCTGTTGTTCAGATGGTTAAGATTACAAAGTGGTGCAGAAATTAGCGACTTTCTTTAAATGTTGAGAAATATAAATTTGTGTGCTTCACGTAACGCAGGTGAGTAGTATCCCATGACTACAATATTAACGAGTAATAATAGGAATCGTCAGCGCCTCTACAAATACGTAGGCACAACAGATTTTAGCGTTATCAAATGGGATGATTAGTAGGTGGACGACTTCGGTTCATCGGCAGGGAAAATACAGTGAATGTAAAAAGAAGACTGCCAATAAATTGGTACATCCCTTCTCTGATTACTGCTCAAGCGTGTGGGACCCGTAACAAATAGAACTAGCAGGGGTTATTAAACGTACACGAAGATGGTCACCATAGGGCATAGGCGTCCGCAGAAGTTGATCCAAGAGGGAGCAAGATTCTAAAGTAGCTATTTTTATATTAGTTATTCGGTGAGTTGTAAGAGTTTCTAGCCCAACGACTGATATTGACAGGATGTATATAAAACTTATTTTATCTCTAACGGATGATACTTACTCATTTAGTATTTTTAAGGTATGTTACTTGGATAGTAAGCATATTTCAATAGCATATGCAAAATACATCTTAGTATGAATATAAATGCCACTCTTTTATTCAGCAATTTGGAGTTATATTTCGATGTTATTATTATTAAATCAGAGATATCCAAAGAGTTATGAAATATAGCCAGAAAATATTGACAGTAGCTTAGTTCATCTTGTAACAGTGTTAGGTTGACACTGATACGCGCATTCAGCTCTGGGGACATTGTGTTTGCAAACGGAACTTCACAACTGATGATGTTTCTGGATTTATTACAATAATTTCATGTAGCCTAAGGTAACTTTAGTTCATCAATGTGTTTTGTAAACTACATCTTTTTGGGGTTGATTGGGTAAAATGTAAATCAGGGTCACTATAAGACGAGTGTGGGAAATCTCCCGAAACCACTTGGTTTGTCCTCGTCTCTCCAGTTATTCACAATAGTGGCATAACATCTGAAGCACAAAATTTGTTACTTTTTGCATGTGTCACTGTATTGCATTCATAGAGTTGACAAAGTTCCAGTTCCTAGTGTGGACATCATTTCAACCTTGAAATTTCACACTTTTTTCTTTTATCCTAGTGTATAAAATGATAGTTTCTCTTTTGGAGTAATGTAGGCCTATTTGATACTATATATGGACTGTAGATGTACACATTTACAGCATAGCATGGTTGTGTTCTTCAGAGTTTGTGACAGTAGCCCTGTCAGCAACTGGTTAAGGGTCTCCTTTGCGCACAGACATCCAATAAGCCATATTTGTGATTTTGTTATGCAGAAAATGGAGAGGGAGACTTTATGAGAATTGTTAACGCACGACAGGCATATGTATTACTGCCACTTTTATGCTTTGCTGGGAATTAGTATCGGAAACGGCGTGCTAGATTGTTGGATAGTCCTGTTCTGCTGCATGGTATGCAGTGTACGACACTACATAACAGCGTCCAAACTGCCGAAGCATCAAGCAACTGACATAATTTCCCATCATCAGCGTGACAGTGAAGAAAATTCAACATGTATAGTGATTGCTTAAATCACAATATTACCGGTCGCCCTCGATCATGCTAAACCTACAGTTTAGTAAAAAGGCAGACAATCATTGCTACAAATTCGTGAGAATTCTATTACGAATAAAAAATCTTTACTCCAAATTCCAGGAGGGGCAAGTGCCGCGCTTTGCCTCTTCCCCCCCCCCCCCCCTTCTTTTCCCTCCGGCCACAGATTTGTTTGCTGCATGACAGAACGTCATGGAAGTGTTGAAAAACTTGAGATGGCAGACTCTTGAAGACAGGCACAAATTATCCCGCAAAGCCTATTTTCAAAATTTCGAGAACCAGTTTTAATATCTACCGCTCCCGTAGGGGCCGTGAACACAAGATTAGATAAATTACAGCAAGTACAGACACAGTTAAGAAGTCATGCTCCCCGCGCTCCATACCCGACTGGAATGGAAAGAAATCTCAATACATGGTACCATACTACATATCCTCCACCACGCACTTCGCAGTGCCTCATCTCCTATCTTCAGAGCTTCGCCCAAGTTTTCCTGCTTATCTTGTGGGACTAGCATTCTTGGAACAAAGAATGCTGCGGAGACGTGGCTTTAGACACAGCCTGACGGGTTGTTACCAGAATGAATTTTCACTCTGCGCGGAGTGTGTCCTGATTTGAAAGTTCCTGGCAGATTACAAAAATGTGTCGGACCGGGCCTCAAACCTGGGACCTTTACTTTTAGTGGGCAAGTGCTGAAATTTGTAAGGTAGGAGATGAGGTACTGGCGGAAATAAAGCTGTAGGATCGGGTCATGTGTCGTGCTTGGATGGTTCAATCCGTAGAGCAATTTCCTGTGAAAGGCAAAGACCCCAGGTTCGCGACCCGGTGCGGTACAAGCTTATAACCTGGCAGGGAGTTTCAAGTCAGTGCACACTCTTCTAGATGTAGATCATCTGTAGTGCCTGTATTTAAAATGAAGTTAGTAATATAGTAGCTTTGAAAATAAATTGACAATTAGCTAAGTGACTGATCGTGTGCTCTGTCTTCGACCCACCTCAACCCCCCCTCACTCCACCACCACCACATCCTTCTCCCTTCTCCATTCCCTCGCGTTGCGCAGAACTGCTTGCAGTCGCGGGTAGTGCCGGTTCTGCGGAGCTGTTTGTGCACTCAGGCCAGGCGAAAACTAGATATAACGTTCTACGATTCGTTAGCAATCTCCCTCTAGACAAGAAGTACAAAAGAATGAGGAACAAAGCCACCCTGGGCACACTGCGTCTTGTGCAGAGCTATGTAGTGTGTGCTCCTTCCAGGAGTTGTTGGGTATACTAGGTAGGCACAAAGCTTCAATTGTAGCCTCAAAACATAAAGTTACGTACTTATTTTTTTGTTTATTTGCAGGTATACCCACAATTCTTTTAAGGAACCATTCGCAGCACTCAATCCTCTTTTGTTTTATGTCGGGAGTAATGCCTCAACACGCGAAATGCGGTGAAGGTTAATGTGTAAAGACTTAAATACAGAATGACAAGATGTACGTTTAACACCTGTCAGTAGTGTAAGCATCAACACAGTTTTCTTTCCGGGCTAGCAGTAACTTTTTGCAAAATGTTCCAGACACCACAAACTCTCACAGTGTGCACTAAATTCCTCTTCAAAATAAAAATGAAAAATGGATTTTGGCGGACGGTTTCTGGCAGAAGAATTGTCAGCCCGATTTTAGTTGAAACCACAGTCAGTGCAAGTGTTAATCTTCACATTTTCTAGAATTTCAGCTCTCAGTAAAAGGGAGTACTGCGTTTTTAGCAAGATGAAGCTACGTGCTACACGTCTCGTCAGTCGGTTTCTCTTGCAGATAAAACCTTGACAGAAGAACGCAAAGTAAGCAAACGTTTGTGGTCTCCTCGTTCGCTGGTTTGTCTGCTTGTTATTATTATCCAGGGGAATATCTAAAAGGTAACTCGTACGAAAATAACCATAAATCGGTAGACCAACTGAAGCGAAACTTACGCTGGTGTATTGAAACATGTTACAGTCGTGCATAAAGTGATATGAAGCGTGATTCCACGAGCACAAAAATGTATCGCGGTGCAGGGAGATCTTTTTCAACATATGCCGTATTCCTAAAAAATGGTTCAAATGGCTCTGAGCACTATGGGACTTAACTGCTAAGGTCATCAGTCCCCTAGAACTTAGAACTACTTAAACCTAACTAAGCTAAGGACATCACACACATCCATGCCCGAGGCAGGATTCGAACCTGCGACCGTAGCGGCCGTGCGGGTCCAGACTGTAGCGCCTTTAACCGCTTGGCCAGCCGTATTCCTAGATTGTTGCAATTGATGAAGTATTAAAATTATTTTCTGATTTTAAATAAAATGACGTTTTCCGTGACTGAATGTGCCTATTATTTTAGACAGACTATAGTATGTAAGTGAGAGATCAGCAGCTCCACAGCGTTTCGATGATTCAGAACGACGTAGCGTCCAACTTACACGAAGTCAGGCGCGCCTAGTCAGCCGCACGTCACTGTCCGTGATACTCAGCCGTTCGGTACGGTGCGACAGTCAGCTGCTTGCGATAGCGTATTCCAAGGCCAGTTCTGATGACAACTACACCACAGGGCGACGTAGCACGATAGAACCAGCTGATTGTTATTATACACTCTAAGGCAGGAGAAAACGACGAATCACAAAGGGATTATCACGAGGGAACAGAAGTCAATAGAAATGATGTACGTGCACAGAAAAACAAACGATTAAATTTTCAGAAAAAATTGGACCATTTATTCAAGAGAAAGAGCTTCACAAATTGAGCAAGCCGGTAAGGCGTTGGTGCCCCTCTGGCACTTATGCAAGCGGTTATTCGTTTTACCATTGATTGACAGAGCTGTTGGAAGTCCTCCTGAAGGATATCGTGCCAAGTTCTGTCCCACTGACGAGTTAGATCGTCAAAATCCCGACCTGGCTGGAGGGGCCTCTCCCACAATGCTGCAAACGTTCTCAATTGGGGAGAGATCCGGCGACCTTCCTCGCCAAGGTAGGGTATAAAACTTCCTGGCAGATTAACACTGTGTGCCGGACGACACACGAACTCGGGACCTTTGCCTTTCGCGGGCAAGTGCTCTACCAACTCAGCTACCCAAGCACGACTCACGCCTCGTCCCCACAGCTTTAATTCCGCAAGTACCTCGTGTCCTACCTTCCAAACTTCACAGAAGCTCTCCTGCGAATCTTGCAGAACTAGCACTCCTGGAAGAAAGGATATTGCGGAGACATGGTTTAGCCACAGCCTGGGGGTTGTTTCTAGAATGAAATTTTCACTCTACAGCGGAGTGTGCGCTGATATGAAACTTCCTGGCAGATTAAAACTGTGTGCCGGACCGAGGCCCGAACTCGGGACCTTTGCCTTTCGCGGGCAAGTGCTCTACCAACTGAGCTACCCAAGCGCGACTCACGCCCCGTCCCCACAGCTTTAATTCCGCAAGTACCTCGTCTTCTACCTTCCAAACTTCACAGAAGCTCTCCTGCGAATCTTGCAGAACTAGCACTCCTGGAAGAAAGGATATTGCGAAGACATGGCTTAGCCACAGCCTGGGGGTTGTTTCTAGAGTGAAATTTCCACTCGACAGCGGAGTGTGCGCTGATATGAAACTTCCTGGCAGATTAAAACTGTGTGCCGCACCGAGATCCGAACTCGGGACCTTTGCCTTTCGCGGGCAAGTGCTCTACCAAGTGAGCTACCGAAGCACGACTCACGCCCCGTTCGAGTCTCGGTCCGGCACAGTGAGAATTTCATTCAAGAAAGTAGGGGTATGGCAAGTACGAAGGCAAGCAGTAGAAACTCCCGCCGTGTGCGAGCAGACTTTATCTTGCTGAAATGTTAAGTTCAGGGAGGCTTGGCATGAAGGGCAACGAAACGGAGCGCGGAGTATTGTCGACGCACCGCTGCGCTGTAAGGGTGCCTCGGATGACAACCACAGGGGTCCTGTTGTGAAAATAAATGACAGCGAATACCATAACCCCTTGTTATCGGCCCGTAAGGTGGGCGGCAGTCAGGCTGGCATCTTATCGCTCATATACTTATGTGGATATGGTGTCTGTTCTTTCTGACATACAGGGTGGTCCATTGATAGTGACCGGGCCAAATATCTCACGAAATAAGCATCAAACGAAAAAACTACAAACAACGAAACTCCTCTAGCTTGAAGGGGGAAACCAGATGGCGCTATGGTTGGCCCGCTAGATGGCGCTGCCATACGTCAAACGGATATCAACTGCGTTTTTTTTTAAATATGAACCCCCATTTTTATCACGTATTCGTGTAGTACGTAAAGAAATATGAATGTTTTAGTTGGACTACTTTTTTTGCTTTGTGATAGATGGCGCTGTAACAGTCACAAACGTGGTATCACGTAACATTCCGCCAGTGCGGACGGTATTTGCTTCGTGATACATTGAAATGAAATGAAGTCCCATGCTTCTTTACAGAGCGTAGGGGAACGATGCGGGAGACCCGCACCGCCTTACTAGGCAAGGTCCTAATGGAGGTGGTTTGCCGTTGCCTTCCTCCGACCGTAATGGGGATGAATGATGATGATGAAGACGACACAACAACACCCAGCCATCTCGAGGCAGGAAAAATCCCTGACCCGCCGGGAATCGAACCCGTGCTTGGGAAGCGAGAACGCTACCGCGAGACCACGAGGGGCCCACACATTACCCGTGTTAAAATGGACCGTTTGCCAATTGCGGAAGAGGTCGACATCGTGTTCATGTATGGCTATTGTGATCAAAATGCGCAACGAGCGTGTGCTATGTATGCTGCACTGTATCTTCCAAGTGTCCTCCAAGTATCCGGACCGTTCGCCGGGTAGTTACGTTATTTAAGGAAACAAGAAGTGTTCAGCTACATGTGAAACGTCAACCACGACCTGCAACAAATGGTGATGCCCAAGTAGGTGTTTTAGCTGCTGTCGCGGCTAATCCGCACATCAGTAGCAGACAAATTACGCGAGAATCGGGAATCTCAAAAACGACGGTGTTGAGAATGCTACATCAACATCGATTGCACCCGTACCATATTTCTATGCGCCAGGAATTGCATGGCGACGACTTTGAACGTAGTCTACAGTTCTGCCACTGGGCACAAGAGAAATTACGGGACAATGATAAATTTTTTGCACGCGTTCTATTTAGCGACGAAGCGTCATTCACCAACAGCGGTAACGTAAACCGGCGTAATATGCACTATTGGGCAACGGAAAATCCACGATGGCTGCCACAAGTGGAACATCAGCGACCTTGGCGGGTTAATGTATGATGCGGTATTATGGGAGGAAGGATAATTGGCCCCCCTTTTATCGATGGCAATCTAAATGGTGCAATGTATGCTGATTTCCTACGAAATGTTCTACCGATGTTACTACAAGATGTTTTACTGCATGACAGAATGGCGATGTACTTCCAACATGATGGATGTCCGGCACATTTCTCGCGTGCGGTTGAATCGGTATTGAACAGCATATTTTATGACAGGTGGATTGGTCGTCGAAGCACCATACCATGGCCCACACTTTCACCGGATCTGACGTCCCCGGATTTGTTTTCGTGGGGAAAGTTGAAGGATATTTGCTATCGTGATCTACCGACAACGCCTGACAACATGCGTCAGCGCATTGTCAATGCATGTGCGAACATTACGGAAGGCGAACTACTCGCTGCTGAGAGGAACGTCGTTACACGTATTGTCAAATGCATTGAGGTTGACGGACATCATTTTGAGCATTTATTGCATTAATGTGGTATTTACAGGTAATCACGCTGTAACAGCATGCGTTCTCAGAAATGATAAGTTCACAAAGGTACATGCATCACATTGGAACAAGCGAAATAAAATGTTCAAACGTACCTACGTTCTGTATTTTAATTTAAAAAACGTACCTGTTACCAACCGTTCGTCTAAAATTGTGAGCCGTATGTTTGTGACTATTACAGTGCCATCTATCACAAGGCGAAAAAAGTGGTCCAACTAAAACGTTCATATTTCTTTACGTACTACACGAATATGTAATAAAAATGGGGGTTCCTATTTACAGAAACGCAGTTGATATCCGTTTGACGCATGGCAGCGCCATCTAGCGGACCAACCATAGCGCCATCTGGTTTCCCCCTTCAAGCTAGACAAGTTACGTTCTTTGTAGTTTTTTCGTTTAACGCTTATTTCGTGAGATAATTGGCCCGGTCACGATCAATGGACCACACTGTATAGTTCTGGCAATACTGGCCATGAATTTCTTCTGTGCGGATGCACATATATTCCCCGAACTCTTACGGGACTTGGTAAGAATGTCTTCCACGAGTGATGAGTGTGTTGGGGTGGGACATTACGAATGTACTGAGTGGACATACATGGTGGCAATGTGGGTCTCGCGGGAGGCGTGCGCGAGATAGTCCCTGCAGTAGAGTTCCGGTCGGTGCACACATTTTCACCTGTCCCCGTTGATATATATCACCGCCCGTCAGCAGCTGAAGGTATTAATATATAATTCGAATCTTATCGCTCAGTTAGAAGCAGAGCTCGTCACTGAAGACAATTATACATCAGTCAATGAGATTGCTGACCGAAAACGTGTCTGAATTTTGCGTTCTGGACAGCTATAGGATACCAACTTGACTGTCGCAGGACGTACGGCACGACAACAAGGGGTGATGGTTCGGACTGTCATCTCTTGCAGTAACAGGACCCCTTTGCTTTTATTCCGCGGCACCTTTTTACAGCACAGCGGTACGTCAAACATATTCTACGACCCGTTTTGTTGTCCTACATAGGAAGCCATCTTGGACTTACGTTTCAGTAATATAATGCCTGTCCGCACAAAGCGAGGGCTTTTACTGTCTGTCTTCGTGCTTGCCAAATCATACGTTGGTCAGTAAGGTCGCCGGATCTTTCCCCAGTTTTAGACGTTTGGACGATTACGGACAGGAATCCCAACCAGTTCGGGATTTAGACGAATTAACTCATCAACTGGACAGAGTTTGGCACGATGTTCCCTCATGAGGACGGCCAACAACTTGTAAGTGGGCTGCTTCTGTGTTGGCAGCACTGTGTAGCGCTTTGCATTGGACCTCTGACTGCGCTTTCTTTGTAAGAGACTGTGGCTAGTCGGACTCGTTGAAGTTATTTGCCAGAACTGTTGGGCAGTTGGAAGTTAGGCGCCAGCAGTGATGGAAGTACTGTTGGGCAGTTGGAGGAGAACAGCCAGCGGTGATGGATGTTAGATGTGAGAAATTAGCATTGATGGATTGTAGAAGTCTAAAGTGTTAGCGTAGGCTAACGATCTGGAAGTATCCGACTTGGAGACTGAATATTATTCATGATTATATACCTTTGTACTAGATGTCAATGACGATTTGTATTCGTGTTTGAACTGGACGTCACATTATTAAGGTAAAAAATACATTATTTGGTTTGCAACAAAATCTTTCCTTTGCTAACAATATGCCTATTAGTAGTTAGTGGCTTTAGCACTTAGAATCTTTTATTTAGCTGGCAGTATTGACGCTCGATGTATTGCAGTAGTTCGCATAATGAAGGTTTTTGTGAGGTAAGTGCTTAATGAAATGTACAGGTTATTGTTAGGATTTCTTTTTAGTCAGGGCCATTCTTTTGAATTAATTATTTGCAGTTAGATGGCGTTGCGCTAGGATATTGTGAGTCTCAGTAATTCTGCAATTTAAGTACAGCCACACTCACTCAAATAAAGAACTTTCACTCACACTCTAGCAATCAGTGCCGTGACGAATAGCTGCCTGCTTAAGTGCCAGAATAGGACAAATGCGTTTCTGTCCTGCTCAGTTTGTGAAGCTCTTTCTCTTGAATAAATCATCCAATTTTTCTGAAATTGTAATAATTTGTTTGGCTGTTGATTCAAATACCGATTTCCTTCTCATTTGGATAATTTCTTGGTGTGCCTCGTTTTTCTTCCTTTTTGTTTTAAAAAGTGTTTTTTAACCATTCTGTCGAAAGCATACCGAGTGGCTTGAAAAGGCCAATCTCATGTTCACATCATAAAGAAATACTCCACTGCTTTGTTTTCCTCCGTATTCCAGATGCTTAGATCCATATTTTATCATATCATTAGGAGTATGCTGATAGTTATTTATATATATAGTAAAGTGGGCTGCATCGAACCGTTGGGAAAACAGGATATGGAAAGGCAGGATTCCCCTCAACGTAAAAGTTGACTTGAACGTCATGGAGCCTTACTAGACGTTGGTATACCCTTTTCTTCCTCCGACCTTGGAACTGACTTACCCACTCTGTTACAGGGCCACTTACAGTTCAATGTGGGCTCCGAACCTCTCTTCATCTTGGCAATTATCACATCGTCAAATGAATGCCAAAGATGAAAGAGAGATAACTGATAGAAAACAATGCAAGGATCGACTGGGAAGTTGTAGTCTGACACTTAACCACTACGCCGCCGTCACACACAGGAGAAAGTAGTTTTCGTGTTCTCCTCGTCTGCGATCGTCGCTAATTCTTCTAGCTCTGACAGTAGGGGACTTACTATCACCTGACATTGTAATATACATCCATCAAAGAAATTGATGTCTTTCCGTTTAGTTTCGCTGTTCCTGTGATTATTATACTTTTTAGATTACCTTACATTTTGCTACAGATCACAGATGCATATTTGCTCTTCATTCCTGTCGCAGTGAAGGAGGAAGAAGCACACAAGTACACACTGAAGGACGCTGTCTTTGAAGAGTTTAGACGAACACGTTGGTTTGTGCGACTGATGCGTGTACGCCAATTTATGACTAGTACAATATTAGGGGAAAACAAAGCAAAGTGACCACTCTAAGAAAAACGCTCTTTTTCTCTGACATCATGTCATAGGTAAGCACATGAAATATGTTTGTGTAAGCTGTATACGGTCTGAAATTATAAAACAATGGTATTATTATTCAAATGCTCATTTGTAGTAGAAAATTGAACTTGATTGAAAGTCTGCAAAATGGCCACTTTGCTCGGGAGGTGAGACAAAGTGGCCAGAGACAAAGAACACGGAAAATAAGTCTCAGAGGGAGTGGAATCTTGTTTTCTAAGGCTTGTGTTTGGGTGTTTCTTCCTAAACTGTGTCACCCGATCCTTCCTTGTCATCTTTTTCTCTTTGTCGAATGGATGTCTTATATTATAAAAGCTGAAATGCCATAATATTTTTGTTCAATGTTGAAAATATGGTTAAGGGCTCGTTTTTCTTGTTCTTGGTTAAATACACATCTGAAGTTCCCAAAAATCTTTTGTCTTCAGTAGCACCACATTTTTTTCTTAGGAACTTTTCCTTTAAGTGTATTTCTTGAGGCACTGAACTGTTTTGCTGCTGTAGCTTACGGGGTCTTTTCTTTTGTTACAGCATCTAATGCCTGTTTCATAGCTTGAGAATTCCGTGATTATTGTAGAGATTTCCTTTATAGCTTTTCACAAAGTTGTTAATACACTAACGTCTCAGTATATTTATGTTATTGTATACATGGTAAATGCATTAGAAAATATATGTTTCGGCAAAGTAGCCAGTATTACCGATTGGATGCCATTACGATAAATGTTGTCTGAACACGAAATTACTTACCTTAGACACTTCATAAACTTGTGGTTTAGAACGCTAAAGTAGAACGTTTTACCAGTACTGTAATAATTAACTGTCACAATGCATATTTTTAATAAATCTTGATGAATTTGTCACTTGCCTTACGTCAGACGTAGAGAAAACACAAAATATTTCACTGAAAAGATGCGCTTGCAGTTATCGCCACGAAACTCACTGACGAAACCAAAAGTCTCTTCGAACAAGTTTAAATGTTCGCCACTAGGCTGTAGCAGTCTCCAAGCCAATAACACGATGTGGCCACTTTACCAGCACTGGCCACTACAGCTGACCTTACCCTAAATCTGTTCCCTTATAATTTCCAGAGAATAGCAATTATCTACGTACAGAGAAAATAAAAGCTTATTTGCAAAAAAGATACTTTTCATACTGCTAACAGTGAATCTTAATCTTCGCGTCTGGATAATCAGGTAATTTGTAAAAGTAATGGTTAATAAAATATCTTTTTTCTTTTATATTTGTAACGTTTCCCTATTTCTTGTCTCACATCTGTAGATAGCTTAATAAAGTCCTTTCTCTAGTATACAAGTTCCTATACTGGATCCTAGACCAGAATGCGAAGTCGCAACGTCAATGATTTTTTTGTCTTATGTTGTAGTTCTTCAGAAATTTATCTTTATTATCCTTCACAGACAGCATTAATGATCATATGTACAAGGATAAAGTGTAAAAAGATGTGTAAAGACTTCTCTAGGATGCACGGTTATCTGTTTCACATAACAGTCCCACTGGTCGAGTTTGTAGGACACATACCTTACCTGTTTTAGAATCAATACTTAACTAGTATTTGCAGCAATGCCCAAGGAAATAGTTTCACAGTACGATAACAAGCTGTGAATGGACAACAGTTAAGGATTTGCACTGCACGCAGAGCATCACGTCTATCTCCGGATAAATCTGCTCAGAGAAATGAAAAAAATGACAAAAAGAATACGTGTAGAGAGTTTTTTTAGATTTTCACCTTATATATATTTTAGGTTCTGCTGTCACAGTATAGTAACATTTTTGCACTTGTCAGATACCGTTCACAGTATACTAAAACTATTATGCAGTTCCACATCGTACTATATACAAAACACATAGAATGACACGTGCTATAGTACAGGTTGAGCACATAGTCTTGCCATGATTATAACAATTTATTACAGAATAACCGTTTGAGATGATAATTTACATTTGATGCCGTTACATAGGTTAGCGTTACTAGTATTTTTTTTTAAGACCACTTACGTTAGTAAGCCTCATCGTGTGCTCCCTTGGTAGCTGGGAGAATGTCGAAGCGGTATTCCAGTTCCCGCCAGGTGTTTCGTAACATGTGTTGTGTCACAGTACCCACAGCAGCTTGTATCCTAGCCTTCAGTTCGTCGACGTAAGCAGCTGGTGTGACGAAGACTCTATCCTTGATATAGCCCGAGAAAAAAAATCAAGGGTCGCAGTGTCAGGAGAGCGAGGTAGCCAGGGTGTTGGACCGTCCCTTCCAATCCACCGATCCGGAAATGTTTCATCCAGGAAATCATGCACTATCTAAGCCCAGAGGGGGGTGTTCCATCTTGCTGGAAAAGTATCCATGGTTGATATCCTTCTAACTGTGGGGCAATGGACTGTTCGTCCAAGTAAACGATAGCGGTAATTGATTTTTCCACGAAGAAAAATGGTCCAAAAACCTTATTTTGCATGAGGCCGCACCAAACATTCACCTTTCCGCTGTCTCGCTGTAACTGTAGAGTAGCATGTGGAGACTCTGAACCCCATATACGAACATTGTACCTATTTACCATTCCACTGACATGAAAGGTGGATTCATCGGTAAAGCATGTGCGATTTAAGTAGTCGTTAGCGCCAACAATCCTGTTGAGAATCTCGGTTGCAAATTCAGCACGAGTCAGCAAATAATTCGGTTGCAAGGCCTGCACGATTTGCACTTTGTTAGCATGCAACCTAAGCCTTTCATGAAGAATCTTCACCACACTTGCTTGACGAGTTGATTTAGACGGACTCCATTGAAACGATTGCCGAACACGATCAACAATTGCACCACTCATACAAGGCCTGCCATTACGAGGGCGATCTTCAACGATGCCTGTTTCGTTAAACTTTGCATACCATCGCTTTATTGATTTAACGTCAGGAGGGCTGCGTCCATAAGAAGCCCAAACTTTACGCTGAACACTGATGGGCGATTACGTTTCGTGAAACCAATGCACACATTGCGCTTTCTCCTGCTCCGACGCCATTTCGCCAGCAACTAACGTAACCTAACAGACGGCGTCAGTGTTGCGGAGCACTAGCCCCATCTATTGGTCACAACAACTAGTAACGGTAATCTATGTAACGGCACCAAACGTAACTTATTATGTCAGACGGTTATTCTGTTATACATTTTTAGAATCAGGGCAGGACTTTGTGCTCACTCTGTATTAAGACCTCGTGTTGCGTGATAAGTATTACATAAGCTGCATACTTCAATGAATAAATACAACAAAGCAGTTAATATACAATAAAATTCTTAAGTCTACTATCAAGTAGGGACTATGATATGTTGTTATTTGTCGGTTGATAGCCAATAAGTTGTTTGTAGTAACATTGCTTATTGCAGTTACTTCCTTGATTCAACATCAGTCTTTCAATTTTCGTATGTTTTCCTTTGCAATAAACTTGGCTGTGATGTGATGTGCATTCCGAGTTGAAATTTCAAACACTGGTATGATGCAAAGGCGGTGAGTATGATTCAAGAGCTCCTATAAAGATTTCATTTTGCCTCTCTCATATCGTTTCCACTGGATGAGCATGCGAATTATATGATAGTTCGTTACGGTTCATTACATTTACAGAAAACAGTGTCCGATCGGCCGATTTTACCCTACTGGCTATAGAAGCAATGGGAACAATAATTTTCGTCAATTTCTTGGATTTTGCAAACCAAATAGCGGTCATCGTGGTATGACGATATTTAGTCGCATTTAACTCTTGAATCTCAATTTTTGAGTAACATTCCATTATCCCGGCCACAGAAATGTTACTCGTTGTATGATCAGGAGATAATCAGCGCTGGAAATTTTTATGCTCAAATGTTTTCCGCTCCTAATTACGTCTTCCGCTAATTACACTGATATTGCTTTGTGTTTAATACCGGTATCAGATTTCAGTCAGATGAATTTTGCGTTCTGACATTTTTCCTTCACTCGTTAATACTGAACTGTTACCTTCAGAACGTTTTTACATGTCTCTTATTTTTCAGTTTTTGAAGCAAATTGAAGATTTTGTGAATCGTTGAATGTTAGAGCTTTCAGAATTTGGAAAAAGATGTTACAGTTATGGCCTCTACGAGTGCGAATATTTCGGCTAGTACTGAATCGTCTCATGGCAGTTGTAACATTCTTTCTCTCATAGTTAATAAACAGAACACAGTATGATTTCTCAATTTTTATCTCTTCGTGTAAATTTGTATCTAATCGGCTAATTTTTTCTTCTTGATATCCTGTCCGTAAGCACTCCTCATATCCTCTTGTTGCGCTGGAGCAGTCTGTGCGTTGTTGCCGTATTCGACCCAAAGACTGATTTGATGGAACTCTCCATGGCTGATATGTACCGTGCAAGTCTCTTCATTTCTTCGCAACTATGGCAGCCTACGTTCATTTGCACTCGCTTTTGTCTCTCTGTATAATACTAAATCCCCACTCTTCCCTCCATTGCCAAATTAGGTGTCCCTTTATGCACCACGATATGTCCTATCGTCCTTTCAGTCAAGCAGTCCCAAACCTTTCTTCTTGTTACCTATCTTTTACTGTTCAGTACTTTATTTATTTTTATTCATTATTCAGCGTGCAGCAAAACTGCAGACTAATCTGACGCATGTAAAACATAAAAATAATACGTAAAATAAACGTACTAAGATATTTACAACCTAAAATAAAATTATAGCATGTGAACAATTAGAGACGAAATTAATTTTACAGTTCCGTCAACGCTCTGTTTGTAGCGAACTTTACCCTGAAATAGGCTTTGGAGAGGCCTTTATGAAATCGTTGAAGTGCCTTTGAAATGTTCTCGGACATCACGAGTAATGTGGTCTACCGTTTGCTCCGTTGCGCTACAGTCACATATATTTATAAAAGATACTTTGCAATTTGCATGCATGATTCTGTTGTGCTGGCGGCTGCATGCCTGTTGATATATCGTGTGACGACGGCCTCCCGTCGGGTAGACCGTTCGCCTGGTGCAAGGCTCTCGATGTGACGCCACTTCGGCGACTTGCGCGTCGATGGGGATGAAATGATGATGATTAGGACATCACAACACCCAGTCCCTGAGCGGAGAAAAGCTCCGATACAGCCGGGAATCAAACCCGGGCCCTTTGGATTGACATTCTGTCACGTTGACCACTCAGCTACCGGGGGCGGACATGCCTGTTGATGATACGATAGGATCAATCTGATTCGCCAGGCCTTGTCCGGAAAGCAGCGTATAGTTAGTGCTCGCAACTAAAAGGTTGCTGGAGACCGTTCAGAACCCACATAGGCTTTCTAGATTTTCGCTAGATATGTGGAAAGTAAGAAAGAATTTTCGAACTTCCTGGCAGATTAAAACTGTGTGCCGGACCGAGACTCGAACTCCGGACCTTCGCCTATCGCGGGCACGTGCTCTACCAACTAAGCTACCCAACCACGACCGACGACCTCTCCCCACGGCTTCAGATCTGCCAGTATCTCGTCTCCTACCTTCCAAACTTCACAGAAGCTCTTCCTGCCCGCGAAAGGCAAGGGTCCCGAGTTCGAGACTCGGTCCGGCACACTGTTTCAATCTTCCAGGAAGTTTCATACCACCGCACAACTCCGTTGCAGATTGAGAATGTCATTCTAGAAAGAATTTTATTAATTAGAGAGTCATAAGAACTGATCCGTGGTATATCTAACTCCATTCTCGGTCTACAAGCTGTTGCTATCGGAGCTCTGGTGGTGCTGTATTAGACAAGACATGAAGCCAAATAACTGGTGCTGATTTTCGCGTGCCAGGGAGAGTTCTCATTGTGTCGTTTAACTGAACATCAGTGTTGCTAAAATGACTGGTTCTATCATAGAGAGTACACATATGCTCTGTAGTTCTAGCCCACACAAGAGCACAGTATTCGACAACAGGAAACACAATTCATTGTGTTGCTGTATGGAAAACCTTATGTAAATTCGGCTTGTTCCATTCTGCTTTCTGATAATATTGTTTCTAGTTATACTTTCTTGTTCGATTATTTGAAGATGTTCCTAAATGTCAGAGAACGATCAAGTATTGCGCCTGGATATTAGGATGTGGGTTTTTGATTTAACTTTACATTGCAGACGATGCACTCCTGACAAAGAGCTGCTAAAACAGAGTCTCTAGAAGTCTACTCAGATGGTGGCAGGACTACATATTGCGTCTCTCCCGGCAAGAGGAAACTACAGAAACACAAAAATTATAAAATGTCTTCTCAACGCTGAAACTAAAGATGTAGGTCCCCAATTCCGTGTCTTGCAGCGAGACATTGGAGGACTGAGCAAAATTCAGTAGCACCTATATATTAAATATTCGATCCGCCCACCTAATTTTCAGCATTCTGTTGTAGCACTAAAGCTTCTTTTATCTTCCTCTGAGCACTGTTTATCGTGAACGTTTCGATTTCATACGGGCTACACTACAGACAAATATTTTTAGGAAAGACATCCTAAGATTTAAATTCATATTAGTCTAAATAGCAAAATATTTCTCTTTTTCAGAAAAGATTTTCCTTCTAATGCCAACTCGCATTTTTAATCATCTTTACTTCTACTATCATCAGTTATTTTGCTCTCAAACACCAAAACTCGTCTGATGCGTTTGGTGTTTCATTTATTAATCTAATTCCTTCAGCATCACCTGATTTAAATGGATTTCATTCCTTTGCCCTTCTTCAATTCTGTCAATGTTCGTCTTGTTATCTCTTTTCAAGACACTATCCGTTCCGTCCAAATAGCCTTCTAAATCATTTTCCTTTTCTGACTGAAGTGCAATATAATCAGTACACGTTAAAATTTTTATTTCTTCTTTCTGAACTACAATTCCTCGATTGTGTGATGTTTCTACAGTACTTTCTTTTGTGGACTGTTAAGACAGCCAATCCACTAGGACAGGAGGCCGAAGGGCACGCGTTTAAGCTCACGCAGGATGGCGTGGAGTCTGGAACAGTTAAAGTAATTGAGACTAGCAAGTAAAGTACGTAGCTTCTTGAATACTTAACTTTAATCCATAATTGGTGAACATCGGTCTGACGGTACATGCATCACAAGATAAATAGCAAATGATAATGGCGCCTTGCTAGGTCGTAGCAAATGGCGTAGCTGAAGGCTATGCTAACTATCGTCTCTGCAAATGAGAGCGTATGTAGTCAGTGAACCATCTCTAGCAAAGTCGGCTGTACAACTGGGGCGAGTGTTAGGACGTCTCTCTAGACCTGCCGTGTGGCGGCGCTCGGTCTGCAATCACTGATAGTGGCGACACGCGGGTCCGACGTATACTAGCGGACCGCGGCCTATTTAAAGGCTACCACCTAGCAAGTGTGGTGTCTGGCGGTGACACCACACTTTCGGTAGTAGTAAGTTCCTATGGGACCCAACTGCTGAGGTCATCGGTTCCTAGGGTTACACGTTACTTAATCTAACTGAAAATAACTTAAACTAACTTACACTAAGGACAGTGCACACACCCATTCCTGAGAGAGGTTTGGAACCTCCTACGGGGGGATCCGGGCGACCAGAAGCAAGGTGCCCAAGGCCGCGCGGCTACCCCACGCGTACTTTAGTTCGCCCAGAGATAATCATAAAGGAATAAAATACAAGTGTTGTTAACTTTTGTATATTATTAGCTGCTCTCTTCGCATGTATCTGAAGATTTCCGTTTGCGAGAGCACTCGCACTTTGTCAATAAAGGGTGGTTAGTATCCGCAGCTTTTTAAGAACAAACGGTGGGTTAGCGTTCTACTGCGGATCCATAGTGGCATTTCTGTTGTTTCTGTTCAGTACCGTATAGAGTGAGTCGAATATATGCCACGTCGCTGTCCGCATGGGGCAGTATCGTCAAGGTCATCAACACCGCCGCTCGTCAACAAGTCCATTTCTATCGACGTCTGATGGTCGTTACGCCTGCTGCCGAAGCCTGTTTCCGTTGACTGCTAAGCTGGACCTCAGCGAGGTGTAGCTACGACAGCAACCGCCAACGTTCTCTTAGAAAAATAAAACTTTGAATACTATTAGTGTTTATCATTATTAATGTCAATGAAATGAAAACAAAAAATCGACCGGGGGATTTAAGGTTAAACTTCTATCTAATAAAATGAAACGAAAATCACAAAAACCAATACAATATAATACAGACATACTTACTTTGACGAAAGAATCAATTCAAAAATATGATAAATATGGAACTGGCCAGAATTATCTAAATAAGTTAACAATGTTGCACAGCTCACTAAAAAATTAAAAAGAAAAAACAAATATGGTGCAATGAAAAATGTGAAGAAGCTGTAACAGAGAGGGGCAAAAATGGAATAAGTGGAATCGCCCAAGAAAAATTCAACACTGTGATAAATGTAAACATCAAAGAAAGCAAACAGCAAAACTAATTAGTGGAACTAAAAGACATTCTGAAAAGAGGAACCTTACAAAAATTCAGAAAAATCTTTAAAAACTGATACCCATAGCTATTGTCAGACTTTTAAGGGCAGACTGAAGGGCTTCAAAACCCGAAGTATGTGTTTCATAAATGAAAATGGCAGACTTGGCTTAACTAAGACCGAAAATTGCGAAATACTGGAAAAATATTTTGTTCAGTTTCTTTGTTGAGCAAAACCAATCCATAAGCCGCAGTTCTCAAACGTCCACGCAAATCTAGAAGAAAATTTACCTCCAACCATCAAAGAAATTCAAGAAGTAATGAAAACCATAAAAACCAATAAAGCTAGTGGAGATGGCTCTATGAAAGTAAAAGTTTTGCAATGGCTTCTACCAAAAATAAAAATGAACCAAAATTAATCTTTGAGGACATTTGGCAAACAGAAAAAATCTTAGCAGATTGGTGGGTAGCCTTGATACATCCACTATATAAATAAGCTAATAAACAAGATGTTAACAGTTACAGAGTAATTTCTTTGCTACCACTTGCATATAAAATATTTTGCCAAACAGAGCAGGAAAAAACACTGGACAGCCATTTAGGTGAATATAATCGTGGTTTTAGGAAAGGCAAATCATGTTCTGAACAAATATTTAATCTGAAGTCAGTCATTCGCCACCGATTACTGAATTTAAAAGATATTGTGGTAGTGTTCGTTGATCTCAAAAATGCTGTTTACTCAGTTGACAGACAAACTATAGATAAAACAATCTGAGAACTTCGTGCAAAATCTAAATTTGGAAATTTAATTCGTGAAAGACTTACAGGCGCAGTACCCAAAGTGAAATTTATGGGAGAATTATCTCAGCCCTTCAAAACAAACATAGGTGTACGGCAGACGTTATGGCCTGCCCTCAATTCTTTGTAATTGTGCTACAGAAGGAGACAGTGACATTTGGAATGAGTAACTGAATGAATATAAGCATTCACCAATAAGGCTGGGAAGAGGAAACCAAAGTGTCGGGATAAACTGACTCGCATTTGCAGGTGACTTTGCTATATTTTCTGAGAATGTGGCATTTGGTGTACATAAATTAATAATTCACAATAAATAGCCAGTGCGTCCGGCTTAAGAATTTATTTCTCGAAGAACATTCCCTCGTTCAAGGCCCCGAAACGTGCTGCGACTATTCCCAAGATAAACCACGTGAGTGCAGAAAAGAAGAAGGATGTAACGAAGCTCATGCGTTTCTTTGCCACTCCTTAGGATGCAGCAAGTTTCTACAGTGACATTCTCTCTGCAAGTGGTGAGGAGTACGAAGATGATGACAGCTCACGGAGAATCCATGAGGATGAAGGGTCTCCTTAAGTTGTGTAGAAAAGAAGAGAGAAATATTATTTTGAAACTTAAATGTAATAAACGGGCATTTAATATTCATGTATAACTGATCTACTTTGAACACAAAGCGAGTTTTGAAAAGGAAAACTGTTTTGCTTCTCCTAGTGATTGATAAACTATCAAAAATTTTGTGTAGATGCAAAGACTAGCTTAAAACTTATTCAGAAATGTGCGAAATTCGCTAACTGTTGAAAATTTTTCCCTCTCAACTTTCTTCTTAACTAAATAAATGTATCGCCTGTAAAATTTTGTTTGTTGCCTAAAATGAACTTTGCAAAAACTGTTCTCAGTTGTTGTAACTACCTCTTGAAATCCAGGATACTGACAATAGAACGTTTTTGACGACGGAGCTGGTTCCACACATGTTCTGCAAGGGACAGATGTGGGGATCTTGCTAGCCACGAGAATGCCTCAAAATCAGGCAGACAGTTCATAGAGATACGTCCCGTGTGTCGACGACCATTGTGCTGTTAAAAAACGGTACCGCGGCGCAGTCGCTTGTGAGGTAACACATGAGGATGCAGCATGTCTGTGACGCGCTGTTGTGCCTTCAGGGTTCCCTCAGTCACTACCAGCCGTGACCTGAAGTCACAGCCGATGGCTCCCCACATCATGACGCCAGTGAGCCATGCTGCGGCTCGCGTTGGTGCTGTTTGTAGGTTTCCGCCCTCTGTTGGAGGCCAGACGGTATCGTTTAGTGGGCATGGTTGCGGTTGTTTGTCTTCTTCTCGTGTTGACTGGCACCACTCGGTTTCGCCAGCGTTGCCTGTCCGCTAGTGGCAGCAGCGGCGTTATCGATATGTAATAACTGTTGCCCTATCTTTGGGGCGAGGTAGTTGTTTTACTGGGTCTTGTGGATGGGCCAGCTCGGTTGGGGACTCAAGAGGAGCCAGATCCGCGCAGTGCCAGAACACACCGGGACCGATGGCGGCACGCAAGGACTGCCTGGTGGAAGGGCTGTGGTCACGAGGGTGCACGAACTCGTCGTAAACAGGATCCAGCAAGCTTAAGATGAGTGCATTTCAATCCAAGTAGAGAAACGGCCACCATTGTGATATCTCGCGATTCTCCAGTGACTTGGGTTCGTATTGCTGCTCGTAGTGTCGCCGAGGCGAAAAAAAAAAATGGTTCAAATGACTCTAGGCACTATGGGACTCAACATCGGAGGTCATCAGTCCCCTAGACTTAGAACTACTTAAATCTAAGGACATCACACACATCCATGTCCGAAGCAGGATTCGAACCTGCGACCGCAGCAGCCGCGTGGTTCCAGACTAACCGAGGCGAAGAGCAGCGAGTGGAGTGCTTGGGGCAGGCGGATCTGATTAGCATTCCTCGACTTCTTATTACTATTGTCTGCGTTAGACTTGTTACAATTTGTTAAGTTCAACCAGCGGTAATTTTTCTTTCCTGGTGGACACAAACGCCCCAGTTACATGCCCTCGGGGTTAGTGTATGTAACGGCAGTGTACGTTTCCTCGCCTTGCCGCTGCTGTCCGGTAAGGCGTGTAGTTTTGACAGTTTTCTTGATTGTAGACCGGTGGGTGATTCTTCTACTCTTGTGGTAGTGGTTCCTTTCTCATTCCGGGCGCTCTAAACACAGTATTCTGGGAACATAGTACAGAACGCCGGTTCCGGCATTGGCGAATTGTTCCATCGTTGTATTTGGTTTATCGGACGTCAGGCAGCTTCAGCAAGATTATCATCAGTCATTCGTTAGACTGCCACTAGTTTCAGTTGTGAAGTGAGTGCAACTCTTGGCTGCCTATCTCATCGCTCGCTAAAGTTTTTGTTGCCGGACCTTCTCAGAGGTCGATTCCGGGAGCACCGTCTGTGGCGTCTTGGTTCTTGTAAGACATGTCTATTCTAAAAGGAGGTCTGATGATCAGTAGTTCAGTGTAACGCTCCTTCAGCACACGCCTTCTTCGGGTGTAATCTGCCTCAGTACCCTATAAGGAACTTATGTACTGATCCTTGTGTTTTAGTATTGTACTGCCTACATTAAAGGTTATGTATGTCTAGTTAATAGTTCTGGTCGCATTCAAGAATAAATTAAGCAGTGTAGTGTTCAGTGGATGTTAAGGATTTTGTTACAACGTTTACTATCATCTTATTTCACCCGTTTGGTGTTAAGTTGCTTGATTTTTTAATTAATCTTTGCTATTGTATTTGCTGTTTTACAGCAGGTTTCTAAATTCTTTATATTATTACCGTTCCTGGCGTATAAGGCCTTCAGTCGTGATTGTGGTCATTTGTCTCAGAATTCTAATTTGGTATTTGTATTTTAGCAGTAAGGCTTAAAACCTAATTCGCTGCCATTCCTGGCGTCTGATGCCTTCTGCTGTGTTTGAGGCGACTTGCCTTTAATATTTCAATACCTGTAATTTGTAAGCTGCAGCGAGTTTTAAACAATTCTTAATTTATTGCCATTCCTGACGTGTAAGGCCTTCTGCCCAGATCACAGTGGCTTGCATTCAAAACATTATCCACTGTATCTGTATTTAATGGTGATTTGCTAAATTGTAACTCACTGGTACCACTATTATATACACAGTTGTTTATTCTTTCATTAAGAACGAGTGGTATATTTATTTATTGTGGAGTCTGGAATTACTGGCTTAAAATTAATTGTGTGTAACTCTAAAAGGCAACTAGTAAATGATTACGGCCCCGTCCACAATCGTAACCGAATCCTGCCTGTCCTTGACTACCAGGTTCCAGCCATGAGTAACTCTTCTGTGCCTCTCCAAAACATTGGAAGCAGGAGATCTTTCCCCAGGTCAGCGCAGTTCTCGTCGATGACGATCACCCGGGGTAGTACAGAACCCCGATTATCACTGAACACAGTTCGACGCCATTCGTGACGAGTCAATTGCTGGTCACGGTGCCACTGAAATCGTAACTTTTTCTGTTGTGGTGTTGACGGCAAGGGACTGTGAATTTCCGTCCAGCTACTGATAGTGTCCGAGCACTGTGTATTCTATGTATGACAGATAATGCTGAAGGTAGTCCATTACATGTTCTCGAATGGCGGGCGCAAGTCTGAAGGGATTACAATGTCCTTACTGCACAAAACGGCAATCTCACCTTGTGGTAGTCAGACGTAGTCGATGATAACGTTCACGACGAGTATGTCTGCCCTCAGGTTCCCATACAGTCCACCGACAAACCCCTGCCACATCCGAATGCCCCACGAATCTGAATATTACACGAGTCAGCCTTTGTCACGTGCTGATAACGCTGTTTCACACGAATACGTGGCATCTCCGCGACAGCTACAGTGACGATTCAATATCTGACACTGTTCACGCCCATTATATATCCTGTAAGGTTAGTAACAACACTAAACACGAGCTACACTAATGCACTCTGGTGGCCGATCTGTCATTTACTCTAGTCATTTACATACCTGCCGATGGAATGAATGTGTACAAATTTACATCGACATCCGACTGTGTCTTCTGGGTGCTTCACTTTCTCTGTTAGGTTGCATATTTGCCAATGAGTGTTATGACATGCTGCTCTCTTCTGCATACTATATAAAAGTAGCGTTATGACAGACAATTCTTCACATACCAGACCATCTTTTTGTGAAACAAAGGGGGCGGTTCGAAATGTCGTGTGACTAGGGCCTCCCGTCGGGTATACCGTTCGCCTGGTGCAAGACTTTCGATTTGACGCCACTTCGGCGACTTGCGTGTCGATGGGGATGAAATGATGATGATTAGGACAACACAACACCCAGTCCCTGAGTGGAGAAAATCTCCGACCCAGCCGGGAACCGAACCCGGGCCCTCAGGATTGACATTCTGTCGCGCTGACCACTCAGTTACCGGGGGAGGACAAAGGAGGCGGTTAATACGCAACACTGAAATCACGCTTCGGATGTGGACTCCACAAAAACTGTTCTTGACTTGCTTGAACGAGTAGTCTGTTGCTTCGAGAATCTTATTGGGTTAATTTTTTTTAAATTTTTTTGTTTTGAATTTAGGTTACAAGAGCCATATAGCCAACAACGGTATAAAGAGCCAAAAGCAGAATAGCGCAAAATTACGAAGTTAGCATACAAACACAACCTTGAAGTAAAATAAAAGCGCAATTAAGCACACACCAGACAGCAGGCGGGAGTGATGACAATGACACTGGAGCAGAATTACAAACAGCACTGTACAGGAACATTGTGACGAACATGCATATGTTCTTACAATAAAAAACAAAACATGAAAGGGCAAACACCGTACACCATACAATACGTGCAACTACAGCTGAAGAAAAAAATTGCATATAACATTATACAACAACGTGAGAAGTGTACCATGCAGACAGACATACTTAAAAGAAAACCCCAAAATGACAAACACAACACAAACAACGGTATGTACAACAGTGCAGGTAGGACAGTGACTGATTGGACTCTGCAACTCAATCCAAGTGCCATCTAGTGGCTTCTTCCAAACTGGGCAGGTCAGGCTGTCCAGTATAATCTGCTCCCTGTCGGAAGACCTTCCAACCCACGTGCGGAAGTGGATCTCCCAGGTCCTTTGTGCGCGTAGGTAAGAGTAGCCACCGTCGTTATGGCCGGGCAGATAGCTTCGAGACGCCGTAGAAGATGGACGTGTATGTGTCTCAGCTAAGCCAGGAGCCACAGTTGGCGCGCGGCTTGTGCATGTTGTATAGTTTATTAGAATAAACACTTACACAATATAATTTGTACCGTCCAATTGTTGTGAGTGGAAATAAGGGGAGGACAGTGAGTCCTCTCTTACTATACGCTCTAAACTCCAATGTACCAGCACGGGAGGACGAGCCCTTGCGTACATTTTTGGGTCCTCCGGTGCAGTATGATATTAATACTTCATTGTTTCGTGTCCTGCAGTGACATAAAAGGTACAAGAGAGCAATAATGAAAATTTAATGTACAAATAGAAGTCTGTATGCAAATAAAGTAAATGTCGCGTGACTAGGGCCTCCCGTCGGGTAGACCGCTTGCCAGGCACAAGTCTTTCGATTTGACGCCACTTTCGGCGACTTGAGCGTCGATGGGGATGAAATGATGATGATTAGGACAACACAACACCCAGTCCCTAACCGGAGAAAAATCTACGACCCAGCCGGGAATCGAACCCAGGCCCTGAGGTTTGATATTCTGTCGCCCTGGCCACTCAGCTACCGGGGGCGGACTGTATGCAAATTAAAACACAAAATTACGCATCCGCTTACAAATCCAACTGATGTCACGTGAAAATGAAGACCTCGACAAGTGAAAATTTAAATTTGGATGCCGATGGCTTTCAAATAGTGTGTGAGCAAGGTATACTTATATTTTTCAAAATGGTGGAAGAAAACAGGAACACTGATAGGGAGGAGTTATCCTCTCTCAACCAATTTAATATGCAAGTCTGATTGTGCAGTCGTGTACTTGGAACATGCCAATATGATGTGGTTAAGATCTGATACTGCCGTTGTGTCCTTACCGCAGTATCCAGACATGATAATCCTCAAAAGATATAGGTTCACGGGGTAACACCCGTGTTCCAGCCTCACGCGAATGACAGAAGTCACATTACGTCTACGAAGCTGCACAGAGGCGAACCATGGTCGAGAAGAGACGTTCATACTGGGTTAATAAACAGTTAAAGATAACAAAATGGCGTTGACGAACGCTCTCTCTCTCTCTCTTTTCCATTCTGTACCGTAAAGGGCTAAGTAGGCTGATTGAGGTTGGACCCTTTGTGCAGCCCACATATTTCCAGCCAAATACCAAGGGAATTAGCACTGGGACAGTATTGATACAAATTGGGAATATTAGAGAGGGAATTTCCAGCCGCGGTATTCGCCTTACAACTATGTAGCACTTCCTGAAAATCTTGGCCACAGCCGCGGGCCGGGGCTAATTTTAATTTACTTCTGTGGCAATATGTCCCATCGAAATATCGAAAGGCTCTGTTTGCGTTTGTGCAACTGCTCTTGTGTATAACAGAGCAAAGTCGATGATCAGCACAACATGTGCAGTGTGCATGTGTGAACTGTGACGGACTCATGTTGACGGGTGACTTAACATTCAAGGAGGTCGCACTGTGAACCTGCGCGACCTGGATCGTCTTTCTTAAGATCTGCCTAACAGTTCAGACGTATGTACGAGGGTCACACTGAAAGTAATGAGCAACCTATATAACATAAATTTTTTACGAAATAACGTAGCCGATAGTATTGTACTTGCAGGTAGTGTGCCTGGGAACGCATCGTAGTTTTAGTATATCATTCACAAAGGAATGCACACTAGAAGCCGTCATAGGCAGTTTCCGCAATTTCCTACCTTTTTTGTTGTTGTGAGACACGAGGATGTGTTTTGCACAGAGTTTGTAATTACTGAGATTTCTACATACCCTGCTGAAATTTTTTTTTTTTTTTTTTTGAAATATGTGGTAAGTTCTACGGTATCAAACTGCTGAGGTCATCGGTCCCACTGCTGAACAAAAGTCTGGAATACCATCGTAAGATGTAGTCTACGGTACCAGAGGTCTCAATGACCTAGGCAATTATTGCATTACTCCGATAGAGCCCATATACTGGACAGTGTTCACTGCTGGCGAGGTTTGTGGCCGTTTCCCACTCATACAAACATGCTGTGGCACCCATCGTGAACAGTCCTGTATCAAGAATAGCTTCATTCAGTTTGTGTTCAGTCCTGTATCAAGAATAGCTTCATTCAGTTTGTGTTCAGCTTGAGCAGTAACATACCACGTAGGGGCGTACGACACGTTGATGGAGTCAGGATAGTGGCTTTACTTTTAGCAGGTCATGCACAGCAAGATGTTGCCGATCGGTTACGTGTCACTCAAAGGAATGTGTCTAAGGTGTGGAGAAGGTACAGACAGACGGGAAATATGAACGATACACCTCGTTCTCGTATGACAACACCAATGCAGGATCGTTTCCGCCAACTGTACGCCAGCTGGCCCCCCAACATCAATTGCCAGAAATACTGGAAATAACTTCTCCCGGGCAACAGCGTTTTGTATCTCAGACCAAACGGAGCGTAGAAGGTTACAGCAAGGTGGTATTCATTCCAAAATACCGATGAGAAGTTTTGTTCTGAACCAACGGAACCGACGCAATTGAAGGCTGGCTCTGAGCACTATGGGACTCAACTGCTGTGGTCATAAGTTCCCTAGAACTTAGAACTACTTAAACCTAACTAACCTAAGGACAGCACACACATCCATGCCCGAGGCAGGATTCGAACCTGCGACCGTAGCGGTCGTGCGGTTCCAGACTGTAGCGCCTTTAACCGCTCGGCCACTCCGGCCGGCGCAATTGAAGGACCTGGGCTCTTGCACATCAGTATTGGACCATTGCAGAGTGGAGTAATGTCATGTTGTCAATATCAATGAAATTCTCCAACAGCCGTGTAACTAAGATGTTATTTTACTTTATTTTGACGACAAAAAGTTTCGGTATTCCACTGTGTCACCTTCAGGCCCCAAACGCATCTCTCAAAATAAACGGTAATGCCTTACAGTGCCATATGTACCTGGATTTCGTGAATTCACGAGTGTGGTGAGAACTATATGTAGAAAACTGATACAAATTTCACGTACAGCTTGCCCACAATCTTCACATTGGCAACAGTGCCACACGATTTGAATTTTGTCACTGGTTAAATCACAGTCGTAATTTGCTTATATTTATTCTGGTCACTGATAAAGCCATCTTTACACGGAATGGAATCAACAAGACACGTAATAATCATCGATGGTCGCAAGAATATCCTCACGCTATAGTGGAAACCAATTTCCATGTTCGTTTATCGATCAGAATTTTGGCGACATGATCGGTAACATGTTAACGTGAATAGCACAAAGTCTTCGAATGGAGCCTAAAGATGGCATAGTGGAATGCCGAAACTGGTTGTCGTTAAAATAAAGTAAAACAACATCTTAGTTACAAAGCTGTTGGAGAATTTCATTGATACTGACAATTAGTTAACCAGCTCATGTTCCATGTCCTTGATGGACCAGCAGAGTAATGTTATGTTTGCTGCTGAGACCAGGATTGGGTTGCGATCGGACACTAGACGTGTTAGGACTTGGAGATGCTCTAGACAATATCAGGAACGCCGATACGTTTAGGAAGTCTATCCGTTTGCAGGTGGAAGTGTAATGTTCTGGGCGCCAGTAATGATGGGACGGCGGACCCTCTAATTCCGATCTATGGCAATTTGACTGTTTCCCGATACCTTCAAGAGGTCCTACATACAATTGTAAGTCCCTACAGACACAAAGCCGGTGACAACTTCATCTTAGTCGATGACAATGCATGACCGCACCACATTCTAGGAGTCTCTTGGTATCTTCAAACAGGTATCGCTACCAGAATGCATTGGCCAGTACAGTCCACAGACATGAATGCAATTGAGCATGCACGGGCCGGCCGGTGTGGCCGAACGGTTCTAAACGCTTCAGTCTGGACCCGCGCGACCGCTACGGTCGCAGGTTCGAATCCTGCCTCGGGCATGGATGTGCGTGATGTCCTTAGGTTAGTTAGGTTTAAGTAGTTCTAAGTTCTAGGGGACTGATGACCTCAGATGTTAAGTCCCATAGTGCTCAGAGCCATTTTTGAGCATGCATGGGATATGTTGAAAGTGATCATTGGACAGCGTCGGAATCCACCTGACAATCTTCAGGACATTACTAAAGCTGCCATTGAGGAGTGGGACCTCATACTCCAAGATAAACTTGACGGTCTCATCCAAAGCATGCCTCGCAGTGTAGATGAACTCACCCGTGTGCAAGGAGCACATACTCACTGCTGAAGACTGGTAATCATCATCATGAGATAAAGACTTTTAGCCGGCGGCTGTGACCGAGCGGTTCTAGGCGCTTCAGTGGGAACCGCGCTGCTGCTACATTCGCAGGTTCGAAACATGCCTCGGGCATGGATGTGTGTGATGTCCTTAGGTTAGATAGGTAGTTCTAAGTCTAGGGGACTGATGACCTCAGATGTTAAGTCCCATCCATAGTGCTTAGAGCCATTTGAAACATTTTCGCTGTTTTGTTTTCAAGATGTACACCTGAGAGACCGTCTGTATATTTTATAATGATTTTTGTAACTAAATAAAAAACATTCTTGTTTACAGAAGGAATTATGTTTATTTTTTAATAAGGAATTGTACAAACCTCAATGGGTGTACTACAAAAAGTCATTGTAGTAAACTCTGTGATATTCCAAGCTTTTGTTGAGTAGTGTATTTAAACACTTTATAATATATTAAAAGTATTTGGAACGTACTGTTAATTCTTCAGTTATTTCAACCTCTTTGCTCAGGATGTCCTTCTACCATTAAACTAGCCCGTTCAACGCACACTTGTCCATGGTGTGTTGAGAGTGAACTAGTGCGAGGGATTGAGACTGTGTCAGAGAAAAGCGTCGGTTAACTGAGCAGCTGAACGGAATGGACAGTGTCTTGAAAGGAGGATATAAGATGAACATCAACAAATGCAAAACGAGGGTAATGGAATGTAGTCGAATTAAATCGGGTGATGCTGAGAGAATTAGATTAGGCAATGACACGCTTAAAGTAGTAAGTGAGTTTTGCTATTTGGGGAGGAAAATATCTCATGTAGAGAGGATATAAAATGAGAGAGAGGATATAAAGTAGAGAGGATATAAAATGTAGACTGGCAATGACAAGGAAAGCGTTTCTGAAGAAGAGAAATTTGTTAACATCGAGTATAGATTTAAGTGTCAGGAAGTCGTTTTTGTAGTATTTGTATGGAGTGTAGCCATGTAAGGAAGTGAAACGTGTACGATAAATACACTCCTGGAAATTGAAATAAGAACACCGTGAATTCATTGTCCCAGGAAGGGGAAACTTTATTGACACATTCCTGGGGTCAGATACATCACATGATCACACTGACAGAACCACAGGCACATAGACACAGGCAACAGAGCATGCACAATGCCGGCACTAGTACAGTGTATATCCACCTTTCGCAGCAATGCAGGCTGCTATTCTCCCATGGAGACGATCGTAGAGATGCTGGATGTAGTCCTGTGGAACGGCTTGCCATGCCATTTCCACCTGGCGCCTCAGTTGGACCAGCGTTCGTGCTGGACGTGCAGACCGCGTGAGACGACGCTTCATCCAGTCCCAAACATGCTCAATGGGGGACAGATCCGGAGATCTTGCTGGCCAGGGTAGTTGACTTACACCTTCTAGAGCACGTTGGGTGGCAAGGGATACATGCGGACGTGCATTGTCCTGTTGGAACAGCAAGTTCCCTTGCCGGTCTAGGAATGGTAGAACGATGGGTTCGATGACGGTTTGGATTACCGTGCACTATTCAGTGTCCCCTCGACGATCACCAGTGGTGTACGGCCAGTGTAGGAGATCGCTCCCCACACCATGATACCGGGTGTTGGCCCTGTGTGCCTCGGCCGTATGCAGTCCTGATTGTGGCGCTCACCTGCACGGCGCCAAACACGCATACGACCATCATTGGCACCAAGGCAGAAGCGACTCTCATCGCTGAAGACGACACGTCTCCATTCGTCCCTCCATTCACGCCTGTCGCGACACCACTGGAGGCGGGCTGCACGATGTTGGGGCGTGAGCGGAAGACGGCCTAACGGTGTGCGGGACCGTAGCCCAGCTTCATGGAGACGGTTGCGAATGGTCCTCGCCGATACCCCAGGAGCAACAGTGTCCCTAATTTGCTGGGAAGTGGCGGTGCGGTCCCCTACGGCACTGCGTAGGATCCTACGGTCTTGGCGTGCATCCGTGCGTCGCTGCGGTCCGGTCCCAGGTCGACGGACACGTGCACCTTCCGCCGACCACTGGCGACAACATCGATGTACTGTGGAGACCTCACGCCCCACGTGTTGAGCAATTCGGCAGTACGTCCACCCGGCCTCCCGCATGCCCACTATACGCCCTCGCTCAAAGTCCGTCAACTGCACATACGGTTCACGTCCACGCTGTCGCGGCATGCTACCAGTGTTAAAGACTGCGATGGAGCTCCGTATGCCACGGCAAACTGGCTGACACTGACGGCGGCGGTGCACAAATGGTGCGCAGCTAGCGCCATTCGACGGCCAACACCGCGGTTCCTGGTGTGTCCGCTGTGCCGTGCGTGTGATCATTGCTTGTACAGCCCTCTCGCAGTGTCCGGAGCAAGTATGGTGGGTCTGACACACCGGTGTCAATGTGTTCTTTTTTCCATTTCCAGGAGTGTAGTTTGGACAAGAAGAGAACAGAAACTTTCGAAATGTGGTGCTACAGAAGAATGCTGAAGATTAGATGGGTAGATCACATAACTAATGAGGAGGTATTGAACAGAATTGGGGAGAAAGGGAGTTTGTGGCACAACTTGACTAGAAGAAGGGATCGCTTGGTAGGACATATTCTGAGGCATCAAATGATCACCAGTTTAGTATTGGAGGGCAGCGTGGAGTGTAAAAATCGTAGAGGGAGACCAAGAGATGAGTACAATAAACAGATTCAGAAGGATGTAGGTTGCAGAAGGTACTGGAGGATGAAGAAGGTTGCACATGATAGAGTAGCATGGAGAGCTGCATCTAACCAGTCCCTGGACTGAAGACCACAACAACAACAACAAACTGTGTTTGCACGCGCCCTCGTTAAAGTGCCACACATCTACACTAATGAAGAATATGCAGGTATGGTGTATATTTACGACTTCTGTGGTGGTAGTGCTCCTGCTGCAGTCGAAGAATACCGTCGTTGCTTGTCGACTCGTCGATTTCCTGTTCGTAGAGCGTTTATCCTTCAGCACATTGTGTGAAACAGGTATTCTCCAAGTTACCATTTCTCTTCTGAACATGTAATTCAACAACCTGTGCAGGAACAGCAACACATTATTGAAATCGCGCGGGCGTAATCTTACTATCACTACACGTCGATCTTCTGTAGGCATCAGTGTCCCGCGAACACGAGTGTGGCGAACATACATGAAGAAAACTGATAGACATTTCACATACAGCATGTCCACAATCGTCACATTGGGAACAATGCCACACGATTTGAATTTTGCACTGGTTAGAACACAATCGTAATTTTCTTCCATTTGTACTGTTCACTGGTAAAGCCGTCATTACAAGGAATGGAATCAGCAACACACTTAATAAACATCGATGGTCGCAAGAAAATCCACGTGCTACAGTAGAAACCAATTTCCAAGTTTGTTGTTCGATCAATGTTTGAGTGGCATGATCAGTAACATGTTGACAGATCCAGTCAGTTTAGAACAGCGAATGATGGGACAGAATTACTTATACTTTTTGGAATATTCATTTGTTGAACAGCTTGCGGAAATTCTTTTGGCCACGGGAACTGCAATGTACTCACAGAATGACGGAGGCCCTCCACATTTTACCAGACATTTTGAGGGAACATCTCAACGGCACCTACCCTAATCCCTGGACTGGTCGTGATAGTACAGTTAACTGGCTACCTAGATTGCCAGAGCTTACGCCATCAGACTTTTTGTTCATGGTGTTGGATGAAGTACGTGGCGTACAAACGAAAGATAAATACGTAAGATGAGCCGCTCGGTTGCATCACGTATGCTGCTGCCCTCATTAGGGAACGTGCAGAGGCGCTTACACAGCCAACACAACATGTTCTTCCAAGAGTGCACTGTTTGTGCGATGTTGAGCTTCTCCTGAGGCCAGCAAGAGCCTCAGATCAGTCCCCGATACAACACGTGTGAGACCAGCACGGATGTCAACCCAATCCCAGTGGCACTATCCAGGATATGAAGAGCAAGTCACAACAATTGTGAGGCAGCTTGCGATAGGAGAGGATACAACGACTTGATGGCACCCTTCCCCACCGAACCTGTGCAGGCATCCAGGCCAGAAGAGGAGCAACGCCAGACTGATGAGTGGGCTCATAGTGCCATGTTTTTTGCAATAGCCTCCCGGGGTCTGAGGCGCCTTGTCACGGTCCTTGCGGCTCCGCTCTGCCGGAGGTTCGAGTCCTCCCTCGGGCATAGGTGTGTGTGTTGTCCATAGCGTAAGTTAGTTTAAGTTAGATTAAGTAGTGTGTAGGCTTAGGGACCGATGACCTCAGCAGTTTGGTCCCCTAAGACCTTACCACAAATTTCCAAATTTCTTTGTAAAAAATGGTTCAAATGGCTCTAAGCACTGTGGCACTTAACATCTGAGGTCATCAGTCCCCTAGAACTTACAAGGGAACCTCCCCTTCGCATCCCCCTCAGATTCAGTTATAAGTTGGCACAGTGGATAGGGCTTGAAAAACTGAACACAGATCAATCGAGAAAACAGGAAGAAGTTGTGTGGAACCGTGAAAAAATTAGTAAAATATACAAACTGAGTAGTCCACGCGCACGATAGGCAACATCAAGGACAAATATGCTTAGGAGCGCCGTGGTCCCGTGGTTAGCGTGAGTAGCTGCGAAGCGAGAGGTCCTTGGTTCAAGTCTTCACTCAACTGAAGTTTTTACTTTCTTTATTTTCGCAAAGTTATGATCTGTCCGTTCGTTCATTGATGTCTCTCTTCACTGTAATAAGTTTAGTGTCTGTGTTTTGCGACCGCATCGCAAAACCGTGCGATTAGTAGACGAAAGGACGTGTCTCTCCAATGGGAACCGAAAACATTTGATCGCAAGGTCATAGGTCAACCGATTCCTCCACGGGAAAAAACGTATGATATATTCTATACGACACTGGTGACGGCATGTGCGTCACATGACAGGAATATGTTGTCGACCCATCTAACTTGTACACTTGGCGAATGGGTAAAAAGATTCTTCTACCTTGCCCGATTTAGGTTTTCTTGTTGATGTGATAATCACTTCCAAAAATGTGATGAAAACATAAGAGTTTGTCACACAAACTGAAAATAAAAAATTAAACTTTTCACTCGAGGGAAGACTTGAACCTAGGACCTCTCATTCCGTAGCTGCTCTCGCTAACCACGCGACCACAGCGCTCCTTGACTGCCAGTGTTCTTGATGTTGCTTATCTTGCGCATGGACTACTCAGTTTGTATATTTTACTAATTTTTTTCATAGTTCCACACAACTTCTTCCTGTTTTCTCGATTGATCTGTGTTCAGTTTTTCAAGGCCTATCCACTGTGCCAACTTATAACTAAATCTGAGGGGGGTGCGATGGGGAGGTTCCCTTGTTAGAACTCCTTAAACCTAACTAACCTAAGGACATCACACACATCTATGCCCGAGGCTGGATTCGAACCTGCGACAATAGCAGCACCGCGGTTCCGGACTGAAGCGCCTAGAACCACTCGACCACAGCAGCCGGCAAGTTCTTTGTAGGGTGACTCGATTTTGTAATCACTGAAACAGCGTGGCACACCCTCCCGGTCAGTGAAGTTTCATTTTGTTTCTTCCTCCTCTTCTGGAAGCTTCACTTTCTTCTCTGGCCGTATGCATAAGCACAGACGTTCAGAAAGTAACGCAGCCTTAAGGGAAAATGATAAACTTTTAAAAATTCACAAATGTTGTCTCCATTATGTAGTTTACGAGCCTGAATGCCAGGTCTTAAACTTCTGTTGTGATTTCTATGGAAGAATTGCGGTAGCACATCATTCAGTTTCTTCCTACGGTTAGGGAATTGTAGAAGGGACAGTTTTGTAAGCAGCAACCTTCAAGTGGCCTCACAAGAATACATTATTTGGAAATACGAGGTCTATCCAAAAAATTCAGGAACATTCGTAATTTCACGCCAGTGGCGTGTTGGAGCGAAATGCGGTTGGCACCCCTCCACACGCCTGTGTTTAGTATTAAACTCCCGGACGTTTCACTGTTGTATGTCTGTTAGTTATTATCCAGTGCTGTATTCAATAGAACATTATATCACACAGTTTGAGAATTTCGAGATGGCAGAGCTAGGAGAGCAACGCGTCTGCATTCATTAAATTTTCCGTGAAACTCAAGAAAACCATTACAGAGACACACCAAATGATGAAGGAAACCTACGATGATGAGTACTTGCGCCATACTCGGTGATACGAATGACCCACACGATTTAAAAATGGCCGGCCGGAAGTTAAAGATGGTCCTCGTTCAGGACGACCTTCGATGTCTACCGACGACGCTCATGTCAGGAAAGTCAACGAATTTGTGCGTGCCAGTCGAAGACTGACTGTCCGAGAAATTGTAGAAGAATGTAACATTTCTCCTGAATCATATCATGAAATCCTGACAGAGCATCTTGGAACGCATCGTGTTGCTACGAAATTCGGAAACGGCGTTGGGAGCGGTGTGTCAATTGTGGAGGAGATTATTTCGAAGGACACCATGCACAATAAGTAAAATGTAAGAGTTGAAAGCCGGCTGGAGTGGCCGAGTAGTTCTAGGCGCTACAATCTGGAACCGCGCGACCGCTACGGTCGCAGGTTCGGGTCCTGCCTCGGACATGTGTGTGATGTCCTTAGGTTGGTTAGGTTTAAGTAGTTCTAAGTTCTAGGGGACTGATGACCTCAGAAGTTAAGTCCTATAGTGCTCAGTGCCATTTCTTTAAGCGTTGAAAAAGTTTTTGGACTAAGTTCTGGAATTTTTTGAACAGGCCTCGTATTGAATTTTCAGCTGGATTGAATTCAACTAGCTTTTTGTGCAGGTTTGATAATTCGACAAATTTTGCGGATGGTTATAAAGTCGAGTGCACATTAGTTGAGGGAAAGGTGAAACGGGGAGCCGGCCGGTGTGGTCTTGCGGTTCTAGGCGCTTCAGTCTGGAACAGCGTGACCGCTACGGTCGCAGGCTCGAATCCTGCCTCGGGCATGGATGTGTGTGATGTCCTTCGGTTAGTTAGGTTTAAGTAGTTCTAAGTTCTAGGGGACTGATAACCACAGATGTTAAGTCCCATAGTTCTCAGAGCCATTTGAACCATTTTTTGAAACGGGGAAGATGGACAAAGTCCCGACCGGGAAGAGACTTTTTCACAGTTTAAGAATATGAAGTGCAACTTGTTATTAATATCAGATTCACGAAAGCGAGGAGCAGATGGTTCCCAGTAGTAACAGTTTTGTGGTGTGAAATGCACCACACGAAGTGTAGTATTGTGTCGGTATTTCCCGCATGAAAAAATACCTTTAATATTTCATGTAGAAACATTCTTAAGCTATTCCGATGTACAGATTATATTTGCCGTACAACTCCTCGAGGGGGGGGGGGGGGAGACGCACCAGAGGACCAGAGGACGTGAGATGCTCCGTAACGTACGTTATATCTGAGAATTACTTTTTAACTCCGATATATTAATCAGTATTTTGTGTATTTTTCTTCATCTGTTCCAAGTATCCCAGTTCCGTCAAAATCTTTTTTCAGCGTACTCAGATCTCATGTTTTGTTAACAATATCGTACTGTATTAAAGAACGAACAATCTTCTCAACATATGACAGCTCCATAAAACTACTGTAACAGCATCATAAAGCTATTGTCTCGGAATGTACTGTGCAGTATGTAAAATTAGGTTAAAACATTTCCACGTTGAGTGACGGAGGGCAGAGAGCGTATCTCGAAGCACGGTGCGTAGAAGCTGACAAACACAACGCCGCGACTCATGGGCGGAAGAACCCACGTTCGGCAATAAATAACTCATTAGATACCGAGCCGTCCCTGGATAGAAGGAGACATGCCTGAAATACCGTTGCCAGTATTTCCAACGTTGATGACTGTACAGTCACGAGAACATTTCGTCCGAATATTGATGCACCGTGGAATCGCCGCTTCATATAGCTCTGCAGATAGATTATCATACCCTTAATTTCCAACGAGTACACACTACGTGGTGCACAATGGACCGCGTCAGTCAGTATGCTTCTAATATCAGTAACAATTTTTGTACCGTAGTAATGTAGTTAATTTTATTTAGCAATAGGAAGGAGTAACAGGTCTAGTGAGAATTGCCATTTGCACTGCTGGCCATGGAAATTGCTACACCAAGAAGAAATGCAGATGATAAACGGGTATTCATTGGACAAATATATTATACTAGAACTGACATGTGATTACATTTTCATGCAATTTGGGTGCATAGATCCTGAGAAATCAGTGCCTCTGGCCGTAATAACGGCCTTGATACGCCTGGGAATAGAGCCAAACACAGCTTGGATGGCGTGTACAGGTACAGCTGCCCATGAAGCTTCAACACGATACCACAGTTCGTCAAGAGTAGTGACTGGCGTATTGTGACGAGCCAGTTGCTCGGCCACCATTGACCAGACGTTTTCAGTTGGTGAGGGATTCTGGAGAATGTGCTGGCAAGGGCAGCAGTCGAACATTTTCTGTATCCAGAAAGGTCCGTACAGGACTTGCAACATGCGGTCGTGCGTTATCCTGCTGAAATGTAGGGTTTCGCAGTAATCGAATAAAGGGTAGAACCACGGGTCGTAACACATCTGAAATGTAACGTCCACTGTTAAAAGTGTCGTCAATGCGAACAGGAGGTGACCGAGACGTGTAACCAATGGCACCCCATACCATCACGCCGGCTTATACGCCACTATGGCGATGACGAATACACGCTTCCAATGTGCGTTCACCGCGATGTCGCCAAACACGGATGCGATCATCATGATGCTGTAAACAGAACCTGGATTCATCTGAAAAAATGACGTTTTGCCATTCGTGCACCCAGGTTCGTCGTTGAGTACACCATCGAAGGCGCTCCTGTCTGTGATGTAGCGTCAAGGGTAACCGTAGCCGTGGTCTCCGAGCTGATAGTCCATGCTGCTGCAAACGTCGTCGAACTGTTCGTGCAGATGTCCGTTGTCTTGCAAACGTCCCCATCTGTTAACTCAGGGATCGAGACGTGGCTCCACAATCCGTTACAGCCATGCAGATAAGATGCCTGTCATCTCGACTGCTAGTGATACGAGGCCGTTGGGATCCAGCACGGCGTTCCGTATTACCCTCCTGAATCCACCGATTCCATATTCTGCTAACAGTCACTGGATCTCGATCAACGCGAGCAGCAATGTCGCGATACGATAAACCGCAATCGCTATAGGCTACAACCCGACCTTTATCAAAGTCGGAAACGTGATGGTACGCACTTCTCCTCCTTACACGAGGCATCACAACAACGTTTCACCAGGCAAAGCCAGTCAACTGCTGTCTGTGTATGAGAAATCGTTTGGAAACTTTCCTCACGTCAGCACGTTGTAGGTGTCGCCACCGGCGCCAATCTTGTGTGAATGCTCTGATAAGCTAATCATTTTCATATCTCAGCTTCTTCTTCCTGTCGGTGAAATTTCGCGTCTGGAGCACGTCATCTTCATGGTGTAGCAATTTTAATGGCCAGTAGTGTAACTGAAACTTCGCTTTGATCGATCCGCATGAGATTTTTAATGTGTTTTTCCCTTTTCCAAAACACAAATGAAATGTACAGGGCGTCTCTGCTAAGAATCGTCAGGCACGTTTTCTCTGGTGTTCCAGCAGATATCTGTTCAAATGGTTCAAATGGCTCTGAGCACTATGGAAATTAACATCTGAGATTATCAGTCCCCTAGAACTTAGAACTACGTAAACCTAACTAACCTAAGGACATGACACACATCCACGCCAGAGGCAGGATTCGAACCTGCGACCGTAGCAGTCGCGCGGTTCCGGAGTGAAGCACCTAGAACCGCTCGGCCACCGAGGCCGTCTAGATATCTGCAGTTTCGTTTTTGCAGTGTGTAGATAGATTCGGCCCAACCAAATACTGCTTGTAAAATGCTTCATGCGACACTTAGTGTCAACGGAAGGTGACGGTTTGTTTGCAGTTGCAAAGAAAATGATTTCTGAACCGGAATTTTACGTGCCCACTCGATAGAGTGGTACCAGATTAGTCTAATGCGATATTCGCTTTGTCGATATATACACTCCTGGAAATTGAAATAAGAACACCGTGAATTCATTGTCCCAGGAAGGGGAAACTTTATTGACACATTCCTGGGGTCAGATACATCACATGATCACACTGACAGAACCACAGGCACATAGACACAGGCAACAGAGCATGCACAATGTTGGCACTAGTACAGTGTATATCCACCTTTCGCAGCAATGCAGGCTGCTATTCTCCCATGGAGACGATCGTAGAGATGCTGGATGTAGTCCTGTGGAACGGCTTGCCATGCCATTTCCACCTGGCGCCTCAGTTGGACCAGCGTTCGTGCTGGACGTGCAGACCGCGTGAGACGACGCTTCATCCAGTCCCAAACATGCTCAATGGGCGACAGATCCGGAGATCTTGCTGGCCAGGGTAGTTGACTTACACCTTCTAGAGCACGTTGGGTGGCACGGGATACATGCGGACGTGCATTGTCCTGTTGGAACAGCAAGTTCCCTTGCCGGTCTAGGAATGGTAGAACGATGGGTTCGATGACGGTTTGGATGTACCGTGCACTATTCAGTGTCCCCTCGACGATCACCAGTGGTGTACGGCCAGTGTAGGAGATCGCTCCCCACACCATGATGCCGGGTGTTGGCCCTGTGTGCCTCGGTCGTATGCAGTCCTGATTGTGGCGCTCACCTGCACGGCGCCAAACACGCATACGACCATCATTGGCACCAAGGCAGAAGCGACTCTCATCGCTGAAGACGACACGTCTCCATTCGTCCCTCCATTCACGCCTGTCGCGACACCACTGGAGGCGGGCTGCACGATGTTGGGGCGTGAGCGGAAGACGGCCTAACGGTGTGCGGGACGGTAGCCCAGCTTCATGGAGACGGTTGCGAATGGTCCTCGCCGATACCCCAGGAGCAACAGTGTCCCTAATTTGCTGGGAAGTGGCGGTCCGGTCCCCTACGGCACTGCGTAGGATCCTACGGTCTTGGCGTGCATCCGTGCGTCGCTGCGGTCCGGTCCCAGGTCGACGGGCACGTACACCTTCCGCCGACCACTGGCGACAACATCGATGTACTGTGGAGACCTCACGCCCCACGTGTTGAGCAATTCGGCGGTACGTCCACCCGGCCTCCCGCATGCCCACTATACGCCCTCGCTCAAAGTCCGTCAACTGCACATACGGTTCACGTCCACGCTGTCGCGGCATGCTACCAGTGTTAAAGACTGCGATGGAACTCCGTATGCCACGGCAAACTGGCTGACACTGACGGCGGCGGTGCACAAATGCTGCGCAGCTAGCGCCATTCGACGGCCAACACCGCGGTTCCTGGTGTGTCCGCTGTGCCGTGCGTGTGATCATTGCTTGTACAGCCCTCTCGCAGTGTCCGGAGCAAGTAGGGTGGGTCTGACACACCGGTGTCAATGTGTACTTTTTTCCATTTCCAGGAGTGTATTAACACGGACAGTAAAACACGAAGAATAATCAGCAGTGCAGCAGCGACTGAGTAGCGCAGCAGGCTTTCCGGTGGCAGAGTCCCCCGCCCCGCCCCGCCCCCGGTAGATCAGTGGTCAGCGCGACGGAATGTCAATCCTTAGGGCCCGGGTTCGATTCCCGGCTGGGTCGGAGATTTTCTCCGGTCAGCGACTGGGTGTTGTGTTGTCCTAATCATCATCATTTCATCCCCATCTACACGCAAGTCACCGAAGTGGCGTCAAATCGAAAGACTTGCACCAGGCGAACGGTCTACCCGACGGGAGGCCCTAGCCACACGACATCATCATCATCCGGTGGCAGATAGCGTGGGCAAGGGCGGTGCTGTCACTACTGGAGAGTGCTGGTTACTATTCGTCGTTCACTGTCCATTTTAATACATGTCGATAAAAAATATCGCACTATACTAATCTGGGACCTCCCTATCGGTAGACAAGTAAAATTTCGTTTTTTTTTTGGGGGGGGGGGGGGGGGGGGGGGACTGACTCCAGTTACAAAATGCAAAATCGAAACACCAGAGAAAGTGCGCCTGTCGACTCTCAGGAAAGACACCCCGTATGTACGAGGGGCGTTCAGTAAGAAACGTAACACTTTTTTTCCTAAAACCAGGTCGGTTTTATTCAGGATTCTTATACACCATGCTATTCCCCTCTCTTTTACTACAAAATCCTGTTTTTTTAACATAATCTCCGTTCAATGTGACGTCACTTTACTGGGAGCGCCTGTATGCCCGTATGGTACCACTAGACTGGTCGACGGCCGGCATCTGTGGCCGAGCGGTTCTAGGCGCTTCAGTCCGGAACCACGCGACCGATACGGTCACAGGTTCGAATCCTGCCTTGGGGAATGGATGTGTGTGATGTCCTTAGGTTAGTTAGGTTTATACTTAAACCTAACTAGTTATGCCACGTTATTTTAGAAGGAGTAGGCGTTCGCGTCTCACAGTTTTTAAAGCAATAGACAACACTTCTATTAGTAGCAAGGATTTCGTAGGCGCCCAAGTCATCTTGTATGGTCCATCGGTGTTTTGCGGTGGAGTTTTGAACTTCAGTCCCGTATTACATGTCGACTATGACTTTGGTTCTTAGGACCAGGAATCGTCGTAAAATACTGGGTGGCCCAAAAAGGATGGTCGGATTTGAACTGCGTAGTACCATTGAAAGGTGAGGAGGGGGGACCACTGCCGGCCGTCTGCAAGTCAGCCATTACACCCAGTTTGCCACGAGATGGCGCAGTGGACGGTCGAGCATCGTGTTTTTGCTGTGGAACAGTTTTTCAGAAATGATGAATCGTTTATTACTGTGCAACGATTGTTTCGACAACGTTTTGGTGTAGCGCGTGATGGACCCATTCCAGATCGCAGATCCATATCACGTTGGGTGACTGCATTCCGGACAACAGGGTCTGTCAAAAGTGGTAAATCTACAGGGCGTACACGTACGGCAGTTACTCCACAGAACATTGATGATGTTAGAGCGTCAGTGCTGCAAAGCCCGCGTCGTTCCACTAGGCGTCGTGCTCAAACTTTAGGCCTCAGCCGTAGTTCGTTGCAGCGTATTTTAAGCCGTGAGTTACAGTTTCACCCATACAAAATTATGATCACGCAAAAGCTGTATGATCGTGATTTTGAGCAGCGAAGACGATTTTGTGAATCAATGCTTGACATTTTGTACTCTAATAATGATGTTGTGCTTCTTATGTCAGATGAAGCCCATTTCCATTTAGACGGCTATGTCAATAAACAAAACTGTAGGTATTGGGCAGCAGATAATCCCAGAGAATTGCACCAAAAGCCTCTTCATAGTGCTAAGGTAACAGTCTGGTGTGGAATTTCAAGATTGGGGATTGTTGGTCCTTATTTTTTTGAGGAGAACAACGCTACAGTCACAGTGAACTCGAAACGTTACGTTAACATGCTACGTAGCTTTTTGGTGCCGAAACTGCGAGAGTTACATGTAAATCGAGATCGAATTCGGTTTCAACAGGACGGGGCCACGGCCCACACAGCCAATGACTCCAAGTGTGTTTTAAGGCGGATGTTCCCCCACCACATCATCTCGCGTTTTGGAGATGTCCCCTGGCCCGCGAGATCACCTGACCTCTCAGCCTGTGAATTTTTTCTTTGGGGATACCTAAAGTCAAAAGTCTACGTAAAGAAGCCCCAAAACTTAATTGATCTGAAGGAGGCAATCAGTGCGGAAATTATGGCAATTCAAGAAGAAACAGTAGTGAAAGTGATGGAAAATTTCGAGGAAAGACTTGTGGAATGCATCACCGAGGAAGGACACCATCTTCCGGAAGTCATTTTCCGTACATGATTTTTTGTGGTTAGTTCTTGTAATTGGGTGCCTGGGAGCATTTAGTTACGTAATTGAATAAAATTAATTTGTAAAACTGATGGAGTTATAGTTATTTAAAATGTGACCATCCTTTTTGGGCCACCCTGTACATGGATCGGAATCTGTCTCAGTGTGCGTGAAAGGTGTTGACAACTGTAAAAAGATCGCACTCGTTGGTGATCTGACTCATTATTATAGAAATTAAATAAAGTTCCCTTCCTTATCCTTAATCCTTCACTATTAAAAAAAACTACACATTGTTCTTGCTAAAAGCCGAGAAGCGATTCTTCTTGGTGTTGTAGCTCTCTGGGGCACCCTGGGATGCTCTCTGGGGCACCCTGTGATACTAAATGCTCATTAACATTTGTTCATATGGGCGAAAATGTCGTCTCGAAAGTGTTGTAGCTGGTTGCCTATCTGCCGCGCCAGACCGGCTCTACTTTTAACAAGTCGGCTGTAGCACTAAAATCAAAACTTCAGATGACCTCAGATGTTACGTCCCATAGTGCTCAGAGCCATACAGTTCCATATTGGTCGATGTCGGAGAGCCAAAGTCTTGCTGTATCAATAACCTCCCCATCATCCACGTCCATCACGTACCTCCTTCTTTGGCCCATACAGAAGGAAATCGGAAGGTGCGACATCCGGCCTGATAGATGAGGAAGAACAGTCCGATGAAGTTTTGAGAGCTCTTCTCGCGTGAACAGACATGTGTCAAGCATTGCGTTTTCATGCAGAAGAAAAAGTTCCTTTGCATTTTTGCGTTGACGAACACGCTGAAATCGTTTCTTCAAATTCCTGACAGCCAGCCAGCAAGCGGTAAATGGCACAGGTTTGCGCGACCTTTTTGCGATGAAGACAGACGCCTCGCTCGACTCACTGTGCTTTTGTTCACTGTCAAGTCTCCATAGACATTGTGCAAGCGCCTATGAATATCTGCGATGCTCTGGTTTTCTGTCTAAAGAAACTCAACGAGGGCTCTCTGATTGAAACGCACCTCCGTTAAGCCTAGTTTACACGACGACATTGGGTTGCGGCACTCGTTGTGTGGAATGAGTTGCACGCAAATGCTTTCATATTTGACTGTAGACACGGCGAAACCAGTGTATACTTCAGTTTCGTAGTTTTGTGGGTCCCCGAGTCGTGTCTGAAATGAAAGTTTGGGCAGCTGCACGTCGCACGAGATGTGTTGGAGTTAAAGTTTGTTGCGTGGAATGGGTGCATAAGAAAAAAATAAGAAACATATTTCGATTCGTGACTGGATGAAGAAAAGACGTCAGCTCGGTTGCTCAGCATCCTTTCTGAAATAATTTATAACAGAAGATCCCAGAAGTTCTTTTAATTATCTTAGAATGTCACCAGAACTGTTCACGTTTCTTCTAAATAGAGTTAATTAAGCGATAAGGAATAAAGGCACTGCAATGCCTGAAGCACTGTCGCCAGAACTGAAATTATATATCTTCCCTGCCTCGTGATAACTGGGTGTTGTGTGATGTCCTTAGGTTAGTTAGGTTGAAGTAGTTCTAAGTTCTAGGGGACTGATGACCATAGATGTTAAGTCCCATAGTGCTCAGAGTCATTTGAACCATTTGAAATTATGTATCATCCAGAACTGAAATTATATATCATATTGCGTGCATTACCATCGAGAACACACGGCATTCTATAAGATACGGTTTTAGTTGGTGATGGCGCTATTTCATTAACACCAATAATTATTAACATTAACAGTAATAACTATTAACATTAGCAACAATAATTATTCGAAGCAGGCCGCATTTAGAAGAGAATGGTTTGCAAACTACTCTCTCGAAGACAGATCTGTACAGTGGCCAAATTTCAAAATATGCAGCGACGTTTTAAGTAGATGAATATTGAATAAAGAATGCAGTTTCTTGAATTTGCATAGCCTACCCTCCTGTCAACAAAATTACTTAACAATGAGTTGGCCAACTCGAACGATGGGATTTTAGTCTTCTAGACGAGAGCATTGCCACAGCTAGAATTACACTTGCTTGTATTTTTCTTAATTCAGTTGTATATGTGCTCCTAATTCAATAAATTTTGCCCTGCAGCTCAGGTATTGTCAAACCATCTACATTATGATCCCACATGACGGTCTCGGCGGCAGCAACATGTTGCTTATTTTTGTAATCAGCATCACTGAAATCTCACAAACACCTATGCAAAGCATAGATATCCAAAAAGCGAACATTATTCTCCGTTCCCCATTTCATATTTCAGTTTGTCTACACTCTACGAACCCACATAACCTCAAAACTCATGCAATAAATGTCAAAGTTGGAACACGCCAAAAACGCTTAGTTTCACCAACGAGTTGCGCAAACCGGCGGCGCGCATGCGCAGTGGCCGGTAGGGCAGTTGCCTGCAACCTAGTGTCGTCGTGTAAACTAGGCTTTACAGACGCCATTTCGAAGGCGACGTATGGCGCTGCCATCTACTCTCTCACCTTTTACTTTCCCCTCCTCGGGGAAGTGTATTGAGGAGTTTGTAGCCTGTTGGCTTTTTCTCCATATAGTGTGTTTGTGTGCGTGTGATTATCTTGGATAGTTTTGGCTGTCTGTCTATTGTGATGGTGTTCTGGTTGTGTCTTATACTTGCCTGAGGTCGGTGAGATGTTGGGTATTTTAAGAATTAAGGACTGGTATTAGGACTTGGAGATTTTGGAATTTTTCTCTTTGACTTAGTGGTCGAAGATCGTCATAGGGCGTTTGTGCTTATCGCGGGACATGTCATACCGACTTAGGAAGTGGATGAGGTTATTTCCAGATCTGGAAGAGCTCTCGTAGAAAGCCCTTGCCAGATCCTGGAATCTTTCTTTGAGGACGGGGATTTCAGCAGCGCCGTGCAAGACGTCTGTTGGAAACCCATGGGGTAGATGCTGAGCCCTCCAGAGAGCGCGGTTCTGCAGCCTCTGGAGCTTGTCCACGTGTTGCTTCGCCGCATACCCCAAGGTAGGGCACGCATATTCCATTATTGGACGTATCGGAATTTAGTGAAACTATACGGACTGAAGCGGAAATATTCCAGGTTGTCCCGCAACAAATGCCACATTTTTCAACAGAAAGTGGCCGAAAAAAATGTGTTGGATTGCTTATTGAACGCCTCTCGTATATTTGAACAAGGTTGGATCAACAACATTTCTATCGCTGAGCTGTATAAAGAGACAAATTTTACTTTTCAAGACTTTCTCACAACTATTTTCCCTGCTGGCCACAAACTGTTCTAACACAAAATAGTTTACAATAGGCAAGTACAGCGAGGGAATGTTGTAAGGCCGTTACAGTTGGATATAAACACTGATGAATATGACCACATACTTGATAGTGATTTGGCTCTGTTGCGAACTGGGGGTGTTCACTTTGATAAAAATCTCGCTGCCGGTGGAAAACATTGATTCAGGTGTCGTGTTAGAACGGATGCGTTTGTTCAAGGGCAGCACACACACAATGAAAGTAATACAGAACATTTGGAAACGATTGTTACAGTAATTGTTGAATGCAGGTCTAGCCTATCTGTCATGGGTTGATTACAATTACAGGAACACAAACTAAATAATGTTCTATGAACTAAAGTCGGAAGAAAACTAATCTTCTGTCTTGATGTACTATTCGAAGAACAGCTCCAAACTATAGGTATTCAGTTAAATCTCTAGGCAGGCGGTCTCTGTCCACAGGCGATAATTCTATTCACTGTTCCGCTTCTACTGAAGACTAACTACTGTCTGTCAATCGGCCACTGTTTCTATCTCATTCGACGACTTGAAGACACGACGAACGTTTTGCAGGAACTCTATAGCAAGAATCGGACTGACTTACAACTTGCAACTCACAACTTGTGCTCGTGCCCGGTTACTTAAAGTGTGAGTCTCTACCTGGTGGCACTGATGCTCCAGGCTAGAGCTGTTGAATAAATATTGATATACACTCCTGGAAATGGAAAAAAGAACACATTGACACCGGTGTGTCAGACCCACCATACTTGCTCCGGACACTGCGAGAGGGCTGTACAAGCAATGATCACACGCACGGCACAGCGGACACACCAGGAACCGCGGTGTTGGCCGTCGAATGGCGCTAGCTGCGCAGCATTTGTGCACCGCCGCCGTCAGTGTCAGCCAGTTTGCCGTGGCATACGGAGCTCCATCGCAGTCTTTAACACTGGTAGCATGCCGCGACAGCGTGGACGTGAACCGTATGTGCAGTTGACGGACTTTGAGCGAGGGCGTATAGTGGGCATGCGGGAGGTCGGGTGGACGTACCGCCGAATTGCTCATCACGTGGGGCGTGAGGTCTCCACAGTACATCGATGTTGTCGCCAGTGGTCGGCGGAAGGTGCACGTGCTCGTCGACCTGGGACCGGACCGCAGCGACGCACGGATGCACGCCAAGACCGTAGGATCCTACGCAGTGCCGTAGGGGACCGCACCGCCACTTCCCAGCAAATTAGGGACACTGTTGCTCCTGGGGTATCGGCGAGGACCATTCGCAACCGTCTCCATGAAGCTGGGCTACGGTCCCGCACACCGTTAGGCCGTCTTCCGCTCACGCCCCAACATCGTGCAGCCCGCCTCCAGTGGTGTCGCGACAGGCGTGAATGGAGGGACGAATGGAGACGTGTCGTCTTCAGCGATGAGAGTCGCTTCTGCCTTGGTGCCAATGATGGTCGTATGCGTGTTTGGCGCCGTGCAGGTGAGCGCCACAATCAGGACTGCATACGACCGAGGCGCACAGGGCCAACACCCGGCATCATGGTGTGGGGAGCGATCTCCTACACTGGCCGTACACCACTGGTGATCGTCGATGGGACACTGAATAGTGCACGGTACATCCAAACCGTCATCGAACCCATCGTTCTACCATTCCTAGACCGGCAAGGGAACTTGCTGTTCCAACAGGACAATGCACGTCCACATGTATCCCGTGCCACCCAACGTGCTCTAGAAGGTGTAAGTCAACTACCCTGGCCAGCAAGATCTCCGGATCTGTCCCCCATTGAGCATGTTTGGGACTGGATGAAGCGTCGTCTCACGCGGTCTGCACGTCCAGCACGAACGCTGGTCCAACTGAGGCGCCAGGTGGAAATGGCATGGCAAGCCGTTCCACAGGACTACATCCAGCATCTCTACGATCGTCTACATGGGAGAATAGCAGCCTGCATTGCTGCGAAAGGTGGATATACACTGTACTAGTGCCGACATTGTGCATGCTCTGTTGCCTGTGTCTATGTGCCTGTGGTTCTGTCAGTGTGATCATGTGATGTATCTGACCCCAGGAATGTGTCAATAAAGTTTCCCCTTCCTGGGACAATGAATTCACGGTGTTCTTATTTCAATTTCCAGGAGTGTATATTGGCTATATTTCTTTCACCTGTAAAATGAGCGGACGGCATTGTGGGCCGGGAGTCCCCCATTCGGGGAAGTTCGGCCGCCGAGGGCAAGTATTTACTGCATTCGACGCCACATTGGGCGACTTGCGCGTGGGAGATATATCGATGCATCAACATCGAAATGGCAAAATAGGGTGCCGATATTTATATTTTATATATTTTTTTCACAATTTTCGGTAAATACTTGAAATTGTTCTTTTAAAATTATAGTAGAAATGATAATTAAATCGACACTCTAGGTGCAAACAGGCGTTTAATTATCATTTCATTCTAGAGAAGCTACACAGTCATCAATGGTGTCTGTTCTTTAGGGAACAGATACTACCTTCATATGTAGTAGAACATACTTTTTCTTTCACACTGTGAAAGTGTCTTACTACTTTTTGAGCTTTCATCACGTCCAGCCTTTCTCTTTGGCTGTGTGAAGCGTGTAGATGGCACAAAAGAATTCCGATTGCATGGGGGAGGGGAAGGGGGGGGAAATAACAAGATTTCCGATGTGAAGATGTAGCACACCAATTGCGTTGAAAAACAATTTTTAAGGTAACTAGTGTGCTATTTCTTCACATCGGCATTCATCGAACACAGCTTCTGAAAACCATGAACAAAAATATAAAAAAAGATTGGTCTTTGGTGTGGGCTGAGAGTGTGGGAGAAAATGCTGACGTAATCGGCGCTCGGCGCTGCCAACAGAAACTGCAACGTTAAACTTCACCATGCAACTTTGACACTACAATTGCTAGATCGCTGGCGTTTGCGGAAATGAAAAAAAAAAACAAGGAAGTTGACATGAAGTGTTCTAGACAAATCCGATACGTGACGAAACCGAACGATGGACCTATCGCATACCTTTTATTGTGCCACTTGCATGCCGTTACCAAGTGGTTATCGACAAACGTGAACGTGCATAGTTTTCCTTTCAGGTCTTGCTCTAAGAGGAATAGGCAAGCTACTAGCTTGTTGATGTACAGAATATCTAATAATAAGTCAATACTTAAATATACATATAAATGTACAGTGTGCAGCCGATATTTTTATGGGGTGGCACGTCGATCTTTCTTCCGCCAGTATATCGATTCTCTTTTTCGATATATCGAAGGCCGACCATGATTCTTTTAGATATCGGTATATCCGGTTCCCGATATTCTTAAAAAATATCAACAGTTCTATCTCCCACGAGCGTGATTCTCGGGGACAGCGTGACTGGTTTGCAAACAGTGATGTGCCTGCTGCGATCGGACGTCTACAGTACTTTTGGTAACAACTGTCTCAAACTCTTCTTGTGTAGTATCTTATACACCACAGGTTCACCTTCGGAAAACAGTAAAGCAGCGATTCTGAGTGGCATTGGTTGGTTTCCAGAGGTACGTGGCAACAACTGTCTGCACACAGGAAATAAATTCTCGTAAATTACGGGCCAGTGGTTTGTGGACGTATATTTCGCACACCATGTCCCATGGGACTCAGATCCGGCGAATTTGGCGGCCAAGAAATCGACGTGAACTAATTAGCATGGCGTCGGGGAACACAAGCATGAAGAGATGCATGTGATCCGCAGTAATGTTCACGTATCCACAGCTGTCGTGGTGCAGTCGATTACTACAATAGGTCCTGTGGAAGCCCAGGCGAACGTCCTGTATAGCGTATGTGCGTCGCGCAGTGCGTGTTCGGAGCAGCCATAAGCCTGGATGACGGCGTATCCAAATAACGACCATCGACAAAATACGCGATTCATCGATCAGGCGTCACGTTTCCAAAGATCCATAGTCCAATCACAATGATGCCGTGGCCACCGCACTCGTATCTGACCACGCCATTGAGTGAACATAGGAACACATACAGGTCGTCTGCTGCCAAGCCCGAAATTCAACACTGTGTGCTGAACACTGTACTTTGAAATACTTGTGTGCCTGCACCAACACTGTACTCTGTCGTCAGTTGTACCTTCTACGATGAGGCGTCGACGTCCAACACCTTGTCACCTAGTCGTGGTTTCGCCGTTCCTCATCCACTTTCCATAGATGGTCACCACAGCAGCACGTGTGACAGCCGACCAGATCATCTCATCTAAATCGGTGTGACTTATGGATGAGTGGTTATCTGGAAGAGGTTTTGTTCAGTGCACCAATTACAACATACCTGAAACGAAGGCGCGCATTGCGCAACGTATTCTCAACATTACACCGACCTGTTGTGGATCATGCTGCTTCTTGATTTCAACTAGTGGCAGAAAGCGTGCTGAACATGCCCTGCACAAGTCTCACGACAGTAAGAAACCAATGTCATTCCGCTTTTTATTCACGTTTTGGTCCCAGGGATATTAAAAACCGACGTCATTTTGCCTTTTATGCTGTTTTTGGCCTCAGGACAACTAATACCCAGTTATTCCCGTTCGGTGTGGTACGACCTTGCCGCGGTGGATGCGCTTACTTATACTGCTACAACTGTTGACTGCCGAACAGTAAGGATGGTGAAATGTGCAACTCCAACCTTAGCCGACGTATTGCGATTCATCTGTCATGTGCGGCTGACTCAATTCACGTTGCTTCGGTCTGGAACCGCAGGACCGCTACGGTCGCAGGTTCGAATCCTGCCTCGGGCATGGATGTGTGTGATGTCCTTAGGTTAGTTAGGTTTATGTAGTTCTAAGTTCTAGGGGACTGATGACCACAGATGTTAAGTCCCATAGTGCTCAGAGCCATTTGAACCATTTGAGCCAATTCACGTTAAGACGCTTACAGCGCCCGCCATCTATTGGTCAGATTATTATTTCTTTTCTTTCTTTCTTCGTTTGGGTCATCTAAGGACTACGCACCAATTTTAATGCTTCCTTCTTTGTCGTTCTTTCTTTTTCCTCCAATTCTTTAATCTTTTCACTATGTATCCTTTTCTCATCGGGCCATATTGACCCTGTCTTCTTCTCTCTCCTGCCTTGGAATTCGCTTTTTAACACTTTCCTCTTGAAACTCTCTCTTTCTATTGCGTCTTTTTCACTCATGGTGTTTCTTTCCAAATCTTTTCTAACTTCTTGAATCCAGGCTATTGTTGACTTCTTGTCTCAAAGATATTTAAAAATCTGTTTGGTTAACCTGTTGCTGTTCATTCTATTTAAGTGTCCATGAAATAGAAGTCGGCTCTTTTGTAGAGTTTCATTTATGTTTTCTATGTTGCGATAGATAAACTTCTTCATTGTTCCTTAATTTCCATACCTCTGTATTTTTTGGTGGTCCAAGTATTTTTCGAATGATTTTTCTTTCTAGGACTTCAAGTTTGTGTAATTTGTAGTTCAGTACTAAACATTCACTTGCATAAAGACATTCTGGTTTTACTACTGTGTTTTAGTGCCGTATCTTCAAATTTTTAGATAGACACCTTTTGTTGTAGACATTTTTAGTTATTCCATAAGCTCTCTCCATTTTATGTACTCTTTCTTCTATAGCGAATTTTGCTAAGCCATTTTCTTTAATAGTTTCTCCCAAATATTTAAATTTATTTATGCTCTTTATCTGGCCAATATCTGTTGCTAGAGATTCCGGAGCATTTTTTATATTGTCATAAATTTTGTTTTTTCTACAGATATTCTTAAACCTGCTTTGTTGGCTATTACTTCTAAGAGATTGATTTGTGTCCCAGCATTTGATAGGTTTTCAGAAAAAATGGCAAAAGCATCCGCAAATGCTAAACAGTGAATTTCAATACCTTTTTTTTAGTTTACAGTCTGATTGGTGATAGCTTCTCTTCTTTTAGTTTTTGTTTCCATTCTCTTACTATTTTCTCCAGTGCGCAGTTAAAGAGGAGTGGAGACAGGTCATCACCTTGCCTCACACCTGTTTTGATGTTGAATGCCTTCAATATTTCACCCTGAAACTTTACTTTTGATTTGATGTCTGTGAGCTTTTCACGAATAAGGTTTGCTAATTTACATTTGATGCCAAATTCTCTGATCACTTTATCTAGTGCTTCCCTATGAACTGAGTCAAATGCCTTTTTAAAATCTATAAATGTTACAACTATATCTTTGGAGTTTGTAAGTCTGTGACGAATTATGGATTTTAGGTTGAGAATGTTCTGAGTAAGATCTGCCCTTTCTAAATCCACTCTGATACTCTCCCAACTGGCTATCAAGTGTTGCTTCTACCTTGTTTAGTAGTATTGTTGAAAATATTTTACAACGGACTGGCAACAAAGATATACCTCTGTAGTTATTTACATTTTGCTTATCATCTTTCTTGTGTAAGGGATGGTTGAGAGTCACTTTCCAGTCTTCTGGTATCTTTTCAGTTTCCCATATTTCTTCAAACATGAGCTGAAAGTTAGTTATAATTTTTGGCTGGGACCATTTAATAAGTTCAGCTGTCATTAAGTCTTTATTATTATTATTATTGTTCCAAATAATTACCTTTGCGTCAATAATATGCTGCTGAAATTTGACTTCATTGTAATCAGTGATTCTCTTTCTACAGCGTTTGGAAACAGGTACTCTTAATTGTGGACACCTCGTACTTCGCTTGCTGCGTCACAGGTCCACATCTCTACCAGGCAGCATTAAATCTTGCTATGGGCTGTGGTCGTAGTGTTTTTGCTCGTGGATGAAACAATAGTGGCAGAGTCTATAAGAGAGACATTGAGAATCACATCGACGTCTTTCTGTTAAAATTCCGAGAGCACACGTCGCACAAAGAGTGAGGCAATCTGTTACTGCTTCCCACATACATCCCGCGAAAGAACCACGACAGGAAAATCAGCGAGATTACTTTACTACTCATACGAAGACTTAGAAACAGGTGTTTCCATGCAGCGTTCGCCAATGGAACAGGACACGAGGCAAATAATACTGGTTCGCGACACACTGTAAAGTGGTGGGCAGAGTTAAGGTAGATGCGTAGTTTTTGTTTCAATCTTTTGACTGCTTAGACATAGCATGCCACGAATCTTCTCCTGTGAAAATCTCTGCACATCAAAGAGAAGCACCTGCACCCAACGCCCTCGGTTATTTGTTGAATCTAATCCATTGTCTTCTCAAACAGTTTTTGCCTTCTATGCCTCCCTCTAGCACAATGGAAGTTATTGTGTGATGCCTTACCAGAGCGAGGTGGTGCAGTGGTTAGTACACTAGACTTGCATTTAGAAGGACTATGGTTCAGACCCAACTCCAGCCATCCAGATTTAGGTTTTCCGTGATTTTCCTAAATCTCTCCAAGTAAACAGGGCGTGGTGGTCACCCGCCAGGTTAGCAGAGAGCGCTAATGCACTGCTTCCTGGACTCGGGTAGGCGTGCCGGCCCCAGATCGACTGTGCATGGCGGCTTAACGTCGAAGGCCAGTGTGTCGGCCAGCCTGGATGTGGCTTTAGGCGGTTTTCCACATCCCACTAGCTTTACAATGGGCTGGTCCCCACGTCCCGCCTGCTACACGACGCGCAGACATTTGAAACATGTTCACACTATTTTACGGTGTACACTAGAAGCAGACAGCTGGGGTATATTGATTCCATCCTGGAGGGGGGAGGTACAGGGTGGCGGCAGGATGGGCTCCAGTCACCCCTTCAATTAACCATGCCAAATCCGATCGTAACCACACCGCCCCTACGAAAACTGCAGGACAATGGCGCAAGTAAAATAAATAAATAAATAAATAAATAAATACCGTGATGGCTCCTTCGAAAAGATGTGGCCGATTTCGTTCCCCACCCTTCCCAAATCCGAGCTTGTGGCTCCATCTCTAATGAACCCACTGTCGACGAAACGTAAAACCCTAATCTTTCTTCCTGCCTGATGCCTTCACGCATGTCCTATCATTGTGTGCTTATTCTAGTGATTGTGTTGTAGATGTGCCTTTCCTTGCCGATTGTGGAGAAAATGTACTCATCTCTTATCTTATCAGTCCACCTAATTTTGAGTGTCTGTCTGTAAAATACATCTCTAATGCTTCCATTTTCTTCTTTTCTTGCTTTGATGTAGATATCAACTCTTAAACGAGCCCTCAGATGTTAGTGTTGTAGCAATAGCTATTATTCAGGTACCGAGTCTAAATCTGTATTAAAGTCAACGAAAGAAAACTGGAGAATACCTACAAATACATCAAAATTAGTAAGCAATGCATTCAGTGTAAAGGAAGAAATTATAGAAACTACTTAGGCTAAAGGTCACAGTTGAATCAGATGCAATGGAGAAGTTGGCATACTTGTGAAGGAAACTATTAACAATGACACAACGAAGTATAAAATTATTCCACAAAACATTTTATAACTTCATTGAAACACTCTGCAAAGAACAACGGAATACTGTACATCAAGATCAATAAAAGGTAGTTCAATGTACACAGCAATACTAGACAAAACCGCACAGAAATCTTGGTTCCACACACTAACTTCAATAGCAAAATCGTCAAAAATTGAAAAATGATAAGGGTAAATCATTCTAGTATCGCTAAACGAAATTCAATTTTTTTATAACAATATAAAATGCAACCTGTGGATTCAAGGAATAATGAAGATTATGGCACAAATACTAATAACGGAAGGAAATATACTACATAAAATTTCGTTTGTAACATGACTGAAAGTGTCAATTTTTTCAGGTGAGCCAATAGAAGGGAAAAAAGAGTGAAAAAGTTTCTAAGTAAATGCAGCCAAAAGCTACGGTCATTTAGATCACATACTTTGATATTCGTAAACTCACTTATCAAATCCAATAGGGTACTTCCCGTTGGCCTAGAATCATGAAATTTGTCAAGAAGAAACGTTTCACAGTACAATTAAGGCAAAAAATCCGTAAATTGTTAATTTGTGATTATATCGCACGAAAAAATTTTTCCTTCTGTCGTTTTTTATCCGACGTCAAACATGAAATTGAAACAATCAGTAGTTCTGAATTCAAGCTGACAGGGTCGCAATGGTAAAAATCATACATCAGACAAGAATTGATTTTATTGCTCACATGACGCGCTTCGCAATTTACTTATCATCAGATACCCCGGGAGCGATTACTGCACGTAGACATGGTGTTTCACACTTTCGCGCTCCAATACTTTTTCTGTACACTGGTTTACTTTGGTTAATTGTATGTGCTAAAATATGTGGTTGCGAACAAATGAGATTAATTATTATTATACTGGAACTGGTTTCTTATTAAATTAACACTGTTTTGTTACTGTAACTCAGTAGAATGCACAACATATCCATCTCTGCTACAACGATCGTAAAAATGTTCTGAAATTATTTCTGCTATCAAAAATAATGAAGAACCGTACGCAATACTTAAAGAACCTCAGACCTTGCAGTGGATTTTTCGTCAACATTAATTATTAATCAGTACCACGGCTAACACTAGAGCATGAGATTATCATTATTAACCAGAAAATAATTTTTCCATAACTTTTACCAGTCCAGAATTTTTGAATAGCAAGATTTCCTTTTAAAACATGAAAGTATTTTAACTTTGGCACTGTTAGAGTTTACAATATTAGCAGCCTGCGTCCGCCTGTGAAACACAACGTAAAACCTGCTGCTTTGTACTCCGATCTCGAACTGCTGTAAGAAATAATTTTAAATTCACTTTTTACCTGACCGTTTATTGCGGTATGATTGCCCTTATTATCAGATGTGAATCTGTCGTGGCGGCGGCTCGCTCCGTCGTGTCGCGGCTCTGCACCACGAACACTACTTAAAAAGCTGAAAATGTCTTAAATAAATGGGTAACATACCAGGCAAGCTTTCTAATAATACCATACGAATTCTCATTAAATAACTATACTTAAAACTCGAATAATAACAAGTTCACACACCTTTCTTTATAATCAGAGCCTAATGGCGTCCCGCTCACAGTCTTGACAAATGAAAGCTACCTATGCATTAAACATAGCACCACAGGTTCCTCCTCTCTACGTGAGTCCAAGAAGACGACAACGACATTATTATTCTTACACTACTATTTATACAATGGCTGATTGTCACGAAATCTCTGAGTTTTTCTTTACTAATTCTTTTCTGTGGCGGTTTCAGAACTCGCCGACACAGATATGATTTCACAAATCCAGTACTTAATCCTTTACAAATACAAAATATAACATAATTGTCTCTATTCTATTGGTATTCAGAGTCCGCAGACGTAATCAGTGCCTATATATAAATAAAATTGTAATTGGATAGTTATAAAGCATGTTTTACCAGGAAACAGATACCCCGGGAGCGATTACTGCACGTAGACATGGCGTTTCACACATCAACATGCAGTAATGGCTAGATATCTGATTATGGATAAATTCCGAAACGCGTCGTATGAGCAAAAAAGTCATTTCTTGCCTGATGTTTGGCATTTACCACAGCGACCCGGTCAGCCTACTACTGATTGTTATAATAATGGTCGCCTGCATGCTGCGTGAATCCATGTCACATTTATATTATTGAAAGTAAGACATTTGCGAAAATCTTGGGAACCTTGGGGCCGATATCTTGTCAGTATCGATGTCAGTAACGGGCAGAAATGACCGAAATTCTCAATTTCCGGAGCGGATGAACTGTCTGTTTACATAACTAAGTTTGTATGGAAACCTCAGTGCGCGAGTCCTATTTCCTCCTGGCCAATTTTTAAAATCTCAACGTGGTCTGGCATCACCTATTTTTAACAAGCATGCGTAAAGTTGTGCAGAGCTATACTGTTCACTGTAAGGGACATCCAACGCATTTTTATGTACAGCGTTACAGAACTACGTAATTGGAGCTGCTTTGGCCAACTTTTTTGTGAGGCCGAGGTTTGTTTATATTTATCGAAAGTTACATACACTCTGTATACCTACGTACTGATGCACACTGTACCTTCATATTTTGAATTTTTGTCTGGAACAGTATTGTTTAAGAAACAAACTGGAAATATTTTCAGTCCATTATTACTGGACTTTGAGAGTGGTTTTCTTTCCTCCAGGTACGTCAAAACGTTTGAGCTTAGAATATGCTCAAGGATCCTGCAAGAGACACAGACCAGCAATTCTCGTCTGTAATTCTGTACATCAAATCTTTCACCCTTTTTGTGAACAGGAGTGACCTGCACTGTTTTCCTGTCGCGCTGGAGTATTCGTTGTGTGATGTATTACCGTTAAATATGAGCTAGGAAAAGGATTAGATCTACGGGAAATTCGGTATAAATACTACAGTACGACTGAGTATGTTGAGTGTCAGCTGTGAGTCTTTGTACGAAGCGTGGATATTTCTAGTTCTTCCTGCTTTTGGCAAAAACTTTTTAACCGTGTCGTCTCTACGTACAACTGCGTTGTCGACGACCAGCTTCAGTAGCTTCCGACTATATCTCCTCATTAGGAGTGACTCATCTGGGTTCTCTTTGCTACACAGGTCAGCGGATAAGGCAGGAAAATTTCTAAGAAACAGGACGAAACGACTGTTGGTAAGCGTGTTTCATGAAACGATTTTCCTATTCAAAGTTGTTTGCTAGCAGCTGTATTAAGTGACTGGTCACACGCTTCGTTGAAATCGATAAATACATGAGTTATTTGACGACCAGTTCTGGAGAACTGTATCTTTTAGACTTCAAGTTTTATTGTCTTCAGCCAAATGGATGGATAAATGCTTTGCAGTATCTACCTATCTTCACTAGGTCCTCGTCTGGGTCTGATTTTCTGCTGGGACGTCTGAACTACATTGTATGGACACTTTGTTCAGTTATATTCAAATAGGGACTCTGAGGCGACATCGTCCAGGATTATGGAGAGATGGTTGCTTGTTTGCACAGCCTTTGGTAATTACATGTTACCTTGTTTTCCAGGTGTATGCACGTGAGATAAATTCCAAAACTAGTTCCTTTGTTTGCTTTCACAAGCTGTTTGGAATATCTGGAAATCAGTACCCTTTTCTATTCATTCATCTGAGTCTGCAAGCAGTTTATCCCATTGCTTTTCTGCTCATTAAATGTTCATACGAGTGTGGGATTATTTTTCGGGTTTTCATGAATGTCTGGTGATGTATAAAGTTACGTGACCGTTTGAAGAGCAACTGTATGTAAGGAGTGAAAATTTTATTCACTTTATGCATAATATATACAATCTGTAACCTCGCCACTATATTTGTTTCTGTATGAAATTTAGCCCAACTTTGCCTCGCACTCTATGTGTTATCCAACTTAACCTCGTATGCTAGCCTTTGACTAAACAGAACCTAACTTAAATTGAACTGTAACTGATCTGAATACAACTTGTCATTATATTAAATGCACAACTGAAGTACAACAATTATCTGGCCATAATCAAAATTTCCAGTTATCTCGCGCCTGACAACGTTGTTGCAAATTTCTCGAAAGCACAACAGCAAACAGCAATCAGGCTATTTATAAATAAAATTTCCGGCTGTTACGTACCACATGTGGTAATGCTTAATGATAAACAGTGGGGTTGGGAGAGTAACTGTTCCTATGAATCTTAGAATGAAGTATGTATTCAAAAAGACAGAGTAAAACTTAGCGTGATCTCCATAAATGACACAGGTCTGAACAATACTATGCTTAAGAAAGTGTGCAATTACTTGAAAAGGTTACACTATTAAGAGAGAATTTCTATAAAAATCAAAGAACTTAATTCATTAATATATTAATGCATGGTTCAGGGAATCGGGGTGTTCTTTATTTCAGCTCTGACCAAGTGAACCAAGTTAAGTAGATCCCAATAATCATTTCTACAAATTAAGTGCGCAGTGCTGCAGTCTTACCTCAAATTTTTTTCTCTTAAAAACGTAATAACATTATTCAAAATTTATATTCCTTTCGCTTTCCAATACGTACGTCATATTCATTCTTGTTGTCCTTTACAATAAATCTTTCTTCATCTAACAGATACCATCACAAGTCAACGCAGCACTACCTCACTTCAACTAAGAATGCATCAGACTGCGCCAAGACTTTGACACAACAAGACCAAAGTAACGTAACTTATTCCTTCTCTCTGGCGCGTACGTTGATAACATACATACTTCAAAATGATATGACTACCTCACAAATATTATTTAGTGATCTTTCTTTTTCCTGGTCTTTATGCCATATCTTCACGAGGTTGGCACACTAATTATTGGTTTGGGCCATTTTAGAGAAAGAGAGTGGCCTACCTGTCACCACCCTTCCCCCCCCCCCAACCTCCCCCCACCTCCGCCCGCCCCCCTCCTCCCGGGATAGAATCTTTGCACCCCAACTATCTGCGTCTAGTGTTATCTCTGGTGAAAATGTGGGAATGTTTTTCTAAACCTTTGCGAGTCATCTAACCGAAGTGGGACGTGGTTACCAGCCTGGTATTCATCTAGTCATATGTGGGAAACCACCTAAAAACCACATGCAGGCGACTGGCAGAACGGTACTCATCGTCAATCCGCTTGGCGTTTCGGTCTGATAGCGGCGCGCATCCCCGAATCCTGCTATCGGCGTGCTAACATTCGTGGCTCTCCGGCTGGGTGATGCAAGCTCATTCAGTATTCATATGATCTGCTACTCTTACGTGATTGTTTTTCAGCCGCCTGATCTTTGATTAAATCATTACATGTGGTCTCAGAAAAATCTCGTTCATTGCATTTCGCGACGAAAAATAATAACCTGCCGTCGGCAAACAGATTATTTTTTAATGGAATTTTCAGCAAAGAAGTGTGTGTTCCAGTGGAACTCCAAGACACGTGTTTGCATTGACGAAGACGTCGGTATTTAGTTACCAAATGAACTCATTTTCATTTTATTAGAATACCGTGTGCAAGTCCATTTCCATTGCAAGAATTACACTTACAAGGAGTGATTCAACAACATAGACCGGGAATAGCTAGATGAGATATTTTGGAAAGATTATCGTTTCTAGCTTTCTTGGTTTAGGTTTCGTTATTCTGCTGCGCTAAGAAAAAGTTCGCTGTAGCATATACTCGTACGGTAAAAGTTAGTCAGAGCACACTCTTATCACTTATACATCAGATTTCGTTTAAAGGGGAATGTTTAAAAGCATTGCAAGGGTTATAGTACCTTACTAGCTCAGAAGTTAAAATTCAAGGTAATGACTGGCCTTCACACTTTAGGTCATTTTTAGTCTTCTGTTTATCTCTTAGGCTATCCATCCAGTCATTGTCTACAATTGCCTCCAATTCAAAAGCTCATCAACTAATTATACCACTTACCCATAGCTTCATCTTCCTTTGCTATAACATTATCTCCGATTCATTTCCGTTGTATAGCTCTTCTATATATTGCTCTCACCTTCCATTTTCCCCTTTACTTATTACTGGCTTGTCATCTGAACTTTGATACACGAAAAACTGCTTCTCTTTTTTTCAAACGTCTCTTGAACTTTTCTGTAGGTGTCATTTATCTTTCCACTAGTCATGCATGCTTCTACTGCCTTGCACTTTTCCTGTAGCCAAACCTGCTTATCCATTTTGAATTCTCTCTCAATCTCATTTTTTAGACGCCTGTATTCACTTTCACCTGTTTCATCTCATGCATTTTTATATTTTCTGCTTTTGTCAGTTAAATTCTTTATCCCTTGTGCTATCCAAGGATTTCTATTAGACCTTGACATTTTACAACTTGATACCATGCTGCCTTCACTATTTCATATTGCGTCCCTTTCTCCCCTTTTAGTCAAATGTTGCCTAATGAGTCCTCTGGAACTCTCAACAATCGCTGGCTTCTTCAATTTATCCAGATGTCATCTTCTAATTTCCTTTATTTCTGCTATTTCTTCAACGTTAATGTGCAGTTCATAACCAATAAATTCCGGTCAGAGTCCGCATTTGTCCTGAAAATGCCTTACTATTTAAAATCTGGTTTCTAAACCGTTGTGTTATCATTACAAAATCAATTGTAAATCTTACAGATTCTTTATGTATTTTCCGTGTATACAGTATTCCTACATAGTTCTTAAAGCAAGTTTTTCAGTTAAATTATGCTCTATGTAAAATTTTGTGAGACAAGTTCCCCTTCAGACCTTTAGATGAGACCATTTTCTTCTAATATATTCCCTTCTCTTTCTTTTCTTACTATCGAATTCCAGTTCCCCATCACAGTTAAATTTTCGCCGCCTATAACTATCTGAGGAGCTCATTTTATCTCATCATACGTTCGTTCACTTCCTTCATCATCTGCTGAGCTTTTTGGTACGTAAGACTGCAGTACTGTTTGGCTTTTGGCTTGATATCCACATTGGCTACGATAATGTGTTCACTACACTGTATACAGTAACTCACCCGCATTCTCATTTCCTCATTAATTATTGAATATATTCTTGCATGACTCCTATTTGATTTTGTACTCACTTGACCAGAAGTCCTTTTGTTCCTCCCATTGCATTTAATTAATTTCGACTTTATTTAACTACAACATATTTAAATTTTGTAACCTTCCTACTTGAATAAGAGATCTAACAATCCATGCTCCGACGTATAGAATGCTAGGTTCTTTTTTTGCCGACGATATCCTCCTGAGTAGACTTCTCCCAGAGATCCGAATGGGGGCTACTATACCTCTGGAATATTTTACCCAAGAGCATGGCATCATCATGAAGCCATATAGTAGAGCTAACCAAGCAGCATATCCTTGGAAAATATAATGGCTATAGTTTCATCCTGTTTTCAGGCGTCTGCAGCACCAACATACAGCATGACCATGGTGGCTAACGATACAGGTTCAGAGCAGTCAGTCATTCAGACTGGTTCACCACAAACACAGCTCCGTTGTGGTTTGCACCTTATGCTGTACCATTGGGGCACGGAAGCCACCCACACCTTGGCAAAGTCCATGGTGCATAAGGGCGGGAGGGAGTGGGGAGGGGTGGGATGGGGGTGTACTTGTGTAGCAAAAACAAAGCCTTGTGCAGTTTCATGCGGTACATCGTCTTGATTGCCTCCTGTAACCTTGTCAGCTGATTTCGATATTTTGGTCCAGTGCTTGTTGACCCATTACGAGTTTAATTCGTTAATACCACATCATGGCAGTCCCAACCAACCCTCGGCATCACATTTCCCGACGATTAATGAGTCTTTGCTTTTGATCTGGGTGACAGTGATCCATCCAGCACTCGTCCATGACTATTAATTGGCTAAAGAAATCATCTGGATTGGTCTGGCAGAGATCCAATATTTCCGTTGCTGCCTTGGTTATTTGGAATAGGTGAGAGAAGTCGCGGAATCCTGTGGGCTGCTCCAATTTTCATACTCAAAATGTCATGCAAAATGCTGAAGACCGATTCATCAGTGATTTTCGCTTTGTCAACAATTGCTTCAATGGTGATAAGCCGGTCCTCGAGCAGCAGGACCTCTATTTTTTTGCTATTCCAGGCTCTTAACAGAGAGTTGTGTAACATGATGATTCTTTAATGCCGTACACTTCCACTAACTCAGCATGAACTGTTGATGCGCTTCTCCCCATTAGATTTAGAAAACGATGCTCCGCTTTATCAGTGGGCTGAGTCATTTTCTTTTGGCTCCTCTAGTACCTGTTGTGCAGGTTTCATTGTTAAACAGGACTGCAGACATGTACCTGCAAATAAACAAAAAAATTAATTACGTATCTTCTTTTCGAGGTGATAATTAACAATTTATGGCTATCTCTCATGTTAACTACGTTTTACACATAAGTACTAAAAGTACAGGGTGAGGCAAAACGTTAAGTGGATGTTCAATCATGTGAAATTACAAGGCACGAATTTGGTTGCAGGGTTTCAATTTAGCACCCATCCCGGTCAATGCACTTACAGAGTCTGTCCATTGTTGGTTGTAACGTCCATTGAGCCATTTGGGCAGGAACAGAAGTGATGACGTCAGTGTTGCGGTGCTTCAGGTCGTCCGTGTTGCCAGGTTTGCTGGCAAAGACACCATACCCCACAGCCAAAAAACACAGCTTCAGGTCTGGTGATCGTGCTGGCCGTGGGAGAGGACCACATCGAACTTGTCATTCAGGTAATCCCGAACCATTTTACTGTAATGGGCAGGGATGCCGTCTTGCTGAAAGTACTCTTGCTGGGGACGGCAAGTGGTGCTTTCTCCTGCGTGAACGTGCTGAGCACGGCAAGGCAATTCTTTCCCCTGACAGTTTATTCTTCAAAAAAGAATGGTCTAATCACTCCAGATTTGTTCACTGCGCACCAGACTTTCACCTTGGTGGAATTTCCCATGTGCTCTCGAACTTCCAGGGTGTGTTCGGCCACTAAGTTGACACAGTTGTGCTTGTTCGCAAGATTGCCGATGTGGAATGTTGCTTCGTCAGAAAACACGACAAGAATGTTAGGCTCCACGTGCACCATTTCCAGGATAAGTTGTGCTGCATTCATATGTGCTTGCTTGTCTGCGTTTGTGAGTTTGCTGCATAGTCTGCAAGTGGCATGGCTTTATTGAGAAACGTTAGTCTCTAGAGAAAGTATGCGTGTGGACTCTGTTGCGCTGGGTGTCATCGCTCCCTGGACGATGATGCTATTCTCTTCACACCGCTGTTTCCCTTGCAATCGTCTTGAACAGACCCCGTCCTTACAGACTCTTCATAGATCCTAATAACTGTTAGGTGCGACGGTGCATCCCGACAGGCCCAGGCCATGAATTTTTCTTGTGCGATGGTTGGGGACTGAAAGACCTCCATCCAGACATGTACGTTCCTTCGTTCCTCAGTGCAAAATTGGGACGCCAGGGTTAAGTCTGCCAAAAAACAAAAACAAAAAAACACTAATTTAATGTTAACATCTTTTTACCTCTCCCTGTATATTCACTTCTTTTGGCCTGCATTTATATCAAAACAGACATAGTTTGTACTGCCATAGACATCTTCACGGCACTGGCAGACAGTGACTTTACTGCACTTCTTCCAGGCCCTAAGAAGGGCAATCTACATTTGATCAATGCTCTCTTGCCTCGGCTGCAGCCGGCCGCTGTGACCGAGCGGTTCTAGGCGCTTCAGTCCGGAACCGCGCTGCTGCTAAGGTCGCATGCCTCGGGCATGGATGTGTATGATGTCCTTAGGTTAGTTAGGTTTAAGTAGTTCTGAGTCTAGGGGACTGATGACCTCAGATGTTAAGTCCCATAGTGCTAAGAGCCATTTGAACCATTTTGAACCTGGGCTGCACAGCTTTCCTTTAAGAGTGACAAAAATTTCAAGTGATGAAACTTTCTACGTGCTGCTAAAATAGAGGAATCACATTTTTAAATCAACTTATAATGCGTATTTTAGTGTATTTCTACGAAATAACGCTAATATCACCGAATTTGTCTCAATGAGGATTTCTGTTTTCACTAATTTACGAACTCTCGCGACGAAGACAGGTTAACAACATCCTCAACATACCAAGAGACATTTGAACTCAAATTTGGGGTACTCTGTAATCAAATACGGCAGCACTCACGTGAATGTTTAGGTCGCTGAGCATCCGGCAACAATCGCTTGCACAATTCCAACCGATCACACTCGAACGTTCAGCGACATAAGCAAATATGTGCGCCTACAATTGTGCAACACGGCTTCAGTATATCTGTACCGGCAGTATTCACAACAACATCGGAAACATTGTTCATGGCCAAATTACAGTCTAAAAAAAGAAAAAGAAAACGACGTACCACGACGGAATTATCCGAATGGGACTACAATCGGTGGATGTGATGTACATGTACAGACAATTGCAATTTCAGAAAAAATGTAAAATGTATTGAAGAGAATGAGTTTCATACATTGAGCAAGTCAACAACCCGTTGGTCCACCTCTCGCCCTTATGCAAGCAGTTATTCGGTTTTGCATTGACTGACATAGTTGTTGGATGTCCTCCTGAGGGATATCGTGCCAAAATCTGTCCAATTGGAGCGTTAGATCGTCGAAAACCCAAGATGGTTGGAGGGCCCTGCCCATAGTGTTAGGAACATTCTCAATTGGGAAGAGATCCGACGACCTTCCTGGCCAAGACAGGTTTTGGAAAGCACAGTGACAAACAGTAGAAACTCTCGCCGTGTGCGGGAGGGCAATATTTTTCCCAGGATGGCTAGCAACAAAACGAGGCGTAGAATATTGGTGGTCTAGGTGATATGGTGTTGAGAGGTATATTTGAGTACTGTACACTCACCGGTCTGCATCATTGTTACACTGTATTCCTTTCCCACATGTATATTTTCCTGGCACCTTGAGGCCAGCCTGAGAGCACGTTGCAGAGCATGTATTGCTGTCCGTGATGACCACATTCTCTATTAAGAACCATGTCCCGCCGGTTGTAATGTCCAAAGGCCATCACAGTTCGCAGTCACTCCAGTATAGTTATTATCTTTGAGTAAAAGTGTCATTTCTGCTCGCCTCATTTCGTATTTCTTTCAGTTACCTTCTGTACTTTACTCTACTGTACTATACTGTAGCAGTTCTTTCTATGTATGACCCAAGTTCCATCGAGCTATGTTACTTGGCAGTGGCATAGCGTGAGAAAGTTACTTTCGTCCTTAAGTTTTACACACCAGTCTAGTAGCCATCTATAAAATAAAACTGACCAAGAGCTCTTACTCTTGTTTTCACGATGTGGCAAGACAAAGGTAACCACAATTCCAGATTTTTAGCATCGCTTAAATTACTAGCAACGAGATTTGAAACTTGTCCGACATTACAGGACCTGATTTACGAAGAATACCTCGGAATTGATTACGATTTATTACAGCTCAGGCTAAAAAGAAAAAAAACTCCTCATTACACGTTTCTAAGAACTTAGAACTTTGGACAGAACAAAATTTTCTGGCATACTGCGTAACTCTGTGCCATACAGCAAAACGTCGCTGCAGCCCGATTGGATGAGAACATTGGCATAACTGAATAGATTGAAGATTTTAAGGCACGAATATTAAGTTGACAGAAATGTTCTGAAACATGACAGGCGTAGAAGTCGACAATTGGGTGGAGGGCGAGGGAGGAGGGGGGGGGGGGGGGGGAGAGGGACGGGGCAGGAGCCTCCCCTCCTGGAATCTGATCTGCCCAGACTTTTCGTTACAAAATCTCACGCATCTGTAGCAATTATTGTCTGGGATTTTACTGAACAGCAGGTTTAACTCTATCGAGTTCGACAGGAGGTTCTTTGGCTTTAGATTACGCCGTTTCCTTGTTGCGGTGGCGGTTTCGGCATTGTCCTGCAGTCAAGGTGGGTGTGAAACATCACGAAGGAGAGCGGAAATCTTCCCTCTATCGCACAAGGGCCGCTCCAACACAGTGGCGTGCGGATTCCAGCGATCATTGCCAGCAGAATTGAAATATGGCTACAGTGTACGATTAAAGCACAACTTCCGAGAAGTCAATCGCAACAGCAATTTACAAAGAAGAACCTTGGCGACCGCCTGAGCCCGCACTCACGAGAGGACCATCAGAACTGTTAATCACGGATTTCGATGAGTCTTAGGTATGTTGTAGAGGCATCTGTCCTGAGTACCTAGCTATCGGCTCTTCATGCAACGACCCATAATTTCCGAGACAATCGGTGCTGAAGCTTTATGTGCCCCTTCTGCATCTGTAACGTTCATTACACTGTGGTGATAAACGTCATCGGATATCTCCTAATACCGTGTCGGGCCTCCTTTCGCCCAGTGTAGTGCAGCAACTCGACGTGGTATGGATTCAACAAGTCGTTGGAAGTCCCCTGCAGAAATACTGAGAAATACTCTATAGTCGTCCATAATTGTGAAAGTGCTGCTGGTGCAGGATTTTGTGCACGAACTGACTTCTGGGTGTACCATAAATGTCCGATGGGATTCATGTTGGCTGATACAGGTGGCCAAATCATCCCCTCGAAGCGCCCAGAATGTTCTTCAAACCAATCACGAACCATTGTGGCCCAGTGACATGACACACTGGCATCCATAAAAATTGCATCGTTGTTTGGAAAAGTGACATTCATTAATACGTAGCTGTAAATGGTCTCCGAGCCGAACATCCAGAGGACACAGTCTATTACATGTACACATAGCCCACACCACTATAGAGCCACCATGAGCTTGCATATTGCCTTGCAGACAACATGGGTCCATGGCTTCGTGGGATCTGCATCACACTCGAACCCTCCCATCAGCTCTTACCAACTGAAATCAGGACTTACCTGACCAGGCCACGATTTTCCAGTCGTCTAGGATCCAACCGACATGGTCACGAGCCCAAGAGGGACGCTGCAGGCGATGTCGTGTTGTTAGCAAACGCATTCGCGTCGGTCATCTGCTGCCATAGCCAATTAACACAAAATTTCGCCCCACTGTCCTAATGGATCCATTCGTTGGACCTCCCGCATTTATTTCTGTGGTTATTTCAGACAGTGTTGCTTGAGTGTTAGCACCGGAAACTCTACGCAAACGCCATTGCTCTCGGTCGTCAAGTCAAGGACGTCGGCCACTGTATTGCCCGTGGTGAGAGGTAATGCCTGGAATGAGGTATTCTCGGTACACTCTGGGCGCTGTAGATCGCGGAATTTTGAATTCCTAAACGACTTCCGAAATGGAATGTCCCATGTGTCTAGCTCCAATTACCATTCCGCGTTGAAAGTGTGTTAATTTCCGTCTTGCGGCCATAGTCACATATCTAACCTTTTCACATGAATCACCTGAGTACGAGTGACAGTTCCGCCAAAGCACTGGGCTTTTGTACCTCCTGTACGCGATACGACCGCCATCTCTATGTGTGGATATCGCTACCCCATGACTTGAGTCACCTCAACGTATGTTTTGACCGAGCGAGCATACGGAAGGGCTGAGGTTCACGGCTATCACACTGGCATTGCAGTTGAAACTCGGTTCGTATACCTTTTTCTTTCTTTTTTTTCAGTTTCATCTTACAGAATGTCGTTAAACAGTATATGTGACGAAAAATTATTAAAAAATAGTAATTTCATTAATAAATCAATCATTACAGCAAATTTTCTTCAAATGTGTACTCCGTCTCTTACATAATAGGTTACAGAACCATCTTACTCACTGTAGCTTGCCGTGCTAGAACGGAATTCCAGATGTATTTATCGCGGAAGCAAGCGAAACACAAATTCGTAGAGCACAATGCACATTTAATGAAAGCTAGTCCCTTGCAGGCAAATGGATTTCTCAGAGGCGATACTGGAAAACACAGTTCGTTTCGATTCAGAAACAATGCCCCGTCTTCAATCAAGTTCGATATGAACGACGCGATTTGGTCATTCCTTTGAAAGGAGATGCACTAAATTGAAGCAGAGCCAAATAATGTATTTTTGTGGACTCCTCCCTCGAAGCGATTTCTCTATTAGTCTTTAGCAAGTCGGGAGCATTTTGAATTCTTTTCCTGAAACTTAAGTTGCCTGCAGAAATTAACAGCACAGGTTTGTCACAGGGAAGTACATTTGGGTAGGATAATTTTTATGGCACAAGTGCATGCTTCGTCCTTCATCTACAAGGATTTGATCGTGAAGTGTCTGATCAGTCTGCCCTACCCATGAATTAATAATGTAAAAAAAATTTCTTGTACCACTCACGGAAGAATAGCAGATTTTAAAAACTCTTCCTATAGCCCTACCGTGAATTTCTCTCATTTCGTGCAGGCCACATTTACATTTTTTAGTATATGAGTCACCTCATCAATTCTTTTTTGAACATTCCAACCAAGTTTCGCGGATGGTTCTGGCGTACAGAAGAAAACGCAAGGGAATATCTTTCCTGACGTTGCTGTGTTTTGAATAGAGCGACCAACTCTCCCGTATTTCCCGGCATCTCCCGTGTTATAGCAATTTATTTTAAATCCCCCCCCCCCCCGGCTCCCTTATTGACTACCTGTTTTTCCCGTACATTTTGTCAGTGTCCGCAGCTCGTCGCCTCGCGGTAGCGTTCTCGCTTCTTGAGCGCGGGGTCCCGGGTTCGATTCCCGGCGGGGTCAGGGATTTTCGCCTGCCTCGAGATGACTGGGTGTTGTTGTGTCATCATCATCATTCATCCCTATTAGGTCGGAGGAAGGCAATGGCAAACCATTTCCGGTAGGACCTTGCCTAATACAGCGGTGCGAGTCTCCCGCATCGTCCCCTACGCTCTGTCAAGGAGTATGGGACTTCATCATCACCATTTTGTCAGTATTAATCCGGCGAAGTACTGTCTATAGTTCAGATTACCTGATCGACAGATGTCGAAAAGTTTCTTGTCATAGTCGATACAAGTCAACATACAGTCTTTTCCGTGTTCGTATTTCTACCGAAAGAAGACGGTATGGTTCAAGGCAATGCGAGGAGCGGAGAAAGAATGACAGCCCACGCGTCTGGAGGGGGAACGTTTACTTGTTTCTCGGTCAGTACTGGCGATGCAAGGACGTGCTGCCGGCCGGTGTGTCCGTGCGGTTCTAGGCGCTTCAGTCCGGAACCGCACTACCGCTACGGTCGCAGGTTCGAATCCTGCCTCGGGGATGGATGTGTGTGATGTCCTTAGGTTAGTTGGGTTTAAGTAGTTCTAGGTTCTAGGGGACTGATAACATCAGATGTTAAGTCCCATAGTGCTCAGAGCCATTTGAACCAAGGACGTGCTCGCCACGTAGCGATCAGCAGCTATGCTATATACGAGGGCAGTTCAATAAGTAATGCAACACATTTTTTTTTCTGAAACAGGGGTTGTTTTATTCAGCATTGAAATACACCAGGTTATTACCCAATCTTTTAGCTACACAACACTATTTTTCAACGTAATCTCCATTCAATGCTACGGCCTTACGCCACCCTGAAATGAGGGCCTAATGCCTGCACGGTACCATTCCACTGGTCGATGTCGGAGCCAACGTCGTACTGCATCAATAACTTCTTCATCATCCGCGTAGTGCCTCCCACGGATTGCGTCCTTCATTGGGCCAAACATATGGAAATCCGACGGTGCGAGATCGGGGCTGTAGGGTGCATGAGGAAGAACAGTCCATTGAAGTTTTGTGAGCTCCTCTCGGGTGCGAAGACTTGTGTGAGATCTTGCGTTGTCATGAAGAAGGAGAAGTTCGTTCAGATTTTTGTGCCTACGAACACGCTGAAGTCGTTTCTTCAATTTCTGAAGAGTAGCACAATACACTTCAGAGTTGATCGTTTGACCATGGGGAAGGACATCGAACAGAATAACCCCTTCAGCGTCCCAGAAGACTGTAACCATGACTTTACCGGCTGAGGGTATGGCTTTAAACTTTTTCTTGGTAGGGGAGTGGGTGTGGCGCCACTCCACTGATTGCCGTTTGTTTCAGGTTCGAAGTGATGAACCCATGTTTCATCGCCTGTAACAATCTTTGACAAGAAATTGTCACCCTCAGCCACATGACGAGCAAGCAATTCCGCACAGATGGTTCTCCTTTGCTCTTTATGGTGTTCGGTTAGACAACGAGGGACCCAGCGGGAACAAACCTTTGAATATCCCAACTGGTGAACAATTGTGACAGCACTACCAACAGAGATGTCAAGTTGAGCACTGAGTTGTTTGATGGTGATCCGTCGATCATCTCGAACGAGTGTGTTCGCACGCTCCGCCATTGCAGGAGTCACAGCTGTGCACGGCCGGCCCGCACGCGGGAGATCAGACAGTCTTGCTTGACCTTGCGGCGATGATGACACACGCTTTGCCCAACGACTCACCGTGCTTTTGTCCACTGCCAGATCACCGTAGACATTCTGCAAGCGCCTATGAATATCTGAGATGCCCTGGTTTTCCGCCAAAAGAAACTCGATCACTGCCCGTTGTTTGCAACGCACATCCGTTACAGACGCCATTTTAACAGCTCCGTACAGCGCTGCGACCTGTCAGAAGTCAATGAAACTATACGAGACGAAGCGGGAATGTTTGAAAATATTCCACAAGAAATTTCCGGTTTTTTCAACCAAAATTGGCCGAGAAAAAAAATGTGTTGCATTACTTATTGAACTGCCCTCGTACATTTGGCCCAAAAGTCTGGTAACATTTGAAAAGGCGCTGATTCACGGAGTGATGTAGGTACGGAGGTAAAAATTGACACACATACCTTAACTGTCATGAGGTTTTACTGAAACCGAAAACGAGGGCAAAAGCTACCCAAAATATGGCGCAACACGTTAGTGATGCATGAGAATCGTGTATAAAATGAGCTGTAGTCAGCTGGCTAGTAAACACCTGCTGGATGCCCTGCATCTCATTTTGCCACTCTTGTGAAAGATCTCTTGCGCTCATCTTTTGGTGAGCATCGCGTGCTGTGCCCCTACGACCCTAATGCTTGGCATCCCAGGTCCCAAATGTCAATCAATGTGATTATTGGTTGTGGGGTTTCCTCAAGTCACTAGTCTACCGCGATCGTCAACAGACCTAATTAGGATTGGTAAAAGACAGCATCTGATGGCAATTTCTCACCATATGTAGTGATGTGCTGTACAGTGCTATTCACAACATTGTCCTTGTACTACAGGTATTGTTGATGAATGACGGCCGATATGTTGAGCATTTGTTATAAAGAGCATCGTCATGCTGAAAGTTAATTATTATGCTAATTATTGCTTTTGTATCATATGAAGCGCCGTCTGTTGGTAATTTTTGTTTCAATAAAACCCCGTGTTATTTCAAGCGCGTGTGTCAGTTTGTAACTATCTACCTACATTATTCCGAGAAATATTGAATTTTAAAATGTTATGGACTTTTGGGTCAGCATGTATGGCACTCGGAAGTAACAATGACTCGTGAAAGCGGATTCTATAGACATTCATATTTAAACAAACTCTTTACGTTATTTAGTTCACAATTGACTCGCACGACACAACAACACTTTACAATGCTGTGGAAGAGTCAGTGTTGATAGATCGCTTAAGTTGTCAGCAATCGAAAACAGCTGACGGCTAATACGAAATGTTCCGATTTGTGTAGTCTACCCCACGTACCTGGGACAGTGTCAGCGTTAACGTGTATCTTTGTTTGCTTCTAACGTGAATCAGTTTTCATCATGCGCTTTCGCAAAAAATGGAACTGTAAAAACTCTATGAAGCAAGAAGGTTAAATACTCATACGTTTATTTGAAGAAATGGGAGAAACAATATTCTTAGTTATAGCCCATAGCCTCCTAAGTTCACCGCGCTTCCTGTGTGATACTTTATCTCTCTCGGTTTGTGGAGCTACCCCAAAATATGATACTGGATGACATAACGCAATAAAACTTAGGAAAGTACTCAAGCTTTGTTTCATATTTATATATCTATTGTCACCCGTTGCAACAAAATGCGATGCAGTTGTGCAGTTGAAATTTATTGCAACTAAGTCTCCCTTGAACCTCTCTCAAAATGATAGATGTTGGTCATGGTTTTAACCATGAGAAAATGTAGGTCGTCCTAGTTGTGAAGAAATGACTACTCCTGTACCACTTGATTTTCTCTCCTTGTTCCCCAACAGATCTATCGTACTTCGATTGGTATTGGCAGTCGGTTTGATCTGTATTAATTCCACAATTGAAGTCAAAATTAGAGATTAGTACTTCCGTCTGCAATTGGAATCCTTCCACAGCTACTAATACTCCGTCCATCGTTAAGAACTCCTTGGAGTAGTTCAAATATTTGGCTACGAACCATAAGCGGAACACACATTTGAAAAAAGTTTGTTGCAACAATTAATTTGTTAATGAAATTACTACGTTGAAAATGACTATTTTTAAATAAATCATCATGACATATACAATTTAATGGTATTCTTTTCCATGAAATTGAAAGACAGAAATGTACAGGCAGGGTTTGAACCAGGGCCACCAGTGTGGTAGACGATAACCTTAACCCCCCCGCGCTACACACGTTCACTCGAAACATAATCAACTCTACAGGTATAGAGGATACGCATAAAACTTTGACATCGATTTTCTCGAGAACTAGGGGCCGTTAACCAGGTACTGAGGACAGATCACTCTGACACATACTTGAAATTAATCAAAATCTGTGATTAACAAGTTTGATGGTCCCATTGTCAATGTTAAGCGACAGAATATTTGTAGTAGACGCTATTGGCTACGGACAAACTGTAGGTGTGATCATCTACACTTCATCAATGTATCCAAATTCATCAGTCGAGAAGAGAGGAAAAAAGTGTGAAAAGATGTCCGCGACAGGAACTGGGAACTTGTCACCCTACGGGGAGCAACAGAGCGCAACATGTAGCCACTGATGTAAGAATCTCTCAGTCCAGTTGTTAAATAGTGTTCAAACTGCAGAGACGGGGTGGGCCTTGCCACTTGCATTTAGGTGTTAAAAGTCGGTTCTACCGATTTGATGGTGGTTTCGGGATATTTACGGTTCTCGCCTAGTGGAAAAGTGGCCGTGGGTTACACTTGACCGAACCAACCCAAAAATGTAGCTTTCGAAATATAATTGTACACCTTTAATTATGCCAGCCAACATTAAATAATACACTACTCGTCATTAAAATTTCTACCTCAAGAAGAAATGCAGATGATAAACGGGTATTCATTGGACAAATATATTATACTGGAACTGACATGTGATTACATTTTCACGCCATTTGAGTGCATAGATCCTGAGAATAGAGTACCCAGAACAGCCACCTCTGGCCGTCATAACACCCTTGATACGTCTGGGCATTGAGTCAAACAGAGCTTGGATGGCGTGTACAAGTACAGCTGCCCATACTGCTTCAACACGATGCCACAGTTCATCAAGAGTAGGGACTGGCGTATTGTGACGAGCCAGTTGCTCGGCCACCATTGACCAGACGTTTTCAATTGGTGAGAGATCTGGTGAATGTGCTGGCAAGGGCAGCAGTCGAACATTTTCTGTATCCAGAAAGGCCCGTACAGAACCTGCAACATGCGGTCGTGCATTATCCTGCTGAAATGTAGGATTTCGCAGGGATCGAATGAAGGGTAGAGCCACGGGTCGCAACACATGTGAAATGTAACGTCCACTGTTCAAAGAGTCGTCAATGCGAACAAGAGGCGACCGAGACGTCTAACCAATGGTACCCCACACCAGCACGCCGGGTGATACGCCAGTGTGGCGATGACGAATACACGCTTCCAATGTGCGTTCACCGCGATGTCGCCAAACACGGATGCGATCATCATGATGCTGTAAACAGAACCTGGATTCATCCGAAAAAATGACGTTTTGCCATTCGTGCACCCAGGTTCGTCGTTGAGTACACCATCGCAGACGCTGCTGTCTGTGATGCAGTGTCAAGGGTAACCGCAGCCATGATCTCCGAGCTGATAGTCCATGCTGCTACAAACGTCGTCGAACTGTTCGTGCAGATGGTTGTTGTCTTGCAAACGTCCCCATCTGTTGACTCAGGGATCGAAACGTGGCTGCATGATCCGTTACAGCCATGCGGATAAGATGCCTGTCATCTCGACTGCTAGTGATACGAGGCCGTCGGGATCCAGCACGGCGTTCCGTATTACTCTCCTGAACCCACCGATTCCATATTCTGCTAACAGTCATTGGATCTCGATCAACGCGAGCAGCAATGTCGCGATACGATAAACCGCAATCGCGATAGGCTACAATCAGACCTTTATCAAAGTCGGAAACGTTATGGTACGCATTTCTCCTCCTTACGCGAGGCATCACAACAACGTTTCACCAGGCAACGCCGGTCAACTGTTGTTTGTGTATGAGAAATCGGTTGGAAACTTTCTTGATGTCAGCACGTTGTAGGTGTCGCCACCGGCGCCAACCTTGTGTGAATGCTCTGAAAAGCTAATCATTTGCATATCACAGCGTCTTCTTCCTGTCGGTTAAGTTTCGCATCTGTAGCCCGTCATCTTCGTGGTGTAGCAATTTTAATGGCCAGTAGTAATTGATCATATGTGAAAATTTGTAAGCAAAGGCAGTGTCATAGACGGTAACAGAATTGAATAAGCGATTAGCACATCATACTCTCTCAAACTCGACGCATCAGTTATACCAAAAATGGCAGGTTTAGGAACTTGTCCCTTCGTAGAGACGTTTCTGCGGACGCCCATGATGGCAGGGAAACGTACTGTAAAGGCACATTGTGAGGGCGTTCTAAATAAATGAATGGAACATAAAATAATAAGGTATAAACAACACTAAGGGAAATTTCATTGACCTTAATTCAAACGAATAGCTATCTCTGGGGCTTTTCTGCTTGTATGGTTGTTTCGCTGAGTGGCCTACGTCGTTTGGTGCCAGGCTATATCAATGAGCGATTTTTATCCAAGCTTTGTTAGCAGTGTAAAGCAAATACAGTGGAACCGTGCATAGCGAGCATAATTCGTTCCAGATTCTTACTCGTAGTGCGAAACACTCGTTAAGCGAAACAATTTATCCCATAAAAATTAGTGTAAGATACGATAGTGCGTTCCAAGCCGAAAATGTACTAAAGGCTTCATCTTATTCATGCCATTTATTCAAAGAAAATTATCATATAGGATTATATATTTTATTATTCACGGTATATAACTAATTCTTTTTTACTGGGAAGCTGTCTATAGTAATTTGTTTCTGCCTACGCTTCAACGCTTGCCAAAAATGTGACACAGCATCATCGTCAAATAAATTTGTAGAGTGCATAGTCACTGCTTCATTGTGGCGATGATTTTTAATGTACGATGCAACCGATTCCCATGCTTTCAGCATTTCTCTTATTGCGCCAGAAGGTTGCTGCTGCTGTTACCGCCTCCTCCTCCTCCTCCTCCTCCTCCTCCTCTTCCACCTTCAAAACTTTTTGGTGTGAAACACACTCCACCTTCATAACATCTTCTGTCGTCATTTCTTCGATATCTTCGATATCATCTTTATCCACTTCTAGTCCCATGCTTTTGGCCAAAGACACAATATCGTTGACTACAGGCTCCAGAGGTACTGACTCAAATTCCTCAGATTCACATTCGACAACACCATCTGGCCTAATTTCTTCCAAACAGAAGTAAGAGTTCTTTTGGTAACCCCTTCCCACGCCTTTTCGATCATGTTCACGCAGGCAACGACGTTGAGGTGATATTTCCAAAACTCTATGAGCGTGAGATTGGTAGCTTCAGTCAACTCAAAGCAATGTTCTAACAGTGCTTTAGTGTAGAGCTTCTTAGAAACAATGTGCTGGTTCATAGGCTGGAGTAGCGAAGTGGTGTTGGGAGGCAGAAATTAAAGCTTGATGAATTGAAATTCTTCATGGAGGTTGTCTTGCGGACCTCGAGAATGGTTAGGTGCGTTGTCCATAACAAGCAAGACATGGAGTGACAGATTCATCTCAAGCAAATATTTTTTCACCGAAGGACCAAACACTTCATTGATCGAATCACAAAGAAGATCACGTGTCACCTAAGCCTTGTTGTTGGACATCCACATCACATTTAACCGGCTCTTCCGGACTTTACACTGTTTGGAGGCTCGTGGAGTTTCCGAATGGTAAACAAGCAGCGGTTTAATTTTCAAATCGCCGCTTGCACAGAGATTAACAGTGTGATACGGTCTTTCATTGGCTTGTGACGTGGAAAAGCATTCTCCTCTGTTGATATAAAGGTACGCCTCGGCATCTTTTTCCAGAGTAGACCCGTCTCGTCACAATTGCGAACCTGTTGCAGCAGATAACCATCAGAATCTACGAGCACCTTTAAGTTGCTGATGAAGTTCTCTGCTGCCTTTGTGTCGGAGCTGGCTCCTTCGCTGTGCCTCACAACGCTGTGGATGCCGGTTCCTCTATTAAACTTCTCGAACCACCCACAGCTTCCCTTAAACACTTCTTAAGCCGCTGATGATCCTTGCCTCTTCTTAACGAGGTCGGCGAAAACCATTCTCACCTTCTCACAAATGATGTTCCCGTCAATAGTGTCGCCTTGCAATTACTTTTCATTTACCCATATAAGGAGCAACCTTTCGACAATGTCCAGAATACAAAACGATTGTTTCGATACTCTTGTCACTCCCCTTGAAGCAGCTATCTCGCTGATGTTTTCTTCGTCTTTGAGGATAGTGAAAATAGTTGATGTAGACCGATTGTATGTACGAGCTAAATCAGCAACGCTCACACCATGTTCTCATTCTTCAATGATTTTACGGTTAATTTCTAAGGTCATTTTCTTTCTGTGTACTTGAGGACAATATTATGGAAATGAAAGAGGATGTAGATGAAGATGAAATGGGAGATACGATACTGCGTGAAGAGTTTGACAGAGCACTGAAAAACCTGAGTCGGAACAAGGCCCCGGAGTAGACAACATTCCATTAGAACTACTGACAGCCTTGGGAGAGCCAGTCCTGTCAAAACTCTACCGTTTGGTGAGCAAGATGTATGAGACAGGCGAAATACCCTCAGACTTCAAGAAGAATGTAATAATTCCAATTCCAAAGAAAGCAGGTGTTGACAGATGTGAAAATTACCGAACTATCAGTTTTCTGCAAAATACTAACGCGAATACTTTACAGACGAATGGAAAAATTGGTAGAAGCCGACCTCGGGGAAGATCAGTTTGGATTCCGTAGAAATGTTGGAACACGTGAGGCAATACTGACCCTACGGCTTATCATAGAAGAAAGATTAAGGAAAGGCAAACCTACGTTTCCAGCATTTGTAGACTTAGAGAAAGCTTTTGACAATGGTGATTGGAATACTCTCGTTCAAACTCTGAAGGTGGCAGGGGTAAAATACAGGGAGCGAAAGGCTATTTACAATTTGTACAGAAAGCAGATGGCAGTTATAAGAGTTGAGGGGTATGAAAGGGAAGCAGTGGTTGGGAAGGGAGTGAGACAGGGTTGTAGCCTATCCCCGATGTTATTCAATCTGTATATTGAGCAAACAATAAAGGAAACAAAGGAAAAGTTCGGAGTAGGTATTAACATCCATGGAGAAGAAATAAAAACTTTGAGGTTCGCTGATGACATTGTAATTCTGTCAGATACAGCAAGGGACTTGGAAGAGCAGTTGAACGGAATGGACAGTGTCTTGAAAATAGGGTATAAGATGAAGATCAACAAAAGCAAAACGAGGATAATGGAATGTAGTCGAATTAAGTCGGGTGATGCTGAGGGAATTAGATTAGGAAATGAGACACTTGAAGTAGTAAAGGAGTTTTGCTATTTGGGAAGCAAAATAACTGATGATGGTCGAAGTAGAGAGGATATAAAATGTAGAGTGGCAATGGTAAGGAAAGCGTTTCTGAAGAAGAGAAATTTGTTAACATCGAGTATAGATTTAAATGTCAGGAAGTCGTTTCTTAAAGTATTTGTTTGGAGTGTAGCCATGTATGGAAGTGAAACGTGGACGATAAATAGTTTAGACAAGAAGAGAATAGAAGCTTTCGAAATGTGGTGCTACAGAAGAATGCTGAAGATTAGATGGGTGGATCATATAACTAATGAGTAGGTATTGAATAGAACTGGGGAGAAGAGGAGCTTGTGGCACAACTTGACTAGAAGAAGGGATCGGTTGGTAGGACATGTTCTGAGACATCGAGGGATCACCAATTTAGTATTGGAGGGCAGCGTGAAGGGTAAAAATCGTAGAGGGAGACCAAGAGATGAATACACTAAGCAGATTCAGGAGGATGTAGGTTGCAGTAGGTACTGGGAGATGAAGAAGCTTGCACAGGATAGAGTAGCATGGAGAGCTGCATCAAACCAGTCTCAGGACTGAAGACCACAACAACAACATGTTCGTCTTTTCGCGGCTTTATCTTTGGGAACATTTCTACGAAGGTTATTAAAATTTGCACACAGAAACACACTGTGTGAAGACAAGTTTAGAAAAATGTGTGATCACAAGTTGCTCCAAGAGGGTAGCAGAAAGATCGCTAAACCCAAACTGCAGTACATACTGCAGACATTGTTCATATGACGCTAACGACAATTAAAGGTGTTCGTAAGTGTTGAACGTTTCCCCCGCCGCGAGCGAACGTCTGGTGACGTCACACTAAATCGTCGTCACTCGTTATGCAAAACATCGCTGTCTAAGCGAATCATTTTTTTTATAATTTGTTTTGCTCGTTATGCGAACTGCGCGTTATGGGAGCTGATCGTTAAGCGAGTTTCCACCGTAATGTCTGTTATCAACATTGCGGTGCAAGTTAATAGGAAACCCTCATGCCCTTGCAATGGCAAATGTAATGGCGGAAAATTATTTTTGGAGGTCAACGGCCTAGGATGCATAAGGTAAGGGAAAACCATATAAAAGACCGTTGTGGTATCCTTAGTCCCACTGAACAAAATCCTTCGTGGAATGGGTGTTCCCTAAAAGAAATATTCCGGAATAAGTCGCCCACAGTCGGATCTCCGGATGGGCACTATCTCAGGGAAACAGTGCGCTGAGAGATTAAACAAGAAGAATACTGAAATTTCTTGAGTGAGGACTGGAACTTTCAATGTGAGTACAATGAACGAGAAAGGTGAACTAAAAAATGTGAAGAACGAACTGAAGAGACAACATCAGCGTTTTAGGACTTAGAACGAGAAGGAGAGCTGGTTTCTGGAGAGTATAAGAGACATACAAGAGAAGAGACCGCAAAGGAGGAGGAGTGGGCTTACTGTAAAAGAAGAATTTGGTTAAGAACATAATCACTATAATGCCTGTCAGTGACAGGGTGATAGCAATGAAGATATTGAGTGACCCTGTAGACACCATATTTGTTTAAATGTGCATACCTATATTGTAAGCATATGAGGAAGAGGTGGACGAAGTATATGAATAGATCGAACAGATGTTTGAAGAAGACGGAAAAGGTAAAATAAGAACAGTGACGGCGGGAGATTGGAACAGCGAGGTGGGGAGATGTAGGCATGGAAGTAATGTTAGAGATTATGGACTAGGACAACGGAATGAAATAGGTGATAAAATGATAGGGTTTATGAGTGTCTTGACTTTTGGACTGCCAACACCTGGTTCAGAAGTTATAAATGAAGACTGTATTCATGAAAAAGCCCTGATGATAAAGATATTGTATTTTAACCAACCAAAGATTTAAAAACAGCACCAGGATGTGTAAAACTTTCCCTGGAACACATGTTACAACTTGCTTCTAGCAGGCTTAAGATCTTTGCTAAAACGTATTACAACGAAACATCTTGTAAAGAAGTGGAATCTGGCAAAAATGAAGATGCGAAGCCCTTTAAAAATAGCATGGAAGAAAACTTGGGAAGGGTGAGACCGAGTTTGGATATATCAGAAGGCTATGTAACCTTCAGAGATGCAATGCTGTAAACTTTAGAGAAAATTGTTGGAACGGTGGAAAAATGGAGGAATGAAATGGGATGGATCACACAGAATGTATTCGATAAAATGGATGAGTGGAGAAAATGGAAAAATGACTCTTCGGAAGAAGGAAAACGACAACATAGAAAACTCAAAGACGAACTGAGGAGGACTACTGAGAAAGCAAGAGAAGGGTGGATTAAGAAGTAGTGTGAGGAAATAGAACAATTAGAAAGGCAAGAAAAAATAGATGAAATGTAAAGAGCTGCAAAGTGTTTAACAACGAAAGAACCACGAAAATTACCAGCAAGGAATGGTAAAAGAACAGGGATAAATAACAATGAATACTGAAGAAAATAAAGATATATGGAAAGCATACATGGAAGACCTGTATGATTGACGGCTGATCATGGTGGATTAGCCTTAGAGGATGAACAAGAATGTGGCGAAAATCGCTCGGAACCGATGACAGAAAACTGGTAGGCGGAGAAAATGATTCAGGATATTAAGTAAAGCAAAGTGATGGGCTGTGATCAAATACTGTCCGAGGCAACGGAAGCCTCAGGGAATGATGCTGTAACTAGGATTACAAATATGATTAACAGAATATGTGACACAGGTATGTTGCCTGGAGATCTCCTTAAGGTCATAGTGGTTCCTTTACCAAAAAAATGCAATGTCAAGCAATGTAAATATCATAAGATTAGCTTTATATGCTATATTACCAAGGCAGTGACAAGAAAGGAAGATAGAGGAAACTATAGGATAAAGCAAATATATAAGGGACAGGAAGTGGCAGCTTCAGTAGAAGAAGATGAAACTGAAGAGATGGGTATCGGTAGAAGTGTATGACAGGGTAGCATATTCCAACATATATGCTGAGAAGCTAATCAATAAGGCCTTGGAAAAATCAAAAGAACTTGTAACGGGAGGGAAAGAATAAAAACCATCAAGTACGCTGTTGATAAGACTATGCAAGTAGAAACGGAGCAAGTGCTTCAGGTGACGACGAAGAATATTGTAAATGTGGGTAAAGAGTTTGAAATGAAACTGAACATCGGCAAGACCGAAGAGATGAGAGTCAAAAAAGAAGACGACACGACTAATACATCACTAGATGGCATGAATATTAGAGCAGATTCACCCGTTCCAATGTTTGGGAAACTGACAACTTCTAGCGGAAGCTGTGCAGAGGGAGTGGGACGCACAATCCCCATGGGAGACAGAACTTTCGGGAGACTGGAAGGTTTGCTGACAGCCACAAGCATCCCCATTACACTTAGGAAGACGTTCGTCAAATGTTTTGTGTAGAGGGTGGTGTCTTATGGTTCTGAAACGTGGACAGTCAGACAGAAGAATAAAAATACGCAGAAAATTTTGGAATGTGGTTGTGGAGAATAATGGAGTAGGTGAAATGGGTCGACAGAATGAGAAACGGGGAGATGCTGAGCTAGGTAGCAGCGGAGAAGAACTTCATGAGGATGATACAGAAGAGGAAAAGATGCTGGGTGGTACAGATATTGCATAGGAATTTTCTACTAAACGTAATCATGGAGGGTAAAACAGATGGAAAAAAGGAAGAGCAAAGATATGGTTTGGAATGCTGACAACGTGAGAAGAAGTTACAAGCAAATGAAGGATGATGCTCAGAACAGAGTCATGGAGCACATCCAGCTGATACCTGCCTGAGGTCATATTTGCTGAAAGAAGAAAAAGTTACTAGTAAAGCACAGGGGGCGACAGTTGAAACAGAATATGTAAATAACACTCTTGTGTCAACCTGTAATATGTAAAACATCATTGAGTATAATAGATCCCTGTCGGAAGTATTCTTCCTGCATTCAGAAATACATGCAGTTTTGTGTCACGGACCTATTATTACCAGGGCTTTAAAAATACTGTACAATCGTCCGCACACAACCCTAAACATTGTTATTATATTAAATTTTAAAAATCCAACATTAATGTTGCCGGCAGGAACAGCCTGCGCGGTACTATTTACAATATATATAAATGATCTAGTAGAATGCTTCGGTTGCTAAGGTTGTCCACAGATGAAATGTTGTCTATAGCAAAGTAGCAACGTCAGAATATAGTAACGATTTGTAGAATGACCTCCAGAGAATTTATGAATGGTTCAGGCTCTGGCAGTTGACTCTGAACATAAATATATGTAACATATTGCGCATACATAGGAAAAGAAACACAGTTCCATATAGCTACACTAGTCATGACAAACTGCTGGAAACAGTATCCGCCGTAAAATATCTAGGAGTAACTATCCAGAGCGACCTTTAGTGGAATGACCATATAAAATATGTAGTGAGAAAAGCAGATGGCAGACTCAGTTTCATAGCAAGAATCTTAAGGAAATGTAACTCGCCCAAGAAGAAAGTGTCTTATAAGGCGCTTTTTCGACCTATTCTCGAGTATTGTTCGTCTATTTGGAATCCCTACCAGATACGACTGATACAACAGATAGAGAAGATCCAACGAAGAGCGGCACGTTTCGTCACGGGATCGTTTAGCCGGCACGAGAGTGTTACGGAGATGCTCAATAAACTGCATTGGCAGACGTTACAAGAGAGGCGTTCTGCATCACGGAGAGATTTACTATCGAAATTTCTCCGCGAAGAGTCGGACAACATACTGCTCCTCCCCCCCCCCCCCCCCCCCCCCGCCCCAATACATGCCTCGCATAATGACCATGAGGAGAAAATTCGAGAAATTAGAGCCAATACAGAGGATTTCCGACAATCATTCTTCCCACGCGCTATTCGCGAATGGAACAAGGTTGGAGGACTCAGTTAGTGGTACAAAAAGTACACTCCATAACACACCATTAGGTGGCTTGCGGAGTATGATATAGATGTAGATTACCGGGCCAACAACAGGGCGAGGCCCCGCTGTAAGCGCTACACGTATAAACCGCCACTGCACAGCAGTACTCATTGCTGAGGGACGATCATTCGTGCCGGGGAGCGCGCATGTACTGGGAAGTGGAGCTTGGCGCTGACTCCGCAGGACATGCTTCCGTATTTTGAAAACAAGGTGCACTGGTTAACAAACTGGCGCTCGCTCGTAAAGGATGCGTCAGCAGAGGCGGTTATAATAGGGGGTACGGCGCGCTGCGCCTTGCGAATTAACAACCGGGCTCCTAGCGGAGCTGTTTACTCCAGGAATAGGAGCAAGCAGCCAGTGTGTCACGTAGCAATGGCGCCGTGGCGGCTGCTCGCCTTCGTACTTGCGGTGCTTGTTCTCAAGGTATGATGCCAAGCTGTTTTAGTTTTCAGTTAGTTTATTTCGAGTCGAAGTGTCATGGCTCTGAGCACTATGGGACTTAACTTCTGAGGTCATCATTCCCCTAGAACTTAGAACTACTTAAGCCTAACTGACCTAAGCACATCACACACACCCATGCCCGAGGCAGGATTCGAACATGCGACCGTAGCGGTCGCACGGTTCCAGGCTGTAGCGCCTAGAACCGCTCGGCCACCTCAGCCGGCGATGTATTGTTGAGAAATACTATAAACATTCCTTTAATAAATTCAAGCTCTTTTTTTTCTTGCTTCAATACAATATTTATTTACATTCCAAAACGCATTTCGCACTTTATATTAAAGACACCTTCAGGAATCTTTCTCTGGAATATTAGTTTCGTTTTTACGTCGGATACTTAAAGATTCGAAACATTTACATACAAAAATAAAACTGTACTATTCCTGGGAAAAATCCACAGAAGACCTTTTTAACGTGATAGGCGAAATAATTCTGAAATGCAAGTAAATATTATGTTTCAGCAAGAAAAAGATGTCTCAATTTATAAAAAGAACATTTATGTACGCACTGTGGAAACTGGCCGCTCCAACAAACTTATTTAATTCATCCATGTTATATAGAAAATGGTCAGCGATTGTGCTATAAATTTATGAATTTAGTGCTACAGATTCAGTCACTTCTTACTAATATTTATTAGTACAACGCATTTCGGCAACATGCTGCCATCATCAGGTCCAGTACAGTTACAAGTGCATTAATAATTGACAGAAAGCTATGGAGTGAAATAGATGTAATCTGAGCATCAGTCCTCTAGAACTTAGAAGTAGTTAAACCTAACTAACCTAAGGACATCACAACCATCCACGCCCGAGGCAGGATTCGAACCTGCGACCGTAGCACACGCGCGGTTTCGAACTGAAGCGCCTAGAACCGCTCGGTCACCGAGGTCGGCAGACCACTTAGAAAATGAAATAGGTTTTCTAAAGAGACTGCTTACATTACGCTTGCCCACACCCTCTCCTGGAGTATTGCTTTGTGGTGTGGCATTCACATCGTATAGGATTGATGGAGGACATTGAAAAAGTTCAAAGAAGGGCAGCTCGTATTTTAGTATCGCGAAATAGGGGAGAGAGTGCCACGAATATGACACATGAATTGGGGCGGACATTAAAACAAAGGCGTTTTTCGCTGCAGCAGGACCTCCTCATGAAATTTTAAATCATCGTCTTTCTCCTCAAAGTGTAAAAAAAAATTGTGTTGGCCCCCAGCTGCTTAGGGAGAATTGATCATCATAGTAAAATAAGAAAAATCAGAGCTCGCACTGAAAGATTTAAGTGGACATTTTTCCCGTACTCTGTTCGAGATTGGAACGGTAGAGAAGTAGCTTAAGGCGAGGTTCTCATTTAATGAGCAAAAAATAGGCAAAGCTTGGGATTTCTTTTGAGACAATGAAAAGACATACAAAGGATCTGTTTAACTATTATTATGATTGATGATCCTACGAACTTTATTTTTGATTTTTAATACAAATGATGCCCGTAACTATGATTTGATCAAGGGCCTGCCATTTTGAAGTACGCAGATTGCGTGTAGTGTAATCCCTGAGTAAACCAAAAATGGATAACATCTGTCGATACTACATTAAATTTGTGGCAACTTACACCCAACCGCAATGAAATAACTTTAAATTTAACGATATGGTGTTCATTCGAAGTTTTAGTTCTATTTTTGGGAGTTTGTTTCACTTTTTGTGGCCTTACAAAAAATAGTTAATATTAACAAATTTCATACATTGAAGGTATAAGCTCCCAAGAAAAGTAACTCAGTATTAAGAAAACAGTCTTACGTAATCCATTCTTTTATGATGGTTAGTTTTATCTAAGACATATTTTGTAATTTAACAGTATGTTCGCCCTGAAGATGGCCCCTGTGATGGGCTGAAGCCGGTCGGCACTAAAGAAATAAAAAATCGCTATTAAGACTGTTTTCTCAATACTGAGTTAATTTATAGCAATCGCTGTTTCTCCACAACCATGTTGTCCAAACACCCATGAAAAGTGTTTACTTTTAGGGCTCAAAGGTAGAAATTAATAGGTTTTCATTTTATGCTACACGCTGATTTGAAAAATCTTTTCTCGAGAAAAACCTCTTTATAGTTTAGGGAAACATTTATAAGTATTATTAGCTCAATTTGCATAAACTACATGTTATTATATGTTTTTGAGTCGCAGAACACGAAGCCGAAGTTAGATTTTTCACAATTCAAAATGGCTAATCCAATATGGCGGACTAAAATTATGTTTTGATGAGTTTCGGCCAAAATTTAACCTAACAAAAAGTGTTTTCGTTACTTGCTTTTAGTCAGCAATTCCAGGGCTTTATATCAACCCTTCCTCTAACTCGAACTGCTCCTAGAGAGCAATTCCCTCGTTCTTGGCGAGAAAAGCCGACCTGGCTGAGCCGGATAGGCTGCTTTCGGCAGCTTGCACACGTTGTTCGTCAGCTTTTTCGGCGAATATGTTTGCATGCATACTGCAATGTAAATCATTTTGTGAACATGCGTTAAGGCACGACATGTTTTTTACCTGAGCCGAGCATCTCCGGCTGAGAGCGCCACATGGCGGCCGTAACACAGCTTCGAACAATGGACTGTAGAAACTTCTATAACTCACAGATTAAAAAACCTTTTCGTCTCAACATTCTAAACACACACACCTTTCAGAAACTGCAATTAGAAAAAAATCAAATTTTCGACCATTTTGAATGAACCAGGCGCTTAATTGTGAATTGCAGAGTACTCATGTAGGTGTAGATGCAGATGTAGATGTAAAATCTGTGTAAAATCCGAAGTGTGATTAGGGTTATTTGCTGTGCCAGTGAGGCTATAATCCGAAGTTTAACCCTGTATAGAATGATTCATTTATTTCAGTGTGAATTGCATGTTTAAATTAATTCATTACTGTCTTTATATTTATGTTGAAATTTGTTTGTCTGGAACACAGTGCACAATGATAAACACACCATCATTTAAGACTTTAACATTCAGATGTTTGCAATCCAAAGACAACTGACTGCTGAGATAAGTTTATTTCAGTTGCTAAGATAGTAAAACAATAGGAATACAATTTTTAATATAAGCGTATTTATGTAGTATTTGTGTATGGCCAGGCATTTGGTTTATTTAAGCAAGCATTGATATCGTGTGCTGGCCGTTGACTTGGGGATCCTGGAAGTGTTTGTCGAAAGTCTCCTGAGCGTATGAGTAGAGCTCCTCCCATCACTTCAGAGTTTCCTCCTAAGTCTTGTAATGTTTTGTCCATAGCTTCGAGTGATTTTCTTATGTGCCACTGTGCATTCGTCCCAGAACATAATTTTAGCTTACTTTAGAAGTTCACCCCGTCAAGATGCTCTTGGGATTTTCCATACTGGCAATTGCTGTTCGGCTATATTCTACGGTACTTGCAGGGCAGAATGGGCAGTTCGAACTCCTTCCGTAAGTGTGGCTGCAATGCCGGATGCTGTCAGTGCAAGTGCGATGTGTTGTTTAGCACTGACCTTCGCCAGCAACAGATTTATTAGAAACGTTTTCCCGGTGCCGCCTCGTGCGTACTGGAAAATAATTCCGCCAGTATTGGTCTCGATCCGGTCCATGATAACGCTGTATATTTTCTTTTGATTGTCACTGAAGAGTGGTTTGTCGTGAGCAACGTACTGAAGTAGTTAGTTGATGTTGTAGCTTTTTTCATTTGTAATTTCGAAGTTTAGCACACTGATAGCCTCTTTTCGTGGTGCTTGCATCCAATGTTGTACTAAGGTCCAGTTGTTTATTGCTGAACATTTATCTTCTAGGCGAATGAGTGTTTCTTTGAAGATGTCGTCATTGAACTCTAAGATAGTTTAGGATAAGCTTGTCGGATTTGGTACAGTATACAGTATTATCACGCCTACTCTCTCTGAAGGGATCCCAAAGCTGCTTTGGATTCGATGGATTATATGTTGTTAGAATTATGGCTAATAAGTCTTTCATTTGTTCAATTGAGACTGGGAGTGACGCTTCTTGTACTCTTAATTCCCATTAGTTGTCGTTTTCCAGTAGTCCTAGGCCTTGGCATGCTTCTCTGTCCGTCTGGCATAGGTAATCGTCAACAGTCTTGAGATCTGTGAAACTTGTTGGTATTTCGTGTAGCAACATCCAGAGATAGAAACATTCGGCGTTGTTCGGATGTACGGTGTATACTCGGCCTAGTGCGCCAGTTTTCATGATTCCTGGATGATCTTCTACCGGAATTCCTTGTTTTCGTCGCTGAAAGATTTTTCTTGTTGTGTTCCACGTACGTTAGGTAAGGACGCCGATAAATAGTAATGTTTTCGCGAATGGATCCGTTTGGACCACTTGGAAAAAAGCTGTTAATATTGTATTCTGAGGTAATTCGCTTGCAATTTTTCTGGCGATATCTTTTGTGAAGTAAACTCTCTGTCCATTCTCCAAACGTACTGCTAGATGTTGCACAGTTGATTCTCATTTGTGTATGAGAAAATCGAAAATCTGCCACGCTGCCTCGTTACTGTTGGTATCTCTTCCTGTTTGGTTCATGTCGATCTCGTCGTTTCTGTTATGTTGTTCGCTGTCTGTGTATATATGAAATACTGCCATGTCACTGCATTTATTCACATACTTACAGGCATTGTCGAATGATTTCACTGAATTGCAGTATTCTACGTTTATGTTGCTTATAACGTGTTGGAAAGTTGTGTGTTATATGGTACTTCGCACTGATTATTTATTTCCAGTTTGTCGCTGCCTCGTATTCGTATTTTCGTTGCGAAGCCACAGTTTCTGGGTGATCGTCTTTTGTATTTGGGATAGCCATCAACTCTGGTTTGTGTGTCGTCCAAATATGGCTTTGGGTATTTTTTGTACATTTTCCATCTCTCATACGTGGCGAATTGGTGTTAAATGGCCCACATGGTCCGTGAATCATGATTTTCACTACTATGTCGTACAGTTCAGAATCTTCTTGTCAGATTTTGTCGATATCCGTGGGATGAATTCTGTCACGTAGCCATATGAGACTGTGTGAGTGAGACAGTCCCCGTTTTTGCCATTTCATTGTGTACATCTAGCATCTAACGGTTCCAAAGATGTGGTATTTTGTGATGATTTCAATAAATATCATTTGTTTTTGTCGGAAAACTCGGGCCATTATGTCGTGTCGATGCATGGGGGCTTGTCCGTTTCTTAGTTGTTGTTAGATTTCTGGCCACGACAAGTTGCATGTAAATATTATGAAGAGATCAGATCGTCCATATTTTCTAATGTAGGTCATGGCAGCTTGAGTGTATTCGTGCATGAGCCTCGGACTGCCTAAGTATGATGAAAGTTAATGTCGTTAATGTTTCCATCATTTATGACTGCGTCTCGAAGGTGGATGCATTCTTCTGTGTATAGTTTATTCTGATTCAGCCTTATGTAAAGCTTCCGTTCAACTTCTATTTTTCCACACATATCTACCAGGAATTGGTGGAATAAACGGCGAGTGTTGAGAATGTGATTGTATGTTTCGTTGTCTCTGATCATTAAGCGGTAAGCATAGAATTCCTTGGAAGTGACTTTTTTGTTTGTTTCTACGCCTGTTTCAGTTTGAATTTGTTTCAGATATGATATCCCTTCTCTCGTGCAGAAATATTAATGGATATTGGAGGACATCATATGAACGGTATGTCTCTGCAATGCGTTGTGCTCCTTCCCTTGTTCGTTGTACAATTATATCACAGCTTGTGTTTTCCTTGTTCACAATTACATTGGCGACTTCGTCTATCTGAGATACTTTAAATCGACGTTTGTGTTCTTCATGTGGTCTTTTGATGGCTCGAATTATAGCTTTACAGTCATCATAAATCATTCGGTCTAATGCTGTTTTGAATATGTGAATCAGTTGATTGTATTCCTGCAAGATCCTCTGTACATCTCAGACTACTTCTCGTCTTGATCCACTGACATTTGTAAATCGTTGACCAATATCTGTTTCTTCATATCCGATGAAATATACTTGCAGAAATTTATAGTCTTCGTTGAGTAGTGGTAGTAATCATCCCACGTTGTGATAGATTTGTCCTTGGATGGAAAAAAGGTAATCGATTTAATTTCTGTCAGTGTTGATCGAAGTGACACCGAAAGAAGTCATTTGGAAGCGGCGTTATACGCTTTTATATTTCGAAGAAAGTGTTTTGATTCCCGAATTTTCCTGGTCATATAATTTAAAACTTCCCTCGGAGGTGCTTCCAGTGGTGGTAATCGAATTTTTTCATTCATGCAACAGAATCCTGGTGTTTCTCTACTGAATTTTTTCGCGTTGCAAAATTTGCAGATGTTCCATTTTTCCGATTACCATGTGGTGGTGCTTGTTATATTCTTTCGTCGGGTCGTTGTGGAATGCTTCATTTGTTAGGTTGTACCGTTTGCTTGTCCTCGTCCGCGTTTCTTGCAGGGTATTATTTTCATCGTTGCTTGAGCTGGCAGTCTTCTATTATAAGCTTGTGTCGCCATTCTTGAGTCTTGAATTCATTGCGTTGTTCTTCGATTTCTCTGCTTCTCGCCGTGCTCAATCTCGCCATTGATAACTTAAACGTGCTTCATGAACTTCGCCTGTTTCGTTTTTTCGTTGTTTTTCCTTTTTTTGTTTTCGCCGCTTTGCTTCGTAAATGGCAAGATCTCCTCCTCTTTTACGTTTGGACGTCGTCTAAAATGTAAATCAACTTTTTATTAACAAATACACTAAGTACACTTTGCACGCATTTCACATTTTGTTTTCGATTTATGTTCAGTCACTGTATCACTTTGACTGCTCACACTTCACTGTTTCTCTTTATTCACTCACTGCACTACTTTTTCAGTTCCTCCCTCCGTCACTGATAAGCAACTGACGTTCGAACCCATGACGGGTCTTGCTTTATGTACCTATACCAATACGTAGCCCCACCAGTGCCGAATTCCAGAACATATCAAAAAGGCTTCGAATGGTCCACAATGTTCCAGAACATTCCACAACATTCTAGAGTGTTCTGGAATGTTCCATAATGCTCTGGGATGTTCCGGGACGTTCCCGAACATTCTGGAATCTTCCTGAACGTTTCAGAGTATTACCGACCCTTCCAGAACATCCCGGATCATTGTGGAACATTCCGGAACATTCTGGGATGTTGTGGAATGCTCTCGAATATCCTGGAATGTTCTCTGGTATTTTCGAATGTCCTTGAATGGTCTAGAAATCTCTAGAGGGCAAAACATCCCTTCTATCTCCAAAAGCACACCTACAAGTAAAAACGGTAACCTTCATCATGGATGGGGGTAGAGGGGTACCACACCTTATAACTCCCTTGATCGTACCTGGACTTATTTCTGAGTTTTAGAGGCATGCACATTGTATATTTACTTGTATAGTATGTATTGATTATGATTATTTGGTATTTCTTGGTTATTTAGTAATGTTAACACAATATTTTCTTTAAACCTTTATATTAATGAACAGACATTCCAAAGTGGAAATTTTTTTGAAGAAATTTACATTGTTACTTTCCAGCTTACCATTAAGCAACCTGTTACAATGTACTGCGCCATGAACCAAAATATTTAGTTCTTCATTCAAGTCTGTTTGGCGTTCCTTATAAATTTTATGTAATATAGCAATTGTAGTAGGTTTATTTTGGTGGTTGAGTGTCTCTGGACGGTAAACATCTGAATGTGAGAATGTTAAGTGATGGTGTGTTTATCGTTGTACTCTGTGGGCCAGAAAAATAAATTTCCAGCAAAAATGTAAGGAAAGACATCAGTTAAATTATTTAAATATACAATTCACCTAAGGTACACACTGATATAAACGAATATTTCTGTTCACGGTTGAATTTCAGTACATAACCTCACTATCACACCCAGCAAATATTCCGCATTAGAATTCCCATTAACGCACATGTAACTGTAATGCAACTGTAATGTAACTGTGATGCTGCCAAAACGCATCACGCTGTTATCAGAAAAAGGTAACTAACAGAAAAAATTATTTCATAAACTAACTGGTTATTACAAACATCGTCCTGTGATACAGAAATAAAAGTAATTTAATTTTCTTTGTTTCATTTATTGGGTCTGCATGGGATTTCACTATATAGTCTTCATTATTTCAGTTTTGCTTTACACTGGCTTTACGTGCTTTGAGAGGAGATGTCCGTTATTGTGTGATTTTGCTTTAAATTATGATTACGTGGTGTTGTTGTGGTCTTAAGTCCCAAGACTGGTTTGATGCAGCTTTCCATACTAATCTATCTTGAACACGTCTATTTGTCTCATAATAAATACTGGCACCAATATCCTCATGTAGCTGCTTATTGTTAATTATAAAAATAATTGCAGGCCTGTCCTCTAGTAGGATCCTGTAGTAAGATGCTGTAGTAACCTGTTGGAAAGCACCCCCTGGAATGCTGTTCATGAATGGCAGCACAATAGTTCGAATCATCAGATCGATGTACAATTTTGCGATCAGTGTGCGTGGGATAAACACGAGAGTGCTCCTTGTCTCATTCGAAATCGCATGCCAGACCATAACTCCAGGTGTAGGTCCAGTGTGTCTAGCACGCAGACAGATTGGTTGAAGGTCCTCAACTGGCCACCTGCTTACCAACATACGGCCATCATAGGCAGCGAGGCAGATCCATCTTTCATCAGAAAACACACCAGACCTCCTCCCTGCCCTTCAGTGAGCTCTCGCTTGATACGACTGAAGTCGCAAATGGCGGTGTTGTAATGCCAATGAAACGCTCCCTACAGGGCGTCTGTTCGTTGTGGCACTGTGGGGCCAGCTGCTGCTCGAATTACTGCTGCAGACACAGTATCACACGAAAGTTGTGAACAAATCAATGAGGATTTGCAGAAAATAAATTCGTAGTGTAATGACTGGCAGTTATCTCCCAATATTAGTAAGTGTAACCTACTGCGTATTACAAGGCGAAAATCCCCATTAATGTACAAGTACAAAATAAATGCCCAGTCCTTGGAAACGGTAACATCCGTCAACTATCTGGGTGTGACTATTCAAAAAGATCTCAAATGGAGTCATCAAATTACACAAGTAACGGGTAAGGCGAACTCTAGATTGCGGTTTATTGGTAGAATCCTGAAGCGATGCAGTCCTTCAACAAAGGAAATAGCTTACAATACGTTAGTTCGTCCAGTCTTGGGAGTATTGTTCGTCTGTATGGGACCCTTGCCAGCTGGGTCTGATACAAGAGATTGAGAAGGTCCAAAGAAGAGCGGCAAGATTCGTGACTGGTACATTTAGCCATCGCGAGAGCGTTGCAAATCTCATGGAAAGTTTGAAGTGGGACACACTAGCAGGTAGACGGCGCGCTAAACGGAAGGGGCTGCTCACTAAATTCCGAAATCCGATCTTCACCGAAGATATAGAGCATATATTATTACCACCAACTTTCAAATTTCGCAGTGATCACCATTCAAAGATAAGGGAGCTTAGAGCTCGTACTGAGGCGTTCAGACAGTCGTTTTTTCCTAACGCGATACGCGAGTGGAACAGAGGAGGGGAAATATGACTTTGGCGCGAATTGTGCCCTCCGCCACACATCGCTTGATGGCTAGCGCAGTATATATGTGGATGTAGTACGAGGCGCCACAGCCATACGACGAACACGATGGTCTTTCCTCTCGGTAGTGCCATGTGGCCATCCGGAGCCCGGACTTCTTGCGACCTTACCTTCCCGTGATCACCGCCGCCAGTATCATGTACAATGCCTATATTCCTGCCAGGTCTTTCTGCAGTATCACAGAAGGAACAGTCAGCTCCTCGTAGCCCTATTACACGACCTCGTTAAAATCAGAGGGCAGTTGACAATGTCGTCTTTGTCGTCTTGAATGCATTCTTGACTAACATCAGCTCACTATGAAACTTCCCCTTTGATCAATTATACGTGACTGTGCTTAAACTGACACACAATATTTTGTTAGCGCAACGCAATCTGACTTTCAAAATTCCCTACAAAAGAATGGCCCTGACTAACATTAAACTATACCTTTCACAAATCACTTACCTCACAAAAATCTTCGCTGCTCAAGCTACTGCAATACAGCGAGCGCCACTACTGCCAGCTAAATAAAAGATTCAAACTATGGAAGGCACTAACTACTGATAGGGATAGTTAGCAAATGAAAGATATTAGTAGAGAACAAACAATGTATTTACCTTGATATCATCATATATAAATATAGCAGTTCATGACAAATTTCAAAACTCCGCCATCTCTCTCCCCACATCCACCACTGCTGGCGGCTCACCTCCAACTGCCCAACGCTACGCGCTGTTCACATCCAGCTGCCGCTGCCCAACACTACACTGGCAGACAACAATGCAAACTACCAACAGACTGCACACAGCACAGCCAGTGATTTTTCGTACAGAGGTGGCGTTACCAATAAAAAAACCTAAACAGCCTACTTACATAGCCCCCATGCTCCCCACAAAAAATTTTACAAATTGGTTTGGGCAGTGGCCAATACAGATTTGAAAAAAAGTTTCATAATTACAATAACAAAGAAATCAAATGCACACACTTATTGATACAATGTTGGTCAAAAGCTCAAATTTTCTCACAGTCTATAAAGACAGTCCTGATCGTTCATCACGGAAAAATAGTAATTACAGTTTTTTTTCGCAAAGTCTCATTAGTAAAAGAAATTGCACACAGAATTAGTGGATTTCCATGCAGTCTTGAAGAAGTAGTGTCCTTCCAACGGAAAGACAGTGCTGACTCTTGACATGCTGACAGGTAATTGGCCACAACAGAGCAAACCCACAGCAGAGTCATTCGAAGTTTTGAAGAATATTGGTAGGTAGGTCATCACAGAGCAGACCCACTGGAGTCCTGGTAGAGATTGTGGTATTGGTGGGCCACCAGAGGTGCAGACCCACTGCAGTCCTTGTAGAAATAATGGTATTGGTGGGCCATCTGTTGCGATTGTGCAGGTGCACATTCACCATCGAAGAGTCTTGCGGAGAATATAGCAAGTCCATAACCACCACTTATGCACTCACAAAGTTTTTGGAATTGTCCTTAGAACCAGCAATGCTGTTATCCAGTCCCTTGCTGAATTAGTAACACACGTGCAAACACTAACAGTCCCTACGTCTCACATATTGTCCATATACTATGACCAACAGAAACGTGTGCAGTGAAATGTAACTTACAAGTTACTTAATTTGATGAACTGGTGTCAATTACAATTTTATAACATAAAAATACAATAACAAAGGTACAAAATACATCATTGAAACATAATAACACAAATAACATTTGTAGATAATAGGGGCTTTACAAAAGAATAGAAATAAACATATACATCAATGTTACAGGAATTATGACATGAGTACATACATAAAAGATCGGAATAACTTTCGAAACATCAACTTCACACATGAGCATTAAAACAGAACAGAATTAATAATGTCTAAACATCTCTACAAAGTAAATAACATATTATTAGTGCCAATTATATTCGAGGATAACAGTATTCCTCATCATAGTGAATGTAGCTTAGTATTAGAAAAATTCTACAATACAAGTCTTATCAGATAAACATATAAATACAGGAAAAACATAAATACCCAAGGGTACACAAACATATAGCGGAATAATACAAAAGGAAAGGACAAGGTTTGTTTTACTGCAGTATTTTGCAAACAAAACTTTCTTTACTTCTTGGAGATCTCCCTTCATTCATCATTATTCCCAAAAAGTCCTATCTATACCTCCTTCCTGTATTCTATTCATATTTCTTTCAAAATAATTATTTCTCAGTGCACAATACTCATTTTTGCCAAATCTGTTTCTTATAGCTTCTCAATGCATTTCTTCCAATTCATCATAATTAGTTTCTTATATAGTCTACCCCCTCTTAAGCTAACTTAAATCTACTGAGCTCAGATGCTAAACTAAGGGACGAGGCAATGCAGCAGCATAAAACAATTAATATAAAAATCAATGACAAAAAATTCAAATTTGCAAAGCAAGCAGCATATAGAAATCAGCAAAGCAATTGCAATATTACAACTAATATAAGGCACTGTGCAGCAAACAAGAAAAATAAATGAGTAGTAAAACTGGATTAACAGAGAAATACAAAGTGAAATTCAGTAGCACTATGCCTGGCAAACAGCAGCAGCAAATGATATAACTAGTACCTAAACATGACAAAGCTCAAGCAGAAAAAATAGTACACTAAAGACAACAATGCATATAAGGGAAACGTCTATTCACATCTTAATGTCTATGTAATTAAAGTGGTGCACCACAAGAAGTTATTCTATTAAAAAAATTACCAAGTACTTGAAAAGAAAATTATAGATGCAGTTACTGTTATTAGTCCCTTCTTATTGTTCTCTCCATTCCAAGAGCTCCTTTTTTAAAGAATGTGGATCATAAAATAATTATTTAATAGATCTGTTGACAGAAAGTGTTCACATTAGCAAATGCATTTCATTTTATAAAAGCAATGCTGCAACACAGCTGGAAACCAGATATCAAATGAAATAAGCAACTATGAAAAGCAAAGCATAAAAATATCATTCAGTAGTCATGTGACATTTCATAAGTTAGTAGAAATTCTCTCAACTCTCATAGAAAGACGCTTGTCATAATCAGGTGTGCAGATGTAAAAATATTTCTTGTCATTTTATTAGGCATTTCAGTAAATATCATAAATTACGAGCTCCACAGTATGCTTTCAACAAGGAAATGTCAGTAGCACGGACAATGGCCTCCCCTTTTTTTTTTCTACCTGTGCCGCTGAAAGGCTAATGGCTTTTCTTTTTTTTTTTCGGGCGGCTGTCGCCCAGGTGGGTGCCCGCGCGACGCATTACGTGCAGGTGGTCACTTAACTTTCTTACGGAAATATTTACGACAACAGTTTCCGCTACAGTGACAGTCTCACATAAAAATATTTCACAGGTCAAGAATTAGCGTTGCAAATCTGTAGAAACAAAATCCTATAAATATAAGTGTCCAAAAAAATTTTCGCCGGCATTGTGATACATTCACGCATTTACACACATTTCATAACTCTTAAAGTACGATTCTTGGTTTCCAACATCCTGTTTCACAAGTCAAGAGTTCCTACCCACTATTCACTACAACTACAAAGGAAATTCTCTCTATAATTACGCGCTAGCAATAAACAAAATCTACACTAATTACACGAACTGCAAGAAAAAATCAGAAGATTCCAGTGAGGTATCCTCGGCTAAGGGTCGACATATGAAACTTCCCCTTTGATCAATTATACGTGACTGTGCTTAAACTGACACACAATACTTTGTTAGCGCAACGCAATCTGACTTTCAAAATTCCCTACAAAAGAATGGCCCTGACTAACATTAAACTATACCTTTCACAAATCACTTACCTCACAAAAATCTTTGCTGCTCAAGCTACTGCAATACAGCGAGCGCCACTACTGCCAGCTAAATAAAAGATTCAAACTATGGAAGGCACTAACTACTGATAGGGATAGTTAGCAAATGAAAGATATTAGTAGAGAACAAACAATGTATTTACCTTGATATCATCATATATAAATATAGCAGTTCATGACAAATTTCAAAACTCCGCCATCTCTCTCCCCATATCCACCACTGCTGGCGGCTCACCTCCAACTGCCCAACGCTACGCACTGTTCACATCCAGCTGCCGCTGCCCAACACTACAATGGCAGACAACAATGCAAACTACCGACAGACTGCACACAGCACAGCCAGTGATTTTTCGTACAGAGGTGGCGTTACCAATAAAAAAACCTAAACAGCCTACTTACAACTACGTCCAATCTGAAAGGGTACTAAAGCTCAAGACCATTACTGCATGTATCTAAATCAAACCTGATTTGCATCCTCATTGCGCCGCTACTAGAGCTACTCGTTCACGGCTGGCGCGAAATTTTTAATACGAGGATGAGTCTAATGAAAATCTTAAATATTATTTATTGCGCAGAAGTGGTACAAAGCTGTATCACTTTTCAATATAATCTCCCCCACGCTCAATGCAAGTCCTCCAGCGCTTGCAAAGTGCATAAATTCCCTTAGAAAAAAATTCTTTTGGTAGTCTGCGCAACCACTCATGCACCACGTGGCGTACCTCTTCATCAGAACGGAACTTCTTTCCCCCCACTGCGTCTTTCAGTGGTTCAAATATATGGAAATCACTTGGGGCAAGGTCTGGTGAGTATGGTGGATGAGGAAGACACTCAAAATGCAGGTCTGTGATTGTTGCAACTGTTGTACGGGCGGTGTGGGGCCTTGCATTGTCATGTTGCAAGAGGACAACGTCGCTTTGATTTGATTTCAGGCTACAGATGATTTTTTAGGAGATCTGTGTATGATGCACTGGCGACAGTGCTCCATCTAGGCATATAATGCTCCAAAATGACGCCTTTTTCGTCCCAAAAGAGAGTCAGCATAACCTTCCCTGCTGATGGTCCTGTCCGAAACTTCTTTGGTTTTGGTGATGAGGAATGGCGCCATTCCTTGCTCGCTCTCTTCGTCTCCGGTTGGTGGAAGTGAACCCAGGTTTCGTCTCCAGTAATGATTCTTGCAAGGAAGCCATCACCTTCTCGTTCAAAGCGCCGAAGAAGTTCTTCACAAGCATCAAAACGTCGTTCTCTCATTTCAGGAGTCAGCTGCCGTGGCACCCACCTTGCATACACTTGTGAAACTGCAGCACATTAAGCACAATGTGGTGTGCTGACCCATGACTAACCTGTAAACATGCTGCTCCAAATGGCTCTGAGCACTATGGGACTTAACAGCTATGGTCATCAGTCCCATAGAACTTAGAACTACTTAAACCTAACTAACCTAAGGACATCACACAACACCCAGTCATCACAAGGCAGAGAAAATCCCTGATTCCGCCGGGAATCGAACCCGGGGAAAAACATGCTGCAATGTCATTCAGTGTCACTCGGCGGTTTTCCTTCACTATGGCTTCAACTGCTGCAATGTTCTGTGGAGTCACAACTCGTTGTGCCTGACCTGGACGAGGAGCATCTTCCACTGAAGTCAATCCATTTGCAAACTTCCTACTCCATTCGTAGACTTGCTGCTGTGCCAAACATGCATCGCCATACTGAACCTTCATTCGTCGATGAATTTCAATAGGTTTCACACCTTCACTACGCAAAAACCGAATAACAGAACGCTGTTCATCCCTGGTGCAAGTCGTAAGTGGTGCGGCCATCTTTATACTGGTACTGCGACGGTATGTATGCATCTGCACTATGCTGCCACCTACAGGCCATTCTGCACGCTGTTTGTAGCACGCTTACCAACTTACTGGATAACGTCGCGCAATTTCGATTCGTTATTACAAATTTACGGTTTTCATTTGACACACCCTCTTTGATAACATCTTTCAGATGTAGAAACACGCCTATCAACTTTCTTTGATATCGTACAACTCTTGGGGTTGGATTTCCCCCCCCCCCCCTCAGTGTATACAGAGCTTAGTCTAAGAAAGTAGGGTTGACACTTATATGGACATTGCGAAGAAAAAGTCCATACCTCTCGTGAACGTGGGAGAGCAGCTGACTTTATACGTAATGGAAATGGAGTACCGCAGCAATATTTTCGATGTATTTATTGTTAAGACGATTAGTTTCAACGCTCCATTTGCATCATCTTCGGGTCCTACTATTAATCATATAAGTACTTCCAGTCATTAGCTTATGTATCATAAAGATCAGTGTACATTCCTGATGAATAGCAGTCCACAGCACACAGCTATTGTATAGGTCCTATGATACATGAGCCAGTTACTGGAAGCACTTGTTTGGATAAAAGTAGCACCTGAAGATGATGCAAATGTAGCTCTGAAACTAGCCATTTGAATAATAAATACTTTGAAAATACGGCTGTGGTGTTCTATGTCCATTACTAACATGGATCTGCTTGCTAGGATTATCACAGCCGCGGAAGCAGTGCACGACACTCCCGGAATTTTTCGACGTGTAAGACACTCGGTGATGCGTCGTTGTGGCGCACTGGATGCATTCGGGAGAGCGAGGGTGCACAGTCTGGAAAAAGTCTTATTGTGCAGCCAGTTCCGCAGTGAAACGGATCTGATTAACATTGCAGATTTTTTAAAATAGAGTTAGGCTTAAGTTTCGATGCAAATAATGCATATTTCACCATCGCAATAAACAAGGATGCTGATAATTTATGACGAATTAATAAGTATAATTTTACACCATGCTTTCGATCTGAAATCTCACTACATTGAGTATTTGATAGGTTGGCATTTTGAAATCTCTTCATTAAATTTGTCAGATTAGTATATTGCTTGGCTGGACACGAAGGCGCACGCTTCAAAATGGTTCAAATGGCTCTGAGCACTATGGGACTTAACATCTGAGGTCATCAGTCCCCTAGAACTTAGAACTACGTAAACCTAACTAACCTAAGTACGTCACACACATCCATGCCCGAGGCAAGATTCCAACCTGCGACTTTAGAGGTCCCGCGGTTCCAGACCGAAGCGCCTAGAACCGCTCGGCGCGCACGCTTCAAATAGCTGCACTTTCGAGGTATAGGTTGCCACATTTTCCTCCACTGCATCGTAAATCTAGTAAGGTGATGCATTGATTAGCACATTGGAACCGAATTCGGGAGGACGACGGTTCAAATCCTCGTTTGGTCATCGAGATTTAGGTTCTCCATAAATTCTCTCTAAATTGTCGGGATGTCGGGATGATTCTTTTGAAAGGGCACGGCCGATTTCCTTCCCCATTCATCCCTAATGCAAACTTGTGCTCTATTTCTAATGGCTCTGTTGTCGAAGGGAGTTAAACCCAAACTTCCTTACATTTTCTTCCGGATAGTAAAATACTGTAGTTAACTGTATGGAAAGGAATTGTTTTGTCCATCTACAATCGAGCAGCACCAGTGAAACGTTCCTTTCGAATGTATAGCTCTAGGACTGTAGTAAGGAATTTTTCATAAGTCGTGTCTGCAACTTGCCACAAGTTACATGCACAGTACCCAACTCCTATTGTTGACCCCTTTAAAAATTAGAATGCGTTTTGTTAACTAATTGCTGGTGGGGAACGATAACAGTTTTATTTTGCAACCACGCTGTGTTCCTGGCTCTCTACATGCGTTATTTTTGTTTTTATTTTATGTTTTTGTTTTTTCCTCATTCTGAGACAGTTTGTTAGTACAGTGGCGTGCGGTAAGCTCAGTTGCTACAGAAGAATGATGAAGATCAGATGGGTAGGTCATGTAATTAATGAGAGAGCACTGAACTGAATTGTGGAGAAAAGAAATGTGTGGGACGACCTGACTAGAAGAAGGAACGGTTGGTAGGACACATTCTGAGATATCAAGGGATCACCAATTAAGTACTGGAAAGAAATGTAGGGAGCAAAAATCGTAGAAGGAGACCAAAAGGCGAGTGCAATAAGCAGACTCAGAGGAATGTAGGTTGCAGTAGTTATTTGGAGATTAGGCTTGCACAGGGTAGAGTAGCGTAGAGAGCTGCATAGCTCCTCATGGAACGCAATCCAATGGAATTCCAGCAAACACGAAAGAATATATGGTGTAATGTTTACATAAAGTTTATTCTTATGATGAACACAATGTAGAATACGTATCACGACGTGTTGCACAGCAGCAAGCTGAGCCCCTGACGTCAGAGTGAACCCAACCAGCGCTCAGTTCTCCGTAATTACCATAATATATTGTGTTGAAATTGCGTTTACGAGCGCAAGCAAGATTGTTTACTGCAGTGCGAATTTTTATTAGTGACTGGCGATATAGTTCAGTGTCACGCCGTAATTATAGGCGCATTGAGGAATTTTTAAAGTAAGTTATTAAGTGAAAAATAATGGTTAGCTGCGCGATCATCAGCTATATTAATCATAGAAGACAAGTTAGTAATTAACTTCCATATATTTCCTAAAAACCAAGAGAAACGAAATTAGAGAAATGCTTCTAAACGTGCAGATTCGTTTTCAACTGAAAACGCTCGTGTCTGCTAAATGTATTTAACTGATTTGGATTATGAAAGGGATTTGAAAAGTAAACTGCTGAATATTCCATCGGAACACAAGTTGAAGACTGATGCTGTTTCAGAACTAAATCTGGCATCCACTAGCGCTGATTTATGGCATGGTGACTTTTAGGCACAAAAACGATGCTACTCTAAAGAAGTAGAAGATATTTTACTGGTCGATATATTACCAACTAATGAAGAAATTACTACTGGACAGAACGTTAAATATGAAAACAAACACTGCTGTGAAAGCGACAATTGGTGCTTATGCCAAGAGTTAGAAATTATGACTAACTAGTCATCTGAAGATATTGTAAAGGCTGCAACTTTACATTGCCTACCTTATAAAGCGTTGTCTTTTGTCAGGGACGTATTGAAATAATATCCTCTTCCTAATGAAGTCACTATTAAAAGAAGACTCAGGCACTTTAGCTTTCGACCAGGTGTTATTGATTTAAGCCTTAGCATTTTGAAAAGCCAGTAAAAGTTATTAACAAAATTTGAGAAAGATATAGTTCTTAGCTTTGATTAAATGAAAATAACAACCAGGCAGAGGAGATTATCAGAGGGCCACACAACAGTGCTCAAGTTATAGTGATCAGAGGTTCGGCGGGAAAATAGATACAGCCCATTTATTATAACCTCGACACAGTCGTTTCTAAAGACTTGTTGTTGAAACGATTCAGGTAATAGAAAATGTTGAATTTAAAGTGAGAGCATTTGTGTGTGATTTGGGGCCAACGAACAAAAAACTTAAAGGGAATCTGAGGGTTACATTTGATAATTCAGGATTCGAAAATCTATCAGATCAAAGCAGGATAGTATGGGTTTTTTGTGATTTGCCTCATGTCTTAAAATTGTTACGGAATCATCTGCTTGACAATGATTATCAACTAAAATTTGGCAATTTGCTCACAAAAGAACCGTTCATTAATTAGATGAACTTCGAAACACTTTAGATTTACAATATGCCTATAAAGTAACAATGAATCAGTAGTTATTCTCTGGTACGAAAATGCAATACTCAAGGAAAGCAGTTGAGTTGTTTTCTCTCACTGTAGGGAGAGCTATTCGTCAGAGCCTTCCCGAGTTATGTTGGTGAGGCTTTGAAGTCGTGATCAATGGATTTGATGCACTGAACACCAGAACTCCTGTTGGTGGGTACAAATTAGAAAGTACGTTTGGAAATTATTTACCAGAACGACATAACGCGTTAGAAGAACTCTCGCAATGAGAGTAATAAGAAGAAATGAAGAGGGAGAGAAAAATGAGCAAGAAATAATTGACCAATGAATTTGTCTTATACCAAAAACAAATGCGAAAACAGAAATGATTAAACCCAAAAAAGAACCTACTGATGATTTTCTTTTTTCGATAAAGGGTTTTTGTTGTCTAGTTCTTTGTTCAAGGAGTTAACACTAGAAGGCTACAGTACGCCATGTCTTCAATATGCAATCGAGATAATCTTGAGAACTACTTTTCCAAAATAAAGAGGACTGGGGAGATTCTATGACCATCCTTTACCTATCATCGCCTCCCAGAGAACTAAGTCTTTGATCTTGAGCCATTATGCAGGCGAAATCCTGTCAGGTAATACAGGCAAGAATAACAAATAATTTGGCGCTTTAAGAGCTAACGTATTGGCAGGAACTCGAGATACGACCGTAGAACAGTAATTTTCCGAGAATCAAGACGCTTATTGCCTACAGGAAAGTGAATGCGATAACAAGGAAGCTGAAGAGAATGTTTCAGAGGTGATGGAAATTTTTGAGAATTGTACCAAATACGAAGGAAAAATGTTTCAGATTTGAAGGAAAATGTTGAGCTGTTAGAGATGATTGCAGGATATTTTATTTATAGAGTTAAACCCAAACATCCCGAATTAGCACATCTGTATGGCAAATCACGTAAATGTTTCCGGAAAGAATTGGCTTCAAACAATTTCAAGTTTAATGAAGCCAACCGAAAGTTTCAAGGAATTCATTTTAAAAAAGGAGATAATTGCAACAATCCCGCGGGAGTTTTATTGATCGTCACCCAAGAATTTTTATAAGGTTATAGGATATTGCAGATGAGAAGTGCCCAGGAATGGAGGATTTTTCGTAAGGAGACACATTTTCGTCAGAATGAAAGGTATCAACAAAAAAAAAGTGCGAGGGTAATAAGCGAACTGAGAGTGGACGAAGGCAGAAACTGAAAAAAATGAAAAAAAGTTATAGCAAAACTTCGCTGAATAGAAAAAGAAAACCTGTCAATACAGTTAGAGAGTTAAGCTGACAGTATAGGGTGTTCCTCTGCGCTACAGGTCTATGTGATCTAAGCCTGTGAAAGCCTTTTTCCCCAGAAAAAAAGCAGTGCCCTCCGAGATGGTAAATGTAAATGTCATGTGACTACGGCCTCCCGTCAGGTAGACCATTCGCCGGATGCAAGTCTTTCCATTTGACGCCACTTAGGCGGCTTGAGCGTCGATGGGGATGAAATTATGATGATTAGGCCAACGCAACACCCAGTACCTGAGCGGAGAAAATCTCCGACCCAGCCGGGAATCGAACCCAGGCCCTTAGGATTGAAATTCTGTCGCGCTGACAATTTTGTTCGTTGCTCATCGTTGTGTTTGGTAGTTGCGGGCGTCACATGACATACGGTCAAGTTCTCTTGTTAATCCTTCCACTCAGTTTTTTATTACAGAGGCCAACCAGCTCTCTGACCGAACACGCTGAGCTACCGTGCCGGCTATCACTCAGCTTCTGGGGGCGGACTCCAAGATGGTGAATTGATACATCCACAGAAGGAGATTTCACTCGTCGCCAACCTCAATTATTTACAGTGTGCTGAGAGAAACACTATGAGAGGAGAAGCTGAAACACTAATAATAGTTAGTGACAAGAACATACACGTTTGTTGATGAATACTCAACTTTGTACAATCCAGCTCAGGCAGCAGGTCCAGAAGTTCAATTACTATTCCAGAAGCTAAGGCTGAATGGAAAAATGTTCTTGTCCCACTTGAATGTTCCCTGAAGATGGGGTACGTCTGGCGGATTTGTAAAAATTATGAATTTCAACTCTATTAGTCCTTAGTTTTTGTGGTTACCGAATTGATTGTTCGCATTCCGTATGACATTTCACACCTATGAGAGCGGATGGTGGTTCGAAGGTGAGTAATGTAAAGCATAATTCTGGAATGCATCGAGAAATTTCAAATAAACTTGATACACTTATGACTTACTCTCTGGAAAGAGATAATTTGGGACTCGGATGGCCATGGATGGACTTGTGGAGAAGCGGAGAAAGCTCTTTCATACTTAAGCATAACTGCGGAATGGGGGAAGTTGGTCCTAATGTCAACTAAACTTTGTAAAAATATGGCTTACTGACTAGACAAAAGTACATTACGGATAAGGCACTTCTGTTGTTGTTGATGAGGTCTTCAGTCCTGAGACTGGTTTGATGCAGCTCTCCATGCTGCTCTATCCTGTGCAAGCTTCTTCATCTCCCAGTACCTACTGCAGCCTACATCCTTCTGAATCTGCTTAGTGTATTCATCTCTTGGTCTCCCTCTACGATTTTTACCCTCCACGCTGCCCTCCAGTACTAAATTGGTGATCCCTTGATGCCTCAGAACATGTCCTACCAACCGATCCCTACTTCTAGTCAAGTTGTGCCACAAACTCCTCTTCTCCCCAATTCTATTCAATACCTCCTCATTAGTTATGTGATCTACCCATCTAATCTTCAGCATTCTTCTGTAGCACCACATTTCGAAAGCTTCTATTCTCTTCTTGTCTAAACTATTTATCGTCCACGTTTCACTTCCATACATGGCTACACTCCATACAAATACTTTCAGAAACGACTTCGGCCGGCCGGAGTGGCCGAGCGGCTAAAGGCGCTACAGTCAGGAACCGCACGACCGCAACGGTCGCAGGTTCGAATCCTGCCTCGGGCATTGATGTGTGTGATGTCCTTAGGTTGGTTAGGTTTAAGTAGTTCTAAGTTCTAGGGGACTTATGACCACAGCAGTTGAGTCCCATAGTGCTCAGAGCCATTTGAATCATTTGAAACGACTTCCTGACACTTAAATCAATACTCGATGTTAACAAATTTCTCTTCTTCAGAAACGCTTTCCTTGCCATTGCCAGTCTACATTTTATATCCTCTCTACTTCGACCATCATCAGTTATTTTGCTCCCCAAATAGCAAAACTCCTTTACTACTTTAAGTGTCTCATTTCCTAATCTAATTCCCTCAGCATCACCCGACTTAATTCGACTACATTCCATTGTCCTCGTTTTGCTTTTGTTGATGTTTATCTTATACCCTCCTTTCAAGACACTGGCCATTGCGTTCAACTGCTCTTTCAAGTCCTTAGCTGTCTCTGACAGAATTACAATGTCATCGGCGAACCTCAAAGTTTTTATTTCTTCTCCATGGATTTTAATACCTACTCCGAACTTTTCCTTTGTTTCCATTACTGCTTGCTCAATATACAGATTGAATAGCATCGGGGAGAGGCTACAACCCTGTCTCACTCCCTTCCCAACCACGGCCTCCTTTTCATGTCCCTCGACTCTAATAACTGCCATCTGCTTTCTGTACAAATTGTAAATAGCCTTTCGCTCCCTGTATTTTACCCCTGCCACCTTCAGAATTTGAAAGAGAGTATTCAACTCAACATTGTCAAAAGCTTTCTCTAAGTCTACAAATGCTAGAAACGTAGGTTTGCCTTTCCTCAATCTTTCCTCCAAGATAAGTCGTAGGGTCAGTATTGGCTCACGTGTTCCTACATTTCTACGGAATCCAAACTGATCTTTCCCGAGGTCGGCTTCTACCAGTTTTTCCATTCGTCTGTAAAGAATTCGCGTTAGTATTTTGCAGCTGTGACTTATTAAACTGATAGTTCGGTAATTTTCACATCTGTCAACACCTGCTATCTTTGGGATTGGAATTATTATATTCTTCTTGAAGTCTGAAGGAATTTTGCCTGTCTCATACATCTTGCTCACCAGATGGTAGAGTTTTGTCAGGACTGGCTCTCCCAAGGCTTTCAGTAGTTATAATGGAATGTTGTCCACTCCCAGGGCCTTGTTTCGACTTCGGTCTTTCAGTGCTCTGTCAAACTCTTCAAGCAATATTGTATCTCCCATTTCATCTTCATCTACGTCCTCCTCCATTTCCATAATATTGTCCTCAATAACATCGCCCCTATATAGAATCTCTATATACCCCTTCCATCTTCGTGCTTTCCCTTCTTTGCTTAGAATTGGGTTTCCATCTGAGCTCTTGATATTCATGCAAGTCGTTCTCTTTTCTCCAAAGGTCTCTTTAATTTTCCTGTAGGCAGTATCTATCTTACCCCTCGTGAGATAAGCCTCTACATCCGTACATTTGTCCTCTAGCCATCCCTGCTTAGCCATTTTGTGCTTCCTGTCGATCTCATTTTTGAGACATTTGTGTTCTTTTTTGCCTGCTTCACTTACTGCATTTTTGTATTTTCTCCTTTCATCAATTAAATTCAGTATCTCTTCCGTTGCCCAAGGATTTCTACTAGCCCTCGTCTTTTACTTACTTGATCCTCTGCTGCCTTCACTATTTCATCCCTCAAAGCTACCCATTCTTCTTCTACTGTATTTATTTCTTCCATTCCTGTCAATTGTTCCCTAATGCTCTCTTTGAAACACTGTACAACCTCTGATTCTTTCAGTTTATCCAGGTCCCATCTCCTTAAATTCCCACCCTTTTGCAGTTTCTTCAGTTTTAATCTACAGTTCATAACCAATAGATTGTGGTCAGACTCCACATCTGCCCTTGGAAATGTCTTACAATTTAAAATCTGGTTCCTAAATCTCTGTCTTACCATTAGATAATCTATCTGAAACCTTCTAGTATCTCCAGGGTTCTTCCATGTATACAGCTTTCTTTCATAATTCTTGAACCAAGTGTTAGCTATGATTAAGTTATGCTCTGTGCAAAATTCTACCAGGCGGCTTCCTCTTTCATTTCTTAGCCCCAATCCATATTCACCTACTACGTTTCCTTCTCTTCCTTTTCCTACTGTCGAATTCCAGTCACCCATGACTATTAAATTTTCGTCTCCCTTCACTACCTGAATAATTTCTTTTATCTCATCATACATTTCATTAATTTCTTCATCATCTGCAGAGCTAGTTGGCATATAAACTTGTACTATTGTAGTAGGCGTGGGCTTCGTGTCTATCTTGGTCACAATAAGGCGTTCACTATGCTGTTTGTAGTAGCTTACCCGCACTCCTATTTTTTATTCATTATTAAACCTACTCCTGCATTACCCCTATTTGATTTTGTATTTATAACCCTGTATTCACCTGACCAAAAGTCTTGTTCCTCCTGCACCGACCTTCACTAATTCCCACTGTATCTAACTTTAACCTATACATTTCCCTTTTTAAATATTCTAACCTACCTGCCCGATTAAGGGATCTGACATTCCACGCTCCGATCCGTAGAACGCCAGTTTCCTTTCTCCTGATAACAACGTCCTCTTGAGTAGTCCCCGCCCGGAGATCGGAATGGAATATTTTACCCAAGAGGACGCCATCATCATTTAATCATACAGTAAAGCTGCATGCCCTCGGGAAAAATTACGGCCGTAGTTTCCCCTTGCTTTCAGCCGCTCGCAGTAAAACAGCAAAACCGTTTTGGTTAGTGTTACAGGGCCAGATCAGTCAATCATCCAGACTGTTGCCCCTGCAACTACTGAAAAGGCTGCTGCCCCTCTTCAGGAACCACACGTTTGTCTGGCCTCTCAACAGATACCTCTCCATTGTGGTTGCACCTACGGTACGGCTATCTGTATCGTTGAGGCACGCAAGCCTCCCCACCAACGGCAAGGTCCATGGTTCATGGCGGTCACTTCTAGCAGTCGTATTTGTGGGGTGACGAAGTGATGACATGTAATCAAACATCTAGAAAGCCTGATGAATTTCAGGCAAACTTGGTGCATCTAGATCTGTGCCTGCTGCTTCGCTGGCATAGACTGTATGGTGCGCGCACTTTTTTTGTTTTTGTTTTTTCTTAAATCGAATTTTCATGTTGTCCACAAATTGCAACTTGTTCGAAACTTTTCACAGTAAAAAAGGTCATAGAAGCATGGTCTTTGCCACATGTGTTTCTGACCAAAAAGCAATTGTGTTAGCTGGAATGTGAGGTCTTCGTTAATCCTGCCATTTGAGTTCTTCAGTGATATTTCCATATAAAATCTTTCATCCCCTAACACATATTTCTTTAGAATTCAAAAGCCAGTTTTCATAGATTTAGATTTTAAAATGTTTTAATATAACGAAATATTATCAAAAATTTCCGTACCACATTTCACTGCCTACAGGGTTGAATTTCCGAAAAACATTGAAACACGAATTTTTTTATTTCCAACCGAGAAGCCAAGTACAAATTTTCAGAGATTTAGATTCAAAAATCCTTTGGTCTGAAATATATCCATAGAAACCATTGTGTTATTTCTAACGGAGAAGTCATATACTACTTTCATAGACGTAGCTTTCAGAATGTTTTACTAGTTCTTTAATAAAGATTTATTTTCAAAAAAAGCCTTTACCAAAATTTCATCCCTATACCCGTTAAATTTCCAAAATGCTGAAACGCGTTTATCTTTATTTCTGGCGGAGAAATCAAATACCAATGTTCGTAGTTCTCGCTTCAAAATGGACTCAATAGCGACATATTTTCAGAAAACCTATAGTTTCCTGTTTCACTCCATTTGGGGTGGAATTTCGAAAAATCTCTTTTTAAACGATGCCTACAGTATAAGATAAAACACCCTCGCCAAATTTGAAGTTACTGTACTTAGCGATTTGGTCCCAGCGACGATTAGTCAGTCATTCAGGACATTTCCTTTTACTCACAGAGATTATCAGGAAAAGAATACTGGCGCGTTGACACCCGTAGGGGCGTACGTGTGGGAGTGAAGGGTGTGACATGTGAAAATAATCCAAAACGAACGAAATTATTGTCGAGTCCATAGTTTACGGGCTTGCGTGAAATCTTTGGTTGTCATGGAGATAACGGTATCTCGTATTCTGTCAAGAGACAAGACAAGAGTCACAATATCCACCAATGAAACTTCAATAACTTTGCAATAAGAGACTTAAAGATAGAAGAACACCAAGCTCATTTCTTACATTAGCAATCTTTTGTCAAATTTATGAGCAATGGCAGTTGAAAAATAGGAACTATTTTCTATTATACAGCGTAACAGCAGTATTACTAACATAAATGTTTGGTTGGTTACAGGAAACATCGTCTGCTGAAGAATCGGAGAATATTTCTGTGCTTCGAGGGAAAGACTGGCATAATACAAAATTTTTAAATTACCATAGTTCAGATAGTGGTTCTGTGGAGAATACGAAAAGTGTGTCTGTTAAAGATGAATCTACTGCTGAGAAAGAAGATTTGTCTATGAATGCAGGTGAACAAGATGATACAATGAGTGAAGCAGAAAATATGGAAGATATCCAGAGTCAGCATCAGGAGCAGAGACTGATTAACACAGGAAAGGAATCCACAAAACTGAAGGACATATTTACAGGCAATAGCCAGAGTCAACACAGGCAAGGAATAAACACTACACCTGGAAGTATAATGGGTCAGAAGAGGAGAGTAATGTACGATGATCGATATAGCAGAGATGTCCAGAAACCACACTGGTACATAGATTCAGGAGAGTATTATGATGAGGATAATGTTTTTGAGAAGATTACTGGTATATCAAATAAAATTGACAATAATTTCTACTACAAACAGCCAGTAGCACTGCCATATTATCGTAAGTCTTATAAAGGTTTATCTACCACAAAAGAAGATTATTTAGATGGTGACATATATAATGAGCATTTACTGCTTGGCAGTAGGCACATGAAGAAACCTGCACCTGTACCTGTTAGCAAGACTCCTACTTACTCAGTAATTTACCTTTTTCCTGTCAATGGCTATGAAGTTAAAAGTATTCAAGAGCATCCTTTGCTGTACAGAGTTCAGTTACACAATGATCATCACTATCATCCCCTGAAAAATGCTAAATATGTTTCTTACACTCAGGGCACGGAAGACGAGCTGGGTGAAAAACTGGCTCCACTAACTGATGGCTCTCTTCTAGAGAAAGACATTTATTATAAGAGACACGCCAGTATAGATGAACCAGAAAGATTTGAGCTCATTAAAGCTCACCAAAATGTGTTCCATCAATGGTTACCTGTAAACCATAATTCTATGAAGACTAGTTTTGGATTTGAAGACGAAATTACATCACATGAAACACTAGAGAGGTATGATCCCAACAATTTTGTGAAAGAGAAAAACGTCATACATTTTGCAGCAGAAAACATTAATGAGGACAGTCAAAGTAAGAAACTGTTCTCAGGTCCATGGTATGAACCATTTTATAGTAATAACAAAAGAATACATTCAGATTCTTTAGTAGTGAAGACTGCGTCACAACCAATACACGGTTCAGAAGCCAAAAAATACACTCCATTTGCTACAGCAGAAGATATTTACAAAACCAATCATTACTTGCTTGACAAATATCATAACAGTGGAAAATACAAATGCTTTTGTTACAAAGATGTTGATGAAGCTGGTCTTTTTAAGTATTATGACAGTTACACGACAAATAAAGATGAATATGACACCATGTATAGGCCTCCAAAGCCTTACCTATTCCTTCAAGAACAGGACAAATTACACAATGATTTGACAGAGAGTGATGAAGTGACTGTATATGACACATCAGCTGAAATTCAACATGATTCAAAAATAAAATTCTATCCATATGTTTATGAAGAGGATAAAGTTGTTGATTACACTGATAAACAAGACCATACTAAAGTTATTCATGAGGCTGGTTTGAAGAGTGATACCCTTGATGATCAAAGCATCAATATTCATCAAACAGAAATGGACTCACACCTTGCAACGTTTGATTCAAACATACCTAAAGTAAGAGAGGAAATAATAGAGGAAGCAGCACATAAGTCTGTTCATAAGTTTCATTCCCAGTCTGCTGACAGTATAGAGAAGGGCAAATTTTTCAGTAATGATGAGAATCATGGCCATACAGAATTTATTGAAAAGGATCTATTGGAGGATACTACTCTAAATGACAAAGTAATTAAGCTCCAGGAAACGGACACAGTTATGTTAGATCAACCTAAAATAAATGAGGAAATAATAGAGGCTGTAGGACAGAAGTCTGTTCATGAATATCATCCTCATAATACTTACAGCCTGGAAGAGGAAAATTTTTTTGGTTCTACTGGAAACCATGATCCCACAGGCATTATTGAAAAAGATAATTTAAATATTGGTACCCTCAATGACAGAATAATTAAGCTTCATGAGATGAATACAGTAGTTAATGAGGAACCTACAAAAGATGAGGAAATAATAGAGAAATTAGTAGATTCAGAGGGAAGGTACCATTCCCACGACATTAATGGTCCTATAGAAGATAGCATGACTGATTACAAAGGATATAATGAATACATGAAAGTTACTAATAAAGAAAATGTGGAGGCTGGTACTCTAAATCACCACATAATTAAGCTCCCTACAGTAAGCGAAATTATTTCTTACAAACCTATGATAACTGAAGAAATAGTAGAGAAAGCAGTAGATTCAGCAGTAAAATTCGACCAAGCTATTAAGTTCAATGAAGAAGAAGCCTTTGCATCTAAAAGACCTATATTAGATGAAGAAATAATGGAGGAAGTGGCAGATACAGGAATTAAGTACCATCCTCACTATGATTATGCTTTTGAAGAAGAGAAATTTTTTGATTACACTGGAGACCACTATCATGCAGGAGTTACTAAAAATGATCATGTAATAACTGGCACATTTCATGAACAGATAATTAAGCCCCAAGAAACAGAAAAAGTTATAGACTTTCCCTCCATTGTTTTAAATAAATCTATGGTAAATGAAAAAAATTTAGAAGAAGTAGAAGGTAATTCTCCTCAAAAATATCATCCCCATTATATTCAAGACAAGGAAAAGAAAGAAATATTTGTTGACACTGAAAATCGTGACTACACAGAAGTTCTCAAAACTAAATCTGATAGTGTCAGTAATCAAATAACGCAATTTCATGAAACAGAACTGCCTTCAAAGAGTGGCCATACCATTTCACATGGATATAGGGTGACTGAGGAAATAGAGGATATTCCTCAAAAAGGAAGTTATTTGATTCCTGGACCTTATGAAGAGAAATCCGAAATCAGCTTATCCAAACACAAAGGAGATTTAAAATTTGAAACGGAATATGACTCCACAATAACACAAGCTGCTCTGTTGAATCAGGAAGACATTACAGATGACATTCCTCAGAGTGAAACATATGAAATTAGTGGTGACATCCCTTACACCCGCCCATTCTTACTTAAGGAAGTAAGTGAATATGATGAAGTGAAACTTTTGGATGAGGACAGTGATGAAGTTGATGCTGATATTGATTTTCCATCCTTCTATAAAACAGAAGAAAATCATGTGGAAATAGGACATCGCCTTGACAAATTTGCAAAGGCTGAAGGTAGTGCTGTAATAACAGATCAGATTTTGGAGGAAGCTGATCCTGTAATAGTACCAGAAAACATTGATAATGAAGTCATAGAAGAAAATAAAATTGTAGAGGACTTAGATTCTGCAGTGTTACTAGAAAACACTCATGATAAGCAATTGATAGAGGACAATATTGCAATGAACTCTGATGTGGGGCATGACACCAAATATTTAAAAAATAATGGTGGTTTTCAAGATTTACCAACTGAATCTACAGTTTTTGATTCAAATGTTGTAAGTGCAGTACAGTACAAAACAGAAGATATACTGTCCATGTTCAATGAAGAAATGAATTATGAAGTTGACCATGCAAAACACATTTATGAAGAAAAAACCGGCATTCCACATCCATCACCTTATGGATATAATGAAGGATTTGTATGGAACTATGCAGGCAGTAAAACTTACAATCAACATCTAACAGAAGCTGATGATCTCCAAAAAAAGGAATTAATGTCTGCAGCTGTAGCCAAATATGACACCCATTATGAGAGTGAGGCCCCTTTTATAAATAAAGAAAATTTCAAAGTAACACTAACGGATGCTGATCCTGGCATACAAGATACTTCTGTACCGTTCTCAGAAAAATATGGGCCTATAACAAAGTACTTCCCTTTGCCTGATCATAAGGCAATGCAACACCATTTTCATACAAAAGAACCAATGAATTATGAATATCAATATTCAGAAAACAAATACCATAATGACCAATTCTTTGTAGATGAAGAAAGCAGAGAAATCCAACAAGCAAGGGAGAATTATGATGTCAAGAAAAATATAGAATCAAAGGAAGCCAAATTTTCCGTGGACCATTCCAAAGCTGCTTCAAGACCTTGCACAGGACACAAATGTCTTCCATTTTATATCTCACTGTATCATCCATATCGCACTGGTTATGTGCCTCACTGGCAAGCAACACAAGGAACAAAAGTCTTGAGTGATTTGTACACTGTTCCTACTAGAAGTAACTTCTTCATCACTACACCTGGTGTGAAGAAATACCCATGGCAGTTTCACAGACTTCCAAGATTTTAGACTAAGGGACTGTGTTTACCTCCTTCTTGTTTTTATGAAGTAATTTATTTTTGATACTTGTACAAAAATATTGTGTTAAGTGAGATATGTAAATAACTAACATAAATTATTGTTTTTTATTATTTATTTGTGTTTTACTGAGTTAAATATTTTATGATAATTATTGGGAGCGTATTCTTTGTGTTGGTCAACTCTAAAGATGAGGTTCATAATCCCATCTTATAATGTCAGATCAACAGTAGCTATAGTTGAAATATGACAATGCATCAAAAATCCTGTGTTTTGGATTGTCACTATACATTAATTGTGTATTGAATTGTATTGAGTGCAAAGATTAATTTTAACATTGCTTATTGTCATTTAAATGTCATACAATAAGGAAAGACTGCCATTTTTTTCTTAATTAGTTGAATGTAGATCCATCTGTTCATATTCATGGGTGCTGCAGATGTAATCATTCAGCTAACAGTGAACCTCTACAGTTTTGTTTAATAAACACAATCACATTTTTGATGGCATTAGACCAAGTATGTGAAATGCAGCTTTGTAAATAAATGTCGTAAACTGTTATCTCACATTGTCTCTATTTCACTTTAATATTCTGCCCTATTTCTGCTGAAGTACTCTTCAGTAATTTGCAGAAAGTTTTGCAGAACATAGCTTCAAGAATACAAATAAAATATATGAACGAAATTGACAGTTTCAGTTGTTGTAGATTAATATTCTTCAGAAGTCAACTGCTTGCATAAAGAAAATAATAAAAGGAGTTATGAAGCAGCTCTTAATATGGATATCAGTTACCATTACAGACAACACTGCTGGTACTGGTTCTCTACTCTGTTCTCTTGTAATACAAAAATACCTTGACTGCAGCATCTATTAGCTAATTAAACACTATAATGATTATGAATGGGTATGTAACAGTAAAGTAAATCAGGAAGAAGAAACCTGCATACAAATTATAGGACATTACGAAAAATAATTCTTTAGAGAACGTAATTTGAGAAAACCTGTTAAAGCGACAGCACCAGTGGTGGCTTGTGAGTATGCATTCTGGATGTTCACAAACTTTTAGATGCAGACAAATATGTTGTTGTTGTTGTTGTGGTCTTCAGTCCTGAGACTGGTTTGATGCAGCTCTCCCTGTTACTATATCCTGTGCAAGCTTCTTCATCTCCCAGTACCCACTGCAACCTATATACTTCTGAATCTGCTTAGTGTATTCATCTCTTGGTCTCCCTCTACGATTTTTACCCTCCAAACTGCCCTCTAATACTAAATTGGTGATCCCTTGATGCCTCAGTACATGTCCTACCAATCAATCCCTTCTTCTAGTGAAGTTGTGCCACAAACTCCTCTTCTCCCCAATTCTATTCAATACTTCCTCGTTAGTTATGTGATTTACTCATCTAATCTTCAGCATTCTTCTGTAGCACAACATTTTGAAAGATTGAATTTCCTTCTTGTCCAAAAAATCAATACTCGATGTTAACAAATTTCTCTTATTCAGAAAAGCTTTCCTTGCCATTGCCAGTCTACATTTTATATCCTCTCTACTTTGACCACCATTAGTTATTTTGCTCCCCCAAATAGCAAAACCCCTTTACTACTTTAAGTGTCTCATTTCCTAATCTAATTCTCTCAGCATTACCTGACTTAATTCGACTACATTCTGTTATCCAAGTTTTGCTTTTGTTGATGTTCTTCTTATATTCTCCTTTCAAGACACTGTCCATTTCATTCAACTGCTCTTCCAAGTCCTTTGCAGTCTCTGACAGAATTACAATGTCATCAGTGAACCTCAAAGTTTTTATTTCTAATGGATTTTAATGCCTACTCCGAATATTTCTTTTGTTTCCTTTACTGCTTGCTCAGTATACAGATTGAATAACATCAGGGAGAGGCTGCAAACCTGTCTCACTCCCTTCCCAACCACTGCTTACCTTTCGTGTTCCTCGACTCTTATAACTGCCATCTGGTTTCTGTACAAATTGTAAATAGCCTTTCGCTCCCTGTATTTTACCCCTGCCACCTTCAGAATTTGAAAGAGACTATTCCAGCCAACATTGTCAAAAGCTTTCTCTAAGTCTACAAATGCTAGAAACATAGGTTTGTCTCCTTAATCTATCTTCTAAGATAAGTCATAGGGTCAGTATTGCCTCATGTGTTCCAATATTTCTGTGGAATCCAAACTGATCTTCCCTGAGGTCGGCATCTACCAGTTTTTCCATTTGTCTGTAAAGAATTCATGTTAGTATTTTGCAGCTGTGACTTATTTATCTGATAGTTCGGTAATTTTCACATCTGTCAACACCTGCTTTCTTTGGGATTGGAATTATCATATTCTTCTTGAAGTCTGAGGGTATTTCGCCTGTCTCATACATCTAGCTCACCAGATGGTAGGGTTTTGTCAGGACTGGCTCTCCCAAGGCTGTCAGTAGTTCTAATGGAATGTTGTCTACTCCTGGGGCATTGTTTCGACTCAGGTCTTTCAGTGCTCTGTCAAACTCTTCACACAGTATCATGTCTCCCATTTCATCTACATCTACATGCTCTTCCATTTCCATAATGTTGTCCTCAAGTACATCACCCTTGTATAGACCATCTATATACTCCTTCCACCTTTCTGCTTTCCCTTCTTTGCTTAGAACTGGGTTTCCATCTGAGCTCTTGAGTGGTTCTCTTTTCTCCGAAGGTCTCTTTTATTTTCCTGTAGGCAGTATCTATCTTACCCCTCGTGAGATAAGCCTCTACATCTGTGCATTTGTCCTCTAGCCATGCCTGCTTAGTCATTTTGCGCTTCCTGTCGATCCCATTTTTGAGACGTTTGTGTTCCTTTTTGGCCGCTTCACTTACTGCATTTTTGTATTTTCTCCTTTCATCAATTAAATTCAATATTTCTTCTGTTACCCAAGGATTTCTACTAGTCCTCGTCTTTTTTCCTACTTGATCTTCTGCTGCCTTCACTATTTCATCCCTCAAAGCTACCCATTCTTCTTCTACTGTATTTATTTCTTCCATTCCTGTCAATTGTTTCCTTATGCTCTCCCTGAAACTCTGCACAGCCTCTGGTTTAGTCAGTTTATCCAGGTCCCATCTCCTTAAATTCCCACCTTTTTGCAGTTTCTTCAGTTTTAATCTACAGTTCATAACCAATAGACTCAGACTCCACATCTGCCCAATTTAAAATCTGGTTCCTAAATCTCTGTCTTACCATTATATAATCTATCTGATACCTTCTAGTATCTCCAGGCTTCTTCCATGTATACAACCTTCTTTCATGATTCTTGAACCAAGTGTTAGCTATGATTAAGTTATGCTCTGTGCAAAATTCTACCAGGCGGCCTCCTCTTTCATTTCTTACCCCCAATCCATATTCACCTACTACGTTTCCTTGTCTCCCTTTTCCTACTATCCAATTCCAGTCACCCTTGACTATTAAATTTTTATCTCCCTTCACTATCTGAATAATTTCTTTTATCTCGTCATATATTTCATCAATTTCTTCATCATCTGCAGAGCTAGTTGGCATATAAACTTGTACTACTGTGGTAGGCATGGGCTTCTTGTCCATCTTGGCAACAATAATGCGTTAACTATGCTGTTTGTAGTAGCTTACCCGCACTCCTATTTTTTATTCATTATTAAACCTACTCCTGCATTACCCCTATTTGATTTTGTATTGATAACCCTGTATTCACCTGATCAAAATTCTTGTTCCTCCTGCCACCAAACTTCACTAATTCCCTCTATATCTAACTTTAACCTATCCATTTCCCTTTTTAAATATTCTAACCTACCTGCCCAATTAAGTGATCTGACATTCCATGCACCGATCCCCAGAATGCCAGTTTTCTTTCTCCTGGGAATGACATCCTCCTTAGTAGTCACCGCCCAGAGATCCGAGTGGGTGACTATTTTACCTCCGGAATATTTTACCCAAGAGGATGCCATCATCATTTAATCATGCAGTAAAGTTGCATGCCCTTGGGAAAAATTACGGCTGTAGTTTCCCCCTGCTTTCAGCCGTTCACAGTACCAGCACAGCAAGGCCGTTTTGGTTAGTTTTACAAGGCCAGATCAGTCAGTCATCCAGACTGTTGGCCCTGCAACTACTGAAAAGGCTGCTGCCCCCCTTCAGGAACCACACGTTTGTCTGGCCTCTCAACAGGTACCTCTCCATTGTGGTTGCACCTACGGTACGGCTATCTGTTTCGCTGAGGCACACAAGCCTCCCCACCAACAGCAAGGTCCATGGTTCAGTGGTGGCGAGGGGGGGGGGGGGGGGGGGGGGAGAGGGCAGATAAGTATAAGAGAGTGAAATTAATAGCATTTGCTGTATAACAGCTATGCTTATCAACATATTTACACAATTACAGCCACTGCCTATATTAATAATAATATGGATAACTTGTCTGAATAAAGAAATAATTTTTTTTGCGAACCTTGCTGTTTTGTACGTAAGTAATTACAGTTTAGGGCAAGAAAGAAATAATGTTTAAGTTTTCACTATTCTTTTTTTGCATTTTTGTGTAAGTGAGAGCTTTGTGCTTTTCAATTTTTTTGGACAAATATAAAAGTTCCCTAGCACACGTACAGGGTGTACATAAAGTCTGGGAACACTTTCAATTATTTATTGCACAAGAACCAAACATTGTACAGATGTCATAGATATTTCATTTTGAAGAGAAACCCCGAAATGTTTTTTTTTTGTGTACCACCACAGTGTAGGCTTGGAATTTGATGACAGTCAGTGCTAGTCGCTTACATGGGAGGTTCATGTTTGGAGCGAGCTTTTTCATAAAATGGCTTCCACCAGATCTCACTCCATGTGACTTTTTTCTGTGTGGACACATTAAAGAGCTGGTGTTTGTACTGCCTCTACCACATGATGTAGCAGAGCTCTGGGAGAGAATATGGGAAGCAACTGCCACATTCGACAATGCCATACTGGGACGGGTATGGCAAGAATTCAATTATCATATTGATATCTGGCGGGTCATTCATGGTTCGCATATAAAATACTTGTAAAAAAAACCTTCAAAGTTTCTCTTCAAAATGCAGTGTGTATGATATCTGTACAGTGTTTAGTTCTTGTGCGATAAATAATTGAAAGTGTTCATGGACTTTATGTACACATTGTATTAGGTAAAGAATTAACTTCCAGGTTGAAAATCAGATATTCTTACACTGTACCCATGCAGCAACTTACACTTGTTGTAAACAATTTTGTTAAATGTTCATTAGTAGTCATGATTATTTTATTTTGTCACTTCCTCAGTCAGAGTGTCTAGTCTGGGAGACCCTAGTTGCTTTGCAGCTAACTTTTCCTACAAATTTTCTTTTCTGTTAACTCTTAAAACAGATTCAACAGAATTCATGCTGACAATGCACACGAATGCCGATTCCTGCACAGTAAAAAAACAACTCCATACACTAACTGCTGTTAGTGAAAATGATTAAATTCAAGCAGTAATATCTATCAACATGCTCACCTGACGAGAATACAAATGAGGTGCTGTGAACCACAAGGGCCAAAAGCACAGCGTCATCAATCCAGCATTTAAGTGAATATGAGAGAAACCAATGAGACAACTCTTTGTGAACGTTCATATATACAATATTGGCCTACAGCATAGATAAACCTGACTCACCATAAGATCAACTGATGTCAGAAGCATGAATATATGCTACAGTCTCACAATCGACATGGTTCCATGGTTCTCAGTGCCTAAGATGGATTGCAGTATGATAAAATCCAAAACTTTATATTCTGTATCTCATTCAGAGTCCCCACAAAGTAGCTTTTTTTAATCAGTATAACTGTAATATATACTGGGTATAAAGTCATATGAAATGAAAGTAGAAGTTGCTTTGGTGTTGCAAATTCTTCCTTTATTCGCAATGGAAATACAAATCTGGACTGAATTTTCTCATATTGAGAACTCAGAAGTAGCAATCTATGTTTTGCTTGGGAAAAACTTTCAATAGCCAAGATCACATACACTAATTTCATTTTATAGTGATTGAATTGGCACAACTAGGGAGTACGCAACTGTCTAGCACGACTTACGGCAAGTGAACAAAAATCTGCTGTAGTGTGCTACCATCTGGTGGCATTGATGTAAACTTTTAGGTGAGAGTACAAGGGTTAGCTGTGCATGCCATTAACAGTGCACATTGTTCATCAATTCCATGTGTATTTGGCCTGTCAGGCATTACCGGTACGTCATGCCAGTTGCGTACATGCAAAAGGCTCTTAAAATGTGCACAACCCAAGGTGTGCTCACGACCCTGATGCAAAGTTTCATAGAGTCCAGAGGAGTGGCAATGTAGTATAGTGCAGTACATTTAGTGCCGTGTATTGCAGATTATTGCATCCACATTACATTGAACAGCATTTGAAGAAAAATAAGCAATAAACCCGCAAGGTGTCAAAAGTTAGGGTGTTCATGCGCTCTTGTGCTCTTACACAGCAATTTCCAATGAACATGAGGAAGAAAAAGAGGAATGGAAAGAACAAAGAAAAGATTAAAAGCAAATAAAAAATTATGAAATCCCAAAGGCTTGTAGCTGAAAAACATTTAAGTTTTATAAAAGAAATGGCACACAGACTGGAATTAATAAGAAGGTTACGAGTAGCAGAAGACAACAGATCTCAGTTTTTCAAGCCTGTGGCTTCTTTGGTAGGGAATAAGTCATGCAGCTGCATCATACCCTGTCATAGCAGTTATTTAACAGAATAAAGTCAAACATAGATAAATGCTATTGGCAACGAACATAAGCAAAAGAGGAAGTTAGATAAACACCATATTCTGGAGACAGATGTTCTTTACATTTGGGAAAAAAGAGGAAAGTGCTCAAGGACATGGATTAGGCACAGATCAGATACAGATTAAGTAGGAAAAATTCAAAAGGGTAATAGAAAAAGAAGAGAAAAAGCAAATAGTGAAGATGGAATTGATTGTTACTGAAGCTAGCAACAAATAACAGAGGGAAATCATTTACTTCTTGTGGTGAGCTAAGGTTATATCAGTAGCAAGAAAACAACATGACACTTTTAAGAATGGTGTGCTTCACTAGAATATAGCAACATGACATACATGAACAACACACAGTACACCAACTCATAAACAAAACAAAGAATACACTCTTAGAGCAGAAAGGTGTCACACTTGGAGGGAACAGAACACATCAACATCCAATTTATTTTCTTTGGTACTTCCCCCTAAATCAAACTGTGGTGCACAAAATACTTTTAAATAAGAAAAACAAAATGACAAGATAACAAAACACAGTTACTTAAAAAGTTCTATCTTAGTACACATTACTCCAAATTTTTTTGAGTTGAAAGGCTTTGTAAGAATTTCCATAGCTGATTTTAAGAACACATATACTCCACATTGATATTCTCATTTTGATACAGTTCATACACAGAGTAATAACATACTCTGATGTGATTAGGATGTTTTTGGAATTCTGGATTTATCACCAATGCAATGGCCTTCACATTATCAATGAATAATACAGGCAAGTCCCTTGTTCCACTAATCTGAGGTATCACGAAAATATCTCAAAATGCATTTTACGACATTTCTGTCAGAAGAAGTGGGTTTAGCTGTTAACTGAGCAACTTTTGAAATGGCATAAGTAGATGCATTGCACATATCAGATCCATTAATGATTTCACAGCTAAACTATAAGGAATGGTGCTGTCAAGAATTTTGTTAGATTTGTTGACTGATTATTCATTATTACATGGAATCTTTTTTCAATCAGATATGTTAAAATGATGCAGGATTGTGTCTGTGTATCCTTGCTCTCAAATAAACATATCAGACTCACTGTTCCATTTACATGCCTCAAACTGAGTCTAAAGAGGCCACTGCCATTTCTAATTCTGACTTTAACAAATCTGAGAAAGAATTCACTGCACTTTGAGTTGATCCTGTAGCCAGACCATCACTGATGTAAATAGCAATCTGCAGTTTTTCATTTTGCACTGCTGAATGTAAATGCAAGGATCTGCTGTCAAATGAATAAAGCCATTTTCCTTCATAAATGAAACTTATTACTCCAGCAACAAGGTGATTTGCTTAAGCCCATATAATGTTTTCTTGAGACAACAAACATGATCCGGCCCATCAATGAAACCTTCCTGTTGAGCCATATATACATCTGTGACCAATTCACCAAACAAAAATGAAGTTCTGTTTTAAAATTGACCATGCTTCAAGTATTCTTCAGCTACAGTGACTATTGAGGGATGAATAGTATTGTAACAACCAATTTGTACTAATAGTTTCATCATAGCCAAGTTCTGTACATTGAAACATCCTCCAAACAACCAGTAAGCATAGTATCGATCAGTCGATCCATCCAGTTCATATTTTACCAAAGTACCCTTTGATCATCAATAACATGTTTACCTTTAGGCAGTTCTACCAACACCCAGGTACATTTTCTTTGAAGGCCTTCGCTTCTTCTTTTATACATGAATACCAGGTTTCTCCCTCAATGGCATTCCAATAATATGAGCCACCCATGTGTTCTCCTGTTGCTAGTCCAAAATGCATCAGACAGTTGTTCTCCTTCTACTAATGATGCACATTAATATGTATCATCATAGTTGAATAAAGACGATGTTCCTTTAAAAGATGAAGCTCTCATTTCCATATTTCCCACTGATGTTATCTTGACAATATGCAAGTGTTGGTACAACGACTGTCATCATTCTGTTGAAGTTTTGTGTTAGTCATGTTCAACAAACCTCACCATCTCATGAACATCCTTAGTAAATGAAAAAAATAGGCTAGTGGACAATTACTATAATTCTCACATCCTGAAGAATTCAATCTGGGCACATAATCTGTTGTGGCAAACTGAGGATATATTTGTGGTAAGAAAAGAAAGTGCATTTTTAAGAATAGAGCAGTTTACTAGTATATAGTGACATGGACATACATAAACAACACATTCTGTGCCACAGCATACACAAAACAGAGAATACAAACTTTTAGAGCAGAGAGGTGCCACAGTAGTAACCGAAAACGCGCTGAAGTTTGATTTATTTACTGAAACACTTCTGAAAGCTAGCAGTTTTGTAACTTTTTTGTTGTGGACCTTTCTGCTACTGAGTGGCTAATGTAACATTTTCCATCAGTATTTTACTGTAGTTTCATTTACCACACACTTTTTTTGATCATTTGAGTTAAAATTGTGTATTGGATCATGACTTCCATTGACACTGCAATACCAATTGCACTGTCCAACCAAATTACATGGATAGATGTAAAGATCTTTCCATCATTATTTTCTTTTTCATTATAGTGATTAACTCAGTTACAAGCTCAGATGAACTATTATGCTTACAGCTACAATAAGGTGTCCACACAGATGAATCAGAAAAATGGCAGCTGCTATAAATTAAAACATGTCAAGAAACTCACATAAATTGTCTGTCTGGATTACAGGATTACAACATTCCAGCTAATACAGCCAGACTCTCTAAACGTAGTCAAATAAATCTTCAGTGTTACACTACACAGACATTTATTTTCTGTCACTAAGAGTGAGTATGTTATCTAGAGGGAGTTTTCAGGATTGCCCCCATAGGTATTATAGAGTGTTGTTTAATATATGACAACCTGCACTGAAACATCGTCACAGGCAGCATGAACAAACTGTTATTGTCTGCATGTCTTAGTTTTATTCTGCATATACAACACCTTTTGTAGTTCCCAACAATCTTGGGGCCCTTTGATTATGTGACACATCTAGCTGCAATATGTTGTCCAATCGACTGATGAGGCAAGCAGTGTCAAAGTACATCCACATACTAATGTTGATATGTGCTGGACTAGCTTCTACAGGAGCCAGAACTACCAAAGGCAGTACTTTCAGTAGAGGAGGCAGTGGGTCACATAGGAATTGCAGACATATGTCATCCATATAGTGTCATGGAAGGACAGTTTCCACAAAGGGAAGTTGATTAGTAGCAAATTCTACAGAAACTGCAAATAGTATAGGGTGAGCCAGATGATTTAGTGAACATTCTCCATGATGCCTGTGTGGGGTTACTCTTTTCATTACCATGTATTATTGATATGCTGTATATGAGTCTTGTTGCAAAGTAGCTGCTGTTATCATGGCCTCTCTGTTAACAGTTTTACGTAGAACCATAAATTAACATCTCTCAACAATGTCAAAGGGAGTTTTATTGCCCAACATAAGATTGTGTTCAGCAAGTAATACAACACATTTTATTTTGGTTGAAAAACGCAGACAAAAATTGTTGTGGGACAGTGTGGAATTGGCCTGCTTCAGCTCTTATATTTTCATGAACTCCCGATAGGTGGCAGGGCTATTTATAGCCTTCAAAATGGCATCTGTAACAGAGGTGTAGCCCAAGCAGAGAGCTGTCATTGAGTTTCTTTTGGAAGAAAACCAGACTGATGCTTGGAGAATGTGCACAGAGACCAGATAGTGAAAAAAAGTGTGGTGAGTCGTTGAGCAAGGTGTCTGTCATCATAACAATAAGGGCATGCAAACTGTCTGATCTCCCACATTCTGGCTGACCATGCAGAGCTGTGGCTCCTACAATGTTGGAACTTGCAGACACTCTCAATCCAGGTGATCAACAGATTCACAGCTGATCATATCTGTTGGCAGTGCTGGCACACTTGTCCTACAGCTGGGGTATTCAAATGTTCAAATGTGTGTACCCACAGGGTACCTAGCCACATAACAGAAGACCATAAAGAGTAACCAAGGACCATTTTTGTGGAATTGCATGTGCATTGTGAGGCTCATTGTGCAATTTCTTGTCAAGTATCACTACAGGTGATGAAACATGGGTTCATCAGTTTGAATCGAAAACAAAATGGCAGTTCGTGGTGTGGCACCACACCACTTCACCTCCAATGAAAAAGTTCAAAGCTCCTCCCTCAGCTGGAAAAGTGATGGCTAAGATCTCTGGAACTCTGAAAAGGTTATTCTGTTTGATGTCTTCCCACATGGTCAAATGATTACCTTTGAAGTGTACTGTGCTGCTACCTTCAGGAAACTGGAGAAATTTCTTCAGTGTGTTTGTCAACACAAAAATGCAAATGAACTTCTCTTTCTCCATGACAATGCAAGGTCTCGCACAAGCCTGTGCACCCAAGAAGAGCTCACAGAACTTCATTGGACTGTTCTTCTTCATCCACCTTCCAGCCCGGATTTTTCACCTGCCAACTTCCATCTGTTTGGCCCAAGGAAGGATGCACTCCACACGAAGCAGCACATGGATGATGGGGTGCTTTCTGATGCAGCAAGGCTTTGTTTCTAATGCTTACCAGTAAAGTGGTACCATGCAGGCATAGAGGCCCTCCCAGTAAGGTGGCACAAGGCTGTTACATTGAATGGAAATTATGTTGAAAAATTGGGTTCTGTAGCTAAAAGAGGGGGAAATAACATGGTGTATTGTAATCCTGAATAAAAACCAACATGCTTCTCAGACAAAAATGTTTTGCATTACTTACTGAATGCTCCTCATACATTATGTGATCTTCGTCTATGTAATTTGTAAAATTCCCCATCATTTTTTGGTTAGCAGAACAAAAAATAACACTTGTTCATTAATATTATCATTCAATTGCTAGGCATTTTTGTACTTATTATATTCAACAAAAGTGATTTTTATGTATATTTTGCACTAATACCGATGACAACATTACAAAGGTCTTAAACAAATTGGTTCACTTAAACATTTTTGTCTTTTCAGTACTATCATCCAACTTATACAGTTTTTTAGACTGAATTCCAAACCTCTCCAAAGTGTCTCCTGAAATGAGGGCATATGACTCTGTTGATAATGATCTGTCCATCAGATGGGGATGTGACGCCTTGGTGCTACATGAGTGAAGAAGGCTATGTGCTGGCACTGAGTTTCACACTCTCCCTTTTCTCACCATTATATGACACAAACATGACACCACACTACATACACACCCACTAGTCACCTATATTCAGCAAATACGGGTAAGATACAAGTCTCATACATCATGGGGAAAGGGGTTGTTGTGTGCAGAGGAAGAAAATCTTTCTGATTAAGCTGCTGAACATACCTCAGGGCCCCCTGTCAACAATCCCAGTTCATTAATTTAAAAAAAAAGTTTGTATTACTGTAATTGTTTTCACAGTGTTAGATTAGATTAGTTATTCATTCCATAGATCCATGCTGAGGAGATCCTCATGGATGTGGAACATGTCAATACTTTTTAAAAAAAGTTTAAAAGTTGAAATAACAATACTAATAGTATGAGTATATACAATACATCATTTGTTTCTATTAAAAAAATCGTCATTGGAGTAGAAGAAGTTGGCCACAAGTAAGTCTTTCAGGCTCCTTTTAAACTGATCTTCATTTGTAACTAAATTTTGTATGTTTTCTGGCAAATTATTGAAGATGAGTGTTCCTGAATAGTGGACCCCTTTTTGAACTAAAGTAAGTGCTTTTAAATCCTTGTGCAGATCATTTTTGTTCCTGGTATTGTATGTATGAACTGAGCTGTTTGTCGGAGAAAGAGATATATTATTTAGGACAAACTTCATTAAGCAGTAAATATACTGAGAGGCTGTAGTTAGTATACCCAGTTCTTTGAAGAGGTTTCTACAGGACGTCTGTGAATTTACTCCACAAATAATACATATTACATGCTTTTGGACTCTGAAAACTTTTGTTTGACTTGAAGAGTTACCACAAAAAATTATACCATATGACATTATGGAACGAAAGGAGCCAAAGTGTGCAAGCTTTTTCATTTTTATGTCACCTATGTTTGCCAACACTCGAATTGCAAATACAGATTTGTTAAGGCGTTTCTGCAGTTCTGAGGTGTGCTCCTCCCAACTGAATTTATTATCAAGTTGTAATCCCAGGAATTTAAGACTGTCAACCTCTTCTATCTGCTCTTCTTCATTCTTTATGCACATGTTGGGTGGAAACATCTTACAGGTTCTGAATTGCATATAGTGAGTCTTTTCGAAGTTTAATGTCAGTGAGTTGGCTTTAAACCATTTATTAATATCCATGAGAATATCATCAGCAGATCTTTCTAGAACTACACTCAACATACTATTTATTGCAATACTTGTGTCATCTGCAAACAAAACGAACTCTGCTTCTGGCAGTGTAACTTACTGTTAAAAGGAGGCAAGTGTTGTAGAGTATAAAAAATTCTTAAGCACAGAATTTTCTTTGTTCCATTACTATTCTTAATCAATTTCTAAAAGTGAAGTAATTTGAGCTGAGGGTTTTTGTTACTAATCCAGTTTAAATTTTGTATTTCAATTATTCTAGAAATGTTGATAGTAAGGAATGACCTTATCCAGCAAGAGGTTCTTAAAAAAAACCTTCTCAGTCACGAAATCTTAATACACTCTTACAAGTAAAAAAGATCTCTTAAAACAGTAATTGCCAAATTTAGAAATATCATTTTTCAAAGGCTCTGAAAATTCTGAATTATGACATGTTCATAAGAAGGCAAAAATGCAGAAGGTAATAGGTTCATTAATCTACTGTACAGCTCCACCTTGTAATGTATCAATGACTCTTAATGCTCTTTATTACAAACGAATAATTAATATGATTAGTCATCTGTGTACAAAACAGGTAATGCACACAATGGCTGTTTCTCTCTACCAGTGTCCTTTGGTTTCTGTGTATGCTGGAAGGAGAAAGGAAACTAAGTTTTACATTGCATCTCATTAAAATAATTACAAATTGAGCAATAATTTATCTGGACAAGAGAGATTTCTTGTGAAATAAACTATAAATTGGGATTTCAGTGCCACTCTTCATAAATGTGAGATTTGTGTCATAACCTCTGAACTGCCTTGACTACTTACTGACATGTGAGAGTTCTCCTTCACAACTACTGAAAATCCTTTCATGAAAAAAATCTGTGATTGCACTTTGGTGTGGTTAAACTAGCTGTGCTGGCTTTTGCTCCCTTCAGTGAATATGATTAAGTGATGGTTTATACACTATGTGATCAAAAGGATCTGGACATCCCCAGAAACATATGTTTTTCATATTAGGTGCATTGTGCTGCCTCCTATTGCCAGGTACTCCATATGAGCAATCTCAGTAGTCATTAGACATTGTGAGAGAGAAGAATGCAGAACTCACGGACTTCAAACGTGGTCAAGTGATTGGGTGTTGCTTGTGCCATATGTCTGTACACAGGATTTCCACACTCCTGAACATCCCTAGGTCCACTGTTTCCGATGTTATAGTGAAGTGGAAATGTGAAGGGACACATACAGCACAAAATGTGTACAGGCCAACCACATCTGTTGACTGACAGAGACCGCTGACAGTTTAAGAGAGTCGTAATGTGTAAAAGGCCGACATCTATCCAGACCAGCCCACAGGAATTCCAAACTGCATCAGAATCCACTGCAAGTACTATGACAGTTAGGCAGGAGGTGAGAAAACTTGGATTTCATGCTCAAGCGGCTGCTCATAAGCCACACATGATGCCAGTAAATCCCAAACAATACCTCGCATGATGTAAGAGTGGAAACACTGGACGACTGAACAGTGCAAAAACATTGTGTGAAGTGATGAATCACGGTACTCAATGTGGTGATCCAATGGCAGGGTTTGGGTATGGCGAATGCCGAGCGAACATCATCTGCCAGTGTGTGTAGTGCCAACAGTAAAATTTTGAGGTAGTGGTGTTAGGGTGTGGTCGTGTTTTTCATGTAGGGGGCTTGCAAACGTTGTTGTTTTGCATGGCACTGTCACAGCACAGGCCTACATCTATGTTTTAAGCACTTTCTTGCTTCCCACTGTTGAAGAGCAATTGGGGGATGCTGACTGCATCTTTCAACATGATCAAGCACTTGTTCCTAATGCATGGCCTGTGGCGGAGTGGTTACACGACAATAACATCCCCGTAGTGGACTGGCTTGCGTAGAGTCCTGACCTGAATCCTATAGAACACGTGTGGGATGTTTTGGAACACCGACTTCGTGCCAGGCCCCACCGGCCAACATCGATACCTCTCCTTAGGGCAGCACTCCATGAAGAATCGGCTGCCATTCCCCAAGAAACCTTCCAGCACCTGATTGGACGTATGCCTGTGAGAGTGGAAGCTGTCATCAAGGCTAAGGATGGCCCAACACCATATTGTAGTAGCAGTAGTAGTAGCTTTATTCATCCGTAGATCACATTTTACAAGGATATAAGATATGTCAAAATATTTACAAATTTATGATATGGTTATAATAGAGGGAAACATTCCACGTAGGAAAAATATATCTAAAAACAAAGATGATGTGACTTACCAAATGAAAGTGCTGGCAGGTCGACAGACACACAAACAAACACAAACATACACACAAAATTCAAGCTTTCGCAACAAACTGTTGCCTCATCAGGAAAGAAAGTATTTTTGGTTATTCTTTCCTGATGAGGCAACAGTTTGTTGCGAAAGCTTGAATTTTGTGTGTATGTTTGTGTGTCTGTCGACCTGCCAGCACTTTCATTTGGTAAGTCACATCATCTTTGTTTTTAGATATATTTACAAATTTAGTTCAATTTAAAATAAGTTAATTTGTATACACATATATTTACAGACTTCTAGTTAGAGACAATCATTAGATTTACTCCTGGTATACAACACTTTTTTTACAAACAACTTATTAAATAATGTAATGCCACATTGTTCACTCATATCCCACTATCAATTACTGCACACACTATACACACATTGCTTCATAACGCTTCACTCACTACACACACACACACACACACACACACACACACACACACACACACACACACACACACACACACAACTTCTCATTTGCTATCCTGAAAAACTGAGTCTCCCTCCATAAAAAGTGAGATGTTAAGCTCAGAAAGAGGAAGAGGTGTTACTATAGTGCTATGAATAGCTTGGGGGGGGGGGGGGGGTAAGTATTTCTAGAAAGGAAAAAAAGAAGGAAAAAGCATAAAGTAAAGGTTTTATGTGGAATGTTGGATATTTTATATTCATTATTATTATTATTTATTTTTTAACATTTTTTATTGAATCCCTACTCTGTTTTATCTAAGTAATCCTTCAATGTATAAAATGTATTGCATAATGGGTACTTTTTATCTGCCTTTTTAAGTAAGTGTATTTTTGCAATTTCTTTAATATCTTTTGGTAACTTATTGTGCAGTTTTAGTCCTTGGTAGAAAATGCTGTTTTGAGTTTTATGTTTATTTTTTCTTGATAAATGTAAGTTGAGTCTATCTCTTGTTGCTTGGTCATGGATAGAGCTGTTTGTGCAGTAATTGCCAATGTTATTTTTGATGTGTACAGCTGACTGGTAAATGTATTCACATGGAGCAGTTAAAATTCCCTGTGTTCTGAACAGATCTTTACAATGAGCTTGACTAGTATTTTTGGTTATTATTCTCATGGCTCTTTTCTGAAGTTTGAAAATTGTATTCATATTTTGTGCATTTGTTCCCAAAAAAGAATGCCATAGCTAAGAATTGAGTGTACATATGAATAATATGTAACTAAAAGACAGTGCATGTTACACAATGATGATAGGATTCTAAGGGCATAACATGCTGATGACATTCTGTTTGTAAGTACCTTTGTGTGTTCACACCACTTCAACTGAGAATCAATATTCATTCCAAGAAATTTTGCGTTTGTTACACAGTCTATAGAGGTGCCATCTACATTTAATTTAACATCGTCATTTTTCCTCTTCAAACTGAAATTCATGGCATTTCTTTATGTTCAATGTCACTTTATTACTTATTGACCAATCATAAACTTCCTTGAGAGTTTCATTTGCTTTCTCGTCAAGGAGTTCTCTTGTTTTCTCAGTGACTATAATATTGGTGTCATCAGTGAAGAGGATTTTTTCACCATGAGTAACACTACTGGGAAAGTCATTGATGTATATCAGGAACAGTATTGGTACTAATATGCTACCTTGCGGAACCCCTATATTAATGTATTTTTGTTCCGATAAGTGTTTTACTAAATGTTTGGATCTATTTGAAGTATGTGTTATCTCTCTACTCTTTGTACCCTATCAGTTAGGTATGATCGAAACCAGTCATTAGCTACCCCTCTTATTCCTAATGCTTCTGATTTATTTAATAGAATCTTGTGGCCGACTGTTACAAACACCTTAGAAAGATCCAGAAATATGCCTGTGACACAGTCATCTTTATCAAGAGCACCAAGTACAACTTTTGTGAATTATACTAAGGATGACTCCGTATTTTTGCCACTATGGAAACCAAACTGTGATTTACTTAAAAGATTGTATTTATTTAGGTAATTCATTAATCTGTCTTTCATGATCGCTTCTATTATTTTTGAGAATGCTGACAGCAGGGAAATGGGCCGGTAATTTTCTATGTCTTCTGCATTACCTTTTTTAAGCAAAAGTACAACTCTTGCCTGTTTTAATTGCTCTGGAAATGTCCCCAATCTGAAGGATTAATTTATTATATTTGTTAAGGGGCCTTGTGCAATACCTATGCATTGTTTCAGTACGCACATTGGCGCTTCATCTAAGCCTACTGACTTTTTATTTTTTAGTTTTTTAATTGTTTTTCTGACTTCATTCTCTGTGGTTGGAAGTAACACCATTATTTTTAGTGCAACATTATTTACAGGTGTTGTATTTGTTTGGGGAAATTTTTCCTGTAACTTCTCTCCAATACTCGAAAAATTCTCGTTTACATAGTTTGCTAAGTGCTGTGGATCATTTATTACTTTATCCCCCTCCCTTAGCAGTATGTTATTCTGCATTTTTGCCTCTCCCTGTTTCCTTTTTTATAACATCCCAGACTGCTTTGCTTTTATTCTCTGCATTATATATTATTTTGTCATTAAATGATTTTTTGCAGCAGTTAGCACCTTCCTATAGATCTTTTTGTATCCATGACAAAATTTAAGAATTCTGGATCACTGTGAATCTTTTTCGTGGAACTGAGCTGTTTATGTGTTTGGGAGGACTTCTTAATACCTGCTGTTATCCATCTGTTTTTGTGAGATGTTGATACAGACATGCATACTTTTGGAAATGCCTTTTAAAAGTTCAATTTAAACAATGTGGAGAATTTAGATAATTTCATATTCACATTGGTTTCCTTATACACTTCATCCCAGCTTTGTCCTCCTAGTTCTTTTGGAAAATCTTTTATTTTGATTTCTGATAGATGTCGTTTGTAGGCTTGTAGTTTAGGGAATGATTTGATGCCTGATTATACTGTTGTTATTTGACATAGATGGTCTGATAGTCTGAGATCTTTTACAGCCACATTACACTTTTCTCTGTCCATATTTGTGGCCACATGGTCAATTACTGATGAAGTCATTGTGGTAACCCTTGTTGCACTATTGACCAATAGGAACATGCCAAAACTTTGAAGGATGTTTATGAAGGTGCTGCTGGATTCATTTATGATGTTAGTGTTGATGTTAATATCCCCACACAGAATTATGTTGACCTTTGTACTTGAGACTTTATCTAGAATTTCCGTTAATTTATCGAAAAAAGTGTCCACACTACCACTGGGAGATCTATACACACACAAAATGATTAATTTCTTTGGTGATATCCAGCCCTGTTAATTCAATAGCTGATATTTCAAAGTGTTTCTCTTCACTTACGGTACTGAGGTCATGTCTTGATTTGAACTGTGTTCCTTTTCTGATATAAATGCATGATCCTCCGACCCTTGAAGTAGTTTGCAGTAAGAATTTGCCCTCTCATACAATGATAATACTACATGTTGCATTTATGTGTCTCTACACCAGTGCTCAGTAATACGAACTACTGTGCAGTTCAAAGATTGGAGTTCAACTTCTAATAGTTGTATTTTATTGTTTATTGATTGCATATTTTGATGGTGGATTGTTAAGTCTGTGAAATGCCCCATGTTACTCTTTTCAATGGTTTGTTTCTCTTTGTGACATCTGGCATATGTGATATTTGAGGGGTTAAATGTGTCTTGTGAATGATTGTTTCAGTAATTTTTAAAGTGCTGGAGATACTCTTTAGGCAGGGAAACCTGTTGTATGGGTTTATCCTAAAAAAGACCTACTTTTCCTACCTATGACAACAGGTATTTGACTATGTGTGGCCCTAGATCCACCCCCTATATTTTCATGAATCTTCCCTTCCCAGTCCTGTTTAGGTGTAGGCCATGCCTAGTGAATCCCCTTCTGTTGATAGTCCCGATGGGCACCAGAGAAACATGAGCAAAGTTGGCTGTCCTCAGAGCCATCCCCAACCCCACATTGATTCGCCTCACAGCTCCATCAAGGTGTGGTCGATCATGACGCCGGAACAGCTCAACCAAGTTTATGTTGGTGCCATGAGTCAGGGAAGCTATCTTGTCCAGGTCACCCCCTATGTCATATGCCCCATCCCTGTCCAAACTGTTTCCCACCCCACCCACAATCACTACATGGTCCTCTTTTGTAAAGTCCTTACATAAAGACCCTAGGTCCCCTATCACATGAATTAGTCCTGCATTTGGCTTGAAGATACTGGTGGCCTGGTACGCTGCCCCTAAACTTTCCTGTAACTAAGGGGCTGCACCTCGCCCATGCTACTACCTAGCAACAGCACTTTCTTCTTCCGAACACTTTGTACATTCTTAGGGTTCTTGGCCACGGTTGAAGTGTGATGCGCATTTCCTGCTCCTCTTCTCCACAACTCTGGCAGTGGTAGATTCCGCTCCAGTCACTGAGATTCCAGGCCGAAGACATGACTGACGCCCTGGACAGTGGTAGGACTCCAACCTGACTGTCGCCCGTCATACAGTCCGAGAACCAGGATTGTTTGGGGTGCCATTTCTTCTCATAGAGACGCCTCTTTGGTGTCATACGCGGTACCCTTACAGCACAGCAGTACGTCGACGATATTCTACGCTTCGCTTTGTTACCCTTCACGGCAAACCACCGTGGGCTTAAATTTCAGCGTGATAATGCCCGTCCGCACACGACGAGAGTTTCTATTGTTTGTCTTTGTGCTTGCCAGTGCCTGCCTTGGCCAGCAAGGTCACCGCATCTCTCCCCAATTGAGAACGTTAGCAACATTGTGTGCAGGGTCCTCCAAGAATCTTGGGATTTTGACGATCTAACGCGCCAGTTGGACAGAATTGTGCACGATGTGCCTCAGGAGGACATCCGACAACTCTGTCAATTAATGCCAACCTGAATAACTGCTTGAAAAAGCACAAGAGGTGGACCAACGCGTTGTTAATTTACTGAATTTCCGAAGCTGTTTCTCTTGAATAAATCAGAAGCTGTTTCTCTTGAATAAATCAGCAATTTTTTTCTGAAATTGTAATCATTTGTCTGTCTGTACATGTACATCACGTCTACCGCCGGCCGTGGTGGCCGAGCGGTTCTAGGCGCTTCAATCCGGAACCGCGCTCCTGCTGCGGTCGCAGGTTCGAATCCTACCTTGGGCATGGATGGTTGTGATATCGTTAGGTTAGTTAGGTTTAAGTAGTTCTAAGTCTAGGGGACTGATGACCTCAGATGTTAAGTCCCATAGTGCTTAGAGCCATTTGAACCATCACGTCTACCGATTTTCGACCTATTCGAATAATTAATTTGTGATTCGTCGTGTTTTGTATCCCGCATGGAAGGCGGCTCGTGGGTCTGCTCCTGTAATCTGACAAAGAGGCCGAATGAAAAGGAAGCGACTAGGAGCAGGTGAGATAAAGCACGTCGGTAACGCAAGTAAAGTAAAAGAGGTTGTTACTGGTGTATGAACATGTACAACTGAATACGTATCTTTGTACAGATGAGTACGTAGGTGTGCAGCCAAAGTCCGGATAAGAAAGTCTCAATAGCAAGCTAAGCTAAAGCGGTGGTTCTCGGCCGTCTGTTCTTCATGAACTGGGCGAAAGTGGAGCGGCGCTCGTAGAGCTCCACAGGGTCGGCTAGAGGGTGCTGTGGTCGGCGAAGTTCTTCCGCTCTCGTAGTGCCAACCTACGCTGTGGCATCGGAACTATCGATACCACACGTCGTCTTCTTTTTTATACTTGCAATGTATTTTTTGTGTCTGGCTTTAAGAGTTTCTGATCACATAGCCTGTACATCTTTACGATAAAGTCTTTTTTGAAGTATACTTTATTGGGATGGTACATCGAGACTAGAGTTAAAAAACAATTTTCCTGTAAGGCTCTCATGTAAAAATGTGACATCAAAAACTTTGGTTCCCTACCCAGCTTCAAGTAAGTAGATTAGAGATCAACGTTCTGTCGGTAAGGGGGTCATAGAGACGGAGCGCATGCTCAGATTATGGAACAATGGGGACGGAAATCGGCTGTGTCATTTAGAAAAATTACGAAGAACTGAAATCTGAACGGTTGGACGAGGCTTCGAACCGTCGTCCTCCCTTCAGGTACAACCACCGCCACTGCGTTACTCTAGATACTACAATATTCACACTCAGCAGATACACTTGAGACACATCTATCACTAACCGAGTGGAAAGGGGACACTGTGCGCGGAGGAAGAAAAGCCTTTCCGGTAAGGTGGCTGAATATCCCCTCGGGATATCCCGGACAACGATGCCATATGTTCTTTTCTTTTTCATTTATGGTAGCTGACGACAAATACTTGACTGAAATTTTAATTTAGGGCATCAGGGATCAAATCTACCCATTACGAAAACAAAACATTAATCTAAATCCATTGAAATAGGGTGCAGAGTAATAACCGCTACCAGTCACAATTGAAGGTGATTTTATTTTACACACAACTGGTTTCGGCTTGTGCGAATCTTCAGGAGCTAGGCATTCAGGTACATATTTCCATACTCATTGTTGGAGATCAGTATGGCTGGTGTATTCATATCGTTTTCACTTTACGTTTATCCCATTTTTGCACAAAAATATTTCGCTTTTTACATATTAACTTTATGTTAGTCACCATGCTAATTGTTGGTGCTTCCATATTAAGTCTTTGGTAAAGTAGTGGCGCTTTAGATGTTGGTAACTTCAGACACACATGCACTCACGACGTTGTTCCCTGAAACATGTTGTGAGTGCATTTGCGTCAGAAGTTACCAACACCTAAAGTGCCACTGCTTTATCAAAAACATAATATGGAAGCGCCAACAATAAACATGGTTACTAAAATACAGGTAACGCGTAAAAAAACGAAATACTTGCTACAAAAATGTTAAAAATGTAATGTGAAAACGATATATATATACACCAGTTTCATTGGTCTCCAACACTGAGTGTGGAAGCAAGTACCTGAATGTATACCACAAGCCCGAAACTGGTGTGTATTAAATAAAATCAGCTTTTATTGTCACTGTAGCTGTTATTATTGTACACTCTATAAAGGAACAGTTACGGAGTTTAACTGCATCCATTATGGACAAAATACATAAAATCCATTGGCTTAAAAGCAAAGTACTTTTTTTTTGTCAAGGAATACATTTTGTCACTTTCTGGACAAAAGTGTCTCTCTTTGCCATCATACCATTGTACTTGTAACTGAATGGTATATGGGGTCTTAATTTTCAGTAGATAATGTAGAATGTAACAAATTAGACGTGGCTTAGGGACCCAGCAGTGCACAATTTGCACCTGTAGCTACAGGCAAGTGACTACCCCTCCTCCCTCATTTCCACTACTGCCCTACTTAACTTACGCTGTAGTTCATGCAGCTGTCACCATTAAACGTAGAATGATTGGATACTGACGAAAGAATACTGGTCAAACGAATTTTTGAAGGAAGATTACGAGGTAAATAAATATTCTTACAAAGAGTTTATTTAGTAAAAAATAATATTATAAACACGCTAACAGTTCACAATGAATTACTGCCATTGATGTAAGGAGAAAATAGATGTATATCAATGTAAAATGATTCCTTTCGATTTGACTTTATACTTCACTGGGTGTTGTCGAGGACATCTGCAAAATAAATATCACAGTCAGTGGGAAAGACGTGCTAAGCAACATTGTTATAATACATAAATCATACAAAGACGCATACATAAAAAATAAAACTGGAAATTACTGCGTACTTGAATTAATTCATGCTGTTTATTGGGCAGAAAACATTTATACTTTATTGAACGGCGTAAGACAATTTACTGAAAGTAATATCCTTCCTATTTTTCACGTAACAAAAGGATTCCTTGATAAAATGTTCAGATTCTTTTGAAGCTGATCGAGTCATGGAGGCAGTTTTCAAGATGTTTAAAATGTGTCAAGTGTTGTTCATAGACGCCATGCTGTATGAACTAAAACAAATGGTAGTCCGAAGGGGCGATATCTGGTGAATATGGCGAATGGGGTAAGAAATCCTGTCGAAGTTCCTTCAAGCTCGGTTTGCAACATATCGTGAAACAGAATGACTTTCTCTTGTGCATAAGTCTACTGCGTGCGTTTGTCTTCAAATGTGCGACTCGGGTTGAGTAATTGTGCTTTTCAACGTTCAGAATTCGCCTTTTTACCCGGTTGCAGTAGTTCATGATCCACCACAGCGACAAGGATGAGTTCCGTCACGCACCTCCAAATTGCTGTTTCTAAATCGTCGAAACCAATCTCGGACGTTGTTTCCGACAGATCATGTTGTCCACACGCTCCCACTAGCAAACTGTGACTTTCCGCAGCAGATTTCTTGAGATAAACGTAGAAGACTACTATTTTGTTGATACAAAACCCGACATGTTGAAGGCATTAAATGGGTATGTTATGTTCATTCCATTCGAAAGTCACACACAGATCTTAAAGTGTAATGTTTCTACTGTGAAATGCGTCTCGTGTCGCTGAACTAGTACAACTACTGAGCAATTTAGTCAACAGCAAGAATTTATTCAAGCTCCCAGTACAGTGACACAAAATCTACATACTTTGTGACTGGGAAACCTAAGTCCCATATGAGAACAGCATGGGAAAATAAACCGTGTATAGTTCACTTCTACATGCAAAATTCTGTCGCAGATACAAGTAATTATCTCAAGAGGAACAGAAGGTAAAGAAGTGGAATGCAAGACAAAGAGTAAATTTTAGTTTTAGACAAAAGGTGTATCACAAACCTGTGTACAGGAGATAATGTCGTTCACGAAAGGATAGAAAGCTAGGTAGGCGGTATAACTATAGGATCTATGATACGACGATTGCTTGTTTTACAGAATTTTTGCATGTAATGTTTCAAAACGATGTAATAACTATGAAAATATACGCTAACGATTAAAACTATACCATTTAATAAGGAAAAGAGTAGTACCGTATTTTACGGACTAAAATACCACCTTAATTTTAAGTAGTTTTGTAAAATTAACATTTTTACTATTTTTATTATTAGATTGCAATGCCAGACTAAAAAAAATTTTCTTAGTTCATAAAACCGAACTGACCTTTAAAATCCCTGAAAATCGTCATTTGAACTTATTCTTCTCCTTCTTCCTCCTCCTTTTCGTCGTCATCGTTGTCCTCTCCACATATAAGCTGGTCTTCACTGCCTTCGACAGCGTTACTTATGCCGCACGTCTTGAATGGTTTAACAATAATGTCTTCTCTCACTTTAGACCACGACTGTTTAATCCACTGACGCTGATTGTAGGTCGTTTTAAAGAACCCTTAGTTGTGAATTCATGTTTGGTTTTACCCGTCATCCATTCCATTTCTCTCTCATATGTACATTAAATGGTCTATTTATCGAGACATCAAGAGGTTGCAGTTGTGAAGTAAGTCCTCCCGAAGTAAGAGCAAGCTCTGTACTTCCCTGTCTCAGTTTCTCTTGCACAGAATTTTTCAAATGTCTTCTAAATTGGTCTGGCACAAGAAGAGTACTTTTCTTCAATCAAGCACCTTTCATCTCTCCCACACTCTGTTAATCCATAATTTCATACCAGCCTCGTCCATCCAACCGTTGTCACGTACGTGAACAACATCTGGCTGTATTTCGGAAGGTTTTGGTACTGTTTTGCGCTTGAAAACGATCATTGAATTAAGTTCAGTAACGTCAGCACAATATGAAAGGACAACAATTTAGTGTATTTTTCATGTCTTGTTTTTACAGTTACAAATTTAGCACCTTTCATGGCAACAGTTCCGTTACTTGACACATCAAATGTCAGAGGAATATCGTTGATATTCGCTATTTGGCTTACTTCCAGGAAAGATAATATTTTCTCTTCACATTCTTGTGGCATTTTCTGACATATCTTGGTTTTAGTTCGCATGCTAAGTCCATGACGCTTCATAAATCTATAGCGCCAACCAACTCTGTCCTTAAAGTCTGTTAAGTTCCACTGTAGCGCTAGCTTACGAGCGTGTGTTTGAATCATTCTGTATTAACTCCAGTGCCATTTAGACGGTGTCTTTGACTTCAGTTCAGTACGTCATTTTCTAGTTTTGGACATTTTGCATTCAGTCATCTATTTGCACATTTAGTTTTCTTCATTTATTTCAGTTCTTCTTTACCAGCAAACAAATCGCGAATGGTTTTTTTCTGTTGGCGGAGGGTCGAAATGCCGCTCAGGTGCTCGTTTCCACGTTCTTCTACACATGCTATTACTTTGAATTTAAAGCCCGCAAAACATGTATAGCTTTAATTTTTCCATCACGAAACTAGCTACTAACAAAAATATTGTATTATTACCTATAATACAGATCACTTTCAATTCAAGTCTCTTAGCACCGTAGACGGCAATGACGCATCATAGGCTACACAGTGTTCTGGATTTGTCATGGAGGGGCGGGAGAGAGACAGTGTTACCAAGTTTGCGAATCCCCGCAACTCACGTTCGTCGCATCGGTGCACTGCTGCTACCAGTTGAATCCAGTGTTGACAGATAGAGATAGGTTCCCCGCGGCGTCGAATATATGGCTATTTTTAAGACCGAAGGAAGTTTTGAATCTAACACTTGTAATGGTTCTTTATTTACGCACCATTACAGCACTCTAACCCCAGTTCTCGATACCAGTAATATCGTACTACTTTTCTGCGAAGTAACAGACATATTTTTGTGACAATATTCACATTGGTTTTATTAATGTATAGGTACTGCGATGCATCGATATATTACAGTGATATGGTTCTTGTGTGTATTCATTTCTGCGAGACTCTCATAATCTTTGACTTACTTATAATCGTTTTGGCGCGAATGCGCACAGAGCAGTCTTTGTTTCACTTTGCAGAAGTTAAGTTTGTAACGGAACTGAAATGATGGTGGGCTGACAGTAATTTGGAGCCCGCGCGTCGGAAACGGGCGCGCTGGTGTGAGACTGCCAGGGAGTGCACCCTGATGCCATCTATTGGCGAAACTGGGAATTAGCGCTGTCTCAGACAATGCACAGAGCTCTCGGAGTCAAATGTATTCTTTTTCTTGGTAATAATAAGTTATTACTGTATGATTTAATGTTATAAAGAGCTAGTAGTAAATTATTATGACTGGTATGAACTCCAGGGTAATAAATATAAATATTCTTAAATACTAAATGATTTCGGTGAAAAGGTGGTAGGGGAACGCCCCCACTCTTGGTGATACGAGCGTAGCTAGAGGTAGCTGGAGACACAGGGACTGAACAATGGAATGGCCTGGGGAGTGTTGACGTGAGCGGACGTGCATAACTGTGCTCACGCAAAAGTGACTGTGCAACAGCGAAAAGGAGAATATCGTCGCCGTTTGTGGAGTGGAACGCGACGAATGGTTGTCGAAGCCGTCTCTATGCCACTGGGGCTGATTGTAAGAGTTCCTGCGCCCAGATTTTATGGCGGACACGCAGTAGCTTATACGAGTGCTACAGCTCGTAGTTCCAGCCGCCATTAAGGGCACGAGGCGTGAAGAGGAAGAGCTGCGTTAGCCACATGCATCTCACCACCAGCACCGACACGTCTACCCAAGGCAAGACTGCTTGAAATTGTTAAGTCGAACTTTGTATACATGTAAAAGGAGAATACCAGTTTTCTTTTGTGCAAGTGCAGAAGACTGAATATAGTAATGAGTAAAATTACGACGCATGTTGTTCATTGTAAAGTGTAGTAACCTGAAACATAGTGTAGTGAAATCAGACTGAGGCCACAATCGCCTCTTCCATTTACAATTCTTTTGGGTGTAGAATACTTTAGCGTATAAGAACCAGAAAAGAGCAATGGTCACACCAGAATGAGTCGCCTATTTATAGTTACATAAATATTTCTGAGTAACCTTTCAAGTAAAGTCACTTAACTAATTCTATAGCAATTGTCCAAAGAGTAATATCCCAAAATCATTAAATAAGTTGAAGGGTAGAAGTTTGTTAACCTAAGTTGCATAAGTTGTCTTGGTGGTAATTACCAAGTCAACTCACAGAAATTGAGAGAGTATTTGCTTTGTAGAATCACCTAGAATGATCAGAAATAGTAATATTCAGAATTAAGTTTAAAATTCAACTCAAGCCGTTTCACTTTGAAACGAGCCAAAAAATTGATTTATTCTTTTGCTCCTTCAGAGCTGGCGACCGTAGTTATAAGTATTTTCAGGAGGATTCGACGGTAAGTCTGCTGCTCTCGTCGTGCTGATAGGATTACCCACTGCTGCTAGCAGTGGTGATTGGATACATAAGCTCACTACCAAGTTAAGTGGGTCAGGTAGGCAGTGTTACTGTGTGAACTGTAGGGCACTGTAGGCCGTGGATCGAACCCGTTCAATCATCACAGCTCTTTGAGAAATAGTCCGGTTAGGAGTGTACTAATCCAATAGGTAAATACTGGCGAGTAACGGTAAAAAATGTATACGCAAGTGAATTTAGCAAGGTCCATGTAGCACCTAGTTAATGTGGTGTAATGGCGAGGGTAGGAGTGGAGTAAAAGTGAGCTGAGCTTGTGGCAGCTGTGCTGTATTCAAAGATTAATAACGTGAGTTCACTACTACCTCTTACCATTAGGACTGAGCTATTTACGGTTAAAATACGTAGCAGTAAGCGCAAAGGCGTGACAGCTACAAGTCCGTATTGGCTTTATACATACGGAATTAGGAAGCGGGTCATTCCGTCAGTGGAGGGGGTTAAAACAACCGAGTCAGTTGAGAACATACCCCATTTACTGATGGAAAGATTCGGCGGTTCGGTCGCAAGTTGTTATTTTGCATTGTAAAAGAACAGTCGAGTCTTGTGTTTAGTTAAAATGGAAATTAAATATATGAAGATTGATACAAAACAGTTTTCTTGATGATGTGCCAATTAAGAAGAAGTATATGTGAATTTACAAGAAGTTTAATAAAAATGTGGATCGTGAACACCAAGTCAAAAATTATTTCTACCATACCATTGTTCTGATCTGGGATTGTTTGATCATCAAGAATTTCCTGAAAAACGCATTTGTTAGGTCTTCAAATATTGCTAAAATACAGATCTGGGCCTTCTAGCAGTCAAAATGGAATCACCCTAGAATCAACAAGATGAGCCATAACAACTTTGACGAAATCTAGGTGGGAATCCATTCAAGATAAGTGCCAAAATTAATGACTTTTTTACAGTGACTTCATTATTTCCATTCTGACGATACCATCCACAGTCAAGAACTTTGTTGTTGCTCGATAAAGCGAACATATGCTGCGTGAGCAACATTATTAATCTGATTTCTAACCTACTTTGCAAGTGGTGGTATTGTTATAGACTGTACATTTTTATATTAATTTCGAGTATGAGACGCACCTGTATTTGAGAGGCAATTTTTCGAAGAAAAAATTGCGTCTTATAGTCCGTAAAATACGGTAAATTGTTATGAATTGCTCAGTTTTTGGCTATGGATACAGTTAGTTCTGTTGTTATGTTGTTAAGCCAAGATGCTGTGTTGGGCAACGTGGAATACTTAGCGTTCGTTGACTGCGTAGGTGCTGAGAACCAGTATTAGAAGAATGCAAATAAAAAAAAGAATGTAAAATGAATCACCTCTATCAGATAAACAAATAAGTGTTCCATAATTTTGTTTTGAAATTAATAAATTTACAGATTTGTTATCGAATAAGATTATTTTTTTCTGCTACGGATAAGCAATTTTTAAAGAGTGTAAAACAAGAGCAATCTCAGAATAAATATTTTCTCCCAAATTTACATGATTATCTTCATTTTTACTAGCATACTTAAAATTCAGAATGAGATTTTTACTCTGCAGTGGAGTGTGCGCTGATATGAAACTTTCTGGCAGATTAAAACTGTGTGGTAGAGCACTTTCCCGCGAAAGGCAAAGGTCCCGAGTTCGAGTCTCGGTCCAGCAGACAGTTTTAATGCGCCAGGAAGTTTCATAATTGATAATTCCCGACTATTCCACGTTAACGTTCGAGAGCAACTGTCTTTTCCACTTCTTACTGTGCTAACTTTTTTACATTTTATTTAGAGAAATACAAATACCTGTTGCCAAATGGATGAAGTTTACGATGAAGTGTGTTTGAGAGCCAAGAATGAGTTGAGTTGGTAGATTCAACTACAACAGTAAATGATATTCCATAATATGCGGACTTACTCTACTTCTCGCTAGCTCTTTCCTTTTTGTAGTAAATATTTTTCAAGAATACGCCATATAGTTACCAGAAGCTCTGTTGTCGTCAGCTGCTGCAGCACAAGGACAGGCCTTTGGAGCGAGGAGCCCGCAGTTCCAGCCACTGCTCCTGGTTGGGGACATACATTTCCGCTGGCAGTGTGTCCATTGCTTCCGAGGCGTTGGAGCCATTTGGCGATTCAGGTACTGTAAAGTATTCAGACAGGCAATATATAGTGACTGGGATAGCAACCACTACGAAGCATTTAGTCATCAGGATGGTATGTAGATGGTATGTAATAAACAGTTTTACATCTACGTGATTACTCTGCTATTCACATTGAAGTGACTCGCAGAGGGTTCAATGAACCACTTTCAAGCTGTCTCTCTACCGTTCCACTCTCGAATGGCACGAGGGAAAAACGAGCACTTAAATTTTTCTGTGCGAGCCCTGATTTCTCTTATTTTATCGTGATGATCATTTCTCCCTATGTAGGTTGGTGCCGACAGACTCTTTTCGCAATCGGAGGAGAAAAGTGGTGACTGAAATTTCATGAGAAGATCCCGTCGCAACGAAAACGCCTTTGTTTTAGTGATTGCCACTTCAATTCACGTATCATGTCTGTGACACTATCTCCCCCTATTTCGCGATAATACAAAACGAGCTGCCCTTCTTTGTACTTTTTCGATGTCATCCGTCAGTCCCACCTGATACGGATTTCACCCCGCTCAGCAGTACTCCAGAATAGGGCGGACAACCGTGGTGTAAGCAGTCTCTTTAGAAGACCTGTTGCACCTTCTAAGTGTTATGCCAATGAATCGCAGTCTTTGGTTTGCTCTACCCACAATATTACCTATGCGATCATTCCAATTTAGGTTATTTGTAATTGTAATCCCTAAGTATTTAGCTGAATTTACAGCCTTCAGATTTGTGTGACTTATCGCGTAATCGAAATTTAGCTGATTTCCTTTAGTACTCATGTGAATAACTTCACACTTTTCTTTATTCAAGGTCAACTGCCACTTTTCCCACCATACAGATATCTAAATCATTTTGCAAGTCGTTTTGATCATCTGATGACTTTACAAGACGGTAAATGAGAGCATCATCTGCAAACAATCTAAGACGGCTACTCAGATTGTCTGCTATGTCGTTAATATAGATCAGGAACAATAGAGGGCCTATAACACTTTCCTGGGGAACGCCGGATATTACTTCTGTTTTACTCGATGACTTTCCGTCTATTACTACGAACTGTGACCTTTCTGACAGGAAATCACGAATCCAGTCACACAACTGAGGCGATACTCCGTAGGCACGCAGTTTGGTTAGAAGACGCTTGTGAGGAACAGTGTCAAAAGCCTTCTGGAAATCTAAAAATGTGGAATCAATTTGACATCCCCTGTCAATAGCACTTATTACTTCATGAGTATAAAGAGCTAGTTGTGTTTCACAAGGACGGATTTTCTGAATCCGTGCTGACTGTACGTCAATAAATCGTTAAATACATAAATCAAGGAAAACTATTGTAATTTAAATGCCAGATTCGGAAAAAAACATCAAGTTTGCGAACACCTGAAACAGCATGAATATCAAAATGAAAACAACGTTCCCGAGAAAGAATCTATTTTCTCCATAACTAGCGACAGGCATGGAATGCCCAAAATGAACGCGCTACTTTGAATAGCACAAGTGACAAATGTAGCCTCGATGTTTTCCGCAACGCAAATATTGTGTAAGAAATTTTTCAATGAACTAGTTGCTCCAAGGAAGGTGAAAACTGCCCTTCTTAGATTTTCTAGCTGAGTAGAAGCCTTTGAAAATACATAGTCATCCAATAAAGGATCGTAATCACATTTATTGCGAAACTGACTTTTCCTAGCGGGGAGCTTTGTTACTGCAGTCTGTCTTAACGTAATGCCTAAAACACATTACACATTTTGATAAAGTACACTTGCATTTGCGGAAATTGCAACAGCAAGGACACTTTCTGCGACCTCCCTTCTCGTTAAAGCTGACACCATAGTAACAACCTCAATAATCTCGCCGCGTTGTTTGAACTGTTGGCAAACAGGGTAGTTGAGGTTAAAAAAGAAGTCTGAATCTTCCCACCATGGAGCAGTCTCCGTTTTGTAATGCTTTCAATTCGACCCACTCCACCTTCCGTCAAACAGATGGGCCGTTTACGCTTCTCTTGCGTACGAACGTAGTCGTGCCGATAAAAAAAAAAACTTGTACTACTCGTGTTCTTTTATAGTACGTTTAAGGCGTCTCCTTGTAATTTATGATAAAACGGGCCGAATGAAGTGGAGATGCTACAATGTGATGTGAATGAAATTAACTTCTTTTCACGAACATGACAATAGACAACTCATTAAAATATTGCAAAACTGTAGCTCATCTTTTCATTGGAAAGTCGAGAATAGTGTAGCCATCCTCTCCTTATACGCCGCAAGCAGAGCTTGAAGAACATGAAAACAAACTGCGACGACCCTCCACGTGGTTTCTATCTTAATAACAAAGTTTCAAAAATGGCTCTGAGCATTATGGGACTTAATATCTGTGGTCATCAGTCCCCTAGAACTTGGAACTACTTAAACCTAACTAACCTAAGGACATCACATACATCCATGCCCGAGGCAGGGTTCGAACCTGCGACCGTAGCGGTCACGCGGTTCCAGACTGAAGCGCCTAGAACCGTAGACTACTCCGGCCGGCCCAACAAAGTTTCAACAGTGGTTACTGGAGGTCCGCGTCAGGCAAGCTACCAACCAAAACATATCCGAAGCATGTTCGTTGAGCGACATGTGAGGCGAACGAGTAGATCAAGTAAACATTTGTACCCTAAACCTTCGAAAAAGATTTGCACATTTTGTACCGCATGTAGCTGGCTATAGCCGGCTTAATCAGTACGAATTTGCATTCCCTTTCGCCTGGATATGTGCGCTGTTTCGGTTAGGAAGCGTGTCATACGAGGAGGAGTTGGAAAATAAGTTTCCCCTGTCGACTGTGGGCAGAGTTGTGTGATATGGGCGAAAGACGACACGGCAGGTGAACGCACACGTGCAAGACACCGATACATCATTGGGTAGAAGTAGACCGTGATCAAGCAGATGGCGCTGTCGCAGTGCCTGCGCAAAGCGGAAGGCCAGTCGCTCAGTCTTTTCCCGAAGCTATGAAGAGAAGGTGAGTTTTGGAGTCGTGGTCAAAGGCGAAAGTGAGAGCTGTTATCCACTATGAATGGGCAGGTGGAGCCTCAGGCACAGAAATTCATAACCGCCTTGTTGAGGTGTATGGGTCAGGTGAGATGTCAAGGCAAATGGTGCGGTGATGGTGCCAGCAATTCACTGATGGACGTCAGGAAGTGCAGGACACACCGAGACCTGGACGGACGCGCACGGCCACTACAGATGCAAATGTCAGGATGGTGGATGACATGATTAGAGCGAACCAGCGTATCACCATCGATGGAGTAGCGGCAGAACTTGGAATCGGACATGAGAGAGCTCACAAGATCATCCACGACATTCTTCGATACAGGAAGGTATCAGCACGATGGATGCCGCACCAACTGACCCCGACACACATGGAACAACGCATGGCGTTCAGCCTGGAACAGCTCGTGCGTTACCTTGAATCTGGCAATGACCATCTGTTTCGGATTGTGACGGGGGATGAAACGTGGGTCCACCATTACACGTCCGAATCCAAGGCCGCATCCATGGAGTGGAAACATCCGCCATCACTTGTCCGAATGAAGTTCAAAAGCACTCCGTGTGTAGGTAAAGTGCTACTCGCCGTTTTCTGGGACGCCAAAGGAGTTTTGCTGCTGGACTTACTGGAGGATGCAACCATCAATGCTGCGGTACTATGCCACTCTGTCGAAATTGAAAGAGGTGATTCGGAGAAAGCAGCCTGGCCTTCTCAGATCTGGCGTTCTCCTGTTGGATGACAATGCGAGACTACACAGGGCGACGGCGACGCAAAACCATATTGCAACTCTTGGTTGGGAGCGCCTACACCATCCGCCTTACAGTCCGGATCTCGCATTAAGTGACTTCCATCTGTTTCCTGCTTTGAAGAAGACTCTCGGCGGAAGGCGCTTTGGCAGCAATGCTGACGTCAAAGAAGCCGTTCAAACGCTTCTTCCGTATGCAACGCCCTGATTTTTTCCTGGAAGGCTTTCTGAAGCTTATAAAGCGGCATGACAAATGTCTGAATGTCTTATCTTTAATGTCTCATTCTCTTTTTTTTCTCTTTCACACAGAACTCTGACCCCAGTCGACAGGGGAAACTTATTTTCCACCTCTCCCATGTGTAACCGTTGTATACTCTTCTGAGGCAAGGTGCCCCACAACCGTTGTAACTGCTTCTTGATATCCTGCATAGCGGCGCTGGAACGGAGTTGACATCCGAGATGCTACAGTAAAAACTCGATTAACCGTCACTCTTTAAACCGTCAGTTTCTGTTAACCGTCACTGCTGTAACAGCATAATAATACTGTAATCACAGAATTCTCTAAGATGCAGTGACGCGTTCGCTTTGTTTATTTACTCTATTTTAGTGGGAAGTGAATGTACCCGCCCGCCGTAGAATGGTACATAAAATATGACCTTCAGTTGACGTGCTAACACATCTCCCCCTTTTCTTGTCTTTGTCTCACTTGTGAGGCAACAATCACCACTGGATCGGTTTCCAGTTGTGGCGAGAAGACTGTAACTGTCCCAGTGTATCTATCGGACTGTGCCGTGTTACGTTTTTTCCACTTGAATAAGCTTTATTGACTAATATTTTACACTACCGTATTTAGTGCAGGTGTGTGTGATACAGTGACTTGATAAAATGTCTGAAAATCGTAAACGTGTTGTTTTAGGACTTAATCAAAAACTTGAAATTATAAAACGCTTAAGAAGGGGTGAAACTGCGACAAGTGTAGCGCTGATTTATGGTATTGGAAGAACAACAGTTAACGATATAAAACGTGATGCTGATAAAATAGAACAACATGTGTCAACAATGCAGAGCATGGATGGAGATGTGCGAACAAGAAAGACAATGAAACCTGCAAAATATGATGAATTGGACACTGCAATGTACCGATTGTTTATACAAGTAAGAAGTCAGGGGATTCCACTTTCAGGGCCTATAATAATGGCCAAGGCTGTTGAAATGAACAACAAATTTGATGGTGACTCGTCTTTTAAGGCAAGTATCGGATGGCTTGACAAGTTTAAATTTCGTTATGGCATTCGCCAACTTGATATCAGTGGAGAAAAACTCAGCGTGGATAGCTCTGTAATTGCTGAGTTCCGGGAACAATTTAAAGAAAAAATGGCTGAATTGAATCTTGTTAGGGAGCAAGTTTACAATTGTGATGAAACTGGGCTTCATTGGAAGGCTTTACCACAAAAGACATTAGCATCACTCTCTGAAAAAGCTGCTCCAGGTTTCAAAGTACAAAAAGATCGCATCACTGCTATGGTTTACGCAAATGCGACCGGCAATCATAGGCTACCCCTACTTGTGATTGGCAAATCAAGAAAACCTCGTGCATTCAAGAATTTGAATTTGATTGCTCTCCCTGCACAATACTACGCCCAGAAGAGTGCTTGGATGGATCAATCAATTTTTTCTGACTGGTTTCACAAACAATTTGTACCTCAAGTTAGAGCACATTTGGCTGAAAAAAACTTGTCACAGAAAGCGCTATTGCTATTAGACAATGCCCTAACGCACCCTACTTATGAAATGAAAAGTGATGACGGCAACATAACATGTCTCTTCCTTCCAGCAAACACAACTTCACTTATACAGCCCATGGATCAGGGAATCATCGAAAACATGAAACGTCGTTATAGAAAAATATTTATCGAAAGTTTGCTCTCATCTGATGAATCAACATTTGTAAAACAGTTTTGGCGGTCTTACAGTATTAAAGATGCCATTTTCAATGTTGCCAGTGCATGGAGTGATTTGTCAGTGTCAAATGTAAAGAACGGCTGGAATAAACTTTGGCCTCAACCTAGAGGTGAATAATCGGAGGAACCTGAGTGTGTGACAGTTGACGAGATGGTCAATTTGTGCAATAATTTACAAATCAGCACAAATTTGACGTCAGAAGAAGTATCAGAGTAGTTAGAGTGTGACAAAGTGCACGGGGATTTTCAAATTTTGAGTGATGACGAAATTGTTGCCAGCATAAGTGCCACCAAGGAAGAAGAAGAAGGGCCCGATGAAGACGAGTGTTCAAACCATGAAGAAAAACAAACTATTAGCCATTCAGAGGCCGAAACAATGCTGTCCAAGTGTATAGAATGGTTTGACAGTCAAGAAGAGGCTAATGCAACGCAGGCACTACTGCTCCGAAAAATACGAAATATTGCCGCGGTGGAAGCTCGAGCATCAAAAAGGCAGAAGAAATTGACTGACTATTTCCAAGCTAGATAAACTATTTCACCTGTAAGTTTATAGTAGAGTACAGTACTGTACATTACGTATTTTGCAACTTTTGTAGTTACTGTACGGATGTTTTTATCATTTAATAAATAGTTTTATTTGCTATTACAATCGTGTTTAATTTGTTTTCGCTCCAAAATATTATTATATTACTGTGAGAGTGATATGTGTCTATACATAAAATAATTGATTGAAGTTATGTTTTGGAGGAATACAGTGTTTCTGTTGTCCGTCTATTCGCTCAACCGTCACGACCACGGTCCCGAAGATGACGGTTAATCGAATTTCCACTGTACTACAAATTTTCTGTCGCGGCCAGTTCTGAGGACGTTGTTGGCTACAGGACGCGGTCACTTTGTATACACTGAAGCAGAAACTCAAGATTACTTCCAGTCTGTGCGGTCTACGTCAAATGACGTGCATGTCAGATATGTTCTTTCTTTTCCTTTTTTTTTAAATAGACAAATGGCATCAATTTTTGTCTCTCACAAAGGGAGGCCACGACATTGGGATTACAGATTTACTTCAAACTTTGTATACCTTTAGTAGGCCATTAAAACAACAATGTCCAAGTAGTAAGGTGTGCTACTCTGGCAATTCCGAGAAAAACGCAAGAGAAGTTTGACGCGTCTGTTACGTGACTTATGTATTTGTGCGTAGGTGCCAGACGTTAAGAGTTTGTGGTGGTCACGTGATTAGAGTTTGAGCTCCGTAAGGCGAAAGTGTATGAGGGGGCAGTTCGATTGCCGCTCAGACTTTATTACTAATCTATTTTTTTTATCAATGATCATATTATTTAATTTTCAAAATATCAACGAAGTGAGTTTTCCCTTAGAAAGTCTAAACATTCCCTGTAAATGCGGAAAAACTGCAGTCATTCGATTTAGTAGATGCCGTTTCAACTCATATTTTCCATGTCCCAAGTACCATCCTGCAACGTGTAATGTCGAGAGCACTTTCGTGGCCTGGCACATTGTGACTTACTATATTACTGATTGCCGGCCGCGGTGGCCGAGCGGTTCTAGGCGCTTCAGTCCGGAACCGCGCGTGTGCTACGGACGCAGGTTCGAATCCTGCCTAGGGCATGGATGTGTGTGATGTCCTTAGGTTAGTTAGGTTTAAGTAGTTCTAAGTCCTAGGGGACTGATGACCTCACATGTTAAGTCCCATAGTGCTCAGAGCCATTTGAACCATTTGATATTACTGATTGTGAATAACGTCTTTTGCATTATTATTTATCGAGGCTTGACTTGGGCTTTCCAAACCTGTCCCTATTCCTTGAAAATTTAATTAAAATTAGTAAATAGTCAAATAACATATGAAATTCACTACAGCTTTATGAAAATGCACGTGTTTTTTTCTCTATATTACGCATCCAAATGCCATATAAATTAAATAATGTGACCAATGATGAAAAAATAGATTAAAAAGTATGACAAGACAGGATTCGAACCATCGCCTCATCCAGACTCTCCTGCAAATCGCAGACGCTAATCTCTTTACCACAATGACTTTTGACCACGAGAACCTTCGCACAAGTACATCAGTTACATAATAGACGCTCTAAACTTCTATTGCGATTTTCTCGAAACTGGTCGTGTAATGCACCTTAGTGCTTGCACATTACGTTGTTTTAATGGCCTGCTAGCGGTACAGAAAGTTTGAAATAAATCCGTGATCCCAATGCCGTGGCCTCCCCTAGTATAGTCTATTCTTGTTGTTTATCTTCTGTATTGGATGTCACTAACGAAGGGCTGTACGCCAGAATAGCGGTCTAGCTAATAAATAGTTCTGAAGTGCAGTTCATAGTGTACAACAAGACGACGTTTATCAAACCAATTAACCATTGTTGACTGTTTGGGTATGTAGTTAATATATACGCTGACACCCTTGATGCTTATGGAATAAAAATTAGGCACTTTCTACTGAGTTATTTCCCAATAAAACAGCTGAATTCACAGCGATGCTTATAAGCATTAACCTGTGAAGATCACTTTCACTTGAACGATCGACATTACCTTGTCGCGATCGGGTCTTGTGTTCCACCATAGGTATCGGTTCACCTGGGCGCCTGAGTAGCAAACGCCCAACTCCTTCGCAACGTCGCAGCACTTCGTGTTTCATGAGGTAATGTTGTATACTAGACGAAACGTCCTTCTGCTGTTCCAGCCAGGTAGGAATCGCGGCGAAGTCCATCAGCAACTGAACTGCGCCCCATTCGCTGAAAATTAAAGTTGCAAATTGAACTGTTCTTGCAGCGTGGATAGCGCATTACTTTAACATTGGGTCAAAGTAAAAAAAATGCAGAAGAATGCTTACGTTGTAACTTTTATAAAGACGCAACTATTTGTTTATTTATTTTTTCAACAATTTACACAGCCCTACGTTACACAAAGGTATTTCAACTGCTAATATTTTTGTGTAAAACGATGGTATAAAAAGAGACTACAGGTAAACAATAACAATTACCATTTTCTATTATTATTTACTGAGCAAGGTGGCTGCTGCAGTTAACACAATCAGTTCCTATTCGGAAACAAGTCATCCAGAGCTAGGTTTAACATGCTATTCCTGAATTTATTCAGGCGAATACTGAAAATGTCCCTCATTCCCAGTGCTTCACCACACTGGCCATGTGCTGCATCTTTAATAACTAATAACCGATGGGATAACTGACACTAATTTTCCTCCTTTCCTTCTTGCTGGTTTATTATGACACATTTGATGATGTGAACGATTGACTGCAGCTTTTGTGATCTTGTTTCTAGTGGAAAGCACTATTCGCTACCAGAACACGGAATACACATTCCACAGGCTAGCACTAATTAGGAATATGCTACAGGTATCTAACAGAAAATGAAATTAGACTACTGGCCATTAAAATTGCTACACCAAGAAAAATGCAGATGATAAACGGGTATTCATTGGACAAATATATTATACTAGAACTGACATGTGATTACATTTTCAGGCAATTTGGGTGCATAGATCGTGAGAAATTAGTACCTAGAACAACGACCTCTGGCCGTAATAACGGCCTTGATACGCCTGAGCATTGAGTCAAACAGAGCTTGGATGGTGCGTACAGGTACAGCTGCCCATGCAGCTTCAACACGATACCTCAGTTCATCAAGAGTAGTGACTGGCGTATTGTGACGAGCCAGTTGCTCAGCCACCATTGACCAGACATTTTCAATTGGTGAGAGATTTGGAGAATGAGCTGGCCAGGGCAGCAGTCGAACATTTTCTGTATCCATAAAGGCCCGTACAGGTCCTGCAACATGCGGTCGTGCATTATCCTGCTGAAATGTAGGGTTTCGCAGGGATCGAATGAAGGATACAGCCACGGCTCGTAACACATCTGAAATGTAACGCCCACTGTACAAAGTGCAGTCAATGCGAACAAGAGGTGACCGAGACGTGTAACCCATGGCACCCCAAACCACCACGTCGGGTGATACGCCAGTATGGCGATAACGAATACGCGCTTCCGATGTGCGTTCACCGCGATGCTACCAAACACTGATGCGACCATCGTGATGCTGTAAACAGAACTTGGATTTATCCGAAAAAATGACGTTTTGCCATTCGTGCACCCAGGTTCTTCGTTGAGTACACCATCGCAGGCGCTCCTGTCTGTGATGCAGCGTCAAGGGTAACCGCAGCCATGATCTGCTAGCTGACAGTCCATGCTGCTGCAAACGTCGTCGAACTGTTCGTGCAGGTGGTTGTTGTCTTGCAAACGCCCCCATCTGCTGACTCAGGGATCGAGACGTGGCTCCACGATCCGTTACAGCAATGCGGATAAGATGCCTGTCATCTCGACTGCTAGTGATACGAGGCCGTTGGGATCGAGCACGGCGTTCCGTATTACCCTCCTGAACCCACCGATTCCATATTCTGCTAACAGTCATTGGAACTCGACCAACGCGAGCAGCAATGTCGCGATACGATAAACCGCAATCGCGGTAGGCTACAATCCGACCTTTATCAAAGTCGGAAACGTGATATTACGCATTTCTGCTCCTTACACGAGGCATCACAACAACGTTTCAGCAGGAAACGCCGGTCAACTGCTGTTTGCGTATGAGAAATCGGTTGGAAACTTTCCTCATGTCAGCACGTTGTTGGTGCCGCCACCGGCGCCAAGTTTGTGTGAATGCTCCGAAAAGCTAATCATTTTCATATCACAGCATCTTCTTCCTGTCGGTTAAATTTCGCGGCTGTAGCACGTGATATTCGTGGTGTGGCAATTTTAATGGCCAGTAGTGTATAAAGCAATTATTATTGGTTTTTCCATCTTGCAAACAAAAAACTATAATTATTTCCATACGGCAAGTAATTCACAAGTAACAAGGTAAAGTGCAATGAGCTGTTCCACAGAATCTATTTTTATACTGTATTTTTGTGCTATCGACGTACTGGTTATTACAAGCGTAACCTAAAAATATCTACCTTCAAAAGTAACATTTATATCATTACGAAACCTCAGAGCGAGCTGTACAGATACTGAGGAGCCTAGTACTAGCGGAAGCTGCCCAAAACGCGGTTAAATAAGAGAGCAGCAAGATTTTAATAGAAACAGTTTTTGACAAGAAATGTTATATTTTTAAGCGTTTGTGTTCTGCATGTCCTCCGCACATTGCAGATAACTGGAAAATAGAAGACGTTGAAAAATACTTATTATTTTAACTTATTCGAAACAAATTTAATTTGTAAGAAGTTAAATCGGTGCTACGAACGGAATTTTAAAGTTTTTGAAAATACAAGTAAAATGTACAATATTAGATTTCTTCAGCCACTGTTTGATGCTCTTCAGCCAACATAAAACGAATGGTGACTTGGTGTGATGGGCTGTGACTCGTAATTTCAGTGCTCAAATGTGTCCTCACGTTGCTCAGCGTCATCATTACAGTAACTATTTATTATCTCGTCTCTTCCCAATAGCAGCTGAAATGTTTACCTGTAGTTTTCATTTCCCGTTTGCTTTGTAACGTTTAAATATTATAACTTTCATTAATCTTTTTAACAACAGGATTACATTAGTTTCATATTATAAGGCACTAAAGTAATGTTGAAACCATGAAATTGTATGGTACTACGTATATTTTTGTTCTATAGAATTAAAAATACATTTTCAAAATGTTGTTTTGTTGGCGGAAACGAATTTTACAACTCAGCAACTTCAGATGTGTGATAACTCCATTTTACACTGTGAGACTTACCAACTCAAAATGAGTTGTTTTTTATACAGGATGAATTACCTAAAACTTGCACCGGAAGTGGCAAATGCTACTGATGTGCGGTTTTCACAGAGTGGATTGCTAGTCAGGGGCTCCTATTGTTAGTAATAAACAGATTCTATTAATACTTAGATAGTGTATCTTTTCTGCAAACATACACTTTTTAAATGGAACAATTCCTATTGATATTAACAAAATAAAAGTAGGATAAATTAGAACGAACGTCAGTGGTGCTTGTTGCAGGATTCTAGAGCGGGTCGTTTACGAGATATCACATTTTGAAAATTTACCTGACTGACACCTTTACGATACGTGTGGTAGCCCACATTAAAGAACAACACAATTGCGTACACTAGTTATGTGGATTCTGACCAGTAACGAGGCATCTGACCATCACAGGTTATGTCCAAAGTTTTCACCGGCAGAGGTAATACGGGCTTCCAGTCTGTTATGGGACGACTGCAGCATAGTGCTAGCATTTCAGCGGAGATGTCCGAGTAGGATGCAGTAATGCGTTGTTGCATATCACCAGTTGTAGTTGATATGCCTTTGCAGACAGCGTTTTTCAGCTTTTCCCAGAGAAAAAGGCTACAGGCGTCAAATCCGGGGTACGGGCCGACCAAGATACAAGTCCTCTGGGTCCAATCCAACGAGTTGGAAACAATTCGTGAGGACATGCTATAGTACTTCGTGCACTATGGGCTGGACATCTGTCAAATGTGTGTGTGTGAATTCCTAAGGGACCAAACTGCTGCGGTCATCGGTCCCTAGTCTTACACACTACCTAAACCAACTAAAAACAACACACACACTCAAGCCCGAAGGAGGACTCGAGCCTCCACGGGAGGGGCCACGCAATCCGTTACATGGCGCATCAAACCGCGCGGCCACTCCGAGGCGGACAGCTGTCATTTTGGTACGATAGGTTCCTTCTAGTCTTCAGAGGAACGTCTCCTAGCATCCGCGGAGGATGGTCTGCTAGGTGGCTGCAATAGTTGTGCGCATTCAGTGTTCCGTATATGAATATATGTAAAACGGGCCTATGAGCCGATGGTCCACTCCCCCACACCACCATGGACGCTGACGTTCCACCTGATGAAGACGTCGGGGTCTGGCAGCGGACCAACAGTGAACGTTCTGGTGATTTACCTGGCCATAATTGTTCTCATGATCGTTTCCACGCAGCTCTTGACGGAGAGAGATGTGATAAGAATGGAACCTATGTCGAAGGAGAGTGTGTTGTATACTTTCTTGACTCATGCCACTTTCTCGTGCAACTGTGCGGGAGCTAACGTGCAGATCAACTGCAACAGCAGCAACAAGATTAATTTCCCCCCTTTTGTGCAAAAAAGAAGGAAGATTAGGTTTAACGTCCCATTGACATCGAGGTTATTAGATACGGACCCTGTTCTGTCGTCGTTTGTTTCCTTCCGTTATACTGTCTAGGTGTGTTACACTACCACTTTCAAATAATTGCTGGAAGAGGTTGATAAGTAATTGACGAGGTGGTTGAAAATGGCTCTGAGCACTATGGGACTCAACTGCTGTGGTCATAAGTCCCCTAGAACTTAGAACTACTTAAACCTAACTAACCTAAGGACAGCACACAACACCCAGCCATCACGAGGCAGAGAAAATCCCTGACCCCGCCGGGAATCGAGCCCGGGAACCCGGGCGTGGGAAGCGAGAACGCTACCGCACGACCACGAGGTGGTTGACGTCTATTGGGATGTCTTACCACATACGCCGTAAAAGAACTAACTGCATTCCTTCTACACTCTCCATACAACAAGAGCATGTCGGCATTTCTGCATTGGTAAATCCTATCGTCCACTCACGACCTACTGCTTGGACTTTCACGCACTTACTAGCAAGTTGCAATGCACTCAAGGAACACACAAGCGTACCGTAAGCAAACATAACGGTATCTTACCTAGAAACAACACAGGTTGAATGACACAAACAAGTGTCTGTACGGAAACTTCAAAATACGATATCTCGTACACGACTCGCAGTAGAGTCTTGCAACAAACACCACTGACATTCTGGTTTACCTACTTTTAGTTTGTTAATACCAATAGGCATTGTTCTGTTTAAAAAGTGTACGTTTGTACAAAAAATACACTTTCTAAGCATTGTTACAATCTGTATGTTGGCTAAGAACACGAGCCCCTGATTACCAATGCATTCTGTGAAAATCTCACATCAATAGCAGTTTGCATTTCCGTAATATTTGAGATGCAAGTTTTCGGTGATTCAGTCTGTATATGGTTGTAAATGACAAGTGGGATATATAAATCGCGAGAGATTTTTAACACTCTTCAAGACAATACTTGGACTGTCAAAATGGCCCAAAAATCATTATTTTTTGTACGTGTGACACAGCTCCCTCTAGCTCTAGGTCACTACAGTTTGTCTGTATGTTTCTTGTGGAACATTGATCAAGTTACCTAAATTTGATGCGATGTATGTAGATGTGGTCCAGCCAGGCCTCACACAGTATTCTCATAACCATAGCCCCAACATGCTGCTGCACGGTCATTGGCAGGGGAGACATCGCCTTCAGTACTGGCTTCAGCACATTATCTGGAAACGTGATGAAAGAATTAGCAAACAGAAAAACACTCTGAACATTTTAGGAATCAGAAAAATTCTTCTCCTTATGCGACTTCTTCTCTGAACTGGAGTGTAGTATCACAACTGTGGTGACGACCTCATGCAACCACTATGTAGTATTGACAGAGTAAGTAGAAAAAATGCAAAGAAGAGCAATGAGTTTCTTCATAATTTCGTTTAGTGAGCGTCAGAGCCGCATTTATTCGTGTAGGCTATAAAGGTTGCAACCAATCGCCCGCAAAAAAAAGAAAAGAAAATCAATTTTAATAGAGCTGTGCCGGCCCTCTTTTAATCGCAACACAGTGAGAAGTGATCCTTTCTATGGGCTTATGTGGATGAATTTGTCAGTGGACTGTTGGTATGGATTAAGTCATCATTCATCTGTGAAACCCAGTATTTTTAGGCAAAGCTGTCACGAACCCGAAGGTTGATTTGAACACCGTAGTGCTTTACTAGGCATGGTCCTGCTGGAGGAGTATACTGTTGCAATTCTCCGACCTCCGAAGTGATTCACCCAGCCAGTTATCACTTCCTCGCATGAAATTCCCAGTGGTGGTCGGTCAAAAGCGAGCGCTGCAAACGACTAATCCGCAAATACTTTTAAAAAATAGTTAACTATAGGCAGTTTGAGGTGAGATCGGTTTCGTAGAATGCCAATCTGTTCCGTACGTCATTTCATCCAAACGAAGACCCATAAACTATTATACTTTTGTCGTCAGACGTGGATTCTTGAGCATTCGAGGGAGGTGGGGCAGTTGGGAAAGGGTGGGGGGACCGTTTTGTCTCCAAGCTCCAGATATGAAGGTAGTCAGAAAGTAATGTCTCGTATTTTTTTCTCCATTATTAAACTGGTAATGAACCGGGAAGCTACTGACGGGCGTCCAGTGTGGGCTGCAATTATCGTGTGACCGCGAAACTTGGTTGATGTTCTATTGCGTTAATGCGGAACCGATTTACGCTGAAAAAAAATGTCTTCTAATTTTGACCACCACGTGCCAATCTGTCGCTTTGACTGCAGAAATGACGTACAGAAATTAAGTAAATTGAAGGTGGAGGGGGGGGGGGGAGGGGGGAGAAAGGAAAGGGAAGGAACTAATGATATCAGCTGCATCAGGACTTACTGCGTGATCAGTGGCGACGAGTGAAAATGTGTGCCAGACTGGGACTCGAACTCGATGTCTCTTGCTTACTAGGCATTTGTGTTAACCACTGAGCCGCCTAGACACAGTGTTTATCGTAAACGCGTGGTCTATCTCGGTAAGCTCCCCGACCGACCTACACTTCTTCCTAGCGCCACCTATCCCCCGTCCCCCGTCCATGTCCTCCACGTTCGCTGATTTTACATTCCCACTGGATGTCGAACGTAGACATGCATCTGCAATGAAAGATGTAGATTCATTGCCCATCAAGGCGAATCAGTTATATAAATGCGTGATGTCTGTCTTTCGGACATGTCCTCGCATTCATATTACATTTCGCTGGTATTCCTTTCCTTTTTCGCCATCTCCACTCAGACATGATATGTATCACAGCTGTGGATCCCACGTGGTGTCTGTTCTTTCAGACATGTCCAAAAGAAGAGACACCAGGCATTAATATAAGGTACAGAAATGTTCCCATATGTAATGGATTAGGAACAGGAACGTGGGTAGAAATGGTCAAAGAAGTGAGAAAGACGCAAAGTTGATTTTATTATTAGCTACCACTTACACAATTTCTTCACTATGAGCGCTGGATATTTTGACGACATGCCGTACAGTTCCAGATTGGTACCTGGTCGTCAAAATTGGAGCTAATTTTTTTCCCCATGTTAATTGGTTCCACATCACCGCCTTAGTGTATCTCCAAAGTTTCGCTGCTACACTGGAATTACAGCCAACACCAGCAACACCAGATCTCCTTGCATAGCTGCACTTCGATTATTACCACCTGGTAGTAATCATGAATTTGGAGCAGTTTCGCTTATCTTCTTCTACAGTCCACTATAGTAACGGTGTCCTCCATCAACAGGTGACAGCACTGTATAAGTTTAGAAAATTTCCGATATTGACTTACATATAAGACAACGTCCTGTGACTGAATTCCTTACTGTAAAAGATGATACTCTCAATCGTATTCATGAGAAGCTGACGAAGTTGTATGGAGAAGTTGCCGTCGAGATTAACACAGTTGAACGATGGATCCGTAGCTGTAGAGAAGCTGAAGGGAGAAACAAATGACTGACTCAAAGCGGAACGACCGGCCAGAGACCGCAGTGACATCGCACAACATCCAGCTTGTCGACTAAATCGTCCATGACGACCGCCGGGTAACAACAGATGGGTTGAGCCGCTAGTTATCCATCAGCAAAGGCAGAGTAATGGCCATTACTGAAAAACTGGCCTACTTCAAAACTTGTGCACGGTGGGTACCGAGATTGTTGACCGAGCAGAATAATGGGATCTTGCACCAAAAGACTTCCCTCTCTTCAAAAACCGAGTGAGTTGGTGCAGTGGTTCGCACACTGGACTCGCATTCGGGAGGGCGTCGGTACAAACCAGCGGCCGGCCATCCTGATTTAGGTTTTCCGTGATTTCCCTAAATCGCTTCAGGCAGATGCCAGGTTTGTTCCTTTGGAAGGGCACGGCCGACTTCCCTCCCCAGCACCGATGACTTCGCTGTTTGGTTCCTTTCCCCAAATAAACCAAGCAACTAAGTATGCAGGGGGCGCTGCTGTATTTGACCACGAACGGCACCTGTGCAATGCCCTCAATACGTTGCGAGTGTCAGTCGTGGTCATAACAGTGTTTCATAACAGCGTTCTGGGTAGTTGTGAGTACATTATGTCGGAGTTAAGTGAATTCGAAAGCGGGCAAATTGTTGTGTGCTTCTGTAATCAAAGTAACCGAAGAGCGTGGTATTTCAAGAGACGTCGTACCGAAGATCTACACTGCATAAAGGGCAAGCTGAAAACCAACATCTGCTAACTCACAACGCAGACGAAAGTGTGTGTAACGGACGGTCGTTGAAGAGAACTTTGACGAAAAATAAGACGACAATAGCTGCAGAAATCACTGCACAAATGAATGTCGCACACGCGAACCCTTTCAGCACCAAAACAACATGAAGGGAGCTCCATAAGCTGAGAATTGCAAGACGAGCTGGAATTCCAAAACCACTTATCAGTGATGAAAATTCCTGTAACAGGACGTGCGTAAATGGCTCTAAGCACTATAGGACTTAACATCTGAGGTCATCAGTCCCCTAGACTCAGAACTACTTAAACCTAACTAACCTAGGGACATCACACACATCCATGCCCGAGGCAAGATTCGAACCTGCGACTGTAGCAGCAGCGCGGTTCCGGACTGAAGCACCTAGAACCGCTCGGTCACAGCGGCCGGCCCTTTAACAGGAAAACCTCGTGCCAAAGTCATAAAACCTATGTGGAGCAGTGGAAGAGAGTCGTTTGTTGTATGAGCCTTGTGTCACACTGTTTCCAGCTTCTGGTCCAGTTTATGTCCGGCATATGACGCCCAAGCTATGACACAGACTGCTTGATGCCAAGAGTGAAGCATTGCTGGGGTTGGCTGATGATTTGGGCAGATATTTCGTGGTATTCCATAGGCTCCATGGTTACTCTGCAAGGCCACATTACTTCCAAGAATTACGTGACCATTTTGGTTGATCATGGTACAATATTTGTCTTCCAATGGTGATGATGAGTTCCAAGAAGACAGAGTGCCTGTACACACAGATCGCATCGTCCATGACTGGTTTTGTTAGCACAAGGGTGAATTGTCGCATCTCCCCTGGCAACTACTGTCACCAGATCTCATTATCATGGAGCCTTTGTCGTCTATGTTGGAGAGAAGGGCGCGTGATCCCTATCCACCTCCATCATCTTTACCGGAAATTGCCACTACTTTGCTGGAGGTATGGCGTAAGATTCCTTTGAGTACCATACAGGACCGTAATTTTTTCCATTCCGAGATGACTGGAAGGTGTTTTGAATGCCGACGAGGCATAGCAATGTGATGTATTTTTGGTGTTCCCAAATTTTGATTCACATCTCCTTCACGTTATTATATTCTGTGGATTATAAAATTTTATATTTATGAACTTTTAAAGCAAGTTGCGTCTTTGTACCATTTTGAAATGTTATCAAAATGTGAATGGGTATCTCAAGAACATTTTTCATGCAGCTTTTCATTATAGATAACTGCATCATCTGCGAAAACTCCAATGTTGCTATTTATATTGTCTGCCATGTCATTTACTTACAACACGGACAGGAATGCTTCCAACATATTTCCCTCGAGGAACCCTGAAGTTGCTTCTACATTGTCGATGACTCTTCGTTCAAGCCGGCCGCTATGGTCGAGCGGTTCTAGGTGCTTCAGTATGGAATCACGCGCCTGCTACGGTCGCAGGTTCGAATCCTGCCTCGGGCATGTATGTGTGTGATGTCCTTAGGTTAGTTAGGATTCCGTAGTTCTAAGTCTAGAGGACTGATGACCTCAGAGGTTAAGTCGCATAGTGCTCAGAGCCATTTGAATCATTCTTCCCTGTCAAGATATCCTCAATCCACTCACAAATTTCATTGTCACTGCCTTAGGTGTGTTATGGTGTTTAAATGTTACCGTGTTGCCCTCTCTCTCAAGTGTTCACATAACAAGGGCGACTTGGTATTCTGTTTGATAATTGGGTGACAGGATAGAAATTGTGAGTTCGTGGAGTTTATTGATGGAAGAATTTAATTTTTATTTCATTTATGAAACTTTTTCCTGTTATGTTTGAGTAGCTTATTAAGAGATACTGTAAGGAAAATTCAGTGCCCAATAAGAGTTATCTTTGCTTCACCTTCGAAAATTTGACATGTACTCCCTTGCCCCTCTCTGCCATGACTTAACCCAACATAAGCTATCCTGCGTTATATCTTTTAAACATGTGTATTCACCTAGTAACTGCTATGTGGGAAGGTACGAGTACTTTATCAATGACAAAAATTATATTTACTTGATGTGATTATTGTATGTAGAAGCGAGCTGAGTTGGTGACACTTCGCTCTCAAATCCAGGTTGTGTTGGCTTCAGTTATACAGCTTGAGGCTGCAGTGGATTGACATCAGTGTTGTGGACTAGCCGGGGGGATCCAATGGATGTCCAGCACGACCCACGAGTCCGCTGATTGCTCCTCGCCAGTGGCCAGCCCAGTTACTAATTGTATTGAGGTTGACCCCTCCCCACGGTTGAGTGTGATGTCACCTTGGGGTGTGGCAGGCTGTGAAAGATTTTCAGGAGCGCCGAGTGTAAGGCATTCCTGGTTAGTCTGAGAAACAGATTCCAGATGCTGTCTGTGGCTATCAATGTCCCTCAGCCAGACGCAGTGGCTTGCCCTGTTCCAGAGGAAACCTCTCAGCCTGCAAGATCCAGGCAGTCACAGAAGATGGGATTATTGATATCTGGGAACTCCAATGTTAGGCGCATTATGGGGTCCCGTAGGGACATGGCTGACAAGGAGGGGAAGAAAACTGATGTACACTCTGTGTGCATACCAAGTGGCGTCACTCCAAACGTGGAACGGGTTCTTCCAGATGCCATGAAGAGCACAGGATGCAGCCAACTGTAGGTGGTGGCACATGTCGTTACCAACGATGTTTGTCGCGTTTGATCGGAAGAGATTCTCTCTGGATTCTAGTAGCTATCAGAAATGGTAAAGGCTGCCAGTCTTGGAGATGAAAGCAGAGCTCAGCAATTGCAGTACAGTCGACAGGACCGATTGCGGACCTCAGGTACAGAACCGAGAGGAGGGTCTGAATCAGAGGCTCAGAGGGTTCTGCGACCGTGTAGGATGCAGACTCCTCGACTTGTGCCATAGGGCGCTGGAGTTTCGGGTTCCGCTAAATAGGTCAAGAGTCCACTGCACGCAGAAGGCGGTTACACGGATAGCGGGGGCTGTGTGGCATGGACTGGGCGGTTTTTTGTGTTAGAGGGCCTGGGGAAACAGAAAGGACTTCTCTATCAAAGTGTGCAGTCGAACACACGAAAGACGTAGATCTGGAAACCATCGGTATAATAGATGTAAATTTCCTTAATTCTGCTGGAAAAGTATCAGGGCTCCAAGCGCTAACAGAAAGCACTGATGCTCAAGTGCACTGAAAGCTGGATAGAGCCGGAGATAAGTTAAGCCTAAATATTTACGAGGTACCCAACGGTGATCAGAAATGAAAGGCAAAATACAATTGGCAGTGGCGTGATTTAAGCTGTTAGAAGTAGCTAAATTGAAGTAGATAATTCTGAGTCATTAGGGGTAGACATCCTTCTTGGCTACCGGAATAAAATAGTAACTGGATCTTCTAACTGACCTCCCAACTCAGATGATACAATTGCTGAAAAATTCAAAGAAAACTTGAGTCTAATTTCAAACACATACCCGACTAATACAATGATGTTTGGTGGCTACTTAAATTTACCCCTCTATATGTTGGCGAAATGCATGTTTAAACCCGGAGGTACAGATAAAACATCATCCGGAACTGTGCTGAACACATTATCTGAAAATTATTTCGTCCAGTTAGTCCATGAGCCCACTCGAACAGTACACGGTTCTGAAAACACACCTGATCTCTTAGCAACACAAATACTTCTGAGCAAATAACGTGCATCGAAAGGCATGAAGCGATAAGTGAACACAGATCTGTCGTCGCGAACTGAATATCGTAACTACTAAATCCACCAAAAATAAAGGAACTATATACCTGTTCAAGAAAGCAGATAAAAATTCGCTTGACGCTTTCGTGAAAGACAATCTCCACTCCTTCAAAATTAACAATGTAAGTGTAAACCAGATGTGGCTTGAATTCAAAGAAATAGTATCGGCACAGCTGACCCCCCCCCCCCCCCCCTGTTCGAGTATAATGACTTTTCTGGAGACTAGAAATCTACTCTGTACGAATCAGCATGGGTTTCGAAAAAGACGATCGTGTGAAACCCAGCTCGCACTATTCGTCCAAGAGACTCAGAGGGCCATAGGCACGGGTTCTCAGGTAGATGCCGTGTTTCTTGACTTCGGCAAGGAGTTTAATACAGTTCCCCACAGTGGTTTGATGAACAAAGTAAGCGCACATGGACTGTGAGACCAATTGTGTGATTGGATTGAAGAGTTCCTAGATAATAGAACGCAATATGTCATTCTCAATGGAGAGAAGTCTTCCGAAGTAAGAGTGATTTCAGGTGTGCCGCAGGGGAGTGTCGTAGGACCGTTGCTATTCACAATGTACATAAATGACCTTGTGGATAACATCGGAAGTTCACTGAGGCTTTTTGCGGATGATGCTGTAGTATATCGAGAGGTTGTAACAATAGAAAATTGTACTGAAATGCAGGAGGATCTGCAACGAATTGACGCATGGTGCAGGGAATGGCAATTCAATCTCAATGTAGACAAGTGTAATGTGCTGCGAATACATAGAAAGAAAGATCCTTCATCATTTAGCTACAATATAGCAGGTCAGCAACTGAAAGCAGTTAATTCCATAAATTATGTGGGAGTAGGCATTAGGAGTGATTTAAAATGGACTTACCATATAAAATTAATCGTCGGTAAAGCAGATGCCAGACTGAGATTCATTGGAAGAATCCTAAGGAAATCAGTCCGGAAACAAAGGAAGTAGGTTACAGTACACTTGCTCGCCCACTGCTTGAATACTGCTCACTGGTGTGGGATCCGTACCAGATAGGGTTGATAGAAGAGATAGAGAAGATCCAACGGAGAACAGCGCGCTTGGTTACAGGATTATTTGATAATCGCGAAAGCGTTACGGAGATGATAGATAAACTCCAGTGGAAGACTCTGCAAGAGAGACGCTCCGTAGCTCGGTACGGGCTTTTGTTGAAGTTTCGAGAACATACCTTCACCGAGGAGTGAAGCAGTATATTGCTCCCTCCTACGTATATCTCGCGAAGAGCCCATGAGGATAAAATCAGAGAGATTAAAGCCCACACAGAGGCATACCGACAATCTTTCTTTCCACGAACAATGCGAGACTGGAATAGAAGGGACAACCAATGGAGGTACTCAAAGTACCCTCCGCCACACACCGTCAAGTGGCTTGCGGAGTATGGATGTAGATGTAGATACACAAAACAGGTGAGAACACTGTTGCAGAAACAACGAAAAAAGCATGCCACATTTAAACGAACGCGAAACTCCCAAGACTGGCGATATTTTACAGAAGCTCTAAATTTAGCGCGGACTTCAATGCGGGATGCTTATAATAGTTTCCTCAACGAAACTTGTCTCGAAATCTGGCAGAAAATCCAAAGAGACGCTGGCGGCAGGACACAATCAACGCCTCCTCTGCGCTATAGCAAAGCAAATACCACCGATGAGAGTGCTGCTAAAGCCGAGTTATTAAACCCAGCCTTCTGAAATTGCTTCAGCAAAAAAGACGAAGTAAATATTCCAGAACTCGGATCAAGAACAGTTGCCAACATGAGTAACTCAGAAGTAGATATCCTCGGAGTAGTGAAGCAATTTAAATCACTTAATAAAAGCAAGTCTTCCGGTCCAGACTGTATACCAGTTAGGTTGCTTTCTGAGTATGCTGATGCAATAACTCCATACTAAACAATCATATACAACCACTCGCTCGGTGAAAGATTCGTATCCAAATGTTGGAAAGTTTCACACGTCACACCAATATTCAAGATAGGCAATAGGAGTAATCCATTAAATTACACGCCCATATCATTAACATCGATCGGGAGAAGGATTTTGGAACATATGTTGTGTTCGAACATTATGAATTACCTCGAAGAGAACGGGCTATTGTCACATAGTCAACATGGACTTAGAAAACATCGTTTTTGTGAAACATTCTCTTTATTCACTCGAAGTGTTGAGTGCTCTCGACAAGGGATTTCTAATTGATACCGTATTTCCAGATGGCTTTTGACACCGTAACTCACAAGCGGCTTGTAATCTAACTGCGTGTTTATAGAACATCGTCTCAGTTATGTGATTGGATTCGCGATTTCCTGTTAGAGAGGTCACAGTTCGTAGCAACTGATGGAGAGTTATCGAGTAAAGCAGTAGTGATTTCTGGTGTTCCTAGGTAGTGTTGTAGGCCCTCTGCTGTTCCTTATGTATGTAGACGATTTAGGAATTTAGTAGACTATCTGAGAAGCCGTCTTAGGTTGTTCCTGTCTTTTGTCGTTTAGTAAAGTCATCAGAAGACCAAACCAATTGCAAAATTATCTAGAAAAGATTTCTGTATGGTGCGAAAACTAACGGTTGACTCTAAATAACGAAAAGTATGAGGTCATCCACATGAGTACTGAAAGTATTCCGTTAAACTTTGATTACACGATAGACCAATCAAATCTAAAGACGGTAAAATCAACGAAACACCTAGGAACGATAATTACAAACAGCTTAAATTGGAAAGAACAAATATTGGCAGAACACTTAGAAGATGCAACAGATCTACTAAAGAGACTGCCTACACTGCCCTTGTCCGTCCTCTTCTAGAGTACTGCTGCGCGGTGTGGGATCCTTACCAGACAGGATTACTGGAGTATATCGAGGAAGTTCAAAGAAGGCGAACGTTTTGTATTATCGAGAAATAGGGGAGAGGATGTCATGGACATGATACAGGATTTGGGTGGACATCATTAAAACATAGGCGTTTCTTGTTGCCGCAGGATCCTCTCTCGAAATTTCAATCACCAATTTTCTCTTCCGAATGCGAAAATATTTTGTTGACGCCGACCTACAAAGGGAGAAACGATCATCATAATAAAACAAGGAAAATCAGAGCTCGCGTGGAAGGACACAGGTGTTCGTTTTTTCCGCGCGCTATTCGAGAGTGGAGTAATAGAGAATTATTGTGAAAGTGGTTCGATGAACGCTCTGTCAAACACTTATGTGTGATTTGCAGAACAGCCATGTAGATGTAGATGTAGACGCTATGTGGGAGCTCTAACTTTTTTGAGAGTGTCATAGAGATCCTAACGCACCATTGTGTTCACAATGAGACGTATAATCACTTTCGGATGTAAGGATGTGACACAGACATTACATATTTTTGGAAGTTTTACGTGCAATCATTTCTTTGTGACATAACAACGGTAAATTATCGTTCTTACTTCCCAGTTACCAATTTTTATGTATTGAGACACGTGGCTGTTATGTCCGAGGTATGCCGGCCGCGGTGGTCTAGCGGTTCTAGGCGTGCAGTCCGGAACCGCGCGGCTGCTACGGTCGCAGGTTCGAATCCTGCCTCGGGCATGGATGTGTGTGATGTCCTTAGGTTAGTTAGGTTTAAGTAGTTCTAACTTCTAGGGGACTGATGACCACAGACGTTAAGTCCCATAGTGCTCAGAGCCATTTGAGCCATTTTGTCCGAGGTATTTATGTGGTTTAATATTATGTCTTACAAACTGAGCATTTCTCAAAATAACTTTTGGTTTGTGAAGAAACTAAGGAACACATAAATTGGAAGTGTAAAACATATATTTACCTAGATAAATTTCCACATACGGACTCGCAGCTTTTGGCATCGAACGTGACTGGCGCCAGTATTTCGCCTCTGGGAAGCACATGTGAAGATTTGCCAAGCTGATGGTACGACAGACAGATGCCAAAACAGAAATGCATTCATCAGGAACTTGCTGCAAGAGATTGAGAACAAAAACAAACATGAATCACATATTGCTCACAATAGTACATGCAAGAATGCCTTAAAAATAGCTATTGAATTATTTTATGGACGTAAAACTTCTAAAGTATGGCAACGTAAACACGGCAGTTTGTTACACTTCAAGAGCACAAATGAAGCAAAACAATATTACCATTGTCCTCTGCCGGTCGCAGTGGCCGAGCGGTTCTAGGCGCTTCAGTACGGAACCGCGTTGTTGCTACGGTCGCAGGTTCGAATCCTGCCTCGGGCATGGATGTGTGTAATGTCCTTAAGATAGCTAGCTTTAAGTAATTCTAAGTCTAGGAGACTGATGATCTCAGATGTTAAGTCCCGTAGTGTTTAGAGCAATTTGAACCATTGTCCTCTGCGAGCCCGAATGCCGCCTGATGACGTCACGGGTACGTGATGCGGTTAGAAAAGAGTATAGGCCCTAAGCCGAGCAGAGACGAATGGGGAATCGTTCTGGCGATGATTCGGGACGCAAACGGGAAAATCTATTTTTTATACGTGCAACTGTGACTTAGGGAGGATAGTTAATAGACGATGACATGTAGGAAAAGGTGGAGCTGGTCGTCTGCTCGTGTGCTACTGTCGTGAGCATCTATGGAAAGTGGCTGAAGGACACTGAAATCACAAGGAGGAGACAAGGGATATCCACGCCTCATCACAAAACGTGGAAGTTGGAGGGTTGCTTGCTCTGTGAAACAGCATAAGCGGCGATCTGTGGCAAATCTGACGACAGTGTAAAATGCTAGTGTAGGGATAAGTGTTTCAGAGCACATCATTCAACGCACATAGATGCGAAGCAGACAACCCCTACGTGTTCCCATGTTGACCAAACGACACCTTCAATTATGACTGCAGTGCCCACGGGATCACGAGGATTTGACTGTGGGTCTATAGAAACGAGACGTCTATGCGGATGAACCACGTTTCTTATACGCCATCTCAGTTGGCATGTCCGGAAACGCCGTTTTCCAGGCGAATGGGTGATCGAAACGTGCACCGCTCCACGGTGGGGGGAACATTCACTTGGGCTTCCACGAGACCTTTGGTAGTAATCGAAGGCACCATGGCAACTGTGGAATGTTTAAACATTATTACGGGACGCCGGCATCCCTTCATGCTTGGTGTTCCGACGGCGTTGGAATCTGTACAGCTGTCTACGGTGTGATTTTTTCCACCGTGTACAAACTCTAGAGATTGATCGATAAGAGGATACGGAACAGAAAGGTCTAATGAACTTATTCCCGGAATTGCATTGTTTCCAAGCCAGAGATCATTTATTCGATCATACATTGTTGCAGAGACTGCAGTCTAATGGGCGCTGCACCACACAGCCCCATTTACAGTATGTGCTGAAGCTGGTTTCCATGTACCTCAACGCATGCGTGTACGCGCCGTAGCATGTTGTGTCTCACACGTTCACATCGGCCAGGCTGCATCCGAACAATGTCACAGGTAGAATGCTCCGTTGCCTCCACATCTGGAATGGGCTCTGCATACTAGATACTTTTGGAGATTGCCCCATAACCAGAAATTGCACGCGTTGAGATCCGGTGAACGAGCAGGCCATGCAACTAGACTCCCTCGTCGCATCCATCGACCAGAGAAGACAAGATTGGTGCGTCCGGACGGTAACGGCGAAGTGAGCTGGAGCAGCATCATGTAGCAGCCACATAATCCTTCGAATCATCAGTGACACTTCTTCTAGCAGGGGAGGCAAAATCACCCGCAAGAAAAGTCGATAGTTCCGTCCTGTTAGGCGACGTCTAAGAAAGACTGCTCCCGAAATATGGCCGCCAGTTATCCCGCCCCACACATTCCGATTGCACCGATGCTAATGATTCGCTGTCACCATACCGTCGTTGTTCTGCATACTGTCCCACAGGTGACTGTTGTGAAAGCTGAAGATACCACTCCGTGTAAAGGTGGCCTCATCTGTGAATAGGATGGATAACACAAATCCCGGTTCAAATAGCTCTGAGCACTACGGGACTTAACATCTGAGGTCATCAGTCCCCTAGAACTTAGAACTACTTAAACCTAAGGACATCACACACATCCATGCCCAAGGCAGGATTCGAACCTGCGACCGTAGCAGTCGCGCGGTTCCGGACTGAAGCGCCTAGAACCGCTTGACCACCGCGGCCGGCACAAATCCCGGAATCGTGATCGCCTGGTGAAGAAACCGGTGACAAAGCTGCTCTCGATGTGGAAAGTCTGTCGCTAGTAAGTGATAAGGGTAGTAATCATTGACTTGGAGAATGTTCCACACGTTCGTTTGGCTTATCTTTTGCTGGTGGGCCAACTGCCTGGTATCGACACGGCGATTGCTTTCCACAGTCTTAACCACATTTTCCTCCAAGTCTGGTGTCCGAACATTTCGGGTACGTCCTCCATGATTTCCTGCTTCCTGAAACGATCCTGTCTCAGACAGACTGCGAAACACTGTTGCAAACATTGAATTCTGTGGTTGTTGTAGGGGGGGGGGATAGATCTCCTGATACGACCTTGCTGCCCGCCGCCCGTTGCCATCTGCCTTTCCGTAAGTGAACACCATGTCGGCAAGCTCTCGATTCGAGTACGAAACTATTGTGTACAACGCTGTATCACGTCCACTACAAGGTGAGTTAGAAAGAGAAGTGAATCGCACGCAACAATACCCATGGCACGAGAGGGCGCTAGAGTATGACGTATGAGGAACAGTACCTCCCTCTAGGAGGAAACCGCGCATACCGTAACTGTGGCTGGGTGGTACAGCGCGTATTAGACCGCAGTCTCTGTAACAACGTATGGTTGAATAAATGGTTTCTAGCATGGAAACCATGCATTTCCGCACATAAGTTGATTAGACCTTTTTTGTCCTGTATTCTCTCACCGATCAATCCCTATAGTTTGAAGACGGTGGAAAAAAAAATCACCCTGTGTATCTCAAGGCTTGAATTGTGCTACCGTGGTTTGAGGAGGATGACAGTGAAGTCATGCTGATGTCTTGGCCACCAAATTTGCCTGATCTGATTCCACTGGAACATGTCAGAAACGCTATCGAACGCCAACTATGCGCCCACAAAACTCCGGCACGTAATTTATGGGAATTGCGTATCCTGTGCGTAGACTTCTGGTGGTACATACGCCCGAAAGACTAACAAGGACTTGTCGTACCCACGCCAGGCACAATCGCTAGTATACAGGGTGATTCAAAAAGAATACCACAACTTTAGGAATTTAAAACTCTGCAACGACAAAAGGCAGAACTAAGCACTATCTGTCGGCGAATTAAGGGAGCTATAAAGTTTCATTTAGTTGTACATTTGTTCGCCATTTCAGCCAATAAAGATTTTGGTCCCTTTTTCTTCGAAGGTGCTACTGTAACTGGACTACAGTATCTGGAGATGTTAGAGAATTGGCTGTTCCCTCAGCTCGAACAAGAAGCACAACAATTCATATTTCAGAAGGATGGAGCGCCACCACATTGGCACTTATCTGTCCGTAATTACCTGAACGTCAACTACCCGAGGCGATGGATCGGCCGCCAGGCAGCCCGTGACAGAGCACTTCATCACTGGCCTCCAAGAAGCCCTGATCTTACCCCCTGTGATTTTTTCTTATGGGGGTATGTTAAGGATATGGTGTTTCGGCCACCTCTCCCAGCCACCATTGATGATTTGAAACGAGAAATAACAGCAGCTATCCAAACTGTTACCCCTGATATGCTACAGAGAGTGTGGAACGAGTTGGAGTATCGGGTTGATATTGCTCGTGTGTCTGGAGGGGGCCATATTGAACATCTCTGAACTTGTTTTTGAGTGAAAAAAACCTTTTTAAATACTCTTTGTAATGATGTATAACAGAAGGTTATATTATGTTTCTTTCATTAAATACACATTTTTAAAGTTGTGGTATTCTTTTTGAATCACCCTGTATTGTGTTCTATAGGCCGAACTCCTATTAGGCAGGTGGTTATTAATATTTTGGCTCATTAGTGCGTATCACATCTGCTGTCCCGTTTATTGTATTTGCTGAGTTATTCTTACATTGTTCATTACTCGTCTTTTAGAATATTTCAATATTTAATAAACATGGGTTGTAGATGCTGTTGTTGGGAGCATATCAATTGACTGATTGGTAACCGATATTGGACGGTCAGAAAGTATAATGTCAAACGCTGAGGTGAATGCATGTGCAGACAAGTGCGGTGATAGAATGCCGCTGGTCAGAGCAATGCTTTTAAAATTAATGACATGACCGACTCGGCCGATTTAGATAACGCGAACAACGTGAGTGACAAAAGTAATGAAATTGGGAAGAGAAGTAAAGAGATGGCTTTTTGAGAGTGGGAGTTTAAACTGTGAATATTAACGAATGCAACTGTTATTAGGAATCATTTTATGCTTATTGATATGAATGGAGGTTAGATGACAGGTTTATTGGTGGACTGGCAGTTTATTATGACATGGTTGTAAAACAGTAACACTAAGTATCTGCGGATGGCAGAAAACAGCCCCAGGAATGATCAGTTTGGGTTTCGGAGAGATGGAGGAACACGCTGGTCTCACCGATCCTGCAACTTGTCTTAGGAGATATTTTAAAGAGATGAAAATCCAGATTTACAGCAGTTGCAGGCATATAATAAGCTACTGACACTGATGACTTTAAAACTCTCTTTAAAATCCAGAAACTATTTAATGCACAAAAAAGAATATTTGTTTGTTCTAATGCGCTTATACCTTTCACCGGTCGGCGATGAAACTTTGGTGAGTTGCTATGCACACGCCCGAGAAGGTTTCTGCGGGTTGCGGGTGAAAAGGGAGTGGCATAGAAGCTTAGCTGGAGCAATTTCAATCAATGTTGTACATATGTGATTCGTTATTTGTACAATTATTCGCATAAAAACACTGTGGCGGTAATCTACCGGAAAGATCGCTAGAAGTAAAGGTGATGATGAGAACAGGTGACATGTAAAAATATACGGTAGCGACGAGTATTAACATAAAATCCATAGCTTTAGGATTGTGAGAGTTATTGGTTACAGTAAAGATGACGCTTCACTCTTAGATATGGGGACAAGAGTGACGGGGGAGAAGGCGGGGGAAGGGAGTGCAAGGCGTTGCCAGGTCAGGACATATCTTTATAACGCCTCAAGAAACTTCTAGCAAAGTCAGTGCATGTATCATTTGCTGTGAGATAAAATCTGCTGTGACAGTAAGACGTCCCTAGTACGCATATGGCTGAGGGTTTTGGGTGAAAAGACGTGACACGGTTCTTTGGTGGAAACGGGCTCGCTCTCAACAAACTGATGTCAAACGTCATCGAAGCGATAATTCGGAAAGGCAAGTTAAAGGAGAAGCTGTGCTGATTCCACGTACTCTCATCATTCTCAGTGCTATGCCGTTGGGCTTCTGACTGAGTTCTGCGTTTGCCTTGCATTCCCAAGCACAATCAACGCAACAAAAGGTCGGTCACTTCAAGGTTTTGATTAAATCTGTAATATTCATGCTTTTAAACTTCTCAATTGCATATTGCATGCTGAGGAGTGGGTCAGCTAAAGCTTTATTTGTTCTTACTGAAGAAGGAAAGATAATAAATGTCTTCCAAAACTCTTGAAGAAGCTTTTTCAATTTTAATTTAGTACACCAAAAAGACTGTCTTTCACATATTTTGCACATTTAATGTGGCTGCTTTGTATGCGCCCACGTACTTAGAAATAATAAGAGGCATTACAAAACATGCCAGGCACAGCTAGTCTAAAGTATAAAAATAAATGATTGTTGGTTCGTCTTCTATGCATTCCTATATGGTTCGTCTGATTGCGACGAAAATATGAGCTGTTGTGGGCACGTCCCCGAAGGTTTCTAAAGGTGCGAGAACCGCCTATCTCGCATAGGGGTAGAAGATGTGATGAAAAACGAGTGACATAGCAGCATAACTCAGGATATTTTGTATATACATGACCCATTATTTGTATAATTATTTGTATAATACTGCAGTCGCTTACTATACACCTACCACCTCAGCGGGTGGGTGTTGGGGAGAGAAGTTATGAGATGTAACAGTATTCGATAACGACCGACATTTACAAGAGTCCATAGCTTTCAGAATCGCTTGCCTCATTGGTGACAGTCCCGATAAAGTTGCACCCCTAGGAGTGATGATACCTAGGGTGGGGCGGGGGAGGGTGGGGGCGGGGTGCAAAGACAGTAATATATTAACACACGTCTGGGACGCTGAAGTAATTTCTTCAGAAATTGGTACACGTATGATTGCAAAAAAAAAATACTGTGGCAATAAAACGGACTCCTGAACCAATTACAACCAAAGCTGATATTAGTATTTTAACCATCTTCAGCAACTGTAATTGGATACATTGAAATAATCAGCAACCGGCTGCATAAATGCAACTGGTTTTATATACTGTATGCCACTCATTATTTGTACATGTAAATGTGTCTTAGAAACACAAAGAAATATTGCAACGCATACCGCTCACGCAGTTTGAGACATGAAACAGCCCTCTCCCCTTCACCGTTCTTTTTGTTCTTTTATTATTCGAATCGGCGTCCTTTTGGAAACAAAGGAAGTTGAAAGGAGATTTTTTGTTGTTGGCAGTTCGTGAGGCGTTTCTCCGGCAACAGAGGGAACAGACGATTGCGACATTGCCTGGCGTTACAGCTCCGCTAGTGACACAGGCTCTCGCTGATTTTAGATAATTTTTGGCAATTTAACGTGACGGTTAAAGGGAAGGGCACTGATGAACTGTACGGAATTCTGTCGGCGGCTTCGCCGACGGTGGCACGCAGTTACGGGGTTGACGACTTTTGTGGAACGGCTGATTGCATCGAGGCTGTTCTTCCTGAAAGGTGAGTGTTTCTTCCCGATAGTTACCCACCATTGACAATTAATTACTACTACTTCGGAGACATCAACTACTTCGAACAAAATCTAATATATGAAAATGAACATTAGTTTGTTTGTTAATTCGTGTTCCATGCTTTGCTACACCATTCATACAGTGGCGATGACAATTTGTTGAGTTTTTGTATGAACGCCCGGGTAATTTTCAAGATCCGTTTCAAGTGATATGAATCGAGCACGTGACTATCACGGTGCGAGATATCGACTTTATTCACATCGTTGTTGACAACTCAATATCTTCTGATGTAAGGAACATCTCAAGTAATTTCGACCAATTTTTTATATGAATGATTCATTATTTGCATAAAAAATGGTGGGGTAACACACCACAGTCATCCCTAGGGATGGGGCTCGGAAGACACGACATGTAAAAATATTCGATAACGACCGATGTCAGTGTCAAATCCACTGTTTTAGGGGTCGCTAGACTTGTTGGTTGTTAGTATGTCTTTCATCCCTAGAGAGCTCGGGCAGGAGGCAGGTAGGTACGGCGCGGAGGTTCAAGACAGTGGCGTATCAGCACGGCTGTGTTACGCTAGAAGTAATTTGTACCAAAAGTGACACACATATCACTTGCTACCTGGAAAAATATACTACGGCAATCAGACACCCGTAGCACCAGTAAGTCTGAGGATTTCGGATGAAAAGGGCTGACATAAGAGCTTAATCCAGAAAAACCTGGAGTTATTGCAACTAAGTTTCGTATATACATGACTCATTATTAGTATAAAAATACTGAGAGAATGAAATACGCTTACTATCGCTAGGGGAGGTGGTCATAATGAGAAGGGGGATGTCTAGAAACGGGGGAAACGACCTGCTGGCATTTATTTCCTGTAAGTAGTTGACTTTGAATACTTTAAAATTATCAAGCGCAACCTGCTCTTAGTTTTGTTGGTCACTGCGTCAACCACATTGTAAAATTGAGCAGTGCAGCGAGGCAATAACTTTGCCAGCGTGTTTCGGGGCCAAAGATAATGCCACATGGTTAGATACTACAGATAAATTTAACGTACCCCTTAGACTCGTATCGTCTAAAATAGCGGAGAATAGGACAGTTGCCAGCGACAGTTCTTTTTCTCGAAACAACAATAAGTTAGTGGCAGAACTACCAAGTCATGGTTGTCAAATGTCAATTTGACAACCGTGCGCCCAGTATAACAGTGGTAGTGGCGGAGGACAATACGGTGCCATATGTAATTTTACTTATGTTCGAAACAGGCTTATGTCTGTTGAAGTTGTTTTATTGGTCTTGACGCAGCAGCTGGGCTACGACATTTTTCATTTATTAGTGTGTATGTAAGTAAAATGTTATCACGTGCCTAATTTTGAAGTTCATGTGTAGATTGTATCACTGGTCTAGATGTTATTTTGATCATTTTTTCGGATTTGTGAAGAAGGCTGTATTATTATAGAAGAAACCATGATCAAGGTTTAAAATAAACGTAATTTAGTGCAACTGTGGGCTGTTTTTCATTCGAGACAATTTCGTAACAGTTGCTGTCGTCGCTGCCATGATGAAAATAAAGAACTACCAAGCTTCCTGAGAATTCAGATGAAACTGCAGAACGAAATTCGCTAGTGATACGGGTGAAATATGTATACAATTATGTGTGAAATATGTTAAAGTATGTGAAACATATACAGGGTGAACCAGAATTTCACGGACAAACTTTGATGGGTTGTTCAGGAATACCTTTTGAGTGTTTTCGTATAAGGGAACAACGATCTCCTCCGCCTATTTACAGAGTTACTGCATTTCGATTGGTTTCTTGCCTCAATTCATCACTGGTGTTAGTATTAGGGCTACTGGTAAAGTATCATTAATCGACAAATCAATATGTCATCAGGTTGTGTCGATAGAAGTTGGCGTCAATATATCGATACCAAATGGAAATATCGAGTGATGGAATAACAAGGTTTCCGATGTGAAGAAATAGGACACCAGTTGCGTTAAGAAACAGTGTTTAAAGCAACTAGTGTGCTATATCTTCACATCGGAAACGTTCAAAGCAGTTACTAAAAATGGTGAACAAAAATGTAAATGAGAAGATTTGTCTTACGGTGAGCGGAGACCTGTGAGGGAAAATGCTGACGTAATCGGCGCTCGGCGCTACCAACAGAAACTGCAACGTTTAAATTCACCACGCAATTTTGACACTGCTACTGCTAGGTCGCTTGCGTTGGCAGAAAGGGCAAAACAGGGAAGTCGACTTGAAGTGTTACGGACAGATCCGATATGTGACGAAACCGAACGACGGACACATCGGACACCTTTTATTGTGAGACTCCCGGCCGGAGTGACCGAGCGGTTCTGGGCGCTACAGTCTGCAATCGCACGACCGCTACGGTCGCAGGTTCGAATCCCGCCTCGGGCATGGATGTGTGTGATGTCCTTAGGTTAGTTAGGTTTAACTAGTTCTAAGTTCTAGGGGACTGATGACCTCAGAAGTTAAGTCCCATAGTGGAAATGGAAATGAGCGTTTGGCGTCATTGGCCGGGAGGCCCCTCGCGGGGCAGGTCCGGCCGCCATATCGCAGGTCTTATTACATTCGGCGCCACATTGGGCGACCTGCACGCCGGATGGGGATGAAATGATGATGAACACAACACAACACCCAGTCCCTGAGCGGAGAAAATCTCCGACCCAGCCGGGAATCGAACCCGGGCCCAGAGGACGGCAATCCGTCACGCTGACCACTCAGCTACTGGGGCGGACAGTCCCATAGTGCTCAGAGCCATTTGAACCATTTATTGTGCGACTTACATGCAGTTACTATTGTCAGCAAAGTGGTTATCGCCAAGCGTGAAAGTGCATCGTTTTCCTTTTAACTCTTGCTCTAAAGGGGGACAGGCAGGCTGCTAGGTTGTTGATGTACAGAGTATCTAATAGTAAATCAATACTTAAATATACTGTTCTAAAATTGGCAGTATATTTACAATATGCAGCTGATATTTTTTATAGGCAGGTAGGTCCATATTTTCTCTCCGTCGATATATCGATACTTTTTCCTGATATATCGTGAACCCATAAAGGCAGTTTTTTTTAAATGTCAATATATTGGATTCCTGATATTGCACTGAAAATATCCGCCCAAACGTGCAAATGTCGACGGTATGCGCTGCGTGTTTTGTTTGAAGACAATCTTGTTTCATTCAATCTTCGTACATCCACATTTAAACTGAATGAAGGTGGGACACAGCTGGTATAATTTTTATTAAAAAATGAAATTCTTCCAGCTGTATTTAAGATTTTTTTTATTTACTTCGCTACTAGTTTCGGAGTTGCGTCAACGCCATCTTCAGGCCCGTACACTTCGATGAAATCAGTTGTGCGTGGCTCAGTCTAGAAGTCCGCGGTGAGATCAACACGTGCTCCACATGGATGGCGGGCAGTAACTGATTTCATCAAAGTGTACGGGCCTGAAGATAGCGTTGACTCAACGCCGAAACTAGTAGTGAAGTAAATAAAAAATCTTAAGTACAGCTGGAAGAATTTCATTTTTAATAAAAATTGTTTCATTCAGTCACTTTTCTTGTATCTCGCCTGGAAGGCGGCGCGTGGGTTGCATCAAGAAAAGGTAAAACACGTCGGTACTGCTGTATGAATTTAAATCCGCTTTACTCAAGCAATAAGAATACATAACTTGGAACGAGGTGCGATGCTGAAGAGCAGTGTCCTGGCTGGCTGCACCTCATGAAATGGGGTGAATCTGTAGCAGAGCTCGTAGAGCTGCACAGCACCAGCTACAGGGCGCTGCCGTCGGTGTCTCGTGGTAGTGCCAACCTTTGAAACTATGTGACATCGTTACTATCGATACCACAACTTTAGTTGCTGCCGACAAGGGGAGGAGGAGGAGATTAATGTTTAACGTCCCGTCGACAATGAGGTCTTCAAAGAAGGAGCACAGGCTCGGATTAGAAAAGGAAGGAAGGAAATCGGCCGTGCCCTTTCGAAAGAACAGTCCCGAGATTTGCCTGGAGCGATTCAGGGAAATCACGGAAATCCTAAATCAGGATGGCCGGATGTGGGTTTGAACCGTCGTCCTCCCGATCGCGGGTCAAGTATACTAAGCACTGCGGCATCCTGCTCGGTGCCGAGAAGAGTACGGCCACTTTACTCTTCGCCCTCAAGTTCCCATTCAATATCGCTCGATTCCGTCTCGGGTTTGGTTTTCCGGCAGTATTAGTTATACCTTAACAGTGATACACAGCAATGTGGATAGGTTTTCATATGAAGAGTTGGCCGAAATGCATTTCGTGTGCGGTTTCACTGAATGGAGTGGAAGAGTGGCAGAACGTCGCTCCGCTGGGCTGTTCCTGCAGCGACAGCAAGAACAGTATCACGGTGCTTCAGCATTTGAGGGTTGTTGCGCTGCTCTGTGTTTTGTGTTGTACGTTTTCAAATGGTTCAAATGGCTCTAAGCACTATGGGTTTTAACATCTGAGGTCATCATTCCCCTAGACTTAGAACTACTTAAACCCAAATAACGTAAGGACATCACACACATCCATGCCCGAGGCAGGATTCGTACTTGCGACCGTAGCAGTGTACGTTTTCGTCACTGCATATTACAAGCTTTTCCTCTACTGTGAAGATATCTTCACAGGATAAGGGTGAATGCGGTAGCAAACCGAATAAACCATAATCACATTATTTCTCTGAAACGAACGGCCGTTGAGCGTGCATTTCTTATACAAAAATACCCAGTAAATATCCCTGACAACGTCGGTGGAATCCTCCGTTGCCTAGTGCGTGTGCGAAATGCATGGGACATGGGTACGCTGTGTACAATTATGTACCAGGAGGAATGGCCAGTATTCACGTATATAATAGGAACGGTCAGTCTAAGCAAAAGTCTAATAACAAATGGCTCTGAGCACTATGGGACTTGACTTCTGAGGTCATCAGTCCCCTAGAACTTAGAACTAGTTAAAGCTAACTAACCTAAGGACATCACACACATCCATGCCCGAGGCAGGATTCGAACCTGCGACCGTAGCAGTCGCGTGGTTCCAGACTGTAGCGCCTAGAACCGCTCGGCCACTCTCGCCGGCTTCTAATAACATGAACTCTAAAATGCGTACCTTATGAGCTATTAGGACTCGTTCATCTTCTATACTGTGAAACGCACCTCTTCAACTGGACAAGTGTCATGCCTCTTAAGGTACGGATTTCAGAGCCCAAGTTTACTGGAAAGTTTTTTCTTGTTTTGGTCCTCCCAGGATATGGAAAGCAGACGGTTTGCAGGCGAAGAGATTTGTTTCACAGCACAGAAGAGGAAGAGATGCTCATAGCTCTTAAGGTATGCATTTTAGAACCAATGTTCACTGGACTTTTTTATTTCGAATGATCAAAAATGGCTCTGTGCAATATGGGACTTAACTTCTGAGGTCATCAGTCTATTTCGAATGATCCTTCCTGTCATATCCTAGCATACTGACTATTCCTCATGGGACACATTGTATGTGCGACCACTTAGAAAGAAAAAGAGGGATTACAACGCATGCTGGACATAGCTTGTAGCAATGCGTTTTGACAATGGCATTTTAATTGTTTCAGAGACGTTAAAGGACCTGAGCGATAAGATGAATGGAGTGAATGGTTAAACCATATTATGGCGAGGGAACTAGTTTACCTAGAGAGGTACTAAAAGTAGGAAACAACTTCTGTTAACAAAGCAGCAACATACCTTACGATGGCCAAAGTAAGAGGGATTAAAACGTTCTTTATATGCCTATAGAATACAGAGGAAGGGTGTCAGACACAGTAGACTAACAGTTTCGAAAAATTGGGTTAAAAATAGACTTTCGGACTAGCTTGTTTTAAATTAAAACAAGATATAAATAAATCAAGTCGTAAATTTAGTGTATCAGTTGTGTGTAAGGTGAAATGCAACGACCTGTTCTAAACAGTACGTAGGTCAGACTTGCAGAACTTTTGAGATACGATTTCAAGAACACTCTTCGTGGTGAAACAATAAGATAGCTTCCAGAGGCCATCTAAATGAAGACAAACACTCGGTAGGACCAATAGAGATGCATCTTGAAATTTTACAGAACATCCTGGAAGTACTTGAAATCTGTGGATTTCACCTGAAAGAGCCAGCTAATATATTCAATCTTCAAAAATTTTGTGTTCTTCAAGAATTTTCACGAAGTAGACAGACGGCCCAGTCAGCACCAAATCTCCAGGACTGCTACAGCAGTACAAGGCGGAAGACGACCTTAGCAGCCCGCCGCACCTCAGTTACCCCTATGTTTTGATTTGATTATGAATTTTAACAAGATGTATTATTTTGAAGATTAGGTGCGTTTATCCAAATGGGTTACCAGTTTTAAATTAATTTTAGTACATGTAATGGATAATGTCATTGTTATATGTTAACTGTTGTGACTTAGCAAGACAGCCAAGTCACAACGAGAGGAAGCCGAAAGGCACGCGTTAAGCTCACGCAGATTGGCGTGAGGTCTGGAACAGTTAAAAGGAAATGAGAACTTAGAAAATGGACGCAGTTGCTGTAATACTTAACTTTAATTCACAATTGTAGAACATCTCTCGTTACGGTACATGCTTCATAATATTAATTATCAATTGAATACGGCGCCTTGCTAGGTCGTAGCACATGTAGCTGAAGGCTATGCTAACTATCGTCTCGGCAAATGAGAGCGTATTTGTCAGTGAACCATTGCTATGAACGTCGGCTGTACAACTGGGACGAGTGCCAATACGTCTCTCTAGACCTGCCGTGTGGTGGCGCTCGGTCTGCGATCACTGACAGTGGCGACACGCGGGTCCGACGTATACTAATGGACCGCGGCCGATTTAAAGGCTACCACCTAGCAAGTGTGGTGTCTGGCGGTGACACCACATTAACCGCACAGTATTAGTTGCCTATCCACTTCACTTCCCGCCTTCCTCCTTCCCTCCTTTTCCCTTTACCTGTCAGACATCCGGATAGACGAGCGCGTTAACGCACTGCTTCCGGGACACTGGCAGGCAAGCTTGACTCGCCGGGTTAACGATGAAGGCTGGTAAGGCGACCAGCATGGATGTGGTTTCTAGACGGTTTCCCATATCTTAGCAGGTGAATACCGTGCTGGAGCCCACGTAAAGCCTCAGATAGCACGCTACGCAAACTTTTAGAACGCGTTCTTACACTTGCACATCGGATTAACTCCATCCGCAGATAGATGTGGTACACAGATTCCATCGCTCACAGCTCGTGGTCGTGTGGCAGCGTTCTCCCTTCTCGCGCCCGGGTTCCCGGGTTCGATTCCCGGCGGGGTCAGGGATTTTCTCTGCCTCGTGATGGCTGGGTGTTGTGTGATGTCCTTAGGTTAGTTAGGTTTAAGTAGTTCTAAGTTCTAGGGGACTGATGAACATAGATGTTAAGTCCCATAGTGCTCAGAACCATTTGAACTATTTGAACAGATTCCATCCTGAGGGCGGAGGGGGAGGGGGAGGGGGAGGGGTGAATAACAGACTGATGACCTTAGATGTTTAGTATCAGTCTTACCCTTTCGTCCATGAGCCAGTGTAGGATTGGTGAAATACTGGATACCACTAATGTTATCACATATCTACTTCATTTCTGTTCATTTTACGGGTGATTTACAGTTAATAATTGTTCTTTTATAAAAAAATTTTGAATTTTGAAACTCGTGACTGATCAGGTTAATCTTAAGAATTATCAATGTTGTCAACCTATGTTATCTACTTAAGTAAATTCTTATTAACGTTATACTTTTACTTTATTTTTAAATATGAGGATGTTGATTGAGTGGTCGAAAGTAGTTATCATGTGTGTAAAACTGCAACTGAGGCCGTTACCATAAATATCTTATAAAAGTGCAGACTGATGATAGCAAGAAAATTTCGTTATTGTATCTCTTCCGTGAGATTATGATGAATGCAATCCACTACGAACTACATACTTTTTGTTGCTGAGAGATGTTCCTTCCCATAAAAGACTGAACGCACGACTTATCCCAGAAGACGTAGCATACCACGTCTAGTGTGGGTACGTACACGTTGCACGTCTGAGTTTTCAGTGGCTATTGGAGACCAAGCTCACGGGTTGAGAACTTCCGTCCTTCCTTGGGACGTTCGGCAGAAGAGGGCATTACAGTGACTGGACATTGCGAGGTAACAGGGTGAAACATTCGTAAGACGACGCGTCAGTGTGATCAAAAAACATATGTTACTACTCCATTTTGAAATTAATTAACAAATTTGAGACAACGCTCAGAGAGGTGTCAATAGAGAGGTCTCCACCAGATTTGTCTACAGATATACTCGTTCTCTCTTGTATTCTTATCATATTCGTTTAGTTGGTGGGAGGCAATCACTAGTTACTATACTTTGAAATAAATTAACTCTGTTAATAGAATTAGTGTGATACTCAGCAAGGTGTCAATATGTAAATCTCTGTGAGAGCTATACATATATTCACTTATATCATTCGCCTGCCGCTTTGGCCGAGCGGTTCTGCCGGCACGGTAGCTCAGCGTGTTCGGTCAGAGGGATAGCTGCCCTCTGTAACAAAAAAATTGAGTTAATCGATCAACAACGAACTTAAACGGATGTCTTACGACGTCCGCCCTGAGCAGATTCTACGAACAAAAGCGAACAAAATGAGATTAAAAAAAAAAAGCGGTTCTAGGCGCTTCAGTCCGGAACCGCGCTGCCGCTACTGTCGCAGGTTCGAATCCTGTTTCGGGCATGAATGTGTATGATGTCCTTAGGTTGGTTAGGTTTAAGTAGTTCTAAGTTTAGGGGACTGATGACCTCAGATGTTAACTCCCATAGTGCTTAGAGCCATTTGAACCATTTTTGAACTTATGTCATTCATATGTTTTTTAGCCGGCAGTAGGCGTTACTAATTCCCATATTTGATTAATCACTTTTGAGAAGCTATATAATTAATAAAATGTTACACCTAGAAGCATGAACTAATATTAATACCGAAATATAAGATGAAACATAAATTCTAGCTTCTGTGTAAATTAAGCTCAGAGTTAGACTATGGTAAATGTGTATTATTAGTATTACCGTCAATTATGGGGGAACTAGAAGTGATATCGACTGGTGAGAGAGGATTTTTTTTCCATACGAAAGGCTCCTTACATGTCGCAATAGCATAAATTAATGTACACTGAAGAGCCAAAGAAACTGGTACACCTGCCTGATATTGTGTAGTGCCCCCGCGAACACGCAGAAGTGCCGCAACACGACGCGGCATGGACTTGACTAATAATGCTGGAGGGAATTGACATCATTAATCCTGCAGGGCTGTCCATAAATCCGTAAGTGTACGACGGGGTGGAGATCTCTTCTGAACAGCACGCTGCAAGGCACCCCAGATATGCTCAATAATGTTCATGTCCGGGGAGTTTGGTGGCTAGTGGAAGGGTTTAAACTCATAAGAGTATTCCTGGAGCCACTCTATAGCAATTGTGGACATGTGGGGTGTCGCATTGTCCTGTAGGAATTTCCCAAGTCCGTCGGAGTGCACAATGGACACGAATGGTGCAGGTGATTAGACAATACGCTCACGTACGTATCACCTGTCAGAGACGTACCTAGACGTATGATGGGTCCCATTTACTCCAACTGCACATGCGCCACACGATTACAGAGCCTTCATCATCTTAAGCAGTCCCCTGCTGACATGCAGAGTCCATGGATTCATGAGGTTGTCTGCATACCCGTACACGTCCATCCGCTCGATGCAATTTGAAACTTGATTCGTCCGACTAGGCTACATGTTTCCAGTTATGAACAGTCCAATGTTGGTGTTGACGGGCCCAGGCGAGGCGTAAAGCTTTGTGTCGTGCAGTCATCAAGGGTACACGAGTGGGCCTTTGGCTCCGGAAGCCCATATCGCTGATGTTTCGTTGAATGATTCGGACGCTGACACTTTTTGATGGCCCAGCATTGAAATTTGAAGCAAATTGCGTAAGGGCTGCACATCTGTCACATTGAACGATTCTCTTCAGTCGTCCTTGGTCCCGTTCTTGCAGGATCTTTTTCCGGACCCAGCGATGTCAAAGATTTGATGTTTTACCAGATTCCTGACATTAACGGTGCACTCGTAAAATGGTCGTACGGAAAAAGTCCCACTTCATCGCTACCTCGGAGAGGCTGTATCCCATTTCTCATCGACGACTGTAACACCACGTTCAAACTCAATTAAATCTTGATAACCTGCCATTGTAGCAGCAGTAACCGATCTAAAAAATGCGCCAGACACTTGTCTTATATAGGCGTTCCCGACCGCAGCGCCGCCTTCTGTCTCTTTACATGTCTCTGTATTTGAATACGCATGCCTATACCAGTTTCTTCGGCGCTTCAGTGTATATTTTAACTGTTCGAAGATTTGTACTTCATGCAAATGCTATAAACCACAATAACACATAGAGTATTAATAAAGTGTTTATTATCATCCTGATTACAAATTAAGCTTTTATGTCATGGTACAGTTATTCTCGTATGTGTTGTTCAAAAGAGATGAACTTTCCTAGACTGATGATTAATGGCAGTGACCGTTGGAGACTCATACTGGTGGAGAGGGGTGGAGGGGAGGGTATAAACTGCGTGAAGCGAATGGGGACGGACTACTATACTAGACGCACTTACACGAGGTACCAGTGTCGGAGTGGGCGGCAGTTTAGCTGCGCTGGTAAAATATGAAAAGTGCTAGATTCAGGACTTGAACTTTCGGAAAGTGTTATATCCTAGCCAGTAATGCCACCCGAGCCCGCTGCCAAAAGGTTGGCAGCATCAAAGTCCGGACGCCGTCCGCATAAGCAGCGCCAGCGAGACAGCAAATCGCCGCAAGTCTGCGCGCGCCACCGCTGGCTTCTGGCTTCTTAAGCGCTGGAGTCGCGAGCGCTAGGAGAGTTCTGTATTCGCCGCTCAGTTGTATACTCGCCACCGAATTGTGTACTTGCTAGTCAGTCGTGTGTTCATCGCAGCAGAGTTGTTGTTTGTCGTCAGCCGACGCTGACCTAGCCGCTCCGACTCGAACTAGACAGATTTCTGTAGACACGGAGTTCACTACTGTGTTGCTGTATCTTCGTTAATAAAGATAAGTACCGACTTTTATTTAATCAGAGTGTTTGGGTTTTCCTCTTTCTGTTCACTGTTCCAGCGGACCGGACGGCCCGCTATTAAAAGTATGGCGGTGACTTCGTAAGCCGTTTCTACAGCGAATTGCTTGTCGCTACGAACACCGCCACAAAAGAAAGTCTTTTTGTTACGCGTATGATATGTATCCCGCGATACTTTTGAAGAAACTTTGCTCTGGGGGTGAAGCTAGACTCCATACTCTAAACGCTGTGAGACTTGGAGTAATTAGCCAGTACTTCTTTCTTCTATGAGATTTGGTAGAATTTAGCTTTAGTTGGACAGGTGGCGAATTACAGTTTTTAAGACCACTTGCTTACAATTCATCACACCTTGCACGTATGTCTCAGGGTAATACGCGATTAATTGAATTTTAATTCTCAAATGCGTCGGCAATAGTAATTTGGAATCAACTCTGCATCATATTTTGGGAATATTTGCAGGTGTTTTCGACGAACAGTGTTTGTGGGAACGTCTTCAACGGTGCACTGGAACCCCTTTGACACAGCTGACCCATAAGCCTTAAATAGTTGTGAAAGAATCGTGTTCTGCTACCGAGGTAATATCGTCGACATTAACATTATGTCATTTTTAAAATGCAGAAGCATCGCAACACCATTTAGGACATTTACTACGAAAAACTGCCCAAATCTCCTATAAATTTGCTCCAAGGTTTGCTTGAACATTACCATGCTATCCTATGTGTAACTCTTCGAGGTTGAATGATTTTGCTTTTTGATTTGCAGCAAACTTTGACTTGATGTAATCAGAAAGTTACAGCGGAACCTAAAATTTAGCGCTGACCCCGAACCACGGTGTAACTCGGCTTATTTTGCATGTAAAAATCATTGCAAGAGGCCAAAGGAGCATTAAGTAATAGAAAAAAGGGTTGGTCCGAAAGGGGACTGAATCAAGGACGTTTAGGATTTGTACACCGACCCTACAGGACGACTACTACCTAGACACTAAGTCGCCAAATATTACAAAACCTTAACATCAACATTGTGTGTGCGTTGTACTGGTGTAGTAATATGTTACACACGTTCAGTTGTCGACTATAAAAGGTAAACAGGAGGAAAAGAACAAAGTAGGAGGAATTTAAAAAATCATATTTATGAGAATAGGGGATAATCTGAGACATGATTGTTTGGATTCTGCCGACGATCTAGCAATCTTAGATGAATCTATAGAATATACAACAATGCGAGAAACAGCTTCAAATGCAAGGCCATGTATATTTTTTGAAAAAAAAATCAGACTGTGTTACAGATTCCAGGGAGGCAACGAAATACATGGAAACAGATTAGAGAAGAACAAAAAAAGGTACAAAATTTAAATACCTAGTTGAAGTAATAGAACAGAATGTTTTGTACAAAGAAACTACTTAGAGAAGGCAAGTAAAACGAAAGTGGCTTCTCAATTAACAAAAAACTTGCATAAAAAGAAATACAATCCTACACTAAACATCGTCATTAGACCAAAATGATTTTATTCTTCAGCATACCTTCCGTTAAACACACTCAAACAATTAGGTGAAATAGAAAAGAAGGGAGGGAAAGTAATCAGGAAAATCTCGGTGAAATTAAGAAGTAATAAAGTAGTTGAAACAAAGGAACGAATATTGGACACATTGAGGAAGCGATGTGTTGTGTTCTATGGACAATCAAAATGGTTAGCCAAGAAAAGAAATTTTTTTAAAAAAATTGACAAAACCCAAAAAGATCAGTGATTTGAATCAAGGAAGTTAAAGCCGTCGCGAAGGAAATGAAAATAACGGGGAAAGAAATAGGAAAAAGGGGAAAAATCAGAGCAAAAGTAAAAAGCTGTAAATGGCTTTCACGGAAAAACAAAGAACAGACAACTTAGGGAAACAATGAAAAGCTACCGGAAAGAGCAGAAGGAGAAAAGACAAAAGTTATTTCATGTGGTCCTTAGGTGCTCATACAAAACAGAAAGCTTTTATACATTTTTTTTTAGAAATTTAGTTCCCTTACCTTAAGTTTTTCTATATTGCTCCTGACTTCTGACACGAGTTTCGCTCGCATCTTCGCACACACCATGACATGCTCACTGGACACGCTGCTGAGATCCTTATGTTCAGCGAACTGAAAACAAAGGAAATCACTTGATATTTCTCTCGCTGTTAAGCAATTTTCTTAAATTTCAGTACTTGAACTTCGAAGGGACATTTAGATGGGATAATGATGAGAATCATCTACACATTAGCAATGTATTACAGGATTGAACATTTGATGCGTCTCGGATCTGGACATATTTGTTGTAAGAGTGGATGTAATAATAGTGTAATAGTGGGAAACCAAGGAAGAAAATTTAGTTTTAAGGCAGCCTTGCAATTTACCACCACTATTGTTTGCAGTTGTTCACAAATAAACAATGAAAGAATAATAGATCAAGGGGAATAAATACGTACAATGCTATGAGTACAAGGTAGAACTTTTTTGGGCTATGCACTGTCGAAAATTCATATGTGCTTCGTTGAAGTCACAATTCGAGTCTGTCCAAAGTGTTCAAACGGTTTTTCAGTAAATGGATCCCATTCTCGAAATGTGATTCTGGAAGGTCTGCAAACTGCCCATACACAGAGGCCATACCTCTTCATTGGACGTTTACCAGCCACAGTTTTCTTTGTTTATCGCAGTATGTGGAAGTCAGATTATAGATTACGTACGGTCCAGCCACATCAATGTGACCATGTCTATGCTCGACATCAACGCGCAATAACCGCTCACAGAGCACTAGCAGTGGATGCTATATAAAGCGTGTCGGGCGGACGCGGAACGTACTGGAGTCATTGTATACTCATGCTCATAAATTAAGGATAATTGCAGAACGTGGTGCCACACAACGTGGCACTACACAAAACTGGCACTAATAGCATAGGTACATAGGGAACACACACGACACAGATCTGTATGTGCACGGTATTGGTGATAAGTTGAGAAAACCGTCCCGAAACACATGTGCTACAAATCGCCACTGTTTCCTGCGAATGTACCCCGACATCAATATGGGATATGATCATCACGCACTCGTAAACAGGCCGCACAATGGGGTGGCATACTCTGGATCAGGTGGTCGAGCAGCTGCTGGGGTATAGCCTCCAATACCTGCGCCAGTGCCTGTCGGAGCTCCTGAAGTGTCGTAGGGGTTTGAAGACGAGCAGCGAAACGTCGACCTAGAGCATCCCAGACGTGTTCGATGGGGTTTAGGTCTGGAGAACAGGCAGGCCACTCCATTCGCTTGATATCTTCTGTTTCAAGATACTCCTCCATGATGGCAGCTCGGTGGGGCCGTGCATTATCATCCATCAGGAGGAAGGTGGGACCCACTGCTCCCCTGAAAAGGCGGACATACTGGTGCAAAATGACGTCCCGATACGCCTGACCTGTTACAGTTCCTCTGTCAAAGACATACAGGGGTGTACGTGCACCAATCATAATCCCACCCCACACCATGAAACCACGACCTCCATACAGGTCCCTTTCAAGGACATTAAGGGGTTGATATCTGGTTCCTGGTTCACGCCAGATGGAAACCCGGCGAGAATCGCTGTTCAGACTATACCTGGACTCGTCCGTGAACATAACCTGGGAGCACTGTTCCAATGACCATGTTCTGTGTTCTTGACACCAGGCTTTACGGGCTCTCCTGTGACCAGGGGTGAGTGGAATGCACCTTGCAGGTCTCCGTGGGAATAAACCATGTCTGTTCAGTCGTCTGTAGACTGTGTGTCTGGAGACAACTGTTCCAGTGGCTGCGGTAAGGTCCCGAGCAAGGCTACCTGCAGTACTCCGTAGCCGTCTGCGGGCACTGATGGTGAGATATCGGTCTTCTTGTCGTGTTTTACACTGTGGATGTCCCGTACTGTAGCGCCTGGACACATTTTCTGTCTGCTGGAACCGTTGCCATAATCGTGAGATCACACTTTGTGACACACGGAGGGCCTGTGCTACTACCTACTGTGTTTGACCAGCCTCCAGTCGACCTAGTATTCTACCCTTCATAACGTCATCAATATGTGTTCTTTGAGCCATTTTCAACACGCAGTCACCATTAGCACGACTGAAAACATCTGCACACTTACTCGCTGCACCGTACTCTGACATGCACCAACACACCTCTGCGTATGTGGACTGCTTCCAGCGCCACCGTGCGACGACCGCAGGTCAAATGCACCGCATGGTCATACCCCGAGGTGATTAAAACACGCAAACCGCCCACCAGAGCGTTGTTTCACTATGTATCACCATTATCCTTAATTTATGAGGATGAGTGTAGAATGCGGGAACGGGGCAATTAATGTGACGTCCGAAAGTACATAATCATTGGCTTCCGGGCCAAGGTAGGAAGCATTTCCGAAACGGCCCAGTTTGTAAACTGTTCACGTGCCGCTGCGGTTAAAGCATAGCTTGAATGGAAAAATGGCGCTATCCAAAACCAGCGCCGGGGCAACTGTGGTGGGCCACGAGCCATGTAAGACAGGGGTGAACGACGGCTGCCGAATGTGTAAGGGCGAATAGACAAGCAACTGCTGAACAAATGACCGCCCTGATGAGCCGAGGAGCTATGAACGGTGCTCTTCAACGACCGTTCAGCGGACGTTGCTGTGTGTTTGCCTCCGCAGTAGGCACCTGGTTCATGCACCCGTGCTGGCTGCTGTTCAGGAATCTGCACGCCAGAAACGCAACTGAATGTCTACTGAGAGGTGACAGGTGGTGTTTTCAGATGAATCACGTCTCATGCTTATCAGACAAATGGCCGATGGCGTGTACGGCATCAAACGTCTGAAAGCAAACACCCTGCATGCGTTATGGTCTGGGGATTGCTATCGTGGCATTCCCTGCTTGATCTCGCCATTCTGGGATGGACAATGGGTGAACACAAGTTTGCATTTGTCCTTGGGGACCATGTCCACCGCGACATGAAGTTTGCTTTGTCCTCGGCGCAATGGCATCTAGAAGCAGGACTGTGCAACGTATCACACAGATCGCAGTGTACGTGAGTCGTTCGAAGAGCATCAGGGTGAGTTTACCGTACTCCCCTGGCCACCAGACTCCCCGGATATAACACAAATGAGAATCTGTGGGATCACCTTGACTGGGCTGTTCGCGACATTGATTCCCAACCGAGAAACCCAGCGCAGCTGGCTGCGGCACTGGAGTCAGTATGACTCCTTATCTCTGACGGTACGTTCCAGAACCTCGTAGACACTCCCAGGACGTCTCTCAGCGGTCTGCGCTGCAAAAAGTGGTTATTCACGCTTTTCACATGTGATCACATTACTGTGGCTGGACAGTGCATGTTTCAGAAAATAATACAAGAAGTCTCTCATTTTGATGATGATGACGTTTGGTTTGTGATGCGCTCAAAAGTCCCAATTTTTACATATTCCATTTTCTTTTCACATGAAATGATCGTATGGCATTATTGGCCGGGAGGCCCCATTCTGGGGAGTTCGGCTGCCATATTGCAAGTCCTTTTTACGTTACGCAACATCGACGACTTGCAAGTCAATTATGACTTTTCATAATCCAATCTAGTCACTCTCACAGATGGTGATGATGATGATGAAATGGTGAGGACAACACAAACACCCTGTCCCCGAGAAGAGAAAATCCCTAACCCGGCCGGGAATCGAACCTGGGGCATCGTCATCCAGAGGCAACAACGCTAGCCCCTAGACTGCGAGCTGCTCAAATGGTTCAAAAGGCTCTGAGCACTATGGGACTTAACATCTGAGGTCATCAGTCCCCTAGAACTTAGAACTACTTAAACCTAACTAACTTAAGGACATCACACACATCCATGCCCGAGGCAGGATTCGAACCTGCGACCGTAGCAGCGCCTCGAACCCCTCGGCCACTACGCCGGCCCGCGAGCTGCGAACAATTTCTCATTTTGCCCATTGCAAGAGCATCTTTGTGGGATGATTTATGCCTTCATGAAAGGGACTGTCTCGTTTTGATCTAGAAGATGTGTGTACTAGTTGCCATTTACCGCTTCGCTCTTCGTAAGGTACTATATAAGAAGAATCAGGGAGCGAAAGGCTATTTACAATTTGTACAGAAACCAGATGGCAGTTACAACAGTCGAGGGACATGAAAGGGAAGCAGTGGTTGGGAAGGGAGTGAGACAGGGTTGTAGCCTTTCCCCGATGTTATTCAATCTGTATATTGAGCAAGCAGTGAAGCAAACAAAAGAAAAATTCGGATTAGGTATTAAAATCCATGGAGAAGAAATAAAAACTTTGAGGTTTGCCGATGAAATTGTAATTCTGTCAGAGACAGCAAAGGACTTGGAAGAGCAATTGAACGGAATGGATAGTGTCTTGAAAGGAGGATATAAGATGAACATCAACAAAAGCAAAACGAGGATAATGGAATGTAGTCGAATTACGTCGGGTGATGCTGAGGGAATTAGATTAGGAAATGAGATATTTAAAGTAGTAAAGGAGTTTTGCTATTTGGGGAGCAAAATAACTGATGATGGTCGAAGTAGAGAGGATATAAAATGTAGACTGGCAATGTCAAGGAAAGCGTTTCTGAAGAAGAGAAATTTGTTAACTTCGAGTATAGATTTAAGTGTCAGGAAGTCATTTCTAAAAGTATTTGTATGGAGTGTAGCCATGTATGGAAATGAAACATGGACGATAAATAATTTGGACAAGAAGAGAATAGGAGCTTTCGAAATGTGGGGCTACAGAAGTATGCTGAAGATTAGATGGGTAGATCACATAACTAATGAAGTATTGAATAGGATTGGGGAGAAGAGAAGTTTGTGGCACAACTTGACTAGAAGAAGGGGTCAGTTGGTAGGACATGTTCTGAGGCATCAAGGGATCACCAGTTTAGTACTGGAGGGCAGCTTGGAGGGTAAAAATCGTAGAGGGAGACCAAGAGATGAATACACTAAGCAGATTCAAAAGGATGTAGGTTGTAGTAGGTACTGGGAGATGAAGAAGCTTGCACAGGACAGAGTAGCATGGGGAACTACATCAAACCAGTCTCAGTACTGAAGACCACAACAACAAGAACAAAGAAGAATCCAATTTCGTATAGACATGAGCAGCGACCTGTAAATCCAGCCAACCTCCTTCTACACTTCGAGATACTACTGCGCGTCTATGCTCTGTGTGCCGTTAGTGGGGACAAGCGTTTGAGGTGGAGTCGTTCGTACCTCTGTACGTGTCTCCCTTCAGTCTGTGCATGGGAGTGTATATAATATCAGGCACAGTATGCGACGTAAGTCAGACCGAGTCAACGCAAATATCGGAGTGAGTTTGTTTGCTGCGTAATTCTAGACGCCGATCTTTGTGGTCATTCTAGCGGTAATGCACTGGGTGGTTATAATTAAAGTGTAGCTATTCACAGAGGTCCAGTGTCAGCTGTAATTATCGTATGACAGCGAAACTTTGTAGATATTCTAAAGCGTTAATGAGGAGCCGATTTACGCTGGGAAAAAAATTAGTTCCAATTTTGGCCACTAGGTGCAAATACGGCGCTATGAATGCAAGAGCCGGCCGGTGTGTCCGAGCGGTTCTAGGTGCTACAGTCTGGAAACGCGTGACCGCAACGGTCGCAGGTTCGAATCCTGGCTCGGGCATGGATGTGTGTGATGTCCTTAGGTTACTTAGGTATAAGTAGTTCTAAGTTCTAGGGGATTGATGACCTCTGATGTTAAGTTCCATAGTGCTCAGAGCCATTTGAACCATTTTTTTGAATGCAAGAATGACGTGTAGAAATGTTTCCACATATAACGGAGTAGGAATGGGACGTGGGAAGAAAAGGTCAAATAAGTGAGAAAGATATTGTGGTGTCACCGCCATACACCACACTTGCTAGGTGGTAGCCTTTAAATCGGCCGCGGTCCATTAGTATACGCCGGACCCGCGTGTCGCCACTGTCAGTGATTGCAGACCGAGCGCCACCACACGGCAGGTCTAGAGAGACGTACTAGCACTCGCCCCAGTTGTACAGCCGACGTTCATAGGAAAGGTTCACTGACAACTACGCTCTCATTTGCCGAGACGATAGTTAGCATAGCCTTCAGCTACATTTGCTACGATCTAGCAAGGCGCCGTATTCAATTGATATTTATTATGTGAAGCATGTATCATCAAGAGAGATGTTCTACAATTGTGGATTAAAGTTAAGTATTATATCAACTACTTACTTTATTTGCAATTCTCAAGATACTGTCCTGTTCCAGACCTCACGCCAGTCAGCGTGTAATTAAACGCGTGCATTTAGGCCTCCTCTAGAAAAACAGTGTTGGCTCTTCTGCCAACACTACAGATATAACATTGATTCTATTATTCTCTGCCGCGTAAACAATTTGTTCAATATGAGCACCAGAGACGTCGACGAGATGCTGCATCCGTAAAATGACGTGATCAACTATCGCTCGCAGCACTTCCGGTGGAATCTGGGCCAAGTGTTCCTGCATATTGGCCTTCAGATCAGGTAGAGACCGAACGTATCCCTGGTAAGCGCGTTTTTTTTTTAGATATCCCTTGAGCCAAAAGACACATGGATTCAGATCAGACGATTTTACTGACCATGCATCTGGAAAACCGCTGGAGATAAGACGTTGGTAGGAAGCAGAGCTTTCATTCTGCGAGCGAGATGAGGTATTGCCCCATCTTACAAGAAAACAGTGGCGGTATTTTCTGTTGCGGCGCACAATTTAACACGTCACAGAAAGCAAAGTTGCACATAAACAGACCACACTCTACCAACGCTGGATGCGTACTGAGTGTAGGAAACTTACGACACAAAGATGGCGGTTGTAGTCCACCGCCGTGATAGACCAAAACGTCTGTCACTTTATCGATAGCCCTCGTATTTAGTGCATCACTTTTGACCTACTCTCTTGGTATATTATACTGAGCTACATTTAGTTACTGTAAATTTGAACAGTTCAGAATCAACGTACAAAATCCGGTTGGAATGAAAAGAGTTTACAGCTTAACAGAGAAAACATGTATAGAACAAAGAGGAAAACTACTAAGTAAATCAAAAGAAAGGGAGTACAATAATGCCTAATCAACATATCCAATTGTTTTCCTACCACCGATTTACTGTGGTTCTGAAACCTCCCTGTTCTTATCTATTCATAGACAATTGACTGCAGAAGTCCTCAGAACACAGCATGTTGTTATCAATGGAGAGACGTCTACAGACGTTAAAGTAACCTCTGGCGTGCCACAGGGGAGTGTTATGGGACCATTGCTTTTCACAATATATATAAATGACCTAGTAGATAGTGTCGGAAGTTCCATGCGGCTTTTCGCGGATGATGCTGTAGTATACAGAGAAGTTGCAGCATTAGAAAATTGTAGCGAAATGCAGGAAGATCTGCAGCGGATAGGCACTTGGTGCAGGGAGTGGCAACTGACCCTTAACATAGACAAATGTAATGTATTGCGAATACATAGAAAGAAGGATCCTTTATTGTATGATTATATGATAGCGGAACAAACACTGGTAGCAGTTACTTCTGTAAAATATCTGGGAGTATGCGTGCGGAACGATTTGAAGTGGAATGATCATATAAAATTAATTGTTGGTAAGGCGGGTACCAGGTTGAGATTCATTGGGAGAGCCCTTAGAAAATGTAGTCCATCAACAAAGGAGGTGGCTTACAAAACACTCGTTCGACCTATACTTGAGTATTGCTCATCAGTGAGGGATCCGTATCAGATCGGTCTGACGGAGGAGATAGAGAAGATCCAAAGAAGAGCGGCGCGTTTCGTCACAGGGTTATTTGGTAACCGTGATAGCGTTACGGAGATGTTTAATAAACTCAAGTGACAGACTCTGCAAGAGAGGCGCTCTGCATCGCGGTGTAGCTTGCTGTCCAGGTTTCGAGAGGGTGCGTTTCTGGATGAGGTATCGAATATATTGCTTCCCCCTACTTATACTTCCCGAGGAGATCACGAATGTAAAATTAGAGAGATTAGAGCGCGCACGGAGGCTTTCAGACAGTCGTTCTTCCCGCGAACCATACGCGACTGGAACAGGAAAGGGAGGTAATGACAGTGGCACGTAAAGTGCCCTCCGCCACACACCGTTGGGTGGCTTGCGGAGTATAAATGAAGATGTAGATGTAGAAACAACAGGTGTTGCTCAGTTAACTAAGATACACTTGATAATATGGTCTTCTCTCAAATATTAATCCAGACATTTTAAATATAGCTTTTTTAATGTTACATCCTGCCTTGAGATCGCATTCACATTGTGTTCCTCTGACGCTGTCGTCGTGAGGCTGTATTCCCTAGTCACTTGTGTAAGTGTGACGTTCGTGGTGATCGGTGAGGTGCAGCAGCAGCTATTCTGGCATTACAGTCAATTGCAGTGGCTCATTACACATCATTAGGAAGCATTGCAGAACAATTGACTTATTCCGTGTACAAGTGGTTCGAAGTTTTCTACTCTAAATTGAGTTTCTAATGAACAATTCAGATTCACGAAGTTTCTTGTAGACTGACGTTCCGTATGCGTCGTGCTGTGTTTGGTCAGTGATTGTGTGCTCGGAAGTGCTGTGTTTCCCTCATTCATACGTTCCTCTACGTCGCCTTTTAACTCTAAGTAAATTACACTACCGCCCATTAAAACTGCAACAGCCCCAAGACGGCATGCAGCAAGCGTCAGAATGGATTGCTTGGATATTCAAATGATTAACATTTCTGAGCAATCGCACAAAGCAGGTAGGAGTAACACCTTCTGCATTCTGTGTATCAGTAAAGGTTATCTACCGTGTTTCTCATTCACAAATCGCATCTGTTTGTTCCTTGTTTGTAAGAACATAGTGTTATCTCCCGTGCACGAAGGAGAAAAGGCTACCAGACGTGTCGAAATTCGACAGCAGCAGAATCGTGGGGTGTGTAAACTGAGGTTTATCGGTCCGCAACATCGCTGCTAGTCACGCGAATACGGAAACGACGCGTTATGAAGGGCCACACTCAACACCGTGCAGCATCTCAACGGCCCCAAGCGAGTGGCGCCTGAGAGAATAGACACATTGTTCGCTTGGCACGCAGGATTGTTCAGCCACGTCATATACAGTGCGTCCGTAATTAAAGTTCCAGTTTCAAAACGCTAATCCTCATACTGACGTCAAATTTGAACGGCATATTACTGACGACATGAAAAAAACAAAAGACAGAGAGAGGGAGAGAGAGAGAGAGAGAGAGAGAGAGAGAGAGAGAGAGAGAATTACCAATACCGACAGATGGCGGTGAAGCGTCTTAACGTAAATGGGGTAGGCTACATACGACAGATAAATCGCAGTACAACGGCTATGGTGTGAGTTGCAAATTACACCGTTCGTGTGAGTGTTAAAGTTCGGCAGTCCACAGTTGTGGCGCTGTTAGTAAGGTAAGCCCCTCCACCGCGGATGGGGGAAAACCGGTTTTTAATCATCCTGAGACCAAAAACCGCATAAAAAGCAAAATTACATAGGTTTCTAATTGTAGTGAGATAGGCGCAAGAAAAACGCAATATGCTGTCCACCGTTTTGTGCCCGAAGTTGAAATCGAGAAACAGTATGTTCCACAACAGATCAGAGTGTCTCAGGGGCCGCGTTCAGAATGAGTTGTGCAATGCGTACCTTCAGTTCAGCTACGTTCCTAGTTGGAGCACGTAACAAAACTTCTTTCAGATAAACCCACAGCCAGAAGCCACATGGACTGAGGTCAAGTGATCTGGACGGCCAACCCGTAGGAAAATGATGATTGATAATTCTGTCGTTTCGAAAATGCTTCTGCAGCAGCAGTTTCACTGCCTGTGCAATGCGTGGAGCAGCGCCATCTTTCTATAAATGATTCTGATTACACATTCGCGCTGTTGAAGGCCTGGAATGAAGTTGGTACGCAAAAGGCTCTCATAGTGTTTACCAGTGACGGGAAAGATAACAGGACCCGCAGGGCTCATCTCCTCGAAAAAAATATAGTCCTACGATAAACGATGCAGTCAACCTGCGCCACACAGTCACCTTTGCAGAATGGATGGTATCGGTTGAAGGGCGTGCTGATTTTCCGTTGGACACATTCTGTAATTTTACGTATTGGCAGGTCCTTGGAGATGGAAACGGACTTCGTTTGTCGACAGAATGTTGCATGGGCATTCATTGTCCGCTTTCATGCAAGCAAGATATCCCAGGAGCGAACGTTTGTCTTTCTGGCAGGTCTGTAGGAAGCAACTCCTGAACAAGGGTGATTTTGTATGAATTATAATGCAAGATGTTTCGTAGGGCTTTATGCACCATGTTCGCAAGCATGTCCAACGTGCGGCCAGTTGTCCGTGCACTGCATATTTGCATACCACAGCTCTATCCCTCCTGCAATGCTGTGGCCACATCTTCGACAGACATCAGATCAACTGCTTTCCTCCTTCTGCCACACTGCATCTCAAAAGAACGTGTCTTTCCCGAATTTCGTAATCATTTTCTCCACACCCTTAGCAGACATCAGACCAATGCCTTTTGCCACACCCGTCCGGAACTTCTGCAGAGCTACTGATTTCACAAGAGCCCGCACACGTTCGACGATTCTGTCGGTTTTTCAAGTTGAAAGTCTCCGTGAGCGATGATCATCTTCAACGTGTTCTCGGTCTTCCAAAAATGATTTGTTCCAGCTGAAAACTTGTGCTCTTGTTAAGGAATGTTCCCAATAGGCCTGTTTCAACTTTTCAAAGGTCGCAATCGTGGATTCCCTACGTTCAACACAAAATCTAATGGCATAACGTTGCTCTGAATTCCGCTCTTCCATTTTCGTAACGCTCAACAAAACGCAACTTCACTGACGACGCTCTCAAATATCACGTGATGGCTGTCTGTGGGTGAAACTCGGACTGAACATATGGAAGCGATGAACACACTGGTCCATACAGGTGCGACAACACAATGTTGCCAGTTCGCTCGCATTGTTGTCGGTCTTTTTACTTTTCTCACACACCTCGTAACTTTATATAGCCACAGGAATTTGCCCAATATTCACAACTGTCTTGAAATGTTAATGCATCACTTGATGGTCTCCTTTACAAAACTCTTCTCGTAACGTACAAATGACAGTGCATTTCTATGACGTGAGTCACTCTTGTGTGTTAACTAGCCGATGTTTTCTTCTTGATCCGAGGCCAACTAGGCAGAGTCTTCATGCCTTCTTTGGACGATACCACACAGCCAGTATCTATTACATATATGAATTATCTAGATTCTCTGATGAACAAGTAATAAGCCTACTGGGGTGGTTCGAAACACACGAGTGAGCTATATTGGCGCACCTTTCTGTAATCTGTGACGTATCACTTTGTGAATACCGCAGCAGGGTTCCTGTGCTCATACGTTGACCGGAAAGCTGGTGACTGCGCTGCAGATAGCGTTAAAGTATATTTGGACTGGGCAGTCTGTCTCAGAGCCAAGTGTGGCTAGTTTCTTCAGTAGTTCGTTGGTTCATTGTAACAGAACTTTTAAGTGTTCGATTAAATTCCTTTCCCCTTAGAGATACACTCCTAGCTACAGTTAATTACGTTCCCTAATTTGCATTTCTCTCACGTTTCCCCTTCAGTACCAATTACATGATTTTATGACTCCCAATGGTTTGTTCTGTGGACTCCATTCTCTCGCGCATTACAGCATACCGCAAGCTTTCTCTTCCAAAGCATCCCTGGAGTCCCTTAAACCGACGCTACTATATCATCTCTCTATGAAACGAATGTTTGTCTACCTTTGTCCTGTTCCAAAATTCGAAGGATGAGTTCAATTATTAGTGACAGAAAGATTGGACCACAGACTGACCCTTGAGTGCATACGCCATTGTCAAGCACCGATTGAGGTAGCACAGTAGTTAGGACGCTGACCTAGCATTTTCGAAGTAGTGGAACTAAATCCCCATCTGGCAATCCAGGAGCAGGTTTTCCATTGTTTTTCTAATTCACTAAAATGAATGGTTCTTTCAGAAAGGTCAGAACCGATTGTTTGCCCCGTCCTTGTACAATACAGATTCGTGTGCCACATTTAATGACTTCTGCATGATGCTAAATGCTTCCCTATCAGATGTCAGACATTGCAGAAAAAACTAGAGATTAATACCCAATCGACACTCTTGTCACTATGATCGGACTAAACAAGGACCTGGCGGAAAATTTAAATTAATATAAGCTACAGGGAATTTGAACCCCACTCCTCTCTAATGCGAGTCAAGTAACTTAATGATTTCATTGCCTTGCTCAGTAAAGCTCAGAGTAAGACGTCTAGTCCCAAATCTAACATTTAGTTATCCAGTATACACACTACTGTTCACACGATCACTTTAGTTTTTCTTTGGTTTCTGTGCGTATTACAGCCATCAGCTAGCGTACGTTCTATTTCATTAAGTACACGAGTAAATTTCTCTTAATTATAGACGACCATGATATCTAATTAGCTACCGATACAGTAGTATTTTTTTGTGATAACGAATTCCAACGTCGGAAAAGTAATTCAATTTCCTTAGTGCCTGACGAGTTTATAAGTTAAATAACAACAACGAGGAACTCGGCCTTAACCTATCTTGAATCTGACCTGTTGCACCAGTCCATCACAGATGCAGTCATATTTTAATACGATTTATATAATGAAAAACTGCGCCAGTTACTTACTTTTTTCGTGCTTAGCGCAAAGCGTTTCGAAAATTTATTCTGATTTTCAAGTGCATTTGTTTACATGGATACTTTAATTATGTTTACATGTGTGATTTCCTGTCTTTCTTTCGTTGTAGATGTATTTCTGAGGGTATACTGGAATGGGAAACTCGGACAAAATAAATCGTGGTGTGTTTTTATATGCTAATGTTAGAAACGGTGTTTTTGTTTGTCTACTTTACAGGTATTGTGCCTCCTCCATTACACAGAATGTCATACACACACGTCAGTCATCACTTACACTGTCTGTTTTAGTAATCAAAACAAGCTGCAAAGATATTACAACACTATGGTTTAACAAAGAGTTTGTGCACTCCCAGAAATATTAGTGTCTTTGGATTAAATTATATACGTAAAGCTGTCAATTAAAACATTTATTTCTACTACTATTGACTACGGAATTATCGATTGAGAAACGGAAATAGGAGAAACATGTGAAAAAGTTAAGTGATTCACTGTCTAGTTTGTCATTGACAACTGCAGATGCCAACATCACCTAAATAATTCATGTAAACAAATGCAGCTGAAAATTATAGTAAATTCTGGAAATGCGTTGTGCTAAGCACAAAAAATAAATAATTGGTGCAGTTTTTCATTATATAAATCATGAATGACAATGCTTTTCTGAAATACTGAATATGTTGAACGAAATGAAGCTACATTTTAGTAACATCGGTTGACATTACACCACCTAAAACTGAAAGACATTTTCGCTCAGTCCGGAACCGCGCGACTGCTACGGTCGCAGGTTCGAATCCTGCCTCGGGCATGGATGTGTGTGATGTCCTTAGGTTAGTTAGGTTTAAGTAGTTCTAAGTTCTAGGGGACTGATGACCACAGAAGTTAAGTCCCATAGTGCTCAGAGCCATTGAAAGACATTTTCAACTTTTGTAGTCCTGTCTTCCTCACTTGCGTGTAATATTACGGTATATTGATAATTATTACTTTATGGACCGTCTGACAACAACTGAATAAAACACAGTTTTATTGCCATACGCGTTTCGCCTTTATTTTCTGGAAGGCGTCTTCAGTGGCCTGGAATATGTACATATGTTTGCTATTTAATTTACAATAGGAAATACCAACCACCAGAACTGTTTATAACCTACATGTACAGTGACCAAAACGTAAGTTAAATAGCAAACATATGTACATATTCCAGGCCACTGAAGATGCCTTGCGGAAAATAAAGGTGAAACGCGTATGGCACTAAAATTGTGTTTTATTCAGTTGCTGTCAGACGGTCCATAAAGTAAAAGTTATCAATATACCGTAATGAAAGACGTTTTATTTCACGTTTTCACAAGCCTACTCAAAATCTATGAATACAATGTGTGTCTCCTTCCAGCGGACGGTGGAAAGAAAGAATTTCAGGGATAGATTTAAATAGGAATACATCGTCCGTCCAGGAAGTCACGAGACTGATTTTATTACTGTCGTATAAGCGACGTCAGTGGGATAGCTACTGTGGCTGCTAGAACTAACAACTGTAAACAACAGATGTGCATTCGACCCTACAATTGTGAGCAGGCTGTGTAAAGTAGTGGACTAGTGGCCGTAGTGCGTAAATAATGTTGTGCCACAAGTCTCAATAGCGCAACATCTCTAAATCGAGTGTTCAAGACACTCTCCAGAACGTTTTGAAGCAGAGAAAATGGTGTGGAAAGTTTGTTCGGCACATCTCGACTCCTGAACAGAAACAATGACACATGGACACCTGCCGTGAACTGACTGAAATGCAAAATGCGAAAAGTTTTTTTCTGGAAAAGGTGTCATCAATACGAACCAGCCGCAAAACTACAAAGTACGGAATGGGTGTCTGATGGACCGCAAAGACTAAAGGAGGTGCAGAAGTGTCATACGAATTGAACATCCCAGAAAAGCTCTTTTCTGGCTGTTTCACATGGTTCTATGGACGTTCTGTGCGTCTTACTCAAGTTTGGGGCGCGGCAAAAACTATGGACCCCTGAGGCACTAAAAACACTATCTTAATTTTTCTATGCTTTTAATTAAATCAGTTGTAAGTAGTCTGTTTAGGTTCTTATTGGTAACGCCACGTAGCGCTCTGTATGAAAACCACTGGCTGTGCTGTGTGCAGTCTGTGGCTGGTTTGCATTGTTGTTGGAATTTGCTATTGTAGTGTTGGGCAGTTGGCTGTTAACAGCGCGTAGCTTTGCGCAGTTGGGAGGTGAGCCGCCAGCAGTGGTGGATGTAGGGAGTGAGATGGCGGAGTTTTGAGATCGGATGATCTGGACAGAGACAGTAAATTTGTAATATTGGATATCATGGACTGATACAGATACTATCACTTTTGAACACTATTAAGGTAAATACATTGTTTGTTCTCTATCAAAATCTTTCATTTGCTAACTATACCTATCAGTAGTTAGTGCCTTCAGTAGTTTGACTCTTTTATTTAGCTGGCAGTATTGGCGCTCGCTGTATTGCAGTAGTTTGAGTAACGGAGATTTTTGTGAGGTAAGTGATTTGTGAAAGGTATAGGTTATTGTTAGTCAGGGCCATTCTTTTGTAGGGATTATTAAAAGTCAGATTGCGTTGCGCTAAAAATATTGTGTGTCATTTTAGCGTTGATCAGAATAGGGAAAGAGCGAAATGTCTGAGTACGTTCAGTTCTGCTCAGCTGTTTGAAAATCAGATAATGTAAGAGGTTTATCAGCACAGTAATTCATTAATTTTTCTAAGGGGACGTTTCACAGTTCAGAAATTTTTTTTGACTGAGGGTGTAAATATGGCAGGTTTGTGATGATGTAGGATGGAGCCGCTAAAATGGCTGTAGGGAAAGTGACATGATGGAAAACTACAGCAAACCAACTTTAATATAAATGAATGATAGTGCTTAAAAATCACTGACAAGAAATAGTACAGGTCACAAGATGGAACCTTATGGAACACCACGTGTAACACATACAGCTGATAGGATATCTGGCGTGCAACATGAATGGAGAACTGTATCACACCAACCGTAGGATAGATGACTGATAGTTATAACAAGTCATTACTTCACAGAAAAAATATATAGGTGCTAAGATGGCACCTTGTGGGACATGTCACATCTGATGAAGACATACAGCTGAAATGGGTAACAGGGAAGCGACAGGTCTGGAAAACTGCATCGAGCCAATCTTAACATAGTGACTGATACTGATGAAACTTCAGTAATACACCGAAGGAAAAGTACAGATGCTAAGATGGAACCTTTAGGGACATCATGTGTAAGACAAATAGCACACAGGGTTTCAGTGACAGGTCTCTCGCCACTTTGCCCTAGTATCTCTGGCTGTGGGTGCGAACTCACGTGCAGCTCCTGGAGCTTGCGCATACAGAGCGCGATATCGGCCTGGCTGACCAGGAAGAACTTGGCGACGTCCCAGGCGGAGGCGAGGCGGCGCGCGTTGGCGAGCGCCCAGAGACGCGTCGTGTGCACCGAGTGGTCCAGCCGGTGCAGCACGGGGATCTGCTCCACCAGCGGCAGCTCCTCGACGGGCGCGCCCATCGCCCACTCGGCGTTGCTCTCGCACTCGTTGCTCAGCGCCACCAGCCCGTGCAGCATGTCCGAGTACATCTGGCCCGTGTGCGTGCCCTGCGGCTGCCGACAAACAGGGAACGTCCGTAAAAACATAGCGCACACTATCTGTATATAAACCAGATCACATAGCGTAGTGTTAGAATCCATGCACTGGGTTATGAACCATTGGTGTGGTACACCGACATGCTTTTAGGCCATTTTCCACTGTTGCCCAGTCACCACTGAGCCGTGGTAAAAACTGCTGTTTTGAAGAGCGCGCGCCACAGCGCGTAGTGTGAAGTAGTCGCCCTCCGTTTCTGGCGGTGGCGCCGCTGTGGCAATCCCAGCTTTGGTGTCTCCCTCTGGTCGGAAAGGGGAAAAGTTGCCTGTTCACGTGCATTTAAGGGGCGCTATGAGCTCGGCCCAGGGCCCCCCTCCGACATAAACACCCCCATCACAGCCCAAGACATTAAACTTATCCTCCGGTCCAAACGCAACACAGCCCCTGATCACGACTGTGTCACCTACTGTCACCTTCAAGAAAGCCCCTATTCCTTCCTGACTGTCCTCGCCCATCTCTATAATGTCATCCTCTCTACTGGCTTCTACCCTGACCTGTGGAAGACCTCCCGTGTCCTCTTATTCCTCAAACCCAACAAACCCCCTTCTGCCGCCTCTTCCTATCGTCCCATCTGCCTCACCTCCATCTTCAGTAAAGTCTTTGAATCCATCCTCTCCCATCGTATCCATCAGCACCTTGCTCAACACCACCTCCTCCCCCTTACCCAGTGTGGCTTCTGACCCTCCTTCTCTGCTGAAGACCAAGTCCTCAACCTCGTTCACCTTCTGTCCCTCCAGCTCAACTACCGTCGCTCCGCCATTTTTGTTTCCCTTGACCTCCAAAACGCCTATGACCGTGTATGGCATCCCAGTCTCCTCTTTAAACTCCAAACCTACGCCCTACCTATCAATTTTGTCCGTCTGGTCGCTTCCTTCCTCTCACACCGTCCTTCCTATGTCACCCTCCACAACACCAACTCCCGTATCTTTTATCCCATGGTTGGCGTCCACCAGGGTTCTGTCCTGTCCCCTCTCCTTTATCTCTTGTATACGGCTGATATGCCCAAGCCACCCCCACCAGTCCACCTTCTCCAGTATGCTGATGACACCACCTTCCTGGCTCTCTATCCTACCCTTCAACGGTCTCAACGTACCCTCCAAACCCACCTTAACCAGTTCACCACTTGGTATAACCAGTGGTTCCTCCGTCTTAACCCCTCCAAAACCCAGGCAATCATCATAGGCCGCACCACTCGCTTCTTTCGCCTCCATGATTTCTAACACACCCTTTATAGCCGTCCCATCCAGTTCACCCCCACCCTAAAATACCTTGGCCTCACCCTTGACCAACACCTCACCTGGACCCCTCATCTCCAGACCGTCCAGCAGAAAGCCCATTCCCGCCTCCGCCTTCTGAAACTCCTGTCTGCCGGACATGGGGATTGCATCCTTCTACCATCCTCCACACCTACAAATCCCTCATCCATCCTATCCTGTGGATAGGCACACTGACGCTTTCCTTCCCCCACACAGCTCATGTATGACCTGATCCCCTTCCCCCACCTCCTCCTGCTCCTCCAACATCTCCGCATCCTTTACAATGTCCGCAGGCTTGATCCCCCCCACCCTCTGGTTTCCTCCTTCCTCTCCACCCCCCCGCCTGCTGCTGCGCCTCTATCGCTGTATCCCTCCCTCTCTCCACCTCCACACCCTCCATCTCCTTCATCAGGGCATCTGCCCTTCCTTCCAACTATAACCTGGCCTTGTTCCCCCCCCCCCCCCCCCTCCCCAGGGTCCCCTTTTTCCTCTTGCCTCCTTCTCCCAGAGCGGATTTTCCTCCTTCCCCCCCCCCCTCCCATGAGACCCTGCACCCCATACTTGCCTCTTTCCTTCGCACATCCCTCCTTACCTGGCCCTCTTCAGCGCGCCCCCCTCTCATCTCCCCCATCTCTTCCCCTCTCTCCCTTCTTCCGGCCTCCCTCATCTCCTTGCGTCTGACAGATCCTCCGTTTTGATCATCGTCGGTGTGCCACGTCAGTGTTGTGTTTAGTGCTGTTTCTCCAGTGCGTCAAGAGGTGTGATTTTAATTGTGTACTGCCTTGAGGTTCGCCGTCAGTGTTTGTTATGTGCTACGCCATCCGTCGATACCTTGTCTTCTATTGTTTGTTCTATGTCTTTCGGCTGAAGAGCAGCGCATATGCTGCTGCCAGCCCGCCCCGGTGGGGAATTGAAATACAATAAAGAAAAAAAAAACTCGGCCCGGGTCAGTCAGTCTGGGAGAGGCTAGTCAGTTGGTCAGTCGGGTCAGTGTGGGGCGGTCAGTGTCTGTCGTCCGGAGTGCTAGTATGTGTGACTTGTCCGTCTTGGACGTCGGCGTGTGTGAGGTCGCCACGTCGGTCCAGTGAGCCGCGCCGTGTAGCGGGAGGAGTGGCTTCACGGCCGACGCGGGAGCGGCAGGGATCGGCCCGCGACGTCGGACTGGCAGCTGCGACCTGCGACGCCGTGAGACGGGAGAACGGCGCGCCTTCCTGCGCCCGTTGAAGCGCCTGGCAGCGGACGGTTCGGGAGAGCGTTTTGGAGGTGCTGCGCCAGGTCTTCGCCAGAAATCGCAGTTTATTAGAAGTTAAGTGATTCGTGATATGTTGTTTCATTTACTTGTTAAATTCTTCTTGTTTTCTTAGTTAGTCTCTCGTCCCCAGCTTGCTCGTCTGTCTCCCATCCGCATTTGTTAGGCAGTTAGTGTTTGTCTGTCGGTCTGCCGTACGTTAATAGCTGCCTCTGTCATGTTTGTCGGATTCGGTGTTAACGAATTTATTGCTTAAGGTGTAAAGGCCGAATTCCTGAAATATGTTTTTATCTTGCCTATCATCTTGCGAGGTGTTATACGTGTAATGTAGTGCATAATGGTACAAGTAGCCACCCTTCCACCGTAAGAGTTCTTTTAAGAACAAGTTGCACTTTCGGTGGCAAAATATTTTTAATGTGAGTGTTTTGTACCATTTCCATCCCTCTTACGGAGTGCATAGTTTATGTGTTTGTGTGAGTTGTTAAATTTTTCGTTTAAAGTAATCTGGTGTGTTGCAGATTTGCACCAGTGTAGTCTTTCAGAGGTTGTTGTGAGTGGTCGTGACTACGGCCGTGTTAAAAGGGAGCGGCAATGTTGTCAGCCCAAAAGCTCATACTGTCAAAAAAAAAAAAAAAAAAAAAAAAAAAAAAAAAAATGTTATTTCTGCCTCTGAATAATTTGTAACTTGATATTTACAGGGTGCTTTCTGATTATAATTTTAAATCTGTTTTTTAAAAAAAGGCTTTTAGGAATAAAATTTTCATTTATTGAAAAAAATTTAATTTGTTTCATCAGTTACCAATTGGGAACTACTTCCACACTCACATAGTGTGATTAAATGTGTTAATGTTCTTGATGAATCGCTACTAAATAAAGTAAATTCTGTAAAAAAAAATTTTGAAAGTTAAATCCACGTTTCAACCACGTCAGAAAAATACGTTGTACACATAACCAAGCACTCATAGACATGCAGGGGACATAGCGAGCATTCTAGCTAATATCCAGAAAAAGAGACACAGATGGCGTCTTATTTGCTTTATTTACTAGTTTAAAGACACAAGCATATTTATCTGTTCACTGCCCTGGTGGCAACACAGAGGACTGAAGCAGTGGTCGGCATCATCGTCAACACAAAGTGGTGTGAGCTGGATCTGCACATTCTTTTCACACCGATCAAAGTTGACGATGACGAAGAGGAGTGCTTTAAACCTCTCACGCAGTGGTCACCAAACTGCATCCAACCAAATGTTCGTGTGGTCCACCGTTCTGAGCCGAATTTTGTAATAATATGCATGTAGCAAGTAACATCCGAATTCGGAAGCGTCAGCTGTCGTTAAGAGATTCTTAAGAGTGTAAGGAATAAATGCTTACGATTTGCTATTGTTGCCTTTACCTGACTTCAAAAATGTGTGTGAATTCCTAAGGGACCAAGCTGCTAAGGTCATCGGTCCCTAGACTTACACACTACTTAAACTATCTTATGCTAAGAACAACACACACATCCGTGCCCGAGGGAGGACTCGAACCTCCGGCGGGAGGGGCCGCGTTACCTGACTCCTTCGTCGAATCAGTAATGTACTGGAATTACAATATGCGCGCAAAACGCTGGCCAATCAGCTCAGAGATGAAGCTGGATGCAGTGTCAGATAGATTTGCCGCTGCAGGGTGAGGGGGATTTTTTTTTTCGTCTTCTAGCGCTAAAACCTCACAGGCGTATGTCTTCCTAGTACCCATCAGCTGCTAAGGTATAAATTTCAAACGGACGTGACATGGATTTATGAATGCACATTACAGAGACGCTCATCTTCAAATGGCCAAGCGGTTCTAGGCGCTTCGGTCTGGAACCGCGCGACCGCTACGGTCGCAGGTTCGAATGCTGCCTCGGGCATGCATGTGTGTGATGTCCTTAGGTTAGTTAGGTTTAAGTAGTTCTAAGTTCTAGGGGACTGATGACCTCGGAAGTTAAGCCCCATAGTGCTCAGAGCCATTTGAACCATTTGAATCATCTTCAACTGCAATACACTCTGAATATGAATATGAAATGAAATTAAGGCTGTTGTAACTCAGCGCGACTGGTGGAAGAAAACTGACTTTCAAAACATTTAGTAAATATCTGTGATCGCTTCTAATCTTGCTTAAGGCATTTAAATATAAGTACATTTTCTGTTATTAATTATCCGCACACAGAGGCAACACAGAAACACTTCGACAATTACAGAGTCACAACTTTAGGGTCGCTGATGGTGGCAGCATCTGAAACCGGGAACAGTCGCCACGAAGTTTTTGGAATTGTGCCGGTTTAACAAACTTACAGCGCCCTTAACCACAAATAGTCTTATGTGGTCTCAAAAGATACTACACTACTGGCCATTAAAACCGCTACACCACGAAGATGACGTGCTACAGACGCGAAATTTAACCGACAGGAAGAAGATGCTGTGATATGCAAATGATCAGCTTTTCAGAGCATTCACACAAGTTTGGCGCCGGTGGCGACACCCACAACGTGCTGACATGAGGAAAGTTTCCAACCGATTTCTCATACACAAACAGTAGTTGACCGGCGTTGCCTGGTGAAACGTTGTTGCGATGCCTCATGTAAGGAGGAGAAATGTGTACCATCACGTTTCCGATCTTGATAAAGGTCGGATTGTAGCCTATCGCGATTGCGGTTTATCGTATCGCGACATTGCTGCTCGCGTTGGTCGAGATCCAGTGACTGTTAGCAGAATATGGAATCGGTGGGTTCAGGAGGGTAATACGGAACGCCGTGCTCGATCCCAACGGCCTCGTATCACTAGCAGTCGAGATGACAGGCATCTTATCCGCATGGCTGTAACGGATCGTGCAGCCACGTCTCGATCCCTGAGCCAGCAGATGGGGACGTTCGCAAGACAACAACCATCTGCACGAACAGCAGCATGGACTATCAGCTCGGAGACCATGGCTGCAGTTACCCTTGACGCTGCATCACAGACAGGAGCGCCTGCGATGGTGTACTCAGTGACGAACCTGGGTGCACGAATGGCAAAACGTCATTTTTTCGGATGAATCCAGGTTCTGTTTACAGCACCACGATGGTCACATCCGTGTTTGGCGACATCGCGGTGAACGCACATTGGAAGCGTGTATTCGTCATCACCATACTGGCGTATCACCCGGCGTGATGGTATGGAGTGCCATTGTTAACACGTCTCAGTCACCTCTTGTTCGCACTGACGGCACTTTGAACAGTGGACGTTAAATTTCAGATGTGTTACGCCCCGTGGCTCTACCCTTCATTCGATCCCTGCGAAACCCTACATTTCAGCAGGATAATGCACGACCGCGTGTTGCAGGTCCTGTACGGGCCTTTCTGGATACAGAAATTGTTCGACTGCTGCCCTGGACAGCTCATTCTGGTCAATGGGGGCCGAGCAACTGGCTCGTCACAATACGCCAGTCAGTACGTTTGCTGGACTGTGGTATCGTGTTGAAGCTGCATGGGCAGCTGTACCTGTACACGCCATCCAAGCTCTGTTTGACTCAATGCCCAGGCGTATCAAGGCCGTTATTACGGCCAAGGGTGGTTGTTGTGGGTAGTGATTTCTCAGGGTCTATGCACCCAAATTATGTGAAAATGTAATCACATGTCAGTTCTAGTACAGTGTATTTGTCCAATGAATACCCGTTTATCATCTGCATTTCTTCTTGGTGTATTAATTTTAATGGCCAGTAGTGTGATTTACGTAGGATACCAATTACTAATAAGATCGGTACATACCGTACTCGAGATGCCCTCCACCATGTCGCTATTAGCTCTTGAGCAAAAAAGTTTGACGATCGCTGCTGTAACGTATTGCCACCAGGGCAGTGAACGAGAAAACTTGTGCCCGTTGAGCCAAACTAGCCAATGAAACAAATAATACACCTGTGGCGCTTTGTCCGGATATTTAGGAGGATGCACAGAACAAGTTTCACACGATCCATACACGGATGGCGCACACGATTTCGTCCCTTGAGTTAACCGACAGCTGGCATCAGGCAGGACATCCAGTCAGAAAGATATAATAAATTTGCCAAATCAGCGGCCGGTACAGAGCTCGTACGGTGGGATAAACACTAGGCGAGAGAGAGAGAGAGAGAGAGAGAGAGAGAGAGAGACAGAGAGTATATTATATACTGGGTACTTGACTATTCTCACTGTTTCTTGGACAGAAAACACATGTTTAATTGAAAAGTATGGTATAAGATAATTTATGGGAATTAGTGTCTTTTGGCAGCTACAACTTCTTCTCACTTTTAGGGTAACAAATGGATTCCGAGATAAAAAAAAAATTGAGTTGCTTTGAGGTGTCACATTTAGGAAGCCATTTTCGAGACTGTCAAAAATAATGAAATGTTGTTCAGAAACACAGCACTGCATTAAGCGAACCAAATGGTAATCGAAAGAGGAGCTGTCTGGTGAATATTGCGGGTGGAGTAAGGCATCTCATTGCAGTCCCGTCAAGATTTCTTTCGCTCGGTTCCAAGATGTAGTTTGGTATTGTCAAGAAGCACAATGACTCTGTCATATCTCTGAGCGTACTGAAGGGCGTTTGTCTTTAAATGCGCGATCCAGATTGAATAACTGAGCTTCGTAGCCTTCAGCCTTCATCTTTTGGCCCAGTTGCAACAGTTCGTGGTGCACAAAATCGACCAGAAGTCATTTTGTCACTAACCTCAAAATCTTTGTCTTTAAATCGTCGAAACTAATCTCTGTACGTTGTTTCCGGTAGAGGGTGCTCTCCATACACTTGTACTAGCAAACGATGGCTTTCAGTAGTAGATTTCTTGAAATGAAAGCAGAGGAATAATGCTTCCCGCAAAAGCTGTTTTGTAGGTAAAAACACCCACATGTTCACGGCACTAAATAGGCATGTTCTTTTCACTCCACTCCAAAGTCTACAGTCATCAGAAACGCTGACGTTTCTACTGTTGAATAAGACTCGTCTTGCTGTCCGCTACGTTGCGCTACTAAAATTACTGTCCCACTTCTTCAACAGCGAGGATTAATTAAGGGGCTCCGGAACGCCCTATACTTGCAATGTTAAAATAACGCTTATAAATTACATCTTTCCTCACAAAGTATTTGAGGTAGGAAGTTGAACTTTTTACAGATTATTTATTGGAATATGGCCTACAACGTAACACAGGGATTTTACAAAATTTTAGTTCAGTTATTAAAGATGATTTTTTTTCAATTGTAATGAAAATTCACAACATTTTTTTGCAATTTTTTATTTATATATTCAAAAATATACAGTTTTTTGGAAAAAGGCTGTGTTAAATTATGCAGAAGGTACTGTGTAACATTTACTGAAAGTTTGAAACAAATATGTTTGGAAGATCCTTAGAAAACATGTAATTAGTACGAGAAAATAAAAGTTTTGGGAATCGAGCGACAAAGATTGGATTAAATTTTTGGTGCATTCCAGGTCCATAGGATGGATTATCTTCATCCTCTGCAAACTCCTCCTCCAGCTTCCTCTTGTTCCTCCTCCTGTTTACTCTTGCTTGTATTTCTAGACTCTTTACAGCCCTGTCTGCAGCCCGAAGGCGTTCCTTGTCTAAAGCAAGCATCGCTCGTTGTTGTGTTCGTAGATTTTGCTACCATTTTCTTCAGTTGCAGTTACTGCAACACTGTTCCAAAAGGTGGTCATGTATGAACACTTATCACATTTCAGTTGTATTTCACTAGCAAGTCCTACGTGCTTTATTATGGAGAGTTCCAGACCAACTTCACTACAATGAATACATCTTACACAGTTTGAAAAAATTCCTTTGAGAACCGACATATCAAATATTTCATTCACATCCGATTCGCTCATAAAACATTCATAGTTTTCACTCATTGAACCAAGCTTCTTCTGTGAAGTATTTTCTTTCCCACTTTGACTGCTATGGGCAGGTGTACTTGAGAAGTTAGGTTCACTCACTTGGTTATCGTCTTTATTGTTTACAGTAATAACACATACCTTTGGCTTTCCAACATTTCTCCTTTTCTTAAAAGCCTTCAGAGGATTTCTAATAACTTTACTTTTACTCATTATTATACTTCAACAAAACAGAGACTCAAGAAACAGAATTAATTACGAATATTTTCGAGATAACGACAGAGTAAATAAACATGAAACAATCTACAATCACACCAGCGATATATATTGAACCATCACAGGTTAGCCACAACACATACTTTATCTCACATCACTAAAATGTACCTGATGAACACGGACGTTAATAATAACACCATTTGACAGCAGTTTAACAGCGCCTCAGTGGGTCACGCCCATGTAGAACACATTTCAAAAAAAAATTTAAAAATAGTTGTAGTCTTCGGAATTGAATAAATTATATATCTATTAAAAGGTAATAGTCTGCAGATTCAGAAAACGCAAAAAAGTAAAAATTGAACTTTTCATGATTTTGAGCCTTTCCGGAGCCCCTTAAAGGTCTCATTAAGTGAAATGCACTGATCAGCCAGAAAATTATGACCACCGGCCTACTATCGATTGTAAGTCCATCCAAGCGATAGCAGCGTCACCTGGCGAGAAATGACTGCTGGTGAGACACACGCACGGTGTATGTAGTATCAGTGAGCGGTGCAGTCTGTGTGCAGAATGGGGAAGGCGCGCAATATGAGTTTGACCCAGGGCACATGGAGGTGGCCTGGGAGCTCGGCAGGAGCGTTTCTGAAACTGGACGACTTACCGGGTGTTCAAGGAGTGCTGTGGTGAGTGACTGCAACACCAAGGTGAGACGACGTCCAGACGTTGCGGTGTTGGGCGGCCCCCCTCATTACTGATGTCGGACGTCGTAGGCTGGGCAGACTGGTAAAACAGGACAGGTGGCGAACTTGGCTGAACTAACATCAGACTTCAATGCTGAGCAGAGTACAAGTGTGTCTGAACACACAGTGCACCGAACACTCTTAACGATGGGCCTCCGCAGCCGACGACCCATGCTTGTGCCAATGTTAACACCACGGCATTGGCAACTACAACTGAAATGAGCACATGACCATCGGCACTGGACGTTGGCAGAGCGCTGCATGGTCTGATGGATTAATCCTGATGCCTTCTTCATCAAGCCGATAGCCGATACTTGAGTATTGCTCATCAGTGTGGGATCCGTACCAGATCGGTCTGACGGAGGAGATAGAGAAGATCCAAAGAAGAGCGGCGCGTTTCGTCACAGGGTTATTTGGTAACCGTGATAGCGTTACGGAGATGTTTAATAAACTCAAGTGGCAGACTCTGCAAGAGAGGCGCTCTGCATCGCGGTGTAGCTTGCTCGCCAGGTTTCGAGAGGGTGCGTTTCTGGATGAGGTATCGAATATATTGCTTCCCCCTACTTATACCTCCCGAGGAGATCACGAATGTAAAATTAGAGAGATTAGAGCGCGCACGGAGGCTTTCAGACAGTCGTTCTTCCCGCGAACCATACGCGACTGGAACAGGAAAGGGAGGTAATGACAGTGGCACGTAAAGTGCCCTCCGCCACACACCGTTGGGTGGCTTGCGGAGTATAAATGTAGATGTAGATGTAGCAGAGCGCGAAACCGTCTTCTACCAGGGCACAGTTTCTTGACAACTGTACTGTGGGACGAAGACAAGCGGACAGTAGTTCCATTACGCTCCGGGAGCATTCACATGGGCACCGATGGCTCAATTGGAACTTGCGCAAGGCACCATGACAACCAAGGAGAATCGTGGACTGGTTGCAGAGCACGTACACCCCATCATCACGATCATGTTTCGAGACGGCAGTGGCATTTTTCAACAGGATGATGCGCCATGTCACAAGGACAGGAGTGTGATGGAGTCGTTCGAGCAACACCGTGACGAATTCCAGTTGATGTGCTGCCCCCCCCCCCCCCAACTCGCCAGAGCTGATCCCGATCGAACACATCCGAGATGTGATTGAACATGGTGTCAGAGCTCATCGATCCCCAACCATGGAATTTGCGGGAATCAGGTGAGCTGTGTGTGTACGGGTGGTGCTAACTCCCTCCAGAGACCAACCAAGGGCTCATTGCTTCCATGCCAAGACGCGTCGCCGCTCTTATCAGTGCCAAAGGTGGACATACCGGCTGTTAGGTAGGTGGTCATAATGTGGCGGCTGGTGAGTATAAAAACGTCGCTGCTTCTTAAATCTAGTTCTGTTTACGTATCATACAGCTTGCACAGTACATAACAGCCATCACAGGGTCATAGAAATATGGACAAATTATTTATAACAATTTCAGTAACGTGTGAGGCCTGTTCTTCGCCTTCATCTACGAGCGGTAGTAATAAAGATTTAATTATCACCTCGAAAAAAATAAAGTTAGTCTATTTATTTTATGTTTGTTTGAAGGTACAGTCGTGCTCAAAAGTATCCGAACGACCTGAATTGCATTTCGCCTGATTCGAATGCAACCCACATAACGCAGCTGTCTAGCAGGTCCTCTAATCGCCCCTCGGTACAGTCGTTTGACTATTGAAAATGGTTCCAACAAGTCACCACTAGAAAACACTGCTCTGTATCGCAATAACTCAAGATGTAAAGTAATACCAAGGTACTACAAATATCAGGGAACATCTTATCACAGATAAGACGGATCTTTCAGGCTTGTAAGCTCACATTTATTACAATAAATGGCGTACATGAAATGTTACCACTCTCATTATTACGTCAGATAGGTAATTCACGTAGTTAAGTTCGTCGTATTCATGATTTCCTCTTCAAAATAACATACCGTACTTCTAGTTGAGAATATGTATGAACTTCAAATGACACGACGAACCGTCTCGTTCTGCATATGGATTCAAACCCAGCTCATGCAGACTAAACAAAGACTTCGTGACTGACGGAAACTAACAGTCATTCCTGACTAGGCGTACAGAGAGTGATATACCTCGATTTTAGACAGTATCAGTTAGCAAATATCAACTTTAACTTACATAAAGTAAACATTGTTAACGGACGCGAATTCCTACCCAGCATCTATTGTCCTTGTTAACGAACTACGAGAGATGTTAAATATTGCTTCTTCACAAGTAACTTACTTGAAATGCCGTGAGGTAAAGCTTTGTGTTGGACAGGGATTCGAACCCAGAACCTAATTGGATTGTCACCGAAGCACAATCAACTGTAACATACCGGATTTTCTCGGCAGTAGCTAGATGTTTTAACTGAAATGACGAGACGAAACATTATTTTTTTCTTTCCCAGGACTCCAACCTGGCACCTATCGCTGTTATATTCTAGAGAAAACGAACGTTAAAAATGGGTTTATTACACCAGCAATATGATGACTGGGAATCGAGCCCCACACATATCGTTGTTGACTGCACACAAAGAGACGACAGCTACCGAATTTTTCTCCACCAGCAGCTCTGAATAACATCCTTGAATTTACAATGATGCCGCAAACAGTTCTGTGTATCACTGGGACTCAAAAACGTCAGATACCGTTAGTGTTGACAACGAATGAAAATACATTAAAAATCAAAATTATTACCCACCAGCAGATAGGTGTTCTCATGATAGAGCTTCATAATACATTATGAAAGCTTTAGTGCCAGGCCAGGATTCGAACCCTTTCACGCGCAATATGTGGAGATGTTGAGGAATCTGCATTTTTGAACAAACAACAAATTGCAGTCGAGCTGTATTGTCACGAAGGGATCAAATTCCGCGTTAATGGCGGTCTGAGTTTCATTCCCAGATCAGAACCAATTTTATCGACATACAGAAGCTGAAATAAAAGATGGAATAAGTGTCCTGTGACCCTACATAGCGTTTGTTTCGTCACTAGAAATAAATAACTGGTATATGGAAGGTTACTGTTGATAGAGTTTCTACGTGCCGCGACTCCTGACTTTATTGTGATTCAACCTACTTGGTAGAGAAGGAATATCAGGTCGTTCGGATACTTTTGAGCACGGCTGTACATGTCTGCAGTTTTGGTACACATTTAAATAATCGCACAGCAATACCCAGTATGCCGCTAGAGGATCCTAAACAAAACTGCGGAATCTATTAATAAACTATATTACAGGCGGTAAATATTTATCTGCATTTTAAAGGCAACAATACTGCAACAACCGATGCTGTTTAAGTGGAAGTGTATAGCAACAACGCTTCATCGTATCGCAAAGTAGCTAGTTGGACCAGACGCTTCCAGTGTGGTCAAAGAACAAGAAAATAGCAGACCATATTTTTGTGAAGAACTAGCAATCGCAAGAGATGTAGAGACTCTGGTTCACGAAGGCTGGCGTATCATAATCGAGGCGATAGAGATAAAATCAGTCACGAACCAGTTTTCAGTAACTTGGGCGTTCTGAACGTTCAAGGGTCTCTGCCCACTAGGTTTCGCCACTGTTCACGCCCACTAACAAGCCCGGCGAGATGGGGTAACGATGGAAATAGCTACAGGTTGGTCAGGTCGACATGTTCATCGTATACGAGACCTGGGTGCATCACTATGACACTGAGACAAAGGAGCGAAGCAACGTCTGGAGACGTGGTTATTCACCAATGCCGAAAAAGAGGAAGAACCAACCATCACTGAAGAAGCTGAAGCTGACTGTTTTTTCAGCTACATTGATGTGGCGCTAAGAGATTTTGCTCGTGAGGGAACACAGATCGTCATAAGGATGTACTACTGAAATCCCCTGATGAAGTTCCCTTAGGTGTTGTTCGGGAGTTATTCCACAGCAATGCTTCAGCTAATTTTGCCTCCCCATTCCCCACCCCCATGCCACCTGCTATGATATCTTCCTCTTTTCTCTGGTGATCAAAGTATTCCAGGCAAGCATTTCCAGAATGACGATGACGTGGAATGAGTGAAAGTGCGAGATTATGTTACTAGAGGTCTCCCAGTCGGGCACAGAAACTTAGACGTCACATAACGTAAGGTCTGCAAGATTGCAGCACGAAATTGGCCTGGCCCCGCAGCACGAAGTTTTTGAAGGAACTGGAAAGGCCAGCATGTCTCAATCAACGAACAGTTAGGGCGCATGGTGGTGGAGTTTCTTCATTACAACATGGCCCAAAGAGAACATTTGGATGACTTCACTTCGAGAGAAACATTGGGAACCTGGAAGAAGGACGAAGCATGACGATTGTAGCCCAGGACTTTGGTATGGCTGACACAACTGTTTCACGTGCGTGGAGAGCGTTCTGAACAACAGGAATCGCCGCCGGAAGGAAAGTAGCTGGTCGACCACTGTCAATTACAACAGCAGATCACTGCTACATTGTGCAACAGGCAAGAAAGGACCCACATCAAACAGCGGTTGCAATTGCAGTGACATTTAACAGGATTGCAAGGCACGTTATCTCACGCTCTGGCTCTGAAGTGGCACGGCAACTGCATGGGGGGGGGGGGGGGGGGGGGGGGGGGGGTCGTCTCTTAGCCCGACGACCAGTACCTTGTGGTCTGTTGACACCTGCACATCGGCAGCACCGTTCGCGATGGTGAGAAGAGCGTAGTGACTGGACCAACGAGGAGTAAGGTCACCTGTTCTTCTCGGATGAGAGCAGATGCAGTATGAGCAGTGATTCTGGACTTCCCTCATATGACAAGGACGTAATACACGCAGGAACATTGTCGAACATGACCGTATTGACGGTCCAGGTATTCCAATGTGGAGAGGCATAATGTTGCCTGGGTGTACTGGCCTCCAAATCTTTGAACATGGTTCACTCTCTGGTCAACGTTATTGCACCACTGTACCCCTTCCTCATGTATGTCTTTTAAGAGATACATTCGGCCCTGAGTTAATTTTTATGGATGACAATGGGAGCACATTGAAACGCATGCATTACCGTCTCTGATGATCAAACACCCTATTAAGAACACTGTACCGACTTATGTCTAGTGGACCACCACGGTGACTTCAGTGCTATTATTGTCCTGGAATAAAAGCGTTGTTTCTGATCGTCTCATTATTTCAATGGGCTGTAGTATACAGTAGCAGCTCTTTCTGTGTATGGTCCAAGTTTCATAGAGCAATGTTACTTGGCAGTGACACACCATATGAAAGTTACTTTCGTCGTTAAGTTTGGCACACCAAGGTGCATTCTACAACCAGTCTCACCCAGTTCATCAATCGCTGGGAAAAATGTATTGTTTTGAAGAGTACACTGCAGAGAGACTAACACCAGTCACACTTCGGGTTTTTCGGGGTGATAATCCACATTTTACGAGCGTCCCTCGTATACTCCAGAAGTCATTTAAGGTGTGTGGTGAGATTATTTTGGGTATCTAAACCAGTTCTGTGTGCCTCCTTTGCTGGACAGTCAGCGCGCCTGACTGCAATGCAGACGAACTAAGTTTAAATCCCTGTACTGTCAAGCATTTTTGCTTTTGGGAGGACTAGAAAGGAGCACACTTAGGCTAGTAACTGAGGAGCTATTTGGAGAAAAAGCGATTCAAAGGTCTGCAGAGCTCACAACAGCAGGGAGAGAGTAGTGTTGATCACACGCCCTGCCACACCGCATCCAAATGATGCCATATGGCAAATAATGACATGGCAGCCAATCAGTATCGCATGATCCTATGGGCCAGTGATTTTTCTTTTTTTTAAGGTCTTTTCTTCTCTTAACTGTTCCACTTGTTTTGGTGTGTGTCGCTTTTGTTAGTCCTCCATATTTGGTCTAATTTCCCAAATTTAACTTTCATATTTTTTGGGAGATGCAGCTCTACATCAGGAAGTAATATATTCCCTGACTTTTCTTGGATCATACTGGCTCAGATTTTAATGTCAAACCCCCTTTTAGCATATAGACCTCTCTTGAAACTTCTGACACTAAATTATTGGTTGAACATCTCTCAAATGCATTGTTCTTCAAATCATATCATATTCCACTTGTTGCTGTAGAAGTTATTTTGCAGCCATAATTTCGTCATTACGCCATTGTCAAGCATGCACTTATTAGCTCCATTGTCGCAGTAGAAATATCGGTTGTAAGTAGTAGTAACCTTGTTGAGTTACGGTCCAGTGAAAGAGGTCTGAAAGGGACCGAGTACGAGTCCAACGTTGCGGGTTGCATACTTAACAATTCAAGGCGCTGCTGTTGCTTCATTGCTATACCGCCTTCTAGAGAACGGTAGCACTGCAGTCGCTTCCTACTCGTCGACCCAATCGTTCTTACTGAAGTCTGCGGGAGTGCAGGACTAATCGTAACTTACAATTTGTACGGAAGTTGAGTGCATGATCTTGCTGTTGTAAAGCAGCATTGACATGACGAAATAACCGATTGTCGGGCTCAGACTGCCTTTAACGAAGCTGTGTTTTGTGAGACTGTGGAGGTGTAAGATGAAAACTAAGAGATGCGGCGTGCATAATTATAAATGTTGCCCATTAGAGGAAGAATGATCTCTGGAATAACTTCGATGTTGTACTTGACGCTTCGGACGAAAAACGTACGAAGTTCGTCCAATGCAATCAAGGTGATTATACTGTTGTGTAATCTAACTCCACCGTGGGAAAACAAATGTGCTCCGTCAGACAAAAACTGGGCACAAAACAACGTCGCTGCTACGTCCCTGAAACCAAAAAGCGTACTATTTCTGTATTGTTTTCGTCGTGGCAACTTGCATTTATGGGACAACAGCGTGTCGTATAGCCTATCATTCATTTCTATCAATTTTTCGAAGACATTATTTGAATAATAATCATTTAGAGAACGTACTTCATCCTTGTGTCATGTTTCCTTGTACTGTCGTCACAGTTATACTTGCAACCAGTGTACTCGTTCTCCTTTATGCACGGGACGTGTCTACTGATACTCGTGTATGTCAACGTAATTGAGTGTTTCAGAGGTGTCCATCCATTTCCAGCGGCAGACACTTCAAAAGAGGCGTTACGCATTACAAAGACGTTTTATAAAATTCTAAGACTGTACCGTACAAGAAGAGTCAGGTAAGTTGTTACGTCTTCGAATGTGACAGTAAAATTTGACGAATTAGGCCCCACACGTTGGACTACCGATAGTGCTGCGATCCAGTCACGTCACATGATACAACACAAATGGCAAGAAATTCTGCGTCGGGTACCTCGCATAAAGTTCATTGCTTGTAGATGCACATGAACCTGCTCATCTTGAATGGCCCAGACGACATATAAATTGGACGTAATTGACTGGAAGCGTGTTGTATGGTTCGACAAGTCACGAATTTACCTCTTTCCAAACGATGGAGGGCGTCGAATACACTAGCGATGCATTTAACCTGCAGTGTGTGGAGGGTTACGTTTAGAAAGGAAGTGCTCTATTATGTTTTGGGAGCGCTTTCCGTACCATGGCTTGGGCTCACTTATTCAGGTTACCATGTACGTAAACCAGGACGTTTATTTCAACACCATCTACATCTTCATGATGTGTATGTTGCAGACACTCCAGGCTTCCTAAATTGCAATAGTCGTATTAACAAGGCTGTAAGAACACAGTACGTTCCTGATTTGAGGAAGACTCAAGCACTCTATTATTATCTCGACTATCTACCAAATCTTCTGATATTATTTTCACTGAAAAGTCTAGAACAGCGAGCGACACATAGCAATCACCATCCCTGCTATTTGGCATCTAATCACCAATGAGTGGCTTTAGCAGGATATGGCGTAACTGAAGAAACTCGTGGATTCTCTTCCTCATCGAATTCAAGCTATAGTCGGTGTTACTCCGTATTTGCATGATGCCTCCTGCGGGACGACTAATTTTTAACCAATGCACTTGTCCATAGTTAGTTCCGTATGTCGCTATCTGATATACTCTACTAGTGTTTGCTCTCCTGATTGATCCCCATCTTCCAAATGCACTGAAGCAGTAAAGAAATACAGGGATACGTAAACAGGTAGAATACGGCGCTGCGGTCGGCTACGCCTATATAACACAACAAGTGTCTGGCACATTTGTTAGATCGGTTACTGCTGCCACAATGGCAGGTTATAAAGCTTTATGTGAGTTTGAACGTGGTCTTACAGTCGGCGCACGAGTGATGGGACATAGCATCTCCGAGGTAGCGATGAAGTGGAGATTTTCCCGTACGACCATTTCACGAGTGTACTGTGAACCTCAGGAATCCAGTAAAACATCAAATCTCCGACATCGCCGGGGCCGGAAAAAATCCTGCAAGAACGGGACCAACGACGACTGAAGAGAATTGTTCAAAGTGACAGAAGTGCAACCCTTCTGCAAACTGCTGCAAATTTCAATGCTGGGCCATCAGCAAGAGTCAGCGTGCGAACTTTTCAATGAAACGTCATCGATAGGAGCTTTCGGAGCCGAAGGCCCACTCGAGTACCCTTGATGACTGCACGACACAAAGGATTACACCTCGCCTGTGCCCGTCGACACCGACATTGGACTGTTGATGACTGGAAACATGTTGCCTGGTTGGACGAGTCTCGTTTCAATTGGTACCGAGCAGATGGTCGTGTACATGTATGGAGGTAACCTCATGAATTGGTGGACCCTCCACGTCAGCAGGGGACTGTTTAAGCTGGGGAAGGCTCTGTAATAGTGTGGGCCGTGTGCGCTTGGAGTGGTATGGGTCCCCTGATACGTCTAGGTAGGACTCCTGACAGGTGACACGTACGTAACCATGCTGTCTGATCACCTGCATCCATTCATGTCCATCGTACATTCCGACGGACTTGGGCAATTCCAGCAGGACAATGCGACACCTCAAACGTCCAGAATTACTATAGAGTGGCTCCAGGAACACTGTGCTGAGTTTAAACACTTCCGCTGGGAACCAAACTTCCCAAACATGAACATTATTGAGCATATCTGGAATTCATTGCAACGTACTCTTACCGACTTGTGGACATCCCTGCAGGATTCATGGTTTCAGTTCGCTCCAGCAATACTTCAGACATTAGTCGAGTCCATGCCACGTCGTGTTGCGGCACTTCTGCCTGCTCGCGGGGGCCCTACAGGATATCATGCTCTTCAGTGTAACTGTCACTGTATCTTTCGCAGCGCCACCAGAAACGAGTTGGAGGATGATGAGATGCAAGAGAAAGCCCAAAAGGCACACTCTTAGTCTTAGCCTACTCCCCAATAAACATTATCCAATGGTCCTAGCATACATACACGCTATGACATTGCTCGTAATACGTGCTGCTGTTTTCGCATGTCGCTGCTCGAATAATGCGCCGGTCCAGGTGTAAATCTGTACGCCTCTGTTACTCAGACTGAAGATGACGAGCAAGTAAACCTTCCTTGGAGCACCGGTACCAACACTGACAAGCCGCTGACACCTAAAGTCCAACGTGCTGCGCTATATTTCGAAAGCACCGTCCAACAGCCTGCGAACCCACAATAAAACCTCTCTGAAGTTCACTTAATTGCACGAATAGTGTTTCTCGAAGCTATACTGATATCACTACAACATTTAATAACCCAATACGATACCAAAATCGACAGACAACGTTTTCGGAATGTCAAGTACTCTTCTTGTGAGCTCACCGTGTTGATCCTCAGAGCATTGTTCGTACTCTATCTAAAACGTATCTTTGAATCACAAACTTGACTTCAAATATCGTGTTTCTGCATCATGTCGTCCGAAGTATTACATGTTTTATTTTAATGTTATGTTGGATGTCTTCGGCAGTCGTACTCATAAAATGACGAGAAGTAGAGCGTTGATTTCTTGTTAGCAGTCGCTGTGACGAATTTGAATGATCTCACGAACAGGAACCACAATGTAGACATTGCAAAGGTCATGGGGGAAGAGAAACATTGAAGTACAAATTGAATGTAATCAGGGTACACAGTGGCACTGGTTTCGCATTCGGGAGGACGGAGATTCAACTCACTTTCCGAGCATTTAGATTTAGATAATTTTCCCATTTTGGGAATTAACTGTCATGTAGAATTGTCTAAATCGTACCCTTTTTGCCATTTGACTGTTCTACTGAATGGTATTAAAATTTCGGGTATATAGTAGTTTTCAAGTGATTCATCATTTTTCTATGGCGACTAATTACAATAGGTTAATAATGGATCCCTTCAGAATGATTACGGAGCCGAATTCGGTACAGAGCCCAAGAGTAAATAAAAGCTCAGTCACATGACAACAGCATAGTCAACTCAGATTTAGGTTTTCCTTGTTTTCTTTGGTAATGAGACGGCTAATTTTATGCCCCAATCTTCGAAAATCCGGTTCGTTCTCCGTCCCTGATAGCCTCTGCCTGAAAAAGAGTTTGAAATTTAAGATTTGCTGTTTTTGAGACGCAACTTGTGGGTAATTGCATGCGATATTCTTGATGGGTGTACGAAAATTTCCGTTACAAAAAATTCTAGGACTTGTAGAGGAGAGTGAGTGCGTGACATTTTGAATAGAAACTCATGTCCGAAAACGTACCGTTCCCGTGCTACAGCCGTTTGAAAACATGTTTGCTAGGTAGGTATGCAACATGGTAGTCATGGTGGGTCGTGGTTACATCCGATCGGATGATGTCACTTAACGTCTGTCCTACCTCTATGACCTGATTCGAGCCTCATTAAAGTGTCTCTGAGTGTTAGAGCTACACGGTTGAGTACGCGTTTGCAGAATACACGGACATTATCCTTCTGAATGGCATGGCTCACGGCAGCGGAAGTGCTGGTGGTCGCCTTTATCAAGATCGTTCACCACAACTCCATCGCATACCCTATTCGCCCCAGTTACGCAACGGCTTCGAGAAAGTGCACCTGCACCATCAGCAGGCGTGACTGTGGTTCTCCGAGGAGACGCTGCTCGCCCGAGCTGGAAGAGGCCGTACTGCATCACGTTGAAGAGAACCCGTCCACGAATACACGAGCAATTTCTTTGTCTACTAGTGAGTGGGACTGTAAACGAGTGATGCACTGATCACGCCTAATCAATTACTTGTAAAAATGGTCGCGTTACCGATGAGTTTTCAAATGGTTGTTGCACGGAAACGGTGCGCTTCTGTAGATGGGTTCCTCTTCAAAATATTATGCACTCACTCTCCTCTAGAAGTCCTAGAAGCTGGTAACGGGAATTTCCGCACATCCTGTATAATTTCAGTTGCAACAGCTTCAGATCTCGAAAAGAATGCTTAGCTTTAGTCTAATGTGGTAGTCAAGAATTTTTAGGCTATTTTTTGTCGAAGTTGAAACGTAACTTATAAGGTGTGTTGTTCTGCTTAAGATCGGAAGAAGTTGAAGAATTTTGATAACAGCTAAAAATTTTTGGAATAAGCTGACTGCCCAAATACCTGATTTGACTGGTAGATGATGTGCTCCAGATCTTTCTTGCGCCGGATGACTGTCATCCTGAAATTCTGGTCCCACGACGCTGAAGTGATGTGGCAACACAGCCCGTCCATCAGGCTCTGCACGGCTGCAGTCAATGGCTGAGGCACACTACCTGGCACAACACAAACAGTGCATCACATGACATACCATACCAGTTCAAAGTAGCCTCCGTCTAATGGTCTCGTTATGTTTACTCGTCTTACAAGTATGCTTGTGACAAATACGAGGGTTGACTGAAAAGTAATGCCATCTTCTTAACTCTTCAACAGTTGGCGGCATTGGTATGCAGCAGGTACTGGCTTGTTCCGTAGCCTCTTCTCTACAGCTCCAGTTGACGGGAAGCCTTAGCATTGAACAGTTGTGTTGTTACAGTGTAAAGTATGGAACCCTGCGCAGACGGTCGGTCTATGTGATTTAAGCAACGTGCAGCCATTGAATTCTTGACAGCAGAAGGTGCCACCCCAAAGGAGATTCATCAAAGAATGAAAGCAGTTTATGGTGATTGTATTGATGTGAGTACTATGAGTCGTTGGGCGAGTAAGTTTAAAGATGTTGTGATGGGACCATCTGACCTGAGTGACAAACAAAGAGTTGGACGTCCTGTGACAGCAACCACCGAGTTTCACAAGCAAAATGTTGCCAGATTGATTCAGGACGATCGTCGTATCACACAGAGAGAAACTGCAAGCACAATCGGCATTTCACAAGAAAGTGTGGGTCAGATTATTGCTTTGCTTGGCTATCGGAAGATCTGTGCACACTTCTCGCGCCACCACAGCAGAACTTCAGAGACTGAATCTCACCACCGTACGGCATCCTCCATACAGTCCAGATTTAGCACCGTCTGACTTCCATCTGTTCCCGATAATGAAAGACGATCTGCGGGGACATCATTATGCTTCTGATGAAGGCGTTGAGAGAACTGTGAGACTGTGGTTGCGCAAACAGAGTGTCGACTTCTTCCGTGACGGCTTCAGAAAACTTGTTCGTTGGCAGAAATGTATCCAATTGGCTGGTGATTATGTGAAAAAGTGAATATTGGTAATTAATGATCACATTCTAAGGATTATTTCTGCATCTGATTCATTAAAATATTCCCATCCAGACCCAATTAAGGAAGGTGGAGGCATTACTTTTCATTCAACCCTCGTATATACTAGGTGGAATATGGTGCTTCAGTTTTCTTCTGTGAGCATTATTCGGATCACGCTTGCCGAAGGATAATACTTACAGTACGACAATTATCTAACGGAGTGGAAGTGGTGAAGACGTATTATTTTCAGCTGTCTAAGATTCGTTAATCTGTTTTCACACAACTGAATAGTCTCAAAGGGACTTTTTTTCTCAAAATGCAACTACCCTACCACCTTTGCAGTGCGGAACGCTACGAGACGTGCAGAGAGGGAGCCAATGATGTTCTGGGAAGTACCGTTAGGGATGTGGAGCCATGCCGACTCCTGTGCCGTGGACAAATGCGCTAGGTTTTTCATGGCACGATCAGCCCGATCGAGGATATCCCACGGATTCTAGATTGGGTTTTAATCTGGCGGTTTGTTGGCCAGAGAGGTATGGTAAACTCATCCTGGTGCGCTTCGAACGGCGCACGTACACTGTGAGCATTGTTGCATTGTCCTGCTGATAGATGCCATCGTGACGAGGAAAAACAAACTGCATGTACGGGTGGACATGGTCCCCAAGAGTAGATGCATACTTGTGTTGACCCATTGTGCCTTACAGAATGAGGATGTCACCCAGGAAATGCCACCCCAGGCCATATTTTGTTTGCTTTCACCCAGCACACCCCCACGACCATTTGTCCAATGCAGCATAAAACATGATTCATCTGAGAATACCATCTGTCATTGGACGTCCAGTTGCGGTATTCGCGTGCAAATTCCAGTCTACGTCGCCGATGAACAGGCACTGCTAAGGAGGTCCATACGCAACAACGTTGTTTAAGGAACGGGAGTTGAGGAGACACTGTTGGTAGCCTCTTTGATCGTCTGGGCAGTCAGTTGCTCAGCTGTTGCAAGTCCATTCGCCCGTACACATCTCCGCAGCCTACTACGGCTTTTGGTGCGCCGTCGGTGATTCGACACCGGTTTTGAATACTGCCATTTTGCCATGTGCTGTGTACGTCAACCACTGTGGCACGCAAACAATTTACAAACTTACCAGTTTCGGAAATACTTCCACCTTTGTCAGATAAATCGCTCCGCTTCCACATTATGACAACTACTGCACTGATCACCGTGTTGTCGCCTCTCCCCCTCCCTCCCCTCCCCACCCCCCCCCCACCCCCGACGCGTTTTATATACCCCCCACTGCCAGTGCTGCCACCTGCGGTCTGAGAGTGGTTGTTGCACGCTGACGTCGAACGTAGACTGTGATCACATTAATGTGCCTGTACCGGTTATTTCGTAGAGCTGAGAAGAAATTTGTGAGTGAAAATGCAGGTAAGATTGACTATTTACTATTATTACTGTGGAAGGTTAAGCTACCTTTCACTTGAAGATGTGCCACACTCTCTCAACGGCAAAATGTATGACCGACCTGGTAGGTACTTTATTAGCACTGTAGGATTGTAAACAAAAACGGTATCGCAGTTACTGTTCTGCAAACGTACATTCTCCATAAATGAGGAGTATTTCTGTGTTTTCTTCCTTGGTGTACATTATTCTCACACAAATCGTAACGTTATGTGATTGGCTTAAGAATAACAATTTCGTGTGCCTCAGTGGCTGGGTTCAGATCTCCCGATTGGACGCCACTTTGGCGGCTTGTGTGTGTCCTAGTACACGCCAGTAATCCAACTGAGGAAAGGAGACCTACAGTTTAACTTTGAATCCGAACAAAGTCCCTCACGTCTCCCTAAATCGTCGGGATGTAAAGGATAGATTAAAAGTAAACTGAAGATTTCTGTTGCCCAACCGGGCTCGATCCCACGACTTCTCGGTTTCCATATATGTACTTTACCACTAACCCACCAGACTCGACGGTTGACTGAATGGTCGGTGTGTATTTTCCCTGTGTTTACTGTGAAACTCCAGAAAGTGGACGCCTTATGTACCCCGGGAATGTCAAAGTCAGTTTTTTATTACGTTTTTACTAATGTAAAGTATAAGTGATACGTTTCACGAAGATTGTTTGATAAGTCTGGTAAATTTCTACGAAAGTGCTGAACCTTTTTTTGCACGTTCATAGTTGCTAAGCCTGATTATTCTAAGAATTGTATAGAGAATTTCAACAATGTACAGCGTGCACTTCATTGTTGACTGCCGTGAGAGTTGGTCAGTGTATCGACTGGGATTGAAAAGGGAGAAAACGGAGTTTCATGCTATTAGTAAACATTTTAATTTTAATTGTAGGACTGCCGCATCATTAGGGAGCATTTACTTCTGGAATAAATAATTTAAACGTGGCCCGCAAGCACGCTCTGTCCGTTCAGTTGAGATCACCATAAAGGAAATCATTGATAAAATCCGTGATATAGTAATGTCGACCAATGTGAGATTGCTGAGACTGTAGGCATCTCAACTGAGCTAGTGCATATTATCTTGCGCGTAAAATTGGCAAGGGAGAAGCTGTATGCAAGGTGTATGCCGCGATTTCTCGCAGTCGACCAAAAGCGCATCCGGCACAACGTTTCAACACAGAGTCTGGCGATGTTTAATCGCTATCCGCAAGACTTTTTGAGCCGATTTGTAACTATTGACGAAACCTGGATTCATCATGGACAAAGGCAGGTGAAACTGCACCAAAGAAGAGAAAGACCACTTTGTCAGCTGGTAAGGTGATGCCCTCCGTTTTTTGGGATTCCCAAGTAATAGTTCTCAGGCATAATTTGGAAACAGGCAGAACCGTAACTCGACTGTATTATGCTTCATTAATGGATCGTTGTTGAAAAACGATAAAGGTTGGCATGCAAAAAAAAGTGCTCTTTCACCAGGATAATGCACCATCCTACACATCAGCGTTAACAATGGCGAAAGTGCATAAACTGGGCTTTGAATTGCTTCCTCATACATCCTATTCACCAGACCTATCCATAAGTGCCCTCTTCCTGTTCCCTAACTGAAACTTTGGTTTGCTGGGAAGAAATTTTCTTCAAATGAGGAAGTGATTGTAGTAGTCAACGAGTATTTTGCAGAATTTGACAGAACATACTTTTTCGATTGGATGACAAAGCTGGAGGATCGGTAGACCAAGCGTATACATCTCAAAGAAGGATGTGTCGAGAGGTAAGGTGAGTTGTTCACGAAACAAACATTTTTTCTTGCTTTTTTACCAGTCTTATCAAACCACACTCGTAAAACAGGTCTTGAGGAGAGGAAGTGGATTACCAAATAAAAAATATATAGGGTGATATTTAAAAAACATTGACAGCAGTTCAAGTCTTCGTAAGGGACAAAGTTACAAGAAAAGCAATCATGCCAGTGAAAGTCCACCTGGTAACTGAGAAGCACTGTCATGATACAATTTTTAATATGCTTCTGGACAAAAAGTTGTTTTGGATGGCCAGGATAAATGGAACATCCTGTATACAACGAATCAAAAGATGTTTGAAGTGAAAATATTAGTTGCTTTTCAATATAATATACTGAATCACCCAAAAATTATGATAAGTATTTCGAGGAGTAGTTGAAGTTCAGGAAAATACCTCCACACAGAAATCTTGGAGAAAATATCGGCTTAATTATTTTATGAACGTGAGACACAGTAATGCTAATGGAAATAATATTTTACGTAAGAAATTAGAGACAAATTACTGCCTGCATTGGAAATTATAGACTCATGGAAAAAATTGACTATAGAAACAGTGTACTGTACTTATAGCAACTGGACGAGAACATATTTTTGGTGTAATAACGATTTCTATACGAAATGTAATTGGCAATTTCTGTATTTTCACGAGTGGCCACAACATAATAACTTGTGATAAATTAATTAGCGAACGTCGTCGTCATCGGCTGATACTCGTAGCCGAGTTTTCATATTTCTTCTGCATTTCCTTTGCTGCATGGTAGTTCATGCATGGAGATGCCTATGATGGCTTAGCAGACCAATCCTGGCATGAAAACTCGCATGCGGCAACATGCATTAAACATAATAAAGGGTGGAGGATGTGTCCGGGCCTGGCGAAATTTGCATCTTTAACGTTTTTCCTTTTCCTGCCTCCGACGTTCGTGCTCTCATAAGTAGCGGAAGTAGCTGTGCGAAGTTGTTTACGATCTTCTGCTGCGGCCCACCAATTACTTGGGTAATTAGACTCCTTATGTTCTTCTTCAACTGGACCTTATAGCGCTTCAGAGGAGCACCACGGTACCTTCTATGTGTGCTCACTTGTCGAGGAAGTCTGCTGTTTGTCATCCGCTGGACATGCCCAATTCATCTAATCCAATTAATTAGCGATAGTGTTGTACGATAACATCCTTCTTCACCTCTCCTCATCAGGTTTCTTCCCCACATAGAGTATGTCAAACGGATATTGTTCGTTAATCGTGCGAAGCAAACAGAACATACTAAAATGGCTGTCCGGACAGCTGTTACATCTATCAATTTTTATTTATTTATTTTTCTCTCTTGAGCGTTCTGCATTTTAAGAGAGTTGTACATCAGAGATGTTTCGTTTTTATTTACAGAACGTCAGCTGTGTTTGACGTTTGTTACTCCTTTTTACATGTGTCTAACCAAAGGTTGTGAACGAAAAATCTTTGTTGTCCATTCACCTTTCGCGATTTTTTTGGCATATAAGCACCGGATTTTTCTTTTGCTGCATTTGCGTACTTTTCACTTCATTTCAAAAAAATGGCTCTGAGCACTATGGGACTCAACTGCTGTGGTCATTAGTCCCCTAGAACTTAGAACTACTTAAACCTAACTAACCTAAGGACATCACACACGTCCATGCCCGAGGCACTTCATTTCACATTCGTAACACTTTACATATCATTTACAAAAGTGAAGTGAAGTCCAAAGAACGCAAACGCAGCAAAGAAAGAAGAGTGTTCCTAGAAGCCGAAGAATAGCGAAGAGTGGAAGTACAACAAAGTTTTTTCGACTGCTAGCGATGAGGAAAAAATTCGCCGACGTCAAAACATGATGAAATGAGTAATAAATCTCAACAACCGTTGATGATCCTTTATAATTAAAAGCGGAACGCGAATGATGGAAAATTTTCTTAGTCTCCTTAACGCTTAAGACAGAAAAACAAATAACAGTTGATAGAGAACATTGCGATGTTGTGGCTTAGGTCTCTAACAAAATTACATTTCCTAGTTTCCTTTAAATCTCGTCGGTCTTTGATGCAAGAAATTTTTTGGCATAAGAACGTAAAGACTTACATACACCAATGTGGAGTTTACTTTCATACGTCTGTCTTACTGCCGCATACATAGGTATTACAGAGTGCGTTCATTTGTTGCCCGCAGTTTGGGTTTCTTATGTGCACCGACGAGCCTAAAATTTTGATTAACTACAGAAAGGAAAGTGTGATTTGCCCGATATCCGTGAAATGCAGAAACTGCCCTTGATGTCTCATACATAATGTCTTACACTGAGGTGATAAAAGTCATGAGATAGCAACATGAGCACACGCAGGTGGCGGTAGTGTCACGTACACAAGGTACAAAAGGCCATTGTATTGATGGAGCTGTCGTTTGTACTCAGGTGATTCATGTGAAAATGTTCCCGACGTGATTATGACCGCACGACTGGAGTTGACAGATTTGCAACGCGGGTTGGCAGTTAGAGCTAGACGCATTGGACGGTCCAGTTCAGAAATCGTCAGGGAATTCAATATATCACGATCCGTAGTGTCAAGAGCGAGCCGAGAATACTAAATTTCAGGCATTACCTTTCACCACGGACAACGCAGAGGATGACGGTATTCACTTAACGACCGACAGCAGAGGCGTCTGCGTAGATTTGTTACTGCAACACTGCGAGAAACAACCGCAGACATCAATGTGATGCGTACGACTGACATACACTACTGGCCATTAAAATTCCTACACCACGAAGATGACGTGCTACAGACGCGAAATTTAACCTACAGGAAGAAGATGCTGTGATATGCAAATGATTAGCTTTTCAGAGCATTCACACTAGGTTGGCGCCGGTGGCGACACCTACAATGTGCTGACATGAGGAAAGTTTCCACCCAGTTTCCCATTCACAAACAGCAGTTAACCGACGTTACCTGGTGAAACGTTGTTGTGATGCCTCGTGTAAGGAGAAAAAATGCGTACCATCACGTTCCTGACGTTGATAAAGGTCGGATTGTAGCCTATCGCGATTCCGGTTTATCGTATCGCGACATTGCTGCTCGCGTTGGTCGAGATCCAATGACTGTTAGCAGAATATGGAATCGGTGGGTTCAGGAGGGTAATACGGAACGCCGTGCTGGATCCCAACGCCCTCGTATCACCAACAATCGACATGACAGACATCTTTTCCGTATAGCTGTAACGGATCTGCAGCCACGTGTCGTTCCCTGTGTCAACAGATGGGGACGTTGCAAGACAACAACCATCTGGACGAACAGTTCGACGACGTTTGCAGCAGCATGAACCATCAGCTCGGAGACCATGGCTGCGGTTACCCTTGACGCTGCATCACACACAGGAACGCCTGCGATGATGTACTCAACGACGAACCTGGGTGCACGAATGGCAGAACGTCATTTTTTCGGATGAATCCAGGTTCTGTTTACAACATCATGATGGTTGCATCCGTGTTTGGCGACATCGCGGTGAACGCACATTCGAAGCGTGTATTCATCATCGCCATAATGGCGTATCACCCGGCGTGATGGTATGGAGGTGCCATTGGTTACACGTCTCGGTCACCTCTTGTTCGCATTGACGGCACTTTGAACAGTGGAAGTTACATTTCAGATGTGTTACGACCCGTGGCTCTACCCTTGATTCGATCCCTTCGAAACCCTACATTTCAACAGGATAATGCACGATCGCAAGCTGCAGGTCCTGTACGGGCCTTCCTGGATACAGAAAATATTCGACTGCTGACCTGGCCAGCACATTCTCCAGATCTCTCACCAACTGAAAACGTCTGGTCAATGGTGGCCGAGCAACTGGCTCGTCCCAATACGCCAGTCACTACTCTTGATTAACTGTGGTATCGTGTTGAAGCTGCATGGGCAGCTGTACCTGTACACACCATCCAAGCTCTGTTTGACTCAATGCCCAGGCGTATCAAGGCCGTTATTACGGCCAGAGGTGGTTGTTCTGGGTACTGATTTCTCAGGATCTATGCACCCAAATTGCATGAAAATGGAATCACATGTCAGTTCTAGTATAATATATTTGTCCGATGAATACCCGTTTATCATCTGCATTTCTTCTTGGTGTAGCAATTTTAATGGCCAGTAGTGTATCAGTTAGGATAGTGCGGCGAAATTAGGCTGTAATGGGCTATGACAGTAGCAGACCGAGTGTCTTTGATAACAGTACGACATCGCCTGCAGCGCCTCTCCTGGTCTTGTGACCATATCGGTTGGACCCTAGGAAATCGTTGTCCCGTCAGATAAGTCCCGACGTCAGTCGGTAAGAGGTGATAGAGGGTTAAAGTGTGTCGCAGCACCTCGAAGCCATGGATCCAGTTTATCGACAGCGCGATGTTCAAGCTAGTGGCTGCTCCATCATGGTGTGAGTTATGTATACATGGAATGGATTGGTTCCTCTGTATTTTCGGGTACTTGGAGAACATTTGCACCCATTCATGGATCTCATGTTCCCAAACAAGGGTGGAATTTTTGCAGATGACAATGCGCCATCTCACCGGCCACTATTGTTCGCGATTGGCGCGAAGAACATTACGGACACTTAGAACGAGTGGTTCGGCCACGCAGATCGCCCGATATCAATCCTTTTGGACATTTGCGAGACATAATCGAGAGGTTAGTTCGTGCACAAAATCCTGCACCGGCAACACTTTCGCTGTTATGGACGGCTGTAGTTCAATATTTATGCATGGGACTTCTAACGACGAGTTGCTATACTACGCTCGATAAAACGGTCCCCGACACAATATTAGGAGGTAGCCAACGAGTTTTGTCACCTTAATTTATACACACATAAGCACATTACATACTCCGTCTTCAGGCCACGAGCGGCCTACCGGGACCAACCGACCGCCGTGTCATCCTCAGTGGAGGATGCGGATAGGAGGGGCGTGGGGTCAGCACACCACTCTCCCGGTTGTTACGATGGTTTTCTTGACCGAAACCGCTACTAATCGGTCGAGTATCTCCTCTATTGGCATCACGAGGCTGAGTGCACCCCGAAAAATGGCAACTGCGCATGGCGGCCTGGATGGTCACCCATCCAAGTGCCGACCACGCCCGACAGCGCTTAACTTCGGTGATCTCACGGGAATCAGTGTATCCACTGCGGCAAGGTCGTTGCCATAATTTATACACAGATAAGACAGGAAACTGATGAGTCAGTTCAGCGTAACGTGTTATGATTATACACGCAGTCCGAAACAGAAAGATTTTTACCTGCGAGTTGTACCTTGTGCAGCCAGGCCCGGAACTGCTGGGTGTGTTCGACAGGGAACACCCCCAGCGCGGACGGACCCCACCACAGGGCAACGTGCTCCGACACCTGGCCGACCTCTCCCCACAGTATCTCCTGGTAGTATTCCACCACCTTGGTGTGGACTTCCTTTGTCACCTTTGGGAGACCTGTTTGCAAAAGACTACGTACAGTAAAATAATTCAGTTCTCCACTTACAGCTTTGCTTATGAAAGCAGTAGAGTCTACATGGTAAGAAGCGGTATCTCACCTGAGGATTTGGAAGGCTTTATTCCTCTGCTGCCCAGCATTTGTGGAACGCTGAAAGCAGCAACAGCTAAGAGTGTGGCTACGTGCTCCTTTTCAATTTCTAACAATCTTTCCATGGCTGACATGTTACCTCCAGGCAGTACTAAAATCTGTTGGACGGTGGTGCTTCCAGGTGGTATAAACCCAATTGTGGGTGGAGTTATATGTTTTGCCAGTGCTCTGCAAAGGAAAAAGAAAATAAGGTTTTGCGTAAGAAGGAATTTCTGCACTGAAGCGCCAAAGAAACTGGTATAGGCTTGCGTATTCAAATACAGACATATGTAAACTGGGAGAATACGGCGCTGCGGTCGGCAACGCCTAAAATATTGTTAAAATGGCTCTGAGCACTATGGGACTTAACTTCGGAGGTCATCAGTTCCCTAGAACCTAGAACTACTGAAACCTAACTAACCTAAGGACGTCACACACATCCATACCCGAGGCAGGATTCGAACCTGCAACCGTAGCGGTCGCGCGGTTCCAGACTATAGCGCCTAGAACCGCTCGACCACTCAGGCATGCGTCAGAGTAGGTCTTTCCCGTTATGTACTGCCGTCCTTGACATCCTGTGGTCTGCCAGTTCCAGCTGTGATTTCACAAACCACCGAGTGTGATTTGTTATGGAAAGCCCGTGAATGTGCGGCTTTTCCTGGTTGGAAAGTTCTCCACAGGCTCATCGACAATGGCAAGACCCATCACAAGCGACTGACAAGTATCCTGCCTTAAATATAACTCGTGAATTCCCTATCATTTTCGTGAATATCAATTTTTGTCTGCTTTGTTCTCCCAAAGTTAGCCGAGAAATTTAGAAATTGAATATGTAAGAACATATTCTACTAAAATATCAATTTTTATATTTTGTTATGTTGTTAATACTTTTCCGATCCGGGCCTGGGTCGTGGTTCGACTCCCGACCTGACACACAGTTATAACTTTTCACGAAATGAGAAAAAATAGTTACGCGAGTGGCTTCATACACGTGCGTAGGCTCTCTCGTCCATCGCCAGTTTGAAAAAAAAATCCTTTTGGACATTACGTCGCGGTATTATGTACAACTATAAAGCCGACGTTTTGCAGAGATCCTCTTCAGTGCGATGAAACTGTAGTAGTGTAAAGCCGTACTCCAACAGGAATTATAGTGCACAATGACAAACTGCAAAACTGTTTTCATAATGATAAAAACTATTATTTAGTCTCATGCCTTCAAAACTATTTAGTTATGGATCGTTATGTTGCTAGGAATTCCCTGTTTCAAATATTGTAGATCGCTGATTTATAATTAGAAAATTTAAAGACATCTTCAGGAACAATTTGTGGTGTCACCGCCAGACACCACACTTGCTAGGTGGTAGCTTTTAAATCGGCCGCGGTCCATTAGTATACGACGGACCCGCGTGTCGCCACTGTCAGTGATTGCAGACCGAGCGCCACCACACGGCAGGTCTAGAGAGACGTCCTGGCACTCGCCCCAGTTGTACGGACGACTTAGCTAGCGATGCAACACTGACGAAGCCTCGCTTATTTGCAGAGAAGATAGTTAGAATAGCCTTCAGCTAAGTCAATTGCTACGACCTAGCAAGGCGCCATTTATCCTTTGCTATGTATCTAATGAAGCATGTACAGTAACAAGACCAATGTTCACCAATTGTGGATCAAAGTCAAGTATTCCAGAAGCTACGTACTTTTCTTTATAGCATTCATTACGTATCCTGTTTCAGACTTCACGCCATCCTGCGTGAGCTTATAGCGTGCATTTCGGCTTCCTCAAACAACACGGTGTTGGCACTTCTGCCGACACTTCACAATTTTTCCATTATATTTGGACAGTTGAGCTCCGTGGCCGTGGATAATGATATTTCACTGTGAAAATACAGCAACCAGCCACTTTTTAATGCGTTTTATTTATGCCAATATGCATTTCGGGTTTGCACCCATCTTCAGCTGGCAAATTACATGTATCTTCAGTTTCTACAGTGGTAAAATAGCGACAGCAGTTTGGATGCTGCAGCTGGCCTATGAAAAAGCAACGATTCCAATCATTTACTTCAATTTCGCGAGTTTAAAGTTACGCACTATCAGTTGTTCATTTTGCTTACATTCTCCTCTCCTTGTTTTTTCTTGGCCTTTCTTCTTTTTTGTAACAGCACAAACACTTTTTATCACGTATTTTACACAGGCGCACTGCGTTATCCGCCATGTTGTCGACTGACAGTTTTGTTTACATACAAGCAGTTTATCTAAAAAACTTAGTTTACATCGTACTTAGAATACTTCTATCACCCAAGTCAATGTTTAGTAAACAGTAGCTTAGCTAGAACCTCAAAACTTTCGTAAAATATAAATCTGTCCATAGATAAACTGCTTGTATGTAAACAAAAGTGTCAGTCGACAACATGGCGGATAACGCAGTGCGCCTGTGTAAAATACGTGATAAAAAGTGTTTGTGCTGTTACAAAAAAGAAGAAAGGCCAAGAAAAAACAAGGAGAGGAGAATGTAAGCAAAATGAACAACTGATAGTGCGTAACTTTAAACTCGCGAAATTGAAGTAAATGATTGGTTGGTTTGTTGGTTTTTGGGGGAGGAGACCAGACAGCGAGGTCATCGGTCTCATCGTATTAGGGGCGGATGGGGAAGGAAGTCGGCCGTGCCCTTTGAAAGGAACCATCCCGGCATTTGCCTGGAGCGATTTAGGGAAATCACGGAAAACCTAAATCAGGATGGCCGGACGCGGGATTGAACCGTCGTCCTCCCGAATGCGAGTCCAGTGTGCTAACCACTGCGCCACCTCGCTCGGTAAATGATTGGAATCGTTGCTTTTTCATAGGCCAGCTGCAGCATCCAAACTGCTGTCGCTATTTTACCACTGTAGAAACTGAAGATACATGTAATTTGCCAGCTGAAGATGGGTGCAAACCCGAAATGCATATTGGCATAAATAAAACGCATTAAAAAATGGCTGGTCGCTGTATTTTTACACTGAAATATCATCTTCAGGAAATTTAATGTACAGGCACAAACGAAAAATCGTCGTTTGCGATGTTATAAAATCTACAAACGTTTTGATGAAAAGGCTAGAACATTAACAAAACATGATCAAGCACTAATGAGGTATGTCAGAGAAGTGATATCAAAATTCATTGCCTGAAGTAAAAGCATACTTCCCTGTAGAATCAGCGAGCTAATGTTCCAGAGAAACTTTTTGCCTTGGCAGTACCTCGTAACTAGACGTCAATTAAAATTAGAGTGGTAGGGCCATTACCTGTAGACTTCCAGGCTGGAGTTTTCCGTTTGCTCAGGGCTGGTCATCTCATCCCCTGTCGCCAGCCCGGAGTGATCGTGAGCCTGGTAGCTGTGCATCAGCGTGTAGACCAGGCTGTAGCAGCTCCGCTCGGCTCGGTGCTGTGCCAGGATCTGTGCCCAACAGCGAGAAATACAAGCACTATTTGCCATATAATTTATGTCTTTGGGGCTACACTAAAAAGTAACCACAAAACACAAATCATTTAAAGTTTAAACGTCTTGTAACTCCTATGTCATTCTCAGAGTCAATTCTGAAAATGATTGAAATTATCAAACTTTGATTTTCGCACATCCAGTATTACATATTGCACTATCAGAGGGAATACAATGGCGATTAGACAGCACACATGAATACTTAGTGGCAGTTTAGATCACATGTCAACATTGTGACACGGTTCTTCGAAATTTTCTTTCTTTTTTAATTTTGCAGAACGTTAAATGCTCTGTTTACGTTATATTGCGGTCAGCAGAATTCCAAAAGTTATAAATTCAATTCATATTTCATTAACCCATATCCTTAGTAACACTATAAATGCGAAAGTAACTCTGATGCGTTTTCACGACTAAAGTCCTGAACCGATTTTAGCGAAATTTGGTGTGTAGATAGCTTGAAATCTGAGGAAGAACATAGGCTACTTTATAAAGTATATAGTACGAGATATTTATTGATTTTAAGAATATAACTAGAATTATGGAAACATACTTACTCTGTGAAAGAGCTATTTACTCATTGACTTATGAATTATTTATGAAAATTCTTTTATTGGCTGCTAAGCGCTACATAATATGATTCATCGTGATGAATACACTGATTATGCAGTCATCAGTGTGGATAATCCATACTTCCATACTAATAATATTAAATGTGAAAATAACTCTCTCTCGTACGGTTTTACAACTAAAATGCTGAACGAATTTTGGTGAAATTTGGAATGGGTATAGCCTGAACCGTAAGGAACAACATAGGCTGCTTTAGAAATTAAAACAAAAAAACTGGCCCTAAGCGGGTGTAGTAGGGGTTGGCAACCTCTATGTTTACACTAGTGAACACAAGCAATGTTTAAAAATATTAAATCTGTGCATAATGTACACGTTGTATAATGTATTACTACTTCAGTAGCACCATCCATAGAAGAGCACTCCTACCTACATCGCGACATGTAGCACTGAGGGGGACAGGAGTGCGTGAGCTGGACAGGAGGAGAGGGGGGGGGGGGGCTCGGGTGGGGGGGGGGGGCGGAGGGAAGGGCACATCACAAGCCACACTTACCCGAACAGCAAGACACGTGAGGGAAGCTGACGTTATTGTGCTTAAAATACCTTACTTACTCACCATCACTCTTAGCAATTGAACTACTGATGAATAAGCATAGCTACAGGTCATGGATAGTAGACACCAAGGGATTATCTAAGCAGCATAATAAGTCACATTACTAGAGTCATTTCACAGTGAATGTGTTCAATATTTTGTTTACATGCGTATTTATTTATTTTACAGTATCTCTTTACAGTTAGTCATTATATTCTAACAGTTTTTCATTGACCAACATCCAACATCTGATAAGCTCTATTGTTCTATAACCAAGCGAACTGACACAGAGATTAAGACAATGGGCTCATAATTGGGAGAGTGATGGTTCAAATCTGGGTCCAGGCATCCATGTTCCTGTAAATAGACTCAAGGAAATTATGAGATGAATCCATTTATTTCATTATCATTCCCTGATCCGATTTTGTGCAACGTTTCTAGTGCCATAGTCGTTCACTGAACGTTGAACATTAATATACATTATTTTATGTGCTGTCCATGACACTCTTTTCTGTGGAACAGCACAGGTAAAGGCGGCAAAAAGCTCTTCTGATGAAGAAAACTGCTGCCACGCCTAGGTTTATTGTAACTTGGGAAGTAAGTCGAAGTAGAGTGGACTCTTATCCTGACTGTTGTAAACGTATTTCCCAAACGTGCTCAATCAACTTTTTTCTGTTACCGCATTTATTGAACCACTGTCTAAGAAAAAGTAGTTTTATACATTTTTCTGTACGGTTTTCGCAGAAAATCACAATAACACACTGCAGTGACATTTTCTGCGCAGTTAATTCGTTGGAACATAACCAAAGGTTACCAATTACTTAGCCTTTGTATCAGCCTTTCGATTCTTATCTCTTTGTTTCGGGGTAGTTAAACCTTTCAATTCCCTGGACGGTGGTTACAACTACGGCTCGAATTCTCTAACCCACGCTTCACCAGTGGCATCGTTTAGATATCGAAAGGTTTCACCTATAACGTACAATCTTTGTTTACATGGGATGTACAGTAATTCTTGCTTACCTTCGGTTATGGACATTTATTTACATATCGTACGACGATCTTGAAGAGGTATGTGTGAAGTGTTAAACTTCGTTCGCTTCTTATTGTTTTAGTTATTCTTCCCTGTCTTGGATCATCGTATTCTCCACTGTTAACTCACCGCAACCGCAACTTACAAAGCTGTGTATTTGAATCTGGTATTTGTCAAGTAAAGTGTCAAACTTAATGTACAACCTTTGATCTTCAACAATTAGATTAACCGAGACTGTTTCAGATTCCATATCAAGCTCGTATTACTTAAAAACAAATCGTTATGGATGAGAAAAACATTTGCTTTTATTTCATACCTCAAACATATTTTCCACTGTTGTTGCCCCGTCCGAACCTGACAAACTCAGTATATGTTCAACGAATAATACATACTAGCTGAGACCCGGCGTTGCCTGAGTATGTGCTTCTTCCAATCTTTTACCAGTCCATCTCCTCCACCCCGTTCTCTGTCCTCTTCCTCTACCACCCACTCTCTGTCTATCTCCTCCTCCTGCTGCTCTCTCCGTCCATCTCCTGTTTTCCCCTCTCTTTGTGAATCTGCTCCCCCCCCCCCCCCCGTCTGTCCCCTCAGTCCATCTCCTCCTCCACCCTCTAATCCCATCTGCTCCTTCCTCTCTCTTTGTCCATATCCGCCTCTCACTTCTCTCTTTCTCTTCCTCCCCTGTCTCTGTCCTCCACCTCCTCTCCTCTTTCTCTATCCATCTCTTCCTCTTTTCTCTCTCTGTCCATTTTTCCCTCCCCTTCTCTGTCTATTCCCTCCTCCCCCTTCTCCCTCCACGTTATCATGTCCTCCCCTATAGGAAACTGGTAGTTCTTACCCCCACACTATTTCTTCCCAGATTGTAACTAATTTGTGTAGCAAATTTGACTGAAATCGTTCCATGGTTTTAGGCTGAGCTTTTTACCCTTGGATTTTCGCATGTATGCACATGTCGCATATATTTCACACGGATTTGAACATATATTTCATTTGCATCTATAGCGAATATCGTCATGCAGTTTCATTCTCGCTCAGCTCAACGTTTATGACATCGTATCACCTTAACTATATGTTGCACACTGATATAATTATGCATATACATCCAGTGGTATATGTAGGTACTGTCTGTGGAATGTGTTGACACTAGAGCTAATAATAAATAAGTAATAAATTAAAACGTTATGCATCTTCCAGTAGTTTTTCTAGCATCTAGGTTTTTACAACATATTTCCTGAGCTATGTGTCGTAAAATGATACATTCAGCGGCATGTCTGGATACTGTCTGCAAAAAGTGTTGCGAGTAGAGTTAGTAGCAACGAAGTAATAAATTTAAACGTCTTACATGACACGTCAGTTTTTCACGCACCTCAGTATTTACGATATCATATCTCCTAACCTACGTGTCGTACAATGATATAATTTTTCTGGTACCTTTAGTGGTACAGCCGGCCGCGGTGGTCTAGCGGTTCTAGGCGCGCAGTTCGGAACCGCGCGACTGCTACGGTCGCAGGTTTCGAATCTTGCCTCGGGCATGGATGTGTGTGATGTCCTTAGGTTAGTTAGGTTGAAGTAGTTCTAAGTTCAAGGGGACTGATGACCACAGTAGTTAAGTCCCATAGTGCTCAGAGCCATTTGAACCATTTTTTTAGTGGTACATATGAATACTGTATGAAAAATGTGCCACGAACACAGTTAGTAGTAAATAAGTAATAAATTAAAATGTCACGTTTCATGCAGCAGTTTTACTGCACGAACGGCGGAAAAGTAGTAAGCGATAAACATTTTTCTTTTCTTCATTTTGCGGGGTTCGTCATCGAGACAAATTTTGCAAAGGTTTGAAATTATGCGTAAAGTTTGTTGCAAGGCGCTAAGTGCACTCATTCTGTAATACTGGATGAGTGAAATATGGCTATTTGCGCGTTGTGTGCCACACATCGTTTGCACCCCCACCATCACACCTTTAATAAGTAGGTGGTTCTTTCTCCCACAGCTATTCTTTCCAGGCGACAAATGATATGTGTACCAAGTTTGGCTGAAATCGGTCCAGTGGTTTAGAAGATTTATTTAATCCTGTAGCTTGGAGATAAACAGCGGGCCCTCTAATGACAGACAATCGTTAGTCAATCTCTTCTTTCAAAACACTATATTCGATAAAGCTCTCCAATATCGTCTGACGGCGTATTCCAGGTAGAAACTGTGGTAGGTGGTCCCCAATGCAGTGGCTCTTCTGCTGAGGTCGTAAGAAGTCTGCTGATCAGTGAAGTCACACACTGACCAGTTGCAAAACGCAGAAGCGTGATTCAGTTAGCCAGGATGTCAGGCAGTGAGTAGAGAGGCGAGTAAAATTGCGAACCACTAAATTCAGCTTGCCACAGGGAGCACAATCTGGCATACTAACGAAAATTTGTGGGGGTACTAAATGTTACATTCTGCAGAATCATTATTGCAACAACTTGGTGTGGGTGGACCTAATGAGTTACTAACTCTGTAAACATCTCCGGAAGAATGTACCCACATTTCACCAGACGATGTACGAGCATAATTGTATAGATAATTTACAATCCTATCTCAAGAATTTATTTAATCTTGACCGTAAGATGCATTTTATCAGCTGATCGTCCAACTGCTTACTGTGTTGGTGACTTCACAGCGGATGAATCAAGTTCAGTCCCGTGACAGAAAACTGTGATGTTTCATTTTACAGAAGTATCAATTTTGTGGCTACAGGCCCCTTATCAGTGACCAAATAATTCTTGTGTGTGATACTTGGACATAAAAGTAATATCGTCAGTTCGAATACTGGTTTGAAGACCATAGTGTTTGATAGGCATTGTCCTACTGGAGATGGTCTACCCTCACCTACCACCGACCTATGAAATGACATAATCATCTAGTTGTAGAGCTATACACAATTTAACGTAGCATCATAATCGCTGTGCAGTTTGGAATTTTTCACACCTACAAAAAAATTGCCGGAAGTTAAATTATCGACATAGTATTATGCTGATACATTGGCTATGTACCGCCGTGTCTGGTGAGGGAGTTGTTTGTACTGCATATTTTGGTGGTAATAGGTTTTTGCAACAAACTCGAAATGCTATATTTTGTAAAACAACCGAGAATGTCTGGCGTACACTTGACGGCCTGTGTACTTGGTTACAAGAATAATAATAGAGTGATAGAGTTCGAAAGCTGTATATTGAAATACCTAGTCCCACCACTGGCTGTATTGCCATTATAAAATCCCATACTGCTATTAAATGTGTGCGTCGTAATCCCTATATTTCGTGGTACTGTATTTCCACTGCAACGATTATTGATCACTGCATCTCCCTATTGCTTTGAGGTGTGGTCGTTAACGCGTTGATAATCACTGACTCCTTGTGGGCGCAAAGAAGTCGGTGTCCATCAGCAAAATACATCACCAGTAGTTGCACACATTACTGAATTAAAATTTCCAATCGCTTTATTTTTACCATAATTTCATAATCTGTAGTTACACTCACAGATTTATATTAATGACAGGGGATATTTCGAGACGCAGCTTAAGTACCGATCCAGGGAAACTCATACAATCTGACTGCTATTGCCACTTCGTACTTAATGTAGATGCTGAAGAACCGTTTCTAGGCTCATTTCGCATAAAAATTCCGGCGTGTCTCTACATTTATTGGCTAAATAGAACGCTGTCCAGCTTATGAAATCAATGGTAGACTAGCAAAAGATACCCCATCAGGCAGTTTTAACTGAAAATAAAATCCGTGAATTCTTTGCGAGAATCCGAACTTCAGAAGCATTACCACATCTAACGGAATGATAGTAAATATTAGGAAAATGAAAAATGTAATGTAAACCAACTTACCCGCTTGAAAAGTATGCATTTAGTACGTTAAATAAACAAACAAGTTTTTTGAATAACATTCACTATCTTCAGAAAACAACAGCTACACTATAATAAATTCTTACATGACTTTGATGAAAGACGTGGAAAATACAGAGAAAATAATTGTTAGGATGCTGCGCCAATGGAACCATGTTACAAAAAGATAGATTTACTTACCTGAATAAGTTTGGTAATCGAGAGTTTCCTTAGGGGATGATACAGTATTGGGCAGGTGTTTCTACAAATGGTGGCTACACTAATTCTGTCGGCAGACGGTAGAGACAACAAGTCGTTATAGAGACTTGCTAATCTGAAAAGAAACAAATTAATTCAAGATGAGAATGACACTAATTGAGGTTTCTCTAAATTTTAAAGAATAGCAAGGCATTAGTCTACTATTCCGCTACCGTGAAAAACACACGATATCAGCATTCGCTCTGAACAATTGTAAATTTTGACAAAACGATATTAATCAAAGGTCTGAGAAAGAAAATGAGCTCTGTACTCGTTTTCAACCAGCAACGCAGCTGAAATGAGAGGCTTTGTGCACGTTGATTTTTTTACCGTTTTAGGGCAATACTAAGACAGAATCAGTGCCTTGAGTAACTGCATTCGGTATTTCATGACAAATACATGTAATTGATGTAACCCATTCAGACACACAAGAAATTCGCTTGAAGATGAAAGACGAAGTGGGGCTCCCAGAAACAGCTGCTGTACAGCAAAAAGCGCGTCTTATGTTAGGAGAATGAGTGTTTCCAGTTGGTGGATACTACACCGTCTCGTGGGAGAAAAACATTTGCGACCTCGTGCAGAAGTCGTATACAGTTGCCTTTACGGTTAGAATATTGCTCACAGTCATCAGCAATGTTACAATGGAACTTGTTTACTTTGCGGACTTTCAGTCAAAAATGGTTCAAATGGCTCTGAGCACTATGGGACTCAACATCTTAGGTCATAAGTCCCCTAGAACTTAGAACTACTTAAACCTAACTAACCTAAGGACATCACACACACCCATGCCCGAGGCAGGATTCGAACCTGCGACCGTAGCAGTCCCGCGGTTCCGGACTGCAGCGCCAGAACCGCTAGACCACCGCGGCCGGCACTTTCAGTCCTTGTGTCAAATTGGAAATATTTTATGTCTGAGCCGCACCAACTGATCGGAGTGCCGAAAAACAAGAATCATGGTTAATTAATCCCAAATGCTGATACTTTTTCATGTACCTGATCTACAAGGTTGCGATTATTTCCTCGTTCTGTTAGGCACCATTTTGAATACCTAAAAGCAACTGTGTTTGCATACAAAGTGCTTCTCAATAAGAATAGCCGCAGAACTCTGCCAAAGTTCCTTTGAGACGATCTGCTTGTGCATACATAACGGGAAATATCAATATGAGACGATAAGTTGTCAGTAAAGCATGAATTTACGTTACTCACCAACAGCAACACCCACGTAACAGCGCGCGGCACACACTTTCACTCTGATTCACGGCAAGTAGGCTTTAGTGAACCATCCCGATTAATGACTTTTAACAACAGTCCGCAACTAGCGAAAGACGAATGGAGCAAGGCCCATACAGGACACAACTCGCTGGATGGCATGTAATGCAATAAACAATGCACAGAAGTGTTGATCGCAATAAACGACATATTGTAATTCTTTTTCATGAGGATTTTAACAAGAAACAAGAATAGTCCACATAGTCACGGTCAAGGAAAAAGGAAAAAACGCCGCAAAAACAGGCATTTCTTACGAACAGAGCTATCAACAAAAAATGCCGAGATAGAAAACAGCTTTATTAAGATCTTTGTGTATTCATGTTAAATGTTTTTCTGTTTCCAGTTTTGTCCATGATTATGAGGCAATACTTCGAAATGTATTGCAAAAACTAAGGTAACTTTCAAAATGGTTCAAATGGCTCTGAGCACTATGGGACTTAACATCTGAGGTCATCAGTCCCCTAGAACTTAGAACTGCTTAAACCTATCTAACCTAAGGACATCACACACATCCATGCCCGAGGCAGGATTCGAACCTGCGACCGTAGCAGTCACGCGGTTCCGGACTGAAGTGCCTAGAACCGCACGGCCACCGCGGCCGGCTAAGGTAATTTTAAGTAAGTTAACCCCCCCCCCCTCTCTCCCACATGAAACATGTACCTTGGCGTCGGTGGGGCGGCTTGCATGCTTCAGCGATGCAGATAGCCGTAATGTAGGTGCAACCACAACGGAGGGGTATCTGTTTAGAGGCCAGACAAACGTGTGGTTCCTGAAGACGGGCAGCAGCCTTTTCAGTAGTTGCAGGGGCAACAGTATGGATGATTGACTGATCCGGCATTGTAACATCAACCAAAATGGCCTAGCTGTGCTTATACTCCGAATGGTTGCAATCAAGGGAAAACTACGGCCGCAATTTTTCCCTATGGGATGCAGCTTTTCTGCAGGGTCAAGTCACGATGGTTTCCCCCTGGGTAAAATATTTCGGACGTAAATCAGTCCTACAATCGGATCTGCGGGCGGGGACTACTCAGGAGAATATCGTCATCAGGAGAAACAAAACTGGCGTCTCATGAATCGGAGCGTCGAATGTTAGCTCCCTTAATCGGACAGGTAGGTCAGAAAATTTAAAAAAAGGAGATGGATAAATTGAACTTAGATATAGTGAGAATTAGCGAAATTCGGTGGCAGGGGGAACAGGACTTCTGGTAAGTTGAATCCATGGTTTTAAATACAAAATGAGATAGGAGTAATGGAGGAGTAGCTTTAATAATGAATAAGAAAACAGGAAGGAGGGTAAGATAGTACCCACAGCATAGTCAACGCATTATCGTAACAAAGATACAAACGAAGCCTACGTGTACCAGAGTAGTACAATGGTTGGCTCTGAGCACTATGGGACTTAACTTCTGTGGTCATCAGTCCCATAGAACTTAGAACTACTTAAACCTAACTAACCTAAGGACATCACACACACCCATGCCCAAGGCAGGATTCGAACCTGCGACCGTAGCGGTCGCGCGGTTCCCGATTGTAGCGCTTAGAACCGCTCGGCCACCCTGACCGGAAGAGTAGTACAAGTTTGTGCTCCAACTAGCTCCGCAGATGAAGAGATTAAAGAAATATATCATGAGATAGAAGAAGTTATTCACATAGTTAAAGGAGATGTAATTGGGAAATACGAATCGACACAGAAGGTCCATTTTTGTTATTATATCTGTTTTTCCACATTCATACAAAGCCTGCGAAAATCAATCAGAATAAACTAGACATAATTATTTACAGGTTCAGATATAGGAAATAAAAAGGAATATAGTGATTACAAATGGCTATTACTAATGGATAGCGATGTTCCGATAAGAATTACAGAGAACATGAAAGATAGCTCTAAAGTTTGATCATTACACAAGACGCCTGGATAAGTTGCCATTAATGTATTGTGTGCAGCTCCAGCACAAAAATTGTACGGTTTAGCTTTCTTCGTTGGGCTGTGTCAACAAAACACTTACCTGGATTACTTGAGCAATGGCAGATACCACATCCTGATACGGTTTCCACGGACAACATCTTTTAGCGAGATGAAGCACTCTCACATTGAGATGTGGAGGTTCGTACATTTTTATATCAGCATCTTCCAAAACGTCCGACATCGTAGCTGGATGGTCGGCGTGGCTGACTGCAATGCGGGGCACCCGGGTTCGTTTCCCGGTACTGCCAAGGATTATTAGTGGTAGCACTGGAACGAGCTGCACTCAGCTTCGTGACGCCAACTGAGCAGCTACCTGACAGAGGAGTAGCAGTTCCAGGTCGCGAAAACTGTGTGCTGACCCCACTCCCCTCCAAACCGCATCCATTGGCATATGACGACACGGCGGTCGGTCGGACCGATGCCCCCCCCCCTCCCCTCCCCCAAGGGCCTGTGGACGGAGTTTACATTTATGGTGTCTTCGAAACCGTTGGACATGACGAGATGCGTTCTGCTGTTGATCATCTACATCTCTGGACATGACACCAAGCTTTTATTTTTATCGGGTTAAGTGGAAGAACTTGTGTATGTGACTCCTTTGACGAAAACAATTACTGAACTCAAAACGCGCATTGGTAATGAGCTCGCATAGATGACTGCACATACACTATCTGGGCAGCCCTATGTAATGCAGAACTGAGTACTTGATATTGCGAGAGAAGGACCACTGGCGAGTATAAAAGGAGGTGGGGAATACTGTGTAGTCAGGAGAGAAGCAGCAACAGTGGAATGGATCGGTCAGAGAGTTCAGTAACTTCAAACATGGACTGGATGACACCTGAGAAACAAATCCATCCGGGACGTTAGAACCCTCCTTAAGCTGCGCAAGTTGACTGTTGGTGATGTAATTGTTAAGTGGAAATGCGAATGCAACCACAATTAAATCAAGACCTGACAGATCACATGTACGCAAGGACATGGACTGTCGAGCATTGTGGAAAGATGATTGCAAAAACTCGGATGAAATCAGCGTAAGGGATCACTCTTGAGTTCCAAAGTAGTACCAACAGTCCAGCTAGCATAATGGTTGTGCATAAAGAGTTCATAAGAATTTGCTACGATGGTCGAGCAGCTTCTCATAATCCACACGTTTCTATAGTCGTCGAGCAACTATTGAGGTGGTGCAAAAAGAACAACGGCACTGAACAGAGGACGACAGGAAACGGGTGATTTTATGAATCATGGTACACAGTGTTGCAGCCCAGTGCAAGGGTTTGGATCTGCCGAATGCCTGGAAAACGTTACCTGCCATCCCGTGTAGAGCTAACAATTAAGAATGGAGGAGGTGGGGTTATGATTTATGAATGTTTGTAGTGGTAAGGATGTGGTCCTCTTATCGCAGTTAAGAAAATGCTAAATGAGGTAAGAAATAAATACATTTTACAGCATTATGTACTCTATAGACTAGGGGAACAAATCAGTGAAGATGATTGTATCAGCATGACAGTGCATATGTCGTAAAGCATAACCTGTGATGCGGTGGTTTACGGATAATAACATTCGTGAAATGGATTGGCCTGCGTAGAGTCCCGACCAGAACCCAATGGCACACCTTTGGGATGAGTTAGAACGTCGACTTAGCTCTAGCGCTCGGCGCTCAACATTTATACCTCCTCTGGTTTCGGCTTGTGGGAGGGAATGGGCTGCTACTCCTATATAGGCATTCAGACACCTCACTGAAAGTGTCCCCAGCAGATCTGAAGCCTGTCATAAAGGCGACAGGTGAATAGAGTCCATATTAATGAACACTAATATTCGACTGGATACACTTTTGGTCCGATAGTGTGTCCTTCACACCGTTTGACGATAAACAGAATATCGCTTAAACTTTCCGCGAGAAACCAGAGGGGTTCATGTAGGTCACCTGTGCAAATGTCTAAAGGAAATTGATCTTCTGCTTATATTCTCTGTAACTCTCTGCTCGACGTTGCCCCTGATCGAGGCGTAGTGCACCTATTAACAAGTCATGATCCATATCTCAAACTTCTGCATCGAGTGGGATGTACTAACACACCAGTCGGTGAATGTGGAGAGGAATAAACGGTTTGGGAGACAATCTGAGCAGCTGTTTTGCAGATGACGCTATCGTTTATCGACTAATAAAGTCATCAGAAGATAAAAACAATTTGCAAAACGATTTAGAAAAGATATCTGAATGGTGCGAAAATTGGCAGTTGATCCTAAATAACGAAAAGTGTGAGGTCATCCACAGGAGTGCTAAAAGAAATCCGTTAAACTTCGGTTACAGGATAAATCAGTCAAATCTAAAGGCCGTAAATTCAACTAAATACCTAGGAATTGCAATTACGAACAACTTAAATTGGAAGGAACACGTAGAAAATGTTGTGGGGAAGGCTAACCAAAGACTGCGTTTTACTGACAGGACACTTAGAAAATGTAACAGATCTACTAAGGAGGCTGCCTACACTACGCTTGTCCGACCTCTTTTAGAATACTCCTGCGCGTTGTGGAATCCTTACCAGATAGGACTGATGGAGTTCATCGAAGAAGTTCAAAGAAGGGCAGCACGTTTTGTATTATCGCGAAATATGGGAGAGAGAGTGTAACTGAAATGATACAGGATTTGGGATGGACATCATTGAAATAAAGGCGTTTTTCGTTGCGACGGAACCTTCTCACGAAATTCCAATCACCAACTTTCTCCTCCGAATGAGAAAATATTTTGTTCACACTGACCTACATAGAGAGAAATGATCACCACGATAAAATAAGGGAAACCAGAGCTCGCACGGAAAGATATAAGTGTTCATTCTTTCTTCGGGCTATACGAGATTGGAATAATAGAGAATTGTGAAGGTGGTTCGATGAACCCTGTGCCAGGCACTTAAATGTAATTTTCAGAGTATCCATGTAGATGTACAAGGTTCAGCTGACTATGTCGTTCTCTGACGCCCCCTTTTTCATGCAGAGAGAGACTACAGACAATTAGAGTGCCATCTGCAAACAATTGTCCAAAAATGTGCAAATGTGTGTGAGTTCCTAAGGGACCAAACTACTAAGGTCATCGGTCCCTAGACTTACACAGTACTTAAACTAACTTATGCTAAGAAAAACACAACACCCATGCCCGAGGGAGGACTTGAACCTCACGCGGGAGGGGCCGTGCAATCCGTGACATGGCTCCTTAATCCGTTCGGCCACTCCGCGCGGCAAACAATTGTAAGCAAACAAAACTTGTGGACTAAAGGCAATCGGACAGCACATGAGGTACCTAAAAAGCAGCTGCTTCACTTTCAGCCCTTAAGGTCAAATTGAATATCAAAATAATGTCAACAGGTCACAAGAAGCGTTCCTTCAACTATAGATAATAATAGGCACATGTAAATTTAACGAAGAGAAACTTCAAGAAAAAAGGAAAATAAAATGAAAATAAAAGAAAGAATGCCATGTCTACCCACACGGGTATGGATAAACTCGAGGATTGCCGAGTCACGCACATAACAGCGTGGGTGACGTAGAATACTGTAGCAGAACTGATTCTTATCTTTTAAATTTCTGTTTTACTTCTACATTAATGCTATCAATGGTTGCTGTTAACATGATTTACTATTACATACATAATTGTGTTCTTCGTAAAGAAGGGAAAGCAGAAAGGTGGAAGGAGTATATAGAGGGTCTGTACAAGGGCGATTTTCTTGAGGCCAATATTATAGAAATGGAAGAGGATGTAGATGAAGATGAAATAGGAGATATGATACTGCGTGAAGAGTTTGACAGAGCACTGAAAGACCTAAGTCGGAACAAGGCCCCGGGAGTAGACAACATTTCGTTAGAACTACTGACAGCCTTGTGAGAGCCAGGCCTAACAAAACTCTACCATCTGGTGAGGAAGATGAATGAGACAGGTGAAATACGCTCAGACTTCAAGAAGAATATAATAATTTCAACCCCAAAGAAAGCAGGTGTTGACAGATGTGAAAATTACCGAACTATCAGTTTAATAAGTCACAGCTGCAAAATACTAACGCGAATTCTTTACAGACGAATGGAAGAACTGGTAGAAGCCGACCTCGGGGAAGATCAGTTTGGATTCCGTAGAAATGTTGGAACACGTGAGGCAATACTGACCCTACGACTTATCTTAGGAGAAAGATTAAGGAAAGGCAAACCTACGTTTCTAGCATTTGTAGACTTAGAGAAAGCTTTTGACAATGTTCACTGGAATACTCTCCTTCAAATTCTGAAGGAGGCAGGGGTAAAATATAGGGAGCGAAAGGCTATTTACAATTTTTACAGATATCAGATGGCAGTTATAAGAGTCGAGGGACATGAAAGGAAAGCAGTGGTTGGGAAGGGAGTGAGACAGGGTTGTAGCCTCTCCCCGATGCTATTCAATGTGTATATTGAGCAAACAGTAAAGGAAACAAAAGAAAAAATTTGGAGTAGGTATTAAAATCCATGGAGAAGAAATAAAAAGTTTGAGGTTCGCTGATGACATTATAATTCTGTCAGAGACAGCGAAGGGCCTGGAAGAGCAGTTGAACGGAATGGACAGTGTCTTGAAAGGAGTATATGAGATGGACATCAACAAAAGCAAAACGAGGATAATGGAATGTAGTCAAATTAAATCTGGTGATGCTGCGGGAATTAAATTAGGAAATGAGACGCGTAAAGTAGTAAATGAGTTTTGCTATTTGGGGAGCAAAACAACTGATGATGATGGAAGTGGAGAGGATATAAAATGTAGACTGGCAATGGAAAGGAAAGCGTTTCTGAAGAAGAGAAATTTGTTAACATCGAGTATAGATTTAAGTGTCAGGAAGTCGTTTCTGAAGGTATTTGTATGGAGCGTAGCCATATATGGAAGTGCAACGTGGACTATAAATAGTTTAGACAAGAAGAGAATAGAAGCTTTCAAAATGTGGTGCTACAGAAGAATGCTGAAGATTAGATCGGTAGATCACATAACTAATGAGGAGGTATTGAATAGAATTGGGGAGAAGAGGAGTATGTGGCACAACTTGACTTGAAGAAGGGATCGGTTGGTAGGGCATATTCTGAGGCATCAAGGGATCACTAATTTAGTATTGGAGGGCAGCGTGGAGGGTAAAAATAGTAGGCGGAGACCAAGATATGAATACACTAAACAGATTCAGAAGGATGTAGTTTGCAATAGGTACTGGGAAATGAAGAAGCTTGCACAGGATAGAGTAGCATGGAGAGCTGCATCAAATCAGTCTCAGGACTGAAGACCACAACAACAACAACATAATATCAAACATTGTATGTCACCGTGATTAACGAATATGTACGACTTGTCTAGAGTTTCCAGATAACAGGTCAAAAATTCGTAGCAATAAATTGAATTAATTGAAAATTGAACTGTATCTCTGATCGTTATGCATTAAATAGTGGGAGCCGTTTGTGATTGTCGTATTGGTCTGCACTGCGGTTGCTGATGATTGGCCGTTGTCAAATTTACGACTACAGCTGCTCAGCCTACCGCCGATGCTCCACTGCCTCCTCCCTACCTGAGCATGTTGGAGAGGGTGCGCTGGCCGTGGTTCTGCTGCGCCACGTCGCAGCAGTGCGCCATGGTGGCCACGACCACCTGGTGCAGCAGGTAGAGCACGGTGATGCGCACCGTGTGCAGGCGGCGCTGCCAGTACTCGGCCTTGTACACGAACACGGCGCGCGACACCTTGGGCTGCGGCGGGGGCGGCGGAGGCGGCTTCCGCTTCCGGTGCGACACGCTGGACGTGGACGTGTTGGTGTCGGTGCTGCCGCTCGGCGACGGCTTCCTCTCTTTGGCGACCTCCGCCTCGGCTTCCTCCTTCTTGGCACTTTCCGCCGGTTGCTTCTGGTACGAAAGGCTCTGGAATTTCCCTGACAGCTTCTGCAGCAAATCCACCGCTATCTGCAGAGCCTAAAAAAATTTTTTTCTTTATTGTTATTTGAATACTTTTACAATAAAGGTAGGCAGGCAGTGGCCTACGTATGCCGCTCTTCGGCCACAGTGAACACATACAGGAAACAGAAAGACAGAAAAAAAAACATGGTGGACAAAAACGGGAGACAGACATAGTAAAATAAATGAAGCAGTTCACAGGCTCACTGTTTGCATAAAAAAGTTCATCACTAAATACAACGGGGAAGAACGAGTTTACACACGTGAACAGAGGAGCACAAACAGAGAAACAATGAAGCACTGATGCGAAGAGACACACGAGCACTGGAGACGATCACCGGTGCGCGAAGATGCACTGTTCATGCACAAAGCCGGGGACCTTCCAAAGGGAAGAGGTGCGGGTAGGAGGGAGAGGGGGTGGGTGTTGATGCCAGTGGGAGAGGAGAAGGGAGGGGGATGGCAGAGTGTGTTGGGGGGTTTGGAAGCCCGGGTGGAGGAGAGGGAGGGAGGAAGAGAGGAGGGAGAGAAGTGAGAGAGGGTGCCCTGGAGGAAAAACACAGGGGGAGGAAGGGGAGGATCAAAGTTGGTAAGAGGAGTAGATGGAGGGGAGTAGGGCATCATCAGGAACTGGGAGCTGGGGAAGCCACCTTGGGCAAGGGTATGGAGTGTGGAGAGATGGAGAGCGAGTGGGATGCGGGAGTGAAGGTACGGCAGCAGGTGGGGGTGGGAAAGGACGGGAGAGACAAGCGGGTGAGGGGGTTCAAGTTCGTGGGAGGTGTAAAGAATCCATATCCGTTAGAGGAAAAGGAAGAGGTGTGGGAATGAAATTAAGTCATACAGGATCCATCTGGGGGATGGGAGGTGGATGCGATAGGTGAGGTGGAGCGCATGGCATTCCAGTATTTGAAGGGATTTGTAGAAGGTAGGAGGGGAAACGATCCAGCCAGTATGGGCATAGTATAGGGCGGATGAGGGATTTATAGGTGTGGAGGACGGTGGAGGGGTACAGACCCCATTTGTGGCCAGAAAGAAGCTTGAGGAGGCAGAGTCAGGAGTGTGCCTTGGCTTGGATCGTCCAGAGATGGGGGGTCTAGCAGAGGCAAAGGTCAATGGTGACGCTAAGGTATGTGAGGGTGGGAGTGAGGTTGATAGGATGGCCATAGATAGTGAGATAGAAATCGAGGAGATGGAAGGAAGGGGTGGTTGTGCCTACAATGATCGCCTGGGTCTTGGAAGGATTGACCTTGAGCAGCCACTGGCTACACCAAGTGGTGAACCGGTCAAGATGGGATTGGAGAAGGGCTGGGAGAGTTGCAGGGTGGGGAAGAGGGCAAGGAAGGCCGTGTCATTGGCGTACTGGAGAAGGTGTAAGGAAGGTGAAGGTGGTGGCATATCCGCCGTGTAAAGAAGGTAGAGAAGGGGGGAGAGGACGGAACCTTGGGGCACACCGGCGGAGGGATAGCAGGCGTAGGAATTCGTGTTATGGATGGTGACATAGGAAGGACGGTGGGAAAGAAAGGAGGCGATCAGACGGACGTAGTTAATAGGAAGGGCAAAGGTTTGGAGCTTGAAGACGAGACCAGAATGCCATACACGGTCGTAGGCACGTTCAATGTCAAGGGAGAGAAAGATGGTGGAGTGACGGGAGTTGAGTTGTTCAGAGAGGAGGTGATTGAGGTGAAGGAGAAGGTCACTGACAGAGAAGGATGGACGAAAGCCACATTGGCTAGCGGGAAGGAGGTGGTGCTGGTGGAGATGCTGATGGATGTGTCGGATGAGGATGGATTCCAGGTCCTTGCTGAAGACTGAGGTAAGGCTAATGGGACAACAGGAAGACACAGCGGATGGCGGTTTGTCAAGTCTGAGGAACATCAGGTTCCGGGAGGTTTTCCACAGGTCGCCTGAACAACGCCAAGAGGATGCAATATATAACATACCTGTTGGTCTGACGATAGAGACAAAAAAGATGTTGTTGCTGAAGAATCGTCTTAACAAGTGCAGAAATTAGGTACCAGTATAAACTCATCGGACAAAATACTAGTCACCCCGTAAAAAGAGCCTATTGGTCACTTTGGAATGCTGCAGATGGCATACGAGGTGGAATCCAAAATTTTCGGCACTGGTGCTGCGATCTGGAAAGTAGTAGGAGTAGTAGATCTTTGCACCGCCAGGTGGCGAGAGCTGCGTATCTGATGAGTCAGTGTGCGATGTGGCATTCAGCTGGGAGGACGTGCTGCGTGTCCACCGTGATTTCCGTAATACTCTGTGTGTAGTGTGTGGCGATTTTACGATGGATCAGAAGGCACAGCTCGTTGAAGTGTGTACGGACCATCGTCACACTGCATCTGATGATCCAACCTTCTTGCCATGGGTTATAACCGGCGACGAGAGCTGGATTTACGGTTATGACACAGAGACAAAGCCACAATCGTCCCAGTGGAAGAGCCCAGGCTCTCCAAGACTCAAAAAAGCGAGACAGGTGAAGAGCACAGTGAAGAGCATAATCGTCGTTTTCTTTGCTACCAAGGGAATTGTGCGAAAAGAATTCGTCCCACGCAGCTTAACAGTGAATTCCGCGTACTACTGAGACGTTTTGCGACGTCTCCGTGAAAACGTGCGGCGACGACGGCCCTAACTTAGGCGTCAAGGGAACTGGCTGCTGCATCACGACAACGCGGCCTGTCACACGTCCTTGCTCGCCATGATCCTTTTGGCAAAAAACAACATGGCGGTTGTACCCCACCTACCGTACTCGCCAGATTTGGCACCTTGCGACTTCGCGCTATTCCCAAAACTGAAACTCAAGTTGAAAGGCCGTTGTTTCGCCACTCTAGAGAGGATTCAAGAAGCATCACTGGCGGTGATTTACATCCTCAAAGAACAGGACTTACAGAAAACGTCTGACCAGTGGCAGAAGCTCTGGGACCGGTGTGTACGTGTGGATGGGAACTACTTCGAGGATGATGATGACCATTAGTCCAAAGGTAAGGTTTTCAGCAGATAGCAGCACTAGTCCCGAAAATTTTGGACAGCACGTCGTAGAACTGTCATCAGTCGCTCAAGTGACCATCACGGCTGACATACGTCATGACAGTGTTCAGCCGTGCCCGTGGCAACACCATGTATGAAGTCGCCGATTTGTTGGTTTGTCAGTGTGGACTGTCCAACGTGTCTACGAGGAATGGTGTACCATTCGCTACCATGTAACATGGCAAGAGAACACTCGTAAAGATCATAAGTGACAGGAGCCAGAGATGAATGCCAAGTCTCGCCAATGACAATCGGTATCAAACTCAATAGGAAATGTTGCTCACAGTGAATGCAACTCCATCTGATTCAGTTTCTATTGCGAATGCAACGGCTTTCAAGATCGTTAGGAGTTGGGTACCTCGCATCATTGCTCACAGCGGTACATAGCACTACGCGTCTTGAGTTGGTCAAACAACAGAAAAATTGGACAGCAGTTGACTGGATGTGTGTCGTGTTGTCAGACAAATCACGATTTTGTCTCGTTTCATATCATGCGGGGAGTTGAGTGCAGTGGGATGTCTAACCCGCAGCGTATGGAGATTGTTATTCAGGCCACTGATGGTTCTGTGCTTTTAAATTTAAACCATTTTGCAAGATATCTTTGAACGTTCTTGCAATCAGTTCTGGTGTTTTTTCTTTTTTTTTTAGTGCATTCAGTAATCATGCAATATTAATTTATTTCAGCAAGAGTGTGAATCAAATTCCAATTGAATCATCCAGATTTCTATTCTCTGCGGCTTCCCTAAATCTGCTTATGTTAAATAAAGGGATAGTTCATCTAAAAAGGATTCAGCCAATTTCCTTCCACTACGTTCTCCAATCAGATCTTCTGTTTCATCTCTAATAATATTGTTGTGCAGTAGAGTAGTCAGCTTGGGGGACTCAGAAAAATTTCAAAGTTCTTCCCTGGCAACGCCAGAGGGAGGGGATAATGGGTCAATAGCCAGGTGGAATGGTGAGAATGGACTGCTGATGGAGTGGCAAACATGGAAACTATTGCAACACCGTGAATGAACACATGATCTAGTAACGCAGTAATATGGCATGAAGGCAAACGTGGGCTATCGTCGTAACGGTGACTGCACAAAATGTTGTAAGAATGCTTAAGTCAGATGGAGGAGTAACTATTCAGTTTACTGACACAGCAGAAAAGAGCATCTGAAAGGCTAAGTTGTAAAAGCCTGAAGCGAACAAGAGCTGGCTGAATGGAAAAACCAGGATGAGTGAAATCACCAGCAGGCCACATGGGGTCATCCTGTATAGATACTGCTTCTGTTCTGGTAGAGCTCTACTCATTTTTCTGCTGTTCTGTGGAGAGGGAAGGCCTATATAGGTCGACCGTTTGCTCATCTACTCGTCTTCGATATTCTATGGAGCAGCAGGTTCTGTCTGGAGTGACTTGATCACTGTGCGCAGCAGTGCCAATTGCTGAGACAACACTGATGTGGAGCTGTTGCTGTCGCCATCCAGCAGGCCTTCTGGAGGCCAAACCAGCACTGCATGTGAGCAGATCGTCATCTGCCATCATGTGGGCAAGCAACTGCTACTGCTTACCTCTGTTCCTGTGGTGGACTCTGATGGTGCCAGTCTCCCTCTCCCGATGGGAGACCACAGCACTTCTCTGCATGGCTCGAGATACCACAAGCAGAGCTATTAGATGCCTTCCCTGTGTGCAGGCTATAGCACGGTCTTTGATACCCTGATAATCTTCTCTGGGAAGGTGTTGGCTGCACATCCAGATATGCGTCTGTTGATCTGGGTTCTATAAATCAAAGATCTTTGGAACCAAAGTGGATTAACTGTAACTGGATAGAGAGACGATCCAAGATCTAAGAGATTCATCACCTGCTTTCTGGCTCACACGAAAAAGTTCCATTATCACTCAGAAGATTCCATTGGGAAACATTACAAAGAAAACTCCATAGTATAAGGGCTTATTCTGAAAGTACCTAAAGCTGGTGTCCCAAAACTATTCCAGGCACATATTACTGCTGTCTAGATGCATATCCCGCAATAACAAAATTGTGGACTTTACAGTACCAAGAGTTCGTTTTTCAAGAGCAAGGAGGAGGAAAATGATAATGATGACGATGTAGACGTAGATCAAACATACTGAATGTCCCGCTGATGAGTGCAAGTTTCGAATAAGGTTCGTTAAGGTATGTTAATTCGCAAAATATATTTTTCTTGCCGTTTGACATGTGTAAAGACAATCCATATTGGTGGGAAGGGAAATTAATGGCTAATGCCCTGTTAACACAGAAAATTAATTGGTTGTCCCAAATAAGTAGGTGGAAAGAAATCGGCTGTTGCCTTGTTCGAAGAATCGCCCAGCAGTGACTAGCAATAATCTGGAGAAACTAAAGGAAACAACATTAAACAGAAAACTCAGGCGGATATCTGAAACCTGTTGCTCGGGATTACGAGTAAAGTATCTTAACAACTGCTCCTACTTCACTTTTTGGCTTCAGTAAAAGGAAAGTTAGCACAGACATTAGTTTTCGCATGTCTTAATTCCCTGTGGGGCATCATAATTGTTGCTAGATCTACTTGTTTTAGAAGTTCAAAGAGGTACATTTTCCAGTTGTGATCCAAACTTGCAAACGATTGTTATAATGGATGTACCGGGTGATCAAAAAGTCAGTATAAATTTGAAAACTGAATAAATCACGGAATAATGTAGATAGAGAGGTACAAATTGACACACATGCTTGGAATGACATGGGGTTTTATTAGAACCAAAAAAATACAAACGTTCAAAAAATTTCCGACAGATGGCGCTTCATCTGATCAGAATAGCAATAATTAGCATAGCAAAGTAAGACAAAGCAAAGATGATGTTCTTTACAGGAAATTCTCAATATGTCCACTATCATTCCTCAACAATAGCTGTAGTCGAGGAATAATGTTGTGAACAGCACTGTAAAGCATGTCCGGAGTTATGGTGAGGCATTGGCGTCGGATGTCGTCTTTCAGCATGTCTAGAGATGTCGGTCAATCACGATACACTTGCGACTTCAGGTAACCCCAAAGCCAGTAATCGCATGGACTGAGGTCTGGGGACCTGGGAGGCCAAGCATGACGAAAGTGACGGCTGAGCACACGATCATCACCAAACGACACGCGCAAGAGATCTTTCACGCGTCTAGTAATAGTTTTTTTTTGTTCTAATAAAACCCCATGTCATTTCAAGCATGTGTGTCAATTTTTACCTCTCTGTCTATATTATTCCGTGGTTTATTAAGTTTTCAAATTTTTTTTGATCACCCCGTACAAATGAGTGGCAAGGAAAGAAAGAGCGTGCAGTCATACCTGAATTTCGACGTCTTCTTTGTCATGCTTGTTGTAAGCGGTTCTTGGTTTGCTTTTCTGGATGTCCAGGCGTCGCAGTTCGCGCAGAATGCTCTGTAGCTTTCCGATGAGAATCGACGCTTGGTCCTGTAACTCCCTGCAGTGGCTGTAGAAAGCGGCGTTTTCCTCATCTTTCACCAGTCTCCATTTCCTTGACATACTGCGGTGAAACAAGTCCACTGACTCTTGGTAAGTGTTACAGACGCACTTCAACACCACTCAGGAATACACTAAACACGTTTCTATTCGACCTTAGTACACATCAATTTTTTTAATACTTGTAAAAAAAAATTGGTCGAATATTACAAAATATTGGAGAGTCTGTTTATCCCGGTTCGGGGTTTATAAAATTTGATATTGTCCACATTGTTTCTGTTTGTTTTGAGTACTCACAACATTTTATATCTATGTACATGTGTATGTCAACAAACAGGCATTCAAGCACGTGCACCTATTCTGAAGTTGAGCGCACACGGGTCGATAAAAAATACATCTGAAATGATGTGTTTATCGACATAAATGCAGTAGGTCATCTCAAGTAACATTATGGAAGTTTCTTTCAGTGTGTGTCGTCACAATCTGATGTAGATTTCTTTCGTAGGGATACCTGACGTCTTCGTAGGAACATTCTTGCAGCTGGTTCTCATCCTAAAACAAGAAAGAAGTTGGTAATAACAAGAATGTAAGTATTGAAGACTACGCATCACGTCGGAAGGCGCGCCTGCTCTAGGACTGATTGCTATAAGGAATCATGGACGGGATGGGTTTACGTTCCACGTGGCGGCAGAGAAAGATCAAACGCCTTCCATGTTGCCGAACCCTACGAGTTGTTGCCAAGAACAACAGTTAATAGAACTACATCGCCACTGGTGCATAGCCACATCGCAGTCTCCTGGAGAACACTTAATGCCATCCAGCGTTATTCACTGCATGGCGTGAAGGTGCAGACCATCTACCATTGCCAGCCGCAAGTTAGGCGAGGGAGATGCTTAGAACAGCTCAGAAGTGGGTCGCCTTCTGACGTGATGCGCGCTATTACACATACGTAACGGTAACACAAAACATCAAATTACAAAATATTCTACAGTACATAGTTTGTCTACTGTAGAACTGTCGGACAGGGCTTGTGAACACACTGTGCGTAGTCGCATGGAAAACCAAAGGAGTGGTACTGAATAATTCTGGGTGGGAGGAAAATTTTACTGACTGGGGTGTATCCATTGTGTAATTTCATTGAGTTAAATTTTTAGTCGACACCCTATTGCTTATATATGCAAACGACTTTACACTTGACATTCATCACACAAATTTAATACTTTTTGCAGCTGGCACAAACGTTATAATTAGTCCGAGTTGAAGGACATCAACAGAAGAAAATATCAGGAATGTGTTTCAAGGAATTAATTAATGGTTTTCTACATATGAACTTTCCCTTACTTTCGTACGAAAACAGTAAATTCAGTTCTGCATGACAAACAGAATAACACAGGTAATCAATGTATCATATGAACAGGAAGAAACTTTAATATTGTCTTATCAAATGCTAAGTTCAGTAGTATTACTCTCCTCATAACAGTTAGTTTGGGAAACGAATAAAACAACACATCAACATATTTCTGTTCCACAACCTTTATGGTATAATTTTCTGGGGTAAGTTATCATCTAGATTTGGAATGCAAGAAACCGAGCAGTGGCGTACAAGCAGATCTAAGAGAAAGGAAAACGTACGGTGGAGTCTCATTTTTTTCTTACAAGAAAGTGATTAAAAAGTTGGCACTACACAGGTGTTTAACAGGGTCTGAACTGGAACTTTTTTATGGTTGCTTAAAAGTCGCATTCGTTTTCCAAAGACTAAAAATACTCCATATCCACAGACCTAACCCCCCCCCCCCTCCCCTTTACCATTACAAATTATCGTATGGGCATCCTTAGCCATAGTCATATTGTAACCGCCATTCGAGCAGTCTGGCATGTTACATTGTGTTAACTGGAAGTGGATCTATCAGCTCCCTAGTCCTGAACTCGGGAAAGTCGAAAGGCTCCGGCAGACAGTCATTTGTTTTACGTTACACGTTACGTTTTACTTCACACATTACTTAGCCGACAGTACAGTGTGAGGTGACCCTTGTTGACTGCTGTGTTAGTGTGTTGTACTTCAGTGTGCTTCGTAGGTTACTGTTTGTCTTTCCTTGCGAAAAGTGTGCGTAACTGTTTCAGTTAATGGTTTTATTAAGCGTTTTCAACACGTAAAATAATTTTAGTTTCTATTAAGAACAAAATGAAGTGATTTTTACCTTCTCGTGTGACTTCTGCTTTCAGTGAACCATGAAGCACAGCAGATTAAGGTGCCTGCACTGCAGGAGGCAGGCGGTTTCCCCATCCACCCCCCCCCCCCCCCCCACACACACACACAACCGCATCCCCCTTCACAGCTCATGATCCCTCGCCCAGTAGTGGTCTATGTGGAAGCTGGAATTCCTTTTCCCGCTCCTCATAACCAGCTTTGGCAACCGGCCAACTTACAGCTGACGCATTGTAACTGCTATTGTGCAATATGTATACTCACCAACGACATTCGTCGTAACTAATACATCGTTATTTAACAAGGATAGTAAAGTCTTCAGCAATAACACTAGAAGAAAAAACTTTTTTTACTTATTACGGATGTTCTCGGTGGCTCTGAAGGGAAATCAGAAGGTAGCCACAGAAATATTTTGTAGTTTGCCTAATAACATAAATTGTCCGTCAGGTACAAAGGCAAATTTTATACCTGAAACCATTTTTTTGGGACAACTCTTTGTATTCCATGGACGAATATTTAATTAAATACTCATATCATATGGAGTATAGTAGAAAAAAATTTGTTTACTTTGCTGTCAATTTTGAATTTAGAAGTGACGAAGACTGATATATCCATTTTTAGCAGATCTAAGCCACGAACACGGTAGCCAGACAAAGTTGCACTTCTAGCAAGAAGAAAGATTTTCATTTTACTAGGATACGTTACATTTAATCGAGGTCACGAAGAAGTACAAATTCTCCTTATTAATCTCTCTTCTACAGGAAGACAGGTAATTGATTAGGAGGGAAATTACTGACATGACATACTAGAAAAAGTGTTTTTGGTATACAGGGTGAGTCACCTAACATTACCGCTGGATGTATTTCGTAAACCACATCAAATACTGACGAATCGATTCCACAGACCGAACGTGAGGAGAGGGGCTAGTGTAATTGGTTAATACAAACCATAAAAAAAATGCACGGAAGTATGTTTTTTAACACAAACCTACGATTTTTTAAATGGAACCCCGTTAGTTTCGTTAGCACATCTGAACATATAAACAAATACGTAATCAGTGCCGTTTGTTGCATTGTATAGTGTTAATTACATCCGGAGATATTGTAACCTAATGTAGACGCTTGAGTACCCCTCCTCCGCTGTTCGATCGTGTGTATCGCAGGGGATCCAAAGGGACGGATCCAAAGAGAACGGTGATGGACCTTAGGTACAGAAGAGACCGGAACAGCACATTACGTTCACATGCTAACACCTTTTTATTGGTCTTTTTCACTGACGCACATGTACATTACCATGAGGGGTGAAGTACACGTACACACATGGTTTCCGTTTTCAATTACGGAGTGGAATAGAGTGTGTCCCGACATGTCAGGCCAATAGATGTTCAATTTGGTGGCCATCATTTGCTGCACACAGAATTGCAATCTCTGGCGTAATGAATGTCGTACACGCCGCAGTACATCTGGTGTAATGTCGCCGCAGGCTGCCACAATACGTTGTTTCATATCCTCTGGGTTGTAGGCACATCACGGTACACATTCTCCTTTAACGTACCCCACAGAAAGAAGTCCAGAGGTGTAAGATCAGGAGAACGGGCTGGCCAATTTATGCGTCCTCCACGTCCTATGAAACGCCCGTCGAACATCCTGTCAAGGGTCAGCCTAGTGTTAATTGCGGAATGTGCAGGTGCACCATCATGCTGATACCACATACGTCGACGCGTTTCCGGTGGGACATTTTCGAGCAACGTTGGCAGATCATTCTGTAGAAAGGCGATGTATGTTGCAGCTGTTTGGGCCCCTGCAATGAAGTGAGGACCAATGAGGTGGTCGCCAATGATTCCGCACCATACATTTACAGTCCACGGTCGCTGTCGCTCTACCTGTCTGAGCCAGCGAGGGATTGTCCACGGACCAGTAATGCATGTTCCGTAGATTCACTGCCCCGTGGTTTGTGAAACCCGCCTTATCGGTAAACAGGTAGAACTGCAACGCATTCTCTGTTAATGCCCATTGACAGAATTGCACTCGATGATTAAAGTCATCACCATGTAATTGCTGATGTAGCGACACATGAAACGGGTGAAAGCGGTGACGATGCAGTATGCGCATGACACTACTTTGACTCAGCCCACCGGCTCTCGCAATGTCCCGTGTACTCATGTGTGGGTTCATGGCAACAGCAGTTAACACACCAACTGCACCCGCTTCTCCTGTGACGGGCCTGTTACGGACCCGTTTGCGTGCTACGACCATACCTGTTGCATACATTTGGCGGTAGATGTTTTGCAATGTGCGGCACGTTGGATGCTCTCTGTCCGGGTACCGTTCTGCATACACCCTGCAGGCTTCAGCTGCATTTCGTCGACACTCGCCATAGATGAGTATCATCTCCGCCTTTTCAGAGTTCGAATACACCATGGTCACAGTTCCTACAACACTACACAGACGTCTGATAACACGGTGTACTACAGTTGGTCTGCGTGCGGAGACGAATGCAGAATAACAATAGCAGCAAGCGCTACATGCGGACACTGCGACAGCTAGACCAAACCACAACAGTGCACTACAGCCACACTCGTACACACGGTCGTCATCGTAAACATGTCCCTGCAGATGCTGCTCGCCGACCGTGGCCCGTGTTTGTTACAACACGCAACTGAAAGTCGGGGGTTTCAAGCGTCAACTTTAGGTTACAATATCTCCGGATTTAATTAACATTTTACAATGCAACAACGGCACTGATTACGTATTTGCTTATATGTTCAGATGTGCTAACAAAACTAACGTGGTTCCATTTAGAAAAAGTGGGTTTGTGTTAAAAAACATACTTCCGTGCATTTTTGTATGGTTTGTATTAAACAATTACACTAGCCCCTCTCCTCACGTTCGGTCTGTGGAATCGGTTCGTCAGTATTTGATGTGGTTTACGAAATATATCCAGCGGTAACGTTAGGTGACTCACCCTGTATATAGCGGAGGAGCTCATGAAGGCGTACCTGCAAAGCGTAAGGATCGGCTAGAACGGGTGGTACAGAGGACTGAATTATAAAATAAAATAAAAGTGACCTAAGTGTAGCTTGTTTGGCTGGTAATCATTGACTTTCGGAGTTCCGGATTAGATCCCTGCCACTGCTTAAACTTTGAAATGATCATCAGCAAAGTCAGCCGAACAATCCCGATAAAAGCAGTCACCCTCGCTCTGTCAAACGTCTTGTCAACTAGCCGGAGGAGTGGACAGAGAAGGCTGCGCGGGGTAGCCGTGCGGTATAAGGCGCCTTGCCACGGATCATTCGGGTCCCCCCGTCGGAGGTTCGAGTCCTCCCTCGGGCACGGATGTATGTGCGGTTCTTAGCGTAAGTTAGATTAAATAGTGTGTAAGCCTAGGGATCGATGACGTTAGCAGTTTGGTCCAATAGGAACTTACCACAAATTCCCAAAATTTTTTTGGGCAGAGAATTGGCACCTCCTTTTGCCCTTGAGATTGGAATGCGGAAGAATCAGGAATAACCTGTGGCATGAGTATGTCACAGGACATATGCTCTGCAGTTGGAAAAGGGTCATGATGGTCTCTCCGTTGGCAAAATAAGTTGGATTAATCACTCTCCGGACCTCCGGGAGGGGAGTGACAAGACGGAGGTAGCTATGAGAAAAAGAGTGAATAAATAACGAAAGGGTAACATTCTACGAGTCGAAGAACGGAACGTCTGAATTTTAAACGTGGTAGGGAAGCTAGAAAATCTGAAAATAGAAACGCAAAGAGTCATTATAGATATAATGGGGTGAAATGGATAGAACATAAGAATTTGTGGTCAGACGAATATAGGTTAATATCAGCACCAGCAGAAAATGGTATAACGAGAGTAGGATTCATGACGAACTAGAATAGTGGGTTAGTGCGAACAGTTCAGTGATAGGGTTATTCTCATCAGAATCGACTGGAAACTACACCATAAACAATATTTCAGATATACGTACTGACTTCCAAAGCACGTGAAGAGGTAGAGGAGGTATGTGAGAACATTCATCGGATAAGACTGTCTGTACAGTGAGATAAAACATAATAATCATGGGGGGAAGGGTGGGGGGACTGGTACGCGGGGGGGGGGGGGGGGGGAATAGAAGAAATAGTTACAAGAGAATATGGGCTCCGTAGTGTGAGTCAGAGATGAGAAAGATCTTTTAAATCCATTTTCCACAAATCACAAGAGGAGGAGGTGTACTTGGACACGTCTGCAGACACTGGAAAATTACAGTTGGATACATCATGATGAGGCAGATTCCGAAATCAGATGGTGGATTGTTGAGCGTACCCTAGATCAGATATAGGCTCGGATCCCAATTTAGTAGTCATGAAGTGTCGGCTGAAATTTAAGAGAATCGTCCTGAAGAATCAGTGTGAAAAGAAATTACACACTGAACCACTGTGGAACGGTGATGCATGTTTCAAGTTCTCTACGTCCGTAAATACTGCGACAATAGGTACCATAGTAGGCAGTTCAGTTGAAGAGAAAAAGGCATATCTAAAAACGGCAATCACAGAAGTTGAAAAAGGCATCTCTAAAAACGGCAATCACAGAAGTTGGACAGACAACCATAAATAACGGTGAAGGAATTTAAGGTAACAGAAGAAATACTTTAACTAATCGACGAAAGAAAGAAGTGCAAAACTGATGGAGACTCAAGACTGTAGAAATATAAGTTACTTAGGAATGAAATTAATAGGAAGTGCAGGAAAGCCAAAGCGAAAAAGCAGCAGGAAAAAGTGAAGAAATTGAAAAAGAAATGATCTGTGGAGACTTATTTGGCATATAGAAAAGTCGAAACAGTTTCCGACGAAATTAAAATCAAGGACATCAATGTTAAGAGAGCAGTAGGAATTGCAGTATTATGCGCAGAGGAGAGAGCGGATTGATAGCAACAGTATACTGCAGGTCTCTACGAAGGTGAGGATTTGTCTCATGATGCAATTGAAAGATAATTGGGTGTCGATATAGAAATCATAGGGAATCCAGCAGTAGAGTCAGAATTTAACGCTGCTTTGGAAGGCATACGATCAAATAAGGGCGAAGGGATAAGTAATATTCCTTCGGAATTTATAAAATAATTAGGGAAGCGGCAACAAAACGATTATTCAAGTTGATTTGCAGAATCTTTGCGACTAGAGGTAGACCATCAGACTTTCGTAAAAATGACGTTCAGACAATCCAGAAGAGAGGAGGTACAGAGAAGTGTGAAAACTATCGCACAGTTAGCTTAACAACTCATGCATCAAAGCTGCTGACAAAAATAATATACACAAGATTGGAAAAGTAAACTGAGGATCCGTTACATGACGAACAGTTTGGTTTTAGAAAAGGTAAACGCACGAGAGAGGCAGTTCCGGCGTTGCGATTGATAAAGGAGACAAGACGTAAGAAAAATCGAGAAGTTTTCAAAGGATTAGTTGACGTAGAAAAAGCATTCGACAAAGAAAAATAATAAACAATGTTCAAAATTCTCAGAATAATATGTGTAATCCATAATAAGAGACGGATAATACACAATTAAGACAAGAACTGAGAGAAGAAAATAAGAACAGAATATCAAAAGAACATGCTCGGATTAAAAAGGATGTAAGACAGGGGTGCAGTCTTGGCCACTATTCAATCTATATAATCTATTTATTTATTTATTTGCTAATTTGTTTTAATCTGTTATCTATATTCAAGAATAGCACATTAATCTGTTATCTATATTAAAGAATAGCACATTAATCGGCATGAATATAGAACATAATGCGAGGGTTGACCAGAAAGAAAGTTCCGAAAGGTCGCGAAATGGAAACCACTGGGAAAATCCGGTTAAGCTTCGCACAGATGTGTTGGGCAGTGTCTCTAGTATGCCCGTCGATCGTGTCGCGTCGCTCTTTTCAGTTTTGAATGAACAGTGAGCACGTAAAGATGCGTAGGGAATAGCGTCTCCTGCCAAGTATGAGGGCCTGGTTAGAGATTTCGCCTGTGTCATGCAGCCCACGCGACACAACTGTCGAGCAGTTCCTTCTTCATGGCAATTCTCGGCCGCAGACTGCAGAGGCAATGAAGACGCTCCTGCAGCGTTTTCGATGAGAAGTGTTTGATCCCCCTCAATACAGTCCGTAATTGGCTCCGCCTGAGTCTCATCTCTGCTCACAAGAACCGCTGCCTGTGAAGACAAAATTTTTCCACAGAAAACGAGCTGCAGCCCAGTGCAGATAACTGATCGAAAGCACAGGCGGCTGCTTTCTGTGACGAGGATATTGGAAAATTGATACACTACGACAACACTCGAAGTTGGAGCGGCGACTATGCAGAGAAGTAGGTGGAAGTTGTACCTAAGTGTTCAAATAAAACGTTTGTGGTTTTCACAGTGGTTTCTATTTCGCGACCGATCGGAACTTACTTTCTGGACGGTCCTCGTATTTTAACATAATTTCAAATGCGTTAGTATAATTTAGTATTATACTATTCAAAGAGAAAAAACCTGTGTAGAATATCCACAAAAAAGAATTATAACTAAAAAATCATTAAAAAGGGAATAAAGAAAATACTACCGCTTGGCCACCTGGGGCACAGATATATGTTCATCCGTAATCCACAAGACACACGCTACTGGTCTGCTACAATATTTAGCATTGGTGCATTGATAGATCACAAATTTTGTAATTTATAATCCTGATCGACACTACTATAGAACACTACACTACACAGCGCTACACTACAGAACACTACACTATACTACACTTCTATACTTGGTGTCAGAACCAAACTGAATTTTTTTTCTGTCTGGATTGCTATCAAGCACAAACTCAGGATTCATAGTAGCTATGCTGCTGTGCCACCCAAGGTGTAGAGATTGTGGTATGGCTACCAGGGTCTCAAGAAATCATTCCTGGTTCTCCCAAAGCTCATCTCCTCACTGCCTCGGGAAGGTTGTCTTAGGTGGATCTTGCGCCGTGTCACGTCTCGTTGTCATAATGTTTGGCCTCTTCTAGATTGTCTCTCAACCATTGAAGTTTGCAGCTCATAAGCTGTTATTTTAGATGTTAGCGAGTTCAGCTTATGCCACAGCTTCTTATTCTGTTACAGACTGTTCTGTTACCAAAGACATTCCTGTCCAAGTCTGTAATATCTCGTCTAATGGCACATTCCCGGACGATGTGTTCCGGGTAGCCGATTGCTCCACATACACAAATGTCTGTAGTGCGTTGCCACATTTTTACTAAGTAGCTGGAATGTGGACCATGTTCGGACAGGTAGTGTCATCCCTTGGTCGGAAGCAAGTATGGCATTCTTGTTCTGTTTTTCATGTTAGCACTTTACCGTTCGCACGTCTCGTACAACTTTATTCGTTTGGCGCCGGCAGCGCTAATTCGGATTACTTGGCTTGCAGCCGGCCGGTTGTCACCTTTCCTTTGAAGACAAGCTTCAAACACATTGACTTTTGCATGCTTTAATTTTTCCGGCAATCCTCTATTTTGCCGTATTGTTCCACAAACTTGAGTTTTCTTTTCAAGTAACTTCTCTGCAAGTTCTACACTGTTATAACAATTATCCATGTAGAGTTGATGCCACTTTTCATAAGGCGTCAGTAGTTCCATCACTGTTTTTGCCAAGGGTTGTCCAGCTCCGGAATATATCTTGAATGAGGAAATGTATCCCGTACTCGAATCACACAGCATCCGAATGAGTATGCCATATTTCGTAATTTTCGACGGATTGTGAACTTTAAAATTTAACTGTCCACGCTACGGTATCATTCCTTCACCAGTTGAGATGTTTTGGCTTAGATTAAACGTTTATTTAAACTTTTTGGAAAAATAATCAGTAACTAATTGCACTTTGAAAAGCCGGTCGGCATTACCCGGTTTATTGTTGATGCCAGAAGAATGTAAAAATGATAATATTTGTCTGAATCGGATGCGGGACATCATTTTGCGAAATATCGATGTGTCTATCAATGGATTCGTTGACCAGTAATCATCGATCCTTGCTTTTTTTACAATTCCCATAAGGATAGCAAGCCCACGCCATTTTCTAAGTACGGGTCCCGTAACATCGACAAATTTGGCCTTTTTTTATCCATTTTCCTTCTATTGCAATTTTGACTGTAATACTTGTTGGTTTCGTTACTAATATATTCAAATAGATTGTTCCTAACATATAATTCTACGATATCCACGACACTGTGTATCTTTGGGAAATATGTGTGGATCCGGAGATCCTTCAAATTTATTACTGGTCCTTAGTAAATCATAGTCTGTCTTCTTCGTCGGATTCATCCGAATCAATTGGCAACCGTAGCGTTCGCCGAATTCTTCTTGGACGTATTTCATTATTTCCGACGATTCTGCTTCACTTTGCTTTTTTTGATATCCAGTGTCTTCTTCCCAATCGGCCAAGTCGTCCGGAACGTCAGACAAGACGTCCGCACATTCATCGCAAATAATCGTATCGTCTCTTTCGTCTGCCATGATGAAAGTGCGGAAGTGCTTACAAAAACAAAAAACTTGTTGACGTGTGTAACTTAGTGTTACCTAAACAAAACAATAGAATGAAGAAGATACTAGAGTGCTGTCACCGGCCACTGCGCGGTACTATGCACACGACACCACTGTGGTGTCGCCGGCCACTGAGCGATACTATGCACACTACACCACTGTGGTGTCGCCGGACGGCAAAGTGTAAGGAAACAACTGGTAAGGTCTCCTCCCTGTTTATGCCCGGTCCCAGATTTCTTGCATTGGGCACCTCCCTTTCTTACTGCTAGGTCTAGATGTAGGAAGGCTGATATAACCAGCAGCGCCTCAGTCGGTGTTGTTCTATACGCGACTGTCAGGCTCAGGGGTACACACCTCTGCGCTCGCTGTAGAGACTGTGCTGTCCTTGACTTTCTGGCTCTATGAGCTCAGCCGCTCGACCCGTAGACCACAACAGCGAGTAAAATTGCGTTGTGGTACGTTCCTATTACACTCAGTGGCAGCTGAAAACTTGTTTGGTCAATTGTTGCTCTTTTGTTTAGAATTTTAATGTTTCTCTGGCAGATGATTTTTACACGTGCATGGAGTTTTGCTTTTCATCGATGTTAATTCCAAGGTACCTACATACTTCGTTTCTTTTCGCAAGCTGGTCATCTATTCTGATTGTGGGGTTTTTCGTTCTTGATAACGTTCCTTTTAGTAACATATAGACTGTTTTGTGTGCTGTTAGTGTTAGTTTGTTTTCTACCAATCAGTTATTTCGTTTTTCAAGAACTACACTACGACATTCCTCTAATATAGTCGTTTTGTGGGCAGAGACTATAATTAGAAGATCGTCTGCTTCTACTGTTTGTTATATTCCGAAACTAGTTCAATGATTGCTCTGTGCCAACATCCCAGATAGAACCCTGGACCACAGATAGAGCCCTGTGGGGAGCCGTTGGCTATGTATTTCACAATTTTCTTTCCTGGACAATCTAATTGCACCTGCCTGTCTGTGCGATAATCTCGTAGAGTGTTACAGAGACAACTGAGACAGCCCATCTGTTAAAGACTTTTAAACAGGATAGGTAGCCAAAAATTATCAAACACCCCTGCTATATCAATCATTATGCCTATAACATACTTGTTGTATGAGGTGTTCACAATATTCATTGCGCGACTTACCGCATGCTATGTTGATTTGTCAAATTTCATGATTCTAGGTCAACGGGAAATACCAATAGGCTTCGATACGTGAGTTTAGGAGGGGTGGCCGAGCGGTTCTAGGCGCTACAGTCTGGAATCGCGCGACCGCTACAGTCGCAGGTTCGAATCCTGCCTCGGGCATGGATGTGTGTGATGTCCTTAGGTTAGTTAGGTTTAAGTAGTTCTAAGTTCTAGGGTACTGATGACCTCAGAAGTTAAGTCCCATAGTGCTCAGAGCCATTTGAACCATTTTTTTTGAGTTTAGGAGTATCAAAATATTTTGACTGGATTAACTTAGAAGCTTAAATTTTTTACGTCAATAAAGGGCTGATATAACCAGCAGCGCCTCAGTCGGTGTTGTTGTATACGCGACTGTCAGGCATAAATTTCACCCCGATACGTTTACCCGTTCCTGATAAAAGGCGGCCTTAACAGGAGGACAAATAGAGAGTCATATAACAAATGACAAAAACATTTTGTGTGATATACTTAAGAATTAACCATTTTTGGATTTTCCCCCCTTTCTTTCACTGTGAAACCTTGATTTTTGCCAAATTTCATTATTCTAGATCAAGGGGAAGTATCGTAAAGGGTTTTATGAGTTATTTTGTGAATATCGAAAAATATAACAAACATAACAAAACACCAGCGAAAAATGCAACTGCCAGAGCACAAAAAAGGCGAATAAATACCTCCTTAAAAGACTGACGGAAAAGTTCATTTTTTCATTTGACTGACTTAGAGCTAAATTTTTTACACCGTGAAGGAATTGCAGACCTTAGTATGTGACATAAATTTCAATTTGGTACGTCTACTCGTTCCTGATAAAAATGGTTCTGAACAGGCGAACAGACAGACAAAGAGAAAGAAAAGACGCACAACATAGTGCTCCTATAAAGGTTCTGTGTTTACCAATTGCGTTACGAAGCCCTAAAAAAAGCCATTGCTCTACATAGTGCAACATACAATCTTACTTATAATAAAATCATAAACAACGAACTTTAAACAGACTCTTTCCATACGTCTATGGAATCATGCTCATAGTTTATGGGACAATTAATTGGCTTAACACAGGTGTCAAGCATGTCTCCGTATCGAGTGAATAACTGTTATAACTGCTTGAGCTGCGTGGTATTGTGTTGCATTGTTATGGGTAATTATCGACATGGAAGAAAATTAAAGGTGGAAACGCGGTGTTGACACGCAACTTAGCCCTCTCGATCGATACAAAACAGGTCACGATGTTTGAATTCCCCGGCAGATGACTCACCAGTTTGGGACACCTGTATACTGTGTAACACTGAGGAAAGGTTCGGATTTTAACTGGTTAGTTTGACAAGAAGACCTGGTGATCAAGGGCTGTATGTCAGCACCTCTCATCCCCTTGCTGACCAGATACTGGCAATGACAACTTCATTAGGATACCTCTGCTCGAGTGTAAGTGAACCAGCGCGCGTCAGCTGCCCAGATACGGGTACAGATTACACACGTGTTTCGTCTGTTTTTAGTCAAATTCGTACTAAACTATTAATTTCAAATTTAAGCTAGGAAAATATTAAATTGTTGCCGAGTGATGGAAGCATGGTGCAAGGAAAAAAAAATTTGCTTCTTCATACCCATATGTATTTCGCAAGCTATCGTACGGTGCATGACTAAGTGTACAACGTACCACTACTAGTAATTTTCTTTATTGTTCCACTCGCAAACAGAGCAGGGGGAAAACGACTTTATGTGAGCCTCCGTAAGGGCCATAATTTGTCTCATTTTATCTTTGTGGTCGTGACCCAGAGTCTACGTTGGCGGCAGTAGAATCGTTTTGCAGTCCCCCTCAGATGCCGCTTCTCTAAATTTCCTCAAAAATGCCTCGTGGAGAGAACGTCGTCTTCTCTTTAGGGACTCCCATTTGACAATATCCGTCATACGATATTTGCGTGATGATCAAACTTAGCGGTCTAGCAGTACACCTCTGAATTACTTCAATTGCTTCCTTTAATCCGTCCTGGTGGGGATTCCAAACATTCTATCGTCTCCTTTATAGATGAGCTACACTTCCCTAAAATTCTCCCAATAAACCGAAGTCGACCATTAGCCCTCCCTACTATCAACCTGACGTCATCGCTCCATTACACATCGTTTTGCAACGTTACGTTTAGAATAAATTTCCTTTACTTCACCTCTATGTGACCATAGACGTGAAGTAAAGGAAATTTATTCTACATTCGGGTCACCGTTCAATTCGCGACGACCATGTCGCAGCTTGTAGCTACGCTTAAATATTTAATCCACTTGACTGTGTCAAACACCACGCTGCTAATGCTGTATTCGAACGTAACAGGGTTGTTTATCCTACTAATCTGCATTACTTTACATTTTTCTACACTTATAGCAAGCAGCTATTCACCTCATTAACTATAAATTCTGTCTGAGTCTTCCAGGATCCTCCTACAGTCACTCAACAACGTGGACGCTGTATGCTTCGCGCATCGATCTTCTTACGGATGCATACATTTCCAGTAACTTTTCTTTCTCGACATCTGCGAGCTGTCTCTTGAACCGAGAGTGCAACAATCGGTGCATCTCAGCATTTTCTGCATCTTTTATTAATGATTTTTGGAAAAATATTGTTCCACGTTCTTGGCAATGTATCCATTTTGGAGTCACGAGTTCGTAGTTGCACCAGGCTGGTGCTATTGCAGTTGACACTGATGTCTTAAAAAAAGTATCATGAAGTTTAATTCTCAGGAGTCCGTCGTTGCCTTTTACAAAATGAACTGAAACGAAAACATTCTTATTTTGTTTCCAGTAATTCAGTGTAGTGTGCGGCTCATCATGGATTGCTGTGTGAAGTTGGGAGCATGCTTTCCTCTGCCTTGTCATATAGTGCTCTACGATGCTTACCAGCGCCCGGAGCGGTGAAATATTACTCAGATTAGTCAGATGTGAATTGTAGGTTCCCAATCCTGATTTTTGTACTGGCAAATTAATTTTTCCAGAGGATTTTTATTTTACGTCCCTTATACCGATGGTCCAGCAGTGACAGACTATAACAACTGAAATTATATGGGCTTTAGATCTCGAGATTGAATCTCAAAATTATTTTTAAAGGAAGTGGAGCTGTCACAAGGTAATCCTCCCAAGTATTGTTTAGCTTCTGTATGTCTACGGCACTAGAGCATAAAATCCCCAGTCTTTGTTGACTTGACTTGCACTATGTTTCTGATCACAGAAAAGAAATATAATTTTTGTAGAGCAATGTGTTCCATTTCTGTCTCCTGATCTACACCGATATCTGATAGAATCCAGTAGCTTCTAAAGCAAGAAAAAATATCTAGGCGAATAAAACTACATCTTCTAGCCATCAAGTTCGTCATGAAATGGAGCAGAAACTTTCGACGGTGCTGATCGAAACGTAAGGGATGTGGTTTAAATGTAGAGTGATATAAGTTTCCCTGAGTAATAAAAGAAATATAAGATCGGAAATACGAGAAAAAAGTTCTGAAGAAGCAATCTTTAATAGTCGAAGGCAAACAAATGTGCAGCCTCTGGATGGTGGTAGGAAAAAGGAGAGTCGTGAAATTGTTGCTTCGGAGATCTCATGATTGAAACTATAAAGGTTTTAAGGAACTTAGCCGGCCGCGGTGGTCGAGCGGTTCTAGGCGTGGAGTCCGGAACCGCGTGACTGCTACGGTCGCAGGTTCGAATCCTGCCTCGGGCATGGCTGTGTGTGCTGTCGTTAGGTTAGTTAGGTTTAAGTAGTTCTAAGTTCTAGGGGACTGATGACCACAGCTGTTAAGTCCCATAGTGCTCAGAGCCATTTGAACCATTTTTTTAAGGAACTTAGTAAAAGTCAAAGTGATGATAGAGCACCGATCGACGTCTGCATAATAAAAATACTAATTTGTTTCATAACTGAATCGATCTCGAACATTCCTTTCATCATCAGGTATCATTCACGCTGCTATAGACTGAAGAGTCAGAAATTGTGACTGCCTGCTTGATACCGTATTGGTCCATATTTGGTGCGCAATACACAAGCTATTTTTGGATCGATGAGTCCTCGTTAATTTTTCGGAGGTACCAGGTATTTACGCACAAGTCACCCAGTATCCCTAAATTACAGGCTGGTGGTTAGTGGGCCAAAAGCTTGCGAAATGACAGCATCCCAGATGTAGTCCAAAAGGCGAATTTGGTAGCCCACATGTTCCTCTACCCTTTCTTCACTGGCAGTTACCCTGCTGAAAGATGCCACCGTCATCGGGGAAAACATAAAGCACGAAGAGATTGAAGTCGTCGCAATAATGTTCACGTTGTCCACTACTATCATGGTGCCCTTGATCACTATCATAGACCGAGCGAGGTGGCGCAGTGGTTCGACACTGGACTCGCATTCGGGAGGACGACGGTTCAATCCCGCGTCCGGCCATCCTGATTTAGGTTTTCCGTGATTTCCCTAAATCACTCCAGGCAAATGCCGGGATGGTTCCTCTGAAAGGGCACGGCCGACTTCCTTCCCCATCCTTCCCTAATCCGATGAGACCGATGACCACGCTGTCTGGTCTCCTTCCCCAAAACCAACCAACCAACCAACCACTATCATAGACACCATAGAAGCTCAGGCGAATGTCCCCCACTGCATAAAGCTGTCCTCATCGGGCAACGTCCGTAGTGTGGCGCGTATTTCGAGCAGCCATTCGTGTAGATGGCATCGTATGCCGATGTGTCCGTAGACCTGGTTTAATGAGAAATATGATTTATCCGACTAGGCGACAAGTCTCCATGGAGGCACGGTCCAATCTCGATGATTCCGTGCGCACTGCAATCGTAACTGACCATGTTGTTGGGTAAACTTGGGAACGCGTACGCATCAACTGATGCATACTTAACGTTCCTGTCCAACAGGGCGATCAGTAGCAGTGTCACATGTTCACATGTTCACACTTAATGAGACACAACAGAGAAGCCTGGAATACCAGCCAGGACATAAACACGCAGTCTTCTAGCGAGGAACAGCCCCTTTATCGGGGTCGAACGTTTTTTCCACATTCGCCACCGGAATCGTCTCTCTCGGAACACGGGACGCTTGGCGAGAGGCCGCTCACTGCACAATCCCTTGCGACTGGAAGGGCATTACGCCAAAGGCGGCGTGACGTCGATGAATCGGGCGACCCGGCTCTGAGTCTATTGTTGGGGCAATCTGGAAATGTCGGCATTCCGGCCGGGACGGCTGATTTATGGCGCCCCCGCAGCAGCAGCAGCAGCAGCAGCACGTATGTAGGGCCTACGGCAGTAATATCCTTGGGAATGGGACTGCAGTGGCCTTCAGCGTCGACTGTGGACCTTGAGCTGGCGGCAATCGATGGCTTGGAGCGGCCGGCGACGGCGCCGGGGTGCGTGCCGCTGACACCACGTGTGCGGACATACGAGGTGCATTCAAGTTCTAAAGCCTCCGATTTCTTTTTTCTCCGGACTGGAAAGAGATAGAAACATGCGCATTGTTTTAAAATGAGGCCGCGTTCATTGTCAATACGTCCCAGAGATGGCAGCACCGTACGGCAGATGGAATTTTACCGCCAGCGGTGAGAATGAGATGGCGACGTTTTCCTTACTTGAACAGCGTGCAATCATTCGTTTTCTGAATTTGCGTGGTGTGAAACCAGTTGAAATTCATCGACAGTTGAAGGAGACATGTGGTGATGGAGTTATGGATGTGTCGAAAGTGCGTTCGTGGGTGCGACAGTTTAATGAAGGCAGAACATCGTGTGACAACAAACCGAAACAACCTCGGGCTCGCACAAGCCGGTCTGACGACATGATCGAGAAAGTGGAGAGAATTGTTTTGGGGGATCGCCGAATGACTGTTGAACAGATCGCCTCCAGAGTTGGCATTTCTGTGGGTTCTGTGCACACAATCCTTCATGACGACCTGAAAATGCGAAAAGTGTCATCCAGGTGGGTGCCACGAATGCTGACGGACGACCACATGGCTGCCTGTGTGGCATGTTGCCAAGCAATGTTGACGCGCAACGACAGCATGAATGGGACTTTCTTTTCGTCGGTTGTGACAATGGATGAGACGTGGATGCCATTTTTCAATCCAGAAACAAAGCGCCAGTCAGCTCAATGGAAGCACACAGATTCATCGCCACCAAAAAAATTTTGGGTAACCGCCAGCGCTGAAAAAATGATGGTGTCCATGTTCTGGGACAGCGAGGGCGTAATCCTTACCCACTGCGTTCCAAAAGGCACTACGGTAACAGGTGCGTCCTACGAAAATGTTTTGAAGAACAAATTCCTTCCTGCACTGCAACAAAAACGTCCGGGAAGGGCTGCGCGTGTGCTGTTTCACCAAGACAACGCACCCGCACATCGAGCTAACGTTACGCAACAGTTTCTTCGTGATAACAACTTTGAAGTGATTCCTCATGCTCCCTACTCACCTGACCTGGCTCCTAGTGACTTTTGGCTTTTTCCAACAATGAAAGACACTCTGCGTGGCCGCACATTCACCAGCCGTGCTGCTATTGCCTCAGCGATTTTCCAGTGGTCAAACCAGACTCCTAAAGAAGCCTTCGCCGCTGCCATGGAATCATGGCGTCAGCGTTGTGAAAAATGTGTACGTCTGCAGGGCGATTACCTCGAGGAGTAACGCCAGTTTCATCGATTTCGGGTGAGTAGCTAATTAGAAAAAAAATCGGAGGCCTTAGAACTTGAATGCACCTCGTACACACAGGAAGACGCTCATGTGCGCTTACACCAAGTTTCATAGCCAGCGCGAGAAACTCTTCGCCTTTTTTGTCGTACACAGTGGACAACATACTCGACTAGACTACCCACAGACGAGGACGTGCTGAAAAGTAATGCCTCCGAATTTTTTGCTCTATTCTCATTATCGATTGAGGTAATTCAAGTCATACATATTACGCGGTAGACTTATCGCTTCGCTGACGCAACTTGCAACCCTCTGTTGTTAGAGGGCTCCGAATTACAGCGTGTAACATGCTGATGTCTGACCCAACTACAGTGAGGTGACAAAAGTCGTGGGATAGCAATATGCACATATTCAGATAGCGGTAATGTCGCGTACGATGGCCGTTTGAAAAGTTCGTGCAAAAATAAAAACTACTTACCCGTTTGGGGTAAACCTTTTTTGGTTTTCGACCTAGTTTCCTTTTAGACATATACACTTCGTCCAACGCCGTTCTAATTTGTTGATCCCTTCCGAATAATAGGAATTGTCCAAGTCTGCAAAATAGCTATTAGTTGCTGCAGTCACCTTCTCATTTGAATAAAGTCTTTGTCGCACAAGCCATGTCTTCAGATTGGGGAACAAATAGTAGTCCGAGGGAGGCAAGTCTGGAGAATAGGGCGGGATGTGAAACGAGAGTTGGAATCCTATTTCCATTAATTTTGCGACCACAACTGGTGAGGTGTGTGCTCGTGCATTGTCGTGATGGAAAAGTACTTTTTGTCGGGCCAATCGCCGGCGTTGTTCTTGCTGCTCGGTTTTCAAACGGTCCAATAACGATGAGTAATATGCACCTGTAATAGTTTTACCCTTTTCCAGATAGTCGATGAGGATTATCCTTTGCGAATCCCAAAAGACAGTCGCCATAACCCTTCCAGCCGAAGGAAAGGTCTTCGCCTTTTTTGGTGCAGATTCTCCCTTGGTAACCCATTGTTTAGTTTGTTGTTTGGTCTTAGGAGTGTAGTAATACATCCATCTTTCATCCACAGTGATGAAACGACGCTTAAAGCCCTGCGGATTCATCCTGAACAGCTGCAGACCATCCTCGCAACACTTCACACGATTCCGTTTTTGGTCAAGCGTGAGCAATCGCGGAACCCATCTTGCGTATAGCTTTCTCATGCCCAAATGTTTATGCAAAATATTATGTACCCGTTCATTCGAGATGCCGACAGCACTAGCAATCTCACGCACCTTAACTCTTCTGTCATCCCTCACCATATCATGCATTTTATGAATGATTTCTGGAGTCGCAACATCCACAGGACGTCCAGAACGTTCAGCGCCATTTGTGCCCATATGGCAACTCCGAAAATTTTGAAACCATTTACAAACTGTTCTAATCGAAGGTGCAGAGTCACCGTAATGTTGATCAAGCTTCTCTTTAGTCTCCTGAGGCGTGTCTTTCGTAAAGTAATGTTTAATCACCACACGAAATTGTTTTCGTCCAATTTTTGACAATCACTCGACTTCCTTGGTTCACACGAATGTCACACACAGAGAAATAGACCATTATGGCTGAAACTTGGTGTGGGTTCTTTCCAAAGATGCTACTAACTAAACATGATCTCGATACGCGCTAGTGGTGCCATCTATCAGACTTGGCACGGATTTTTCAAATGCCCCTCGTACACAAGGTATAAGAGGACAGTGCGTTGGCGGAGCTGTCATTTCTACTCAGATGATTCATGTCGCGACGTAATTATGGCCACTCAACTGAAATTAAAAGACTTTGAACGTGGAACGGTATATGGAGCTAGACGCATGGGACATCCCGATCCAGAAATCGTTAAGGAACTCAGTATTCCGACATCCACGGTATCAAGCGTGCGCCGAGAATACTACATTTCAGGCATTACCTCTCACCACAGACAATGCAGTGGCAAACGGCCTTCACTAAACGACCAAGCGTAGCGGCGTTTGCGTAAAGTTATCAGCGCCAACAGACAATCAACGCTGTGTGAAATAACCGCGGAAATCAATGTTGGACGTACGACGAACGTAAAACTCAGGACAGTGCCGACTGCGAAACATGGCATTAATGGGTTATGGCAAGCAGACAACCGACGCTAGTGCCTTTGCTAACACCACGAAACGCCTGCAGCGCCTTTCCTGGGCTCGTGACAATATCAGTTGTACCATAGGTGACTCGAAAACTGTGGCCTGGTCAGATAAGCCCCGGTTTCAGTTGGTAAGAGCTGATGGTAGGTATCGAGTGTGTTGCAGACACCACGAAGCCATGGACCCAGGTTGTCAGCAAGACACTGTGCAAGCTGGTTCTATCGACTGTGACGCAGACACGACGAATCCATGGACCTAGCTTGTCAAAGAGGCACTGTGCAAGCTGGTTGTAGCTCCATAATGGCGTGGGTTGCGTTGACATGGAACGGACTGGGTCATGTGGTCCAACTGAAGCTATCATTGAATGGAAATGGTTTGCTAGTTGGCTAGTTTTGCTGGTTTTGCTAGTTGGAGAACATTTGCACCCAATCACTGACTTCATGTTCGCAAATAACGGTGGAATTTTTGTGGATGAAATGGTTTGAAGAACATTCTGCACAATTCGAGAGAATGATTTGGCTACCCGGATCGCCCGTGCACATGCAACACTTTCGCAATTAAGGACGGCTAGAGAGGCTGCATGGCTCAGTATTTCTGCACGGTTCTTCCAACGACTTGTGGAGTCCACGCCACGCCGATTCGCTGCAATATTTATGTCACAAAAGGAGGTCCATCACAGTATTATTCGGTGTTCCATTATTTATTTCACGTCGATGTATATCGGTGTGTGAGAAACAGTGCACTGTAATCGAGTCTGCAAGCGCAGTAAACTTCCTTCCACCCGAAATCCATGGAAGAATGAAATCTGTGCAGGACGGTGGTTGTATCGACATCTGTAATGTGTGACGTTGGGTTGTTCTCGCTCGTAATGAAGGAAACGGAGGTGCTAACCTCAACTTGTGTCGCAGAGCTCGGAGTGGATAACCACGCGCGGCAACCGGCGAGACTCATCGGAATCAGGCTGATGAACCCATCAGAGAAGATCGTCGGATAAAGCAGACATAGCTCTCAGATAAATGTGGCATATCACAAGAGCGTGTACAGGCCTTCGTTGCAGAACTGCGGTACAGAAAACTGAGTGTATGGTGGGTGCCGCGAATGCTCATTCCTGACTCGAAACAGAGGATATTTGACATCTCTCAACAATCCGATCTTCCTCCATACAGTCCCGACTTGGCCCCACCCGATCATCATCCGTTTTGAATTTTTAAAAAAACCTTCGAGGGTTTAACTTTGATAGTGATGTTGAACAAGCAGAGGTGAGGCTGTGACTCCGTTAACAAACATTCTACAGTGACGTTATCAACAAACTGGTCTCCTGGTGGGGGAAATGTTTTAATTGCCAGGGTGACTATGTTGAAAAATAAATATGTAGTCATGTAGAATACAGAAGTAGAATGTTAATAAAGTTTGTTTTATTTGAAAAGCCTTAAGAGTTTTCTTATAAGAAATTTGGAAGCTTTACTTTTCATCATGCCTTCATATTATTGGGCAAAAGCGTACTAAAGTCCCAGTGAGGGTGGCAGCTCAGTCGTATTTTCGCCCGACAAACTTGTATGGCAGTTAGCAGTAATTGCTTACACTCCAGCATTCTCACAAGTGGAGTGCTGCTACACGATTCACACCTGTAAGCCAATGCCGGTACATTTGTTTGATAATATTTGTCAAAAAAAAAAAAATGGTTCAAATGCCTCTGAGCACTATGGGACTTAACATCTGTGGTCATCAGTCCCCTAGAACTTAGAACTACTTAAACCTAACTAACCTAAGGACATCACACACATCCATGCCCGAGGCAGGATTCGAACCTGCGACCGTAGCGGTCACGCGGTTTCAGACTGAAGCGCCTAGAACCGCACGGCCACACCGGCCGGCTAATATTTGTCGAACAGTATCACTATGACAACATTTATTCGTTGTATAATGTGTCTGAATAAACCGCTGGCCGCCTTAATTCTGCTCCTTCAATTTTTCGTAAAAATCTAATGTTTGTTGTTGGTGTGGTCTTCAGTTCTCCATGCTACTCTATCCTGTGCAAGCTTCTTCATCTCCCAGTACCTACTGCAACCTACATCTTTCTGAATCTGCTTAGTGTATTCATCTCTAGAGGGAGCTCTACAGTATATTAAATACAAGTTCAACGATTGACGGGGGGAGGGGGGCGCTTATGTGGAGCGCAGGAAGAAAGTCCATTCCCCAAATAGATTGCCACAGGGTGAGTGGTCGCGCAGGTAGGGTTGCATATCTAGATGGGACGTTCAAATGGTTCAAATGGCTCTGAGCACTATGGGACTTACCATCTGAGGCCATCAGTCCCCTAGAACTTAGAACTACTTAAACTTAAGTGACCTAAGGACATCGCACACATCCATGCCCGAGGCATGGACTGAAGCGCCTAGAACCACTCGGCCACAGCGGCCGGCTGATGAGACGTCGTCGGGACACCCTGAGATGGGGATATAAAAATAAAGTGAAAAATTTATTTAGTATAATTACTTTTTATTTAGAATACAATGACGTGGAACTTGTTGCGGCAGAAGTGGTTGGCACATCATATTTTTCGGAGGAGTTCGCCTTTTTCAGCAAGTATTTTTTCCTTTTTACGTATTTATAAAACTCCATGCAAGTCAGCTACTAGTTACACTGGCACTGAAAGATTTAGTACACAGTCCCTGGCAGCAGTCTATTTCTTTCAACAGTGCACTGTGCCGACGTCAACTAAAATACTCTTTCCACGGAGACGTTGTGTGCGCCAATAGAAAACAAATACTCTCGTAATTTTAGCAGCTGACATTTGCGTTCAGGATTTTCGGTTTTCTTAAGAAAGTAACTCCACTTTTCTTCTCCGGAGTACTTAAACTTCCATTCTTTCGAGTCACACTTAGCTTCTAAAAATCTCTTCAGATTCATATACCTGTTGCCTGAAATCTTCACACCATTTCTAGTCATGTACATAATAGCGTTTTCAATAATTACCCAATCTGGGGTTTCAGATAGCGTCATCCAATCAAATGCTTGATATTTATTAAAAGAAACTGCCCATCTCTCTAAGTAATCAAATACTATGGTGTAGAAAGGCATTGTTTCGTCCTGAAATTTCGAAATCAAGATAATTATTTCTGTGTTAGGGTTCTGATTACTTGGTTTGCTCAAATTCATCTTGGTTTGCATGTCAGTAAAACTGGCAGTCTTCCTTTCATTCAGACGTCTTTGAGTGTCCATTAATATATTTCTTATTTCTACTATCGAGACTTTATTCTTCTCCACGCCTTTTATATCTTTTTCGAAACTAAGCCAAGTTTATGGGATTCAGTTTTACGCTGCAGTCAAAAGAACTGAAGGACTGATGATGCTTGACAACTTCAAAAGCTGTTGTTAGTTTTGCAGTAGCAACGAGCAATTCTTCACGAGTATCTTCTTTAATCATAGATGTAGAAATAAGCTTTGATGTCGATGCTACTGCGAATCTATTTGTATTTCTTCAAAGAAACGCGATGTTTCACATCTGCCTTTCCTCCGTTAGTTACTGCGAAGACAAAGCTACAAATCCCACACAACGCTTCCTGATCTGCACGTCCTTTCTTGACAAAAAGACCACTCTTTCGTCCATTATTCGAAAAATCACACTTTCTTTTTCCATCCTTAGATATTTTCATCAGCTATGATAAGTTTATTAGACGTAAACAGTCGACAATAACACTTTAGTCAAAAAAAGGTTCAAATGGCTCTGAGCACTATGGGACTTAACATCTGAGGTCATCAGTCCCCTAGAACTTAGAACTACTTAAACCTAACTAACCTAAGGACATCACACACATCCATGCCCGAGGCAGGATTCGAACCTGCGACCGTAGCAGTCGCGCGGTTCCGGACTGAAGCGCCTAGAACCGCACGGTCATACCGGCCGGCACTTTAGTCATCAAAGCACACATCACTATACACTTCACCACTATATACCCGCAGTAAACACTTCAGACTTTACTAACTTGCACTCGTTGTTCGTATTACGTTTAGAAAGAACTGTCTTATCAGATCGCTATTCAAACGCGATCTGACAGATTCTTCCCCGTGGCGCTGCTTAAACAGATCAGGTCCCGTACTCCTGGAGAAGTTTGGTATTTTCGGCGCTAGATCTAGAAGATGCTTGCATCGTTGATACAGGATACACAACATGCAACGCTATCTATGAGACGACTTTGTCAACATAAACTTGTTAACATAAATAAAACTGAGGCTGCATGTACATGTTGCGCTAACCGATGGCGTTACTTCAGTACTTGATCCAAGCTCGCAACAGTATTTTGCAAGAGCGGAACAAAATTGGGTCTTGCCGGGATATCGGGACAAGAAGGTATACCGGGACGGATGTCAACCCTACGTACAGGGGAACAACCCCGTCTGCCATCTTAACTTGTGCTCCATACTGCCGGCCGGGGTGGCCGAGCGGTTCTAGGCCCTACGGTCTGGAACCGCGCGACCGCTCCGGTCGCAGGTTCGAATCCTGCCTCGGGCATGGATGTGTGTGATGTCCTTAGGTTAGTTAGGTTTAAGCAGTGCTTAGTTCTAGGGGACTGATGACCTGAGAAGTTAAGTCCCATAGTGCTCAGAGCCATTTGAACCATTTTTGATCCATACTACGGATGGGAGAAGCTGACCGAGTTTTGAATAATTGTTATTTTTGATGTTTTTTGATCTCAATTGTACCAGTTTTCTTGGTTTTTTATTCATACCTGGGTAAAGAAACTGGCATATCTATTTGCCATTGCAGCAGTGCTGAAATTTTTGGTTTTTGAATAAGACGTTTTTAAGAACAAGTGATGTTTATTTGTAAGGTTTCCATTGCTTTAAAATCAATGTGTACAGTTTTCATAACAAGCTGACAGTTAGCAAAGAGCAACAAACACATGAAATAAGAATCGGTACAGCATTGCTGAGACAATAATGTACCAGTTGCCGGGTGGTGTGGGCTATTAGCTGGTCGACTGCACGTGCACTGTGCAAGATATGCCCACTCCCAGTCTCTGCGGTAGATTCCGCTGTCACCTCGGACATCGATAGTGTTGCAGAGCGGTACCCATCTAGTACTGAAGCATTTTACTAATTGTAGTAGTAATAAAATGCAATGCTCGATTTCCTTTAAAGGATTAAAAACTGGAGGGGGCACAAGGAACTTGTGACATAGAAGGAGAAAGCAACCACAATGTTCCGTGCAATAGAAGGCAACTTTGCCTGATATACCTATAATTTTATTGATGTGTTGTAAACTGGAGATAGTAACTAATCCCTTAAGTTTTTGATTGCTTGAGTGTGAAAAACTGATATTACCAAAAAGTGATGATGCAGGAAAGTTATCAGCTTACGACCTTTCTCTCTCACCGACGTCGCCCCCGTCTCTTTTTTACCTTCGCAGCCTTTGCTGGAAACACTGAGACTGGTTTCTACTGCATCCTCAATTCCATATCGATCGAAATCTCCTACTCCTTCACCTTCAATAGCATTCTACAATCTTTGTTCAAAGGCTACATTTATTACTGGAAATAATATCAATAAAAAATGGAAAATTGGTTACTTCAGAAACCGATTATTTTCAGCGGTTTCAATAGTGAGGTTAAACAGGAAACAAACAAAAAAAAAAAAAAACAGTGTAACCGAAAATCGGCTGTTTCAGCGATAACCTCCATTCCTAGCGTGCAGTCCAGCATTCTTACAAGTGGAGTGCTGCCACACGATTCACGTCTGCAACCCAATGCCAGCACTTCTGTTTCACTGTATTTCTCGAACACTATTACTATGACATTTGTTTATTGTACAGGGTGATTCAAAAAGAATACCACAACTTTAGGAATTTAAAACTCTGCAACGACAAAAGGCAGAGCTAAGCACTATCTGTCGGCGAATTAAGGGAGCTATAAAGTTTCATTTAGTTGTACATTTGTTCGCTTGAGGCGCTGTTGACTAGGCGTCAGCGTCAGTTGACGCTAAGATGGCGACCGCTCAACAGAAAGCTTTTTGTGTTATTGAGTACGGCAGAAGTGAATCGACGACAGTTGTTCAGCGTGCATTTCGAACGAAGTATGGTGTTAAACCTCCTGATAGATGGTGTATTAAACGTTGGTATAAACAGTTTACAGAGAATGGGTGTTTGTGCAAAGGGAAAAGTTCTGGACGGCCGAGAACGAGTGATGAAAATGTAGCACGCATCCAGAAAGCATTTGTTCGCAGCCCAGGAAAATCGACTTGCAGAGGTAGCAGAGAGCTGCAAAGTCCACAATCAACTGTATGGAGAGTCCTACGAAAAAGGTTAGTTATGAAACCTTATCGTCTGAAATTGGTTCAAGCACTGTCTGCAGCTGATAAGATTAAAAGAATCGATTTCTGTGATTTTATCCTTACTCAAATGGAAACAGATGAATCTTTCGTTTCAAAGATTGTGTTTAGTGATGAAGCAACTTTCCACACTAACGGGAAAGTCAACCGTCACAATGTCTGTATATGGGGCACTGAGAATCCGCGGGAAACAACTCAGTATGAACGTGACTCGCCTAAGGTGAACGTTTTCTGTGCCATTTCAGCCAATAAAGTTTTTGGTCCCTTTTTCTTCGAAGGTGCTACTGTAACTGGACTACAGTATCTGGAGATGTTAGAGAATTGGCTGTTCCCTCAGCTCGAACAAGAAGCACAACAATTCATATTTCAGCAGGATGGAGCGCCACCACATTGGCACTTATCTGTCCATAACTACCTGAACGTCAACTACCCGAGGCGATGGATCGGCCGCCAGGCAGCCCGTGACAGAGCACTTCATCACTGGCCTCCAAGAAGCCCTGATCTTACCCCCTGCGATTTTTTCTTATAGGGGTATGTTAAGGATATGGTGTTTCGGCCACCTCTCCCAGCCACCACTGATGATTTGAAACGAGAAATAACAGCAGCTCTCCAAACTGTTACGCCTGATATGCTACAGAGAGTGTGGAACGAGTTGGAGTATCAGGTTGATATTGCTCGTGTGTCTGGAGGGGGCCATATTGAACATCTCTGAACTTGTTTTTGAGTGAAAAAAAACCTTTTTAAATAATCTTTGCAATGATGTATAACAGAAAGTTATATTATGTTTCTTTCATTAAATACACATTTTTAAAGTTGTGGCATTCTTTTAGAATCACCCTGTATAATGTGTCCAAATGAACCATTGGCCCCCTTAATTTGTCTGCATCAATGTTTCGTAATAATCTAATGTATAGTGTATTAACTGAAGTTAAATGATTGACAGGGGCTGTGGGGAACGGAGGAGGCATTTCCGTCCCGCACACAGATCGCCAGAAGGACGAGAGTCGTGCGGGCGAACAAGCGCCGACTGCCTCCAACAGTGCAGCCATCTTAACTTGTGCTTCATACTTCCGCGAAAGCAGAAGTCATGCACCGACGTTAAATTCACTTAAAAGTTGGACGTAACCGAAACTGAGACGTTTAATAAAGATTGTGACTGCAATAATTACGTACACTTATCACCAGAGAAGGAAACCGCACAAAATAGATTGTCGTACAACACAGGAACACAGCAGACAACAATGGCTATCTCACACGTTACTATCAGCGACGTAACGCTGGCTGCAACAAAAAGCAAAAGACTACTGACCGAAGGCATCCGACTTCTACCGATTTCTAGTGAATCAGGACCAAGGAGCTGATCGGCCAACGTACTGTTAAAGGTTCCCGTACACGATAAAACAATTTATCAAACTTCTCATGTTTGTCAAATTATTTGGCAGCTTGGTGCTTTGTTTGATGAGTTTGTAGAACATATACTGTTTGACATGTCTGAGAGAAATCTGCTAAATTTTCATTTTATACATCTACATTCATAGTCCGCAAGCCATCTAACGGTGTGTGGCGGAGGGTACCTTGAGTACCTCTATCGGTTCTCCCTTCTGTTCCAGTCTCGTACTGTTCGTGGAAAGAAAAATTGTCAGTATGCCTCTGTGTGGGCTCTAATCTCTCCGATCTTATCCTCAAGGTCTCTTCGCGAGATATACGTAGGAGGGAGCAATATACTGCTTGACTCCTCGGTGAAGGTATGTTCTCGAAACTTCAACAAAAGCCCGTACCGAGCTACTGAGCGTCTCTCTTGCAGAGTCTTCCACTGGAGTTTATCTATCATCTCGCTTTCTCAATTACTAAATGATCCTGTAACGAAGGGCGCTGCTCTCCGTTGGATCTTCTCTATCTCTTCTATCAACCCTATCTGGTACGGATCCCACACCGGTGAGCAGTATTCAAGCAGTGAGCGAACAAGCGCACTGTAACCTACTTCCTTTTCGGACTGCATTTCCTTAGGATTCTCCCAATGATTCTCAGTCTGGCATCTGCTGTAGCTACGATTAATTTTATATGATCATTCCATTTTAAATCATTCCTAATGCCTACTCCCAGATAATTTATGAAATTAACTGCTTCTAGTTGCTGACCTGCTATATTGTAGCTAAATGATAAAGGATCTTTCTTTCTATGTATTCGCAGCACACCACACTTGCTACATTGAGATTCAACTGACATTCCCTGCACCATGCGTCAATTCGTTACAGATTCTCCTACATTTCAGTACAATTTTCCATTGTTACAACCTCTCTATGTACTACAGCAACATCCGCAGAAATCCTCAGTGAACTTCCAATGTTATCCACAAGGTCATATATATATATATATATATATATATATATATATATATATATATATATATATATATATATATATATATATATATATATATATGTTGTTGTTGTTGTTGTGGTCTTCAGTCCTGAGACTGGTTTGATGCAGCTCCCCATGCTACTCTATCCTGTGCAAGCTTTTTCATCTCCCAGTACCTACTGCAACCTACATCCTTCTGAATCTGCTTAGTGTATTCGTCTCTTGGTCTCCCTCTACGATTTTTACCCTCCACGCTGCCCTCCAATACTAAATTGGTGATCCCTTGATGCCTCAGAACATGTCCTACCAACCGATCCCTTCTTCTGGTCAAGTTGTGCCACAAACTTCTCTTCTCCCCAATCCTATTCAATACTTCCTCATTAGTTATGTGATCTACCCATCTAATCTTCAGCATTCTTCTGTAGCACCACATTTCGAAAGCTTCTATTCTCTTCTTGTCCAAACTATTTATCGTCCATGTTTCACTTCCATACATGGCTACACTCCATACGAATACTTTCAGAAATGACTTCCTGACACTTAAATCAATACTGGATGTTAACAAATTTCTCTTCTTCAGAAACGCTTTCCTTGCCATTGCCAGTCTACATTTTACATCCTCTCTACTTCGACCATCATCAGTTATTTTGCTCCCCAAATAGCAAAACTCCTTTACTACTTTAAGTGCCTCATTTCCTAATCTAATTCCCTCAGCATCACCCGACTTAATTAGACTACATTCCATTATCCTTGTTTTGCTTTTGTTGATGTTCATCTTATATCCTCCTTTCAAGACACTGTCCATTCCATTCAACTGCTCTTGCAAGTCCTTTGCTGTCTCTGACAGAATTACAATGTCATCGGCGAACCTCAAAGTTTTTATTTCTTCTCCATGAATTTTAATACCTACTCCGAATTTTTCTTTTGTTTTCTTTACTGCTTGCTCAATATACAGATTGAACAACATCGGGGAGAGGCTACAACCCTGTCTTACTCCCTTCCCAACCACTGCTTCCCTTTCATGTCCCTCGACTCTTATAACTGCCATCTGGTTTCTGTACAAATTGTAAATAGCCTTTCGCTCCCTGTATTTTACCCCTGCCACCTTTAGAATTTGAAAGAGAGTATTCCAGTCAACATTGTCAAAAGCTTTCTCTAAGTCTACAAATGCTAGAAACGTAGGTTTGCCTTTCCTTAATCTTTCTTCTAAGATAAGTCGTAAGGTCAGTATTGCCTCACGTGTTCCAGTGTTTCTACGGAATCCAAACTGATCTTCCCCGAGGTTGGCTTCTACTAGGTTTTCTATTCGTCTGTAAAGAATTCGTGTTAGTATTTTGCAGCTGTGACTTATTAAGCTGATAGTTCGGTAATTTTCACATCTGTCAACACCTGCTTTCTTTGGGATTGGAATTATTATATTCTTCTTGAAGTCTGAGGGTATTTCGCCTGTTTCATACATCTTGCTCACCAGATGGTAGAGTTTTGTCAGGACTGGCTCTCCCACGGCCGTCAGTAGTTCAAATGGAATATTGTCTACTCCGGGGGCCTTGTTTCGACTCAGGTCTTTCAGTGCTCTGTCAAACTCTTCACGCAGTATCATATCTCCCATTTCATCTTCATCTACATCCTCTTCCATTTCCATAATATTGTCCTCAAGTACATCGCCCTTGTATAGACCCTCTATATACTCCTTCCACCTTTCTGCTTTCCCTTCTTTGCTTAGAACTGGGTTTCCATCTGAGCTCTTGATATTCATACAAGTCGTTCTCTTATCTCCAAAGGTCTTTTTAATTTTCCTGTAGGCGGTATCTATCTTACCCCTAGTGAGATAGGCCTCTACATCCTTACATTTGTCCTCTAGCCATCCCTGCTTAGCCATTTTACACTTCCTGTCGATCTCATTTTTGAGACGTTTGTATTCCTTTTTGCCTGTTTCACTTACTGCATTTTTATATTTTCTCCTTTCATCAATTAAATTCAATATTTCTTCTGTTACCCAAGGATTTCTACTAGCCCTCGTCTTTTTACCTACTTGATCCTCTGCTGCCTTCACTACTTCATCCCTCAAAGCTACCCATTCTTCTTCTACTGTATTTATTTCCCCCATTCCTGTCAATTGCTCCCTTATGCTCTCCCTGAATCTCTGTACAACCTCTGGTTCTTTTAGTTTATCCAGGTCCCATCTCCTTAAATTCCCACCTTTTTGCAGTTTCTTCATTTTTAATCTACAGGTCATAACCAATAGATTGTGGTCAGAGTCCACATCTGCCCCTGGAAATGTCCTACAATTTAAAACCTGGTTCCTAAATCTCTGTCTTACCATTATATAATCTATCTGATACCTTTTAGTATCTCCAGGGTTCTTCCATGTATACAACCTTCTTTCATGATTCTTAAACCAAGTGTTAGCTTTGATTAAGTTATACTCTGTGCAAAATTCTACCAGACGGCTTCCTCTTTCATTTCTTAGCTCCAATCCATATTCACCTACTATGTTTCCTTCTCTCCCTTTTCCTACTGTCGAATTCCAGTCACCAATGACTACTAAATTTTCGTCTCCCTTCACTACCTGAATAATTTCTTTTATCTCATCATACATTTCTTCAATTTCTTCGTCATCTGCAGAGTTAGTTGGCATATAAACTTGTACTACTGTAGTAGGCATGGGCTTCGTGTCTATCTTGGCCACTGTAATACGTTCACTATGCTGTTTGTAGTAGCTTACCCGCACTCCTATTTTTTTTATTCATTATTAAACTTACTCCTGCATTACCTCTATTTGATTTTGTATTTATAACCGTGCATTCACCTGGCCAGAAGTCTTGTTCCTTCTGCCACCGAACTTCACTAATTCCCACTATGTCTAACTTTAACCTATGCATTTCCCTTTTTAAATTTTCTAACCTACCTGCCCGATTAAGGGATCTGACATTCCACGCTCCGATCCGTAGAATGCCAGTTTTCTTTCTCCTGATAACGACATCCTGTTGAGTAGTCCCCGCCCGGAGATCCGAATGGGGGACTATTTTACCTCCGGAATATTTTACATAAGAGGACGCCATCATCATGTAATCATACAGTAAAGCTGCATGCCCTCGGGAAAAATTACGGCTGTAGTTTCCCCTTGCTTTCAGCCGTTCGCAGTACCAGCACAGCAATGCCGTTTTGGTTATTGTTACAAGGCCAGATCAGTCAATCATCCAGACTGTTGCCCTTGCAACTACTGAAAAGGCTGCTGCCCCTCTTCAGGAACCACACGTTTGTCTGGCCTCTCAACAGATACCCCTCCGTTGTGGTTGCACCTACGGTACGGCTATCTGTATCGCTGAGGCACGCAAGCCTCCCCACCAACGGCAAGGTCCATGGTTCATATATATATATATATATATATATATATATATATATATATATATTTATTTTGTGAATAGCAACGCTCCTACGACACTCCCATGTGGCACACCTTAAATCAAATTTTGATTAGGCAAGCAAGTTTACCCGCTTACGCATGCATTGGTCTAACAATACCCCGTGTCTGTAACCAATACGCAAGTATGTGACCACAAAAGAATGTTACAGACTGCGAAGTCCCATGAGCAATCCATTTTAAACAGAGTGATAAGTTTTTATTCGAAGAGATATCGGGATTGCAGCCGGTCGTCGTAAACTTCACTCCACGATATTTCGACTGGACACCCGCCAGTCATCTTCAGAAGAGCCGTCGAAGACGGACGAAGTCGTCCTCCGCTCCGCCCTCTATAGCCGCTGAGAGTATTGTCGCGCACGCGTCGGAGTCACGGTGACGGCAGGATCACACCGCCCAGCGGCATCGCCGTCGCTGGTGGGGGAAATGCGAAGATCAGCTGTCTTCGGCATCGCCGCTCGCTGCAGCCATTGGAGTATTCTGGCGTCTTCGTCTGCACCAAATCTCGGAGATGACGGGATTCCACGCGTTATGCAGCTGGTAGCCGCAGTCACAGTTCATTAGGTTTTCCGCGATGCGTATTTCAACAGAGTCATTTATAGCGGAGTCCCAAAAAGACGTTGCTGTAGCCAAAATTAATGTCTTATCGACTCCGCTGAATGTCCGTTGGTGATACAATGTTCCGCACTTGCAGACTTGCTGGGCTGGGTTGCAAAAGGCGAGTGCAACGTTTATGTTCTGCGAAGCATTCTTCCACTATGCGTGTTGATTGTCCTAATAGGCCATACCACACTGGCAAGGTATTTTGTAAATTCCCGCCTTCCGCAATAACAAATTATCCTTCACTGATCTCAGCAGGTCCGAAATCTTATACGGTGGGCGGAAAATCATCACCTGAGGATTATTAAGGATTCTTGCTATTTTGAAGGAAGTATTTCCAACGAAAAAAAGAAAAGCTCGGGATTTGCTGGTACGTTCTCCTCTTTATCCATTTCCCGGTTCTTGGTTTTAGGTGAGAATGCACTGTTAATATTCCGGGTAGAGTATCCATTGTCTCCGAATACTGTCTTTAAATGTGCAAGCTCATTAAGCAAACTATCGACATCCGACGCTGTATGGGCTCCGAATACAAGGGATTTAAGCACATTCATAAATAGGGATGGGTGGTGGCAACTTGAAGAGCATAAGTACAAATCAGGGTGAGTGGGCCCACGATAATCAGGATGTCCCAGAGAGCCATCACTCTTCTGTCTAACCGAAACATCCAGGAATGGCAGACAACCATCTTTCTCTAATTCCATAGAGAATCGTATGTTCTCATGAAACGAAGTTAAGATGATGGAAAACTTACATTAACTGTTTTGTGGAGGTACGTGGATGATGCTTTCATAGTGTAGCCTCACGGAGAAGATAAGTTAATGGAGGTTTTCCATAATCTTTCATGAGAACATTCGATTTTCTGTGGGACTTGAGAAAGATGGTTGTCTGCCATTCCTGGATGTTTCGGTTAGACAGAAGAGTGACGACTCTCTGGGACATTCTGTTTATCGTGAGCCAACTCACCCTGATTTGTACTTACACTCTTCAAGTCGCCATCACCCACCCCAACTCCTGAGTGTGCTTAAATCCCTTATATACGGAGCCTATACAGTGTCGTATGCAGGTAGTTTGCCTAACGAGCTTGTGCATATAAATGCAGTGTTCAGAAACAATGAACACTCTACCCGGCAAATTTACAGTGTATTTTCAGCTGAAACCAAGGACGGGGAAGTGGCCAGAGAGGAGAAAGTGCCAGTAAAGCCCCGAGATTTTCTTCCTTTCGTTGGAAATATTTCCTTCAAAATAGCAAAAATCATTAGTAATTTTCAGGTAAAAGTGATTTTCCGCCCACCGTCTAAGATTTCGGACCTACTGGGATCAGTGAAGGATAATTTGTTATTTCGGAAGGCGGGGAGTTACAAAACACCTTGCCACTGTGGTATGGCCTATATAGGACAGTCAACACGCATAGTGGAAGAATGCTTCGCAGTGCTTTATCTGAAAACTACCTTGATCAGTTAAACAGAGAACCGACTCGTGGCGATAACATATTAGACCTTCTGGTGACAAACAGACCCGAACTACTTGAAACAGTTAACGCAGAACAGGGAATCAGCGATCATAAAGCGGTTACTGCATCGATGATTTCATCCATAAATAGAAATATTAAAAAAGGTAGGAAGATTTTTCTGTTTAGCAAAAGTGACAAAAAGCAGATTACAGAGTACCTGACGGCTCAACACAAAAGTTTTGTCTCAAGTACAGATAGTGTTGAGCATCAGTGGACAAAGTTCAGAATCATCGTACAATATGCGTTAGATGAGTATGTGCAAAGCAAGATCGAAAGAGATGGAAAAGAGCCACCGTGGTACAACAACCGAGTTAGAAAACTGCTGTGGAAGCAAAGGGAACTTCACAGCAAACATAAACATAGCGAAAGCCTTGCAGACAAATAAAAATTACGCGAAGCGAAATGTAGTGTGATGAGGACTATGCGAGAGGCGTTCAATGAATTCGAAAGCAAAGTTCTATGTACTGACTTGGCAGAAAATCCTAAGAAATTTTGGTCTTATGTCAGAGCGGTAGGTGGATCAAAACAAAATGTCCAGACGCTCTGTGACCAAAATGGTACTGAAACAGAGGATGACAGGCTAGAGGCCGAAATACTAAATGTCTTTTTCCAAAGCTGTTTCATAGAGGAAGACTGCACTGTAGTTCCTTCTATAGATTATCGCACAGATGACAAAATGGTAGATATCGAAATAGATGACAGAAGTATAGAGAAACAATTAAAATCGCTCAAAAGAGGAAAGGCCGCTGGACCTGATGGGATACCATTTCGATTTTACACAGAGTACGTGAAGGAACTTGCCTTCCAAAGGATTGGAAAAGGGCACAGGTCAAGCCCGTTTTTAAGAAGAGACGTCGAACAGATGTGCAGAACTATAGACCTATATCTCTAACGTCGATCAGTTGTAGAATTTTGGAACACGTATTATGTTCGAGTATAATGACTTTTCTGGAGACTAGAAATCTACTCTGTAGGAATCAGCATGGGTTTCGAAAAAGACGGTCGTGTGAAACCCAGCTCGCGCTATTCGTCCACGAGACTCAGAGGGCCATAGACACGGGTTCACAGGTAGATGCCATGTTTCTTGACTTCCGCAAGGCGTTGATACAGTTCCCCACAGTCGTTTAATGAACAAAGTAAGAGCATATGGACTATCAGACCAATTGTGTGATTGGATTGAAGAGTTCCTACATAACAGAACGCAGCATGTCATTCTCAATGGAGTGAAGTCTTCCGAAGTAAGAGTGATTTCAGGTGTGCCACAGGGGAGTGTCATAGGACCGTTGCTATTTACAATACACATAAATGACCTTGTGGACGACATCGGAAGTTCACTGAGGCTTTTTGCGGATGATGCTGTGGTATATCGAGAGGTTATAACATTGGAAAATTGTGCTGAAATGCAGGAGGATCTGCAGCGAACCTCCCCCCATGAACCATGGATCTTGCCGTTGGTGGGGAGGCTTGCGTGCCTCAACGATACAGATAGCCGTACCGTAGGTGCAACCACAACGGAGGGGTATCTGTTGAGAGCCTAGACAAACGTGTGGTTCCTGAAGAGGGGCAGCAGCCTTTTCAGTAGTTGCAGGGGCAACAGTCTGGATGATTGACTGATCTGGCCTTGTAACAATAACCAACACGGCCTTGCTGTTGTGGTACTGCGAACGGCTGGAAGCAAGAGGAAACTACAGCCGTAATTTTTCCCGAGGGCATGCAGCTTTACTGTATGGGTAAATGATGATGGCGTCCTCTTGGGTAAAATATTCCGGAGGTAAAATAGTCCCCCATCCGGATCTCCGGGCGGGGACTACTCAAGACGACGTCGTTATCAGGAGAGAGAAAACTGGCATTCTACGGATCGGAGCGTGGAATGTCAGATCCCTTAATCGGGCAGGTAGGTTAGAAAATTTAAAAAGGGAAATGCATAGGTTAAAGTTAGACATAGTGGGAATTAGTGAAGTTCGGTGGCAGGAGGAACAAGACTTCTGGTCAGGTGAATGCACGGTTATAAATACAAAATCAAATAGAGGTAATGCAGGAGTAGGTTTAATAATGAATAAAAAAAATAGGAGTGCGGGTAAGCTACTACAAACAGCATAGTGAACGTATTACAGTGGCCAAGATAGACACGAAGCCCATGCCTACTACAGTAGTATAAGTTTATATGCCAACTGTCTCTGCAGATGACAAAGAAATTGAAGAAATGTATGATGAGATAAAAGAAATTATTCAGGTAGTGAAGGGAGACGAAAATTTACTAGTCATGGGTGACTGGAATTCGACAGTAGGAAAAGGGAGAGAAGGAAACATAGTAGGTGAATATGGATTGGAGCTAAGAAATGAAAGAGGAAGCCGTCTGGTAGAATTTTGCACAGAGTATAACTTAATCAAAGCTAACACTTGGTTCAGGAATCATAAAAGAAGGTTGTATACATGGAAGAATCCTGGAGATACTAAAAAGTATCAGATAGATTATACAATGGTAAGACAGAGATTTAGGAACCAGGTTTTAAATTGTAGGACATTTCCAGGGGCAGATGTGGACTCTGACCACAATCTATTGGTTATGAACTGTAGATTAAAGCTGAAGAAATTGCAAAAAGGTGAGAATTTAAGGAGATGGGACCTGAATAAACTGGCTAAACCAGAGATTGTACAGAGTTTCAGGGACAGCATAAGGGAACAATTGACAGGAATGTGGGAAAGAAATACGATAGAAGACGAATGGGTAGCTCTGAGGGATGAAGTAGTGAAGGCAGCAGAGGATCAAGTAGGTAAAAAGACGAGGGCTAGTAGAAATCCTTTGGTAACAGAATAAATATTGAATTTAATTGATGAAAGGAGTAAATATAAAAATGCAGTAAATGAAGCAGGCAAAAAGGAATACAAACGTCTTAAAAATGAGATCGACAGGAAATGCAAAATGGCTAAGCAGGCATGGCTAGAGGACACATGTAAGGACGTAGAGGCTTATCTCACTAGGGGTAAGATAGATACAGCCTACAGGAAAATTAAAGAGACCTTTGGAGAAAAGAGAGCCACTTTTATGAATATCAAGAGCTCAGATGGAAACCCAGTTCTAATCAAAGTGGGGAAAGCAGAGAGGTGGAAGGAGCATATAGAGGGTCTACACAAGGGCGATGTACTTGAGGACAATATTCTGGAAATGGAAGAGGACGTAGATGAAGATGAAATGGGAGACACGATACTGCGTGAAGTGTTTGACACAGCACTGAAAGACCTGAGTCGAAACAAGGCTCCGGGAGTAGACAACATTTCATTAGAACTACTGACGGGAGAGCCAGTCCTGATAAAACTCTACCATCTGGTGAGAAAGATGTACGAGACAGGCGAAATACCCTCAGACTTCAAGAAGAATGTAATAATTCCAATTCCAAAGAAAGCAGGTGTTGACAGATGTGAAAATTACCGAACTATCAGTTTAATAAGTCACAGCTGCAAAATACTAACGCGAATTCTTTACAGACGAATGAAAAAACTGGTAGAAGCGGACCTCGGGGAAGATCAGTTTGGATTCGGTAGATATGTTGGAACACGTGAGGCAATACTAACCTTACGACTTATCTTAGAAGAAAGATTAAGGAAAGGCAAACCTACGTTTCTACCGTTTGTAGACTTTGAGAAAGCTTTTGACAATGTTGACTGGAATACTCTCTTTCAAATTCTAAAGGTGGCAGGGGTAAAATACAGGGAGCGAAAGGCTATTTACAATTTGTACAGAAAGCAGATGGCAGTTATAAGAGTCGAGGGGCATGAAAGGGAAGCAGTGGTTGGGAAGAGTGAGACAGGGTTATAGCCTATCCCCGATGTTATTCAATCTGTATATTGAGCAAGCAGTAAAGGAAACAAAAGAAAAATTTGGAGTAGGTATTAAATTCCATGGAGAAGAAATAAAGTCTTGGACGTTCACCGATGACAGTGTAATTCTGTCAGAGATAGCAAAGGACTTGCAAGAGCAGTTGAACGGAATGGACAGTGTCTTGAAAGGAGGATGTAAGATGAACATCAACAAAAGCAAAACGAGGATAATGGAGTGTAGTCGAATTAAGTCGGGTGATGCTGAGGGAATTAGATTAGGAAATGAGACACTTAAAGTAGTAAAGGTGTTTTGCTATTTGGGAAGCAAAATAACTGATGATGGTCGAAGTAGAGAGGATATAAAATATAGACTGGCAATGGCAAGGAAAGCGTTTCTGAAGAAGAGAAACTTGTTAACATCGAGTATAGATTTAAGTGTCAGGAAGACGTTTCTGAAAGTATTTGTATGTAGTGTAGCCATATATGGAAGTGAAACATGGACAATAACTAGTTTGGACAAGAAGAGAATAGAAGCTTTCGAAATGTGGTGCTACAGAAGAATGTTGAAAATTAGATGGGTAGATCACGTAACTAATGTGGAGGTACTGAATAGGATTGGGGAGAAGAGAAGTTTGTGGCACAACTTGACTAGAAGAAGGGATCGGTTGGTAGGACACATTCTGAGGCATCAAGGGATCACCAATTTCGTATTGGATGGCAGCGTGGAGGGTAAAAATCGTAGAGGGAGACCAAGAGATGAATACACTAAGGAGATTCAGAAGGATGTAGGTTGCAGTAGGTACTAGTTTAAGTAGGCTGTTTAGGTTTTTTTATTGGTAACGCCACCTCTGTATGAAAATCACTGGCTGTGCTGTGTGCAGTCTGTGGCTGCTTTGCATTGTTGTAATACTCGCCATTGTAGTGTTAGGCAGCTGGCTGTGAACAGCGCGTAGCATTGCGCAGTTGGAGGTGAGCCGCCAGCAGTGGTGGATGTGGGGAGAGAGATGGCGGAGATTTGTAATTTGTCATGAACTGCTATATTTATATATGATGATATCAAGGTAAATACATTGTTTGTTCTCTACTAATATCTTTCATTTGCTAACTATCCCTATCAGTAGTTAGTGCCTTCCCTAGTTTGAATCTTTTATTTAGCTGGCAGTAGTGGCGCTCGCTGTATTGCAGTAGCTTGAGCAGTGAAGATTTTTGTGAGGTAAGTGATTTGTGAAAGGTATAGTTTAATGTTAGTCAGGGCCATTCTTTTGTAGGGAATTTTGAAAGTCAGATTGCGTTGCGCTGACAAAATATTGTGTGTCAGGTTAAGGACTGTCGTGCATAATTGTTCAAAGGGGACGTTTCATATGGCGACCCTGCCAGGATCATATGAGTGTGTTCGGTAGGGACACTACGAATGCAGCGTGTGGACATATACGGTGAGAATTTGAGTCTCGCGGGAAGGCCGGCCGGGGTGGCCTAGTGGTTCTAGGCGCTACAGTCTGGAACCACACGACCGCTACGGTCGCAGGTTCAAATCCTGCCTCGGGCATGGATGTGTGTGATGTCATTAGGTTAGTTAGGTTTAAGTAATTCTAAGTTCTAGGGGACTGATGACCTCAGAAGTTCAAGTCCCATAGTGCTCAGAGCCATTTTTTTTCTCGCGGGAAGCGTGCGCGAAATAGCCCCTGTAGTCGCACTACTCTTTGCGCCCTCGGTAGCTCAGCTGGATAAATGCCGGCACGGTAGCTGAGCGTGTTTGGTCAGAGGGCTTAGCTACCCCCTGTAATAAAAAACTGAGTGAACGGATCAACGAACAACCTGAACGGGTGTCATCGGACGTCCGCCACGAATAAGTTCAACGAACAATATAGAACAAAACGAGATAAAAAAAAGATGGATAGAGCGTCTGTCGTGTAAGCAGGAGATCCCGAGTTCGAGTCCCGGTCGGGGCAAACATTTTCACCTGTCCCCGTTGATACACATCAACGCCCGTCAGCAGCTTAAGGTATTAATGTATAATTCAAATAACACGTTCTGTGTTTTTGCCAGGAGCAAATAACATTTGCAGGATTTGGTTTTCAAATGCACCATGGACCTTGCCGTTGGTGGGGAGGCTTGCGTGCCTCAGCGATACAGATAGCCGTACCGTAGGTGCAACCACAACGGAGGGGTATATGTTGAGAGGCCAGACAAACATGTGGTTCCTGAAGAGGGGCAGCAGCCTTTTCAGTAGTTGCAGAGGCAACAGTCTGGATGATTGACTGATCTGGCCTTGTAACATTAACCAAAACGGCCTTGCTGTGCTGGTACTGCGAACGGCTGAAAGCAAGGGGAAACTACAGCCGTAATTTTTCCCGAGGACATGCAGCTTTACTGTATGATTAAATGATGATGGCGTCCTCTTGGGTAAAATATTCCGGAGGTAAAATAGTCCCCCATTCGGATCTCCGGGCCGGGACTACTCAGGAGGACGTCGTAATCAGGAGAAAGAAAACTGGTGTTCTACGGATCGGAGCGTGGAATGTCAGATCCCTTAATCGGGCAGATAGGTTAGAAAATTTAAAAAGGGAAATGCAAAGGTTAAAGTTAGATATAGTGGGAATTAGTGAAGTTCGGTGGCAGGAGGAACAAGACTTTTGGTCAGGTGATTACAGGGTTATAAATACAAAATCAGATAGGGGTAATGCAGGAGTAGGTTTAATAATGAATAAAAAAATAGGAGTGCGGGTTAGCTACTACAAACAGCATAGTGAACGCATTATTGTGGCCAAGATAGACACAAAGCCCATGACTACTACAGTAGTACAAGTTTATATGCCAACTAGCTCTGCAGATGATGAAGAAATAGATGAAATGTATGACGAGATAAAAGAAATTATTCGGGTAGTGAAGGGAGACGAAAATTTAATAGTCATGGGTGACTGGAATTCGTCAGTAGGAAAAGGGAGAAAAGGAAACATAGTAGGTGAATATGGATTGGGGGGAAGGAATGAAAGAGGAAGCCGCCTTGTAGAATTTTGCACAGAGCATAACTTAATCATAGCTAACACTTGGTTCAAGAATCATAAAACAAGGTTGTATACCTGGAAGAATCCTGGAGATACTAAAAGGTATCAGATAGATTATATAATGATAACACAGAGATTTAGGAACCAGGTTTTAAATTGTAAGACATTTCCTGGGGCAGATGTGGATTCTGACCACAATCTATTGGTTATGAACTGCAGATTAAAACTGAAGAAACTGCAAAAAGGTGGGAATTTAAGGAGATGGGACCTGGATAAACTGAAAGAACCAGAGGTTGTAGAGAGTTTCAGGGACAGCATAAGGGAACAATTGACAGGAATGGGGGAAAGAAATACAGTAGAAGAAGAATGGGTAGCTCTGAGGGATGAAGTAGTGAAGGCAGCAGACGATCAAGTAGGTAAAAAGACGAGGGCTAGTAGAAATCCTTTGGTAACAGAAGAAATATTGAATTTAATTGATGAAAGGAGTAAATATAAAATTGCAGTAAATGAAGCAGGCAAAAAGGAATACAAACGTCTCAAAAATGATATCGACAGGAAGTGCAAAATGGCTAAGCAGGGATGGCTAGAGGACAAATGTAAGGATGTAGAGACTTGTCTGACTAGGGGTAAGATAGATACTGCCTACAGGAAAATTAAAGAGACCTTTGGAGAGAAGAGAACCACTTTTATGAATATCAAGAGCTCAGATGGCAACCCAGTTCTAAGCAAAGAAGGGAAGGCAGAAAGGTGGAAGGAGTGTATAGAGGGTTTATACAAGGGCGATGTACTTGAGGACAATATTCTGGAAATGGAAGAGAGTGTAGACGAAGACGAAATGGGAGATAAAGTACTGCGTGAAGAATATGACAAAGCACTGAAAGACCTGAGTCGAAACAAGGCCCCGGGAGTAGACAACATTCCATTAGAACTACTGATGGCCTCGGGAGAGCCAGTCATGACAAAACTCTACCATCTGGTGAGCACGATGTATGAGACAGGCGAAATACCCTCAGACTTCAAGAAGAATATAATAATTCCAATCCCAAAGAAAGCAGGTGTTGACAGATGTGAAAATTACCGAACTATCAGTTTAATAAGTCACAGCTGCAAAATACTAACGCGAATTCTTTACAGACGAATGAAAAAACTGGTAGAATCCGACCTCGGGGAAGATCAGTTTGGATTCCGTAGAAATGTTGGAACACGTGAGGCAATACTAACCTTACGACTTATCTTAGAAGAAAGATTAAGGAAAGGCAAACCTACGTTTCTAGCATTTGTAGACTTAGAGAAAGCTTTTGACAACGTTAACTGGAATACTCTCTTTCAAATTCTGAATGTGGCAGGGGTAAAATACAGGGAGCGCAAGGCTATTTACAATTTGTACAGAAACCAGATGGCAGTTGTAAGAGTCGAGGGGCATAAAAGGGAAGCAGTGTTTGGGAAAATAGTGAGACAGTGTTGTAGCCTCTCCCTGATGTTATTCAGTCTGTATATTGAGAAAGCAGTAAAGGAAACAAAAGAAAAAGTCGGAGTAGGTATTAAAATTCATGGAGAAGAAGTAAAAACTTTGAGGTTCGCCGATGACATTGCAATTCCGTCAGAGACAGCAAAGGACTTGGAAGAGCAGTTGAACGGAATGGACAGTGTCTTGAAAGGAGGATATAAGATGAACATCAACAAAAGCAAAACGAGGATAATGGAATGTAGTCAAATTGAGTCGGGTGATGCTGAGGGCATTAGATTAGGAAATGAGACACTTAAAGTAGTAAAGGAGTTTTGCTATTTAGGGAGTAAAATAACTGATGATGGTCGAAGTAGAGAGGATATAAAATGTAGACTGGCAATGGCAAGGAAAGCGTTTCTCAAGAAGAGAAATTTGTTAACATCGAGTATAGATTTAAGTGTCAGGAAGTCGTTTCTGAAAGTATTTGTATGTAGTGTAGCCATGTATGGAAGTGAAACATGGACGATTACTAGTTTGGACAAGAAGAGAATAGAAGCTTTCGAAATGTGGTGCTACAGAAGAATGCTGAAGATAAGGTGGGTAGATCACGTAACTAATGAGGAGGTATTGAATAGGATTGGGGAGAAGAGAAGTTTGTGGCACAACTTGACTAGAAGAAGGGATCGGTTGGTAGGACATGTTTTGAGGCATCAAGTGATCACAAATTTAGCATTGGAGGGCACCGTGGAGGGTAAAAATCGTAGAGGGAGACCAAGAGATGAATACACTAAGCAGATTCAGAAGGATGTAGGTTGCAGTAGGTACTGGGAGATGAAGAAGCTTGCACAGGATAGAGTAGCATGGAGAGCTGCATCAAACCAGTCTCAGGACTGAAGACCACAACAACAACAACATCTAACAGTATCACGTTTAGTAATCTGGACACTATATTGAGGAATATTTACACATATTTGAACCTAACTTGGATTGTACACAAAACTTTTAAGGATGCTTATCAGGAGGGTACACCCCTACGTTCTGCTATGAAGGACCAGTAAAAGTGAAATTCGATCGTTTAGAGTAGCGACATCAGGTGGTGTAACACCATTCGCATCTAACCAATGGGCGACGATCTAGGTGATAACTGAAAAGTCTAATCGTACTATTTTGTTCTGTGGTGATTTTAAAGTATCTACCAATGTTTTCAGTCTAATAAAGATGTTTATTTGACTACACATCCATAAGAGCTACTGGCTACTGGCTACAATTTAGCTGATGCTTTTCTACAATCACAGTAAGACAGAGAATCAAAGTATTTTACGGTAATAAATACACCTTTCCGATTATGTCAGTATAATAGATTAACTTTTGGTGTTATGAGTGCTCCCGAAATATTTCAAAAATACTTAGAGATGTTCATACAGTGGCGCCACAAACTGTGGGCTATTCAGATGACGTTACAGTCACTGGGTCCACCTGGAACAAACACCTCAGTAACCTAAAAAAGCCATTTAATCGATTTGATGAGCTCAAATGTAAATTAAGTGAAGTTTTTTCAACAAATTATTCGGTAGTTTGTCCACATACTGAGTACATAGTGTTTCAGGATTAAGTGAGGCCACACTAATGTCACTGATAATCTCTCTGAGTACAAAGGATTGAAGAAACTCCAGTCACTCTTGGACAAGGTAATTTACTATGGCAAACCTATATTACATATTGTGCAGATATTATACTAACACAATCTACTTCAGGAAAAGGGAGTCAAATATCAATGGTTCGCCGGCATTCTTGAAGCTTGAAAGGTGTTTCAGCTTCACTATTGAACTGGCCACATTTACCCCAGCTAGCAAAGACACTACATTTCGAGTAAGACACTATTGTATCATATAAGTCCCTTGTCCACATGAAAAAACTTATTGCATAAATGTCTAAACATTAATAGCAATATACAGAAATGAAAAATAAGGTTATTGCTGTTATTTATAGTGTTACAAATTCTGTGTTCTCTAATAGAGAATAAAATTACACCTGGCCAGGGAACTTACCAGATAAGACAGCGGGACGATTACAGCAATCTGTGCTATTTTTGAGCAATTACCATTATGAAATGCGCTACTGACACTCAGCTCAACACGTAAATACTGACACACCGACGCGTCTGTTGACAAGTCCTGATCACGAGTTCAGTAAGCGATGGACGCTTTATGTCCAGCTTGATGAAAATATAAGGTACATATTGGGCGAATGTTCTGTCGCAGTCCTGACGGTTGTTAGAATCTCACGCATCAGGACCTGAGGCACCACAGTGGAATATGTTGTGTGATTTTTGGTTGGCTGGAGCACCTACCAAAAACCACGGAACCGGTAAAATGGACCTATTTTTTGTGCAGCACAGATTCAATATTTATCAAGGAAATTGTCACTGTTCACAAAAGAACCCGATTTTTGTGTGGTGATCCCAACTATGCTCCTACCGTACATCCTCAAACTACTGCTTGAGGCACACTGGAGATGTCAAGGTCGAACGAGTTGGCAAGACATTGTGTATAGTGGACGAGCACTGGTGCTGACATTGAACGTGCTATTGCCCAACATGCACATTAGTGATTCTGGAGCAACATCTCTCTCCATAACCTACTTCCGATCAGCGATGGTACCGCATAGATACCGTTTTACAGGCCTGTTCAAGGGTGCTATGTTGTTGCACATGGTAGATACTTTTTATAACTTCGCATATGTCGTCTGGATGTCATCAACAATATCAGCAGCTGTCAGCACTAGTGATAGTCATTACCATAGAAGCAGCACCACACACCATCGTATCTGACAATAGCCCATTGTTTTGAAAATCTCTTCGGGTTTGCTGCCGGATCCTAAAATCAACTTGACTCGATATTTCGGCGATCCACCTGGTCGCCATCTTCAGGAAAATGCTGCTTCTGATGAAGAGTCCCGCTGAGAACTGACGCCAGGCTGCATTTCGACGTCCTATATAGACTACCGTTCAGTAGAGGGCGCATGCGCCGCCCATCACGGTTGCTGCCCTCCAAGACAGGGAGGTGGCGCCGCCCTTAGTGGAACACTGCTGGCAACGATATATCGCACTAAGGGCCGCACCGAAGGACGTTCAATTCTGATGCGAGACAATACAGGATTCCACGTCTTGCTAAGAGGAAACCCATTGTCTCTGTTGATTAAATTATCCGCCAACCTAATTTCAATCCCCTCTTTATAGACACTGTTCCAAAAACCGTAAATGTTGGCAACTACCACAGTTTCATCAAATTTCATACTGTGTCCCTCATTTAAGCAGTGTTCTGCTACTGCCGATTTTTCTGGCTGTTGTAGCCTCGTATGACAGCTATGTTCCACACACCTGTCATGCACTGTGCGAATCGAACGGCCAATGTAAGCTTTTCCACATTGACACGGAATTTTGTACACACCGGGTTTCGTAAGCTCCAAATCATCTTTCACAGAGCCGAGTAGTGCCCTAATCTTAGAAGGTGGACGGAACACACTCTTAATGTTAAAATTCCTTAAAATTCGTCCAATCTTAAACGATAATCCTCCAGCATGATTTTAGGATCCGGCAGCAAACTCGAAGAGACTTTCAAGACTAATTACGCCGGAAAAGCCCACGTAATCACAATAGCCCATTGTTCACCCGCCAAGTTGCCTCACTTTTGCCACGCAGACTGTTTAGTCAGAATCAGCTCTGGTCACGACAGCTAAATGACATTTCGCCTCGTCAGGACTCAGGCAGCCACTCGAGAGTCGCACGACTCCCGGATATGCCTCCCAGCTGGCCCATGCCCAGATGGCAGCCTCCTACAGTTTCACACTCTGCCAGCCAAAATTTCTCGCCTCCACACCAGAGATGTAAGAGTACAACGTCTACCCCCACTGTATGCCCACCATACTGAAACCAGAATGGGCTATAAATTATGACGAGCCTACGAACATCGTATCGCTGCCCCCAGCTGTGGAAGTCCCCACCGGAAGAACAAGTCATTGAGGCCTCGCTGCCACCACTAATTGTCACCAGACCATAGGCACTGCCTTTGCTATGGATCGGTTAAAGACAAGAGGGATGTAACACTTCGTCACTCTAGCGGTATGGAGGCAGACCAAGAGAGTGGTGCCGATTTTATCTGTGAGCCAAATACTTCTACTAACTGCAAGAAATAAATACCGACGTGTCAGCTGGATGTTCATACATTTCTCTGCAAAACTTAACAACAAGGCAGATGTATATATGTCGTGTGACTAGGGCCTCTCGTCGGGTAGACTGTTCGCCGGGTGCAAGTCTTTCGATTTGACGCCACTTCGGCGACTTGCGCGTCGATGGGGATGAAATGATGATGATTAGGACAACACAACACCCAGTCCCTGTGCAGAGAAAATCTCCGCCCCAGCCGGGAATCGAACCCGGGCCCTTAAGATTGACATTCTGTCGCGCTGACCACCTTTTAGAAAAAATCTCATTTTGTTCGATTTCGTTCGTTTCATCTGCTCGGGGCGGACGTCATGAGACACCCGTTTAAGTTCGTCGTTGATCGATTAACTCAGTTTTCTTTATTACAGAGGGCAGCTAACCCTCTGACCGAACACGCTGAGCTACCATGCCGGCTAATCCACTCAGCTACCGGTGGCGGACGACGAGAAAGATGAAGTAACAGAACATATTAACACGGTAGAATTGAATGAAAGTCCGAGAGCATGTTGCCAGACGTCTCCCAGTCGTGCACAAAAAGCTAGACGTCACATGGTGTGAGGTCAGCGCGACTGTGACAGCAATGGGGTTGGCCCCACAACACGAGGCGGTTGAAGGAACGGGGAAAGACAGTGTGTGTCTGTCAGGGAGCGTTTCCGGTGCATTGTAGTGACGTACAACAAGGCCCGTAGACAGTGCTTGGATGACTTCACCAGGGGAAGAATCACTGGGAAACTGGAAGAAGGAAGAAGTGTGACGAGTGAAGCACTGGAGTTTGGTACTACTTACAGCATTGTTTCACATGCACGGTCAGAGTTCCGAACCACGGGCACTGCTGCCCAAAGGAAAGGGGGTGGTTGACCACGGTCAACTACAGCAGCAGACGTGCGCACATTTTTCAAAAGGCAAGAAGGAACACAAGACAAATAGCTGGTGCAGTTGCGACCACATTTAAGAGGGCTGCAAGACACTCATGATCCACAATGACACGGTGACTGCGTGGATCTAGTGTCTTCGCCCAGCGACCAGTACCTTGTGTGGACACCCGCACTAAGGAGGCCCCGTTTGCGATGGTGCCAATAGCATAGGAACTGGACCAAAGAAGAGTGGGGTGTCGTGCTCTTCTTGGAGAACAGCAGATTCAGTCTGGACCGCGAGAAGTGGGAACAGGTATTACACCCAGGAACTTCGTCGAACATGATCCTGTTGGTGGTCCAGGCGTTATGGTGTGGGGAGGCATAATGTTGCATAGGCGAACTGACCTTTAACTATTTGAGCATAGTACACTAACAGGTCAACGTTGTTCTGACTCTGTACTCCTACCTCATGTGTGCCATTAAAGTGGAGTTACTAAATACAGTTCTCAGTAATTTCTTCACGAAAGAAGACGAAGTAAATATTCCAGAATTCGAAATCAGAACAGCTGTTAGCGTGAGTGACATAAAAGTAGATATCTTAGGTGTTGCGAAACAACTCAAATCACTTAATAAAGGCGGTCCAGATGGTATACCAAACAGGTTCCTCACAGAGTATGCAGACACAATAGCGCCTTTCTTAGCAATCATATACAACCGCTCACTTCAGGAGAGGTCTGTTCCTAAAGACTGGAAAGTAACACAGGTCACACCAATATTCAAGAAAGGGAATAGGAGTAACCCACCGAATTACAGACCGATATCACTGACCTCAATTTGCAGTAGGACTTTGGAGCATATACTGTACTCGAACATTATGAATCATCTTGAAGAAAATGACTTACTGATACATAACCAACACGGATTTAGAAAATATCGTTCTTGTGCAACACAGCTAGCTCTTTATTCCCATGAAATAATGAGTTCTGTCTACAAGGGATCTCAGATCGATTCCACATTCCTAGATTTCCAGAAGGCTTTTGATACCGTTCGTCACAAGCGACTATTAATCAAATTGCGTTCATATGGAGTATCGTCTCAGTTGTGTGGCTGGATTCGTGATTTCCTCTCAGACGGCTCACAGTTCGTAGTGACAGACTGTAAATCATCGAGTAGAACAGAAGTGATATTTGGCGTTCCGCAAGGTAGCGTCATAGGCCCTCTGCTGTTCCTGATTTATATAAATGATCTAGGTGATAATCTGACCATCCCCTCTTAGACTGTTTGCAGATGACGCTGTAATTTACCGTCTAGTAAAATCATCAGACGATCAAAAAGAAATCCGATAAATTTTGGGTAAACGATAAATCACAAAAATCTAAGGGCTGTCAATTCGACTAAAAACCTAGGAATTACAATTACAAGCAACTTAAATTGGAAAGAACACATAGATAATATTGTGGGGAAGGTGAAACAAAGACTGCGATTTGTTGGCAGAACACTTTAGAAGATGCGACAAACCCTCTAAATACTAAAATGTAAACTTTCACGGCCGGAAATATCATGTCCATTATAATTATCCGGGCTGTTATGCCGTGGTCGGTTGATGAATTCTGAGGTGATTCCCAACGTTTCGTCTCCGACTGCGGGAGTCATCTTCAAGGGGGTCCGCAGCTTGATGGAAGGTCCAACACATACACTGGCTCGCTACTGACTGCCGCTAAATTCCGTGTCCGCGCGCCCCCGCGCCGCGGCGTGACGTCACGTGTTTTGAAAACGTCAGTGCAATTGGCCGCTGTCCGTCACCGTCGATCGCCGTTGCCATCACCCAGTAGTGGACGGGTGGTACACATCTTCTTTAACACCGGCATCCATATACCGTTTAATTTGACGCCCTCCTCCTTTCGGTTGAAATTATTTGGGTGTTTAGCGATTTCGATTGCCTCCCTGTAGAGCCTTTCGTAGTATCCGCTCGTGGCCGCTAGTACTTGCGTCTCCTCGAAACGAATATTGTGGTTCCCTGGCTGGAAAGCATGCTTCGCAACAGCTGATCGTTCCGTTTCTCCTCTTCTACAATTTCCCTTGTGCTCTTCCAAACGTTTAGAAACAGTTCTTTTGGTGGTACCCACATAAACATCACCACAGCTGCATGGGATCCTATACACTCCAGAGTTTTCCAATGCTTTGCGAGCGTCCTTGGCAGGCCTAAGGTATTCCTGTATCTTCCTGGTGGGCTTGTAAATTACGGTAATATTCCGCTTCGTCAAGATCCTCCCTATTCTTTCCGTTACATTTTTAACAAACGGCAGGAAAACCTTAGATTTTGCAGTAGCCTGTACGTCAGTATGATTTCTGCGTGGCTGCCTCAACGCACGTTTTATTTCGGCGGACGAATATCCGTTCTTCGTTAGTGCATTGTGGAGATGTTCCATCTCAGCGTCGAGCAAGTCAGGTTCCCCAATATTTCTAGCTCTGTCCGCTAACGTCTTGATAACACCCCGCTTCTGTTGTGGGTGGTGGTTCGAATCCCGGTGCAAATAACGGTCCGTGTGCGTCGGTTTGCGGTACACTGAGTGGCCCAAACTACCATTTTCGTTTCTAAACACAAGCACATCGAGGAAATGTAGTTTGCCGTCTACCTCCTCCTCCATAGTAAACTGAATTCTTGAGTTTATACTGTTCAGATGTTCGTGGAACCGGCTTAGTTCCTCCCTACCATGTCTCCACAACACAAACGTGTCATCCACGTATCGGAACCATACATTTGGTTTCTTGCTGGCTGTACCTAAGGCCTGTTCTTCGAATTTCTCCATAAAGAAGTTTGCAATTACGGGACTTAGGGGGCTTCCCATAGCCACGCCATCCGTTTGCTCATAAAACTGTTACTCCACTTGAAGTATGTGGTCGTCAAACAACACTTAAACAGCTCTAAAATATCGGCAGGAAAAATTCGATCCAGCTGTTCCAAAACCTCATTAAGTGGAACCATGGTAAACAGCGATACCACATCGAAGCTGACCAATATGTCCTCCGGCTGGACCACTATGCCATTCAATCTGCTGATGAAATGTGTCGAATTCTTTATATACGAGTCCGAACGGCCCACATGTGGTTTTAACAGCGTAGTCAAAAACTTGGCTAACGAGTAGGTGGGCGAACCAATGGCACTTAGTATCGGTCTTAACGGAACATTTTCTTTATGAATTTTGGGCAATCCATAAAGCCTCGGTGGTAGCGCAACCGAACTGCAGAGACCTTTCTGTACACTCTCTTCAATGGAGGACAATATTCGTTTCGAGGAGACGCAAGTACTAGCGGCCACGAGCGGATACTACGAAAGGCTCTACAGGGAGGCAATCGAAATCGCTAAACACCCAAATAATTTCAACCGAAAGGAGGAGGGCGTCAAATTAAACGGTATATGGATGCCGGTGTTAAAGAAGATGTGTACCGCTCGTCCACCAGTGGGTGATGGCAACGGCGATCGACGGCGACGGACAGCGGCCAATTGCACTGACGTTTTCAAAACACGTGACGTCACGCCGCGGCGCGGGGGCGCGCGGACACGGAATTTAGCGGCAGTCAGTAGCGAGCCAGTGTGTGTGTTGGACCTTCCATCAAGCTACGGACCCCCTTGAAGATGTCTCCCGCAGTCGGAGACGAAACGTTGGGAATCACCTCAGAATTCATCAACCGACCACGGCATAACAGCCCGGATAATTATAATGGACATGATATTTCCGGCCGTGAAAGTTTGCATTTTAGTATCAGACGCCTGTACGGGGAGGAGATGTCAAGAGAAGTGCGACGCCTGGAAGTACTCCAGAAGAAGAGAGTGCAGCTTTTGTGTTCCCTCACATTCCTGTCTCGTTGCAGAGCCGTCGGCGTTATACGGAAGTTTCTGAAGATAAAGCGACTGTTGTATTCGGGAAAGGCACAACGCATTTTCAAACGGACTGAGGAGGCCTTACTACGAGAGTGCATTCAGCAGACCCGGCGGGAATTGGCAAGCACAAACTGTAAGTTAATGTCTCTCCATATTACGAGCAGTAATAAACTGTGCAGCGGTGACTGGGATAAAATTGATAGACTACTGCATGATACCATGGGGAAGCGTATGTTGACGACGTCTAGTAGACAGAAGAAGTAGTTTGATAATTTGCTACCTAATCAGACTGTTCGGCATTTAGACGTTTCCCGGACCGTTATCAATTTGTCCAAACGTTCGTTATCTGACGATGAGACATCTGTGCTTGCCAAGGGAGGAAATTTTGCTGTTAGTCCGCGTTTTGTGCCCACGGAAGAAATTATAGCCAATGTAGAAGCAGGAATTCGCAGTGTAGATTCTGTAACAGCTGAAGAAATCCGTATAGAAACAGTGAGAATATTAGCCAATGCAAAACCGCCGAAAAGTAATATAACTGTGGGTGAGAGAAGAGCTTTAAAACTCCTGAATGACGACGATAGTATTTTGGTTCTCCCAGCTGACAAAGGAAGCGCAACGGTGGTTATGGATGTGGCCGACTATCAGAGAAAAATTACGGATCTACTGGATCCGCAAGCATATAGGAAGCTGAATAAGGACCCCACTAACAACGTTCTCAGAACTGTGTCGCGGTTAATAAAAAAGTCCTCCATTGAAGAGAGTGTACAGAAAGGTCTCTGCAGTTCGGTTGCGCTACCACCGAGGCTTTATGGATTGCCCAAAATTCATAAAGAAAATGTTCCGTTAAGATCGATACTAAGTGCCATTGGTTCGCCCACCTACTCGTTAGCCAAGTTTTTGACTACGCTGTTAAAACCACATGTGGGCCGTTCGGACTCGTATATAAAGAATTCGACACATTTCATCAGCAGATTGAATGGCATAGTAGTCCAGCCGGAGGGCATATTGGTCAGCATCGATGTGGTATCGCTGTTTACCATGGTTCCACTTAATGATGTATTGGAACAGCTGAATCGAATTTTTCTTGCCGATATTTTAGAGCTGTTTAAGTGTTGTTTGACGACCACATACTTCAAGTGTAATGAACAGTTTTATGAGCAAACGGATGGCGTGGCTATGGGAAGCCCCCTAAGTCCCGTAATTGCAAACTTCTTTATGGAGAAATTCGAAGAACAGGCCTTAGGTACAGCCAGCAAGAAACCAAATGTATGGTTCCGATACGTGGATGACACGTTTGTGTTGTGGAGACATGGTAGGGAGGAACTAAGCCGGTTCCACGAACACCTGAACAGTATAAACTCAAGAATTCAGTTTATTATGGAGGAGGAGGTAGACGGCAAACTACATTTCCTCGATGTGCTTGTGTTTAGAAACGAAAATGGTAGTTTGGGCCACTCAGTGTACCGCACACCCACGCACACGGACCGTTATTTGCACCGGGATTCGAACCACCACCCACAACAGAAGCGGGGTGTTATCAAGACGTTAGCGGACAGAGCTAGAAATATTGGGGAACCTGACTTGCTCGACACTGAGATGGAACATCTCCACAATGCACTAACGAAGAACGGATATTCGTCCGCCGAAATAAAACGTGCGTTGAGGCAGCCACGCAGAAATCATACTGACGTACAGGCTACTGCAAAATCTAAGGTTTTCCTGCCGTTTGTTAAAAATGTAACGGAAAGAATAGGGAGGATCTTGACGAAGCGGAATATTACCGTAATTTACAAGCCCACCAGGAAGATACAGGAATACCTTAGGCCTGCCAAGGACGCTCGCAAAGCATTGGAAAAATCTGGAGTGTATAGGTTCCCATGCAGCTGTGGTGATGTTTATGTGGGTACCACCAAAAGAACTGTTTCTAAACGTTTGGAAGAGCACAAGAGAAATTGTAGAAGAGGAGAAACGGAACGATCAGCTGTTGCGGAGCATGCTTTCCAGCCAGGGAACCACAATATTCGTTTCGAGGAGACGCAAGTACCAGCGGCCACGAGCGGATACTACGAAAGGCTCTACAGGGAGGCAATCGAAATCGCTAAACACCCAAATAATTTCAACCGAAAGGAGGAGGGCGTCAAATTAAACGGTATATGGATGCCGGTGTTAAAGAAGATGTGTTCCACTCGTCCACTACTGGGTGATGGCAACGGCGATCGACGGCGACGGACAGCGGCCAATTGCACTGACGTTTTAAAACACGTGACGTCATGCCGCGGCGCGGGGGCGCGCGGACACGGAATTTAGCGGCAGTCAGTAGCGAGCCAGTGTGTGTGTTGGACCTTCCATCAAGCTACGGACCCCCTTGAAGATGTCTCCCGCAGTCGGAGACGAAACGTTAGGAATCACCTCAGAATTCATCAACCGACCACGGCATAACAGCCCGGATAATTATAATCAACATGAAACCCTCTAAAGAGACGGCCTACATTACATTTGTCCGTCCTCTGCTGGAATATTGCTGCGCGGTATGGGATCCTTACCAGGTAGGATTGACAGAGGACATCGAAAAAGTGCAAAGAAGGGCAGCTCGTTTCGCGTTGTCGCACAATAGGGGTGAGAGTGTCACTGATATGATACGCAAGTTGGGGTGACGGTCACAGTCACTGAAACAAAGGTGGTTTTCTTTGCGGCGAGATCTGTTTACGAAATTTTAATCACCAACTTTCTCTTCCGAATGCGTAATATTTTGTTGACACCCACCTACGTAGGGAGAAATGATCATCATAATAAATTAAGAGAAATCTGAGCTCGAACGGGAAGATTTAGGTGTTCCTTTTTCCCACGCGCCATTCGAGAGTGGAATGGTAGAGTAGTGGTATGAAAATGGTTCGATGAACCCTCTGCCAGGCATTTAAGTGTGAATTGCAGAGTATCCATGTAGATGTAGATGTAGATGTGTGTCTTTTCATGTGTGAATTCGGCCCTAACTCCAGTTTTGTGGGTAATTTTGCGAGACCGCATCGAAAAGCGCATGTGAAAGAGCTCTTGGAATGTGAGAATATTCGGTGAATGGACTGGCTTATCCGTTCCCCCGACTTAAATCCCTTCTAGCACGTGTGGTATGTGTCGCGGAGACGTAATGAAGCATGCCCTCGTGCGCCAGCTACCATCCAGCGTTGTCAACCGCGCTTGTGGAGGCATGGAACGCCCTGTCATAAGAATCCCTTACCATTCTTCTGGCCAGCTTGGCAGCACGTTACAGAGCATGCATTGCCTCTGATGGTGATCACATATCCTATTGAGATTGATATATACTTACATGGATATCTCCGAAAGAACAGACACCATATCCATATAAGTATATAGTTCTGGCAATACCGGCCATGACCCTCTTCTTCTGCGCCGATGCACACATATTCCCCGAACTCTTACGGGACTTGATAAGAATGTCTTCCACGAGTAATGAGTGTGTTGGGGTGGGACACTACAAATGTAGTGTGTGGACATACAAGGTGAGAATGTGGGTCTTGCGGGAGGCGTGCGCGAGATAGTCCCTGCAGTCGCAATATCGTCTGTGCCCTCGGTGGCTCAGATGGATGTGTGAGCCCGTGGTCTAGTGGAAACCGTCGTGCATTCTAAACTTATGCAGCCGGCACGGTAACTGAGCGTGTTCGGCCAGAGAGGCGGTTGGCCTCTGTAACAAAAAACTGAGTGGAAGGATGAACCACCGAACTTGAACAGGATGTCTTGCGACGTCCGCAACGACCGAACACAACGATAAAAAACAAAAACAAAAAAAAGATGGATAGAGCGTCGGCCATGTAAGCAGGAGATCCCGGGGTCGAGTCCCGGTCGGGGCACACATTTTCACCTGTCTCCTTTGATATATATCAACGCCCGTCAACAGCTGAAGGTATCAATATAATTCTAATTATTGAGACTGATGTCGCGCCCTTTTTAATGTCCAGGGAATCATCATAAATAACAGTGACTCCAGTAAAATTATTTGTTTTGGAGTGAAAGAGCCATTTCTCTTCGTCTCAATGCGTATTTGTTCCAGTAACTTCCGTTCTATAGTGCTGCAGTTCTTTCTACGTAAGATCCAAGTTTCATCGGGCTGGGATACCTCGCAGTGACATGTCATGTGGAAGTTACTTTCATCCTTACGTTTTGTACACCAGTGTATCTTACTAGTGAGGCCTCCGTACGCCGATTCTGAAACAGGAAGGCAAGGTTAACGCAGGATAGGAAGAGATTGAGAACAGCATCAAACCTGTCGTAAAATTATTGGCTGAAATAATATCATGGAGACTGAGGCCTGAATCGTTTTTAAGAGAGAACGAGACATGATCAAGACTTCTGAATCTGAAATGACAGGAAGTGGACTGTAATCCTCGCCTATCGAGAATAATTTTCCCACAATTTACTTGTGTGGCTTCTGATAATTGTCCGACTGATTTCTGAAGCAAGGTCACTCCAGCTTTCTCTCCACGCCCTTTACATGTAAAGTGTTCTGCATCTGCCGGCCGGAGTGGCCGAGCGGTTCTAGGCGCTTCAGTCTGGAACCGCGCGACAGCTACGGTCGCAGGTTCGAATCCTGCCTCGGGCATGGATGTGTATGGTGTCCTTAGGTTAGTTAGGATTAAGTAGTTCTAAGTTCTACGGGACTAATGACCTCAGATGTTAAGTCCCATAGTGCTCAGAGCCATTTGAATCATTATTCTGCATCTCTTCTGACATTAATGTGTACGAGGCATTTTTCCTTCTGCTCATTCTGAACGCATTTCGTTTCTTGCTTATTCTGAAGTCTTATGTAGTCTTTCACAGATTTTTTTCACATGTACCAAGCACCGCGATAATTGCTTCTACCACAGGGACTGCTGTCTCAGTCAATAAAGGCATTTGTTTTGCTGACTTCATTACTTTGTTGAGGGAACTTTTCATTCATTCTCACGCTGTGCTTTTACGAAATTGGTTTACAGTTTACAGTGTGAGTAGATCATTCAGTATGTGTGTGTGTGTGTGTGTGTGTGTGTGACAGAGAAAGAGACAAAGAGAGACAGACAGAGACAGAGAGAAATAGTTTCGTGTTGTGTTATGTCCGCACTATAACGCAACAAATATTCCGTGATAACCAAATTTATTTGACCTTCTGTCACTCAAAACAAAACTTAAGTTCGTCTACACAACACTTCGCTGGCTGGAGCGTCAAGGAGAAATCAGAGTCACTAGTAGAGAATACAAATCCAAACCACTGCCAACCAGTCGATACCGACGCGTGCAAGTTTCCAGCCAGGGAGGCCACAGTACGGTTAGCTCGTCGTGAATCCAGCAGCCGGCTAGTAACACAGTCATCGGCGAAGATTGCACTGGTTAAACTGCTCAGGGAGCTCGCTTAAATCCGCAGGTCCGGCCAATCAGAGTATTGGTAGATGGCGCCCTTATGCGGTTGCTCACCCTGGTGGCAAGGGCAGCGCCGCCAGGGTAATCTGTATCGACAGTGGTGTGTGCGCTGCCGCTAACCCCGCGACGACGCGTTCACTTGCGCCAGTAGTTGACATCGTGTGCGGCGCCAGCGGTACTTGCTGTGTGCCGCGCGTGTTGTAGCACGCCGCGCCGAGCGGACGGCTGCTGTGAGGCGGCCGATACGACATGTATGAACCGAAAACTAAACACCATCGAGAAATAAGAATTACGGCATCGTTGACTTTAGTAGTCAGTTAGGTGATACAGAATGCCAAAACTCAGCGTCTCAGCTACTACTAAAGAAACGATAAATACCTGTTTACAGATTAGTGCCTATCTAAAATGAAAATGCAACTGTCAGACCAACTGGTATTCAGCATAGCCTATGCGGGAGCCCTAAGACTAAACTGTTCAACGGAATTAAAGGATCACTTTTTCGTCGCCCTGAAAGTGCCTCCCATTGCGACACATAAGTTTAAAATGTGGCTCAAAGGTGCCTACACCCTTCCTGTGTAGTCGTGCAAAAACGTGGTGCCCAGAGACGTCAACTACCAGCTCGGCGAAGCTTCAAGTAGCAAAGTGTCGACACACGCGACTAAAAGGCCACAGGTGGGAAAATCACGTGAGCTGTAACGTGGGTTCATGATGTCACATTGGCACCAAATTTCACAACAAGTCTGCTCAATACCGCCGTGGACGTGTCACGCGCTTAGATGGTCGTCACAACCCCTCTTACCCACAATTCACCATTCCTCTTGATGTCTCTGCGATGGAGGCCAGAACCGCGACACCCAGAGTTGAAATGAGGCGGTTTTCTTATGGGTGGCTGAGGTAAACATTTCAGACGCAGCGCCGCTCAGTATCGATACGAAAAGGCCTCAGCGAATGGCATAAAGGGCGTCTGTCAATGAAAGAATCCTATTCCGTGGGGCGTTGATTCCCAAGCATTTCGCGGTTGAAAATGATATTCGCAATACGATGAGTAGCAGAAAGATGTTCTCGACAACCTTTGACACAACTGTTGCCCTCGGACGTTTCAAATCCTGCTCTCGGGATACTGTGGGGCTGCGTCCCCCCTTCCGAGTGAAGCGTGACGACAGTTTTTGCTCTTGTGTACAGAATGGAACCACCAGGGACCATTCAAAGGCATTCCACGAAATTTGAACATGATCCAAAGCAGCAACGGCTACTTAACGCTTTTTCTGTTGTCTTGTTTTCCGCCCTTCTTTGACATGATTACGCGGGATTGCAACATTACTATGTGCTTGAATACAACGGCAAAGGGCCTTCTAAGACCCACAGTTCGACAACACCCACAGTGCCACCCATGCACCTTTTCTGAGCGCGCTAGAAACGTATCTTCAGAAATTTCGTCACCAAATCAGCCTGGCGACTACTCTAGTGCCTGAGGGTTAGGCAACCCTTTTGACGTCCCTTGTGGGGGTTTGCCTACCCTCACAAGCAAGGGTGAAATGTGGGAGAGAGAGAGTCTGTAACGACTTTCTCATCATGTGATACGTCCATCTTGCTGTTTGCACCGTCGCCGACCACAAGAGTGACGTCACAGAACGCCACGCTTTTGCACCATTAAAGAGGAAGGTTACAGACACCTTTGAGTCACATTTCAAACTTATGCCTCGCAATGGGAGACGATTACGGAGTTTCGATAAAGTTATCTAATTTTCAGAATGAGATTTTCACTCTGCAGCGGAGTGTGCGCTGATATGAAACTTCCTGGCAGATTAAAACTGTGTGCCCGACCGAGACTCGAACTCGGGACCTTTGCCTTTCGCGGGCAAGTGCTCTACCATCGGGCACACAGTTTTAATCTGCCAGGAAGTTTCATATCAGCGCACACTCCGCTGCAGAGTGAAAATCTCATTCTGGAAACATCCCCCAGGCTGTGGCTAAGCCATGTCTCCGCAGTATCCTTTCTTTCAGGAGTGCTAGTTCTGCAAGTTTCGCAGGAGAGCTTCTGTAAAGTTTGGAACGTAGGAGACGAGATACTGGCAGAAGTAAAGCTGTGAGTACCGGGCGTGAGTCGTGCTTCGGTCGGGCACACAGTTTTAATCTGCCAGGAAGTTTCATATCAGCGCACACTCCGCTGCAGAGTGAAAATCTCATTCTGGAAACATCCCCCAGGCTGTGGCTAAGCCATGTCTCCGCAGTATCCTTTCTTTCAGGAGTGCTAGTTCTGCAAGTTTCGCAGGAGAGCTTCTGTAAAGTTTGGAACGTAGGAGACGAGATACTGGCAGAAGTAAAGCTGTGAGTACCGGGCGTGAGTCGTGCTTCGGCAGCTCAGATGGTAGAGCACTTGCCCGCGAAAGGCAAAGGTCCCGAGTTCGAGTCTCGGTCGGGCACACAGTTTTAATCTGCCAGGAAGTTTCTTATCTAATTTTGTTATGTAGTGTACTTGTGTGGTCCCAAACAACGATCGCTTAAGGTTATTGTCAACGTCCTGAAACATACCACTGCTGCTTCCACCAGTGCCACATTTTATTTAATATTCCGTCACTAATACCTTCGTCGTCGGTGAAATGTTTAACTGTAATACAAGGTTGATTTTTTTACAAACAATACCAGACGTTTTACACTTCATCAAATAAATGTTCAGCTAAACAACTCAGAGTTGTAGCCTATTTTTTTCGAAATTAGAAACTTACTGTCAAATAGTAAGACAGATTTATAATTTAATAAATAATTGCAAAGATCTTCGTAGCTGAATAGTCAGCTTGTTTGAGACACGAAGAAGTTAGGATCTATCTCCCATACAGTGAGGGCGACTAAGGAGTTCCCTGGGGGAGGATCAGTATGCTCCGGTTTCGAAAGCCTACAATAACAGCTGGAAAACAGTATGTCCCTGACATACGGCCGCACAATAATGCCATGATAAGCTAATGAAGGAAACGTCTTTTTTCATGTTTAGCATGTTACAGGTAGAGAGCAGCGATGAGCGCAATCATTGAACAACAGCTTTTATTACGGTCAAGTACTTGCATACCTAGGGCGTTCAATAAGTAATGCAATACATTTCTTTTCCGAACGTAGGTTGGTTTTATTCAGGATTCCAATACACCTTGTTATTCTCCGCTGTTTTGGATACAAAACACTATTTTTCAACATAATCTCGGTTCAATGTGACAGCCTTACGCCACCTTACTGGGAAGACTCGTATGTCCGCAAGGCACCACTTTACTAGTCCACGCAAAGCCAACGTCTTTCTGCATCATTACCGACAGAGACGTCCAGCTGAGCAACGATGTGTTTGTTTGTGATACGATGATCGCTTCGAATGAGAGTGTCCGCACGTTCCAACATTGTGGATGCCACAGGGGTGTCCAGCCGGTCAGCACGCGGGAGATCGGACAGGCCTGCACGTCCTTGTTGCGATGATGACAGACGTTTCGCCCAACGACTCACCGTGCTTTTGTTCACTGCCATGTCCCCGTAGAGATTCTGCAAGCGCTTATGAATATCGGAGATGCTCTGGTTTTCCGCCAAACGAACCCTAATGACAGTTCTCTACTTGTAACGACCCCATTTTGAAGGCTATGTATAGCGTCGCCACCTATCGGAACTTCTTGAAACTATACGGACCGAAAATGGAACATTCCACGATGTCCCACAACAAATTCCGCGGTTGCTCAACCGAAATTGGCCGAGGAAAAAATGTGTTGTATTACTTATTGAAGGCCTCTCGTAATATTTTAATGCCAGAAACGGTTTCGACATATCAAGAATATCGCCCTTCTCAGTTATGTATACTATTCCACTCTGTTGTGTTTAATCACTTCGTTGCAACAAAGCATTTGCAGGTCTGTGACGCACGGACCGGAAAATACGGTAGCACAACAAATCCTGTTATTGGAAATAAGTCTCTATAAGTACTGAGTGCGTTAACATACATTGTTTCACATCAGATGAATTTTCAATTGCGAATAATGACTATCGTCAGCTGCACAATGGAATGACGACAATGAAAATTTGTGCTTCGGACCCGGATTTCCCTCTTATCGCGAGCGGTCGCCTTACCATTTGGCTGCCTGTGCACGACTAACGGCTAGACCCAAACTTCCATGTGTCGTCAACCATACGTCTACGATGTCGATATGCGAGTACAGATCGTAGACATATGGTAGACGACATATGGAAGTTTGGGTGTGACTGTGAGTTGTGTTCAGATAGCCAAATGGTAAGGCGACCGCTCGCGATAAGAGGGAAATCCGGGTCCGAAGCACAAATTTTCATTGTCGTCATTCCATTGTGCAACTGACGGTAGTCATTATTCGCAATTCCGAATTCATCTGATGTGTTTAGTAACGGCTGCGGTCGCCGCAGTGCATCGTCATCAGAATAACACCGTCACTGCAATATTGTATATTGTTTCAAGCAAATGTTTTCCCGTTGTTCGCAAATAGTTCGTACATGACTTATATGAAGCTGCTGCAAACAAATGCCTGTTACACGGCAGTCTTTTCTTGATGACTTGTGCTTACGTAATCTGTCTTCTTCTCCTTTTAGTGTACAACCCTGAGGTTGGTTTGCAGCAGAGCGCCATTCCTCTCTTCTGTCTGCCTTCCTCTTCATTTCCACATATGTGTTACATCCAACATCATTCATGATCTGTTGCATGAATTGTATCCTTGGTCACCCCCACCGATTCCCTCCCTCAATAGCTCCTTCTACTATTGTTCCAATGATGCTGTTGTGTCTTAGCATGTAGCCTACAAGTTTGTCCCTACTTGTTTGGATGTGCCTCCACAGAGATCTGGTTTCCTGTACTCTTCTAAGCGCCTCTTCATTTGTTTCTTTGTCTCTCCTGCTGATCTTCATCATCCTTCTATAGCACCACATCTACAGGGTGTCTAGCCGTCCTCTCTCCTCTCTTCCCATTGTCCAAGTTTCACATCGGTATAGGGCCACACTCCAAACGAAAGCTTTCATGATACGTTTCTAATTTTGAGAACGATGTTCTTGCTGGTGGGTAAGTTGCTCATCAGATTAAATTCAATTTTGGCCTGTTGATTCTGCTCACAATTTCTTTCCGGCTTCTACACTCCTGGAAATGGAAAAAAGAACACATTGACACCGGTGTGTCAGACCCACCATACTTGCTCCGGACACTGCGAGAGGGCTGTACAAGCAATGATCACACGCACGGCACAGCGGACACACCAGGAACCGCGGTGTTGGCCGTCGAATGGCGCTAGCTGCGCAGCATTTGTGCACCGCCGCCGTCAGTGTCAGCCAATTTGCCGTGGCATACGGAGCTCCATCGCAGTCTTTAACACTGGTAGCATGCCGCGACAGTGTGGACGTGAACCGTATGTGCAGTTGACGGACTTTGAGCGAGGGCGTATAGTGGGCATGCGGGAGGCCGGGTGGACGTACCGCCGAATTGCTCAACACGTGGGGCGTGAGGTCTCCACAGTACATCGATGTTGTCGCCAGTGGTCGGCGGAAGGTGCACGTGCCCGTCGACCTGGGACCGGACCGCAGCGACGCACGGATGCACGCCAAGACCGTAGGATCCTACGCAGTGCCGTAGGGGACCGCACCGCCACTTCCCAGCAAATTAGGGACACTGTTGCTCCTGGGGTATCGGCGAGGACCATTCGCAACCGTCTCCATGAAGCTGGGCTACGGTCCCGCACACCGTTAGGCCGTCTTCCGCTCACGCCCCAACATCGTGCAGCCCGCCTCCAGTGGTGTCGCGACAGGCGTGAATGGAGGGACGAATGGAGACGTGTCGTCTTCAGCGATGGGAGTCGCTTCTGCCTTGGTGCCAGTGATGGTCGTATGCGTGTTTGGCGCCGTGCAGGTGAGCGCCACAATCAGGACTGCATACGACCGAGGCACACAGGGCCAACACCCGGCATCATGGTGTGGGGAGCGATCTCCTACACTGGCCGTACACCACTGGTGATCGTCGAGGGGACACTGAATAGTGCACGGTACATCCAAACCGTCATCGAACCCATCGTTCTACCATTCCTAGACCGGCAAGGGAACTTGCTGTTCCAACAGGACAATGCACGTCCGCATGTATCCCGTGCCACCCAACGTGCTCTAGAAGGTGTAAGTCAACTACCCTGGCCAGCAAGATCTCCGGATCTGTCCCCCATTGAGCATGTTTGGGACTGGATGAAGCGTCGTCTCACGCGGTCTGCGCGTCCAGCACGAACGCTGGTCCAACTGAGGCGCCAGGTGGAAATGGCATGGCAAGCCGTTCCACAGGACTACGTCCAGCATCTCTACGATCGTCTCCATGGGAGAATAGCAGCCTGCATTGCTGCGAAAGGTGGATATACACTGTACTAGTGCCGACATTGTGCATGCTCTGTTGCCTGTGTCTATGTGCCTGTGGTTCTGTCAGTGTGATCATGTGATGTATCTGACCCTAGGAATGTGTCAATAAAGTTTCCCCTTCCTGGGACAATGAATTCACGGTGTTCTTATTTCAATTTCCAGGAGTGTGCCATCCCTTGTGACTTTGCTTCCCAGGTAGGTAAATTCCTCTGTCACTTCCAGCCCCTCTCTTCCAATCCTCATTCTCAGAGGTTCAAAAATGCTGCTGAGGTCATCAGTCCCTAGACTTACACACTATTTAAACAAATTTAAACTAAGTTATGCTAACTTAGGCTAAGAACAACACACACACACCCATGCCCGAGGGAGGACTCGAACCTCCGAGGGTAGGAGCAGCGCAATCCGTGACATGGTGCCCCTAACCGCGCGGTCGCTACGCGTGGCTCAGAGTTTCATATTCTGCTTCTGCACTGCATACCATCATTTTAGTCTTTTTCTTGTTTGTTCTCAATCTATACTGATATCATAGAATCCTTTCCAATGTTATGAGGACTTTCTCTGGATCGTCTTCTGTCTCCACGACTATAGCAATATGATCTGCATAACGTAGCATCTCTATCTTCTGCCCATTAATTTTGATCCTCACCTCAGTAGTTTCTCGAACTTGGTCTATAGCTTCCTGGATGTAAGTATTGAATATAAGAGGAGGAAGAGCAGATCGTTGTCTTACCACTTTTCTAATATTTGCTTCTTGTTCATGGTGACAGTTCCTAATCACTTTCACCTCATTCTTATAGAAACTGAGCATCACACACATGTCTTTGTACTTCATTCCACTTTTACTCAGCACTCTGAACGTCTCTTGCAAGATATCGCTGTCAAATGCCTTTTCCACGTCTACGAAAGCAATAAAAGTTGGTTTATTTTTCTGTAATTGCTTTTCGATAAGGAGTTTCAGAGCCAGAATCGCTTCTCTTGCTCTCAATCCCCTTCTGAAACCAAACTGAGGCAGCATATCCTCCACCTTCTCTTCAGTTCTCTTCAGAATTATTTTTATTACAATTTTTGATGCATGTGATATTAGGCTTAAAGTTCAGTACTGTTCACATTTTGTAGCGGCTGCCTTCTTTCGTATGGGAACAACGATGCATTTCTGGAAGTCTATCGGTATCTCTCCTGTGTTATACGAGGGTAATCCCAAAAATAAGGTATCCTATTTTTTTATAAGTACAGAACTGTGTGGCAGTTGGTCACATTGTTACAAAGAGTGCTTCACGCGGTGAGGCGCTCAGTCTTGCCAGCCCTTGAGAATGGAGATCCCATTGGATGTTATCGCCAAGAGCGAAATGCGCGCAGTTATTCGGTTTTTGAACGCAAAGGGCACTGTGCCGATTGAAATCCATCGCCAGTTGACGGAAGTGTACGGTGAGTCGTGCATGGATGTCAAAAATGTTCGTAAGTGGCGTAGAGAGTTTGCAGCTGGTCGGACCGAAATTCACGAGGAACAAAGAAGCGAGAAACCGTCAATTTCTGAGGAGACAGTGCTGAAGGTTGAGCAAAGCATGCGTGAAGATCGGCAGATCACCCTGGATGATCTCTGCACGTTGGTTCCTGAGGTTTCCCGAAGCACCGCTCACAGATTTTAAACGGAAACATTGAACCACCGGAAGGTGTGCGCAAGACGGGTGCCACGCATGCTGAGGACCACATGCGGCAACGAGTTGATGTTTCCCCCCGCGCATTTCGTCATCGCCTTGCAACCGAACAGGACAACTTTTTGAACTCAGTTCTCACGGGTGTTTAAACCTGGGCATACCACTTTACACCTCAGACCAAGCAATAATCACGCCAATGGCGGCATCCTTCTTCGACAAAGCCGCTGAAATTCAAACAAACACAGTCTGCCGGTAAAGTCATGACAACTGTTCTTTGGGATCGGAAAGGTGTATTGTTTGTCGACTTTATGCCCACTGGGACCACAATCAACGATGACAGGTACTGTGAGACTCCGAAAAATCTCAAACGGGCAATTCAGAACCGGAGAAGAGGAATGTTGAGCAAGGGCGTACACATTCTCCATGACAACGCTCGCCCACACAACGCTCGGCAAACCGTTGCTCTCCAGCAACAGTTTCAGTGGAACATAATCACCCACCCACCCTGTAGTCCTGACTTGGCGCCCAGTGACTATGACCTGTTCCCTAGATTAAAAGAACATTTGGCCGGAAAGCGATTAGGCTGCAACGACGAGGTGAAAGAAGAGGTTCATAACTTTCTGAGCAGCATGGCAGCGAGCTGGTATGACATGGGCATAAAAAACTGCCACAGCGTCTACAGAAATGCATCGACAGAAATGGTGATTATGTCGAAAAATAGCTAAATGTTCAAGCTGTAAACTGATGTAAACCATTGTAGAAATAAACAGGTCTATGAACTTATAAGAAAATAGGAGACTTTACTTTTGGGATTACCCTCGTAGATCGACCTAGTAAGTTTAAGCAGCATCATTTTCATGCTGTCACCAGCATTCTTTATTAGGTCTGCAGGGTTGTCATCAATACCCGTTGCTTTGTTGTCCCGTTGATCTTCAAACATCAGTTGTGCACGAAAGCAGTTTTTTGCGGATAAATGACTTTGCTGACTTGTGGAACAGACACCTCCGCAAATTATTTTCACTAGTTTTTACCCGTTAGAGCTGGGGGCCGTTCCCTTGTTAGCTCCCCCAGCCAGAGCTTCCAACGTCACAGGCAATCTGTCCGCCATTCGCGCTGCATCACAACAAACGGCCAATTCAACTGCAGTGTTAGAGCGTTGCTGCGTAAACGCACACCATCGCTGATGACCTTGCTGTTTAGCTCCCTCAACCACAAATTAATCAATCAATTAAACACGTACCAATTCTCAGGCACTGCGGCAGCCAGTTAAGGCCGACTCAAACACAACCGTGACTTTACAGGGCCGTCACCGCCTGTATTGGTGTTGGTGTAGAGGCATACGGCAAAAGTAGTGATGGGTGAGTGTTTGTCACCTCAAAGGATGTTCCAGCGAACTGGACCCTACCAAACGCAGACACTTAAGTTACATTCGTGATTGTATCTGACGAGGCATTTCTTTTCGAAACATACGTGATGAAATATTATGAAGGGAACAATTTAGATGATCAGAAGCGTCGCTTTAAGGTCGGGACACACATGTCCGGACCGTGTCCGTGCCGAGACACGTCCGAGTATCGGCCGTCACCCCGACGACGAAATGCATCATTAAAACAAGTGTAGCGGGCCCCACTTGACCGGGCCGTGCACGGGGAACGTCAACGGGCCGGGGCCGGGCCGGGCGGGATTCGCCGTGTTTAATTTTTCACGTGACGGACACGGCCTGACGGTAGAATTGCCTTGTGAGCTGTGCAATTGCGCAAGACTGTTCTGTGTACAAAACATGGATGTGGGACGACTAATAGAAGGAGTTCGTAAGTTTCCTGATCTTTACGATCAGGGAAGTGAAAACTTCTGGAATATCGAGTACAAAGACAGAGTTTGGAAGACAACTGCAACAGATCTACAAGCCAAAGGTAAGATAAAAACTATACAAGTTTTAATACCCGAAAGATATTTACTTACTTTTTATTTTACAAACAGATGTTTGGTTTATGTCATCGTAATATCACCAAGGCGACATGTACTTGCCATTCCACAGTCCCTTGTGGAGAATTCAGGAATTTTTTGAGTTCTTCTCGTACAGCAAATGCAGCATCTGTTGATCTCCCACGAATTCGAGGTGGGTTTCGAAGGTTTGATGTTCTTCCGGATCGCTCAGCAGTTTACTTTTGATCCACGCTCTGTTCGGGCACCCTATAACCTTCCATTTTTCGAATAAAGTTGTACAGTACACACGCAGCCGTCAAATCATTGTAAGGTTATTAGGACCTCCCTGAAGAATTCTTCTAAATATTCGAAATTTCTGTTGCAATATACCGAATGCATTTTCGGATATTCTTCTTGCCCGACTCAAACCATAATTAAATATAGCCTTGTCATTTGTTAAGTTCCTGCCAGGATATGGTCGCATCAAGTATGTTTTGAGAGGAAAAGCTTCATCGCCTTCAATTACCATTGGAAGTTCAACATAAATTACTCTTTGGGAGGCTAAACGTATTATTTTCCAATGACTTTCCAAGGTTTGAATTTACTAGAATGCCTCTATCAGAGTTTTTTCCGTACGCTCCCACATCTATTGCAATAAAATTATAACGCGGGTCAACCAGAGCAAGAAACACAATGGAATACGTTTTTTTGTAATTCCGATAGAGACTTCCTGAGTTGTTTGGAGCCCGTATTGTTACGTGCTTTTTCCATCTAAAGATCCAATGCAGTTTGGAAACGGCCATTTCGTCCAAAACTCCTCAGCTATAGCATTCCATTTTTCTTCATTCGGCACAGGCATCACCTCTTCTAACAATAAATCGATAACTGCTCTAGAGGTGTCATGGACGATAGCTCCAACTGTGGATTTTCCCAACCTGTAGCTGAAGGAAATAGTTTTAAAGGAATCTCCTGTAGCAAGGAACCTGAAAAAAAATTGAACTTATAAGATGAGAAATATTGTATAATCTATAAAATATTTGCAGCATTTTAAATCTTGTAATATTAAATACGCGATTTAAAATATTTTTGCTATAGGTGGAATAGAGGAATGCAAAAAAATGGGCATCTGTTCGTGACCAACTAAGGAAGACCCTGCAGAAAAGGAAAACTGTTTCAGGAGAAGCTGCTGTTCATCAACATAAGTATGAAGATCTCTTAAATTTCGTGCTACCTTACATGGTAGAACGAGAAACAGTTTCCAATGTTCCTTACACGCAAGACAATAATGAGCATAAACAAGAATCAAATACAGATTCCCAAGAGGAGCAGTCTATTGTTGAAAACGAAAGAGAGTCTACACAAGAAGACATTGCAGATGAAGAATGGATCATTAAAACCCAGGGTAGTGAAACAGAGAATTTGATAGAGCGCACTCGGCATTCCCAGACGCCCTCAGCTCATTCGTCCGTCACTTCAAAGAAGAACACGTTTATGAAACCACCACTGAAACGAAAATTTCAGCGTGAGGTTAAACCACAATAATCTGCATCAAGCCAGCTCATGGCTTACATTTTGGCAGAATAAAAAGCTGAAAAACAGAGAGAAATACAAAACCCAGTTGATGCTTTTTTGGCTGGTATAGCACCAGCCCTAAAATCGTTGCATCCATTACTTTTTCATCAAGCTAAAAGTAGGATTTTTTCAATTGTACAAGACTTTGAACTGAAGCAACTCATGAATGACGTATCAGTCCATCAATTCACTCCATCATCCTCCAATTCCTCAGCAAAATCTGTTTCAACACCATATCCTTCACCTGTGGAAAACGAGTCAACAGAACCTACACAGCAGCTTTTGGATCTGCAAAGGGATTCCCACAATTCGTATACAAATAACCAAATCCATCATCCTCCAAGTTCCCCTGCGTCCTCATCAGCTTCAGAAACTAATTCACTGAATAGTCTTCATCTGTTTTTCTTAGGGCAGTAGAAATTTAACTGTATTATTTACTAACTTATGTATTTATCTTTCAATTACTAAAGTAATAAAATAAAAATGCTGTCCTTAAAACTTCTTATTTATTTGTGTTCTGTGTACTTTTCTTTAACCTACGTTAAAAAAACAGCCAGTCGTTCTTTGGGTGAAACTGATACTCTCCAGAAAGTGTCGTATTTTCTCAGTCTTGGTTCTAGTTTCTTTAAAAGTTCACAGAAGGTGTACTGCGTCATCCTAAAATATTCATAAAACTTAGTATCATCATCTATGAGATGATAAAATAATGTTCGAAACTCTCCCTGTACTGGTCTTGTTTTCCAGGCACTATGGATCCACAATTTTGTTCTTCCTGTTTGCTTTCGTTCTTTTTCCTCTTCGTCTAAAGCAAGTGCTATAAGTCCTAATTCACTATTACGAAAATTAGTGAACATGTTTTACAGATTTCACAAACAGAAACACAGATCACCGCGTCCGAGTCACTACAAGGAACAACAAAGACACGGACGTGCCCCGGTCATGCGTGGCCCCTGCAGGAACGGACCGGAGCACCGCCGTCACTCGTCCGACGCTCGGCCCTGACAAGGCCCGGACGTGTGTGTCCCGACCTTTACTCATACTTTGAGTTGTGCTAGGAGGACATCTGAAAATATGTTTGGTATTATGACTGAAAAATTTATACTTTACGAGAGGGCGATACAGGCTTTTTCCAGAACACATGAATTACATAATTTTAGCCAGTTGCTTACTGCATATGTGCAATTGTATCACGCAATAACTCTATTTTAATAACAGGTGTCACACCCCAGAGCAATTATATATTGAAGGAGGAAACGCAATGACGGACGCATTTCTCTTGAGAATACATTCGCTGAAACTTCAATCCTGATGCTGTGTCCCTCGACTTAAGTTAGTGTAAGTTTGAAATACGCCGTATGCGGCAGAGGTGAAATCTTGGTCCTTAAGGCGTTGCTACTAATGTTGCAATAGTGCACAAATATGCATGAACGTCGTGCCATTTGTTTCCATTTACACTGCAGTCTTACTCAACAAAGAATTCTCCACGTAGGTGTCCATGTATTGTCGACTGGACAGCTGATACATCACGAGATAGCTGCGATTCGACTCAGTAAACTTTTTGTCATTATTGTTTCTGATGATAAATGATACACTAGCCTATAACATAAACAATCTGAAAACTGTACCACTTTACAAGTCGCACGGCCGTGAAAGAAATCACACTGTGGTGATGACGACAAGGACAGGAAATGCGCCGACACTGCACTGTATCGCAGAGTCCTATGGAGGTGATCGTACGCTCTTGGGAGACCAAGAGAACCTTTCCCTCTTCCGTAAAATTATCTTTTGGCAATTTTTCCTCAACAGATTTAGCAAGATAAGTATAATGAAAGTGAACTATTACTGAAAAGTATTAATTAAATGGACTGTATACACGAAAAATATAGCACACAACATATAAAATATATAGTAAATAAACAACAAATTGTGTAAACTACCTACAAAAATGAAACTAAAACAAAATCTGTGTCCTATTGATTACGAAAACAACTTTTCATTAGTTGTAGTAAAATGTAAAATAAGCAACGGAGTTTATTTGCTCCTCATAAAATTACTAATTAGATATTCCATAAAAATGTTTATAATTGAGGGTTGAGAGAATATCTCTTTTAGGTTTGTTTGCACGATGATCCGACTTAGCCGAACAGAGTAAAGGAGACATTTTCCCATCTCTCAAGTACAACCATTTCTGTTCTACAGCTGTGTATCTAAGCGCACTGTTGACAGATAAGCCGCGTGGGATTAGCCGAGCGGTCTAAGGCGCTGCAGTCATGGACTCTCCGGCTGGTCGCAGCGGAGGTTCGAGGCCTCCCTCGGGCATGGATTGTGTGTTTGTCCTTAGGATAATTTAGGTTAAGTAGTGTGTACGCTTAGGGACTGATGACCTTAGCAGTTAAGTTCCATAAGATTTCACACACATCTGAATTTTTTTTTTTGTTGACAGATAAGCTTCGTAATGGTATGTTTGTGAAAGTGAAGAAGCATTACAGGATGTGTGGAATGGAATAAACAGTCTGATGAGTACAGAATATGGATTGAGAGTAAAGCGGAAAAAGACGAAACTAATGAAAAGAAGCAGAAAAGAGAATACTGCTCATTTGGCATATCTGAAGGAACAAATATTGCTGACCATCCATAGCTGTGTTAAATATTGCGAAACATATTCGAAGATTGCAAATAAATTTGGCGTCAAATTCAAATGGTTCAAATCGCTCTAAGCACTATGGGACTTGACATCTGAGGTCATCAGTCCCCTAGACTTAGAACTACTTAAACCTAACTAATGTAAGGACAACACACACATCCATGCCCGAGGCAGGATTCGAACATGCGACCGTAGCAGCAGCGTGGTTCCGGACTGAAGCGCCTAGAACCGCTCGGTCACAGCGGCCGGCTTAGAGGCTCCATGTCACGAATTGCTCGGCTCCTCCCCTCGGGGGTTCGAGTCCTCCCTCGGGCATGGGTGTGTGTGTTGTTCTTAGCCTAAGTTAGCATAACTTAGTTTAAGTTACTTTTAAGTAGTGTGTAAGTCTAGGGACTGATGACCTCAGCAGCATTTTTGAACCTCTGAAAATGAGGATTGGAAGAGAGGGGCTTGAAGTGACAGGGGAATTCACCTGCCTGAGAAGCAAAATCACAAGGGATGGTAGAAGCAGGGAAGAGAAACCACTATCAATGCAGAAGCACACTGCCAAACCCTGAGAAAGCTACACAGGGCGATTCAAAACAAAAGACTCGGCATGCTGACAAAGGGAATTGTCCTTCTCCATGACAATGCAAGACCTCACACTGCAGATCAGACCCATGATTTATTGGGCAGTTTTGGCTGGGAAGTTTTAGACCACCCACCCTACAGTCTTGATCTTGCACCGAGCGATTACCATCGGTTCCTCCACGTCAAAAATACCTCAGTGACAACAATGATGACGATGACGTGAAAACGGCAGTGATCTCTTGGTTATCGGAGCAGGCTGCAAGTTTTTATGAAGAGGGTATTTTAAAATTGATTGAGAGGTATGATACGTGTTTCAACAAACTTGGCAACTATGTCGAAAAATAAAGTGAAGAATGTACTTTCTGAAAATAAATTTACTTTTCTGGTATAACGTTTCATTGTGTACTTATGTTCAAACGGACCTTACTTAAAAAAATCACGGCTCGTAGATTGTAGAGACGCTTGCGTGAGTAATTTAAACATCGCTGTAGTCATTTTCGCCCTGATCCCTGACTATTATAAAATACAGTGCGTTCGGAAACTCCTGTTACACACTTTAGGACTTGCAGAGGGGAGCGAATACACAATATTCTGAATAGGAACCCATGTCCGGAAACGTACGGTTTTCGCCCTACTACGGTTTCAATTCAGATGTTTTAGTCATCCTCTTCTGTTCGAGGAACTGACTTAGGCGTGACGCAGTACAACTATTAGGTGCCAGTTCGAAAGGAAACAAAACGAAACGTCCATTTATCACTTAACCGCATTTGATTGTATTAACGCTTAAACATCAGGCGTTCACATTATTCCAAAACAAAAAGGAACCCAGCATACTGTACGTACAGAACAATACTGATGCATTACAACAGCGGCTCGATGTGGCCACCACCAGCGCTGTTGCAGACACTATACCTACGAAGCCTGGGCTGGTACACGCTCTCCATCCCACCTCGTGTCTCTTCAATTTCTAGTGCGGCAGACGCGAACGCGTTACACAGCTGAATTAAACCGTCTTAGAATGAAAACGGTACGGTTCCGGACGTGGGATCCTCTTCAAAATGTTATGTACTCAATGCCCTCTACAGGTCCTAGAAGTTTGTAACGGAAATTTCCGAACGTGCTGTGTAAAAGATATAGCCGCAATTTTATTAGTCGCACTTCTGGATAGCGTTCACTTTTGTGTTAGAGCTGATTTCTGCGATAGGTTTTGCTTAGGTCCTATTACAGCATTAGATTTTATGAATCGATCAGATAATATGTGATAATAGCTATTAACTTTACGTGTGACTTACTTACTTACTGAACTAGTTAAGAAAGGAAAAGGGTTACAGCCTAAAAAAGATGACTAACTTAAATTAGACGTACAAGTTTCGTGATCTTATCTGGTAGCCTAGAATAATCGCTAATCAGACTAGTTTTATTTTGCTGATATATGAACCTTGAAAAAAGAGACAGCATTGGTCGTATATTTTTTACTATTGCAAAATCGATTTTCTGTCACTGAGTGACCATCTTCAGTGCTATATTGTATAACTTAAATTGGGATGCACTGTTGTCACTAAGCTTACGGCAATCACAGACTGTTATCTGGTCGTAGTGCACAAGACAACATGGAGTCGCCAATCAACGATATATGAACCTGCTACACGTGTCAAATATAAACGTTCAGATTAATCAAATTAAAGCCTACAATAGTCAGAAATCTTTTCCAATGCCAAGTGCCGCCAGATAAGACGGGTGTTATTGTCGAATTGCAAACTAGCATCCGCGAAGCAAAGCTCAGTTTTCGCTACTCTAGTGCTGGTCGATTTTTTTTTTTTTTTAATACAGCCTTCCACATTCTTGCTTTTTTTACGTAGATTTTTCTATGATTGCCGGCCAGTGTGGCCGAGGGGTTCTAGGCGCTTCAGTTTGGAACCGCGCGACAGCTACGGTCGCAGGTTCGAATCCTGCCTCGGGCATGGGTGTGTGTGATGTCCTTAGGTTAGTTAGGTTTAAGTAGTTCTAAGCTCTAGGGGACTGATGACCTCAGATGTTAAGTCCCATAGTGCTCAGAGCCATTTTTCTATGAGTGTGCCCTTGGTGGGGTCGTATCTTACCAAACTCCCCCCTCCCCCTGCCCCCCAGCCGGTATAGTCCTGCTGCAAGGTGACATCGAGAGCTGTTCTGGGACCGACGCGGTCACCCGCGAATACAGCCAGCCCTGTTATAAGAAGAACACTTTGAACTTCGCCGTAAGAAGCGCCGCTAGATCGGGGCACTGTTACGTGATGGGCGTGTGTGAATCGCCCCTTCAACTGTCACCATCCATAGACGGCAAAACCGCCGTCTGCTGTATTATAGAGTATATATATCTATGGAGTGAGCATAGCCTACTGCGAGTGTTCTCAACATCGAATTAAGCTAGTCACTTGATTATGGGTCAACGTTGCTTGTCAACAACTTGCGGTAATAGTGGAACTTGAATATTACACGTATTCGCCGCATGTTATACATTTTTTTGCACGTTTGAGTTTTAGTAACAGCTAAGATGCAGTATTATCGTTGCTACGGTTGGATAGAGGAGTAGGAAATACGACAAATGTACAATTGTAAATGTCATATTAATATGAGGCACTTTAAATGTTGAAAAACTTTGAGACACGGTATTACAAAGTCTTGTATTGTTTTGAGGCCATTTGTTTACGAGGCAAGTGCTAGATAAATCTACAAGTGTGTCTGAGTAAAGTGCCAGCCATTGTATTCATATTGGTGCTATGTTCACATGCTGATAAAATATATACATGACAGTCTGATTAATTTCCTCCAATTTATTTCGTCCAATGTCAGACCCTTGTGGGTATCTAAGTATTTCTGAGTGAGACACTTTCCTACACAGTGTGATCGTAATACAATTAATTAGAACAGATTCGACAACATGAATCAGGACACGGAAAACCTAATAGAAATATTGTTGGCTCTCACTTCTTATGGTACTCCAAATTTGAGCACTGACCATGTATTTTTTGTGCGTAGTGAATTAGTTTACTTTTCTGACGAGATGGCGAAAAAGTGATATACCTGATATACTTGTCTGTAAAAAGCAGAAGGACAAAAAGAGAACAAAATGGCTCTGACCACTATGGGACTTAATAGCTGAGGTCATCAGTCCCCTAGAACTTAGAACTACTCAAACGTAAAGAAGCTAAGGACACAACACACATCCGTGCCCGAGGAAGGATTCAAACCTGCGACCGTAGCGGTCGCGCGGTTACAGACTTAAGCGCCTAGAACCGCTCTGTCACTCTGGCCGGCTAAAAACAACACTGAAAATAATAATGAACAAGCAGGTGCAAAATGCTTGCTGTGTTTATTATAACAATTTAAAAGTTCCAAATGCGTTATTTTTTCGTGACACTCTGGCGCCCTACGTAGTATCATTGAAACGTAATTAATTAGAACAGAGATTCGACAACACGAAGAAGTGCAATAGAACAAGAAAAAAAATATTGGATGTTACATCTTCCAGTATCCGAACAAACGTACTGAGTTATAACACTGTGGCAATGGTAAGGAAAGCGTTTCTGAAGAAGAGAAATTTGTTAACATCGAGTATAGATTTAAGTGGCAGGAAGTCGTTTCTGAAAGTATTTGTATGGAGTGTAGACATGTATGGAAGTGAAACGTGGACGATAAAGAGTTTAGACAAGAAGAGAATAGAAGCTTTCGATATGTGGTGCTACAGAAGAATGCTGAAGTTTAGATGGCTAGATCACATAACTAATGAGGAGGTATTGAATATAGTTGGGGAGGTGTTTGTGGCTCAACTTGACTAGAAGAAGGGTTCGGCTGGTAGGATATATTCTGAGGCATCAAGGGATCACCAATTTAGTGTTGGAGGGCAGCGTGGAGGGTAAAAGCCGTAGAGGGAGACCAAGAGAGGAATACAATAAACAGATTCAGAAGGATGTAGGTTACAGTAGGTACTGGGATATGAAGAAGCTTGCACAGGATAGAGTAGGATGGACAGCTGTATGAAACCAGTCTTTGGACTGAAGACCACAACAACAACAACACTGCGGCAAAAAAAAACACAATACCATTCCTCTTCACATCTTTAAGCCAACTTCTGTACTGAGTATCAAAATGTTAAGACGTCTATAAAACGAGTATACAAAGTACCACGGAAACTCTGAAGGTGATCTATCTGTAGCAGCGAAGTAATAACATCCAAAATACGCTAAGCACTATCCGCGCTAAAATGCGCCTTCCGAACATCACGTGACTTGAATTGCAGGAGAGATTGCGGACAGAATTCTCGTTCTGCGCATCCGAAATGCTCGCTCCATAGGTATTTATACTCTACGGCCCCGCTCGCTGCTGTCGGGGCTTTGACGGACGCGCACGTGGCAGTCGATGTGGCAACACTGCAGCGCCATGCGACAAACGTCATATAACTAGCGGTTCTGGCCAGCGTGTAGGCTACAGCCGTGTACTACTTGCAGAGACCGTGCTAAACAGAGTAATGGCGACCGTACCTGTGTGCACGTGCAGAGCGTGTGAGGGCGGCAGGCGTCGCGACGCCGTGGCTGTTGGACGCTCGCCGTGGCGGCCTCCGGCGCCGACTGTGTTCTCTGCGACGCCGCGTCGCCCGCTGGCGGCCTAATCAATAGGGCGGAGGGTCGCGGGGAGCCGGCCGTACCAAGCTCAGAGAGGGACCAACGGGCCCTACCCAACGGCGTCTCCCTAACCCCGCCGCACGCACCGGCCTCGCCCTAGGTAGGCTGACGCTGCCGTCGCACTCGACAAGTTGGCAGGCGACCCACTGCCCCAGCCGCACGTGGCGCCGCGATGCCGTAAAAAGTTCACGGCCTGCCCTCCAGCCTACCTGCCCACTTCCGCCAGTTTACGGCGACCTGCTGCGGTAAATTCGCTCAGGTCACAGAAGTCACGCAACGGACGCTAGCATCGAGTAGCAGGTTCACAGGGGGGCCTGTTAAAACACTATTGTCTTACAAACAACACACTTTTTCTTTTTGTCTTTTTCTTTTTTTTATTTATTTATTGTTCCGTGGGACCAAATTAAGGAGAAGTCTCCATGGTCACGGAACGAGTCAATACATAAAATTATAACACGATACTGGAAATAGATAAAACGAAATGTAAAAAAACATATTCTGGTGGCAAGTCGTAAATTTAAATAAAGAAAATCAACAATGTAACACTGGAATTTGCTTAATTTTTTAGCTCTTCCAGGAGCTCCTCGACAGAATAGAAGGAGTGGGCCATGAGGAAACTCTTCAGTTTAGACTTAAAAGAGTTTGGGCTACTGCTAAGATTTTTGAGTTCTTGTGGTAGCTTATTGAAAATGGATGTAGCAGAATACTGCATTCCTTTCTGCACAAGAGTCAAGGAAGTGCATTCCACAAGCAGATTGGATTTCTGCCTAGTATTAACTGAGTGAAAGCTGCTAACTCTTGGGAATAGGCTAATATTGCTAACAACAAACGACATTAAAGAAAATATATACTGTGAGGGCAATGTCAGAATTTCCAGACTATTGAATAGGGGTCGACAAGAGGTTCTCGAACTTACACCACATATAGCTCGAAAAGCCCGTTTTTGAGCCAAAAATACCCTTTTTGAATCAAAAGAATTACCCCAAAAAACAATACCATACGACATAAGCGTATGAAAATAGGCGAAGTAGACTACTTTTCGTGTTGAAGTGTCACTTATTTCAGATACTGTTCTAATGATAAATAAAGCAGCATTTAGTTTCTGAACAAGATCCTGAACATGGGCTTTCCACAACAGCTTACTATCTATCCGAATGCCTAGGAACTTGAACTGTTCCGTCTCGCTTATAATAGGCCCATTCTGTCTGATCAAAATATCGGTTCCTGTTGAATTGTGAGTTAGAAACTGTAAAAACTGAGTCTTACTGTGACTTAGCATCAAATTATTTTCCACAAGCCACGAACTTATTTCATGAACTACGTTATTTGATACTGTTTCAATATTGCACACGAGATCCTTCACTATCAAGCTGGTGTCATCAGTAAACAGAAATATTTTTGAATCACCTGTAATACTAGAAGGCATATCATTTATATAAATAAGAAACAGCAGTGGCCCCAGCACCGACCCTTGGGGAACGCCCCACTTAACAGTGCCCCATTGGGACTGAACATCACTACCACTCTCAATATTACGGAGAATTACCTTCTGCTTTCTGTTCTTAAAGTAGGAGGCGAACCAATTGTAAGTTACTCCCCTTACTCCATAATAGTCAAACTTCTGCAGTAATATTTCGTGGTCAACACAGTCAAAAGCCTTCGTTAAATCAAAGAAAACACCTAACGTTCGCAACCTTTTATTTAATCCGTCTAAAACCGCACAGAGAAAAGAGAATATAGCATTTTCAGTTGTTAAACCATTTCTAAAACCAATCTGAACGTTTGACAGCAAATTATGTGAATTTAAATGCTCCAGTAACCTTGTATATACAAACTTCTCGATAACTTTAGCAAACACCGATGGCATAGAAATAGGTCTATAATTGTCAACATTATCCCTGTCTCCCTTTTTATAAAGTGGCTTCACTACCGAGTACTTTAATCGGTCAGGAAACCGACCACTCCTAAAGGAAAAGTTACAGATATGGCTAAGTACTGGGCTAACATACATAGAACAATACTTCAGTATTCTGTTAGATACCCCGTCATATCCATGAGAGTTCTTGGTCTTTAGTGATTTAATTATTAACTCAATCTCTCTCTTGTCAGTATCATGGAGGAGCATTTCACGTAAAGTGTCGGAGCACTTTTTTCTAAGAGCGCTCTATAATTCCCTGTTGGGACTAGGTTTCTATTTAGTTCACCTGTTATATTCAGAAAGTGATTGTTAAATACTGTACATATGTGCGACTTATCAGTAACACGGACATTCCCACTACACACTGACTCTATATCCTCGACCTGTCTCTGCAGACCAGCCACTTTTCTGCTGGACTTGGGGTCCGTCTAAGACACGAGCGACACAAGTCGACCTTTGGGGCACTAAGCTGAGAGAGGCACCGCAACTGTAGATTTCTACAAGGGCTATTCGGAAACTAAGGTCCAGTTGGGCGCGAAATGAAAACCACAGTGAAAATCCGATTGAGCGTTGCACAGATGTTTTCGGCATTGTCTTTAGTGTGTCCGTCGATCGCCTAACATCGCTCTTTCCAGTTCTGGGCGCACAGCGAGTACATAAAGATGGCTAGCTAAACAGTGTCTCCCACTAAGTGAGAGATTTCGCCTGGTGTCTGCAGCTCACATAGCACAACTGTTTTTTTTTTTTTTCGATTCCCCCCGAAGGGGGCGGGCTGGCAGCAGCTTAGTACGCCGCTCTTCAGCCTACAGAATTTGTTTCAAAAAATGAAGATAATAAATAATAAAAGCAGGCGATAAAATCGGTGACTTAAATGGTAAAATGGCGGAAAATTGTGGAACTTAAAACATAAAACAAAGGGTTGATGATGCTAATAAAATACACAGGAAGCAGACAGGTAAAATAATAGACAACTAAAAAACATAGCGACAGTCTGGTTTCTGTTCGCAAGAGATATAAAAATCACACCTAGCGACAGCATGATTTCTGTTCGCAACACTTTGGAAAGATGCACAGAAAAGGGGGGGAAGGAGAGGCAGAGAGAGGTAAAGTGGAGAAAAAACAGGATGGAAGGGAGGGGGAGAGGGAGCCCTGGGAAAGGACAGAGGAAAGGAGGGGGAGATGAGGATCAGAGTTGATAGGAGGGATAAATGGATGGAGAGCGGGCATTATCCGGGAGGGGGAGTTGACGGAAGCCACCTTGGGAAAGGAGATGAAGGGTGTAGTGATGGAGGGTAGGGGGGGACACAACAGTGAAGGTGCAGCAGAAGGAAGGGTTTGAGGGGGATCAAGGTGGCGGGAGGTGTAGAGTATGCGGATATGTTCGAGGAATAGGAGCAGATGGGGCAAAGGAATCAGGTCATAGAGGATCTGCGTGGGGGACGAGAGGCGTATACGGAAGGCGAGGTGGAGTGCATGGCGCTGGAGGATCTGGAGGGACTTATAGAATTTAGGGGGAGGGGGGCGGGGATAACACAACTGTTATGCTGTTCCTTCTTCATGACAATTCTCTCGGCCGCACTCTGCAGGGTCAGTGAAGACGTTCCTGCTGCGTTTTCGATGGGAAGTGTTCGATCACCCCCAATACAACCAGTAACTGGTTGCCTCCGCTCCCATGAACCGCTGGCTTTGAAGCCAACTTTTTGGCACAGTCAACGAGCTGTACATAAGCGTAGAGAACTGGCGGAAAGCACAGGTGCTGCCTTCTATGACGAGGGTACTGGAAAGGTGGTACACCCGCTAGGACAAAGGTCTCAGTCGGAGCGGCAACTATGTAGAGAAGTAGCTGGAAGCTGTAGCTAACAGTAGCAAATAAAGCGGTTTTGTTTCTCACAGTAGTTTCCATTTCGCAACCGATCGGACCTTACTATCGGAATAGTCTTCATACTAGGTCCCCTAAAATTCTACTTACAGACTTCTAGGACTCGTAGAGGGGACTGACTAGATGATGCTTTGAATTAGAACCCATTTCCGAAAACGTATTGCTTCCTGCCACAACTATTAACGAAAGTGTTAGTAAGGTGACCACTTCTACAAGCAATTTATAAGGTGTATGTAAGGTGTATTTTATTTTTATTTACACGTCAAGTTTTGTATGACCAAATTGAGGAGCGAACCTCCAAGGTCATGGAATATGTCATTACATGAAATTACAGCATAAAAGAACAGATAAAAATAAAATGTTTATGAACCCAAAAAAGTCAATTCATAAGTTTAAGTAAACGCAATCAACAATACCACAAGAATCAGCTTAATTTTTCAAGGAAGTCCTCGACAGAATAGAAGGAGTGACCCAAGAGGAAACTCTTCAGTTTCGATTTGAAAACGCGTGGATTACTGCTAAGATTTTTGAATTCGAGCTGTAGCTTATTGAAAATGGATGCATCAGTATACTGCACACCTTTCTGCACAAGAGTTAAGGTTCGATTTCTGCCGGGTATTAACTGAGTGAAAGCTGCTTATGCTTGGGAATGAGCTGATATTGTTAACAAGGAATGACAGTAAGGAGTATATATATATATATATATATATATACACTCCTGGAAATTGAAATAAGAACACCGTGAATTCATTGTCCCAGGAAGGGGAAACTTTATTGACACATTCCTGGGGTCAGATACATCACATGATCACACTGACAGAACCACAGGCACATAGACACAGGCAACAGAGCATGCACAATGTCGGCACTAGTACAGTGTATATCCACCTTTCGCAGCAATGCAGGCTGCTATTCTCCCATGGAGACGATCGTAGAGATGCTGGATGTAGTCCTGTGGAACGGCTTGCCATGCCATTTCCACCTGGCGCCTCAGTTGGACCAGCGTTCGTGCCGGACGTGCAGACCGCGTGAGACGACGCTTCATCCAGTCCCAAACATGCTCAATGGGGGACAGATCCGGAGATCTTGCTGGCCAGGGTAGTTGACTTACACCTTCTAGAGCACGTTGGGTGGCACGGGATACATGCGGACGTGCATTGTCCTGTTGGAACAGCAAGTTCCCTTGCCGGTCTAGGAATGGTAGAACGATGGGTTCGATGACGGTTTGGATGTACCGTGCACTATTCAGTGTCCCCTCGACGATCACCAGTGGTGTACGGCCATTGTAGGAGATTGCTCCCCACACCATGATGCCGGGTGTTGGCCCTGTGTGCCTCGGTCGTATGCAGTCCTGATTGTGGCGCTCACCTGCACGGCGCCAAACACGCATACGACCATCATTGGCACCAAGGCAGAAGCGACTCTCATCGCTGAAGACGACACGTCTCCATTCGTCCCTCCATTCACGCCTGTCGCGACACCACTGGAGGCGGGCTGCACGATGTTGGGGCGTGAGCGGAAGACGGCCTAACGGTGTGCGGGACCGTAGCCCAGCTTCATGGAGACGGTTGCGAATGGTCCTCGCCGATACCCCAGGAGCAACAGTGTCCCTAATTTGCTGGGAAGTGGCGGTGCGGTCCCCTACGGCACTGCGTAGGATCCTACGGTCTTGGCGTGCATCCGTTCCTGGCTGCGGTCCGGTCCCAGGTCGACGGGCACGTGCACCTTCCGCCGACCACTGGCGACAACATCGATGTACTGTGGAGACCTCACGCCCCACGTGTTGAGCAATTCGGCGGTACGTCCACCCGGCCTCCCGCATGCCCACTATACGCCCTCGCTCAAAGTCCGTCAACTGCACATACGGTTCACGTCCACGCTGTCGCGGCATGCTACCAGTGTTAAAGACTGCGATGGAGCGCCGTATGCCACGGCAAACTGGCTGACACTGACGGCGGCGGTGCACAAATGCTGCGCAGCTAGCGCCATTCGACGGCCAACACCGCGGTTCCTGGTGTGTCCGCTGTGCCGTGCGTGTGATCATTGCTTGTACAGCCCTCTCGCAGTGTCCGGAGCAAGTATGGTGGGTCTGACACACCGGTGTCAATGTGTTCTTTTTTCCATTTCCAGGAGTGTATATATATATATATATTGCCAAAATACCCAGACTCGTGAAGAGGGGTCGACAAGAAGTTCGTGAACTTAACACCACTTATTGCCCGGACCGCTCGTTTCTGAGACAAAAATATTCTTTTAGAAAGTGAAGAGTTACCCCAAAATTTAATACCATATGACATAAGCGAATGAAGATAGGCAAAGTAGACTAATTTTCGTGTCAAACGATCACTCACTTCAGATACTGTTCGAATAGCAAAAATGGCAGCATTAAGTCTTTGAACACGATCTTGAATGTGGACTTTCCATGACAGTTTACTATGTATCTGAACACCTATAAATTTGAACTGTTCAGTTTCACTAATCGTATGCCCATACTGTGAAATTCAAACGTCAGGCTTTGTTCAATTGTGTGTTAGAAACTGTAAAAACTGTATTTCACTGTGATTTAGTGTTAATTTTCTACAAGCCATGAACTTAGGTCATGAATTGCTCTATTTGAACTGGGCCAATGTTGCACACAACATCCTTTACTCTCGAGCTAGTGTCATCAGCAAACAGAAATATTTTAGAGTTACCTGTAATACAAGAGGGCATATAATTTATATAAATAAGGAACAGGAGTGGCCCCAACACTGATCCCTGGGGCACCCCCCCCCCTCTCCACTTGACTCTACCCCACTCAGACCCACATCACAGCCATTATCAACATTGTGAATAATGCCCTTTTGCTGTCTGGTGGTAAAGTAAGAGATGAATCAATTGTGAACTACTCTCCATATTCTGTAATGGTCCAACTTCTGGAGTAATATTTTGTGATCAAAACAATCAAATACCTTAGTTAAAACAAAAAAATTGGCGTAGCATTCCAAACATTTTTTTTAACACATCCAGTACCTCAGAGAGAAAAGAGAATAGCATTTTCAGTTGTTAAACAACTTCTAAAGCCGAATTGTACACTTGACAGCAAATCGTGTGATAAAAAACAGTGATCAATTATCCTTACATACACAGCCTTTTCAATAACTTTAGCAAACACTGATGGCGTAGAAATAGGTCTAAAATTGTCTACATTATCCTTTTCTCCCATTTTATAAACTGGCTTTGCTACTGAGTACTTTAATCGTTCAGGAAACTGACCATTCCTAAAGAAAAAATTACAAATATGGCTAAATACGGGGCTAACATGTGCAGCACAGTAATTTGTGCATCTTGCTCTGAACCAAGCACATCACTTGTTAGACAAAATCACTCATTAATAAAGAAAGAAATAAAAAGGAAACTTAATCAGTTTTCCCAAACACTGTTGTTTACAGTGAAATTTAAACCGTTTTTGTTCTTTTCAAAGGAGGGTTAGCATTGTGATCCACTACAAGTTAGGTTCGATGTTGCGACCACCATGTTCGGAGCATACATTGTACCTACGAATGATGTTGAGGCACGCAGGTTCTATTGCACCTGGTTTCTGTGTAATCTATCCTGCAGTGACCACAACTCGTGCCTCCAGATCTTCATCTGCCTCTACAGGAGTTTTATAAACCAAACACTTCATTCGATTCCGCATGAAAAAGTCTTATGGAATCAAATGCAGTCATCGTGGAGACTATGTGATTGAACCACCTCGTGAATCGTTCGCCCAGATGTTCCTGAACATGACATTAAAAGTGAGTGGATGTGCTGTCATGTTGAAACCACATGGGCGTTCAATGGCACAGCATCCAGCAACATGCCTAAAACTTCTTGTGGGAAGGGCAAGTGGGTGGGACCCGTGAGCTTGGGTGGAAGCATGTATGGTGCAATCACATGACCATCCAGAATAACTGGCCACACGTTGATACCAAATCTGTGTTGGAATCCCTGGATAAGCGTGGCATGTGGGTTTTCGTCTGCCCAGACATGGCTGTTTCGAGGATCAAGAACACAATCGCTAATAAATTTATATTCATCTGTGAAGAGAACGCACTGTGGAAATACTAGGGCCTCATTGACGTAATGGTGCAGAAACTGCTTACAGAACTCAAGGTGTGGGGCACGATCGGCTGCCATTATCGACGGTATCCTTTGGAGGTGGTAAGGATGTAATTCCTGTTCATGCAAAAAATACCAGACCACGCTGGGAGCAGCATCCATCACATGCGCTATTGCTCACGTACTCGTTGACGGATTGTCTTTGACGTGATGCAGCGTATCTTTGGAGCACCACAGTCATGCTTGCTAACAGTGAAGGTACATCCTTTCGAATCCGTTGCGTAATTGTGGCAAGAAAAGTGCGAGATGGTGTCGGACATGGTGGATAACGATCTTGATAAGGCGACGAGCAGTTCTTCCATTACAGTGAGCTTCGCCATACAGAGGGATCATATCGGTGTATTCTGCGAACATGTGCTCAACCATGTTACTCTAACACTCACACACATGTGAAGAAGAGTCGAACTAGGTCACAGACGTAGGACAGGCATCAAGTGACATCAGCCAATCCGACGTAAGCAGCCCACACCATGACTACCCTGTTGCGAACCTACCTGGCAAACATACGCTACTGGGCATTAAAATTGCTACAACAAGAAGAAATGCAGATGATAAATGGGTATTAATTGGACAAATATATTATACTAGAACTGACATGTGATCACATTTTCACGCAATTTGGGTGTATAGATCCTGAGAAATCAGTACCCAGAACAACTACCTCTGGCCGTAATAACGGCCTTGATACGCCTGGGCATTGAGTCAAACAGAGCTTGGATGGCGTTTACATGTACAGCTGCCCATGCAGTTCTAACACGATACCACAGTTCATCAGGAGTAGTGACTGGCATATTGTGACGAGCCACTTGCTCGGCCACCATTGACCAGACGTTTTCAATTGGTGAGAGATCTGGAGAATGTGCTGGCCAGGGCAGCAGTCGAACATTTTTTGTATCCAGAAAGGCCCGTACAGGACCTGCAACATGCGGTCGTGCATTATCCTGCTGAAATGTAGGGTTTCGCAAGGATCGGATGAAGGGTAGAGCCACGGGTCGTAACGCATCTGAAATGTAACGTCCACTGTGGCGTCAATGCGAACAAGAGGTAACCGTAACGTGTAACCAATGACACCCCATACCATCACGCCGGGTGATACGCCAGTGTGGCGATGACGAATACACGCTTCCAATGTGCGTTCACCGCAATGTAGCCAAACACGGATGCGACCATCATAATGCTGTAAACAGAACCTGGATTCATCCGAAAAAATGACGTTTTGCCATTCGTGCACCCAGGTTCGTCGTTGAGTACACCATCGCAGGCATTCCTGTCTGTGATGCAGCGTCAAGGGTAAACGCAGCCATGGTCTCCGAGCTGATAGTCCATGCTGCTGCAAACGTCGTCGAACTGTTCGTGCAGATGGTTGTTGTCTGGCAAATGTTCTCATCTGTTGACTCAGGGATCGAGACGCGGCTGCACGATCCGTTACAGCTATGCGGATAAGATGCCTGTCATCTCGACTGCTAGTGATACGAGGCCGTTGGGATCCACCACGGCATTTCGTATTACCCTCCTGAACCCACCGATTCCATATTGCGCTAATAGTCATTGGATATCGACCAACGCGAGCAGCAATGTCGCGATACGATAAACCGCAATCGCGATAGGCTACAATCCGACCTTTATCAAAGTCGGAAACGTGATGGTACGCATTTCTCCTCCTTACAGGAGGCATCACAAAAACGTTTCACCAGGCAACGCCGGTCAACTGCTGTTTGTGTATAAGAAATCGGTTGGAAACTTTCCTCATGTCAGCACGTTGTAGGTGTCGCCACCGGCGCCAACCTTGTGTGAATGCTCTGAAAAGCTAATCATTTGCGTATCACAGCATCTTCTTCCTGTCGGTTAAATCTCGCGTCTGTAGCACGTCATCATCCTGGTGTAACAATTTTAATGGCCAGTAGTGTATTTTCAGTCCGAACATGAGTTACAGTTTAAATCATTGCCTCCTCCGTCCCCTCTACAAATCCTAGGAGAGTTTTAGAGCAGCTCGTATGCAGAATGTGTCACATTTAGTAGTGGCCGCTTGGGGTGCGAAGCTGTACGTGATTTATGGACACTGTGTACCACAGTTAGAGATTAGTGAAAGTGTGGGAGGCAAAGTTGGGGAACGGTGGGGGAGGTGGTAGAGGATAAGTCGCTTCCTTGGGAAAATGCTCTCCAACTAGCCCTACTGAACCGAATCCATTCTGTCACTTGTTGACCAGTCTGGTGTGGCAACGAAAGGTAGCAAAGGAAAGCTGAAGTTCTAAATTTAACGTCTAAGCAATCGTTCATGCAGGAAGATAGTACAAACATACCGTCGTTTGAGCATCGGGCAGACTCTCATAAGGAGGACATAGTAATTTGCGTCTCTGGCTTGAAGAAGCAACGGAAAGAACTGAAAACATATAAGCCGCCGGGTCCTGATGGAATCCTAATTCCTTTTAAAAGAGTACTCGGCGGCATTAACCCCTTATTTAGACTGCATTTATCGCAAATCTCTCACCTAGCGCAAAGCCCCAAGTGACTGCAATAAGCGCAGTTGACTACTGCAGATAAAAAGGGTAAAAGAATGGACCCTCAAATTACAGACCAAAATCCTTAACATCTGTTTTCTGCAGATTTCTTAAGCATATTCTCAGTTAGAATAAAAGAGACGGAAAAGCTTTGTGCACAAATCAGCATGGATTTAGAAAGCATTGCTCGTGCGATATTCAGCTTGCCCGTTTCTCACATAATACCTTACAACAATGATTGAAGTGCAACAGGCAGATTCCATACTTCTAGCTTTCCGAAAAGCATTTGACAAGGTGTCCCTCACCAGACTGTTGTCGAAGGTCCGAGCAGTAGGATTAGGTTCCCAGTTATATAAGTGACTCGAAGACTTCTTAAGTAGCACAAATCAGCATATTATCCTCTATGGCGAGTGTTCATTAGAGAGAAGGGTTTCACCAGGACTGCCCCAGGGAAGTGTGATAGGACCGATTTTATTGTATATATACGTAAACGATCTGACGGATAAATTGACCAGAAATTTACGGCTGTTTGCTGATGACGCTGAGGTGTGCGGAAATTTGTCATCGTTGAGTGAGTGATGCCGGGGGGATACAGGATGATTCATACAGAATTTCTGTTTGGTGTGATGGGTGGCCGCTAGCTTTAAATGTAGAAAAAATAAGTAAATGCAGATGAGTGGGAAAAACAATTCAGTAATGTTGAACTACAGTATTAGCAATGTGCCACTTGACACAGTCATGTCGATTTAATATCAACGAATAACATTGTGTAGCAATATGAAATGGATCAAGGGTGTAAGGATTGTAGTATGGGAGGTGAATGATCGACTTCGGTTTATTTGGAGAATTTTAGGTAAGTGTGATTCATTGGTAAAGGGGACCGCGTATAGAACGCTAGTGCGACTCGTTCTTGAGTACTGCTGGAGTGTGTGGGACCCTCACAAGGTCGAATCAAAGGAACACGCCGAAGCATTTCAGAGGCGGGTTTCTAGATTTGTTATCAGTAGGTTCGATCAACACACTCACAGGTATAATGGAGATGCTATAGGAACTCAAATGGGACTCCCTGGAGGGAAGGCGACGTTCTTTTCAAGGAACACTGTTGAGAAAATTTAGGGAACAGGCATTTGAAGTTGACTGCAAAGCGATTCTACTGCCACCAACGTACATTACGTTTAAGGACCACAAAGATAACAGAAGAGAAATTAGGGATTGTACAGAGAAATGTAGATAGTGGTTTTGCCCTCGCTCCATTTGGGAGTGAAATAGGAGAAGAAATGACTAGTAGTGGTATAAGGTACCCTCCGCCACACACCATGTGGTGGCTGGCGGACTATGTATGTAGATTTAGATATCTATGCAGATATAGAAATAATCAGCAACCAGCTGTATAAAAGAAAATTTATTTCCTTAACAGGTTTCAGGGACTTAGTGCCCTTCTTCAGAACGTTATACAGAAAAATATGCCACATATCGGTATCAAAATGAATGACAAAAGAGCAACAAGTAATACCATAATGTATCCACTAATACAAGGAGAGTTGGTAAATGCTGATATGTGGTTCATAGTTCGTGTGCAAAAATAGTATAAAGAATCCAAACAACAGGGGCACACATAAGCTAATCAGCTAATGACATGATATGCGTTTCTTGTGGTTGGCGTCAGGATGTGGGTATGATAAAATAACAAAAGAAAACCTTACACAACTGTAGTTGTCATATGGCATAAACGAAAAATGTAAGTGCGCATAAGCAGTGCAGTAAGTAGTGCATAAAAACCCAATGTTAAAATACCAACAAGTGGCGCTATAGATGGGCAATTTGGGAGCTAATTCCAAACAGCTGTAGTGAGATCAGTAGCAAGCTTGGTGGGAACCTGTGAGCAAAAACAAAGTGCGAAGCACATCATGGGGCTGGAAACTGTAACTGGCGTAAGTTGAGGGACATGTCTGAGCCATTGGCTAATATTAAGTGTCGGAAAATGACTATAGGGAAAAGAAGCGTGGGTGCAATTATATTATAATGAAACAACTAGTACTGAAATCTATGCATGTCGCAAGTACGTTTCATGAAAGAATTGTAACTAGCGTCACTATACCAATTTTATGGTATTATAAGTTTTAGAACACGTCGCTGAAAAGAGCCGAGAAACAATAACTGGAATAAACTGTGAAACAGTTCCTCGTGAGTGGCTAAACTGATGAGTCAAAAATAACTACGGATGAAAAGAAATGTGGGCATCATTGTACACTTTCATTACAGTGGAATACGAAGTTCTATATACAGTTTGTGAAGGAAATGCAACCAGTGACTTTCACATAAGTTTTATCAAATAAGTTTGAATTTCATAGTAGAACTACTAATACGAATGACATTTCATTTAATGGTGGAGAATCTGAATTGCTTGATAAAGGATTGAAATATTCTATCAAATCAACATTCAATCAAAATAGTGTTGTAGAATTGTTTTCTGATGTTAAACGAGGACTGGACTTACTTAAAATAGGTAGAAAAGAACAAAATGAAGTCACACGCAAAATGAGTGTCACTGTTGATAGGAATGTGGATTCTAGAAGCAAGAACAGTTCTGCTGACCAGAGGCCATTGAATGACATTAAAAGAAATTTAAAAATAATGATGCACTAGCAATCAAAGCAGACAAGAAGAACACAGCAGTGATTTTGTATAAAAAAGACGATGCAGCATAAACAGAGAATGTTTTTAATGGTAACAACATTAAGCTAGCAAACAGCAATGTGGTGAATGCTTGTAAAAAAAATCAGAGGACCAATTAATGCTAGTCAGCACCTGTTTCAGGCCAAAGATAAATATAAACTTATTTATACGAATCCTAGAACTTCACTCAGAGTACAACTCAAGATTCGTATAAAATACTGACCTATAGCAAAAGTTAATTCTATTGACATAGCAACTTATCAGGTATGTAAAAAACTAGAAGTTTTATTAGACAATTTTTATAAATATGAAAACACTTATACAATCAAAAGTCATAAAGGACTTATCGACGCTCTTAGCAACATTAAACAGACTAACAGCTCTATCTTAGTATCATTTGATATTGAAAATTTGTATGCAAATGTACCTGTTGTGGAAAATATCCAAATCATATTATTCCACAAAAGATGAAATAGATGAACTTTTTAATTCATTGTACACCGCACTTAAATACAATATTTTCTCCTTCAATAGCAAACTACATCAACAGGAAGAAGGATTAGCGATGAGCGAGTGCCTAGCTGGGTGCATGGCCAATATCTTTATTAACATCTTGGAAAATAAATTTTTAATCAGTTCGTGAATCCTGGTAAAAATATTATGTTCTATAAACGATATGTTGATGACATTTTATCATACACCAGGGGCCACCTGCAAATATTCCACACATTCAAGAGACTTTAAATAAGGTGCATAATAGTATCAATTTCACCTGGGAATTACAAGATGAAGCAAGCAGTATTAATTACTTAGATTTGTCCAGCAAGAGCAAAGGTAATAAAACCTCTTACCATAGATAACATTGTTAACAGCCCCTATTGCCATTGAGAAAGTCGTAAAATTAGCTGTTTTAACTCTATTATTGATGGAATTATTCAAAGTCTGCTCACTGCAGATGCTGTTCAGAGAGAGTAGCAGAATTTGGAATATTTGGCAGTTAATAAGGGCTATGATCTAAATTTAGTCAAGATGTTATTTAAACAAAGAACACATGCATCTAAACCCATTACTTCAGTCCACAATACAGAGAAACCAAATTATATAGCTATTCCTTTTCTCAGCAATATTTCTTAGCAAATTGCCAACCTGCTTTAAGAAATGTTGTAACAGCAGCCTTTTGTACCAAGAACAAAATCAGTCCGTTACTAGTTCACAATGAGCAACCAGTATGTAATGCATTAAACGAATCTGGCACATATTAAATGAATTGTGAAACCTGTGCAGCCATGTGTATCAGCCAGACTGAAAGAGATTTAAAACTAGATTCTTAATGAAGGAGGAAAAATGAATTCCTGGAAGAAATAGAAATATACAGGCAACCCAAGCTACAAGAATGTCATTTGTGAAATGAACAAACTCTTTTAAAAACAGTTTTTTTAAGATTCTGTATATCTACACTTCTAGGAGACTCTTCATTTATTATTTTAAATTTGTATGCTTACTACATAGCAACATTGCTTGATACTGTAACCTATACCTTCCTGTTTGTAACTGTTTTTTGTAGAACTCTTACATTAATCTTATTTATAGAATTTCAGCCCCCCTCCAAATTCTCATGCCCTTACAGTCTCCCCCTCCCCCCACGTCGTGTGGTTTACTCATGCAGTTTTGTCCACATAATTAAGCTGTTCCCTCCCTTCTTCCCCCTAACCCTCACCCTTTCTGTTTATTTAAGACAGTTCCGTAATTTTCTTCTCCCAACTCCTCTCAACTGCTCCCTCCCACAATGTCTCTCAGTTGTTCTGCTATGATTACAGTGCTTCATATTCTATGTCTTATATATAACAAATTTTCTTCCTAAGTTACAGATAGTTATTTATAAGTACCTATTAACTTTCATGGGTACAATTTTATCATGCAGTTGACCACAATTAGTGCTATTATTATTTAACTACAATTACAATCCGTAGACTATACCCAGTATTTTCTGATTAGTATGTTAGCTTCAATAGAGTGCTGAAAATTGGTATAATCAGGTAGCAACTAATTACCTCACCAGCTGCACATCATCAGTCATGAGGATCTAGCTGTTATAATCCAATTTTCTTCATTTGTTCCTGTTTATCATTTCTTCCCCTTTTCTCCCTCCTGCCCCCATCATTCCAAGAACGCTTCCCTCCCCTCCCCCCAGTCAATTATCACACTTCTCCCCTAATCTTACCCCTGCCACAAGCCCACCACACAGCATCACATGTCATTTCTTGCTCACCCAGTTTCACCAATTAGTTCTGTGTCTATCTCCTTCTGTATCTTTAAAAACCTTTCCACATCTTCACTCTCTTTCTTACCCTCTCACCATTCTTTCATAATTGGTATGTTGTAATTGCAGTGCTTCATGATCAGTCCCAGATATAAAATTAATTCCTGTCTTATTTATAATTACTTATATATGAATCTGTCAACCTTCTTAGGAAGAATGTAATTACTTAGTATGCCATAATCATTTCATTGCTCTTATAATTAGTAGGTTACACTCCATAAGTTACAATTAGTATGTTATTCTCAATAGTTTGCAGTGTGTTGGTATAATCATGAAGCAACTAATTACATGATTGCCACACCTTGACTATTGTAAGAATTTAGCTGTTATAAGTCTATTTTGTTCTTGTTCATGACGTCTCCCCCATATCTCCCTCCCACCCCCATCATCCTTCTCCTCCAAGAACTTCCCACCCAAACCCACCCACCCATCCCCTCTCGCCCCCCTCCCCCCCCCCCTCTCCCATTGCACACACATTATGTTTTGCGCACACTGTTCTGCGTATACAGTTTCGCTTCTCTCTTTCTTCTCCACTTTCTGTATATTTGAAACTAACCTGCTCCCTTCCCTCCACCAATTACCCTACCCTTTCGTCTCTCAGTTTCCCCAGATCTCCTCTCCCTCACATTTTTCTTGTTATTGGTCGGTTACGACTTCAGTGCCGTACAATCAGCCTCTGATATATAACTCGATTCCCTTGGTGCAGATAGTTAATTGTATGAACCTATTAATATTCATAGGTAGAATATTGTCATTTGTTAGGTTACTGTCACTACTACAAATATTTGTCTGCCTTTATATTCATTAAGTTGCAGGTAGTAGGTTACGATCAATATACTAGTTTCAACAATTTGCAGTAAGTGGCTATACTCAGATAGGCACTCATTTGATATTTATAACGAGTAAATTTCAGTAGTATCTTACACGCTATTGGCTAGGCCACAGATTGTTGCATTTAGTTGCTATTAGTTTGGTAAATAGAACCAAATTTAAGCAGCTGCTCACAGCTACAATTGGTCAGCTTTTTTTCTATAGATACGTTTCTTATGTATGTAGTTAATTTTTTAACGGTTTGAGCCAGATTTTGAGCAGTTTGATGATCTATAGTTGCAGGTTATTACGCATCTACGTTCTAAGTAGTGAAGAATTTTCAGCTCTACGTGGTTAACCACTTACATTGCCAGGTAGTTAACTATTTATAATTGCAGACACTAAGCCATTACAGCATACAGATGGTGATTTGTTTCTGCCATAGCTATATGTAAACAATGACACGTAGACATTCTATTTTAAGTTAGAGGTACTTTAATTTATAGTGAAAAGTAGTGTTTACGGTTAATAAGCACTATTACTCATTCAGGGTCAAGAAGTCAAACCTGATGTACTTATTTCATATAGCTGATGTAAATGTCACTGGTTATATTTACTTCACGAAGTATATTTAGGACTTTGTACACATTTCTGAACTACACTGAAGCGCCGAAGAAACTGGTATAGTTATGTGAATTCAAATACAGAGATATGTAAATAGGGCCGGCCGCTGTGGCCGAGCGGTTCTAGGCGCTTCAGTCTGGAACCGCGCTGCTGCAACGGTCGCAGGTTCGAATCCTGCCTCGGGCATGGATGTGTGTAATGTCCTTAGGTTAGTTAGGTTTAAGTAGTTCTAAGTCTAGGGGACTGATGACGTCAGATGTTAAGTCTCATAGTGCTTAGCGCCATCTGAACCATTTTTTTGTAAACAGGAAGAATACGGCACTGCGGTCGGAAACGCCTATGTAAGACAATTGTCTGGCGCAGTTGTTAGATCGGTTACTGCTGCTACAATGGCAGGTTGTTAAGAGTTAATTGAGACTGCACGTGGTGTTACAGTCGGGGCACGAGCTATGGGACACATCATCTCCGAGGTAGCGATGAAGGTAGAGTTTCCCGTATGACCATTTCACGAGTGTACCGTGAATATCAGGAATCCGATAAAACATCAAATCTCCGACACCGCTGCGGTCGGAAAAAGATCCCGCAAGAATGGGACCAAAGACGACTGAAGAGATTCGTTTAGCCTGACAGAAGTGCAACCCTTCCGCAAATTGCTCCACATTTCAGTGCTGGGCCATCAACAATCGTCAGCGTGCTAACCATTCGACGAAACATCATCGATATGAGCTTTAGAGCCGAAGCCCCCCTCGTGTATCCTTGATGCAGACACGACACAAAGCTTTACACCTCGTCTGGGTCCGTCAACAGCCACACTGAACTGTTGATGACTGGAAACATGTTGCCTGGCAGGACGAGTCTCGTTTCAGATAGCATCTAACGGATGGATGTGTGCGGGTATGGAGTAACCTTCTGAATCCATGGACCCTGCATGTCAGTAGGGGACTGTTCTAGCTGGTGGAGGCCCTGTAGTGGTGTGGGGCGTATGCAGTTGGAGTGATATGGGACCCTTGATAGTCTAGATACGACTTTGACCGGTGACGCGTACGTAAGCATCCTGTCTGGTCACCTGCATCCGTTCATGTCCATTGTGCATTCCGACAGACTAGGGCAATTCCAGCAGGACAATGTGACACCCCACACGTCCAGAATTGCTACAGAGTGGCTCCAGGAACACTCTTCTAAGTTTAAAAACTTCTGCTGGCCACCAAACTCCCCAGACATGGACATTACTGAGCATATCTGGGATGGCTTGCAACGTGCTGTTCAGAAGAGATCTCCACGCTGTCGTACCCTACGGAATTATGTACAGCCCTGCAGTATTCGTGTTGTCAATTCCCTCCAGCACTACTTCAGACATTAGTCGAGTCCATGCCACGTCGTGTTGCGGCACTTCTGCGTGCTGCGGGGATCCTACACGATATTAGGCACGTAATTTGGATCTTCAGTGTGATTATTCCATTGTAACAAAAGTACACAACTATGTCCAAGTTTCCGTTCTCCGTTAGTTATTTCTGACACTTCGCTTTAGCTACCGATTAGGAACTGTGCCTCCAGTTACTCCATTTATTGTTTCTGCCCTTTGGTGCACCTTCCGCATTGTTTGCCCGGTCGTTTTTCCTCCTGATATGCTACTGACAGCTCTACTTCAATTCAGCGATCTGTCCTAAAATTTACAGTTCTGTATAACTGGTATATTGCAGATAATTGCAATTCGGTTCACGAAACATACTTATGAACTGCATTTATTCCAGTACTATTTGTTATACAATAATACAATTGTGCTGGCGATTCTTTTCCTCTATGGTAAGTTTTCGACACTTAATATTAGCCAATGACTGAGAAATGTGTCTCCACTTACTCCAGTTATAGGTTGCGGCCCCATGATGAGCCTCGCACTTTGGTTTTGCTAACGGGTTCCCTCATAGCGTGCTACTGACCTCACTACAGCTGTTTGGAGATTACCTCCCAAGTTGCCCAACTATAGCGCTACTTATCGTTGGTATTAACTTCTTTTATTTATCAAGAGATGAATACACTAAGCAGATTCAGAAGGATGTAGGCTGCAGTAGGTACTGGGAGATGAAGAAGGTTGCTCAGGATAGAGTAGCACGGAGAGCTGCATCAAACCAGTCTCTAGGCTGAAGACCTGCTATTGTAGTTGGGTTGATAGTTACGAGCTATTAAGTGGTCAGCAATTCTGTGTTGTGATAACTGTCCCGTATCCCATTTCAAGTCCCTGTTTCCTCAATATGTTGCCTATTCTGGGGACAATTTTGTTATTGTAGGTGAGTATGCGCCAGAAGATGGGCGGTATGACACTTCCCGAAATGTCGCGAGATATCAAAGCTATCACCTGGCTGGAGACCCGAGAAACCTTCATTAATAGTTTACGCCGGGAAATCCTACAGTCACATATGTGCCATTTTATTTTGTGTGTGCGTTCTTGCACAGTTGTGTCTTGCATGTGATCATTGTTTCTGTGATGTGTCGTTCTGTGTTGTGTAAGGTTTTGTGTGTGTGTTGTGCTTTCATTCCTTTTCTGTTTGAAAATTTGTTGGTTTAATTTGTCTATCATATAGGACTTGTAACGGTTTCCCTCTGCTGTTTGTGTGTAATTCTGTTTGCTAAGAGTGTTCTGTTCAGTCTGTGGAATCTGAAGCGTGCTTGCTTGTGTGCCACCGGGTAGTCCGATAGACGTGAATGGCTGTGCTCGTGATTGTCGGTTTCCTGGATATTATGAAGTTGAGGGTGTTGTTTGTTTTTCGTACAGTGAAATCCAGAAAACGTAGTGTATTGTCTGTTTCTGTTTGTAAAGTGAAGTGAATTTTTGGATTCAAGTTGCTTATTTCATTGTGTAGCTCTCCTATGTGTGTGTGTGTGTGTGTGTGTGTGTGTGTGTGTGCGTGCGTGCGTGTGTGTGTGTGGGTGTGTGTGTGGATCATCATTTAGGCATATTATGTCATTGACATAACGGTGCCAATACATAACTTTGTATTTTCTCGGTTTTACTATGTATGTGAAGATCTTATTCTGTAAGTCGTTTATGAATATGTGGCCTATGAGGCCACTAGTTGGTGATCCAATTGGCAGTTCTTCATCTTGGGAATAAAATTCTTTGTTTAAATAACGTAGTTTTGAGTACAGTTGATATTTCATTAATATGTGAGTCTGGTGTGTTTCCTTGTTGTTTTAGTCTTTATATGATGACGGTGAGTGTTTCATTTATTGGACTGCAAGTGTACATTGATGTGACATCAAATGCTATGAGCCTTGCTGTTTCTAGAATGTTTATGTTGTTGATTCTCTCTACTAGTTCCATTGAGTTTTCTAGGTTCCTGTTGTTTTCGCAAGTATACATGAATACGTTAATATTGTATCTATTCATTCCTTTTCGTTCATAATCACAATAATGTTCCCTTTTTTCTTGATGGACAACAACACCAAACTGACCAAACAGTAAAAGACTAGAGAAACATTCAACAAACACTGAAAAACATCAAAAATACATCCTCAAAAGGGCCAGATAAAATGAATGACACAAAAATATACAAAGACACCCACTCTATAATCCCTAACAAAGGTGCGCAAAGAACATAGGCCTTTAAGACCAGTCATTAACTTCAAAAATGCTCCAGCATACCATCTAGCCCGACGTACACACGCATTATAAAGAAAATATACATCCTTGAAAACAGCAGGAACCTACAAAACTGAAATGGACTAGTAGAGAGAATCAAGAACATTGCCATACCAAACACAGGAGGCCTCATATCGTTTGATGTCACGTCAGTATTCACTTGCTTTCCAATTAATGAAACAATTAGGCTATTCATACAAAGACTAAAACAACAAGGCAACACAGCAGACTCACACATTAATCAAATAGCAATTGTACTCAAGATCATAACGACATAAAATCCTTTATGTTCAACAAATAACTTTATTTCCAAAATGAAGGACATCCAATGGGATCACCAATTAATGGCCTCCTAGGTAACATGTCCGAAAGAACAGACAACACGCGGAATCCGCAGCTGAGGCACGTTTTATGAAAATTGAAGGTGGAGGGAGGGGGGAGCGGGGAGGAAAGGAAAGAAAGAAGATTAGTGACGCCAGCTGCATCCAGACATTACGTGAAATTAGCGGCGACGGGCGAAAATGTGTACTGGACCGGGATTCGAACCCATGACTGCTTCTTCTTCATTATTTGTGTCATGTGTAGGCAACAGCTTGTAACCTCCCCCTCACTTATCGTCCTTAATTACAGTGAACAATTAAACCGCGTGTACCTAATGGAAATTTGGGAAAAGCAATCGTCACCGAAGTTAATCTGTCGGTCAAGAGGGATGAAAGGGCTACATCTAAATGAAAAGGAAAAATGCAAATGAAACTGGTGGAAATTAATTTTGAAAAGGGGTAAAGTTAATAAAGAAAGTAAATGTGCGGCCGTTACGTTAACAATTAACTAGCGGTAATTAGATATTTGAGATTTGAGGGAAATTACGGTCGCCAGTCCTAAGGACAATTACTATAGTAACTGAAAAAGAAAGGTTATTACACATATAATTAGCACTACAAGCGTGGCAACTGAAGGTTGACACGTGTAGTGTGAAAACTGAAAGTTTGTCAGAAGTAATAAATTTCGCTACACTCTGACTTAATTTAGCAAAAGAATTAATAAAACCGGAAAATTGAAAGTTAATTTAGTGACTGAAATTAAGAGTGAGCTTTCTTTCTGAAGCACATCGAAATTCAGTAAAATACAGTTAGTCTTGGGCTACCTCAACAATCATTTCAAAAGCAACTTGAATCTACGCAATTTAGAAATGAGACATTTAACTTCGAACTTGAATTAAATGATTCTGAACAATTAACAATAGTAAAATTTAATACGTACCAAGCTGAGCTGCAGTCACAGGTAAGCTAAAATATGCTAACAAAACTCGCACTCTTAATTTGTGCTCGTGTAATCTAAATATTGTAGCCAGCTATGAATACTTTAACTGGACTTTGAAATTAAAGCAGTAAAATCGAATTATATTATTTTAATGCTGGCGTTTGAATTTCAACGACACTCGGGTTCATTTCGGAAAAGGAAGGAACCCTGCTTGGCAATGCAATTGGGAGAATGAGCACAAAGGTTCATGCTAAGTTGCTGTAATTTTGTGATGCAACAATTTTAAAAGCTGAGGTCTGCCATACAGTTCCGAAACTTTACGTGCTTTTAGCCTTTCTTGTTGGTTGATTGAAGGTTTGAAGTCGTCGATCGAGGAGGTGGCGACAGTCACTCATTGTCGGCCGTCGCTGTTGCAGAAGCTGGATGCTGGCGCGCCTTCTTCTCGACACGGTCACCAGGCGAAACGGACTCTCGATGTGCGCCAGCTAATGCTTCCCGTCCGCGACACCGTGCTAGAAACTGTTATAGCCAGTCGAGCGCAATTACATGCTGTCCAACCCCGAACGCGCGGCAACTCGCGGGAGCGTCACACAACACACCTGCTCCACCGCACTACTCCAGCCAGGCCCTTTCTGCCCGCGCTCCACGCGACAGAGTTAACACTACCAAAGATTCTAAACACTTTCGTTCTCCACACGACCTATCGATGTATTCGTTCGATAGCATAGTTTTCCCTAGGCCAGACCCAGCGTATAAATACTAATAATATTCACAAAACAAACCAATTATACATCGACATAAATGCATATATATACAAATAGTAAAACAATTACAATATACAAAGACACAGAAATGTTATATCTTCAGGTAACAAAATAAGGAAAAAAATTTGCAGTGCAATAGATGGAAATAGGAGGACATGCATTTCCGGCGTTACACGTGCCCCACATTGTCTGAGGATGTCGTGTAACCTAAACAGACTCAAAAAATGTTCCAAAAAGGAAAAAAAAAACAGCGGAAATGTATATGCTCAAAACAAGAAAATTTAGCATTCGTCTAATTAACCATAAACCAATTTTTAGACCGTAATAATTGAGTGGAGACACTCCTAATCTTATTCCACTCTGTCATCTTGCACAAAATAAAACAGGTTGACAAAATATTAAAATTCATAGAAAACATAGAAAATGGTTTAGCTATTCCAAAATCATTAAAATTCGTAACACTATCAAGAAATGGAATACTATTTACAAAATTAATCAGAGTACATGGTCATAAAAACAGGTAGATCAAAATATGCAAATTAATTATTAATCACACAGAATACACATTTTTTTATATAACCTTCTCATAATTAATATTCTCGTCATGAGAGTCAACTTAACGCTAAACAAGAAAATACAGCAGATAGACAAAAACATAAGTATTGACAGCAGAATTCGTCCACATCAGCTGTTCGGGAAGAAAAACAACTCCGCATTCCGTACCCGCAAATACAAAGAATGCCGGCAGCGGCACAAGAGCCGACAGCGGCTCCGCCTCGCCAGTATTGATCTCACGCTTGATCTCACTCGCCTCTGTAACGGCATTTCCAGAACGTCCGTTTCACTGAATTCTTTCGGAAAAACTCACTCCCGAGTAATCTCAAGGAGTCCATTAACACTATCACAGTGGATAACTGAACACTGTCCATCATCACACGCATGTACTAGCCTGAAACTTAAAACAGCGTCTAAGTACATCGGCAATGACTAGTAAAACACATATTCATGAAATCTTACAGCTAGTTACAAAATCATATTTACATTGCTTAATCTACTGTGACTCAGCTGAAAACTTAAACTAGCAGCTTGGATTTTTCAATTGATAAATAATCACTCTCTCTTAAATCATTTAGTAAAAATTAATTACTTATTAATTACAACTTCTTTAATGTCCTCTTGGTCAGGCAAAAGCATGGCAATCTAGCAAATCGTTTAAATCTTACACTCTATATTTACATACTGTACAAATTACCCATTCTTTGGTATTAATCAATCCTAGGTTGGTACAATTTCAAGTCTACAATGTTCTGTATACCTAATAGTTTTCCAGAGCTTGGATACTCTAAGCAATAAGCATTTGTGTGAGGTATACCAATGGCTTTATATGGTCCATTACAAACAAACTTAAATTTCGAGATTTCATTGTCTATCTCGCTCGATTTCTCATGAGCTTTTACAAGTATTAAGTCTCCGATTGCAAACTTAGCAAAACGCGCTTTAGCGTCATGACGACGTATGCGAGCATCGGCTTTTAGCTTCATTACTTCTCGCAAACGATTTTTTTTCACACCAATACTAATGTCAATCCGTGGAGGGAATTTGATTATCTCTTCCAATTCACTTTCTACACTTTTGTCAATACCGAGATTCCTCACGTTACGGCAGTTCAAATTCATTCCTACGTCAATGTCATCCGGCCAGTTAAAAATGTGTATAGGCTGGTATTGCCTATGCACACCGTCTCCTGCCTCGTCAAAACTAACTACTATTGTTCTATCTTGTGACGTACATGTCAAAGTTTTGCTTTCGCAATCAATCACTGCACGGTACTTTAACAGCCAATCTAACCCGATAATTACTTCCGTAGTTAAGTCTGGCACGACGACAAACTCTTGTTCAAATCGTGCCACACATATCTCGAAGTTGACAAAAATCTGTTTTGTGACCGGTTTACTGGCCTTCCCAGTAGCACCGATAATTTTCACTCCTGTTACTGGCATAACTACGATGCCGAGTCTGTCTTTCAGTAACTCAAATATTTTCCCAGATACAGCACTCAATTCTGCACTGGTGTCAATCAACACGTTTTGTTGTAGGTCGTGCATATTAACAGACACTACTATCTGTCTACACTTGTCCTCGACTGTTTCTTTATTTTCCCACAGTAAATCCTCGTCTATATCCAGGTCATTCCAGAAAAAATCCATCCGGCTTTGATCCTAAATCCGGCTTATCTGGCGGCTTTTTCAGCCTCTGTTCGCATACAGTTTTAATTTCAACACGTTTGTCCTGAGGCTTAGTCTGTAGCTTCGCCTCCAATACCGAAACCTTTTCCTGTAACTCGTCAACTAGTGAGTGTTGCTTTGCTATCAATTCACTAATTGTCACCTTCGTTGATTCCTCTTTGGTCACATTGATCTCATCTGCCAATCTACCTGGAGGAATGTGCCCAGTAGTATCTGCAATTACTTCCTCTGGATCTGCGCAACCCACACTGCTACCGTCTGATCGTATAACGTCAGCTCTAACCTCATACACGCTGTAATCTATGTGCTTTTCTACCAATCGTGTCCGGCTATCACTATAATTTTCGTAATCTTTTTCCTTAATACTCTCGTAATATTTAAACTGGAGTTTTGCGTCAGATGGGTCGGCTATTTCTACCACTATAACTTTCGGTAAGGTCTGCCGGTTAGGGCCAGAACTTTCCGTTACTACTTCAACATCTAACTTCTGCGGGACGAAACACGACGAATCTTGCTCGTGCTCCCCATTAACATCAACTATTTCTGGTAAAGTCTGCCGGTTAGGGCCAGAACTTTCCATCACTTCACAAACACTACCTTCCTGCGGGACGAGACGCGGAAAATCCTGCCCGCGCTCCCCATAAACACTTCTCCCGTACAGGCCCCTATAATCTCTTAGTTCGTCGTATAAGCGACCGAACTGCCTTAATCAGACCTCATCCCTCTCTGTATCCCCTCGCTCGATGATGGACGTGTTATCCGACATCTGATCTTCTCTCAACAATTGCGAATCATTCTTAAACTCAATCTCCAGTTCCGCTGTGGGTGATACAGCTGCCACTTTATAATCGATTTCCGGAACACTACTTAAATTGTTCTCACTGACAGTGAACGTATTTTCTACTGCCGTGTCTACAGCTGATCTACTACTCGTGGGCGCACTCCTTTCTCCTAACACTGGCACACTCTCCCGCCGTTGATTATTCCACACGGAATTTTCATAACGACGACACCTGGGTTTTCTCCTGTTATTGGACCGCCAAAATTTCTCCACGCCCGGTCGGCCCCTCACCGGCGCGGCTAATGGTTTCCCTGTCTCGTCCCAGCAGATACGCTCCCCGGATACTGCTGAGGCGGCTGGTCACACCCTCTGGCGTTATTACTATTCTGTGAAGCCCTTATCACGTTAGTATGATACTGGTTTCCGTCACTCCTGTTATTATTTGCATTATACCGATTGTCATTACGGCCCGAACCACTATTGTTATTGCTGCCAAGATTGCGGTATGCATTATTCCGAAAGTTATCATTGTTGTGGTTGCTGTGGTACCCGTTGTTGTTACCACGGCCTCTACCACTTTCGCGATTATTGCGCCAATTGTCCTCGTGCTCAACTCTTTCCAGGAAATCATTGATTGTCCTGTAATTGCTTCCTACGTAGCGTTTTGTATCATCTGGAAGCTTCTTGTAGAGTTTCCAGACTATTTCGGATTCCGTGCGGCGATCACGCTTGCGGATCCAGCCCTCACAAAACTCCTTCATCGATCCGCGCGAATTCGCATCGAAAGGCCTCGATACGACATATTCGCGCCAGACACTTTGCTGTTTTTGCTCTGACCAGTATTCAGCCAGAAACAAATTTTTAAACTCGTCAAAAGTCAGGTTCGTAATGTTGAGGTATAAGCCCCAACGCTTGGCATCACCAGCCAACACATCAATAATCGCATTAATTTTTCTCTCATTAGTCCATGATCTGGGTAAAACTCTTTCACAATTTTTAATGAAATCCGTCGGGTGTATACCGCCTTTTTTCAAGGGGTCGAACCGCTCCTCTTTTGTCAACAATTCCGAACTATGTGCACAGATTGGCACATAGCTCTGTTTTTCGTCAAGTTTCTTTTCCAATTCCGACACTCTCGTAATTACTTGGCAAGTGGTTGTCGCAAGCGTTTCTACTTCCCTTTTTTTCTCTTCGCAGGTATTAGCCTGCTTCGTCACTTTAGCATCAACCTCGGACACTAAAGCCTTTAAAGTTTCCACCTTCTGTTGATCCTCTTTTTTCACTAATTGAATTTGTTCCGTCACCTTATTCTCGATGATCGGAGCAATTGCTTCTCCTACACTTTTCCCGATTCTGCTAATTTCGGAATTAAAACGAGTATTTATGCTCGCAATTTCCGCCTGAACACTTACCATTTCCTGTTTAAGATTACCGATTTCGGTATTAATTACAACAATATCTTCTTTCATTTTACTAACTTTTGTGTTAACAACTCCAACATTGTTGTTAACAACATTAATAGCTTTGTTCTGATTGTCTAGCTTCCGTTCAATTTTTTCAGCCTGAGCTTCTTGCTTGGCAGCCTGAGCTTTAATTTCTGCCGATTAATTCTTGATTTCATTAATCAAAACATTCAATAAATCAGTTAAATTCCCGGAAACTACCGGTTTTACTTCCGTAGCGGCTTCCTCTTTAATTGTCCCCCCGTACTGGTCATCAAGGGGTTCAGATTTGATTTTCGCTTCCGATTCCGAAACATTTTCTAAAGTTTGGAATTCCATTTCTGCTCTTTGTTGCGTTTCGGTGGTCGCGTCTTTCATGCTAGCCGCCTGCCCCTGAACAATGCGTACCGCGGAGCGAGATTCCCACTGTTCGACCGATTGTTCCGTATCCAAGTCTACCAAATTTTAGTAATTGTTGCCTTCACTCATTTTAATAATTTTCAATGTAAATAACAAATCTCAAATCTAATTAGGATTCCTCCCACTACTTAATCACGCTGACGTAACTACCTCTTCGTAACCAATACTTTGTTACGACATTTGCACCATGCAAAATTCGTGTCCAGAACAACCACAAATCTGAATATTGTCCTGTCACCAGGTCGCCACGTGTAACCTCCCCCTCACTTATCGTCCTTAATGACAGTGAAAAATTAAACCGCGTGTACCTAATGGAAATTTGGTAAAAGCAATCGTCACCGAAGTTAATCTGTCGGTAAAGAGGGATGAAAGGGTTACATCTAAATGAAAAGGAAAAATGCAAATGAAACTGGTGGAAATTAATTTTGAAAAGGGGTAAAGTTAATAAAGGAAGTAAATGTGCGGCCGTTACGTTAACAATTAACTAGCGGTAATTAGATATTTGAGATTTGAGGGAAATTACGGTCGCCAGTCCTAAGGACAATTACTATAGTAACTGAAAAAGAAAGGTTATTACACATATAATTAGTACTACAAGCGTGGCAACTGAAGGTTGACACATGTAGTGTGAAAACTGAAAGTTTGTCAGAAGTAATAAATTTCGCTACACTCTGACTTAATTTAGCAAAAGAATTAATAAAACCGGAAAATTGAAAGTTAATTTAGTGACTGAAATTAAGAGTGAGCTTTCTTTCTGAAGCACATCGAAATTCAGTAAAATACAGTTAGTCTTGGGCTACCTCAACAATCATTTCAAAAGCTACTTGAATCTACGTAATTTAGAAATAAGAGATTTAACTTCGGACTTGAATTAAATGATTCTGAACAATTAACAATAGTAAAATTTAATACGTACCAAGCTGAGCTGCAGTCACAGGTAAGCTAAAATATGCTAACAAACTCGCACTCTTAATTTGTGCTCGTGTAATCTAAATATTGTAGCCAGCTATGAATACTTTAACTGGACTTTGAAATTAAAGCAGTGAAATCGAATTATATTATTTTAATGCTGGCGTTTGAATTTCAACGACACTCGGGTTCATTTCGGTAAAGGAAAGGAACCCTGCTTGGCAATGCAATTGGGACAATGAGCAACAAAGGTTCATGCTAAGTTGCTGTAATTTTGTGATGCAACAATTTTAAAAGCTGAGGTCTGCCATACAGTTCTGAAACTTTACGTGCTTTTACTCTTCCTTGTTGGTTGATTGAAGGTTTGAAGTCATCGATCGAGGAGGTGGCGACAGTCACTCATTGTCGGCCGTCGCTGTTGCAGAAGCTGGATGCTGGCGCGCCTTCTTCTCGACACGGTCACCAGGCGAAACGGGCTCTTGATGTGTGCCAGCTAATGCTTCCCGTCCGCGACACCGTGCTAGAAACTGTTATAGCCAGTCGAGCGCAATTACATGCTGTCCAACCCCGAACGCGCGGCAACCCGCGGGAGCGTCACACAACACACCTGCTCCACCGCACTACTCCAGCCAGACCCTTTCTGCCCGCGCTCCAAGCAACAGAGTTAACACTACCAAAGATCCTAAACACTTTCGTTCTCCACACGACCTATCGATGTATTCGTTCGATAGCATAGTTTTCCCTAGGCCAGACCCAGCGTATAAATACTAATAATATTCACAAAACTAACCAATTATACATCGACATAAATGCATATATATACAAATAGTAAAACAATTGCAATATACAAAGACACAGAAATGTTATATCTTCAGGTAACAAAATAAGGAAAAAAAATTTGCAGTGCAATAGATGGAAATAGGAGGACATGCATTTCCGGCGTTACAAGCTGTTTTAAATACTAAAAATTACAGTGTTTACGTGAATAACATAGCGTAATGAAAGCAATTTCGAACATTTTTCTGTTCTTGAATTTCTATTTGCTCTAGTAATACGACACATTCGGCCTCGTTAATGTAGCTTGTTTTTGTTGGTATATTTCTAATAACCGAACAGAGAAGGATGTGATGTGAAAAGGATGCTTTCCTAATGCATCTTATTCCACTTTTACTACATTTATATCGATAGCAAATGAAGCTGGAACTCCGAAATTAACGCTTATTTGTTTACTGGTACTGCGTCTTGTTCGTCGCTTTTTCAACTTTCAACTCGTACGCACAACATTTTCAATGTTCACCTTTGTAAAAAAACTTATCTACCTGTTCACTGTTAGCCCATAGTTGTGTGCGGTGAGGAAAGTAGCAAGGCATGCTATCGTATCTTGTGCATGTCAGCAAAGTGAGCGATCATTGAAATGTCAAAAGAAATAGAACTGCATAAAGGTACACCTACATGCAAAAGACGTCAGAGATAATATAAGGAGGCTGAGTAGACACCATTCATAGTCAAGTTTTAGTAACAAAGTCTAGTTTGTCCTGTTGTGTTTCGTCATCATGGTCCGTCATCAAGTACCAACCAATTAATTACACATTATTTTGTACATCTATATTTGCCATAAGCATTATACTAGTATATCTCGTTGTTGTGAGTGTTTGTATGTCAATGTAGTTAAGCGGCAGCAACAACGAAATTTCGCGCACACACACACACACACACACACTCACACACACACACACACACACACACACACACACACACACACAGACACAGACACACACACACACAAACACACACACACACACACACACACACACACACAACAACTTTTGTAGTAAATGTAAACATACGAAATAGTGCATAATTAGTAACTGTATTATGCCACCGAAATTTATTTACACGTGGCTGGATAAGAAAATTGAGGGTGTTTGTAAAAGTTGTAAAACAATCGGCGTCCTCATCCAGTTCCATATAACACCGATTAATTTAAATAATACATCGGAAAACCGCTTGTAAAGAGCTAAGGTACGAGTATGCAGGGTGATTATTCCATGCATACGGAAACATCGCTTGCAGAAAGTACAGACAATTTGCAGACAATACGCTGCGGATATGTGCAAGGAAAAATGTGCCATACATCCTCTTGACAGCATTCGCCAAGCAGTGCTACCAACCAATCCGAGAGGAAGTATGGTGGTCCAGAGTTATGGCCCTCTTTCGTTTGATTCACTATTTGTAGTTTTATACATTTTACGACCAATGTTTAGAAAAAGAAACTTCGTGAATTTTATAGTATGATTATTTTGCATATGAATTAGTTAGCTTCATATTCTTCTTCAATTGTACACGGTGGATTAGCGTGGAGAGCTGCATCGATGCAGTCTTCGGAAACATAACCAAGGTAATAGCATTTTTGTGTTAGGAGCAGTAAATGGGTACTGTGTCGAAGCAGACAAGTTGTACAGTGCTAGATACCAATGTAGGAGACATACGAAACATACTATATTTCCAAGGCTTTAGAATCTATTTAGGTAAACCCGGGCAGGAGGAACTACAATACAACGTTGGAGAAGTTTTATCAATAACTAGAGAAGTTATACGAACACATACACTGTTACTGCTGGAAATGTTACCATCCCAACAAACTAAATATTGTTATTTAAACATGGCTGGATAAGAAAATTTTGGTGTTTATAATATTCGTAAAACAGGCGCTGACCTCATCGAGTTCCTTATAACACGGATGAATTTAAATAAAACAAAAAACCTTGCCTTGTGTGAACGTTCAGCGGCCATGGGCAACTCTGGAAGTCTACGTCTAGCAACAATCAGAGTGGTACTCTTTGAGAACTTGCGCTCACTTGTTCTCCGAGCAACATGAAGCAACACGCACAGCCAATTCTATTACGAAGCCCTGTTTCGAAGTTAGTTTGCCGCTGATACAACTGTTGCGGCAATTAGCGGAACATCCGAGGAAAATAATATTCGCGCAGCCAGAGAGGAACAATGGAAGATTGCCGGATTACGGCGTTGCCTGCAAGCAGGCAATGCAAATGTTCTGCGACAGTTTGCAGAGGTCGAGGCCGCCCTCTGTGGCAGGTAGTTTAGGAGGAAAAAGCTGCCGCTTCTTTCCGGTTACGTTTCCCACACACAGTGTATTTCAGTCGTTTCGGAGCCTTAGCAAGGGATCATGATGTAGTGTTATTGCAAATATTTATGAAAGCTTTGCATCTACAGGTTTTTTTTAGATCTGTCACTTCTGCAATTTTTGTGTCGAAGCAGTCATTAGTGTGGAACTCTCCGCGTGGGCTATTGTCTTGGTTGTAACGAGCATAAATGGGCACTGAAAGAGTATAAATAGGATGCACTATGCATTAGTAAACATGTTGCAAAGGGTAATTTGTGATACACAGTGATATAAATAACAAAATACTGCCAGCTGATATCTTTCGTATCTTTTCAAGGCGTTTGATTGTGTAGATCATTTACTCTGTTAGAAAAACTTTTAGTTTTATGAAACTGATGTCTTTACACACACCTGGTTTAAGTCGTATTTAACAGAGAGAATGTAAAATGCTCTGTGCTGACATATTCACACTCTGTTGAAAAGTGAAAAAAATTTAGTGACAAGGAGAAATCATGGAGGGAGTTCCACGAGGTTCAGTTCTGGGTCCTATCCAGATGTGAAGCTGTACTGTTGCAGCACACATTAACCTTTGCTTTTGGGTTGCCTCATGCAGGGACAGTTGCAATGATATCATCAGCGATTTCAGTGATTTCATCACCCTTATCAGTGGGAAGCCGTGCCCCTTACCACCCACTCTCCCCTTCCACACTGTCCCACTATCTCCAACCAGTCTCAGTGAAGTATTAAAAATGAATGAATCAATAAAAAACTCATTATGATGAAACTAATCGAGTTGTGTTAATGGTAAATTAAAAACTGTCTCCCTCTCCCCTCTTTCTATCACCAACCAATACATTGTAGTATTAAAAATGAAAGAACTAATCAAAAAATCAAAAATAAGGGAACCAATCCATGTGTATCCCTATCTCCAGCCAGTGCCTGTGAAGTACTGAAAATGAAAAAGATAATAATGGGAAATTTAAAAGTCCTCTCTCCATCCTCTTTCCATCCACCACCCAATCAGGGTGTAGTACTAAAAATGAAACAGCCAGCTGGAAAATCCAAGATGGGAGAATTAGCTGAATTGTATTTTACACCCTCATGACCCCTTCCATTCGACTTCCAACTGCCCGGGCGTAAAATTAAAATTATGCATAAAAATGACACCAAACTGCATTATTTCTATGATATTTACGAAAAACTGCATAAACACAAGCTGCATAATGCACTACTTATCTGCTATCTCCTCCAATCAGGGTCTAGTATTTTAGCAGTCATTTAAGTAAAAGAACGAATCAGACCGAAGCCTCACCTTTGCTCTGCTGAAAAATATCTGAACGAACTGAAACATTTATCAGAAATGTTACGTTTGCACTAATTGAATGCCTAAAATAACTGGATTATGTAAAAAAGTATTGTCAAATATGTTTTCACACTGACAACAACAACTCGTTTGTAGACTGGCTCGCAGCTCACGTCTGTGAATTTCATTGGAAGCTATATATCGTTGCTGAAGACGATTTTCACCTTAAATTCCGTTCCATAAACCCTGAAAAACGTGAAATACAAATCAGCTGCTGATTTTTCCCCTTTTCTTACAGTCACCAACAGATATCTACACTGTTAAAAATGTTAAAAGTTGGACCTACTTACCATGCTAAGACACAACAGAGCCACACTTTTTATGCTTATTCCATGTCTGTGAAAATCGGCAGTTTATTTTTGAGAGTGAGCTGGAATAAAGGTGTACTCATTTTATTTTCAGTCCATTTGGGTAGCGTGCAGTTCTTTAAACTGCTGCATACAGTGGCAATGAATAATTACTATGAAACTGTTTCGTTAGCGACACCCTTAGCGGCGGAAGATTATAGTGCAGTCGGATGCTAAACTAGATTCTATAGGAAACCATACGGGACCTGTATTTAGCCATTCTGAAATGAATGGAAGAGGTTTTGAATGCTAACAGGTATCCTGCACCGTACTAGGTGTGGTGTCACCGCCAGACACCACACTTGCTAGGTGGTAGCCTTTCAATCGGCCGCGGTCCGTTAGTATACGCCGGACCCGCGTGTCGCCACTAGCAGTGATTGCAGACCGAGCGCCGCCATACGGCAGGTCTAGAGAGACTTCCTAGCACTCGCCCCAGTTGTACAGCCGACTTAGCCAGAGATGGATCACTGACAACAACGCTCTCATTTGCCGAGACGATAGTTAGCATAGCCTTCAGCTACGTCATTTGCTACGACCTAGCAAGGCGCCATTAGCATTTGCTAATTATCTTGTGATGCATGTACCGTCAGACCGATGTTCACCAATTATGGATTAAAGTTAAGTATTCCAACAGATACGTACTATTTTTGCTAGTCTCATATCCCTGACCTGTTCCAGACCTCACGCCATTCTGCGTGAGCTTAAACGCGTGCCTTTCGGCTACCCGTCATTGTGGATTGGCTGTCTTGCCAGTCCACAACACTAGGCATGATAATGAATTTGCTTTTCCTATTTCCTGTGTGTATAGAGTCCGGTCAGGCTTCGGGGCTCTCTGGAGCTGCGGGGTACCACCTCCTCTGTAGCTGAGTATCTTATGACTCCCATGATTGCTACGAGATGTCACTCCAAACGCTTAATAAATATGGTGTAAATAAGAATAATTGTATATTACACACTCAGCACTACTGTAATTATAAATTACATGCATAATCCGTTCTCGTGAATCAGTCTATCTACGCAGATGGGAAACAAATTCCTACATGAAGGAGAAGTTGGGGGCGTGTTTCTACATCTGAAAGATGATGTCTTTTGATATTTCGTGCCAGTCGCGTAAATGGGGTGCTAGTAGCGCCACTAAGAAAATACAAATCACGTTTGCCTTAAATGTGATGGTCGTGAGACTTAGTTACCTTTGAGATTGCACATAGTAAACTGATGTTAACCAAGAACACTTTCAAGACGCCGAAGACACTGTTATCAACAGCTCACTGAATTTGATCGTGGTCGTGTAATAGGGCTAGGAGACGCTCTATGTTCCATCTGCAATACTGGAGAAAGACTTGGCAGGAATGTAGGCACTGTAGATGATTGGTGGCAGCGGTGGTCAAGGGAAGGATGCCTATAACAGGTTCCACAAAGAAACTTTGTCTCGAAACCTGGCAGAAAATCCAAAGAGATTCTGGTCGTATGTGAAGTATGTTAGCGGCAAGAAACAATCACTGCCTTCTCTACACGATAGCAATGGAGATACTATAGAAGACAGTGCTGCCAAAGCAGAGTTACTAAACACAGCTTTCCGAAGTGCCTTCACAAAAGAAGACGAAGTAAATATGCCAGAATTCGAATCAAGAACCACTGCCAACATGAGTAACATAGATCTAAATATCCTCAGAGTAGTGACGCAACTTAAATCACTTAATAAAAGCAAGTCTTCTGGTCCATACTGTATACCAATTAGGTTCCTTTCGGAGTATGCTGATGCATTAGCTCCATACTTAACAATCGTATACAATCGTTCACTCGATGAAAGATCCGTACCCAAAGACTGGAAAGTTGCACAGCTCACGCCAATATTCAAGAAAGGTAGTAGGAGTAATCCACTAAATTACAGGCCCATATCGTTAACGTCGATAAGCAGCAGCATTTTAGAACATATATTGTTTTCGAACATAATGAATTACCTCAAAGAAAAACAGTCTATTGACACACAGTCAACATGGGTTTAGAAAACATCGTTCTTGTGAAACACAACTATCTCTTTATAAACATAAAGTGTTGAGTGCTACTGACAAGGGATTTCTGGATTTCTGGATTTCCAGAAGGCTTTTGACAGTGTACCGCACAAGCGGCTCGTAGTGAAGTTGCGTGGTTATGGAATATAGTCTCAGTTATGTGACTGGATCTCTGATTTCCGGTCAGAGAGGTCACAGTTCCGAAGTAATTGACGGAAAGTCATATAGTAAAACAGAACTGATTTCTGGCTTTCACAAAGGCAGTGTTATAGGCCCTTTGCTGTTACTTATCTATATAAACGATTTTGGAGACAATCTGAGCAGCCGTCTTAGGTTGTTTGCAGATAACGCTGTCGTTTATCGACTTATTAGGCATCAGAAGATCAAAACAAATTGCAAAACGGTTTATAAAAGATATCCCAATGGTGCGAAAATCGGCAGTTGACCCTAAATAATGAAAAGTGTGAGGTCATCCACATGAGTGCTAAAAGGAAGTGTTCAAATTTCGGTTACACGAGAAATCAGTCTAATCTAAAAGTCGTAAATTCAACTAAATACCTAGATATTGCAATTACGAACAACTTAATGGGAAGGTTCAAAAATGTGTTCAAATGTGTTTGAAATCTTATGGGACTTAACTGCTAAGGACATCAGTCCCTAAGCTTACACACTACTTAACCTAAATTATCCTAAGGACAAACACACACACGCATGCCCGAGGGAGGAACACATAGAAAATGTTGTGGGAAAGGCTAACCAAAGACTTCGTTTTATCGGCAGGACACTTAGAAAATGTAACAGATCTACTAAGGAGTCTGCTTACATTACGCTTGTCCGTCCTCTTTTGGAATAATGCTGCGCGGTGTGGGATCCTTACCAGATAGGACTGACGGAGTACATCGAAAAAGTTCAAAGAAAGGCAGCACGTTTTGTATTATCGCGGAATATGGGAGAGAGTGTCACAGAAATGATACAGGATTTGGGATGGACATAATTGAAAGAAAGGCTTTTTTCGTTGCGACGAAATCTTCTCACGAAATTCCAATCACCAACTTTCCCCTTCGAATGCGAAAATATTTTGTTGACACCGACTTACATAGGGAGGAACGATTACCATGATAAAATAAGGGAAATCGGAGCTCGTACGGAAAGATATAGGTGTTCATTTTTTCCGCGCGCTATACAAGATTGGAAGAATAGAGAATTGTGAAGGTGGTTCGATGAACCCTCTGCCAGGCACTTAAATGTGATTTGCAGAGTATCCATGTAGATGTAGATGTAGATGTAGATGTAGATGTGAAGGTGCGGTTGCAAGAAGACCGATCTCCAGACGGCCCGTGGCACTGCTGCGATGGAAGACCGTCGTACTCGGCTTATGGCTGTGGCGCATTGTACTGCCTCTGCATCAGCTGTTGGAGCATCAAATGGGACAACAGTGACATAACTACGGTTACTTTCCAAGCCAGACGTCCTGTAGCGTGTATTCAGCTGACCCCAAACCACGGCAGTTTGCGACTTCTGTGGTGTGAAACGAGAGGTCACTGGAAAGCGGAGTGGTCTGTTGTGGTTTCTGCTGAGCCGGTTCTGCCGCGGCACCAGTGATGGTCGTATATTGGTTAAAAGGATGGGAGCTGAGCGCCTGCAACCAACTTGTCTGCAACCTAAATACACCGGATCTACACTGGGTGTTATGGCATGTGGTGCGATTTCGTATGACAGCGGAAGCACTGTCGTAGTTATCCCAAATACCCTGACAATAAATTTATACGTCAGTCTGCTGCTTCGACGTGTTGTGGTGCCATTCATGAACAGCATTCCCAGTCGGAGATTTTCTCCACTCAGGGACTGGGTGTTGTGTTGTCCTTATTATCATGGTTTCATCCCCATCGACACGCAAGTCGCCGAAGTGGTGTCAACTCGAAAGACTTGCACCAAGAGAACGGTCTACCCGACGGGAGGCCCTAGCCACACGGCATTTTATTCCAGGGGGTGTTTTCCAACAGGATAACGCTCGTCCACTTACCCATCACGCTCCATAAAGTGTCGACATGTTGCCTTGGTCTGCTCGATCACCAGGCCTGTCTCCAATCGAGCACGTACGAGACACCATGGGACGTCAACACCAGCGTTATCCTCAATCAACGTCAACCATTCCTGTATTGACCGATCAAGTGCAACAGGCATGAAACTCCACCCCACAGACAGACATTCGGCCCCTCCGCGACACAAAGAATACACGTTTGCATGTTTGCATTTAAGGTTCTGTTTGTTACACCGCTCATTAATGTGTCGGTATTTCACATTTGCAATGGCTTTTCTCGCCTTTACATTAACCTGAGAACTTGCAACGTTCATCACTTAAATACCTTACCCGAAATTTCATTACTCTGCATTAATTATTTCTTGGTGTTGGATTTTTTCCGTCAGTGTATTAGTAAAAACAGTATCAAAATTCTTAAACTACACTACTGGCCATGAAAATTGCTACACCAAGAAGAAATGCAGATTATAAACGGGTATTCATTGGACAAATATATTATACTAGAACTGACATCTGACTACATTTTCACGCAATTTGGGTGCATAGATCCTGAGAAATCAGTACCCAGAACAACCACCTCTGGCCGTAATAACGGCCTTGATACGCCTGGGCATTGAGTCACACAGAGCTTGGATGGCTTGTACAGGTATAGCTGCCCATGCAGCTTCAACACGATACCGCAGTCCATCAAGAGTAGTGACTGGCGTATTGTGACTGGCGTATTGTGACGAGCCAGTTGCTCGGCCACCATTGACCAGACGTTTTCAATTGCAGAGAGATCTGGAGAATGTGCTGGCCAGGGCAGCAGTCGAACATTTTCTGTATCCAGAAAGGCCCGTACAGGACTTGCAACATGTGGTCGTGCCTTATCCTGCTGAACTGTAGGGTTTCGCAGGGATAGAATGAAGGGTAGAGCCACGACTCGTAACACATCTGAAATGTAACGCCCACTGTACAAAGTGCAGTCAGTGCGAACAAGAGGTGACCGAGACGTGTAACCCATGGCACGCCAAACCACCACCTCGGGGTGGTACGCCAGTATGGCGATAACGAATACGCGCTTCTGATGTGCGTTCACCGCGATGCTACCAAACACGGATGCGACCATCATGATGCTGTAAACAGAACTTGGATTTATCCGCAAAAAAGACGTTTTGCCATTCGTGCACCCAGGTTCGTCGTTGAGTACACCATTGCAGGCGCTCCCGTCTGTGATGCAGCGTCAAGGGTAACCGCAGCCACGGTCTCCGAGCTGATAGTCCATGCTGCTGCAAACGTCGTCGAATTGTTCGTGCAGATGGTTGTTGTCTTGCAGACGTCCCCATCTGTTACTCAGGGATCGAGACGTGGCTGAACAATCCGTTACTGCCATGCGGATAAGATGCCTGTCATCTCGAGTGCTACTGATACGAGGCCGTTGGGATCCAGCACGGCGTTCCGTATTACCCTCTTGAACCCACCGATTCCATATTCAGCTAACAGTCATTGGATCTCTCCCAACGCGAGCAGCAAGTCAGTATACGATAAACCGCAATCGCTATAGGCTACAATCTGACCTTTATCAAAGTCGGAAACGTGATGGTACGCATTTCTCCTTCTTACACGAGGCATCACAACAACGTTTCACCAGGCAACGCCGGTCACCTGCTGTTTGTGTATGAGAAATCTGTTGGAAACTTTCCTCATGTCAGTACGTTGTAGGTGTCGCCACCGGCGCCAACCTTGTGTGAATGCTCTGAAAAGATAATAATTTACATATCACATCGTCTTCTTCCTGTTGGTTAAATTTCGCGTCTGTAGCACGTGATCTTCGTGGTGTAGCAATTTAATGGCCAGTGGTGTAGTTCCTGAGATTAGCCTTCACACATGGACGGGAAAACATGGCGGGAGACTTTCATTTTAGTAATATGTTTAGACAGGTGCCTGTCGGAAGCCAATTGTTTCTCTTCTCTGCCCACCGTGCAGCAACCTTATCAGTTTTTATACCATTTCTGCCGATACTGTATAATCTTCTAGAGACTGGCGTTTTCATCGCGATGACATTTCATTATTTAATTTTCCATTCACATCGTCGTCTCGATTCCGAAACAGTATCTTTTATTATTTTTATACACGTAGAAAAAATATATTACTCTAGAAAATAGCCTTTAACTGCCGACACCGCTCACGAGCGAAAATAAAGATTTTTTTTTAGTTTGTAGTGAGGACTATGGGATCAAACTGCTGAGGTCATCGGTCCCCAGGCGTACTTACCACTTTAACTTAAACTAACTTACGCTAAGGACAACACACACACACACCCTTGCTCGAGGGAAGACTCGAACCTCCGACGGGGGGAGCCACGCGAACCGTGACGTGACGCCTGAGACCGTGCGGCTACCGCGCGGCAAAGAAAATTTCTAAAGCTGCGTCACTGAAATCTCCATTGACGCCTCCATGCAAAACATCAAGGCGGCACTGTAGTTACAGCCAAGTACGCAGGATACGAATATTGTTCTCCAGTACAGCCTGCTCATTATACTTAAACTCAAGCGTCATTACGTTTAGAGGTGACGCTGAAGATTAACAAGCGATGTGGGGAAGGGATGGGACACTGGATTCTGATTTTGAGAGGCGGTTCAAATAACATTCAGCCATCCGGATTTTAGTTCTACATGGTTTTCCTAAGTTGCTTACGGGAAATGACAGCGTTGCTCCTTTGAAAATTCGATTCTCCTACTTTCTTATTCCGAACTTGGTCTTCGTCCGTATTGAGGCAGTCATCTAATTAAATTCCTTCCTCCATTCCCTCATGTGATAAAGAACTACTGCGTGCTGAAAGCAGTTATAACAGCATGTATGCCACTCTTAGACAAACGAAACCATCTCAGTTGGAAACCAATAGTTCCTGAAGTACAATACGAACATCGTTCTCTATTAATGGCGTAGACCAGGGTAGAATTTTTTGGGCTTAATGTTTTTATTAGCTTAAAATGTTCCTTAGAAAGTCTATTTTTACAATCCATTTATATAAAGTTTACCACAAACGTTAAAATATGTTGAAACCGCGTTTTACTGCATCTGGGTCTGGCGCATCCGAGGGCTCGAATGCAGCTGATGTAGTACTATAATAGTTACCGACGGAACAAAGGTCCTGTTAGTTTCGGATAGTATCACAGACGGTATTAGTATCAACTAAAGTCCTATTCTGAACAAGATTTCCCTTCATAGCATGATTTGTTTATGGCAAACATTGTGAAAGCATGTGCTTATTGAAATGGTTCAAATGTCTCTGAACACTATGGGCCTTAACATCTGAGGTCATCAGTCCCCTAGAACTTAGAACTACTTAAACCTAACTAACCTAAGGACATAACACACATCCATGCCGGAGGCAGGATTCGAACCTGCGACCGTAGCGGTCGCATGGTTCCAGACTGAAGCGGCTAGAACCGCTCGGCCACACCAGCCGGCACGTGCTTGTCTCGCGTCTGCTTAACTTCGTCATTTCGCTTGTTTTTTGTACGAAGTAAAACGTGAGTGGTTGAAAATGACAAACGAACGTATTTATACGGATAGAAAAGGTTCGAAAGGTAATTGCAATGGGGCAAAAAGAAAAGCTTCGATTGGTAAGCGGAAGCTAGTTAATCGATATAATTTTATCGAAACGAGAGTGTTTCGACTTCGGCGAAAGAAGGCCAATTGTACGGTGCTGACACTGCCGATTAAAGGTTTGCTGAGTTTCAACATTAAAAAACACGAGCTGAAACTTTAAACGCCTGTTTTTTCACAACAACATTTTTTCGAGTTGGCGATAACTATAGCTCATCAAATATACGCGAAATTACGCTATACCTGTGCGGTGTTTATTCTCATGTAGTGCGAAGGACTTCTGAAACATATTTTAATTTCGTTTTTTTTTTTTAAACGACTTTTTTTTAAAACGACTTTTTTGTCTAAAACATTGGCTTTTATTTCAGAGTTCCGCCATTTTGTTAAAAAACTATTTTCTAAATATCCCTACGTACTACTTTAGACAATAGGATCAGTTTCAAAGCAGTTTTCGAAATTTTGCTTTCGGATGAAAATTACGGCGTTCAGAGATCCCACCAGCCGCCCTCGTACTCCACGAGGGCTTTTCGTCGATGTCGTGTAGTGTCGTCTGGGTGCAAGTTCTTCACTTAATAATACATGGTACAGTCTTAAGAGTGTTTGTTTGTTATTTTACTGAAAAAAAAGACGTGAATATCGAGCGGCATCCTGGACTGCTTACCCCGTTAAGACAAAGAGGAACTGACTGTCCAATTATGAAAATAGCTTTCTCATTAGCAACTTCAGAGAGCGGATTACATTATCGATAGCCATTGCCGAATCTGAAGCAAGTTCGCCAGTGTTAGGCGTTGCGTGCTACGGAACCTTGGCCGAACGACCTAGTTTTGTTTGCGTTACTTTGCTGAGCACCAAGTCGAGGCACGCAATATTGTTGAGAATTGAAAGCTGCGATGCACCTTGTTCCCTCCCGTCAAGCTCCACTCCCCCCCCCCCCCCCCCTCGCGTTCGCCGCCTTGCGCCTTGTCTATTCTCGTCTCTCTCAGCACCAGTTATAGATGGCAACTGACACACAACCGCAGTTGTTTCTTTACAACTCAGAAAGAGGAAAGTGCCTGTTTCCACATCTCTGATAACCCCCCCCCCCCCTCGCAGATAGTAGCTATAAACAACCACGGCTTTTCGGATAACCCGCAGCTATGTAGTATTTACAAGATCCATTGCCATCTCTCATTACACGAAATGAGATTCTACTGTCCTGACATATGTAGCTTACGAGTAGCTTCTTATTCGTGGAACGCGAGTAACCGCACATATGTCTGGAAGATCGTGGTACTAGAAATACATTCTACTAAACTGAGCAATTCGTTGACGACAGTACCGACGTATCATTACTGTCTTCTCAAAACGACACTGCAACGTCCAAGACACGTTGGTGTGCTCTGAGTCGTTGTTCATTTCCCTGTGAACACGTACATCTACAGCGGAGTGTTCTTCAGAGGACTGAAAAATTCAGCGCCGACTTGTAAAATATATGGTACCCGACCGAGATTCGAACTCGTGACCTTTGCCTTTCGCGGGCAAGTGCTCTACCAACTGAGCTACCCAAGCACGACTCACACCACGTCCTCACAGCTTTACTTCTGCCAGTATCTCGTCTCCTACCTTCCAAACTTTACAGAAGCTCTCCTGCGAACCTTGCCGAACTAGCACTCCTGAAAGAAAACATATTGCGGAGACATGGCTTAGCCACAGCCTGGGGAATGTTTCCAGAATGAGATTTTCACTCTGCAGCGGAGTGTGCGCTGATATGGAACTTCCTGGCAGATTAAAACTGTGCGCCGGATCGAGACTCGAACTCGGGACCTTTGCCGCACAGTTTTAATCTGTCAGGAAGTTTCATATCAGCGCACACTCCGCTGCAGAGTGAAAATCTCATTCTGTATATGGTACCCATTTATGCGACGAAAGGAGAACGCAAATGGTTAACATAAAATGCTCATGCTGCTTTGTTTCGTCATCTCGTTGCAAGTGTGAACGCCATCCATAAACCCTACGAGGAAGATGACATTAGACAGCTGAAACTATTCCCTGCGTTCTGCTTCAGCCACAAAAAAAGACCGCCTTGTCAATTACGTAGTGCTCAGGAAACAACGTTGTTACTACAAAATACGCTGGTGCGCCAAGTAACGTTGGCGTGATTTGTCACTACGGAGTAACACAGCTCGATGACACTCGGACCACGTGAGATGAACAGAAATGAAACTTTCATTCAAAGACAGTAATTACGTTGAATTCGCCGTTGTTCATGATAGTTTACGGACATTACAAAAGGAAGGACATAGTTCGTAATACACACATAAAAAAAAGTTTTGCATCACCGCGACTCCCAGAACTCCTGAAGACAGACGTTGACTGTGGATATTGTATCACAGACACTATCCGTCTGACTGTTCAGAGATGTGACTAAACCCACCCACAGATGTAAACGACCACGCATGAGCAGCGCTTATTAGACGGAGGGGGTCCGACGGCCGATCAGTTCCAGTCATTCCACCAGGAAGGAGGTACACGACTCGTGTTGTCTGTAGTTCAACCACTCCTAGACGGTAAATACCGCAGTTCGATCGCGTCCGCATTGTTACTTTTTGCCAGGAAGGCGTCTCGGAGTGAACCAAAGCGATGTTGTTCGGACATGGAGAAGATACAGAAGGACAGGAACTGTTGATGACATGCCTCGCTCAGGCCGCCCAAAGGCTGCTACTGCAGTGGATGACCGCTACCTACGGATTATGGATCGGAGGAACCCTGACAGCAACGCCACCATGTTGAATAATACTTTTCGTGCAGCCATTGGACGATACGTGACTCAAACTGTGCGCAATAGGCTGAATGATGCGCAACTTCACTCCAGACGTCCATGGCGAGGTCCATCTTTGCAACCACGACACCACGCAACGCGGTACAGATGTGCCCAACAACTTGTCGAATGGACTGCTCAGGATTGGCATAACGTTCTCTTCACCAATGAGTGTCGCATATGCCTTCAACCAGACAATCGTCGGAGACTTGTTTGGAGACAACCCGGTCAGGCTGAACGCCTTGGATACACTGTCCAGAGAGTGCAGCAAGGTGGAGGTTCCCTGCTGTTTTGGGGTGGCATTATGTGCGGCCGACTTACGCCGCTGGTGGTCATGAAAGGCGCTGTAATGTCTGTACGATTCGTGAATGCCATCCTCCGACCGATAGTGAACCATATCGGCAGCATACTGGTGAGGCATTCGTCTTCATGGACGACAATTCACGCCCCCATCATGCACATCATGTGAATGACTTCCTACAGGATAACGACATCGCCCGACTACAGTGGCCAGCATGTTCTCCAGAAATGGAGAAATGGATTGAAAAGGGCTGTTTATGGACGACGTGACCCACCAACCACTCTGAGGGATCTACGCCGAATCGCCATTGAGGAGTGGGACAATCCTGACCAACAGTGCTTTGATGAACTTGTGGATAGTATGCCACGACGAATACAGGCATGCATCAATGCAAGAGGATGGGCTACTGGGTATTATAGTTACTGGTGTGTACAGCAGTCTGGACCACCACCTCTGAAGGTGTAGCTGTGTGGTGGTACAACATGCAATGTGTGGTTTTCATGAACAATAAAAACGGCGGAAATGATGTTTATGTTGATCTCTATTCCAATTTTCTGCACTGGTTCTGGAACTCTTGGAACCGAGGTGATGCAAAACGTTATTTGATGTGTGTAGTACTGTGATCCCCAAGGATGGTATGGATGCTCTGCAAGGTGTTCCCACGCTGGCCAAAAGGCTGTTAACAAGTTTTTGTGGTAGGACGTGCCATTCTTCCTGCAACGCGGTTGACAACTGTTGGACGTTCCCTCATATGGCGAGAGTGGGAACAGGCAGTGAGCCCACAAACACTATCAAAATAATCGTTTTGGTCGTCCAGATACTATGGTGTGAGAGGCATGATAGTGCATGGGCGTTCTGACCTCCAAATCTTTGAACATATTACACTGACGGGTCAACGTTACTGTGATACTGTAATCCTTCCCCCATGTGCGTCTTTTCAGTGCATCGAACAGCGCAGGTGGAAGAGCTCTGAAACATCCCCTTTTTAACAATTATACACGACTGTCCTTAACCTGACGCACAATATTTTTAGCGCAACGCAATCTGACTTTCAATAACCCTACAATAGAATGGCCCTGACTAACATTAAACTATACCTTTCACAAATCACTTACCTCACAAAAATCTTCGCTGCTCAAGCTACTGCAATACAGCGAGCGCCACTACTGCCAGCTAAATAAAAGATTCAAACTATGGAAGGCACTAACTACTGATAGGGATGGTTAGCAAATGAAAGATATTAATAGAGAACAAACAATGTATTTACCTTGATATCATCATATATAAATATAGCAGTTCATGACAAATTACAAAACTCCGCCATCTCTCTCCCCACATCCACCACTGCTGGCGGCTCACCTCCAACTGCGCCACGCTACGCGCTGTTCACATCCAGCTGCCGCTGCCCAACACTACAATGGCAGACAACAATGCAAACTAGCCACAGACTGCACACAGCACAGCCAGTGATTTTCATACAGAGGTGGCGTTACCAATAAAAAAACCTAAACAGCCTACTTACATAGCCCCCATGCTCCCCACAAAAATTTTTACAAATTGGATTGGGCAGTGGCCAATACAGATTTGAAAAAAAAAATTCATAATTACAATAACAAAGAAATCAAATGCACACACTTATTGATACAATGTTGGTCAAAAGCTAAAAATTTCTCACAGTCCATAAAGACAGTCCACATTGTTCATCACAGTAAAAATGCAGAGTTTTTCTCAGAGTCTGAGCAGTAAAAGAAAATGCACATAGAAGTAGTGGATTTCCATGCAGTCTTGAAGAAGTAGTGTTGTCCTTCCAACGGAAAGACAGTGCTGACTCTTGACATGCAGACAGGTAATGGGCCACAACATAGCAAACCCACAGCAGAGTCATTCGACGTTTTGAAGAATATTGGTAGGTAGGTCATCACAGAACAGACCCACTGTAGTCCTGGTAGAGATTACGGTATTGGTGGGCCACCAGAGGTGCAGACCCACTGCAGGCCTTGTAGAAATAATGGTACTGGTGAGTCAGCAAAGGTGTAGACCCACTGTAGTCCTTGTAGAAATGGCCAGCAGCCATCTGTTGCGACTGTGCAGGTGCACAATCACCATCGAAGAGTCTTGCAGAGAATATAGCAAGTCCATAAACCACCCCTTGTGCACTCACAAAGTGTTTGGAATTGTCCTTAGAACCAGCAATGCTGTTATCCAGTCCCTTGCTGAATTATTAACACACATGCAAACACTAACAGTCCCTACTTCTCACATATTGTCCATATACTATGACCAACAGAAACGTGTGCAGTGAAATGTAACTTAATCTGAAGAACTGGTGTCTGTACAATTATAAATTTACAACATGAAAATACAATTACAAAGGTACAAAATACATCATTAGAAACATAACAATACAGATAACATTTGTAGTACAGGCTTTACAAAATAATCGAACTAACATATACATCAGTGGAATTATGACATGAGTACATACATAAAAGATCACAATAACTTTTGAAACATCAACTTCACACATGAGCATTAAGACAGAACAGAATAAATAATGTGTAAGCATATTTATAAGGTAAATCACGTATTATTAATGCCAATTATATTTGAGGATAACAGTATTCCTCATCATAGTGAATGTAGCTTAGTACTAGAAAAATTCTACAATTCTTATCAGATAAACACATAAAGACAGGAAAAACACAAATACACAAGAGTACACAAACATATAGAGGGATGACACCAAAGGAAAGGACAGGGTTTGTTTTACTGCAGTATTTTGCATGGAGATCTCCCTTTGTTCATCATTATTCCCAAAAGTACTATCTATACCTGCTTTCTGTACTTTTTTCGTTTAACTTCTCAATGCATTTCTTCCAATTCATCGCAACTCATTCTCTTATATAGTCTACCCCCTCTTAAGCTAACTTAAATCTACTGAGCTCAGATGCTAAACTAAGGAACGAGGCAATGCAGCAGAACAAAACAAGTAACACAAACAGCAATGACCAAAAAAATGGAAAATTGCAAAGCAAGCTACAGTAAATCTAAATTAACAGAAAAAATGCAAAATTACAACTAATATGAGCCAATGTGCAGCAACAAGAAAAGCTTAACAGAGTAATACAAAGTCAAATTCAGTAACACTATGCCTGGCAAGCAGCAGCAGTAAATGCTATGACGTATACCTAAGCATGACAAAGCCCAAGCATAAAAAATATTACAGTAAAAACAACAATGCAGATAAGGGAAATGTATAATCACATCTTAATGTCTATGTAATTAAAGTGGTGCACCACAACAACTTATTGTAAAAGAAATATTACCATGTACTTGAAAAGAATATTATGTATGCAGTTACTGTTACTAGTGCCTTCTTATTGTTCTTTCCTTTCCAAGTGCTCCTTTTTTGAAGAATGTGGATCACAAAATTATTATTTGATAGATCTGTTGACAGAAAGTGTTCACATTAGCAAATGCATTTAATTTTATTTTATGAAACCAATGCTGCAACACAGCTGGAAACCAGATATCAAATGAAATAAGCAACTATGAAAAGCAAAGCATAAAAACATCATTCAATAGTCATGTGGCATTTCGTAAGTCAGTAGCTCTCAACTCTCATAGAAAGACAATTGCCATTATCAGGTTTGCAGATGTAAGAATATTTCCCATCAGTTTATAAGCATTTCAGTAAGTAGCAGAAAGTAGGCACTCCAGAATATAATCATATGTTTCCAAATAATGAGCGTGTCTTATTTGCAATGCTTTCCACCAAGGAATGTCAATAGCAAGGTTAATGGAAGTAATGAGGGTGTCGCATTTGCAATATTTTCCCTAAAGGAATGTCAATGGCGAGGTTAAAGGCCTGCCTTTTTTCTTTTTTTTTTTTTTACCTGTGCTTCCGGAAAGGCACACCCTAATGGCTTGTTCTCCAGGTGTTTGACACAACTGCGTGCCCACGACGCATTACGTGCAGGTGGTCACTTAACTTTCTTACGGAAATATTTACGACACCAGTTTCCGCTACAGTGACAGTCTCATATAAAAATATTTCAGAGCTCAAGAATTTGGGTTACAAATCTGTAGAAACAAAATCATATAAATATAACAGTGTCCAAAAAATTTTCGCCTGCATTGTGATACATTCACGCATTTACACACATGTCATAACTCTTAAAGCACGATTCTTGGTTTCCAACATACTGTTTCACAAGTCAAGAGTCCCTACCCACTATTCATTACTCCTTACCTTATTACACATATACATATCCATCGACACTCATCAATATTTCGTCATTATAAATATGAAGCATAATCAAATAACTCATATAGCCTCAGCCTATTAATCATAAACATACCTCAGCAGCATAATACACATCGTCGTCGTAAAAATAACATCATAACACCTCAGTCAAATCTCAAAATCGTCGTAGCTTCCTCCAATAATTAAAAAAATTCTCTGCTCATGTCAAAAGTGTCATCTGCCTCAAACGTACTTTAAAAATCATGATCTCATACCAAATACATCATTCAAAGCTCTCATAGTATCACAATGATTCCGAAAAAATATGAACAGTTTACAAAGTACAGACAAAATACAATTTCATAAGTGTGAAGTTATCCAACTGTGTAATTGCGTAAACATGTGTCACTGATGTAGTAAAAAAAATGTTTATCTCTCAGTTAAATGATCAGATAGCTGTGTAATTTGGGTGTTAGAGAAATATGGTACCGATGTGTAAAGTTGTATAAGCAAATACCATATTAGCTAGGGTTCCTTGTGGTTGCCACACACATGGTACACAAAGTAAGCATGTACCCCCATGAGGATTAATGTAATTATACCCTCAGGTGTTACAGATTACACCAATGGAATTAAATACACTCCTGGAAATTGAAATAAGAACACCGTGAATTCATTGTCCCAGGAAGGGGAAACTTTATTGACACATTCCTGGGGTCATATACATCACATGATCACACTGACAGACCCACAGGCACATAGACACAGGCAACAGAGCATGCACAATGTCGGCACTAGTACAGTGTATATCCACCTTTCGCAGCAATGCAGGCTGCTATTCTCCCATGGAGACGATCGTAGAGATGCTGGATGTAGTCCTGTGGAACGGCTTGCCATGCAATTTCCACCTGGCGCCTCAGTTGGACCAGCGTTCGTGCTGGACGTGCAGACCGCGTGAGACGACGCTTCATCCAGTCCCAAACATGCTCAATGGGGGACAGATCCGGAGATCTTGCTGGCCAGGGTAGTTGACTTACACCTTCTAGAGCACGTTGGGTAGCACGGGATACATGCGGACGTGCATTGTCCTGTTGGAACAGCAAGTTCCCTTGCCGGTCTAGGAATGGTAGAACGATGGGTTCGGTGACGGTTTGGATGTACCGTGCACTATTCAGTGTCCCCTCGACGATCACCAGTGGTGTACGGCCAGTGTAGGAGATCGCTCCCCACACCATGATGCCGGGTGTTGGCCCTGTGTGCCTCGGTCGTATGCAGTCCTGATTGTGGCGCTCACCTGCACGGCGCCAAACACGCATACAACCATCATTGGCACCAAGGCAGAAGCGACTCTCATCGCTGAAGATGACACGTCTCCATTCGTCCCTCCATTCACGCCTGTCGCGACACCACTGGAGGCGGGCTGCACGATGTTGGGGCGTGAGCGGAAGACGGCCTAACGGTGTGCTGGACCGTAGCCCAGCTTCATGGAGACGGTTGCGAATGGTCCTCGCCGATACCCCAGGAGCAACAGTGTCCCTAATTTGCTGGGAAGTGGCGGTGCGGTCCCCTACGGCACTGCGTAGGATCCTACGGTCTTGGCGTGCATCCGTGCGTCGCTGCGGTCTGGTCCCAGGTCGACGGGCACGTGCACCTTCCGCCGACCACTGGCGACAACATCGATGTACTGTGGAGACCTCACGCCCCACGTGTTGAGCAATTCGGCGGTACGTCCACCCGGCCTCCCGCATGCCCACTATACGCCCTCGCTCAAAGTCCGTCAACTGCACATACGGCTCACGTCCACGCTGTCGCGGCATGCTACTAGTGTTATAGACTGCGATGGAGCTCCGTATGCCACGGCAAACTGGCTGACACTGACGGCGGCGGTGCACAAATGCTGCGCAGCTAGCGCCATTCGACGGCCAACACCGCGGTTCCTGGTGTGTCCGCTGTGCCGTGCGTGTGATCATTGCTTGTACAGCCCTCTCGCAGTGTCCGGAGCAAGTATGGTGGGTCTGATACACCGGTGTCAATATAGTCTTTTTTCCATTTCCAGGAGTGTATATCACGGAAAACTTTCTTTGTAATTCAAAAATCTTTAAAAATAAATGTTTTAAGTATAAAATTGATCACTCAAATACGTGTACTGTAGCGCTAAACTGTGCGTCTTGTAACATAATCTCTGTGGAAGTGTCGTAGTTATCGTCCTCCGAAAGCTAAGTTCTGCAGAAGTCAATGTACTTACCTCATGATAAACAAAAGTGAAATGCTTTGCGTATAGATATCGTAGTTATTACGCTTATTGGCGTGATGAAGAAAGTACTGTACAGTAACGTATTGTTGTGCCACGAAAAAGGCTGTCTCATTGTTGCTATACCACAAAAGCTACTACTAAAACATGTTTTTCTTTCCAGAAGAATTCAGAAAACTGTGCAGATATAAAACAGATACACCGCAAAAGCAACATTGTAAATTGTCACTCATTAGTAGCGTCGTGATAAAAATCGTGTAGCTGTCACATAAACTAACCTCTGTCATCTGGTATCTCTCAGAAAGTACATTAAACCCAGAATGTATTTTCAAGTAAACCAAAATGTTGCATTAAAATCTCATTAGCAGTACCAGTATGTGTCCTAAGTATGTAAGCCTGATAGTCGTTACGTAATCGTGCAACTAACAAGCAAGAATGTACAAATACAACACTGTGTCGTCTGTTCACTATAACAATGCATTCGTAATTTCTGTTTAAAAATGTTCCCTAAGTTCTAGACTGGATATTTAACTTCAAACATTGTTGCATGTTAACAGTTTCTTAAGTCTGACAAAGCATACTAGAAATGTGAAGTGAAAAGTTTTATGGCAAAGACAAAGTTAAAAAGCAGATTATCTTTCAATAAATGGTTTTACATGTGAAATGTGGTGTAAACCTTTACTCTTCCTAGTACACAGAGTTTCAACTTCAAAGCAATTATCATGTTGTATACATCGGTAAAGAATGCTAAAATTTTTCTCAAGGCTAACGTCTTATGTTATTTTTCTCGGAGCTAGCGGGCGCACGCGGCTGCCTGCTGCATGCGGTGTGAGTCATTGTCTGTCCCTTTGTTGGCGCGCGTCGTTATTGGGGTTTGGAGACCTAACTTCTACAAATTCACCTTGACGAGAAGGCCCTGCTCTGTTTGAATCCCGCCAGTTCTGATGCAATTCAGGTCTGTCGTTACGATCATATCGTCTGTCGTCATGTCGGTAGATTCCATAGTTTCTTTCTTGTCGGTCACGTGGTGGAGAATTTCTCCGTGAGTCGTAACTGCGCGCTGGACCGTTGCGTCTAAAGTTATTCTGTCTCCCTTGATAATAATTATTTTGGTTCCCATATTGTCTGTTTCTCTGATTGTCTCTGTGATAGTCATTACTGCGGAGAGGTGATCTTTCCCTGTAATTATGACTACTCTGCCAACGGTTGTCATACGGGTGGTGTCTATTTTGGTCACGATTTGTGTGGTGAGAATAGCCTTGTCGCGTCCAGTTATTGTTTCTGTCATCAGGGCATTGTGACGTGTGTGACCTGTAATTGTTGTGTCCTTGTTTTCGCGTTCCGCGATTATCAGTGTCAATTTCTAGTTCTTGTAACAGTCCCTGAAATGCTTCAATGTCGTCTTTGCAACGTCCTGCCAAAATAATATGTCGTAAATGTTCAGGTAATTTGATTAAGCAAATGCGGATGAGTTCTGAGGGGCTGTATGGGTTTGACAGGTACTGATTCTTGTGCAACATGTCTTCAAAATATTTCACAAGACTGGAGAATTCAGATTGTTCGAAATGTTTCATCATTATGATACCATGTTTTACTCGGTCTTGTGTGGCTTGAGACCAATATGCTGAGAGGAAGGCATGGTAAAATTCTCCTTCACTGTGGCAATCGTGAATGACCGATCGCATTCTTACAGCTGGTTCATTCTCTAAGTAGCCACACATAAATTCTAATCTGTGCTCCAATGACCAGTTGGGAGGAAAACAATGAGAGAATTGATGGAGCCATGCTTGTGGATGAATGTCGTTGCCAGAATTCTTAAATGTTTTGAATTTACGTGTAGTAATGAACAGCTTATAGTCAAAATCATCATGTCGGCGAGTCGCATATCGGTCATTGTTAGGTCGTGTCGGCCGTTCCATCTCAAAATTCGGTGCACATTGCCAATTTCTTTCATAACTTCCGAAATGCCCTGTGTTATTATTTTGCGGCTTTTCCGTATTTCTAAGTCCCTCTTCCCGTGTTGGAGCGCGAGTGTCCTCTGAAATACGTAATTCTTGTATTACCTGTGTCAGCTGATCTTGTAATTCCCGGATTTCTCTTTGGTGTTGTGTATTAATTTGATTCTGATTTTGTTTGAATTTCCTAATTTGTTCGTACTCTTCAGTGTCATTAAAGACTACCGGTCTTGCGTCAATCAGATTATCATCTACCTTCGTAGATAAATTAGTGAACTGATCCAAAAGTTCGGCTACTTTCTCCGATAGTGTACTTATTTCCTCAGTGTGTTTTTCTGAACCAAGTTTCAGAGTATCTACTGCGTCCTTAAAGTTTTCCTGATTTTTTGCAAGTTGCGTAACCGAATCGGTAGATGCAACTGAGTCAAATTTAGCTTGCAAGGTCTCATGATTTTCATGAACAATAATTTGCAGTTCTTTTATGGCTGCTTCGTGATTCTGTAATGCATTTTCATGCCGCGAAAAAATAGGTTGAAAATGCTCACAAATTTGAGTTTTTACGTCATTACAGACTTTTTGACATTTCGATTCAATGTTATGTAACTCAGTAGTTAAATCTTCACGCGTTTGTTCAAGAGTTTGTTCCAATGAGTCTAACTTTTGAAGCTGTTGCTGTGTTTGTCTCTGATTTTGTTCCATTGTGTCTAACTTTTTGAGATTTTGTTCCACTGTGTCTAACTGTTGCTGTGTTTGTCTCTGGTGTTGTTCCATTGTGTCTAACTTTTTGAGATTTTGTTCCACTGAGTCTAACTGTTGCTGTGTTTGTCTCTGGTGTTGTTCCATTGTGTCTAACTTTTCAAGCTTTTGTCCCAGTTGTTGCATTAATTGTAATAACAATGCACTGGTGTCTGAAACATGTTCCTCAGTGCTTTTCGGCAGTGAAGTTGCACCGGCAACATTCACATTTTGACAAGCAGAAAATGTGTCTTGACTTATTTGAGAAAACGGTGAGGATCCAAAACCTGAATCTACAGTATTTGCGAGATCGTGTCGTGTCATTTCGGCTTCCTGAGGCGAGCTATTGCCGACCGATCGATCGATAATGCTTCCCTCTTCACTAATTGTTTCACTGTCCACGCCATTGTTTGCCGCCCGCTCCATTTCCCTATGCGCAATTACCAAATTACTTCTTTGAACATTAGTTAATTCATTACTCTGCGGCGCTAACACACTGCCTTCGTCTTCACTGTCATTTCTCAGTTTACTTTGGAGCCTAGTATTACGTTTTTCACACGCCATAATTGTCACAATATTTCACACGATAACACAGAAAAGCACAATTTGAAGAGCAAAATAAAATAACATAGCAATGGAAATAATGTCTACTTAATTGCCAGCGCAGCTGCGAAATACTTGGTGCAAATCTACGTGCATGCCACAACTGTTTTACTGTACAACAATGAAAAACTACAACTACAAAGGAAATTCTCTCTATGATTACGTGCTATCAATAAACAATAGCTACACCAATTACACAAACTACAAGAAAAAAAAATCAGAAGATTCCAGTGAGGTATCCTCGGCTAAGGGTCGACATATGAAACATCCCCTTTTTAACAATTATACACGACTGTCCTTAACCTGACGCACAATATTTTTAGCGCAACGCAATCTGACTTTCAATAACCCTACAATAGAATGGCCCTGACTAACATTAAACTATACCTTTCACAAATCACTTACCTCACAAAAATCTTCGCTGCTCAAGCTACTGCAATACAGCGAGCGCCACTACTGCCAGCTAAATAAAAGATTCAAACTATGGAAGGCACTAACTACTGATAGGGATGGTTAGCAAATGAAAGATATTAATAGAGAACAAACAATGTATTTACCTTGATATCATCATATATAAATATAGCAGTTCATGACAAATTACAAAACTCCGCCATCTCTCTCCCCACATCCACCACTGCTGGCGGCTCACCTCCAACTGCGCCACGCTACGCGCTGTTCACATCCAGCTGCCGCTGCCCAACACTACAATGGCAGACAACAATGCAAACTAGCCACAGACTGCACACAGCACAGCCAGTGATTTTCATACAGAGGTGGCGTTACCAATAAAAAAACCTAAACAGCCTACTTACAGCTCTTGCAGCGAGAGGATATTGGGAGGAAGGATTGGCCTGTGCGCTTGTATTATAACATGGCAAAAAAAGAATGTTCTTGTGGGTGAAGTTTGGATGTGGATCGTTGCTTAATACAAGAAAAATAATGATTAATGTACCATGTCTTATCCTCCACCAATAAAATAATACGTATCTTGTGTAATCCAGGGTGTCACTTCTTAATGCTGCCATAGGTTCATCTTGATCTTACTGCATCGCCACATAGGAATCATGCAATGGTAGAAATAAGTTTCAGTACTTCCTGTTCACAGAGAATTTTATTTCGCATGCTAGATGGTCGGCGGCAAAAGTGCAAAACCTGACTACATGTGGCCGGCCAGAGTGGCCAAGCGGTTCTAGGCGCTTCAGTCTGGGACCGTGCAACCGCTACGGTCGCAGGTTCGAATCCTGCCTCGGGCATGGATGTGTGTGATGTCCTTAGATTAGTTAGGTTTAAGTAGTTCTAAGTTCTAGGGGACTGATGAACTTAGATGTTTACTCCGGCGAGTGGACCCTCCGATGTGTAGTGCTTGCGGCGTGCAGATCACGGTGCACCACATTTTATTGGACGGCATTTTATTTGACGACCAGTGGACTGCAGCGGATTTGCCGGCGGATCTGCAGTCTATTTTATGCAATGATCAAACGAATGCGGTTCGCGTTTTAAAGTTTTGTGAATTGTCCCACGTTTTTCACATGATTTTGGGGATATTGCATGGGGGCTTAATTATATACAATGCAAATAATTTTAATTTTAGTAGCTGACTGTCCTGTTACGCAGTCTCGTAACCGGTTGGCCCTGACTAGTATTAGTACGCAATGTGACTGCATAGAATAACAACAAAGAATGAAAGGAAATTTCCGTTACCACAATTAATTAATTAAGTCCCCAGCAACTATAAAAGCTACGAGACAAAAACTACGGAACAACAAAGCACAAGTGTAACTTTTCTGTCTGTGGAAGTGTGATTCAACGTACACATCTGGCACGGTTCTTCCTCAATAAGACAAGATATTTTAAATACCATTTACACTGAATTAATTTAAAAAAACTGAAATACTAAAATGGCACATAGAAACCCGAATTACAGTCTAATACATGAACACAAGCCAGATGCTTTGTTGACTGAACCTGTGACCAAGAGGCATTGTTAGTTAGGAAATTTAAAAAAAAATTAAAAAAATGTTTTTTACCTTCATATATATTGACTAAAAATACACTCTGATCATCACAACATCTCCATTCGAACAACATCTGCTGTCTAGCCCATCAAAACAACTGCACACGACATGGCCTCAAATAGTACAGCTATCAACATCCTCTCAGCAAAGTACTAACCACCACAACAAGCACTGCCAGTGGAGGCGGCGGAATAAAACTCTTTGGCGCTGTGACTCAGTGTAGCCACCTTTCAATATGTTTTTAATGTGTCAACAGGGTGGCTGACTGACCCAAGTTTTTTGTAAGTGGTCAGCCAGTCACATTTCCATGTACTGTTCTTTTAGCTCTTATAAATTTTGTTTTCCCTCTGTTTTAATTTCTTGATTAGCTATCTTGCCTCCTCACTAGTTTTAGTGCATGTGGGAGTGGCTGTGCGATAGAGTAATTGTGTGGTCATTTCGTGTGCATGCGTGTACGACAGTTTTAGTTCTTATCCACATTCGTTTATTTTAATCATTATTAGGGCGCTGATAACCTCGCCGTTCGGCGCCCATAAGATCGCCAAACCACACACACGCGCTACTGTAACCACATTTCTTTCTTCCACTCAGACTATCGAATGATTTACATACAAGATACCACCGCAATAACGATCAGACGTAAGAAAACATGCTACTCCAATGGCACTAACAAGAAGCAACTGATAACTCTAAACATCAAACCAAGGGGCAGCTGCCAAATGACAAGCAAAGCTACATCCTCGACATTGCTTCACTTGTACGTTTGAAACAGTTACAAAAACCTAGTTTGAAATGAAATCCTTATCAGCATAGGACACATGCAGGTATGATACAGCGTTAAAAAATGGTTCAAAGGGCTCTGAGCACTAAGGGACTTAACAGCTGAGGTCATCAGCCCCTAGAACCTAACTAAGCTAAGGATAACACACACATCCATGCCCGAGGCAGAATTCGAACCTGCGACCGTAGCGGTCTCGCGGTTCCAGACTGTAGCGCCTAGAACCGCTCGGCCACTCCGGCCGGCGATACAACGTTAAAGATGGATTACTCAACTTCTTTACTGGACTCACAATGTTTCAGAGTGTATGAGGGCAAGGTTTATCGCCGAACATCGTATCGATTAAAGATGATTCTCGTCTTCTTCACAAACCTCTCCAGTCTGATGAAAAGCTCTTGGTATATGAATGGATGCTCTCGGATCTTAGCCATCGAAGATATCGCAACAAGCTGCCGTCCTCGACCCACACTGAAGGACACCAGCACTGCATCCTAGAGAGACAGGTGGCGCTAATAACTCTCAACAAGTTTGTCGCGCAAACAATGGAAAAGAATAGGAGGTTCTCATGGAATTCCAAGGCTAAACCGCTTAATTCTTGCGTAAATGATGAATCGTGGAAGAGTATTGCTTTCATGAGTGTGAGTGTTTCAATAAAATTTGAAATTAAACGTTTTTATTAAATGTATGTTAGTTGAGAAATAATGATAAAAGTAAGCTGGACATGTATTTAGATCTAATCAAGCAAATAAAAAACAAACATGGTACTCTTCTTAGGTTTGCTGTCTGATACTAAAACCAACTTACGCTGTATTTTAGGATTCTACCTGGCCGCCATCTGCAGATGAAAGACAGTGGCCACCTCTCGATGAACAGATGCCAAAGTTTTTTGTTTTCTTCCTTTTATTGGTGTTTCAGTTCCACACAAAGGGGCAGACTGGCAGCAGATAAAGCCACCCTACGGCCACGATTGTGTTACACATTGGGAAACATTGTAATATACAAAACAAATGAAGTCATAATTGTGGTTTTAAAATAATACATAGATAGCAATTTGACAGTCTTGCAGTACTGACAGGTGTTAAAATAAACTCTAAGACAAAAAAAGGACGCATCACGAAGGAATCATCCGAACGGGACAAAAATCGGTTGATGTGCTGTACATGTGTACACAAACAAATGACTACAAGTTTATTTGTGTGGCCATCCTCCACAGCGAGCATATAAATACTTGTTTTGTAAATAAAACTGCCTTCTCCTGCTGCTAGTTACTTTATTTATCCCATATGCGTTTCGCCTTCTGTTCTAAAGCATCATCAGTGGAATCTATAACGATGCAGTTTCGTTAGTTTTAGAGAGAGAATGACCATAAACCAACTGCTAGAGAAGATGACATGAAAATAATTAGAATCAACAATAAAAAAACGCTTCCTAACCATGCAAGAAAGTTACCACACACAGAAAACCAAAGCAGAGGGGAAAATCCTGTTGAATGTCCGAGTACACATGCCCAAGCAATACATTATTTACACTAATAGACAAAATAATAGAATAACGTTCGCAAAAAGATTTAATGTAATAATACTGTCCAACATAATAATAACAATAGAACCCAACATCTTTACATTCGCTCATCCATGAACCCCTCCACAGAATATTGAAACGAAAAGTCAAATCAGCTTTCACCAATGTTTTCAACCACTCACTAACAGCTAGTACCCACCCCCCCTCAAAAAAAATCTCGTCCTCCCTATTCCCCTCTCCCTCTCACTCATACACACACACGGTATAAACATCATAAACAGAAGTTAGTCTCGAACATATACTTCTTTAGGTTATCAACAAATACGTAAACATACCAAAGAAGATGAAACACGTAATTGAGTCGCAATATTTACGTTGCGAAAAACGGTGTACGACGAAATAGTTGTATCGAGTGACAAAAGAACAATAGTACACCACAAAAAAGAGTGATAGATATGGTGAACAGTGTGTGGAAGGCGAGAACACAAAGATGTGATTATATGGCAGTGACAAAAGTGGTAGTGCGACCTCCAGACCAGATGTGAGGAAACGCAGATCAGCAAATCGTGAGTAATTCCTTTTTTTACAAAAACTCGTGACGTGAGCTGTTTAATAATCTAAAACTAACGAAACTGTATCGTTATGGAGCCCACTGATGAGGCCTTAGAACAGGAGTAAGCGAAACGCGTATGGGATTAATAAAGTAACTAGCAGCAGGAAAAGGCAATTTTATTTACAAAACAAATAAATGATTACGATTTTTAAAAAAATGGTTGATGTAATCAAGAGAAAGAACTTCGTAAATTGAACTAGTCAGTAACACAGTCCACATTTGGCGCTTATGCAAGCAGTTATTCGGCTTGGTCTTGATTGATAGAATTGTTGGATGTCCTTCCTAGGAATATTGTGCCAAATTCTGTCCAACTGGCGCGTTAGATCGTCAAAATCCTGAGATGGTTGTAGGGCCCTGCCCGTAATGCTCCAAACGTTCTCTATTGGAGACAGATCCGGTGACCTTGCTGGCTAAGGTAGGGTTTGTCAGGCACCGAAACAAGCAGTAGAAAATCTCGCCTTGTGCGAGCGGGCATTATCTTACTGAAATGTAAGCCCAGAATGGCTTATCATGAATGGCAAATAAATGGGTTGTAGAATATCGTCGATGTACGGTTGTACTGCACGGGTGACGCGAATGAAAACCAAAGGAGTCCTGCTGATGAATAGAAATGGCACCCCAGACTATCACTCGTGGGTGTTGGGCCATATGGCGGGCGACAGTTAGATTGGTATCCCACCTATGTCTCTGGATAGGTTTCCGCTGGTCGCTGGGGCTCAGTTCGAAGCGGAGTCATAACCGAAGACCATTAGATTCCAGTCAAAGAGACTCCAGGCAGCGGTGGGGTACCAACCTGACTGTTCCCCGCCGTACAGTTCGACAACCAAGAGTAGTCTGGAATGCCATTTCTTTTCAGAGCAGGGCCCTTTGGTTGTCATCCACGGCACTCTTGCAGCACAGCGGTACGCTGACGATATTCTACCCCCCCCCCCCCCTCCACCCCCCCACACACGCACACTTGTTGCCTTCATGACAAGCAATCCCGGGATTACATTTCAGCAAGATAATGCTCGTTCGCACACGGCAAGAGTTTCTATAGCCTGTCTTCCACCAATATCGCCGGATCTTTTCCCAACTGAAAACGTTTGGAGCATTATGGTCAGAGCCCTCCAACCATCTCGGGATTTTGATGTCCTAACGCGCCAAATGGACAGAATTTGGCACGATATCCCCCCAAGAGGACATCCAACAACTCTATCAATGAATGCAAAGCCAAATACCTACTCGCATAAGGGCCAGAGGTGGACCAAAACGCTAGCGACTTCTTCAATTCTCGAAGCCGTTTCACTTGAACGAATCATCCAAGTTATCTGAAACTGTAATCATTTGTTTGTCTGTAGATGTAAATCACATCTACCGATTTCCGTTCCACTCGGATAATTCCTTCGTGATGCATCTTTTTTTCTTAAGAGTGTACATGCATATGACTATTATTCTGCTGATATAATGGTGGTGCTGGTGGGGTATGAAAAACAGTTGTGTTCACAATGGAGATGAAATTGATGTTTTCTGTAACGGTGTCACTGCAGGAGGCATAGTGTAATGATTTTTTTGGGGGGGGGGGGGGGTGGGAGGAGGAGGGAAGGAATAAGGGAGAAAGAGGAAAGTATGATAGGATAGCCTGCGGTAAGATGGAGCGTTGAGCGTTGTAGGCTGTGGCTGGTAGGAAGAATATATGTAGGGACCAATTTCATAGTTGTGAGTGGGAGTCGTTTGATGTTGCTGGGGGAGAGGATGAAAAAGGTGTGGAAGTCGCAGGGAAGATGGATGTAGGTGTAGTGGCACGTGAAGGTGCCTGGATGGCTGATTAGTAGGTAGGATTTTGCGTTTTGGGGCTGGCTTTTTCGGTTCATGTAATAAACTTGTAGGCTATGTAGAGGAAGAAAGAGACATGAGAACGAGATTTATCTGGGAGAAGCAAACGGATGAAGAAGGCGAGTAAGTGTGCATGTTTCTCCAGTATTTAATACGAATGTGGGATTCCTATCTTATTTCATGGATATAGAGATCCATGGACTGTTCAAATACAGGTCACGTGCAATGGTGAAGTTGACTTACAAGTAGGACGTGAAGCGATTGGCTTTGATAGAATGGAAGGAGCAGGCCTGCTATTGTGTGGAGTGGGATGGGTGGGGTAGGAGTTTCGCCTGAAAGCCTGTTAAACACTTTCCATTACTTTCCTTGATTTACTGGTGTTTCGTTCAGTTTAGTGCATGTTATAAGCAAGTCGCGATGTCTTTTTGCTTGGAAATAACTCCGAACATGTCACAGGAGCTGTTAGTCTTGGCGACAGAGGACTTCTGTAAAGACTACAGGTTTCGTGGACTAGCACAAGAGGATATGGAAAAAGGGTGGGATGGTCACGAATGATTGACCGAACAGGATTATAACTGGTGACTGCGTTCATAACGCTATTTTGTGGGAAATCAGGATTAGGAATGGCGGAACTGTGTGTTTCTGTTATACACGGATTCAGACATCTACATCTACATGGATACTCTGCAAATCACATTTAAGTGCTTGGCAGAGGGTTCATCGAACCACCTTCACAATTCTCTATTATTCCAATCTTGTATAGCGCGTGGAAAGAATGAACACCTATATCTTTCCATATGAGCTCTGATTTCCCTTATTTTATCGTGGTGATCATTCTGCCCTATGTAGGTCGGTGTCAACAAAATGTTTTCGCATTCGGAGGAGAAAGTTGGTGATTGGAATTTCGTGAGAAGATTCCGTTGCAACGAAAAATCGCCTTTCTTTTAATGATTTCCAGCCCAAATGCTGTATCATTTTTGTGACCCTCTCTCCCATATTCTGATAATACAAAACGTGCTGTCTTTCTTTGAATTTTTTCGATGTACTCCGTCAGTCCTACCTGGTAAGGATCCCACACGGCGCAGCAGTACTCTAAAGGAGGACGGACAAGTGTAGTGTAGGCAGTCTCCTTAGTAGGGCTGTTACATTTTCTAAATGTCCTGCCAATAAAACGCAGCCCTTGGTTAGCCTTCCCTACAACATTTTCTATGTGTTCTTTTCAATTTAAGTTGTTCGTAATTGTAATAGGTATTTAGTTGAATTTACGGCTTTTTATTACAAGTTATCTTTGTTTATCCCATGTGGTAATTATTCAAGATTTCATAGTAATAAAATGTGATACGCTTCAGTGGTTCATGGGCATTGCATTGGATAATGTTGTGAAAGCTGCACAATATTGCAACAAGACAGCCATTCGTCAACTTCAGGTCTTTACTGACATGCTGCTGTAGTTGCTCAACAATATGTCACTGCCACACTACAAAATGGCAGACACCGATTGATGGGGTTATAATGTCATCATAAACAAATCACAGAGGATTTTGACATCCGAATCCCCCTGTCAGAAAAACAAGGCATGGTTCTTGCATGCACAATGCAAGAAATGTGCAGAAACAAATCAGTGTTCAATGTCTGCTCTTATAACGAGCTGAACCTGTGTAAAACTTTTAGCTGTATTCCATGAAGGACTTTATCCATATTTTCTGCTATTTAACTTTAGCAGTTCAGCACACAATACATGCTTATAATTTTAATGTAATGCAACTTTACCTTTTCTGAAGAAGATACCCTTAGTGGTATTGTATTGAAACCTGGTAGAGTTATTGCAGTAAACTTCAAGCAACCAGTTGCTTGCGTACATCATTTACTGGGTGTGGAGGTGATGGGGGCAAAAATGTGTTTGTTTTAATGATTGCCACCCCAATTTGCATATCATATCTGGAGCACACTCTCCTCTCTTTTGAGATAATACAAAATGAGCTGCACTTCTTTGAACTTTGACGGACGGCACTGCAGTTTCTCAGCAGATGTCGGCATAGCGCAGTCTGAGGACCGGAGCTACTAGCTAGATGTTGAAAGTTTGGTCGGCATGTTCAAATGTTCAAAGGTGTGTGAAATCTTATGGGACTTAACTGCTAAGGTTATCAGTCCCTAAGCTTACACACTACTTAACCTAAATGATCCTAAGGACAAACACACACACACCCATACCCGAGGGAGGACTCGAACCTCTGCCGGGACCAGCCGCACAGTCCATGACATGCAGCGCCTCAGACCGTTAGGCTAATCCCGCGCGGCTGGTCGACGTGGGTCAGGAAGTCTTACAGAGCTGGGTGCTGAAATCGGGTATAAAATATAGTCACAAGTTTATTCAAAATATAGTCACGAATTTATAATGATAACAGTGCGAAGACGATGAGGATGTGTTTGATGACTTCGTTTAGAAATGGCTAATGGCCGAGTGCACCAATCTCGATTAACAGTTAACCGCGGTTAAGTCGATATATAATCCTGTTCAGCGCAGTATTCTGGTGCACGAACATCGATCTAAGTTAAACGAGGGAATCGACCGCGGTTATATTTAACCGGGGCTCTTTCCCGGTTTTCTCGACATAACCACGGTTTTAGAAGCATACGCTATTAAGATGGCCGCGCGTTTTGATGTTATGGATGGCATTGAGGAAGATTTGTTATACCTTGACCATTTAAATCGTGACCGAAATCGTGTTGGAGTGATTGTGGAAATGGGAAACCCTTTTGAAGATTATGGTGACAGGAAGTTTGAAGAGAGATTTCGTCTGTCAAAAGAAACAGTGTAGTGGTTATTAAATCAAATTAACGATAGGTTAGAATTTCCTACTGATCGGAATAACCCTGTTTCTCCGATAAACAGACTTTTGATTACTTTAAGGGCATACGCAACAGGTGCATTCAACATTCTTATTGGGGACAACAGTAATATACATCGTACAACACCACAACGAATCATCAGTGATGTATCAGACATCACAGCATCACTGTCTCCTCGCTTTATAAAATTTCCTACAAGAGAAGAAGTGCGTTCCGTGATGTATGGTTTTAGTCAATTGGAGCGATTCCCTGGCGTTCTTGGTACCTTGGATTGTACCCATATACGAATTCAGTCTCCTGGAGGACATAATGCTGAAGTTTTCCGCAATAGGAAATCATATTTTTCCTTTAACTGTCAAACCATTAGCGATCACAATTTGTTAATAAGAGATATTGTCGCTCGATGGACAGGCTCTGTGCACGAAAGTACCATATTTCTCAACTGCGCTCGCAGAGCTCAATTTGAAAACGGAGAAATACCACAAGCTCACTTATTGGGAGATAGTGGTTATGCATTTAAATCCTACTTGTTAACTCCACTTTTAAATCCACAAAATGAAGCAGAGCATCGATATAACAGGTCTCATATTAAAAGTGTGGTGTCACCGCCAGACACCACACTTGCTAGGTGGTAGCCTTTCAATCGGCCGCGGTCCGCTAGTATACGTCGGACCCGCGTGTCGCCACTATCAGTGATTGCAGACCGAGCGCCGCCACACGGCAGGTCTAGAGAGACTTCCTAGCACTCGCCCCAGTTGTACAGTCGACTTTGCTAGCGATGGTTCACTGACAAATTACGTTCTCATTTGCCGAGACGATAGTTAGCATAGCCTTCAGCTACGTCATTTGCTACGACCTAGCAAGGCGCCATTATCATTTGCTATTTACCGTCGGACCGATGTTCACCAATTATGGATTAAAGTTAAGTATTCCAACAGCTACGTACTTTATTTGCTAGACTCAAATCCTTTAACTGTTCCAGACCTCACGCCAGCCTGCGTGAGCTTAAACGCGTGCCTTTCGGCTTCACCTCCTAGTGGCTTGGCTGTCTTGCCAAGTCGCAACAAAAAGTAGAAACACTGTTGAGAGAAAATACGGTATGTGGAAGAGAAGATTTCCCATATTATCTGTAGGAATAAGATGTAATCCACAGGAAGCAATGTCAGTCATTGTGGGTACGGCTGTCTTGCATAATATTGCGAGGAGTACAAGCAGTGAAGAACCACCAGAAGATCCTGAAATTTCTCGACTTTTAAATCAGTTACGTGATGAGAGAGGCCCCAACATTGAAGACAACGAACCAGTGCTACCTGGACAGCAGATTTATCGTGATGATACATTACCTGGAAGAGCAGTTCGCCGTGCTATAATTAATGAACATTTCGCGATAATCTAACAAATTCAGACATTGTTCGTAATGAAAAATTATGATTATAGTTATGGGATTTCGCCGTATTTTCAATTTTTCAGATTATTTCAGCATGTAATCTATTTTGTTTCTGCTGTCTAGCGAACATAAAAGTACTAACTGAACTGGGTGTGTGATGCGAAATTTGAGGTTTTGTTGTGCCAGGGACAGGATGTGCTGCCTACAGACAATTACCCAGCCGCTGCTTTTCTGAGATATTTTTTTAGTGTGGAACTATTGCTAATTCATTATTAAAGATCTATTTCTTGCATCACATTGGTTGTGAAAGCAACGCAGTACTCTGTTATTTATATACATGTTCAGTTTCTGGGTATGTACTTAAATTTGAGAACAAATGACTCCATTACATTTAGAGAGTGTGAGAGTAAAAGCGAGTGGTATAAAATATAATGGATATTTCTGTATTATGTTCACTATAGATCCTAAACATCTCTTAAATTTTCTACTGTAACAACAAATATGTGAATGTCCAAAAGTTTTGCAATATTAAAACAGCCCATTCTTTATTATTAGAACCTTTCAGTTTAGAGATTATTTTACTGCACTTCTGCTCCGTATTAATGCAGTCTTATCACCGAGATTAGCTTAAAATTGTGAATATACAGTACACACATGGGCACAAAATAAATAATCATTTGTGTAATAACATAAATAATGAGGTTAGGATTGTTTATTTGTTAAATTGTTTCCATATTAATCACTATTCTTTATTTACAATATGATTTTCTTAAACATAAGTGTGTGTGGCCATAAGGTAGTGCAAAGAATTGAATTACGTTGTTAATTCTAGTCAGTCATGCGTGTAGCAGCACTTTACACAATATTATGTACAACTGTATAGTATTAAAAAAATACATGAAATTGAAGACAAATTTGTGTTTAGAAATTGCCACCAAAAACAAGTTCTCATTGCTACAAAAGGCAATGGAATGTTGTCAGCAATGTCTAATACTTTGGGGATCAGTGTAAGAGCAATAATTAGTTAAGGAGTGTGCTACTTCGGAAGATATGAAAGCAGAACCGTAATGCTGTGGGTTGACGGTACGAAGTGTCATACTTTAAGTTATTACTGAGGGAAACTCCCTCCCTCACTCTGTCACTGATATTGATGCAGTTTTTTCACATATTTAATGCTCACCTGCAGAGAAGGGAAATCCTTGTCACTGCATAGTGCCACAGAAAAATGCCTCACTACAAATACAGTTGTGGCAGAAGTTATGGGTTGCCATCATAAACATTAGCAGGTGCAGAGTATTGCTAAGAAAGCCACACATGCTATGATTACTATAGCAGAAAACAGTGACCCATCATAGGAATGCATTTCTGAAAATATCTCGCTACAAATTTTGTTGTGATAAAAGTTATGGGCTGACATTTTAAACATTAACAGGTGCAGAGTATTGCTAGAAAAGCCACACAATGCTAATCTCACTACTGTCCATATTAGCAATGTATTATTCAATAATGCCTCTCTACAAATACTGTTATGATAAATGTTACAGGTTTCCATCACACACATTACCAAGTGGTGTGGCTAGGAAAGCCACATATGCTATGCTTACTTTTGCAGAAAAGAGAGCCCACCACAGCAATGTATTTCTCAACAAGCCTCACTTCAAATTGTATTGTCATAAAAGATATAGGTTCCCATTATAAACATTACCCAGTGCAGAGTATTGCACAAAAAATGGCACACACAAAATTATGATTTGGAGCACTTTCCCTCATAATTTAATATGTTAGGATATTCTGGTACAAACAACGCAAAACATGATAACATTGGACCTCATGTGTATAACTTACAGCACATATGTTCATTCCAAAGTAACGAGTATGCTTTATTACTATTATTTTGTTTCATTAACAGTCTACCTCATTGTTAAGTCATTTAAGTAGAAATTGGCACCTGACGTTATGGCTGCAGGCCTGCAACTGACACGTAGCTTACTTGTGTAAACTGCAGTGTTGCTAGTCTGTTTTTATATATGAAGTAATTCTAATTTTAAGTGATTGGATGAAACTTAGTCCAGACCAAATAAGCTGTAAGCAGATATTAGACAGACACCAATTAGGATAGAAGCAGTATCACTAACAGGACAAACACAGAGAAAAAATTTGAACTGTGAGACAACTTTAATGCATTAGACAAAATACAACATAGCACAAAAAATTTAAAAAATTCACTGTCACAGGAAAAAAAAGTCACGTGTCACTGGCATTTTTCTTCTTCCAGTACTTTAGTTTTTCTTTCAGGGCCAGAATCTTTAAATTTTTTATCCTCAGCTCCTTTTGGTGCTCTGCCTTCATCACGAGTAATTGGGCCTCCAGTAGTTCCACTCTCTTCTTGCACACATTGCCAATCACTGTTCCAGAACCTGATGGCCTTGGTTTTGCTGGCATCCTGCGACGATGCCATGTATTTTTCGGCGTGCAAATGTTTTCATTGGGTTGATCAGGAGACTATGAAACAGATTGCAGCTGGGTGACATCCACCAGAACATTATTTGGTGTCTCTTTACTTAGTATTACGACGGGTGTGTGGGAAGTGCTAGGTTGTGTGCGCTCTGCTAACTCGACAACTGAATCAGGTGGCGTGTTCTCACTGCACTGCACTGCACTGCTCTCCATGTTGACAACATCCACAAACATGCTAAACTGTGCATCGGAATCATATGCATTTGTTAACGGTTTCATTGAGGAACCAACAATTTCTAATACAGTAGTTTAGCCCGATCATGGATCGTGGTTTTTTGGGTAGGCTTCCCCCCACCTGTTTTATACACTTCCACCTTTTTTTCTGCAAGGTCTTTTCGAAGTCTTCTTTTCATATTTTCATAACAGGTTTTCAGCCAGTCACAGGATCTTTTTGTCACACCTGAAATTAAATAAATGTAGTTTGTAGTACCATAAATTAATTCTTATATTATTTGCATTCATAAGTCCATTTTGCGTTCTGAGGCTCTTAACTTATAACTGCAATAAAAAATCTAAGATATGTATATGGCTTTTGTTTACATATCAGTTCATTAAAAAGAAAGTGGTATAGGCATATATGAAGAATACGGCACAGGGCTAAGTGAGAAACGTATGTTCAGAATTTTCAACATAAAAGCTTCCATTAGTCACATAATATTTAGTTAACAGTAACACGGCATTGGATTTCAAATTTAAAACTAACAAAACAATTCCAACCGTAAATGTACATAGTCCTATCAGGTATATCAGTGGTACGCCAATAACAGTTTCAAATTTCAAACTAAAAGCCAGTGTGTGCCATATCCTACACTTACGATGGACCTAGAAAAGTTATTCATTTATGAGTAAACTTACCAGGAGTAGAATTAAATTGCGCCTCCACATGGGACCACTTTGCCTGTTTTTCTTTTAAGCTGCAGCCGTCGGTTTTCTTATTTTCAAGAACGGATGCATTTGCACCCACCAGTTCAAGAAGTATATCTATCTCGTACTTCGAGAAATTCGGTGTTCTTCTTTTATTCTCCATTATTCTCCAAAAAAGAAACCAACAGATCAGAAATGGGTACCGAGGTACGTACACACACTTCTGCTTGTCGACGAAAAAAACAGCAAAGATAGAACGTGGCACCAGCGATTATCTGTGCAATTTCATGTTTACTAACATCTTTGCGTTGCCAGGGCACGTTCCATTGCAATGTAGAGAGTTTACCGCGGTCAAATGCACAGTTGGCTTACGACGGTTTGCTGACCAGCGATTAACGTTGGTGCACTGCAGAAACATTTTAAACGCGATTTACTTTTAACCATGATCGCGGGACCTTGGTTATCATGCTTTTTGACCGGAGTTGGTGCACTCGGCCATAAGTGTTGGAAGAGATATGCGGAGATGGACTGTAGTGATTACAGCCAAGGCGACAGAATTGGGATTCTTGATGCGATGTAGTGTGTGAGAAATCAAGCGCGTGGAATGGTGGTGTTGGACTAAGGTTTCATGTAAGAGAAATGCACACCTGAAATCGTGTTTTCTAGTAGTATGAATAAGGAGAAGTTTATTGGTGCGGAAATAATGGATTTCTCGGTACAGAACAACTAAGTCCACAGCTCCTTTGACAGACAATTGCGAGAAGTTACTTGAGTGACTCTGTCTGTAGAATGAAATCAAAGTAATTTCACTTGCGTATCTTAACATTTTATTATTCAAAATTATTTGTTAAGCAGGGCACTAGAGTTGAAAAAGAATAATTACAAAGAAAGATTCCATAAATTTTAATGGATTTAATTTGCTCATTGGTCAGTGCTGTTGGCAGGATGGGATGCGCATTTAAGTTACTATGAGGAAAAAGAGCTCGTCCCACTAAGGACTCGCTGGCGCGCTCCGAAAACTTGTCGTGGTGCGTACATGTTCATTACTACGACGCAAGTTCGAGAATTGAAATGAGGCACCACAACTCTGGACAGCTCATCTTGTGGCTGGTATTAGCGGGGGAACACTAATCACAGCTTTCCATTTATATAGAGTCTTGCTTTTCCGAGTTGGCTGTATGCACGGCATTCCTTGCTTGCCCGGTTACTTTAGGTAAGTGAGGAAATTCCCATCTCTAAACAATGAGAAACACATGGCACGAGGAATTAAATATTAGTTCCTCCAAGGATACTTTGTCTACAGAGTCCATGTATTGTTATCCACATGGCATCATTCACGTCGTCATGATCACATTTTGGTATCAGTTTCCAGAGGTATATAGCCTGTCACGTATTCCGTTGTTTCGCTTGTTCACATTTGTAACTCTTTTTCTACCTCCCCTCTCAGAGCTGAGCTTGCTAGTTTCTTACAGATGTTTTCAAAAAATTTTTACTTTTAAAATTTTTTTTTTTCATCAGTCTAACTTATTTTTTGTGAGCTTGGACATACTTCGTCTACTGTGTCAGACATTTCATTTGCTAGTATTATTTACACCAAATATTCGTGGAATATTTGTAGGATGTAATGCATTCACTGTCTTCATCAATAGTTCCTGCGCTACGTGGGTAACACTAGTACCACTGAAGTCATTCCCTGAGAGCTTAATACATGTGCTGCCATCCCAGCCCTTCTTTTAGTCAGTGTCGGACAAAAATACTCAAACGCCACGAGAAATGCAAGCTTGAACATAAATTCAGATGCTAACCAAGCCTGCAGGTTCCGCTGTTGTATTTGACCATGAACGGCAACTGCACAACGTCCTCAGTACGTTGCAAGTGTCAGTTGAGGTCAGAAAAGCGTTCCATATACCAGGGTTGAAACTTTAATGGTGGAAAATATTTATTTACAGCTCGCACAGAATTGATACGTGTTTAAAAGTTTTGCTGATCTTCAGAGTAGTCACCAGCATTGTGTATAATACGTTGCGAGCGATGTGGAAGTCGTAGGATACTCTTAGCAGTGCCAGTTGTGTTGACAGTTCGAGTGGCGCGGTCTATTGCCCGGCGATTTTATAGCACTTCTGAAGCGAATGCTTTCCTTCAGGTTAGAAATCGATTTGAACTCACGAGAGCTTAAGTCGGGGGAGTGCAGTAGGTGGTATAGCACTCAGCAGCCCCATCAGTCAAACAAATCAGTAACAGCTTGCATTGTGCGTGCTTGAGCATGGTCCTGCAAAATGATGGTCAGGTCCTGCAGAAAGTGTCATCACTTCTGTCTATAAGTTGGTCGTTGGTTGTGTTCCAAAAATGAACAGCATAGAGACAGAAGTGATGATACTTTCTGCAGAACCTGACCAGCATTTTGCAGGACAATCCTCAAGCACATACAGTGCTACATATTCGTCGGGCAATAGACCGCGCCGCTCGAACTGTCAACGCAACTGGCACTGCTAAGAGTATCCTACGACTTCCACATCTGGCAACTGGTTATACACAATGCTGGTGACTGCTTTGAAGGTCAGTAAAACTTTGAAACACGTATCTATTTTGCGTGAGCTGTAAATAAATACTTGCGACTATTAAAGTCCCAGCCCTCGTGGTTGTGAGAGCATTATGTGATCTCGAAAGTGGGCAAATTGTCGGTGTTCTTATGGTGGGTGCTTCCATGACCAGGGTACCCGATGTGTTTGGTGTTTCAACAGGCACCGTTTAGAAGATTTGTGCTGCACACAGGTAATCGGAAAAACATCATCAGCTGATCGTACAATGAAGGCTTTCACGATCGGATGTTTCAGCTGCTGAGAATTCTTCCGGGTTGTATGGCCGTTGTCCATGGAACTCTTCTATCCCTGACGTTTCGTCCAAAGCTACGTTGGACATCTTCGGAGGTGCTCGTGGTTGTGCTGAGTCTTCGCGACTGAGTCGGCAAGACTCTGCACAACCAGGAGCACCTCCGAAGATGTCCAACGTAGCTTTGGATGAAACGTCAGGGGTAGAAGAGTTCCATGGACCACGGCCGTACAACCCAGAAGAATTCTCGGCACTTGAAACATCAGCTGAGTCACAACGCAGACGAAAGTGTGGTGAGTGATCGTGACGGACGGTGTTTGAGGACTGTGACTAAAAAGAAGAGGACTACGACCACAACTGTCACCGCAGAACTGCATGTCTCACTCGCGAACCCTGTCATTACCAAAACAACATGAAGGGAGCTTCATTAACGGCCTGTGGAGCAATGAAAAAAATGTTAGTTATCTGTATGAGTTTAGTTTTACAGTATTCGTGTGTTTGGTGACGAGTTAGGGAGACATATCATACTCTTTGGGCCCTGGTGACTCCGCAAGGTCGCATTATTCCAAAGTATCATGTGATCATTTTGGCTGATCAGGTGCATCCCATGGTACAATGTTTGTTCCCCAGTGGTGATGCTGTGTTCCAAGAACACAGGGCACCTGTCCACACAGCTCGCATCGTGTAGCACTGGTTTTGTGAACTCGAGGTTGAATTTCCGCCACCACAGTCACCAGATCTCAATATTACTGAGCCTTTGTGATCTACTTTGGAGTGAATGGTGCGCGATCGCCATCCACCTCCTTCTCTGTTACCTGAACTTGTCGTAGTTTTGCAGGAACAGTGCTATCAGATTCGCGTGAGGACCTTACAGGACCGGTATTTATCCATTTCGAGACTGCTGGAAGCTGTTTTGAATTCTAACGGTTTTCATGTACCGCATTAGGCATGGTAATGTGTTGTGTTTGAGGTATTTCCATACTTTCCTTCGCCCCCTGTGTACACTAGGTGATAAAAAGTATCCGGACATCCTATGTTCTGCGGAATAAACCCCTAGTTACGACGAGAGGTTGACCCGCCAGTATAAAAGGAGGCGGGGAGTGTTGTGTTGCAGGTAGAGAAAGAATACCAACAGAACAGGTTGGTCAAAAGAGCTCAATGCCGACCGGTGTGGCCGAACGATTCTAGTTACTTCAGTCTAGAATCGCGCGACCGCTACTGTTCGAATCCTGTCTCGGGCATGGATGTGTGTGATGTCCTTGGCTTAATTAGGTTTATGTAGTTCTAAGTTCTAGGGGACTGATGACCTCAGATGTTAAGTCCCATAGTGCTCAGAGCCATTTGAACCATTTGAGCTCAGTGACTTCGATCGTGGATTAGTCGTCGGATGTCACCTGCGTAGCAGATCCATTAGGAACATTCACCCCTTCTAAAGTTGCCCATATCGACTACTGCTGATGTGATTCTGAAGTGGAAACGCGAAGGAAGAACCACAGCTGAACAAAGACGAGGCAGAACTCATACACTGGAGGGCAGGGGCCCTGGAACATCGCTGGTGTTGCTTGCAAAAATCTCATGAAATCAACGGAACGAATCATTCGTGAGTTCTAAAGTGTTACCAGCAGCTCAGCCAGTACCATGAGTGCGCGTAGGAAGTTAAAAAGGACGCGGTACAATGGTCGAACAGCTCCCCCACCCGCCCCTATATAAATGGATTCATATATTCCCCCTCCCCTGCGGTCGTGTGAGAGATGGTGTAGAGAGGGGATATGGGTGACCGCTATCCAATATCTACAACACAAATGAACGCGTTGATTAAGAGGGTTCTTCGTTTCTATGAACTGGATACTTTACTTAACTTGAATGGAGCCCATTGAAAGATTCCCGTCAAGACTCCCGGCATAGGGACGGCAGACGAAAGTTAGCCGTTTTGTGGTAGCCTTTAAATCGGCCGAGGTCCGTTAGTATACGTCGGACCCGCGTGTCGCCACTATCAGTGATTGCAGACCGAGCGCCGCCACACGGCAGGTCTAGTCTAGGGAGACTCCCTAGCACTCGCCCCAGTTGTACAGCCGACTTTGCTAGCGATGGTTCATTGTCTATGTTGTGTCTAGACAAGACAGCCTAGACACAATGAGAGGAAGCCGAAAGGCACGCGCTAAGCCAAAGCAGGGTGCGTGAGGTCTGAAACAGGATACGTATGAATGCTATAAAGAAAAGTACGTAGCTTCTGGAATACTTAACTTTAATCCATCCTTTTGGTACATCTGGAGATTGTGGCGATATAAGTGAGACTCTTTAGATACATGCAATGTTACTAATGGCGCCTTGCTAGGTCGTAGCCATTGACTTAGCTGAAGGCTATTCTAACTATTGGCTCGGCTAATGAGCGAGGCTTCGTCAGTATAGTCGCTAGCTACGTCGTCCGTACAACTGGGGCGAGTGCTAGTCCGTATCTCGAGACCTGCCTTGTGATGGCGCTCGGTCTGCGATCACACAGTGGCGACACGCGGGTCCGACATGTACTAATGGACCGCGGCCGATTTAAAGCTACCACCTAGCAAGTTTGGTGTCTGGCGGTGACACCACAGTCTACATACGCTCTCATTTGCAGAGACAACAGTTTGACATAGCCTTCAGCTACGTCATTTGCTACGACCTAGCAAGGCGCTATACTCAGTTACTATAAGAAATATCTTCAAGAATGTATTCTGAACAGATAATATTGTGAATCATGTACCGTCTAGAGCGACGTTCATCATTAATGGATTAAAGTTAAGTATCAAAGTAATTACGTCCGCTTTCTGAATTCTCATTCCTTGTCATGTTCCAGACCTCACGTCAGTATAGTTCATCCCTCCTCACGCCAGCCTGCGTGAGCTAAAACGCGTGCATTTCGGCCTCCACTCGTAACACGGTGTTGGCTCTTCTGCTAACACAAAACGTTTTGTTGTGGAGAAAACTATGCTTTTGCCCGTACTTGCTTAAAACCCTCCGGCAACGCTCGTATTTCTGCTTCACGCAGCCCTCGTCATTCTTGTGGATTTTCTTGTTTCTATACTGGTCCGCAACCAGGGGAAAACCGACACCTGACATCCGCATTAATAAAAGAGGTAGTCATTGCAACTAGTCCTGAATGAAAATGGCGCAACGGATAGCTGGGGAGGGGAGCTCGATAGCGCTACCTAGAGAACAGAGCGTGCCCTGTTTTGCACGTTACTAGGCAAGGGGCTGGAGGGCTCACACGCTGATGTGTGGGTCTCTGCGTTCTATATCTTTTATTTTAAATGAATTTTAACATGACTCCTTTGTGATTTTTAGGGTATGTTAAAGATTGATGACCACTGATAACCTATTTATTTTAAACATAATCATTCGACTTTACAGCGATTACAGTAAGTATTCAAGTTTACAGGGATTACGCTTTTACAACTTATAGCTCGGCTATAATGTATGCTAATCACCACGCACACTATTGTTTTACGGGCAAGACGGAACTGCGCCAAATGTGCACCACCAAATTCTGCCATTACTTTACACAGAACATCCACTATGTGAGAGGAGGATAACATGCAAACTATTGACTAGATACATTAACACAGGGGGTCGAAGGAGTTTAACGAAGCGATGTCTTTTTTTGTCGCTACTTGAAACTCGTGCCCTCCGGCAACGACCGATCGACCACGTGGAACTACAGTACACCCAGCTACAAAGCGAGTGGAAACGACCACTAATTTAACTATGCCGTAAGGCGGCGAATTAGTGTGACCGTTCGATGTTATAATTTGGCTACCCAATGCTCAACCACGTTCACTATTACTAGCATGGGGCCGACCACGTGTTCTAAGACCCCCTTCACACAAAGAAACATTTTTACAGTTCAGTTTTACGACCAAAATAAACCACTCGCGTTTGAATATACTGCTTTGCACTCGATTTTGCGCGATAGAATTTGTGAACTTTGCAGCTTGTGACACCACGTGGCTTTGTACAAAAGATGGGAGCCTACTCTGTTTCCACACAGAATTTCCGAAGTAAACGAAAAAGCAATCATTACGTACATTCATTTCCCTACATAACCTGAAACTGGAAATAAAAGAATTACTTCCAATATTCAAATACCTTTCTTCCTGTGAACATCGAGACAGACCCACTGAGGGCACGTCTGCTCACTTCCCCGTCTTCTGTAGAACTCCTAGAATATGGCTGGTACCCGGAGGTCTTCCTGGGCCCCGGTGGAGGGGACGGTCGAACCATTTGGCCGTGACCAACCTCTCCACCCCAAATCTTATGATACTGGAACGTCTTTGACTTCGACCTGCCTGTGCTGTATCTCTGATCCCCTACCCAGGAGTAAGGTTGGCGCTATTATATACTACAGTACTACTTCTGCTGTTTCTCAACTAGTATTTGGCCACGCTTTATGGAAAGGTGGGAGAAAGTTTAGGAAAGTTCACGTGCAGATTCACATTCAAGTACAAGAAATACATGATACGCGACATATATAAATATGTATAATGAAGCCTAACGCATTCTCCATCCGCCCACATGGGCCGGCCGGCAGCGTCGTGCGATAAATTGGCTGCGGAGCCGCCTCCGTTTGTACTTCCCGATGCGAACGAGGAGCGAAACCTGCTGCTTATGGAGCGGAAACTACTGTACCGTTTCGCCATGTGTTGTGGTAGAAGCTCATCAGCAATAGTCCTTTGGCAGACAGATGCAAAGTACAATCCTGGTTGAGGTAAACTAGACCAACTATAGTCACTATGTACTGTCGTAGCCTGTGACGAACTAAACATGCTCTGCGAGTAAACTGACAGACGCCAAGCTGGATGATTGAGTGAGTGAGAACTCCAGTCAGCGGCGGTGGCCTAAATACATGCTGTCGAGAGGGTGTTGGAACCGTGTTGCTTGTGGGTGTGTCTCTGGTCTCTCTTGTGATGGGCGCACTTGATCCAGCGCATACTAATCGATCTTCACGCTTCATCTTGGGTGGCCAGTGTGCTGGCAACAGCTTACACCAGCACAGATGCTCACTTCTTTGACCACACTGATGCTTGCTTTGGGCTGCATGCAGCCTGTGGGTTGAGTACCCCTGCTCTACACCACAGTGCTAAGCGACACTTGAGGTAGTGTAAAGGACTACGCTACTGGGCAGTTGATTACAGGAACTGATGAATCACTCTATATCCTGTGGCAATGGAAGGGTTTGGGCTTGGCGAATATCTGGAGAACGTTACCTACCCATCATGTGTAGTGCCAACAGTAAAATACAAAAGATGAGTTGTTAGGGCATTACGCTATGCATGTGTTTTTCGAGGTGAGGTTGTGGTTTCTTTATTTCGCTTAAGAAAATTCTAATTTCTGAAAGATGTGAACATATTTTACAATATTATGTATGCATACAGGAGGGGAACAGTTCGAAGATGATGATTGCTTGTATCAGTTTGACAATGATCCTGTCATAAAGGAGCATCTATGAGGCAATGGTTTGTGGACAATAACGTTCCTGAAGTTGACTGGCCTGTGCTGAGTGCCATCTGAAAAGAATGCAACACCTTTGAGCTGAGTGAGAGAGTCGACTTCGCTCTAGACCCCAGTGTCCAACGTCTCTCTACATTTTCTGGTTTTCGCTCTTGAGGAAGCAAGAAGCTGCCATTTGTCCACAGACATCGAGACACCTTACTTGAAGTGTCGACTGCTCCCGATAGCTGAATGGTCAGCGTGACGGATTATCACTCCTCTGGGACTGGGTTGATTCCCGGCTGGGTCGGGGAATTTTCTCCGCCCAGGGACTGGGTGTTGTGCTGTCCTCGTCATCATCCTATCATCCTCATCGACTGCAGGTCGCCGAAGTGGCGCCAAATTGAAAGACCGGCACCCGGAGAACGGTCTGCCCGACGGGGGGCCCTAGCCACCAGGAACCGCGGTGTTGGCCGTCGAATGGCGCTAGCTGCGCAGCATTTGTGCACCGCCGCCGTCACTGTCAGCCAGTTTGCCGTGGCATGCCGAGCTCCATCGCAGTCTTTAACACTGGTAGCATGCCGCGACAGCGTGGACGTGAACGGTATGTGCAGTTGACGGACTTTGAGCGAGGGCGTATAGTGGGCATGCGGGAGGCCGGGTGGACGTACCGCCGAATTGCTCAACACGTGGGGCGTGAGGTCTCCACAGTACATCGATGTTGTCGCCAGTGGTCGGCGGAAGGTGCACGTGCCCGTCGACCTGGGACCGGACCGCAGCGACGCACGGATGCACGCCAAGACCGTAGGATCCTACGCAGCGCCGTAGGGGACCGCACCGCCACTTCCCAGCAAATTAGGGACACTGTTGCTCCTGGGGTATCGGCGAGGACCATTCGCAACCGTCTCCATGAAGCTGGGCTACGGTCCCGCACACCGTTAGGCCGTCTTCCGCTCACGCCCCAACATCGTGCAGCCCGCCTCCAGTGGTGTCGCGACAGGCGTGAATGGAGGGACGAATGGAGACGTGTCGTCTTCAGCGATGAGAGTCGCTTCTGCCTTGGTGCCAATGATGGTCGTATGCGTGTTTGGCGCCGTGCAGGTGAGCGCCACAATCAGGACTGCATACGACCGAGGCACACAGGGCCAACACCCGGCATCATGGTGTGGGGAGCGATCTCCTACACTGGCCGTACACCACTGGTGATCGTCGAGGGGACACTGAATAGTGCACGGTACATCCAAACCGTCATCGAACCCATCGTTCTACCATTCTTAGACCGGCAAGGGAACTTGCTGTTCCAACAGGACAATGCACGTCCGCATGTATCCCGTGCCACCCAACGTGCTCTAGAAGGTGTAAGTCAACTACCCTGGCCAGCAAGATCTCCGGATCTGTCCCCCATTGAGCATGTTTGGGACTGGATGAAGCGTCGTCTCACGCGGTCTGCACGTCCAGCACGAACGCTGGTCCAACTGAGGCGCCAGGTGGAAATGGCATGGCAAGCCGTTCCACAGGACTACATCCAGCATCTCTACGATCGTCTCCATGGGAGAATAGCAGCCTGCATTGCTGCGAAAGGTGGATATACACTGTACTAGTGCCGACATTGTGCATGCTCTGTTGCCTGCGTCTATGTGCCTGTGGTTCTGTCAGTGTGATCATGTGATGTATCTGACCCCAGGAATGTGTCAATAAAGTTTCCCCTTCCTGGGACAATGAATTCACGGTGTTCTTATTTCAATTTCCAGGAGTGTATATACGAGGTGTGGCTAGAAAATAACAGAACTACTACTATATAGCTTTTTATTTCAAAAAACATGTATATTGGTTTGTAGCTATTGTCGCCATCAGTATAATCCTCTCCTCCAAGCCTGCCACGCTCCATGTGAATTTTTCATTGATGGAAACAGCGCTGGAAATCTTCCTCTGCGAGCTCCGTGATGACGCGTGCCGCTTTTCGTTTCGCTGCTTCAACGCACTGAAATCTTGTACCTTTTAACGCGGATTTGACCTTGGAAAATAGATAAAAGTCACATGTAGCTAGGAGAGGTGAATAAGCTGGGTAATATAACAGTGAGACGGTGTACTTTGCCAGAGATCTCTTAACAAGCAATGTGGTATGAGCCGGAGTGTTGTCTTGATGCAGAAACCATAACTTGTCCTTCCACAATTCGGCTTTCTTTTTTTTTTTTCATTTAATTGAGCAAGAATCTCAAGGTGGAAATAATGACTAACAGTCTCACCTCAAGTAACCCAATGAAGTTATACAATTCCATGACTATCGAAAGCCGGCCGGTGTGGCCGAGCGGTTCTAGGCACTTCAGTCTGGATCCGCGCAACCGCTACTGTCGCAGGTTCAAATCCTGCCTCGGGCATCGATGTGTGTGATGTCTTTAGGCTAGGTAGGTTTAAGTAGTTCTAAGTTCTAGGGGGCTGATGACCTCAGATGTTAAGTCCCCTGCCGCATCTCGTGGTCGTGCGGTAGCGTTCTCGCTTCCCACGCCCGGGTTCCCGGGTTCGATTCCCGGCGGGGTCAGGGATTTTCTCTGCCTCGTGATGGCTGGGTGTTGTGTGCTGTCCTTAGGTTAGTTAGGTTTAAGTAGTTTTAAGTTCTAGGGGACTGATGACCATAGCTGTTAAGTCCCATAGTGCTCAGAGCCATTTGAACCATTTTTTTTGTTAAGTCCCATAGTGCTCAGAGCCATTTGAACCATTTGACTATCGAAAAAAAAAAATCATCGCTATGAATCCTGATTTGCTCGGTCGAGTATTTTTCGCTCTCGGTGAAGTTCAGCCCTTCCAGTGCCCTAACTGGCGCTTAGTATCTGGATCATAAGTGAAAAACCAACTTCTTCACACGTTACCACTCTTTCCAAGAAATTAGAATCATTTACAATGGTATCACAGTGTCAGTACAAACATTTTCACGAACTTTTTGTACGAGGGTGGGAATTTTCGGCACCAGTTTCGCGCACACTTTTCTATGTTACATTGGTTATGTAAAATTTTTCTTTCGCCTTCTTTGTCAATTCCCACAGTTTCAGCAATCGATCGAATACTCTACCGACGATCGAATCAGATTATCTGCTTTTTCAATATTTTTATCCGTTTTTGATGTTGATGGACGTCCCGGGCGTGAATCATCTTCGTCTTCCCGGCCATGGGAACTCTCGAACCACTCAATCACTCATGTACATGATAAACGGTCTTCGCCATACTCTTCTTTTAGTAACAGATGCAGTTCAGTAGCAGTTTTTCCATGTTTCAAGTGAAACGGACAGTTCGTTGCTCCGTTATCACAGTTATTTTTCCAGAAAAACAAAATAACAGCTCTTAACAAAAACGAGAGCCACGGCCACAGTGATTTGTCTAGACACCAGAGATGCCGCATTCGACTGAGAAGTCTTTACGCTTCACAGCAATTGGTCGTTCATCTTAGATGCACGCATACTTACTCTGTAACAGCATCAGTGCTGTTAATTTATAGCCACGCGTCGAACACATTGGTCCTGCCGTTTCGGTAAAGGTAGGGTGTCCATTTCATTTTCATTGAAAAAAGGGACATTTAAAATAAATTAGAGAAAAACCTGGGACAATGAAGAAAAAAACGGGACATAAATATTGTATTGACTAAATTTAATACACATAAAAGTTTACCTTTACAACGTGCACTCAGATGATCCCAAACCACTTTTTACAATTATTCTGCCACACTATCACCGTACTTTTCACTTTTATGTACTTTATCAACAAGTGCATTGTCGTCTGAAATTGTATCATAAAAGTCAGTACACGATAGCTTCTTGTGCTGCCAACTGCCTATCCATTTCTGTTACTGATTTTAAGTTTACATAGTAGTCACTCACGCATTTAGTTGCTCTTTTCGTTTGATCACTGATGCGATGTTTCTTCGTCTTAATGTGATTCACAATGTCAGACCTTCCACCATGACCAATAGCAAATTTTGATCTGCACAACGTACATTCTACAGTTTCTCCACTACCAGTGACAAAAGGAAACTCGATTTTTATACTGCTGTTAAAATTACACTTTCGGTTTGGCATAATGAAACAGTGATTGCACAGTGCAAAACATTAACAGTATGATGACGAAAGCCAGAGAGCAAGTATCAGTGGTGTAGAGCATCTCTGGACCGAAAGGACGGATTCAGTGGGTCGATTTAGAAAAGGAGAATCTTCGTTGTTGAAACTTCCAGGCAGATTTAAACTGTGTGCCGGACCGAGACTCGAACTCGGGACCTTTGCCTTTCACGGGCAAGTGTCTATCGACTGAGCTACCCAAGCACGACTCACGCCCCGTCCTCACAGCTTTAATTCCGCCAGTACCTCGTCTCCTACCTTCCAAACTTTACAGAAGCTCTCCTGCGAACCTTGCAGAACTAGCACTACTGAAAGAAAGGATATTGCGGAGACATGGCTTAGCCACAGCCTGGGGGTTGTTTCTTGAATGAAATTTCCACTCTACAGCGGAGTGTGCGCTGATATGAAACTTCCTGGCAGATTAAAACTGTGTGTCGGACCGAGACTCGAACTCGGGACCTTTGCCTTTCGCGGGCAAGTGCTCTACCGACTGAGTGTCGGTCCGGCACACAGTTTTAATCTGCCAGGAAGTTTTCAAATCAGCGCACACTCCGCTGTAGAGTAGAAATTTCATTCTATATCTTCGTTGTTATTCGTAACCTATAGTTCGTTTAAATTTTGCGATTTTTGACAGTTCGGTACATGTTTGGTTTTTTTTTTTTTTTTTTTTTTTAATTTCCAAATTTATGAAACATACATAACCCATTTTCTAACACTTTTGAGTGGGTGTATTAAGACTAACTATCTCTGCTGTTAGTACTACAGAAGTGGTTTATTAATGCATGAACACTATTTATTTAGCAGCTTTTGCTATGTGTGAATGATCGGCCTCTTAGCCTCTCTGGAATCCTGCCAGAGAGTTGCCCGTCCCTAGTCACGTGGAGGCGGGCCGCTACTACTAGAGAAACCACTCCATTTATACTACTCTTTTATTCCCCCCACCACCATACTGATCTAACTACAACTACTAGCTACTATGAATCAAAGACTTAAACAAACGTAGTATTTACATATTTACATTTGCGCATTAGATCTGAAGCGCATTTACTCTCTCCAAAGGTAGGCTCGCTGGGCCTCCCTTGAGATTTTAATTTACCAATTTTGCGAAATTGCTGAACAATTCGCTTTTTGTCAATATTTCGTTAACATTTCTTGTTTGCAGAAGCTGCGTCTCTACTGAGACAGCCTCTTCGTATATTGGGCACTAAAACACTGTGTGTTCTGGCGATCCTTCGTGGGCACCACAGTCACACTCCGGTGTTGGCCTTTTACCTATTTTATGCAGGTACGTGGGATAGGGACCATGTCCTGTAAGGAAGTGTACAAGGCCCTGTGAGGGCTTCATTATCTTGTTCTTTAGTCTTCCCCTTACTGTGGGTAGAAACCCGTGGACTCTACGGCCTGTACTGGACCCATCCCATTCGTCCTGCCAAATGTCAAGCACTTTTCCTCGGATGGCTTTGACGCTTACCAGAGGAATGCCCATTATATTTTGCACCATGTCGATGTTCTGTTTGCGCAGCCAGTAGAAGGCTGCGTGCTGCCTTATTATTAGGTCTAGTGGACATAGACCCATAATTACCAACAGAGCATCTGTTGGACTTGTGTTGAATGCTCCAATGCATCTCAACAGAACGTTCCTCTGTATTCGCCTGACAGCAGCGGCAGGCCGCACGAGAGCTAGCCTGTGGGCCCACACACTGGATCCGTGCCCTACTATTGGTGCCAATATACTGTTGTGATATATGTTTATTGCTTTTGACGACAAATGAAATCTTCTTTGTCCAATTGATATTATCTTATTGAACAGAGCTAAGGACTTTGTCGTTATTTGCTCAATATGCGGAATGAAACTCCAATTCTCATCTAGATATACCCCTAGGTAACGGGCATATCTCTGTCGCGACACTGCCTGACCATTAATTCTGACTGTTGGGTCCCTTTTTAACTTGCCTTTTAAGAGCATGTATTGCGATTTTTGTGGCGCAATAGACATTTTAGTCTTCTCACACCAATCTGTTAACAGACCAATAGCCAGTCGTGATCGATCTTCGATCACAATGCGAGTGTCACCTTCCACTAGAATTACGAGATCATCCGCATAAGCAACGACACCCAGAACTGCAGTCTCTCCCTGCAGGACGTTCAACAATGGTTCCATGTTGATATCCCAGAAAATGGGACCACACACCGATCCCTGGGGACAACCACGGGATACTCTCTTAATTACGACGGCTCCAGGAGCCGTTATTTTAGCGATTCTTCCATCACAGTAGGCCTCCAGACAGCCATATAGTAGCTGCGGGCACCCAATCTCTCTTAGGCGAGAGAAGAGTGCCGGCCACCACAGGTTATCGAAGGCCCCTGAGATGTCTATCATTATGCCCAGAACATACTTCGATGTAGCTGAGTGAACAATCCGGCAAACCTCATTGATCGCATCCTGAGTGGAGCGACCCTTTCGGAATCCGAACTGCCTACCACTCATGCCGTGCAAAGTTCGGTGACTCAGGAGTCGGTCAGCCAGCAACTTCTCAAATGCTTTGCCCATTACATCCAGCAGACAGATAGGCCGATAGGATCTCGGCATCGTTGGATCTTTGTCAGGGCCTTTCCTGATAATTACAACTTCTGCAGTTTTCCACCTCTGTGGATAATAGCCCATCTGTAAACAGATGTTGTAAATACGACTTAATGCCGGGGCGACCAAGTGTGCGAGTCCCTGTAAGATCTCCACAGGGATCCCATCAGGACCAGGTGCCTTCTTCTTTGCAAAGGTGTAGATAGTTGCTTCTACCTCCTCTGCAGAGAAAGGGCACACGTTTGTATCGTTAAGATACGGATTCGAGAGCGCCTGACGTATTTCCCGTTGCCCGTGCGAATCCTGGTCTTCGATGTCATCTGGAAGTAGTGTGTCTAACAGCAGTCTTGCCGTTTCTTCCCAATTCTTGGTCGTGCCACCATCCCCAGCACGTAGTGTAGACAACATCAAGGGCGATCTAATTTTTTCTTGAACGATTTTGTAAGGAACTCCCCAAGGGTCTGTTCCCAGCTGATCGTTCACAAATCTTTCCCAGGATTGGCGCCTTGTGATGTCTAACTGATCCTTGTATCTCTGCTTCAGACGACGATAAATACGCAGGTGGTATTGTCGTTCGTCGTGGGCAAAGCTCCTTTGATAGTTGCTTCGCGCCCTTCTGACCGACCGTTTAAGCACAGTCAATTCAGGGGTCCGTGGGGTGGACTCCCTGCAGATGTATCTCGCTATTCGAGGTACAGTCAGAGTGATAGCTGTTTGCACGGAGCTTACAAGCTCCTCCACAGCTTCATCAATATTACCTATGTCCTCCTCGAAGGACATGTTTGGGGTATGCTGAAAGTCATCACACGCTTCGTAGCGTAAATAATTGCGCAGTTAATAGCAAGTCAAACAACCAGTAACGTAAAATACTCTAGCCAAGCGGAATCATAAAAAAAAACGGGACATTTGAACGTCCCCAAAAAAACTTTCGGGACAGTGGGACATTTTGGTAAAAAACGGGACTGTCCCGGGAAAAACGGGACGAATGGACAACCTAGGTAAAGGCCTGTAGTGCACACAGGAAGTATTATGTCTCAATTTTGACGTGATTAAATGTTGGTTTCTACTGTTCACTACTTTCGAGTATGTAGACATTCATTCGTCCAACAAGTCACTTCAAGTTTCTGTGGTGCACTTCTGGAAACGGGGGCGGGGGTTGGATAAGGGGGATACCCCGACCGTGCGCCGTGACAGAGCGGCTGGTCGGGCTGACGTCACGACCCGCTTTGAGCGTCCCATGTTGTGCGCGTCGCTCTGCCAGTCTGGGTGGGTATCGAGCGCATTGCGTCATAGCTGCGTCAGCCGCCAGCGGGAATTCCAGCCCGCCGCCCCCGCCTCCTCCCACCACCGCATTAATGCTCTTCGTGAAACGTTCGCGGGAGCCGCGCGCGGACGGGCAGGTTTATTCTTCCGCAGTCACGGCACCCACCCGACGGCGAGATGGGTTGGGTAGGCGCCGCTGATTTACTGGAATGTCGAGGACACGCTCCGCCGTGTTCACTGCGGGAGAGCGCTCTGGCCTTGAGGAACAGGCCGCTGTTTTGTAATATAGTGAGCCGAGCAGATACATCGATTTAAAGTCCACTGCGTAGCGTGTGTGAAGCCGACTGATGAAGTCAAACTGAAAAATAGTAAATTGATTTATTTATTTAACCTGATCGGATTAGGGCCATCAGGCCCTCTCTTACATCGGACCAGTGTTCCACACATGCAGATTTCACTCATTAGAGTTACATCATGACAATAGTTTAAATAAGAAAAGTAGATTATAATTTTTAACTTTTTTTTTTTTTTTTTTTTTTTTTTTTTTTTTTTTTTTTTTTTTTTTGCAGCGACAGCAACTGAAATTGTTTATGTGAGAACATACAGCCTACAGTTGCAGGTTAACTTTATCGTTTACCTAGATTACTCTCGTGACAATATGAATAAAGAGTAATGACTAAGACCTAATAAAGTAAATGCTGGCAGTATTTTTATAACAGGTGCTATACATACAAATAATGACAAAAGCAATAATAATAACAGTAAAAAAAATCAAATAATAATCATAAACATGAGAAAAATTGACAATAGTAATGAGGATTTGTGCAGATGTACATTAATATCTTGGTGTGTAAAGTAGACGTTTACTAGTATAGCGAGTTTTGGGGAAGGGAGATTTAAGAAGGGAGAAAGAGGGAAGTAATGAGATGAAGTGCATTCATGTACAGAGGAAGGCATTACTGTTGCTTAAGTAGATACGTCATTGACTGTTTTTTGAAGCCGGACATGTTTTTAAGTTCTCTAACATAACGAGGGAGGTTATTCCAGAGTCGGGTTCCCGCTACTGTAAAGGACTTGGAGAAGGTGACTGAGCGATGCAGTGGAACAGAGAAGATTTTATTATGATGGGAACGTGTGTTTCTGTCATGTTGTTCCGACATAAGCGTTAAGGACGAGAGAGATATGAGGAACAGTGTACATTTATAAGGCAGTAGATGAGACAGAGTGAATGGAAATCTCAGCGTTTGTCTGCACGCAGCTAGGACAATTTTGCTTATGCTGGTGAAATGCGATCAAAAAGTCGAACGTCATAGATATATCGGACGCAGGCATTCATGACCAGTTCCAGACGTCGCGAATTTTCCTGAGAGAGGCCTTATAGGATACTTACTTTACTTTTTCGTGTCCGGAGATTTGTTTCAAAGCCTTTCAGCCCAATGTCGGGCCAAGTCCAATGATTCTCTCTTCTCAAGCCATAGTTCGTCAAGGATACACCTTGAGGGGCAGATTGAACACTGTAGAAGGTGTTCCATATCCTGAACTTCACCACAGTCGCATTTGTTGTCTCCTTCGTCCTTGAAGCCCCATTTGACTAGGTTTGCTTTAACTGGTGCTACGCCTGTTCTGATGCGGTTCAGTGTTCTCCAAATCTTCCAGCTTGATGCACTGCCGCTGAGTATTTCTCGTGAGGCAGGGTAGTCCTTCGGAGACTCGTTCAATTCACTAGTGAGAAATCTCTTGCAGGATTTAAGTCTGCTACGTCCACATGAAGAACCATGCAGCGGGTGGCGCTCGTCGAAAATCTGTTTAAATTTTTCTGTATGTTCGTGCGCAATTCTTCGGGATTCAGGAGATGAGAATCCAGCTGCTTTGTATATTTTCCCAAGTGGAGTGGGTTTCATGCATCCTGTTGTTAGCTTGCATGTTTCATTAAGGACTGTAGCGACTTTTTTGGCATGTGTGGATCGAGACCATACAGGGCATGCATATTCTGCCGTGGAGAAGCAAAGTGCTTGAGCAGTTCGGCAGGTTTTTTCACAGTGATATCTGTACGTCACTGATCTATCCAGCATGACACCAAGGTATGTTGGTTTGTCCGTATGGTCCAGATTGTTGCCATTCCAGGTGACGTTCAGCTTCCTGTTTGCCTGTTTTGTGCGGAGGTGGAAAGCGCTAACCTGTGTCTTAGATGGATTTGGTTTGAGGGAGTTCTCTTTATAGTATTCAGACATTACGTGTAGCGAGCTTTCTAATTTCCCTTCTACTTTCTCGAAGCTATTTCCTTGCGCTGTAATGGCCAGATCATCGGCATACAAGAAATGGGTAGTACGTTCCGGTGTTGGTTGATCATTGGTGTATAGGTTAAATAGTAGGGGGGCCAGCACACTTCCCTGGGCGAGACCGTTCTTTTGTCGACGCCATCGGCTTTTTTTTCCGTCCAGCATTACATAAAAGTCAGTTTTGCAGCAGAGATTCAATGATTTTTGTGAACTGATGATCCTTAAATGTACAGTACAGTTTTTCCATGAGCTTTCTGTGGTTGACGGTGTCGTATGCAGAACTGAAGTCCACCAATGCTACACCTGTTATTTGTTTGTTTTCAAACCCTTCCTCTATGTGTTCTGTGAGTGCTAGGATTTGACTGGTGCCTGATTTCCCGGGTCTGAATCCAGCCTGTTGGGGAATGAGCTTTTGGTCTGCGATATTTGCTATGCGGTTTAGGTTTATTCGTTCGTACAGTTTGTACAGATGGCACAGGAGTGCTATTGGGCGGTAGTTCTTCGGTTGACCTGCGTCTTTCCCAGATTTTAGTAGCGCCACTACCTTTGATTTCCTCCATATCTTTGGGATCTTAAACGTTTTTAAGCAATGATTAAAGAGCTGCAGGATCCATTGTTTGGTACTAGGTCCGAGCTGTTTGATCTGTTCCACGCATATACCGTCGACTCCCGCTGCTTTCCCATTTTTCATTGAGTTCATTCCATGATTAAGATCTTTCATAGTAAATGGTATTTCGAACATGCTTGACTCTTGACTCTGAATTCTGCTGATTTTTATTTTCTGACATTTCTTGTTGGGTTTTCCATTTAGTAGGAGCTGATGGGCAATTTGATTGGGTGTTACTGAAGAGCATTGTTTAGCTGTCCCAAAGTCACAATTAAGTTTTTTTATTAAGTTCCAAGCGACTTTCTGCTGTGGGTCATATCCATTCTTTCCAGAGTTTCGACCCATTTCCTTTGTCTTGATTCACTAATCATTTCCATTAGTGTGTCTCCACATTGGACTACTTCTTCACTAAAGGGGTCCTGTTCGTAAAGCATTTCGTACTCCCTCAGGATATTCTTTGATTCGTCAGAGAGACCTGGGATGAAATGCTCTCTGCAGCCTCGGGGTATGTGTCTTCGAGAAATGTTTTGGAGGGTCTCTACGAAAGTTTGGTAATTTTCTGGAATTTGGTGTAGATTTTTTATTTCTGCTTCCAGTTCCACAGCATATTTTATCCATTTAGCTTTTTTAAAGTTGAAGCGTCTGCGGAATGGTATTTTCGTTGTTCTCAAAGCAGCGTATATTTGGATTCCGATAGGTCGGTGTTGTGTTTTAGGAAGAGGTGCGTATGCAGTTTTTAAGCATCGGTCTTCCACGTTTGCGCTTACAAAACAGATATCAGGGTTGTATTCGCGCTTCCAGATTTTGCTGCTGAACGAGCATGGTAGCTTGGGATCATGGATCAGGGATAAGTTATTTATTTCCGCCCACTGCTCTAATTTATGTCCGTTGTCGTCTGTATGTTTGTAGCCCCATGATGTGCTGTGGCAGTTGAAGTCTCCTAAGATGAACTGTGTTTTCTGGTTGTTGAAGTTTGGCGGCAAAGTCAAGTTGAACTTCTCTCCGGGCGGCTTGTATACTGACGTTACGGTGAAGGTGCTACACTCGACAGTCAGTAATTCTATGTTATTGGATGTAGTTCTGTTAGTTGATATTATGGCCATCTCAGGTTTTGTGAAGACAGCGCTGCCATATTTAGGATGTGGATTTTCTATGGCTAATTTCATTCCTTCTATTTCTGGTCTTATTGCCCCTTCTTTCTTGTGTGTTTCTTGTATACACAGTATGTCCCATTTGTGCGTGGGGCAAAGTTGTGGTATGATTTGTTGTTTGTTTTTGGTGATACCCTCTACGTTTAGGCTTGCAATCGTCAGAGTTGGCTTTGAGAAGGGCCCATTCTTTTTTGCTTTTCCGGTGTTGGAAGGATTGGCCGTTGTCTTTTATTGCAACGTTTCCGGGGGACGCCGGCATTATCTGGCAGATGATTCTCGGTCTCTTATATCAGATAGTCCACGCGTGGAGACTCCTTCCTTGTCCCCCCTTGTAGGATAATATCGCTGTAGTCAATGATTGGGAGTACAAGCGTTTGTACTAATTTGTTTTTCTGATCAAAAGGGACGAGTTTTTTATATTTTTGTAGGACATGAAGGGATGCTGATGCTTTTTTGCACACTGCAGTTACGTGCTCTGTCCAATTTAGATTTTCATCTGTTATTACTCCCAAACTCTTTGCTGAGGGAGAGATTCCCGATGTTTTGGGCTAACGAGCTTAGAGTGACCAACAAGTACCGCTTGGGTTTCAGATGGGTTTAGTTTTAGTCCTATGTCCTGTGCCCATTTTGATAGTGCATCGAGATCAGTACTGATATTTTCAATAGCTTTCTTAAGATTGCTTGGTTTCACACTTAGATACAACTGAAGGTCATCAGCATACATATGATATTTGCAATAGGTCAGAACCGATGACACATCATTGACATACAGAGAGAAGAGTATAGGACCTAATACTGAGCCTTGGGGAACGCCTGACACTACCTGCCGCCATTGTGATTTTATATTCCCGGACAGGACGCGTTGCTGACGAGACGTTATGTATGAGCGAAACCATTGCACTGCAGTTGGTGTGAAATTTAGACCGCTAAGTTTGGCTAGTAAGATGCCGAAGTCGACAGTATCAAATGCTTTGCTGAAATCTAAGAAGCAAATGATAGTCGCTTCTTGTCTGTCCATGGCAAGTTTCAGGTCATCTGTCACCATTATCAGAGCGGATGTTGTGCTTCGATGTTTACGGAAACCTGATTGGTATTCGTCTAGTAGGTTGTTAGTAGTTAGGTAGTTGGTGGGCTTGTCATGGACTATATATTCTAAGGCCTTTGATAGTGCAGGAAAAAGGCAGATGGGGTGGTAGTCAGAGGGTGCTGTGGCGATGTCCTTTTTAGGCAGTGGCTTAATTTGTCCCAGTTTCCAGGCCTCAGGGAGCACACTTGTGATTAATGAATCGTTGAAAATGTCCCCTAGGACTTAGAACTACTTAAACCCAACTAACCTAAGGACATCACACACATCCATGCCCGAGGCAGGATTCGATACTGCGACCGTAGCGGTCGCGCGGTTCCAGACTGTAGTGGCTAGAACCGCTCGGCCACTTCGGCCGGGATGGTCATTGTAATTCCTGTGATTCAATATGCCCTAGAAAAGCGTAAACCGTGCTATTTTTACCTACAGTTGCGGACAGGCTACATTAAAATCGTAAGGCAGGTCAATAACCCCATATATTAGGAAGGCGTGTGTAAGGGGTTCATTATGTATGAGGTTTACTGTTCACTACCTTACTGGTGCAAATGTAGTTTCAATGTATTGCTCAAGCGTTGACTGCGATATAAAACATCTCTGCTGCAATAGAATCGCAGGTCAGAGCAGTGTCGGCAGCAGTAGTAATCGCTCGCTCCTACAGAGCAGGTCGTAGTAGCTCACCGCTACATTACAGTTGGTAGCCATGTAAGAGCAATAGCAGTCGCCGCTGGCGCAGCGCAGTTCATTGCCATGTAGTGTAACGTAAACTTTATTATTCTTCATCGCCATGCGCGTACTTAAATTTGCTGTCTGAGATGTTAATATGAATTTGTTTCAATCTTTTTGCGGTTTGTCAGCACCAATTAAGTCAGACTTGCAATGTTCAATTTTTTGTGTAATGGTTTGCAGAAATATTTTCAATAATAACGTTTTTCAGAACATAATTTTTTACCGGTCATGTACATGAATTTAAATATTTTACAAATTTTCCCAGATCCTAGTCATGTGTCGTTTAATGATCGGAGGACAAGCTATGCAGCTGTGTCAACAAACAAAGTCAGTTTCTTTTTTTTATAATGCAAATCTCAGATAAATGTTGTTCAGTAGTAGTAGATAGGCCAGCATTGCACTAAGCTGTGACATTTAGGGGCAAATATATACACAGCGTTATCCGGCGACACCATTATGAGGTAAGAATTTTTCAGTTTATTCAGGTTGATTTCACAGGGCCATGACGTAGCGCTGCCCACGTCGAAAATTTATCAGTTTAAATTCTCAGTTTTGTACTAGAAATTATTGTATATACGGGAAGGTTATTACATTTGCTCCAGTAAGGTAGTGAACAGTAAATCTCTTACATTATGAACCCCTTACTCCTGGGCTCCTCGAATGTATTGCATATATCGTGTCTCGAGTGTTCCTTCTTGGTTAAACCGTAAAAAATCTTCCATAGGCTTTACTGTAGCCATGATCTGGTGAGAACCAACAAGCCATGTGAATGGTTGTTACTTTTGTATGACAACTCAATTTCCATAAGGTATTTCCAAGAAAAACAAGTCTTCCTTGACACATTCTAACATACCGTCGATCGTGCGATCAGTGTCTCACGCTGCCTGTTCCTGTCCCATCTGATTATGACAGTGACAAAGGCGGTAGTGAAACTGGTGCTGCACCATAACCTTCAAAACCCAGTAATTCTAAAGATCTTGATATTGTGTGTAACTATGAGTGTACAGAGATTCAAAAAATAACACAGTGTGAACTTAATGACCTAGTGAGAGATCTGGAATTGTCGAAAAGTGAAGCTGAACTGTTGGCAACAAGACTAAAACAGTGGAATTGTCTTGAGAAGGCGGTAAATGTGACTTCGTTTCGTGCCCGCCATATGCCATTCCTTCCATTTTTCGAAAGTGATAAGAAATTGGTATTTTGTAGTGAAGTACAGGACTAATGGCAGCTATGGGCATTGACTATAAAACTGGACAGTGGAGGTTGTTCATCGACTTTTCCAACGCAATTCTCAAGTAGAGATGGGCAAATTCGTTCATCTTTGGGAACTAGTTCACTGGTGATCGCTCTTTTTTGGGAACCGTTCATTTTTAGTCATTCAACGCTCATTTGTGCATGGTATATGGTTCTTATGAAAAATGGAAAATCAGTAGCATAGATGACTGAAGATGAAAGGCGCAAAGAGGAGGCACTTGCGTCCCCTCTGGAGTATAGAATTTTTATTAATTACGGAATTCTCACACTCTTGTAGAAGTAATTTTCGCGATTCGTTTAGCCAACTGTAGCGTTGTGTGGCTGATCTCAGTGAAGTAAAATAATAAAATAAGGTGGCGCAAGAAAAACCGGCCCCGACTACAGAGTGCTCGCCAATTACGCACGATTTGTTGCCCGCTACAAGCAGAATAGATAAACATATAATAATTAGGCAGTAGAGAAACAACAAATAAGCTAATGCAAACAACAACTTCGAAACAACAGATGACGATTGGTGGGCGACAATGAGCAGTCAAGTACTCGGGGCCAATTTTTCGTGCGCCACCCTGTACCACTGAAATAATATTGTAGTAGTTATCGTATTCTCTTTACAGAATGTGACACCAGACACTCGATTATGGAGCGCGTGCTTCCATAACTATGAACATGCTGTTTTACCTTGGATCAAAAAAAAAAAAAGACGGAAAACTGCCACTGCGCCGCCTTCCTTTGCATGTGTAACAACAACAAAATTTGCCTTTTATAAGGATGTCTTCTGCTGTTTATCGAAATAGTGAAGTAAGCTGATATACCCTTTTGTTACCTGAAAAGATGTGTGTATTACATACCACGTAATTTTTATGTAATTTACGTAATTATAAAATACATTTTAATTACCGGTCGTGGAGGCTGAATAGAATTCGAAAAGAATCAGTCCAAAGTTCACAAAAGGTTTGAAACAGATCTAGGATGGGCATGTGCAGCGAACGAAACGAACAACCCGATACTGAACTAACTAGGAACAGCCGCTAGTGGAACTGCGACGAGTGGCCACGCGAAGGAGGACGAGTCCGGCCGAGCGGGACCGAGACCGAGACAGACGGGAACGGCAGCGAGGCTGGAACGAGACCGGCCGACGTGCCGTTGCGGGAACGAGACCGACCGTTTCCAGTTCCCGGGAACTACAAGTAGAAAGCCGCGACCGAAGTGAACTATGAAAGACTGTTCCTTAGAATTCGTTCTTCGCTCCTTCCGTTCATCTTGCTGAACCGTTCCTTTGGACCCATTAGTTTGCGAGCGACCCATCTCTAGCCGCAAGTGTGTGTTACTGAATAATAACAACGCTTTGCTATAGATTCAGACAGGATATGCACCTTACATGAAAGAAATATATGATAATATGAAACAATTGTTACTGCGATTGAACTGTGACAAGTCTGAATTGCAGATTTCCAGGGATCTGAAAGTCATAGGCATGTCACTTAGGCTGCATCACCGCTGCACCAAATTCCGTTGCTTCTTGTGCAACTGGGATAGCCGCGACAAAGCACTTCATTATAAAACAAAGATTGGTGTAAGCGGCAGTCACTCGAAACCGGATCTCACAATGTTATACACGAAGCAGTTGTCGAATCGAAGAACACAATTCTCCCTGGTCTTCATATAAAATTGGGGCTAATAAAAAACTTCGCACGGCAACGGACGAAACTGGGGCAGCATTTCTCTGTTTGCACGAGATACTTCTACATCCCAGTGAAGCGAAAATAAAACAGAGGATTTTCGTCGGTCCTCAGCTACGCAAATTGTACAAAGATGAGCATTTCAATACCATTCCTGACAGGTGATAAAAAGTTAGCTTGGGATGTGTTTGTTCAAATGTCAACAAACTTTCTAGGAAATAAGAGGGCACAAAACATTAAGGAACAGGTGCAAATCTTCTGCACTGCTACAGAAGGCTGCGGTGCAACGTGTCCTTAAAGTTACATTCCCTAGGTTCCCACTTAGACTTCTTGCCTAACAGCTGCGCAGCTTTAACCGGCGAAAATGCTTCCACCAGCAAATTTACAACATGGAGATGAGATTCCAGGGAATGTGTAGTGCATCAGTGTTAGACGAATTGCTGGACTGTAATAAGGGAATGACCAGCAGAAAACTACAAACTGCAGGCAAGGCGGCTGCGCCCCCGGTGAATTTCTTCCGGGGGATGCAAGGTAAACAGATGCTTAAGATTGTATAGGCAATTACGTAAAGATGCCATAACTTCAAAACGGGAGCTAATCTTGCATTCTATACAATATTTTCATTATCAGTACACCAGAAAACATAAAGCTTAACTGTTTTCATGCCAGTTACACAAAATGGCTCTGAGCACTATGGAACTCAACTGCTGAGGTCATCAGTCCCCTAGAACTTAGAACTAGTTAAACCTAACTAACCTAAGGACATCACACACATCCATGCCCGAGGCAGGATTCGAACCTGCGACCGTAGCGGTCTCGCGGTTCCAGACTGCAGCGCCAGAACCGCGCGACCACTTCGGCCGGCAGTTACACAAAAATGGCAAAATTTTGTTACCTAGTGTTATTAAATCAGGGAAAGACTCGATTCATCTGAACACGTTTTGTCGAATTATTAATCGAATTTGCGTATTAAAAAAATGGAGAGCGGAAGGCCTGACGCTTATCATACTGTTAAAGTTGTGAGAGTGTACTTTCCTGGGTTGAGTCATGCAGTATATTGCTTTCTCCTGAGTATATATCGCAAAAAGATCATGAAGGTAAAATAAGAGTGATTCGTGTACACACGGAGGCTTACCAGCAATCCCGTGAACCATTCGTATCTGTAGCGGGAAACGAGGCAAAGGACACTGGCACATAAAGTATTCTCCGCCGCTCACCGTGAGGTGACTTGAGAAGTACTCGTATAGACATAGATATAGATGTAGAAGGAATTAAAAGGGAAAGCCGTTTGAAGCCTTTACTATCATATGCAAGGAGTGAGGAAGAAAAGGATTTAACTGCAGCTACACTACTGGCCATTAAAATTGCTACACCAAGAAGAAATGCAGATGATAAACGGGTATTCATTTGACAAATATATTATACTAGAACTGACATGTGATTACATTTTCACACAATCTGGGTGCGTAGATCCTGAGAAATCAGTACCCACAACAACCACCTCTGGCCGTAATAACGGCCTTCATACACCTGGGCATTGAGTCAAACAGAGCTTGGATGGCGTGTACAGGTACAGCTGCCCATGCAGCTTCAACACGATACCACACTTCATCAAGAGTAGTGACTGGCGTATTGTGACGAGCGAGTTGCTCGGCCACCATTGATCAGACGTTTTCAGTTGGTGAGAGATCTGAAGAATGTGCTGGCCAGGGCAGCAGTCGAACATTTTCTGTATCCAGAAAGGCCCGTACAGGACCTGCAACATGCGTTCGTGCATTATCCTGCTGAAATGTAGGGTTTCGCAGGGATCCAATGAAGGGTAGAGCCACGGGTCGATCTGAAATGTAACGTCCACTGTTCAAACCAATGGCACCGCATACCATCACGCTGGCTGATACACCAATATGGCGATGAAGAGTACACGCTTCCAATGTGCGTTCACCACGATGTTACCAAACACGGATGCGACCATCATGATGCTGTAAACAGAACCTAGATTCATCCGAAAAAATGACGTTTTGCCATTCGTGCACGCAGGTTCGTCGTTGAGAACACCATCGTAGGCGCCCCTGTCTGTGATGTTGCGTCAAGGGTAACCGCAGCCATGGTCTCCAAGCCGATAGTCCGTGCTCCTGCAACCGTCGTCGAACTGTTCGTGCAGATGGTTGTTGTCTTGCAAACGTCCCCATCTGTTGACTCAGGGATCGAGACGTGGCTGCACGATCCGCTACAGCCATGCGGATAAGATGCCTGTCATCTCGACTGCTAGTGATACGAGACCGTTGGGATCCAGCACGGCGTTCCGTATTACCCTCCTGAACCCACCCATTCCATATTCCGCTAACAGTCATTGGATCTCGACCAACGCGAGCAGCAATGTAGCGACACGATAAACCGCAATCATGATAGGCTACAATCCGACCTTTATCGAAGTCGGAAACGTGATGGTACGCATTTCTCCTCCTTACACGAGGAATCACAACAACGTTTCACCAGGCAACGCCGGTCAACTGCTGTTTGTGTATGAGAAATCGGTTGGGAACTTTCCTCATGTCAGCACGCTGTAGGTGTCGCCACGGGCGCCAACCTTGTGTGAATGCTCTGAAAAGCTAATCATTTGCATATGACAGCATCTTCTTCGTGTCGGTTAAATTTCGCGTCTGCAGAACGTCATCCTCGTGGTGCAGCAATTTTAATGGCCAGTAGTGTAATTTCGAATGTTTTATGCGATATTCTCGGTTCGTAGAAAGTGACAGTGAGATAATTGTAGCACCTCTTACTGAAGTGCTGATAGATTTTTGTCTTATTTGGGTATATGGGAGGGAGGTGTTTTACCTAAATTTCGTAAGATTTAACACGTGAAATTTTATTAGGCGAGGTATTAATAATAATTTCCGAGTCATATATCACCTGGAAAGGGTGAGAATACACGTCATCATTTGGCTATTTACAATATATCAGCAAAATTCGGAGATTGCTTATATAGCCTGCGCAACAGATTTATAGGATCAAATTTTAGAAATCCCGAGATTGGCTCCCATTGCGACGCATAAGTTTGAAATTCGGCTCAGAGGGGCCTACAACATTTATCAGTAAGTGTGCACAACCGTGGCGCCCTGCGAAGGCACCTCGGTCTCGGCCACACTTCAAACAGCAAGATGTGTAGGCATGCGAAAAGAAGGCCGCAGTTGGGAAGTTCATATGAGCTGTAAACTGGGTTAATGATGTCACATTGGCACCAGATTTCACCACAGTCCTGACTTACGCCACCGTGGACATGTCACGCGATGAATAGGTCGTCACAGCCCCTCTTACCCGCATTTCACCACTTCTTTTGCTGTCTCTGGGATGAAAGTCAGAACCGCGACACTCAGCGTTAAAATCACGCAGTTTTCTTATGGTGGCAAAGGAAAACATTCACTCCACCGCTCAGAATCGGTACGAAAAGGACGCAGGGGCTGCCATAAATGGCGCCAACGGAACCACACCTTTTCCTGGGGCGTTGGTTTCCACACATTTTGCGGTTGGAACCACAGTTCACAGAGATATGGGGAACCGGAACATGTTCTTGACAACCTTTGGCGTTGCTGGCACATTCGAACGTTTCAACCCGACTCTGACACTGTGGGGCTGCATCCCCATTGCGTAATCGCATCCCTTTGGGGTACAGCCCGAACCAGTTTTTGTTCCCGTGTACAGGTTGGAGCCACTAAGGAACGTTCGACGAAATTTAAACGTGATCAGAAGCAGTAAAGGATACTTATGCTTTTTCAACCCTCCTGTTTTTCTCCCTCCTGTGACGTGATCACGAGGGAGTGCAATATTAATATGTTTGTGAATAAAACTACAAAATGTCCCTCTAAGGCCCCTCCGTTTGGCAACATCCTTGGTGCCACCCACGTATTGAAAGGTGGCTACACTGTGCCACTGCGCCAGAGATTGCGCCAAAGAGTACTATTAAGCCGCCTCCACAGTGCGTGTTAAGAGTTCGTGGCAGTCAGTGCTTGTTGAGAGCTCGTTGTAGTCAGTCGTACCGAGATGTGCTAGTCGGCACTGCTTGTCGTGAAGTCGGAGTAAGATGTTGTAGTAAAGAGTGTTGTTCCATGTTTTATGCAGTTATTTGATGGGAGAGATAGCAGATGTTATTGTGTGCATTTCGTCAATATATATGAAGGTAAAAACCACAATGTTCTTTTATTATTTGTATATCTGAAATAATGCGTCATTTCAGGTTCAGTCAACAAAGCATCTGGCTTGTGTTCTTGTATTAGAGTGAATTCTGGTTTTCTTGCGTAATTATAGTTTTTCTAATTTTCTTTTGTCACGTCAGTATAATTGGTATTTAAAAATTTTTGTCTTGTTGGAGAAGATCCGTGCCAGATGTGGACGTTGAGTCACACTCCCACATACAGAACAGTTACTCTTGTGCCTATTGGTTTTGTAGGTTTTATAGTTGCTGGGGACTTAATTAATTAACTGTGTTTACGAAAATTTTCTTACATTGTTTGTTGCAGTCAGATTGCGTAATAATTCTAGTCAGGGCCAACCGATTACGAGACGTACGTAATCGGCTTTACAGCTACTAAAAAATCATTTTCAATCATATATATTTAATTAAGCCCCCATGCAGTATCTTTGGCGTGAACGTTAGAAATGTACCTTCAGAAATACCGATACCAATTCAGCCTAGCGGCTGCTCCAGCGCCTGATGGTTAGGCAATCCCTCCCACACCCACTGAGTGGGGTTTGCCTACCTTCAAGCGCTAGAGCAGCCGCCAGCCCGAATTGGCGCAAACGTTTCTGACAGAGCATTATCCACTGCCGAATGCACTCAAGATTTATTGTTTCACAGTACACATGGAGTAAATAAAATGATTACGTTTATCGATCAACAGGACAAGCGGTCAGAGGTACCATGTACCGACCCATGCTGAAACACCCATGTTAGTACTTGGTGTACACTCCAAGGAGCTGCAATTCAGTCGTTGTCCCTGGCATCCAGTCGGTCGTACAGATGGCGAATACTGCCCTGGGGTATGTTTTGACACGCCTGCTTCACCTGTTCACGAAGTTCTGTAAGAATTGTTGGTTGATGAGTCGCACGAGTCACTTCTCGGCCCATCACATCCCATACGTGCTCGTCTGGAGACAAATGCGGAGATTGTGCTAGCCAGGGAAGTTGGTGCACCTCTTGCAGAGCACGTTAAGTTTCACGAGCCGTGTGTGGGTGGGCAATGTGTCGGCGAGCATTATCCTGTTGGAACAACACATCACGTTCCTGCTGCGAGAACGGGCTAACAACATTCTGCACATACCGAGCGCTGGCGAGTGTCCCCTCCAGAAACACCGAAGGCGAACGAGAGTTGTGGCACATTGTACTCGGGAGGACGACGGTTCAATCCCGTCTCCAGCCATCCTGATTTAGGTTTTCCGTGATTTCCCTAAATCGTTTCAGGCAAATGCCGGGATGGTTCCTTTGAAAGGGCACGGCCGATTTCCTTCCCAATCCTTCCCTAACCCGAGCTTGCGCTCCGTCTCTAATGACCTCGTTGTCGACGGGACGTTAAACACTAACCAGCAGCAGCACATTGTACGCTAGGCTATAAGGTCTGAGGTGGGCCAGTATTCAGAATGGCTCTAAACACTATGGGACTTAACATCTGAGGTCATCAGTCCCTTAGACTTAGAACTACTTAAATCTAACTAACCTAAGGACATCACACACGTCCATGCCCGTGGCAGGATTCGAACCGGCGACCGTAGCGGTCATGCTGTTCCAGACTGAAGCGCCTAGAACCGCTCGGCTACAAAGGCCGGCCAACGAAGAGAGCGCACATGAATTTTTAACGACAATCCGTCTGTCTGAGAAAATCTCTACAACTGGTTTAGCATTATTCAGGAGTTTTATGCTATCCACAGCCATTATGTTTCACAATTCACACTACTTTCGCCGATCGCTGTGGCCGAGCGGTTCTAGGCGCTTCAGGCCGGACGCGCGCTGTTGCTGCGGTCGCAGGTTCGAATCCTGCCTCGAGCATGGATGTGTGTGATGTCCTTGGGTTATTTAGGTTTAAGTAGTTCTAAGTGTAGGGGACTGATGACCCCAGATGTTAAGTCCCATAGTGCTTAGAGCCATTTCAACCATCACACTACATTCTTCGCCAGAATCCTCCATGGCAGCATAAACATGGCGATCAACTGAGTAAGCACTTATCACGAACCGCAACACAGAATTGTTGCTCATCTAAGGCAGCAACAAACAGCAACCAGTAGTATTTCACCAAGAGATCATTGTGGGTTGACCCACGTTGTGACATTGATCACTCATGAGTACAACAAACATGCAGTCACCCTTCCTTCACTACGTTACTGGAAATGTCGTTGGCAGGTGAAATTTTTCGTTCAGTACTTCAGATTGCCTTAGCACCACCCAGCTCGATGTTACAGCAGGTCACGAAAACTGTAGTTTAGTTGACAAAATACAAGCTTACCGACAATTGGACCAGATTCGTGACTGGTTCCAGGACTGTCCATGCTGACAGCAATCAATATTTCGTTCTTAATAAGACAAAATCGAAAAATGTAAAGGTAATTCTCGGAATAACCCAAAGGAGTGTTCTAGGTTCGATACAGTGTGCAATATATGTAAATATTGGAATATGTCGAATGGTCCCTGAGGCTGTTTGCGGGCGTTGCTGTTGTCTGTAGGAAGGTTCCAACGCTAGAAATGTGCAATGAAACGTAGCGAGAGGATGATTGACTGATGCGGGGAATAGGAGTTGAAACTGAACGTAAATAATAATAAATATACAAAGAAATACATTAATTTCGATTACGCTATTAACGACAAATCATTGAAACCAGAACACCATAAAATGACTCAGAGTAGAACGACGTTTGGAGCGACGTAAAGTGGAATGGCCATATAAAACAAACTGTAGTACCAGATGCCTGGCTGAGTTTCATTGGAAGAATCTTATGATGTAATCCATCAACGACAGAAGTGGCTCACATAACACTTATTCGATCAATTCTTGAGTATTGCTTATCAATTTAGAAACCTTGCAAGGTTTTAACAAAAGAAAAGATACAGAAGGTCAATGGATGGGCAGAGTGTTTCGTCATGGGGTCGCTTAGTCGGCGCGAGAGCGTTTAAAAATGCTCAACAAGATCCAGTGTTTGTATTTTGGAGAGATTTCCTGAAAAGATTCCGAGTGGGTACGTCCCAGAAAGTCAGGCGACATTATTTCCTCCCATATATGTCTCGCGAAATTACCACAGCGAACAACTACACTACTGGCCATTAAAATTGCTACACAACGAAGATGACGTGCTACAGACGCGAAATTTAACCGACAGGAAGAAGATGCTGTCATATGCAAATGATTAGCTTTTCAGAGCATTCACACAAGGTTGGCGCCCGTGGCGACACCTGCAGCGTGCTGACATGAGGAAAGTTCCCAACCGATTTCTCATACACAAACAGCTGTTGACCGGCGTTGCCTGGTGAAACGTTGTTGTGATGCCTCGTGTAAGGAGGAGAAATGCGTACCATCACGTTTCCGACTTCGATAAAGGTCGGATTGTAGCCTATCGCGATTGCGGTTTATCGTATCGCGACATTGCTGCTCGCGTTGGTCGAGATCCTATGACTGTTAGCAGAATATGGAATCAGTGGGTTCAGGAGGGTAATACGGAACTCCGATCTGGATACCAACGCCCTCGTATCACTAGCAGTCCAGATGACAGGCATCTTATCCGCATGGCTGTAACGGATCGTGCAGCCACGTCTCGATCCCTGAGTCAACAGACAGGGTCGTTTGCAAGACAACAACCATCTGCACGAACAGTTCGACGACGTTTGCAGCAGCATGGACTATCAGCACGGAGACCATGGCTGCGGTTACCCTTGACGCTGCATCACAGACAGGAGCGCCTCCGATGGTGTTCTCAACGACGAACCTGGGTGCACGAATGGCAAAACGTCATTTTTTTCGGATGGATCCAGGTTCTGTTTACAGAATCATGATGGTCGCCTACGTTTCTGGCGACATCGCGGTGAACGCACATTGGAAGCGTGTATTCGTCATCGCCATACTGGCGTATCACCCGGCATGATGGTATGGGGTGCCATTGGTTACACGTCTCGGTCACCTCTTGTTCGCATTGACGGCTCTTTGAACAGTGGACGTTACATTTCAGAAATGTTACGACCCGTGGCCCTACCCTTCATTCGTTCTCTGCGAAACCCTCCATTTCCGTAGGATAATGCACGACCGCATGTTGCAAGTCCTGTACGGGCCTTTCTGGATACAGAAAATGTTCGACTGCTGCCCTGGCCAGCACATTCTCCAGAATGCATGGGCTGCTGTACCTGTACACGCCATCCAAGCTCTGTCTGACTCAATGCCCAGGCGTATCAAGGCCGTTATTACGGCCAGAGGTGGTTGTTGTGGGTACTGATTTCTCAGCATCTATGCACCCAAATTGCGTGAAAATGTAATCACATGTCAATTCTAGTATAATATATTTGTCCAATGAATACCCGTTTATCATCTGTATTTCTTCTTGGTGTAGCAATTTTAATGGCCAGTAGTGTATGTCTCGCGAAATTACCACAACGAAAAACTAAGCGAAATTAGAGCTCATACCGAGCTGCTTCGTCAGTCATTCTTCCTACACGCCATTCACCAATTAAACACGGAAAGGTTGTTGGAGTATTGGTGGAGGAGGGGAGGGGGGTGTTAGTAGTATTAGCAGTACTCACTTTCACCTACTGTAAGGTGGCTTGTGGAATAAGATGTAGGCCTACACTATCTGATAACAAGTATTAGGACACCTATTAGTGGACATTAATAGGGAATGTGTACACCCTTCGCCTTTATAATGGCATGAATTCTGCTGGGGACACTTTCATTGAGGTTTCTGAATGTCTGTGTAGGAACGGCAGCTGTTTCTTCCTCAAGAGCCGAAACCAGAGATGGTAGTAATATTGGGATGCTGGAGTACGGAGCAAACTGAACGTTCTAACTCATCCCAAAGGTGATCCATTGAGTTCAGGTCGGGACTCTGGGCAGGCTCGTCCATTTCAGAAATATCATTGTCCAAAAACCACTGCGTCACAGATGCTGCTTCACGACAGGGTGCACAGTCACACTGGAGCAATCTTAGTGTCCGAACTTTTCCTCTACTGCACGCTGTGCCTCACATTGTGTGCATATCCTCCCAGATTTAGCGTTTTCTTAAGCACCGTAAGGATACCACACTCTTAACCACTAAAACACCCCCATTAACGTAACATCACCTGCTCTATACTTCACTGCTCACACTACACGTGATGGCAGGTAACGTTCTCTAAGCATTCGTCATACTCAAATCCCTTCCATCGGATTTCCACAGCATACAGCGCGATTCATCACTCCATACCGCTCATTTCCAGTCATCTGCTGTCCAGTGGTGTCGCTCCATCACACCACTTTAAGCGTTGCTTAGCAGTGACTGAAGAAATGCGTTGCTCATGAGGAGCTGCTCGACCACTGTAGGCCATTGTTTTTAACTTTCTACGCACAGTCATTGCGCTAGCTAGACTGTCTTTCACTACATGAGGTGTCTCTGGTCTCGGTTTAGATGTAGTTGATCCTTCATGTATCCACTTCACAGTCACATCACCAACACTTGACTTGGGCAGCTTCAGATGGGTTTAACTGTCACTGATGGATTTGTTACTCACAGTGGGATGACATCAGTTACAGAAAAGGCTGTGTATGACTGTAAGGATAATTGATAGTTTCATTTCACATAATTTGCTGTCAAAAGTTTATTTTGGGTTTAGAATAGGTTTAACAACGAAAGATGCTACATTCTCTTTTGTCTATGAGGTACTGGATGGATTAAAGAAAAGGTTTCGGAAGCTAGGCACCTATTTTGATTTATCTCAGGCGTACGATTGTGTTGATCACACGATATTGCTCCAGATGTTGGACTATTATTGAATACTGGGAGTAGCTCACAGTTGGTTCACCTCTTTCTTTAAGAACAGACAGCCAAAGGGCATTCTCTACATTATTAAGAATGGCTGTGATGTTGGGTCCGAGTGGGGCACAGTTCAATGGATAGTACCCTAGGGATCAATGCTGGGGCCACTCCTGTTCCGCATTTATATAAGCCATATGCCTTTTAGTATTACAGGTGATTCTAAGATATTTCTGTTCGTTGCTGGTAGTAAAGGATGTTGTGTACAACGCTGGCAGTTCAAGACATAAGTTTATGGCTTGTTGGAAATAAACTAATGGTAAATCACAGTAAGTCTCAGTTTTTACAATTTCTGACATACAATTCAACAAAACTGAGGTTATAATTACACTAAATGGGTATATGATTGGTGAGATTGACCAGTTCAGATTTGTAGGTGTTCGAAAGATAGTAAATTGTCGTGGAAAATGCATGTTCAGGATCTTGTTCAAAGGTTATTGCTGCCATTTTTACTATTAGTACAGTCTCTGAAGTAAGTTATGGTTCGATACGGACAGTAGTCTACTATGCTTATTTGCATTAGCTTTTGATGTATGGTACTATATTTTGGGGTAACTCTTCCCATTCTCAATGGATATTTTTTGCTCAGAAACGGGCGGTTCGGGCAACAAATGGCGTAAGTTCGCGAACCTCTTGTCGACCACTGTTCATTAGCCTGGGTATTCTCAGATTGGCCTCTCAATATATGTATTCTTTTATGTCATTTCTTGCTAACAATATCAGCTTGTGCCCAAGAATTAGCAACTTTCACTCAGTTAATACTACGCGGAAAAGCAAACTGCATTTGGATCGCACTTCCCTGACATGTGTGCGGAAATTCGTGCGGTATTCCGCCACATCCATTTTGAGTAAACTACCACAAAAATTCAAAAATCTTATTACTAATCCGTGCGCTTTCAAATCTAACCTGTATAGTTTCCTCGTGGATCACCCATTCTATTCTGTCGAGGAGTTCCTTCGAAAAGTAAATTAGTTGTTGTGTTACATTTTTGATTACGTTCATATAAATTTATAGTGTGTCGTCTTTTTAGATTTCACAAACATTTATTTTTATATTATCTGTTATTACTTTTCTGTTGTAATTTCGTGTACTGATACGTTCCATTACCATGCAACTTTGCTTCTCAATTTGATCCTGCGGAACTAGGTGTGTAAAATAAAATAAATAAATAAATCCAGTGACTAGCACACGTTCGAGGTCAGCAACCTCTCCTGAAAGACCCATTCTGCTAGACCCATTCTCCTACAATTGCTTCTCTACTGACAACACACAACTCTCTGACTTCTCTTATTTTGGCGGGTCCGCCTCTAATGATATCGAGTGGTCAATTACGCATTACATAGATGGATCCGGATAGTGCAGAAGTAGATATTAGACGCCAGAGAACGAGGGCAACAGCGGAAAATCGTGTGGGCGACGGAAGGTCACAGTAGACCGTCTTTTGTCAGTAAAGGTGGCATCAGTGGAAGGCAGTTGCCGCATTGCGGTCGCCGAGGTCGAAGTTCGAGGTCGATTAGCTGTGCCCCCGGTCGCTTTCAGCTGCTCAAATGTTTTTACGACACTAGCAGGTGCTTTGAAGTATTTGCATTAACGGAATTGTTCGGTGGTAATTAAAAGGGACTCAAATTAAAAGTAACGCAGGTTAATGAATACTAAGACGATCTATACAATTCCTCAACTGCTACACAGCATTTATCGTGATTAATAGCGAAAACTGACATGGATGAAAGCATATGAAAATAGATGCAAAAACGCCCCACTAAACGAGACGAGACTTCTACGATATAGCTGCGATTGTGTGCTTACGAAGAGCTACTGATCTCAGGATGAAAAATTATCCAGTTAGCATAAATGTGTTTTAAATATAAATTTTTCGATTAAGTCTACATCTGATTGGGCTAAGATTTGACGGAAGCTCACAAGCTGTTTTAAGCTCTCATTTTTGGAATTTACATATATTATTGTTTATTTAGTTGATCGGCGATCAGATTTTTGAGCGAGACGACTTGAAACACGTCACATCCACCAAAGAAATAAGCCGATCACCTGTTTGTTCGTGACGTACGTATAATTAGTGACCATTTGTGTTATCGTAATCATTTCATCTCATCTTCACCACAAAGTCGGCGAAGTGGCATCGAATAGAGACTTGAATTAGGCGGCGAACAACGTCAGATGTGTTCTTCCGGCTAACAACGCCATAAAATCATTTCATACTATCTATTTGGTAAATACATATGATAAGAATCTGTTAGAAATGACAACATGGTTTATCTAAACTTATATTAATGGTTGATAACTAACAACGTTGCTACCTTTATCTTCCACACCCACACTTTTGTAATCAACGCTGATAGTTTGTCATCCCCTAGACGTCACCACTTGATTGATAGAGCCTTTTTTATCGGTATTAGTTTCAACTTTCACTGCAGTATCTGTAGGTTGTCCGTTCACGCAAATTCTAATCAATAACTTCAGTTATAGTCACACTAGGAAAGTGCTCACTCCGTTTACGTAAGTATGAATGTTAACTGATAACGACTCGACTTCTTAATGCAGTTCCTCCTTCCCCACAACTTTTATTGCAATCCACCCCATCTTTTCTTCTTTTCCGGTTTTCACACAGTCTATGATTCATTTTGCTACATTGTTGTGCATTGTCATGCAAGCGCAGAAATTTATTTCCCAAATTTTCACCTATAATTTACACTAACAGATGCCTTCCGGAGAGTAAGCCCCCTTTTGCCTGTGCTAGCTTGTTTCTAATTTAAATATTTCACTTGTGACGCGTTATTTGTTTCCTATGTGGCAGAATTAATTCTCATGATGTCCGGTTTGCCGCTAATCTCATTTCTGCTTATCCTCAATATTTTAGTCATTCTTTCATTTACTTTCAATCCATATTCTGTGGTCATCAGACATTCATTCCATTCAATGTGTCTTGTAATTCTTCTTCGCTTTGGGACAGGCTAGGAATGTCACCACGCAGCAAATCGCTGGTATCCATCAGTGCTGAGTTCGAGTCACACACAAAATCTTTTTTTATACTTCGTAGCGTATTCGATATACAGGTTGAATAGAATAAAAGAATGACACCATTCCTGCCTTGAGCCTTTTTCAATCCTACCCTTCTATTTTCACAGTTCAATCTAGATTCTTGTACTGAAGTGATGAGCCAAAATATTATTGCGCAATATAGCACCGATTCTGCGTCGCATGGATTGGACAAAACTTTGGTAGCGTTTCAGGGGTATGTGGCACCAAAAGTCTATTCACAGGCCACGCAATTCACGTACATTATAGGACGGGCGTTTATGATCGTGAAGCTGACGTTCGATAGCGTTCCAGATGAGTTCCATCGGATTCAGACTAGCGCTGATGATAAAATATCGATAAACAGATATTTTTTTCCCCATGAACCATGGACCTTCCCGTTGGTGGGGAGGCTTGCGTGCCTCAGCGATACAGATAGCCGTACCGTAGCTGCAACCACAACGGAGGGGTATCTGTTGAGAGGCCAGACAACCGTGTGGTTCCTGAAGAGGGCCAGTAGCCTTTTCAGTAGTTGCAGGGGCAACAGTCTGGATGATTGACTGATCTAGCCTTGTAATACTAACCAAAACGGCCTTGCTGTGCTGGTTCTGCGAACGGCTGAAAGCAAGAGGAAACTACAGCCGTAACTTTTCCCGAGGGCATGCAGCTTTACCGTATGGTTAAATGATGATCGCGTCCTCTTGAGTAAAACATTCCGGAGGTAAAATAGTTCCTGCTCGGATCTCCGGGCGGGGACTACTCACGAGGACGTCGTTATCAGGAGAAAGAAAACTGGCGTTCAACGGATTGGAGCGTGGAATGTCAGATCCCTTAATCGGGCAGGCAGGTTAAAAATTTAAAAAGTGAAATGTATAGGTTAAAGTTAGATATAGTGGGAATTAGTGAAGTTCGGTGGCAGGAGGAACAATACTTCTGGTCAGGTGAATATAGGGTTATAAATACAAAATCAAATAGGGGTAATGCAGGAGTAGGTTTAATAATGAATAAAAAAATAGGAGTACGGGTAAGGCACTACAAACAGCATAGTGAACGCATTATTGTGGCCGAGATAGACACGAAGCCCACGCCTACTACAGTAGTACAAGTTTATATGCCAACTAGCTCCGCAGATGACGAAGAGATTGATAAAATGTATGATGAGATAAAAGAAATTATTCAGATAGTGAAGGGAGATGAAAATTTGACAGTCACGGGTGACTGGAATTCGATAGTAGGAAAAGGAAGAGAAGGAAGCGTAGTAGGTGAATATGGAGTGGAGGTAAGAAATGAAAGATGAAGCCGCCTGGTAGAATGTCGCACAGAGCATAAGTTAATCACTTGCTTCAAGAATCATGAAAGAAGGATGTATACATGGAAGAGTCCTGGAGATACTGTAAGGTTTCAGATAGATTATATAATGGTAAAACTGAGATTTAGGGACCAGGTTTTAAATTGTAGGACATTTCCAGGAGCAGATGTGGACTCTGACCACGCTCTGTTGGTTATGAACTGTAGATTAAAACTGAAGAAACTTCAAAAAGGTGGGAATTTAAGGAGATGGGACCTGGATAAACTGACTAAACCAGAGGTTGTGAAGAGTTTCAGGGAGAGCACAAGGGAACGATTGACAGGAATCGGGAAAGAAATACAATAGTAGAAGAATGGGTAGCTTTTAGGGATGAAATCGTGAAGGCAGCAGAGGATCAAGTAGGTAAAAAGACGAGGGCTAGTAGAAACCCATGGGTAACAGAAGAAATATTCAATTTAATTCATGAAAGGAGAAAACATAAAAACGCAGTAAATGAGGCAGGCGAAAAGGAATACAAACGTCCCAAAAATGAAATCGACAGGGAGTGCAAAATGGCTAAGCAAGGATGGCTAGAGGACAAATGTAAGGATGTAGAGGCATATTTCACGAGAGGTAAAATAGATACTGCTTACAGGGAAATTAAAGAGACTTTTCGAGAAAAGAGGACCACCTGCATGAATATCAAGAGCTCAGATGGAAACGCAGTTCTAAGCAAAGAAGAGAAAGCAGAAAGGTGGAAGGAGTATTTAGAAGGTCTATACAGGGGCGATGGTGGTGGGGTTTCGGGTTCCGCTGGATAGGTCAGGAGTCCACTACACGCAGCAAGCGGCTACACGGGTAGCAGGGGTTGTGTGGCGTGGACTGGGCGGTTTTTTAGGTTAGATGGCATCGGGCAAGTACAGAAAGGGCAACAGCCTCAAAGGGTGCGGGGCAAAGTCAGGACATGAGGGGACGAAGCAGCAATCGGTATTGTAATTGTAAACTGTCGAAGCTGCATCGGTAAAGTACCGGAACTTCAAGCGCTCATAGAAAGCACCGAAGCTGAAATCGTTATAGATACAGAAGGCTGGCTGAAGCCAGAGATAAATTCTGCCGAAATTTTTACAAAGGCACAGACGGTGTTTAGAAAGGACAGATTGCATGCGACCGGTGGTGGCGTGTTTGTCGCTGTTGGTAGTAGTTTATCCTGTAGTGAAGTAGAAGTGGATAGTTCCTGTGAATTATTATGGGTGGAGGTTACACTCAACAACCGAGCTAGGTTAATAGTTGGCTCCTTTTACCGACCTCCCGACTCAGCAGCATTAGTGGCAGAACAACTGAGAGAAAATTTGGAATACATTTCACACAAATTTTCTCAGCATGTTATAGTTTTAGGTGGAGATTTCAATTTACCAGATATAGACTGGGACACTCAGATTTTTAGGACGGGTGGTAGGGACAGAGCATCGAGTGACATTATACTGAGTGCACTATCCGAAAATTACCTCGAGCAGTTAAACAGAGAACCGACTCGTGGAATTAACATCTTGGACCTACTGATAACAAACAGACCCGAACTTTTGGACTCTGTAAGTGCAGAACAGGGAATCAGTGATCATAAGGCCGTTGCAGCATCCCTAAATATGGAAGTTAATAGGAATATAAAAAAAGGGAGGAAGGTTTATCTGTTTAGCAAGAGTAACAGAAGGCAGATTTCAGACTACCTAACAGATCAAAACGAAAATCTCTGTTCCGACACTGACAATGTTGAGTGTTTATCGAAAAAGTTCAAGGCAATCGTAAAATGCGTTTTAGACAGGTACATGCAGAGTAAAACTGTGAGGGACGGGAAAAACCCACCGTGGTTCAACAACAAAGTTAGGAAACTACTGCGAAAGCAAACAGAGCTTCACACCAGGTTTAAACGCAGCCAAAATCTCTCAGACAAACAGAAGCTAAACGATGCCAAAGTTAGCGTAAGGAGGGCTATGCGTGAAGCGTTCAGTGAAATCGAAAGTAAAATTCTATGTACCGACTTGTCAGAAAATCCTAGGATGTTCTGGTCTTACGTTAAATCAGTAAGTGGCTCGAAACAGCATACCCAGACACTGCGGGATGATGATGGCATTGAAATAGAGGACGACACGCGTAAAGCTGAAACACTAAACACCTTTTTCCAAAGCTGTTTCACAGAGGAAGACCGCACTGCAGTTCCTTCTCTGAGTCCTCGCACAAACGAAAAAATGGCTGACATCGAAATAAGCGTCCAAGGAATAGAAAAGCAACTGAAATCACTCAACAGAGGAAAGTCCACTGGACCTGACGGGATACCAATTCGATTCTACACAGAGTACGCGAAAGAACTTGCCCCCCTTATAACAGCCGTGTACCGCAAGTCTCTAGAGGGACGTAAGGTTCCAAATGATTGGAAAAGAGCACAGGTAGTCCCAGTCTTCAAGAAGGGTCGTCGAGCAGATGCGCAAAACTATAGACCTATATCTCTGACGTCGATCTGTTGTAGCACTTTAGAACATGTTTTTTGCTCGCGTATCATGTCGTTTTTGGAAACTCAGAGTCTACTCTGTAGGAATCAACATGGATTCCGGAAACAGCGATCGTGTGAGACCCAACTCGCTTTATTTGTTCATGAGACCCATAAAATATTAGATACAGGCTCCCAGGTAGATGCCATTTTCCTTGACTTCCGGAAGGTGTTCGATACAGTTCCGCACTGTCGCCTGATAAAGAAAGTGAGAGGCTACGGAATATCAGACCAGGTGTGTGGCTGGATTGAAGAGTTATTAGCAAACAGAACACAGCATGTTGTTATCAATGGAGAGACGTCTACAGACGATAAGGTAACCTCTGGCGAGCCACAGGGGAGTGTTATGAGACCATTGCTTTTCACAATACATATAAATGACCTAGTAGATAGAGTCGGAAGTTCCATGCGGCTTTTCGCGGATGATTCTGTAGTATACAGAGAAGTTGCAGCATTAGAAAATTGTAGCGAAATGCAGGAAGATCTGCAGCGGATAGGCACTTGGTGCAGGGGGTGACAACTGACCATTAACATAGATAAATGTAATGTATTGCGAATACACAGAAAGAAGGATCCTTTATTGTATGATTATATGATAGCGGAACAAACACTAGCAGTTACTTCTGTAAAATATCTGGGAGTATGCGAGCGGAACGATTTGAAGTGGAATGATCACATAAAATTAATTGTTGGTAAGGCGGGTACAAGGTTGAGATTCATTGGGAGAGTCCTTAGAAAATGTAGTCCATCAACAAAGGAGGTGGCTTGCAAAACACTCGTTCGACCTATACTTGAGTATTGCTCATCAGTGTGGGATCCGTACCAGATTGGGTTGACGGAGGAGATAGAAAAGATCCAAAGAAGAGCGGCGCGTTTCGTCACAGGGTTATTTGGTAACCGTGATAGCGTTACGGAGATGTTTAACAAACTCAAGTGGCAGACTCTGCAAGAGAAGCGCTCTGCATCGCGGTGTAGCTTGCTGTCCAGGTTTCGAGAGGGTGCGTTTCTGGATGAGGTATCGAATATATTGCTTCTCCCTACTTATACCTCCCGAGGAGATCACGAATGTAAAATTAGAGAGCTTCGAGCGCGCACGGAGACTTTCCGGCAGTCGTCCTTCCCGCGAACCATACGCGACTGGAACAGAAAAGGGAGGTAATGACAGTGGCACGTCAAGTGCTCTCCGCCGCACACCGTTGGGTGGCTTGCGGAGTATAAATGTAGATGTAGATGTAGATGTTCTTGAGGACAATATCATGGAAATGGAAGAGGATGTAGACGAAGATGAAATGGGAGATATGATACTGTGGGAAGAGTTTGACAGAGCACTGAAAGACCTAAGTCAAAACAAGGCCTCGGGATTAGACAACATTCCATTAGAGCAAGTGATAGCTTTGGGAGAGCCAGCCCTGACAAAACTCTACCATCTAGTGAGCAAGATGCATGAGACAGGCGAAATAGCCTCAGACTTCAAGAAGAATATAATAATCCCAATCCCAAAGAAAGCAGGTGTTGAGAGATGTGACAATTAGCGAACTATCAGTTTAATAAACCACGACTGCAAAATGCTAACGCGAATTCTTTATAGACGAATGGAAAAACTGGTAGAAGCCGACCTCGGGGAAGATCAGTTTGAATTCCGTAGAAATGTTGGAACACGTGAGGCAATACTGACCCTACCACTTATCTAAGAAGATAGGTTAAGGAAAGGCAAACTTACGTTTCTAGGATTTGAAAACTTAGAAAAAGCTTTTGACAATGTTGACTGGAATACTCTCTTTCAAATTCTGAAGGTGGCAGGGGTAAAATACAGGGAGCGAAAGGCTAATTACAATTTGTACAGAAAGCAGTTGGCAGTTATAAGAATCGAGGGGCATGAAAGGGAAGCAGTGGTTGTGAAGGGAGTGAGACAGGGTTGTAGCCTCTCCCCGATGTTATTCAATCTATATATTGAGCAAGCAGAAAAGGAAACAAAAGAAAAATTCTGAATAGGAATTAAAATCCATGGATAAGAAATAAAAACTTTGAGGTTCGCCGATGACATCGTAATTCTGTCAGAGACAGCAAAGGACCTGGAAGAGCCGTTGAACGGAATGGACAGTGTCTTGAAAGGAGGATATAAGATAAAACATCAACAAAAGCAAAACATAGATAATGGAATGCAGACGAATTAAATCAGTTGATGCTAAGGGTATTAGATTAGGAAATGAGACGCTTAAAGTAGTAAATGCGTTTTGCTATTTGGGAGGCAAAATAACTGATGATGGTCGAAGTAGAGAGGATATAAAATGTAGACTAGCAATGACAAGGAAAGCGTTTCTGAAGAAGAGAAATTTGTTAACTTCGAGTATAGATTTAAGTCTCAGGAAGTCATTTCTGAAAGTATTTGTATGAAGTGTGGCCATGTATGGAAGTTAAATGTGGACGATAAATAGTTTAGACAAGTAGAGAATAGAAGCTTTCGAATTGTGGTGCTACAGAAGAATTCTGAAGATTAGATAGTTAGATCACATAACTAATGAGGAGGTATTGAATGAATTGGGGAGAAGAGGAGTTTGTGGCACAACTTGACTAGAAGAAGAGATCGGTTGGTAGGATATATTCTGAGGCATCAAGGGATCACCAATGAAGTATTGGAGGGCAGTGTGCATGGTAAAAATTGTAGAGGGAGACCAAGAGATGAATTCACTAAACAGACTCAGAAGGATGTAAGTTATAGTAGGTACTGGGAGATGAAGAAGCTTGCACAGGATAGGTAGCATGGAGAGCTGCATCTAACCAGTCTCTGGACTGAAGACCACGACAACAACAGATATTTTTTCCATAAAGTTTCGATAAATGATGGCGGCATCAATTTTGCCAATATATCGATACATCGGTATCCAAATGGCATATCAAATATCGATATTTTTAATTTTTATTACACTATTTTAGGATTTTTGGTATATATTTGACATGTTCTTTTGAAATTGTTAAAGGACATAATTTTACTTTCAGTGTCCTACTACTTTTTGAGCTTTCATCACGTCCAGTCTTTCTCCTTGACTGTGTGAAGCAAGTATTGGTGGCACAAAGAAGAAGTCCAATTGCACTGGGGGATGGCGGTGTGAATTTAATAACAAGATTTCCGATGTGAAGAAACACCAGACTAGTTGCATTAAAAAACAGCTTTTAATGAGGGGACATAATCAGCGCTCTGTGCTACTAAGAGAAACTGCTACGTTTAACTTTACCACGCAATTTGGACACTACATCTGCTAGGTCACTGGAATTTTCAGAAATGAAAAATCAGTGAAATTGACGTTAAGTGTTCCGGACAATTCCGATATGTGACGAAACCGAACGACGGTGACCCATGGGTTACCATTGTTAGCGAAGCGGTTGTCGCTAACCGTTTATTTGCATCGTTTTCCTTTCAATTCCTGCTCTAAGGTGAATATGCTGGCTGTTACCTTGTTGATGTACAGAATGTGTAATAATAAATAAATACTTAAATATAAAGCTCTAAAACCGGCAGTATATTTACAAGTTGCAGCCAATATTTTCATTGACCCGTACGTCGACATCATTTTCGTCGACATAGCGATATTTTTTCGACATATCGAAGGCCGAGAATGAGTCTTTTAAATGTCGATATGTTAGACTCAGGATATTTTTGAAAATATCAACAGTCCTAATTTAGACCAGTCGAATCTCATGTCAAAGACAGCAGCTCTCATGTTTCATATGCCACTGTTACACAATTCTCTCCTTGTGACACTAAAAGATGCTACCGCCGTAGGGAAGACATCAAAACTGAAATGGTGCAGATAGTACGCAATAACGTTCACGTGTTTGACAGCTGTCATGTTGCCTTCGATAACCACCACAGGTCTCATGGAAGACCAAGTGGATGTGGCCCATAGCATAAAACTGCCCCCGTCAGCTTTCTTGTTGCGGCGGAATCTTGTCGCGATAGTTCAATCACCAACTTTCTCCTTCGAATGAGAAAATTTTCTCTTGACACCGACCTACAGAGGGAGGAACGATCATCATAATAAAATAAAGGTAATCAGGTCTCGAGCGTAGAGGTGTAAGTGTTCGTTTTTTGCGCGCGCTGTTCGACAGTGCAATAATAGAGAATTATTGTGAAGGTGGTTCGATGTATGCTCTTCCAAGCACCGAAGTCTGATTTGCAGAGTCTCAATGTAGATGCATATGTAAACAAAAGATATATGTAACAGAGACTTTAGTCATCAGCAATATACAGGGTCGTCCATTGATCGTGACGGGGCCAAATATCTCATGAAATAAACTTCAAACGAAAAAACTACAAAGAACGAAACTTGCCTAGCTTGAAGGGGGAAACCAGATGGCGCTATGGTTGGCCTGCTAGATGGTGCTGCCATAGGTCAAACAGATATCATCTGCGTTTTTTAAAAACTGGAACCCCTATTTTTATTACATATTCGTGTAGCACGTAAAGTAATCTGAATGTTTTAGTTGGACCACATTTTTCGCTTTGTGATAGATGGCAGGTAATAGTCACAAACATATGACTCACAATTTTAGACGAACAGTTGGTAACAGGTAGGTTTTTTAAATTAAAATACAGAACGTAGATACGTTTGAACATTTTATTTCGCTTGTTCCAGTGTGATACATGTACCTTTTTGAACTTACCATTTCTGAGAATACATGCTGTTGCAGCGTGATTACCTATAAATACCATATTAATGCAATAAATGCTCAAAATGATGTCCGTCAACCTCAATGCATTTGGCAATACGTGTAACGATATTCCTCTCAACAGCGAGTAGTTCGGCTTCCGTAATGTTCGCACATGCATTGACAATGCGCCGACGCATGTTGTCAGGCGTTGTCAGTGGATCACGATAGCAAATATCCTTCAACGTTCCCCACAGAAAGAAATCCGGGGACGTCAGATCCGGTAAACGTGCGGGCCATGCTATGGTGCTTCGACGACCAATCCACCTGTCATGAAATATGCTATTCAATACCGCTTCAACCGCACGCGAGCTATGTGCCCTACGTCCATCATGTTGGAAGTACATCGTCATTCTGTCATGCAGTGAAACATCTCGTAGTAACATCCGTAGAACATTACGTAGGAAATCAGCATACACTGCACCATTTTGAATACCATCGATAAAATGGGGGCCAATTATCCTTCCTCCCATATTGCCGCACCATACATTAACCCGCCAAGGTCGCTGATGTTCCACTTGTCACAGCCATCGTGGATTTTCCGTTGCCCAATAGTGCATATTATGCCGGTTTACGTTATCGCTGTTAGTGAATGACGCTTCGTCGCTAAATAGAACGCGTGCAAAAAATCTGTCATCGTCCCGCAATTTCTCTTGTGCCCAGTGGCAGAACTGTACACGACGTTCAAAGTCGTCGCCATGCAATTCCTGGTGCATAGGTATATGGTACGGGTGCAATCGATGCTGATGTAGCATTCTCAACACCGACATTTTTGAGATTCCCGATTCACGTGCAATTTCTCTGCTACTGATGTGCGGATTAGCCGCGACAGCAGCTAAAACACCTACTTAGGCATCATCATTTGTTGCAGGTCATGGTAGACGTGTCACATGTGGCTGAACACTTCCTGTTTCCTTAAATAACGTAACTATCCGGCGAACGGCCCGGGCACTTGGATGATGTCGTCCAGGATACCGAACAGCATACATAGCACACGCCCGTTGGGCATTTTGATCACAATAGCCATACATCAACACGATATCGACCTTCTCCGCAATTGGTAAACGGTCCATTTTAACATGGGTAATGTATGACGAGGCAAATACCGTCTGCAATGGCGGATTGTTACGTGGTACCACGTACTTATGCTTTCGTGACTATTTACAGCGCCATCTATCACAAAGCGAGAAAAGTGGTCCAACTAAAACATTCATATTTCTTTACGTACTACACGAATATGTAATAAAAAATGTGGGTTCCTATTTTAAAAAACGCAGTTGATATCCGTTTGACCTATGGCAGGGCCATCTAGCGGGCCAACCATAGCGCCATATGGTTTCCCCCTTCAAGCTAGACAAGTTTCGTTCTTTGTAGTTTTTTCGTTTGACGCTTATTTAGTGAGATAATTGACCCGGTCACTATATCAATGGACCACCCGGTATATTCTGCTTCACTGTTTACAATAGTTTGTCAACGCTGGGATAACTTTTCTATTCCACGACTGCAGAAATCATACCGTTTTGAGGCAAAGAGACAACGCGCATTTTACCTTGTTGGGAAGTTCTCAGTAGGCTGGTCGATAGAGTACGGAAAAGGTGAAAATATCGGGGTGCAAGATCGGGTGAATAAGGTGGGTACGGAATGACTTCCGAAGGCAACTATTGTATAGTGTGTTTTGTCAGTGTAGCAGAAGGCGGACGGGCTTTATTGTGGAGCAGCATCACTTCATGCTGTCTTCCCGGTCGTTGTTCTTGGACAGCGTCGGGAAGACGTCTAAGTTGTTCACAAGTCAGCAGTGATGGTTACATCTCGGGGAAGCAATTCGTAGTACACCACAGTATCGCTGTTCCACCGTGTGCATAACATTGCCTTTAATCGACGCGCATAGGTCTTTGTACGGGGAGATGCTGCTTTGCTTGGACTCTACTATTCCTTTCTTTCGTTTATGTTAGCATAAAGGCACCATTTCCCGTCAACTTTAACGGTACGGTATTGGAATGGTCGACATTATCTACATCTACATTTATATTCCGCAAGCCACCCAACGGTGTGTGGCGGAGGGCACTTTACGTGCCACTGTCATTACCTCCCTTTTCTGTTCCAGTCGCATTTGGTTCGCGGGAAGGACGACTGCCGGAAAGTCTCCGTGCGCGCTCGAAGCTCTCTAATTTTACATTCGTGATCTCCTCGTGAGGTATAAGTAGAGGGAAGCAATGTATTCGCCACCTCATCCAGAAACGCACCCTCTCGAAACCTGGACAGTAAGCTACACCGCGATGCAGAGCGCCTCTCTTGCAGAGTCTGCCACTTGAGTTTCCTAAACAACTCCGTAACGCTATCACGGTTACCAAATAACCCTGTGACGAAACGCGCCGCTCTTCTTTGGGTCTTCTCTATCTCCTCTGTCAACCAGACCTGGTATGGATCCCACACTGATGAGCAATACTCGAGTATAGGTCGAACGAGTGTTTCGTAAGCCACCTCCTTTGTTGATGGACTACATTTTCTAAGGACTCTCCCAATGAGTCTCAACCTGGCACCCGCCTTACCAACAATTAATTTTATATGATCATTCCACTCCAAATCGATCCGTACGCATACTCCCAGATATTTTACAGAAGTAACTGCTACCAGTGTTTGTTCCTCTATCATATAATCATACAATAAAGCATCCTTCTTTCTATGCATTCACAATACATTACATTTGTCTATGTTAATGGTCAGTTGCCACTCCCTGCACCAAGTGCTTATCCGCCGCAGATCTTCCTGCATTTCGCTGCAATTTTCTAATGCTGCAACTTCTCTGTATACTACAACATAATCCGCGAAAAGCCGCATGGAACTTCCGACACTATCTACTAGGTCATTATATATATATATATATATATATATATATATATATATATATATATATATATATATATATATTGTGAAAAGCAATGCTCCCATAACACTCCCCTGTGGCACGCCAGAGGCTACTTTAACGTCTGTGGACGTGTCTCCATTGAGAACAACATGCTGTGTTCTGTTTGCTAAAAACTCTTCAATCCAGCCACACACCTGGTCTGATATTCCGTAGGCTCTTACTTTGTTTATCAGGCGACAGTGCGGAACTGTATCGAACGCCTTCCGGAAGTCAAGGAAAATGGCATCTACCTGGGAGCCTGTATCTAATATTTTCTGGGTCTCATGAACAAATAAAGCGAGTTGGGTCTCACACGATCGCTGTTTCTGGAATCCGTGTTGATTCCTACAGAGTAGATTCCGAGTTTCCAGAAATGACATGATACGCGAGCAAAAAACATGTTCTAAAGTGCTACAACAGTCGATGTCAGAGATATAGGCCTGTAGTTTTGCGCATCTGCCCTTCTTGAAAACTGGAACTACTTGTCCTCTTTTCCAATCATTTGGAACCTTCCGTTCCTCTAGAGACTTGCGGTGCAAGGCTGTTAAAAGGGGGCAAGCTCTTTCGCGTACTCTGTGTAGAATCGAATTGGTATCCCGTCAGGTCCAGTGGACTTTCCTCTGTTGAGTGATTTCAGTTGCTTTTCTATTCCCTGGACACTTATTTCGATGTCAGCCATTTTTTCGTTCGTGCAAGGATTTAGAGAAGGAACTGCAGTGCGGTCTTTCTCTGTGAAACAGCTTTGAAAAAAGGTGTTTAGTATTTCAGCTTTACGCGTGTCATCCTCTGTTTCAATGCCGTTATCATTCCAGAGTGTCTGGATATGCTGTTTCGATCCACTTACTGATTTACGTAAGACCAGAACTTCCTAGCCAATAGATGATGAGCAAGCAGAGATGCACATACGGGCACAAGGAGTTTTTTGTGATTTTGGTTTAGAACACGCAGTACCCATACACCAGATTTTTGGACCTTCTCCACTGTATGCAAAATGTCTCACTATGGTGGAGTGATCCAAGTGCATCAAATTTGCCACTTCTCGAGTACACTGCCGTGGATCATTGTGGATTAAAGCATTTAAACGACCACGATCGTCGTCGAACCCCAAAGGTCTTCCTGAAGGTGGAGTAGCGAGTGTTAAAACGATCCTTCTTAAAACGAGAAAACCGTTTTCTGTCGCGCTCTGTCCTATGGAATTATCCCAGTACACGGCGCACATGTTTCTGGCTGCCTCGACTGCTGTCGCCTCTCTGTTAACCTCTAACAGAAGATTATCTCGGAAATGTTCTGATTTCTCCACTTGGCACTCCATTTTCTAGCGTCCACAGCTCCACTCAGTCTCTCTAAGTGACAAACTGAGATTATGTAAACTCAACTAGCAATAGTGAACCACAAATAAAAAATTACAGTCGGTAAATAATCCCGTAGTAACCGGAATGTCAACTGCAAAACCAAAACGCCATTAACTTATGCACCTACCTAAAACAATGGGAAAACGTAGGCGTTGACTGCTGCGTATCCCCCACATTCAACAATGCGCATTGAACGGTGTGCTCCGAACTGCATCAGCGTTGTACTCTGTCTTCTGATTTCTCACAGACCGCCGCCTATCCTGCTTTTCAGAGCAAGCAAACCTCTAACTTTCACGTTCTGTCATGAAGCATGGACGTCCAACACCTTGTGGCTTACAAGTGGTTCCACCGTCATTCAACCACTTTCCATAGGAGCTCACGACTGCAGCACGCGAACAGCCGACAAGCTTCGCCGTTTCCAATATGCTTGTTCCCAGGCGCCGCGCCATAACAGCCTGCCTTTGTCACTCTCTTATGACAATGGATTTCGACGTTTGGAACCCATATGTCTCTACAATGATTCACCGTTCGTCTCTGCTCCGATATACACTCATGCTCATAAATTAAGGATAATTGCAGAATGTGGTGCCACACAACGTGGCATTACACAAAACTGGCGCTGATAGCATATGCACATAGGGAACACACACGATACAGATCTGTAAGTCCACGGTATTGGTGATAAGTTGAGAAAACCGTCCCGAAACACATGTGCTACAAAACGCCACTGTTTCCTGCGCATGTACCCCGACATCAGTATGGGATATGATCACCATGCGCACGTACTGAAAGGTGGCTACACTGAGCCACAGCGCCAGAGATTGCGCCAAAGAGTATTATTCAGCCGCCTCCACTGGCAGTGCTTGTCGAGAACTCGTAGCAGAGAGTGCTTGCTGAGATGTCATAGTAAAGAGTGCTTGTCGAGATGTGGCAGTACTCAGTTCTTGTTGAGATGTGGTAGTAGCGACTCGGTATGGTGATATATTGTAATGATTAGAGTGCTTTTCATCAATATAAATGAAGGTAAAAAAAATTTTCTTTTCTCTCTCATTATTTCAGTGTCCAGAATAATGCGTCATTACAGGTTCAGTCAACAAAGCATCTGGCGTGTGCTCTTGTATTAGAGTGTAATTCTGGTTTTCTTGCGCAATTATAGTATTTCTAATTTTTTTTTATCACGTCAGTATAAATGGTATTTGAAATTTCTTGTCTTATTGAAGAAGAACCGTGCCAGATGTGTACGTTGAGTCATACTTCCACACACAGAACAGTTACACTTGTGTTTTGGTTTCGTAGGTTTTATAGTTGCTGGGGACTTAATTAATTAATTGTGTTAACGAAAATTTTCATTTCATTCTTTGTTGTTATTCTATGCAGTCAGATTGCGTACAAAACTAGTCAGGGCCAACCGTTTACGAGACACAGCGTAATCGGACATACAGCCACCAAAAATATTTGCATTTTATTTAATTAAGCCCCCATGCACGTGGCGACCGCTGCTTCGGATCGTCCCTTGGAATTCTTCTGATTGTAAAAATAGTAGACAGTAGTATTGTTGCAGTAATTTGTAGTTTAGTAATTGTAGTCTATTTTGCATGTGTAGATTTGGTAATTGTCATTCTTCTAATGGTATTTCAGAATTTAATTTTATTGTCTTGTATACGCGTTTGACAATTTAGGGCAATTATTTCAATTGTTCGATTAATCGTGTTTGAGGGAAACATTTCGTGTGAATGGTATTGTTGGAGATAAAGAGTCATTGTATGTAATTTTCGTACAGTGACGAGTTTTGTATGTTTTGTAAATGATTACACGATCGATGAAAAAGGAAAAAATGATGGATAGTGAGAATGACAAAATTGTTAACATGGCGAACTCGCCAACAGAGGAAAACAGTATCATGAATAATGAAGTGGAAAACAATTTAATAAGTCGGGAAAATAGTCCGGAACCATTTCGAAATTTTTCTCAATCAGAAAATTCACAGAATCCGAGATTAACGACAGAAGATTCTGGAATAGTATCGAATACAGATAGCTTTATGGCTATGCAGAAGGAAGTTAGTTTTGCGGGAAATGTTGGGGGCGAAAAGAATTTTGAACCATTTAATATGGAGCAGTTGATGGGTGCAATATTAAATTTGGGACCTCGGCTAGAATCACAAATGGGAACAATGGAAACACGGATGGGAACAATGGAAACTCGGTTAGGCTCACAAATAGGAACAATTCAAACAGAGATGGAAATAATGGAAACACGGTTAGATTCACGAATAGGGACGTGTTTCAAAAACATGAAAGATGAATTAAAGAAAGAAATCAGAGAAGAAGTACAACCGATTTTGAATTCTCACAATAATAGATTAATTGCAGTAGAGATTAGACAAAGGGAACAGGATAGAGAACAGGAAGAAAGAGATCGCGTGATTGTACAGAAATTTTCAGATTTAAATTTACAACGTGCAAAAGATAAGGAAGAAATATTTGAGGGAATCGAGGAATCCATACCAAATGACAGATTAGATAACCTAACATAACAGTATGAACAGTTAACGACTAAATGTGTTAATACTGAAACCCGAGTCGCGACACTTACGGAAGACGTAAATAAACAGAAAGAACAAATAGGTGATTTATCGGAAAGAGTCGAGGAGATTTCAGACAAATTGACAAATCTTAGTTTAAATGGGGACAGAGATTCAGATGATACAGCACCATTGCCATTTGCAGAAACCGAAGAGTACCAGAACATAAATAAGCATGTTGAAAATCAGGGAAAATTTAATGAACGCGTTAAAAAGGAGGTTGAGGCATTACGAAAGCAAGTCAAACAAATCGAAGGAGAAATTGTAGGGAAAGACAGCAAAAGAAATTTGGAATCACAGATAGCAGAGGGGTTTGAAGAAAATAATTTGTTTCATTTACGGGATGCAACAAGAGAGCGCGAGGCGCGCGAACTTGACAATAATCGACTTTGGGACTGGGACAGACGCGGTAGGTCTTTGTCGCCACGAGGAGAAAACTTTGACTATAAACACTTTTTGACTGTTCGGAAATTTAAGATCTTCCGCAATTCTAAGAATGACATACATCCATGTTCATGGTCAGATCAATTTATGTACGCACTCCCGCCAAATTTGCCACTAAGTCACAAACTAGAAATTATGTGCGGCTATTAATGTCCTCACGGGATTCACTACACTAAGTGAATATGTGCCGTAGCGTGCATAGGGCTCCGAGCTGTAGTGGTACTATTTCCCTTTTAGTTTTCTGCACCGCTGCCTACTCTTTTACTATTCTTTGCATCCGTCAAAACAACTCTTCGACTATCAATCTATCTAGACAGTAGATAAACAATAACCGGATATGACTATTTTACCTAAATGTGATTTCGGAAATTACCGTTTGGACTTAATGTATCTTCAGCAGCATTCATTCGTAGCTTAAATGAAATTTTACCTGTTTATCTTCGTGACCATATTACTTCATATGTTGACGATATTCTTATTGCTAAACGTTCTTGGAGTGAGCACAACAAAATTTTGGATTCATTATTACGTAATTTTGCACGAGTTGGCATTACTGTGAACTTAGAAAAATCTGAATTTGGTCGTTCTCAGGTGAAATTTCTCGGTCACATTATTTCCACAGAAGGTATTCTTCCTGATCCAGAGAAATTAGACGCTATTCTTAATTATGCTGTTCCTTCCACAAAACGTGATGTTCGTAGTTTCCTTAGTGTCTGTAATTTTCTTAGACGCTTTGTTAGATTGGACGATTTGGCAACACCTCGTTTATGTGAACTATCTGGAAAGAAATCTAATTGGTGTTGGGATGAGGAAGCTCAGTCAGAATTTGAACAACTTCGTGATGCTTTAGTTGCTGCTCCACTTCTTTCACATCCGGATTTATCTAAAGATTTTTGTTTGGCGACGGACTCATCATACAAAGGCCTAGGTGCACATTTATTTCAAGAGATAGAAGAAAACGGCGTTGTAGTACAGAAAACTATTGCTTTTGGAAGTCGTGTTCTCTCTAAATCAGAAAAGAATTATTCGATTACGGAACTTGAAGCTTTGGCTGTTGTATGGGCTTTCACAAAATTTCGCATATTTTTGTATGGCAGACATACTAAGGTTTACACCGATCATCGAGCTCTGGAATTTCTTATGTCGACAAAATTAACTCATGGCAGATTGTCACGATGGGCGTTGTACCTACAGGAATTTGATTTTAGTATTGTTTACATACAGGTTTCTTCAAATATTGTTGCTGATGCTTTATCACGTGCACCTATGGGTTTGAAACAAAGTGCTGAAGAGGACTGCAAGGAAAACAATTATTGTTTGATGTATATTCAAGGTGTTGCGTTTGAGAACTTTATTTCGTCTTCGCTCCAGGACATCGCTAAGGAGCAAAATAAGGATCCAAAATGGAAGGACATTAAGGAGAAGTGGAGGAGAAAGGAAAGCGTAGTGATTAGATTATTTAGTTCGCAATGACATTCTTTTTAAACGAAAATCGGTCGACAACTCTGTTTGGTTAGTTTGTATTCCTGATGAGTGGGTTAATAAGCTGATTTGGTATACGCATTTCAGTTATGCACACTTTGGTCCCAGAAAATGCTTTCATAAATTACGGGAAAATTGCTACTTCAGTAATATGGAAAAACGTATTCGATCTGTTCTGGCCAAATGCAAATTATGTCGAAAGGCTAAGCCGCCAACAATTTCTCACAGAGCACCGTTGTTTCCTATCATTCCAGCGAAATTAAAGGAGATGGCTGCAGTCGATTTGTTCGGTCCAGTGGTTCGTTCTACTAATGGTTTTGCGTACATTTTCGTAGCAGTGGAGTTGACATAAAAATATGTGTGTTTTACACCATTACGCAAAGCAACAGCTCGTTCAGTATCTAATGCTTTCATTAACCATTTTCTTAAAGAAGTTGGTCATGTTGATAACGTTATATCAGATAATGGATCACAGTTTCGTTCTAAAATTTGGCTTCGTACTCTACGGCGTCGTAAAATTAAACCAATTTTCATTTCACTTTTTCACCCTCAATCTAATGCTTCAGAGAGATGGATGAAGGAAATCAATAAATTGTGTCGTCTTTATTGTCATCAGAATCACAGAACGTCGGATCAGTATCTTCATATTTTTCAAAACATTCTGAATGAACTTCCTAATGACTCAACTTCTTTACCGCCTAAACTGATATTAAAAAACAAAGCACCGACAAATCGCATATCTGAAATCGTTCCTTTTCCGCCTTCACGGAAACTGCGGCATTCTGAAGTTGTCAACCTGGCTCTACAAAATATTGCATCTGCGGCTGCTAGAAGAGAGAAATCAGCTAAACATTCTGGTCGTTTAAAAATCTTGTCAGTTGGTCAGAAGGTGTTAATTAAGTCTCATCGTTTGTCTCACAAAGGAAAAGGCTTGTGTCGCAAATTTTTTCTGCTTTATAACGGTCCATATAGAATTCGCAAAATTATTCATGATAACACTGTTGAAGTAGAAACTCTTAAATCACGACGCTCTAAGGGAATACATCATATATCAAACGTTAAAATTTTTGTGGAATGACATACTTTAGAGAAACTAACAGCTACATGTAAACATGCAGAGAATACAAGGATACCACGCTGTGTTTTGGCGGCGGCACATACTCAAAGCAACAGTCAAGTCTGCGCGCCGCACAAGGCAGTCGTTGACCGCAAACAATTGCTTCCTACGTCACGCGCCTACAGCTGATCGAGCGCTCAGTGCGAATGCACTGACAGCCGTAAACAAATACACAGTCTAATTTCTCCGATTAAATTCAGTATAAAGCTATAGTGACTTGATGAATTATGTTATTAACATTCAGTATTTTTCAGGATACGGTTCTATAAAATATTTAAGAACTTCAGGTAAATTCTGTGTGTCTCCGACTTTAAGAGGACTTGCTATCGAGAAAATTTCAGAAAGAATGTAATTTCCAAGAAGAAACTAATAAACTAAAAAGGTAACTATTAATTGAGTTTATTTTTTCAGGTAACATATTTCCACTTAGGTACGTACTTTAGACGTAATTTGCTGCTCGCGATCACGTGATTCATACTTTGTGCTAATTTCATGTTTCATGAATTTACTTGTGAAGCGACGTGCTTGCGTACGTTAACTGATTTTGACAATGATTAATAATGAACTGGGTTGTAACTTGTGTATATTATGCATCGCTTGGCTGCTATGCTTTTTCACTGATGTCATATTTTTTTAATTATGTGCCTGCTGTGCTAATTTATTTAAATTATAATTGTCACCTGATTAGTTGTGCTGATATGTATGTAAGTTATACTTTGTGATTTATCTGCTTGCGCCTTCATGTTTACTTATTAAGATTACATATGAACATTTATTTGCTTATGCTGATATGATGCTAATGACCTGTTTATTATGTTAGATAACATATTTGCTGCCTTGCTTATGGATTGCATATTTACACATTTCTGTTTTGTTGTCATAACTACTCTTTAATTTGGTATATAGAAATGCTGATATACTGTGAATGAACATAGAGTTTAGGTCACATTATGGTATTAATTATAGATTGTTCGCTTGGCAGAGCCTCGTTGTAAGAATTGTGCTGCATCCACTTGTTGACATTCTGTTCTCTACTGGTATATTTACTCGCTATTGCTTGTTTTGCTTACGCTCAGTGCCTTATATTTTTAAGATAAGAAAATGAACTGCTATAATTCGACGAACGACATTAGTACAAGAAACTTCATAGAAGTCACATGAGCTGAGGTTTTATGGAAGCTGTATAAATTTATGCTAATAGGAAGGAAGCTAACGACATGACATACCAAAACTAGGTTTAGACCATTGACAGTTATTACAGTGCATTTTTCGTGAGCAATTGAAATAGGAAGTGACACTTGACACAAGAAATACTCCACATGTTTGCTTCTGTTTGCCATAATTCTTGATGTGGTGTACACACTGTGAAATATTATGATCATTCACACTCCGTAATCGTACTTCATTACTGAGCGTTATTCGAACTAAAGACTGATAGAGGTCATGTATGCATTTCTTTTGTTTATAATTCATAATGAGTAGAAGATTTGGGTCAGATGGATTACACAGAGGTTGTGTGTTGACAATGTGTCTTCGGATTGTATGGAATGATGAGGTTTGTATTAGGATTTTATCTGTACTTGTTCGAGGAGACTGACTAGAGGAAAGAGCTGTTATGGAAGTGAAATGATATTGGTAATAAGGTTTATATGTGTCGACGTATTGAAGAGGTATTATTGAGGTATTGAGATTATATGAAGTTGATGATTATTGGAGTTTTTGTGGACAAGAGGTAAGGTAAATGATATTGATGATAAGATTTATATGTATGGACGTAAGAGGTATTATTGAGGTATTGAGATTATGTGATGCTGATGATTATTGGAGTTTTGGTGTATAAGAGGTAAAGTAAGTGAGGAGCATTTTTTTTTTTTTTTTTTTTTTTGTTGGTCTATATGGAACAAGGAGGATGAAGATAGCAGACTAGAACACTCAAGTAGAAGGAAGATAGTCTACACACATACTTTGTTAAATCACTAAGCAGTATATACTTTTTTTGGAGAGAGGAAGTATTTGCATATCTTGGCTTACTGACAGTTGTTCAGCAACAGTACATTTGATCTGACTTGGCAAACATTGGTCTTGCCATGATGACTATGACGTTGACTTAACTATTATTGACTGTTATACATTGCTGCCACTACTACTTGATACACATGATGAACATCAAATTTTGACAGAATTGCATTTACACAGTTAACACTATTCAATTACACAGTAGTACTTAATGTGGATGAAAGATGAGTGAGTGTGTTTTGTGTGTTTTCCTTTCCTAATCCTACCCACCTATCTCCTAAATATTATTTTATTTGTTTGTAGTGGCTTGCACTGACACCCATAAATATTATAGGTTTACTGATATTTGAGTATTTGTAATAGTTCATATGACAATTATCTGATATCATTTGTGTGTTTATTAGAATTTGTATGTTTAGTGTAAGAGCATTGTAAAAGCATTTGTATGTGCATTCAAACTATTGTTCATGCATGAACTGTCTGATTAGTGATGGTGAATATTATGAACTGTTACCTGCACTTGTTCAACATTGATGTGTGACACTTAGAAATGTTTAATTTCTGCTGATGAACTGTGTGATTAGTGATAGTGGATATTATGGACTGTTACCTGCACATTTTCAACATAATGGGTGCCATTAGAAATGATTAATTTCTGCTGATGAACTGTGTGATTAGGATAGTGAATATTATGGACTGTTACTTGTACTTTTTCTACATGATTGGTGCCACTAGGACATGTTTAATTTCTGCTTATAAACTCTGATGAACAGTGTGATCAGTGATAGTGAATATTATGGACTGCTCTCTGGACCTACTCAACTTTGTTGGGTGCCAAAGATGGAACTGCTTCTATTGAAATGATGTCACTTGTTGGTCTTTGCACCTGTTCAACATTGCTGGGTGCCACTAATGGAACTGCTTATACTGAAAATGTCACTTGTTGGTGTCTGCACCTGCTGGGTGCCACTGGTGGAACTGCTTCTACTGAAATGATGTCACTTGTTGCTGTCTGCACCTGCTCAACATTACTGGGTGCCACTGATGAACTGCTTCTACTGAAATGTTGTCACTTGTTGCAGTCTGCACCTGTTCAACATTGCTGGGTGCCACTAATGGAACTGCTTATACTGAAATGTCACTTGTTGGCGTCTGCACCTGCTCAACATTGCTGGGTGCCACTGGTGGAACTGCTTCTACTGAAATGAAGTCACTTGTGGTGTCTGCACCTACTTAACATTGCTGGGTGCCACTAATGGGACTGCTTCTACTGAAATAATGTCACTTGTTGGTGTCCGCACCTGTTCAACATTGCTGGGTGCCACTGATGGAACTGCTTCTACTGAAATGATGTCACTTGTTGCTGTCTGCACCTGCTCAACATTGCTGGGTGCCGCTGATGGACTGCTTCTACTGAAATAATGTCACTTGTTGGTGTCCGCACCTGTTCAACATTGCTGGGTGCCACTGATGGAACTGCTTCTACTGAAATGATGTCACTTGTTGCTGTCTGCACCTGCTCAACATTGCTGGGTGCCGCTGATGGACTGCTTCTACTGAAATAATGTCACTTGTTGGTGTCTGCACCTGCTCAACATTGCTGGGTGCCACTGATGGACTGCTTGTACTGAAATGATGTCAGTTGTTGCTGTCTGCACCTGCTCAACATTGCTGGGTGCCACTGATGGACTGCTTGTACTGAAATGATGTCACTTGTTGCTGTCTGCACGTGCTCAACATTGCTGGGTGCCACTGATGGACTGCTTCTACTGAAATAATGTCACTTATTGGTGTCTGCACCTACTCAACATTGCTGGGTGCCACTGATGGACTGCTTGTACTGAAATGATGTCACTTGTTGCTGTCTGCACCTGCTCAACATTGCTGGGTGCCACTGATGGACTGCTTGTACTGAAATGATGTCACTTGTTGCTGTCTGCACCTGTTCAACATTGCTGGGTGCCACTAATGGAACTGTTTCTACTAAAATTATGTCACTTGTTGGTGTTTGCACCTGTTGACCATTGCTGGGTGCTACTGCTGGAACTATCAACTACTTGTTTTTTTTTTTTTTTTTTTTTTTTTGAATAATTAAACGTATTTTATGTGAACATTTGTATAAACTGATTTTTTGTGTATTGTGTAAACTATTATGTAAAGCCACATGTATGAAAGAATTTGTATTGCCTACTGTATTTTATATATTAGGTTATTGAAAGGTCAGTGCAAAGCCAAAATTTTAACTAATTATGTGATATTTAGGTATTAATATTATCTTTTATTTTTGTCTGTATTTTTGTGGACGAATTTGGTGGTATTTTCACCACCAATGCTGGCAAAAATACCATCAAATTCTGGCTCGTGGAGGAGGGGCATATGAAAGGTGGCTACACTGAGCCACAGCGCCAGAGATTGCGCCAGAGATTGCGCCAAAGAGTATTATTCAGCCGCCTCCACTGGCAGTGCTTGTCGAGAACTCGTAGCAGAGAGTGCTTGCTGAGATGTCATAGTGAAGAGTGCTTGCCGAGATGTGGCAGTACTCAGTTCTTGTTGAGATGTGGTAGTAGCGACTCGGTATGGTGATATATTGTAATGATTAGAGTGCTTTTCATCAATATAAATGAAGGTAAAAAAAATTTTCTTTTCTCTCTCATTATTTCAGTGTCCAGAATAATGCGTCATTACAGGTTCAGTCAACAAAGCATCTGGCGTGTGCTCTTGTATTAGAGTGTAATTCTGGTTTTCTTGCGCAATTATAGTATTTCTAATTTTTTTTTATCACGTCAGTATAAATGGTATTTGAAATTTCTTGTCTTATTGAAGAAGAACCGTGCCAGATGTGTACGTTGAGTCATACTTCCACACACAGAACAGTTACACTTGTGTTTTGGTTTCGTAGGTTTTATAGTTGCTGGGGACTTAATTAATTAATTGTGTTAACGAAAATTTTCATTTCATTCTTTGTTGTTATTCTATGCAGTCAGATTGCGTACAAAACTAGTCAGGGCCAACCGTTTACGAGACACAGCGTAATCGGACATACAGCCACCAAAAATATTTGCATTTTATTTAATTAAGCCCCCATGCAGTACACATGCCGCACAACGGGTTGGCATACTCTGGGTCAGATGGTCGAGCAGCTGCTGGGGTACAGCGTCCCATTCTTGCTCCAGTGCCTGTCGGAGCTCCTGAAGTGCCGTAGGGGTTTGAAGACGTGCAGCGATACGTCGACCGAGAGCATCCCAGACGTGCTCGATGGGGTTTAGATCTGGAGAACACTCAGGCCACTCCATTCGTCTGATATCTGCTGTTTCAAGGCACTTCTCCACGATAGCAGTTCAGTGGGGCCGTGCATTATCATCCATCAGGAGGAAGGTGAGTCCCACTGCTCCCCTGAAAAGGCGGACATACTGGTGCATAATGACGTCCCGATACACCTGACCTGTTACAGTTCCTATGTCGAAGACATGCAGGGGTGTACGTGCACCAATCATAATCCCACCCCACACCATCAAACCACTACCTCCATACAGGTCCCTTTCAAGGACGTTAAGGGGATGGTATGTGGTTCCTGGTTCACGCCAGATGAAAACCCGGCGAGAATCACTGTTCAGACTATACCTGGACACGTCCGTGAACGTAACCTATGATCACTGTCCCAGTGACCATGTACTGCGTTCTTGACACCAGGCTTTACGGGCTCTCCTGTGACCAGAGGTTAGTCGAATGCATCTTGCAGGTCTCCAGGCGAATAAACCATGTCTGTTCAGTCGTCTGTAGACTGTGTGTCTGAAGACAACTGTTCCAGTGGCTGCGGTAAGGTCCCGAGCAAGCGAGCAAGGCTACCTGCAATAATCCGTGGCCGTCTGCTGGCACTGATGGTGAGATATCGGTCTTCTGTACTGTAGTGCCTGGACACGTTTCCTGTATGCTGGAATCGTTGCCATAATCTTGACACCACACTTTGTGGCACACGGAGGGCCCGTGCTACGACCTGCTGTGTTTGACCGGCCTCCAGTCGCCCTAGTATTCTACACCTCATAACGTCATCAATATGTTGTCTTTGAGCCATTTTCAACACACAGTCACCATTAGCTCAACTGAAAACGTCTGCACACTTACTCGCTGCACCGTACTCTGACATGCACCTACACACCTCTGCGTATGTGGACTGCTGCCAGCGCCACCGAGCGACGACCGCAGGTCAAATGCACCGCATTTAAATCTACAAACCGCCCACCACAGCGTTGTTTCACCATGTATCAGCATTATCCTTAGTTTATGAGCATGAGTGTATTTCTTACCGCATCACGTATCCGCGTAGTCACCATGCGTCATCAGCCTCGTAGTGGGGCGTGGTCATAACGTTTTGGCTTATCCGCGCACATTTCTAGCCTACAGTTTCTATAATGGAGTACATAACTAAACGAAAGGTAGCTATCACAATCAGAGTAACGGCATCGAATTCCAACATCACTGAATGGAGTGTTGACACATATTTCAGTTTCGATCGCAACTACTGATTGACCGTAGAAGTTGCTGTCAGGATATATTTCTTGTTCTTCTTGATGTTAAGACGGCAATTTCTATCTTCGCCTATTGGCCTCTAACAGAACCACGGGAACCATTCTGCTCAACGTTTTCATCTAAATGACAGATCACCATCAATACTCTAATACACTAAGTGATCACAAGTATCCGGACACTTGATTGAAAATGACTTACATGTTCGTGGCACCCTTCATCGGCAATGCTGGAGTTCAGTGTGGTGTTGGCCCACCCTTCGCCTTGATGACAGCTTCCACTCTCGCAGGCATACGTTCAATCATGTGCTGGAACGTTTCTTGGGGAATGGCAGCCCATTCTTCACGGATTCCTGCACTGAGGAGAGATATCGATGTCGGTCCGCGAGGCCAGGCACGAAGTCGGCGTTCCATTACACCCTAAAGGTGTTCTATAGGATTCAGGTCAGGACTCTGTGCAGGCCAGTCCATTGCAGGGATGTTATTATCGTGTAACCACTCCGCCACAGGTCGTCTATTACGTACAGGTGCTCGATCGTGTTGAAAGATGCAATCGCCAGTCCGAATTTATCTTCAACAGCGGGAAGCAAGAAAGTGCCTAAAACATCAATGTAGGCCTGTGCTGTGATATTGCCACGCAAAACAACAAGGGGTGCAAGCCCTTCCATGAAAAACATGAGCACACCGTAACACCATCGCCTCCGAATTTTACTTTTGGCGCTACATACGATGGCAAATGACGTTCACTGGGCATTCGCCATACCCACACCCTGCCATCGGATCGCCACATTATGTACCGTGATTCATCACTCCACACAAGGTTTTCCCACTGTTCAATCGTCCAATGTTTACGCTCCTTACACAAAGGGACGTTTGGCATTTACCGATGTGGTGTGTGGCTTATGAGCAGCCGCTTGACCATGAAATCCAAGTTTCCTCACATCCAGCCTAACTGTAATAGTAATTGTACCGGATCCTGATGAAGTTTGAAATTCCTGTGTGCTGGTATGGATAGATGTCTGCCTATTACACATTATGACCCTTTTCTACTGTCGGCGATCTCGGTCAGTCAACAGATGAGGTCGCCTGTACGCTTTTGTGCTGTACGTGTCCCTTCACATTTCCACTTCACTATCACATCGGAAACAGTGGACCTACGGATGTTTAGGAGTGTGAAAATCTCGCGTACAGACGTATGACATAGGTGGCACCCAATCACCTGACCACGTTCGAAGTACGTGAGTTCCGCGGAGCGCTCCATTCTGTTCTCTCACGATGTCTAATGACTACTGAGGTCGTTGATATGGAGTACCTAACAGTAGGTGGCAGCACAATGCACCTAGTATGAAAAACGTATGTTTTTGGGTGTGTCCGGATACTTTTGATCACATAGTGTGTGAGGAGCTATGGAGAGGTTTAGTTCCCATCCCACACATTAGCGGAATATCTGATGTCGAGAAATTTCACTTCAGCACCATTTCCACGTCTTCCAACCCATGTAAAGCTAGATTTTTCCCCATATTTCTTATACTGGTTGCTTCGATTTTTCCGTGGCTAGGGTGTGCCTCATACACCTTGCACTTCAAAATGGGACACAGATATTCTGCAGGAATGAAAATGAGGGTTGAAGTGTTTTCAAATCACTCAATACGACACCTGTTTCTTCAACAAGGTCAGATGTTTTACATAAAAAATCTTGTTTCTACTTGAAATTTAGTAAGTGTTTAATTTTTTTGAGCTATTTAAAATGAGCGATGTTTTAGACCGAATTTCTTTCCGAAACAGTTTCTATCTCTTGTGAAAGCTAAACACACTCTGCCCTTAATAAATATTAAGTTTTCTACTCCTTTGTAATAATATGTTAAGTGTTTGTAAATGCTGTATAACGTTTTTAATAAAAGCCATATCTAACAACTACTCTGGATCATCAATAGATGAAAATTTTCATTTTTATTGCTTAAATTGTTTGATTAAATCTAATAACTGGAAAAATATTCGCAGAACATTGCCAACTGATAGCTATCTGACTGAGCAATACTACGATACATCATCAATAATCTCGTTATCATTCATTACTTCAACAAAGGATTGTTTTAGCATTTGAGATGATATATTTGACAATTTTTAGAACTACCTGTGTTATATGTGATTACTGAAAATATTATGGTGCTTAATGTTCTTTGTTAACAATGCAAGGGACCGGTATTCATTGTTAATAGGCCTGAAGGCTCTTCCACCATTTTCCAGGTAATACACATCCAATAAATGCGTCAAGCTGTGGTTGATCTTGGATTTCTATAGATGCATCCAAAGCTACAAGGCGAGACTCATTGATGGAAACAAGATTTTTTTGAAAATTACATACAATGTCACTGTTGATAACAGAAATCCCCTGTCCATTGAATGCCTAGCAGCGGGCGTTTGGTCAACCATTTGTTTAAGTTTCTTATTTTTCGAGCCTGAAACAGAAGCAACGTTCTTGGTTATAAACTTCCGCTCTGTGTAAGATTTCTTTGCTTCTGCATTATTAAAAGCCAAATCGAATAAAGCTTCAGTTGTTAAATCTCCTTCCTGCCATAACCCTACAGTAAATATTCAACTGACGTCACTTTTGTTTTCAGAATGAACAGAACGAACAACCCTGCAGGCAGTGGGTAAGCGATGTTTCGCATTATCCTTTCTTGTAGGAGCGCTTGCCCTGCAATTTTCACAGAAGAACTGTGAACTTTGTGTTATGACCAGACGAAACTACATTCACCTGGCCATAACTGTGGGATCTTTGGTAGCCCTGGGAGATGGCTAATTGGAACTACAACATATGAAATATTAGTTCACTTTATTACATGAATGATAAAAATATTTACTTAATTTAATACAATTCTTTGCCACAAGAGTGCTTCACAATTTACAGCTGATATTGACTATTAAAGCATCACTTGATTTGACTATTAAAGCATCACTTGATTCACTAGTTAACAAACTGTTCTCTTGAAGCACAAAATGTTCAACATTCGCAAAAGTATATTTCCATGTGAGACCTGAACAACTCTTTAGTTCTACTCAACGGTGCTGACTGCTTTAGCTGGGGTCATGAACTGGGCAGAGTGCTGCCATGTCCGGCTCTATATTGACTTATGGGTGAGGGCGCTTGCATACTGAAAGGTGTGATTTTCAGGAGCACCTCCCATTCGTTGTTGCGGATTTCAGCGAGTCCTCGCTAACGTGTGTGCTACTACTTTCGTGTGGCACAGTGACCTCTGGATGATACCACATTTGGAGGTAGGAAATGAGGTACTGGCAGAAATAAAGTTGTGAGGACTGATCCTGGATCATGCTTGGGTAGCTCAGTTCATAGACCACTCGCCTATGAAGGGCAAAGGTCCCGGGATTGAGTCTTGATCTGGCACACACTTACAACCTGCCAGTAAGTTTCGCTTTTGCTTTCCTTAACAGAGGAGGAGTCCCAAAGGTTGTGGACATGTAATTATTGGAACTTTTCTTCTCTTTTTAGCCAATACTACCTCTTGTAGCAATATGTGATACTTCCAAATCCTGTCCTTGAAAGCAAAGCTTCGTTCTCCAGTAACGTCATCTCAGACTCAAACTCTACCCCACAAACCATCCATTCAGTAACGTCCAACAACAAAGCATTGCTCATCCGTAGAGAAGCTGTCGAGTTATCTTCAACAATGATGTACCCTGCATAGATATTACCGGACCTGCCACCTACAACTAAACAAATCATCGACACTACGCAGTATCAGTTTGACTGCCATTAACGGCTTAATCACAAACACTATAGTGTCATGACACGCCTGCTGCATCACCTTCTCACGTAAATCTCTTTCTCCACGGTAAAATTAAGAGGCTAACATCTTCATCGTATTTGCTTGTTATCTACGTTTCCTCTATTAGGGAAGGGTTGCAGTTGAGTCTTTGATTTATAAAGAATGTGATTTGGGTGGTAGGAATTAGGAGACGAGTAAGCCTGTTGTTAGAGAGGAAAACGGTGTATTGAAGCCTTCGTTTGGGATTGAATGTGTGGGATAGATTACAGCTGAAAGTGAGGGTAGACCTCAGGGATTATTTCATCTGGGAGAAAGAGCTCTTCAATGCTCCTCTGAGAAAGACTGTAGGATTGTTGGAGATCAATTAAAGTAGAATGTACTGCGGTGGAGAATTAACGTGCCATCGTTCCCAAAAATGCTGGACACAATAGGGTGTTAAGACTCAAGTTAACGGTAGATGTAGAATAGAGGACGACCTTGTAAGTGTCTGGGGTTAACATGCTGTACTAGCTGGCACAGGATGTTGGTAGATGATGTGTCACATCAGAAAAGTGAGGCAGCGCTTTGGAGGGAGTGATAAGACTTGAGTGAATTGGGGTTCGAGCGGAAATTTGCACTAGCTGAGAATGAGAAGCTCGTGAGTATGGACGATGATTCTCATGTTCTGTCAAATACTAATGTCAAGCGCCGTCAAGAGACCAAATATTAAAATGCTTTTGGGCAGAAAACTGGAAAATAAAATTGAGGAACTGTTAGATGACGATCATTTTAGCTTTAGAAAGGTAAAGACACGAGAGAGGAAGTTCTGACGTTCCATTTGATAACGGAAGCAAGATTTAAGAAAAATCAAGACACATTCGTAGGATCTGTCGAACTAGGAAAAGCGGTCGTCATTGTAATATGTTGCAAGACGTTCGAAATTCGCACAGAAAACTAGAGAGAAAGACGGGTGATACACAACATGTACAAGAACCAAGAGGGATCAATACAACTGCAAGACCAAGAACGAAATTTTACGATTAAAAATGGTTGAGACAAAGATGCGGTCTTTCTCCCCTGCTGTTCAATCTGTACGGAGAAGAAGCAATAACGGATATGAAAGACATGTTCAGGAGTGGGACTAAAATTGAGGGTGATAGAATATCAACAGTAAGATTCGCCCATGACAGGGGTATACTCAGTGGAAGCGAGAATGAATTATAGGATATACTCAACGAAATGAACAGTCTGCTGAATACAGAATGTGAACTTAAGAGTAAACCGAAGAAAGATGAAGGTGATTATGAGTAGCAGAAATCAGATTAATGATGAACTTAATACAAAAAAAGTGAACCACGAAGTAGATGTAGTGAAGGAACTCAATCTTGGATGCAAAATAACATATAAGGGAAAACCGAAGAAGACATAAAAAGCAGACTAACACAGGAAAAGAGGGCATTCTTGGCCAAGGGAAGTTCTCTAGTTTAAAAAATGAGCCTTAATTAGAGGAAGAAATTTCTGGAGTGCATTATTGTGTGGCAGTGAAACACAGACTTACCAAAACCGGAACAGAAGGGAAATGGAAGCGTCTGAGATGTGGAGCTACAGAAGAATGTTGAAAATTTGGTGAGTTGATAAGGAAGAAATGAGGGGGTTCTGCACAGAATCGACGAGGAATGAAATACGTGGAAGACACTGATAAGATGGATTTTCAAGACGATAAGATATGTGTCAGCGAATAGGTACTAGACTCTAGAGGGACCTGTAGAGGGTTATAACTACACTACTGGCCATTAAAATTGCTACACCAAGAAGAAAAGCAGATGATAAATGGGTATTCATTGGACAAATATATTATACTAGAACTGACATGTGATTACATTTTCACGCAGTTTGGGTGCATAAATCCTGAGAAATCAGTACCCACAACAACCACGTCTGGCCGTAATGACGGCCTTGATATGTCTCGGCATTGAGTCAAACATAGATTGGGTGGCGTGTACAGGTACAGCTGCCCATGCAGCTTCAACACGATACCACAGTTCATCAAGAGTAGTGACTGGCGTATTGTGAAGAGCCAGTTGCTCGGCCACCATTGACCGGACGTGTTCAATTGGTGAGAGATCTGGAGAATGTGCTGGCCAGGGCAGCAGTCGAACGTTTTCTGTATCCAGAAAGGCCCCTACAGGACCTGCAACATGCGGTAGTGCATTATCCTGCTGAAATGTAGGGTTTCGCAGGGAACGAATGAAGGGTAGAGCCACGGGTCGTAACACATCTGAAATGTAACCTCCACTGTTCAAAGTGCCGTTAATGCGAACAAGAGGTGACCGAGACGTGTAACCAATGGCACCTCATACCATCACGCCGCGTGATACTCCAGTATGGCATTGACGAATTCACGCTTCCAATGTGCGTTCACCGCGATATCGCCAAACACGGATGCGACCATCTTGATGCTGTAAACAGAACCTGGAGTCATCCGAAGAAATGACGTTTTGCCATTCGTGCACCCAGGTTCGTCGTTGAGTACACCATCGCAGGCGCTCCTGTCTGTGATGCAGCGTCAAGGGTAACCGCAGCCATGGTCTCCGAGCTGATAGTCCATGCTGCTGAAAACGTCGTCGAACTGTTCGTGCAGATGGTTGTTGCCTTGCAAACGTCGCCATCTGTTGACTCAGGGATCGAGACGTGGCTGCACGATCCGTTACAGCCATGCGAATAAGATGCCTCTCATCTCGACTGTTAGTGATACGAGGCCGTTGGGATCCAGCACGGCGTTCCGTATTACCCTCCTGAACCCACTGATTCCATATTCTGCTAACAGTCTTTGGATCTCGACCAACGCAAGCAGCTATGTCGCGATACGATAAACCGCAATCGCGATAGGCTACAATCCGACCTTTATCAAAGTCGGGAACGTGATGGTACCCATTTCTCCTCCTTACACGAGACATCACAACAACGTTTTACCAGGCAACGGCGGTCAACTGCTGTTTGTGTATGAGAAATCGGTTGGAAACTTTCCTCATGTCAGCACGTTGTAGGTGTCGCCACCGGCGCCAACCTTGCGTGAATGCTCTAAAAAGCAAATCATTTGCATATCACAGCATGTTCTTCTTGTCGGTTAAATTTCGCGTCTGTAGCACGTCATCTTCGTGGTGTAGCAATTTTAATGGCCAGTAGTGTAATAACTGTACGGGAAGGCCGAGAGTGGAGCATATGCAACAGATAATAGAGGGAAGTTGGGTGTAGTTGCTATCCTGAGATGAAGAGGCTGGTACAGGAAAGAAATTCGTGGCAGGTCGCATAAAACCAGTCAGAAGACTGATAACCCAAAAAGAAGCACTACTATTGGTAACATGTAGGTACACTAGATCTCGATCAGAAATGTTTCTCTAAGGGTTTACAATCCAAAAATGTTCCATTATCAAGTTGAAGGCGTGAAGGTGAGAATGCATTCTGAACTCTCGCAGCAGGCAATCAACTAGCGAGGTCAGAGCAGCACCTATTGATTCCGTCAGCAAATGAGGTTTCATCGTGCTAGCCAGCCATCGATTATCAATACGTGTGGCACGAACAGAGGGGCATAAATGTATGCACAGCGGCACGCGAGGGCAGGTATTGGAAGCTTAGGGCCGGATGTGGGGGCGGGTGTGGGGGTGTGGGGGCAGGCAAATTCCATCGCTGTCAAGGCCACACTCCAGCTCTGGCTCTCTGTTTAAGACACGTCAGGGGAAAACAGGCAGAATTTACTGTTCCTCTCTGCGGCAATTTCCTCAACTTACTTTCGCAATTCAGTTGTCAGCTTGGAATCCCATACTTTTTAAAGTTGTACGGGCGTTTCTTTACCAGGACTCACTTTGTAACGGACCTACATTTCCTGTTAATAAAAATTCTTAAACGACACGTGCACCTAACCATTCTCTGTTGTTTGGGAAAGGCATCAGTTCCGAAGAATAATGAATATCCGGATAAGTGCAGATACAGACATAGCCGAATCGTTATCTAGCGACTACCTTTGCACGATAAAGGTCGAAAGAAATTTTGACAAAAAAGATAAAAATAACAGTTAGTGAAATTTGGAGCGAATAAACTGAATCTGTTATAATTTTAGATCACGGCCGCCGGCTCACTGTGTGAGCAAAAATTACTATATGATTACTCATTGTTTGTAGACTATAATTACGAACTAATCGCTCAATTGTTATCAGGCGAGAACTGAATCGGAAACATTGGGTCGAGGTCAGATGTAAAAACACAGTTATTAGCATTACTTAAAGTTAAGCAGAAAACCAGCAAAATAATTTGTACTGAACACGTGCACGGAATAGTTAATTCTTTGCCAAGCAGTTCACTTAATAAATAGCTTCGCGTTACTCACTGTAGTACTAACAATTATTGATTTTGGAAATGCACTTGTTTGCTATTATGCTATCATTTCTGGAAAATTCATCTTTCACAGTATTATTTATAATACCCTACATCGCACCAGAAGCAACTCATCAAAGTAAGATCCGGCAGGTTTCGTCAAGGCTAGCCAACATTGTAGTTTTTCTTAATTGAATAACAGAGTGTTTAATGCAGCAGCTGTTATATCATAATGAACTTTACCTCAGTTATTTATCGAACATGGTCCTACGCTATCGCTACTCGCTTTATGACGGACCTCTGTTTTCTGTTAATTAAGATTTTTAAATGACGCGTGCACCTCTGTTGTTTGGTAAACATTATACAAATGTAAAGTAAGAATAAGTTGTTTTACACTACACTGTTACGTAATTTTCAAATGTGAGCAGTGTTTACAATGCACACAAACATTCATTTAAATTATGCTTTTACTCTTTTACTGCGAGTCGTTATTCTTTTAGCAACTAACTGTTCTACCAAGCAACAAAGTTCACTGCTGTTAAAATACAGTTTTGGATAGTTCCCAATTTTGTAATTTGCGGTTCTTTATCTTAGTTATCGAAATTAAATAACCTCATAGCTTTCAATATTTTACTATTCTTCCACTGGTGATATTCTTGGAAGCGTAGGACCCTAATAGGTAAATAACAAAGGGAAAGTTCATTATGCTATAACAGGTGCTGCACTAAACACTCTGTTATTAAACTAAGAAAAACTACTAAGCTGGCTAGCCTTGTACAACCTAAAGATGATACTTGTCGGATCTTGCTCTGATGATTTGCTTCTGGTGCGATGTAAGGTATTATTCGTCACAACGTGTGGCAAAACGTGTTCTTTGGCCCTATACAACAGCAAAATTCCGTGACTAGGACAACGGTTTTAATTTATCATAAAATTTTCTTTTATAATTAGTTTCTTTGAATTAATTCTCTTAGATTTAATCATATGACAATACTAAACGAAATAATAAAAGGTACATATGACAGAGATTACATCAAATATGTGGCTATAGAACTAATTACGCGAAAAAATTATTAGACGCTGTGTCGTTCTGTTCGTGCACCATCTTGTATCCTGGAATGAAAGGCGTTCTACAATGAACACGTCATATTTGCAAATGAACTGAGTTTCGTTAACATCTCAACATTTTTTTCAAACTTGCGGATGTAAATTTTTATTATTTACAAATACATAGCTTCTCTTTCAAAATGTTTTTAAATTGTAACTAGTTTTTGACAATATTTTTTCTTAATTTGATTTCTCTTACTGTTTATTGTATGTAATAGATTAATAATGTAATATATAGGCTATTAAACACAGTATTAAAAAGGTTTCCTTGATTGTAACACTTTTAAATTTAAATGGGATATTTATTCCTAGCTACATGACCCTGTTGTACCTTGGAACGGTTTTCCACATTTGGAAAAACCTTACTTTTCCGAAGTAATTTTTGTAATATGAGAAAAAGACTTCAGCACACACAAAGTGAATGTTATCATTTCAAAATGGAATAAGTAAATGTATTAAACTTCTATTACAGGACTGGCTGGAGGCGAAAGTTTGAAAAGTGTTCCAAGGTACAACACTCTACCCTAATTTTTACAGCAATCAGACAATAGCTACAAAAATTGAAACACTTGAAAGGAAAGTAGTGGTTGAGAGGGTAGTGAGAAAGGATTGTGATCCATCCCTGATGATATTCAATCTGTACACTGAACAAGTAGCAAAGGAAAGCAAGGAGAAATTTTTAAAGAGAATGTATGTTCGGGAAAATGAATAAAAACTTTGAGGTTTGCCAATCACATTGTAGCTCTATTAAAAATAGCAAAGGACTTGGGAGATGAGTAGAACACAATGGACAGTATCTTGGAAAGAGGTTGCAAGATAAATATCAACGAATGTGAAATACACTGATAAGCCAAAACATTATGACCACTGCCCACCGCGACGATGGATGGCGATTACGGACACGTGACGCGGTAACAAGAGTATGTAAGAGGAGGAGACACGAACAGTGGATCACCCTAGATATGGGCTACAAATGGGGAAATCCATTGAGACAAGCGACTTTGACAGAGGACAAATCATAATTACGCAGAACCTGCGAACGAGCGTCTCGAAAATGGCGAAATCGGTAGAACGTTCACGCACTACTGTCGCGAGCATCTATGGAAAGAGGTAGAAGGACAGTAAAACTAGCACTAGGCGCTAATGGTTGGACGTCCATGATCTTCACAGAACGTGAAGGCCTGTCTGCTCCGTAAAGTAGGATAGATGGTGAGCTGTGGCATCTCGACCAAAAAAACCCAATGGCCGTGCACATACAAGTGTTCCGTGCGCACCGTTCATCATACATCGGTGAAAATGGAACTCCGCAGCAGAGCACCCCAACGAGTTCACATGGTGACCCAACGAATTCGTCAGCCACGTTTGCAGTGGGCACGGGATCATCGGGAATCGGCCGTCGACCAATCGAAACGTGTCGGCCCTTCGGGGTGAATCACGTTTTTGTTACGCTAGGTCGATGGTCGTCTCCACAAACGCCGTCATCGAGGCGAACGGCGGCTCGAAACGTGCAGCGCGCCACCAGCGCAGGCTGGTCGGAGCAGTGTTATGCTATGGCAAACATCGCGCTCTCATGGGACCTGTGCTAGTAATCGGAGACACGCTGGATGCTGCGAACCACCTGCATCCCGTGACCCTTCATGTCTTCCCCGGCGGTGATGTTACCTTTCAGTAGTATAATTGTCCGTGTCTCGGAGCCAGAACCGTGCTACAGTGGCTTGAGGTGCGTTATGGTGAACTCAAGTTCACGTCTCGGCAACCACCGCCAGATGTAAATCCTATGGAACGCATCTGGGCCCTAGTAGGCGCCATTACGGCGTGCGCAAATCGGCGGCAGTTATTTACGCGAATTACATGACCTGTGCGTAGGCATCTAATTCCATATACCTCCGCAAAGCTACCAACAAACTGTCGAATCCGTGATACGCAGAATCAGTTATGTATATCGTTCCAAAGACGGACAAGCAGGCTATTAAGCATGAAATGATAATTAAATCAAGACCCTAAGCTGTCGACAGGCGTTGATATACATCAATGGGGACAGTTGAAAATATGTGCCCCGACTGGGACTCGAACTGGGGATCTCCTGCTTACATGGCTGACGCTCTCTCCATCTGAGCCACCGAGGGCACAGAGGATAGTGCGACTGCAGGAATGTACCCTTTGTACGCTCCCCGTGAGACTCACCTTCCCAACTTAATGTCCACACACTACATGCCCCTGCCCATTAAACTCATTACTCGCGGCAGAAAATCTTACCGAGTCCCTTAAGAGTTCGGGCAATGCGTGTGAATCCAGCACAGAAGAAGAAGGTCAATGGCCGGTTAGCCTTAACTCTATGAATATGGTATCTGTTCTTTCGGTCATGTCCGAAAGCATAGATACCATCTTCATATAGCTATTAAGCAGCTGGTCATAATGTTTTGGTTCATCAGTGTAAGGCCAATAGAATATGCCCTACTTAACATTATTTTGATATTTGCGCAAGAAAGTAAATGACGATTGGCGTAATAGAGATGGTATGAAATCCAGAATAGCAGTAGCAAGAAATGCGTTTCTGCAAGAGAAATTGTTATTATCGTGTTAGGAAGCCCACTCTAAGATAAAAAGAAATGACGCACCACAAAGGAGTTATGTAAATAGATCACAAATTTATATTCACACAGGTATTGGCGGAAAACGCAGAACTGTTTACTTTGGCGGCCGCTGGATGAATGTGTGGCGCTGCAGCACAGTTTCACTGTGCAGCTGGCGAGGATAGTAGACAGTCGGTGTTTCTTTGCGGATTTCATTCCATGTACTCAGTAGGACAGTGACTGCCTCGTAGACAGACCGGTGAGCAGCATACGCACACGTGCAGCTGGGCTCAAAGAAGCCGGTTGGAGTAATCGGCAAATCGCTCGATGTTTGAACAGAAGCGATGCCACTATTCGGCGATGTTGGCAGGAATGGGAGAACCATGACCGAACACAGCGTCAAGAAGGAAGCTGTCGACCTTAAGAGACGACCGAAGGAGAGGACCGGACAATCGTCAGAGAGGCATTCATCGTTATCATCGATCGTATGTGCAACTGGAACTTCGGAGAAAGGGGACTGAGTTCACAGCATCCCTTGCGCCGACAACCGTTGACCTCTGTACACTAACAAGCTCATTTCCAGTGATGTTGGGCACATTCGGCCTGAAATATCATTGTTTGCAGTTCAACTGTCTTCAGCGATGAGTCCCACTTCGAACTGGGCCCCGATGACCACCGAAAACGCGTTGAAGATGCTCCAGACAGCAGTGGTGTACCAACCCGACTGTCGCCCCGAGCACGGGGTCCCGGGTTCAATTCCGGGCGGGGTCAGGGTCTTTTCACCTGGCTCGAGATAACTGGGTGTTTGTGTTGTCCACATCATTTCATCATTATTCATGAAAGCGGCGAGATTGGACTGAGCAAAGGTTCGGAATTTGTACGGGCGCTGATAACCGCGCAGTTGAGGGCCCCACAAACCAGATATCATCATCATCATCATCATCATCATCATCCGAGTGTCGCCCGCCTGCTACCCATGAGTGATGGTACGCGGTGCCATTCAATTTCATAGCAGGACCGCTTTTGTTGTTACCCGCGGCACCCTTACAGTACAGCCGTACGGCCACGATATTCTACGCCCCGGTTTTGTTGCCACTCACGGCAACTCGTCCTGGGCTTACGAGTACATTTCAGCAAGACAACGCTCGGAGTTACTTGCAAGCAAAATGACATCGCGACTGGCTTTTAACGTGCACTAAATTGAACGAAACAGCAGTAAATTAAGGAAAGTAATGAAAAGTATTTGATAGTCTTTCAAGCAAAACTACCACCCCACCTGTCCCACAGGCCGTCCCTTCTATCCTACCAAAGCCAATCACTACACGTCCTACATGGAAGTCAACTTCACAATTAAGCGTGACCTTTAGTCTGACCATTCCACGAATCACTATATCCATGAAATAAGATAGGTGTCCCACAGCTCGTGGTAAATACTGGAGACACATGCATACTACCTGCCTTCCTCATCTGTCTGCTTCTCCCAGCCAAACCTCTTTCCCACATTTCTTTCTTTTTATAGATCACCTACAAATTTATTACATGAAACACAGTCGCAAAATGCAAAATCCTACCTACTAACCAGCCATCCAGGTACCTTCATTTGCACTACACCTACATCTCATCATTCATTTACTACCTTGCTTTCTTCATCCTCCCCCTCCACAACGTCAAACGACTTCCACTTGCAACTATGAAATTGGCCCCTACGTATACCATTCCTACCAGCGATAGCCTACAACGCTCTATCTTAGCGCAGGATATCCTATCGTATTTTCCTCTTTCTCCTTGGTTCTTCCCTCCCCCCCCCCCCCCTTCCCCCGCCTACTCCGAGCAAAAAAAGAAAAAAAAAAAACAGTTCTTCGTGGTACCATTACTGTAAACACAAATTTTATCTCCGTTTTTTGTGAACATGACCGTTTCTCATACCTCACCATAGAGCGAGGTGGCGCAGTGGTTAGCACAGAGGACTCGCATTCGGCAGAAGGCAGTTTAAACCCGCGTCCGGCCATCCTGATTTAGGTTTTCCGTCATCTCCCTGAAGCGCTGCAGGCAAACGCTGGAATGGTTCCTTTGAAAGGGCACGTCCGACTCCTTCCCCATCCTTACCTAATCCAATAGGACCGATGACTACCCTGTTTGGTCCCCTCCCCCAATTTAACAAACCAACCATACACCACCACCACGACCATTATATCATATCAGCCGAATCATAGTCATCTGTGTTCACAATCTAATTAAAAAAAAGGTGCACCACGAAGGGATTATCCAGATAGAAAGGAAATCGGTAGATGTGATGTATAGACCAACAAATGGTTTCAGAAAACTTGGATGATTTATTCGAGAGAAACAGCTCCATAAATTGGGTAAGTCAATAATACGTTGGCCCATCTCTGGTTCTTATGCAAGCAGCTGCTCGGCTTCGCATTGATTCGTAGAGTTGTTGCATGTCCTGCTAAGAGATATCGTGCCGAATTCTGTCCAATTGGCGCGTTAGATCGTCAAAATCCCGACAGCCCTGCCCACAGTGCTCCAAACGTTCTCATCTGGGAAGAGATCCGGCAACGTTGCTGGCCAATGCTGGGTGTCGCAGTCACGAAGACAAGCAGTAGAAACTCTCGCTCCGTGCTGGCAGGCATTATCTTGCTGAAATTGAATCTTCTGGGTTGCTTGTCATGAAGGGCAACAAAACTAAGTGTAGAATATCGTCGACGTACCACTGTGCTATAAGGGTGCTGCGGATGATAGCCAAAGGGGTCCTGCTACGAAAAGAAATACCACCTCAAACCACTCCTGGTTGTCGGGCCTATATCGGATGACAGTCAGATTGGTATTCCACCGCTCTACAGGGAATCGTCTGACACGACTTCGGCCTGGAATCTCTTTGACTGGATTATAACTGCGTAACCTCCCCACAAAATAATTTTATTAATAAATAATAATATGATTCTAATTTTAGTGTAACCTCAGAACAAAATTTCTTTCCCATTTAACGTGCCCACAAAATTCTTTTCTCATTTAATGTAAGCTCAAAACAGAAAAATTCCTAAACCTCTCAACAGCGAAAATTATAATTATGTCGTTCACATTCATGTGTAACGTCCCACAAAAAAAAAAAAAAAAATTCAGTAGCCTGGTAATAATACAATGTAACTGACCTCTCAATTAAATTTTCACTCACTTATGACTTTTCCATAATTGAGTGTGAATTTAACCTGGTAAATTTTGGACGTCAGCAGTGCTTCGTCATGGCCCTGAAAGATCATTCTGAATAAAAAAGAGAAAAATTGTTACCTCAATGAAGTCGCCGGATAACGCATATATATCTGCTCTTAAAATAATGTTTTCTGGCACAGCCCTGTGCAATGCTGGCCGATAGATTTGTCATTTATGAAAGGAAGCAACTGATTTTTCTTTTGCAACAATCGGGATGATCATGGATGGGGGAAATTAGTAAATTCTTTAAATTGAAATGAATGGTCGTTAAAAGTTACTTTTTATGAGAAAGATTATTATTACGAGATTTTTAAAACATTTACATGGGACTTGAGATCACATTACTACATATGCGCGAGGCTGCTTTTTACCTTATACAATAATACTCAGGCTCCGGCATCGCTGCACCGCGACCGGCCACCCAACACGATACACCAGACCACAGCAGAGCAGACTCCAGACTAGACTTCGTACTGCAGTCAACACTGCTCTCTGGTCAGCGATTCTTTTATACCTCGCATATCGCAGGCGGCGCATGAGCAGTACATCGAAATTACATCTGCTCGGACCTCTTACATAAAATTACATCTGCTCGGACCTCTTACATAACCCTCCACTGGGGCGGGGGGCAAAAATTTGGCAGCGATGGTGAGTCAATTGGACTTGCCATGAGCAACAAATTTTTCCTAATTAACTAAGTTTATAGTCACAGAGTATATACATATATATAAGTGCAGAACATAAAATGAAATAGAGTGCACATGACACCAGACCAGACCAGAGCAGACTAGACTTCGTACTGCAGTCAACACTGCTCTCTGGTCAGCGATTCTTTTATACCTTGCATATCGCAGGCGGCGCATGAGCAGTACATCGAAATTACATCTGCTCGGACCTCTTACATAAAATTACATCTGCTCGAACCTCTTACATAACCCTCCACTGGGGGGGGGGGGGGCAACAATTTGGCAGCGATGGTGAGTCAATTGGACTTGCCATGAGCAACAAATTTTTCCTGATTAACTAAATTTATAGTCACAGAGTATATAAATATATATAAGTGCAGAGCATAAAATGAAATAGAGTGCACATGACACCAGACCAGACCAGAGCAGACTAGACTTCGTACTGCAGTCAACACTGCTCTCTGGTCAGCGATTCTTTTATACCTTGCATATCGCAGGCGGCGCATGAGCAGTACATCGAAATTACATCTGCTCGGACCTCTTACATAAAATTACATCTGCTCGAACCTCTTACATAACCCTCCACTGGGGGGGGGCAACAATTTGGCAGCGATGGTGAGTCAATTGGACTTGCCATGAGCAACAAATTTTTCCTGATTAACTAAGTTTATAGTCACAGAGTATATAAATATATATAAGTGCAGAGCATAAAATGAAATAGAGTGCACATGACACCAGACCAGACCAGAGCAGACTAGACTTCGTACTGCAGTCAACACTGCTCTCTGGTCAGCGATTCTCTTATACCTTGCATATCGTAGGCGGCGCATGAGCAATACATTGAAAGTACATCTGCTTGGACCTCTTACATAGAATTGCATCTGCTCGGACCTCTTACAACTGTCTTCAGTGATGAGTCCCGCTTGGAGCTGAGCCCCGATGACTAGCGAAAACATATCTGGAGACGCCCCATGCAGTAGTAGGATACCAGCGTAGCTTTAGACCTCCATATGGCCCGACAGCAAGGTGTGATGGTCTGAGATGCCATGCAGGAGTCCTTTGATTATCAGCTGCAGTACCCGTACAGCGCACAGGTACATCGATGGTATTCTACGCCCCCTTTTGTTGGCCATCGTGGCAAGCCATCCTGGGCTTAAATTCCAGGAAGATAATTCCCGCTGCCACGGCGAGAGTTTCTGCCGCTTGTCTCCGTGCTTTTCAAACCCTGCATTGGCCAGCAATGTCGTCGGATCTCCCCCTACTAAGAACGTTTGGAGCATAACAGGAAGGGCCCTCGAAACAGATCGGGGTTTTGACGATCTAATACGCCAATTGGACATAATTTGTCACGATATCCCTCAGGAGGAAATCCATCAACTTTATCAATGTCAAGCCGAACAACTGTCTGCATAAGGGCCAGATGTGGACTAGCGCGTTATTGACTTGCACAATGTGTGATGCTGGTTCTCTTGAATATATCATCCAATTTTTCTAGAAAGAATAGAAGCTTTTAAAGGTAGAAAATAATGCTGAAAAATAAATTTCAGAAGGCAGAAAATTTATGGCTCTACCTCTGGTGATAGAACATATCGTGAGGCATAATACAACAGTCAGTTCGGTAATCAATTGAACGTGTGGGTGATAAAAATTATATTGGGACAACCAAAGCTTGAGTAATGAACCAGGTTCCAATGTAGCTACGTTGCAGTAGTTGAGCAGAAGTGAAGCAGCCTGCGTAGGTCAGACTGGCGTGGACAACTACATCAGACCAATCCTCGGATTGAAGATCGCAATAACAACAGTTAAAAACACAGCTTCGGTAACAGGACTTCTAAATACAGAAGTAATGCACTATAACTGGCAAGAACTTGGTCTGAATTCAGTCTGGCTACTATGATTTTAGGTTTTAGTACTTCCACTTAACCGCTTTCGGAACATTCTGAAACATGGTTTGTCCAATGCATTCGCATATCCTCGGCACATACTGTACACAGTACGTGCTCAGACACTAATGGCCGCAGACTGAAAGAAGCTTCTCTACTCTATAACCGGAGGGTCCCAGATAACATTTCACTTCAAGTAACTTTTAACAGCTTAATGACACTGGTGGCTTTGTGGCCACAGTCATGTAGGTTTGCCTGTTCTCAATTTCAAGTCTGCTTTTGTTTTAGATTACGTAGAAGAGCTCTATTTTGTAAATGATCGGCGATGAATAACATGACACTATTACAATTCCCTACCATTACTACTACTAAATTTAATACCGTCATGAGTTTAACATGATATGTTCACTAATTCGAAGTGTTTATTAACGGTAGCACACACATTTTAGTGTCTCTGCAGAACAGACAGATCACCAGCCAGTCCGAGAAACAGAAATAGAGAAAGGATTTTCGCCATATAATGCCACCCCAACAGACACACCTAGTTGGACAATAACGTAGTGGGCATCTTCTGGTAGATCATTGTAGATGCAAGTCTGAGTGACCTATCTCATACCTTTTATTGCTCCGCAGAGGCAACAGCAGTACAATGGCGACTGTCGAAGCAGCCTGTAAAAGTGACAACTGGTCCGAACATGGATTTTTTGAAATATCAGAAAAAAATATAATTTAAGATGGCGCAAAAGTACTCACAAAGTGCCCGCATCTCGTGGTCGTGCGGTAGCGTTCTCGCTTCCCACGCCCGGGTTCCCGGGTTAGATTCCCGGCGGGGTCAGGGATTTTCTCTGCCTCGTGATGGCTGGGTGTTGTGTGCTGTCCTTAGGTTAGTTAGGTTTAAGTAGTTCTAAGTTCTAGGGGACTGGTGACCATAGCTGTTAAGTCGCATAGTGCTCAGAGCCATTTGAACCATTTTACTCTCAAAGTGGACCTTCCTTTTGCGTGTGTATTTCCTCAAACGATTGAAAGGAGGACCTTATGCTACAACAATGGTAGTTCTTGTCAAATAACGCTGTTCGAGAGGAAAATATTTATAAATGACCAATGCGATTGATGTATGCACATATCATATAGAATCTTGCAAAACTCTAGGAGACAGTGCCTTCTCGTATCAGAAATTTTACTGCTAGGGCCTGTGAGAGAGACTTCGCAATTAGAGACTCGGTTGCGAGTCTCGGTTCGGCACACAGTTTTAATCTGCCAGGAAGTTTCACATCAGCGCACACACTGCTGCAGAGTGAAAATTTCATTCTGGAAACATCCCCCAGACTGTGGTAAGGCCATGTCTCCACAATATCATTTCCTCTGCAAGTTTCGCAGGAGAGCTTCTGTCGAGTTTGGAACGTAGGAGACGAGGCACTGGCGGAAGTAAAGCTGTGAGGAGGGGCCATGAGCCGTGCCTGGGTGGCCCAGATGCTAGAGCGCTGGTCCCGAGTTCGAGTCTCGGTGCGGCACACATTTTTAATCTGCCAGGAAGTTTCACATCAGCGCACGCTCTGTTGCAGAGTGAAAATTCCAGCCTGATAAGTAAATATGTTTGATAATTGATACTCTATAGAGTGCCCATCAATCCTGATCTGTCTCCTGCTTCCTGGTCTAGAAATTACTGTTGTGATCAGCCGATATACAACAGGTATGATGTAAAGTGGATTAGCCACTGTTCAAACCGCTCGTACGCCATCCAGTAATTTCGTTCCACCTGGCGGTGTTCTGCTTGTCTCAAAGTAATAATGAAAACTGTGGACAGCGACGTTGAGGTAATTATTAACACAATGGGCATACTATTGTTTCCTTTTTAATCGTAGTGTGAGGTGGAAAGATATTATTGTAGCAGAATAAGTTTTGTAAATAGTAACTGAAATAAGCAAGACACGGGACGAAAACCGATATATTTTCTGTTTTAATGTACTCTGTTTAAATTCTAACAACCGGCGCTCCTGGTTCTTTTATTTATTGTTAATAATAACTGAAGCGCTGAAGTGGCATAATTTTATAATTAATATTTATTAACTTCAAATGTAAGGTCTCAGCAATGTAATTTACCACAGAAATGAAATATATGAGAAGTCTTCACAAAAACCCATCAGCATATTCTCATTACAACTATTTGTTATTTCACGTTTGTTGTGTGGTACTGTGGAATTGCCACGTAACCTATCAGCTCCATACTTGTTAACTCTTTCGTCTCTAATGATCTCGCTATTGATAGGACGTTAAACACTAACCTTTTTTCTTAGATATTATTAAATCTTGGTCAAAAGGGAGTGTACCGACAATACATGCAGAATGCATCCTTTTGCCATGCTGCTGGCGACAGTTTCACAGACTGCTGGGAGTGGCTAATAATGATCACATGTTCACATTGCACTCCTCGTGTATTGCAAGTGGACTGACACTTTGTTATAGTGTACTGATAACTGTGGCGAGTTTGTGAGTGATGCTGGTAGCTCTGATGAGAAGGACTAAGTCATCATCATCATCATCATTTAAGACTGATTATGCCTTTCAGCGTTCAGTCTGGAGCATAGTACCCCTTATAAAATTCCTCCATGATCCCCTATTCAGCGCTAACATTGGTGGCTCTTCTGATCTTAAGCCTATTACTTCATTCTTAACCGATCCAGGTACCTTCTCCTTGGTCTACCCCGACTCCTCCTGCCCTCTACTGCTGAACCCATGAGTCTCTTGGGTAACCTTGCTTCTCCCATGCGTGTAACATGACCCCACCATCTAAGCCTGTTCGCCCTGACTGCTACATCTATAGAGTTCATTCCCAGTTTTTCTTTGATTTCCTTATTGTGCACACCCTCCTGACATTGTTCCCATCTACTAGCACCTGCAATCATCCTAGCTACTTTCATATCCGTTACCTCAACCTTGTTGATAAGGGAACCTAAATCCACCCAGCTTTCGCTCCCATACAACAAAGTTGGTCGAAAGATTGAACGGTGCACAGATAACTTAGTCTTGGTACTGACTTCTTTCTTGCAGAAGAGAGTAGATCGTAGCTGAGCGCTCACTGCATTAGCTTTGCTACACCTCGCTTCCAGTTCTTTCACTATGTTGCCATCCTGTGAGAATATGCATCCTAAGTACTTGAAACCGTCCACCTGTTCTAACTTTGTTCCTTCTATTTGGCACTCAATCCGTTTGCATCTTTCCCACTGACATTACTTTTGTTTTGGAGATGCTAATCTTCATACCATAGTCCTTACATTTCTGATCTTGCTCTGAAATATTACTTTGCAAACTTTCAATACAATCTGCCATCACAACTAAGTCATCTGCAAATGCGAGACTGCTTATTTTGTGTTCACCTATCTTAATCTCTCCCAGCCAGTCTATTGTTTTCAACATATGATCCATAAATAATATGAACAACAGTGGAGACAGGTTGCAGCCTTGTCTTACCCCTGAAACTACTCTGAACCATGGACTCAATTTACCGTCAACTCTAAGTTCCAAAACAAAAAGTGTCAACTAAGAGGTAATTTTAGTTACAATCTTTAGTTGGAGCAAAACGAAACAATAGCAACATACATCGTCAATTTCGAACCGAGAAAGAGGAGCGGGATGGTAACGAATTGTGGGGGAATATATTTTCTAAAAGAAGTTTTTTTCAAAAATGTAGTAACATGACAGTTATTTTAAGTAAAGCTTCCGTTTTCCATCTTTAAAATATACCCGCTGCATCCAAATAAGGGTATTAGAGGAAGCACATCTGTGGTGTAACTGCCCATGAAGCTGTGAGTGCAAGAATTATATTGCGTCCTCTAATCAACCTGAGTCTTGGGTGATTTTACATTACTCCTTTGTTCCTCAGAATTTAAAAATGATGAAAAATAGGTACACAGAAAAGAAAAGAAAGGAATAGGGAGAGAGAGAGAGAGAGAGAGAGAGAGAGAGAGAGAGAGAGAGAGAGTAAATGATGCAACTCATTATTCACTTTGTCTTTAACAGTTATAAACTAATTTGAGACCTTAGTAACATAAATTCATATTTCCGTTTCAGATAAAGCTCCTCGGTAATATCCATTAATCTTGAAGATGCTCTAAGAGGTATTTCCTACTAAATTGAGCTTCAGGCTTAGATTATATCAAATTGTCCACACCGTCATTCAGTCATGTAATGAAACTATTTTCCAGAGTACTGCAATAAGTAATTTGCCAAACTATATTTCTTGTGTTAGGTACAACAAGCAATGCTTCGAGTCACTTGGGGAGGAAGATTACTTGTTTGTGTTATACAATTCTGCACCACCAGCCCAAGAAATTGCTAAGACCTTCATATTTAGGCATTAACTGACGTACATGAAGTTAAGCAAAAACGTCCACGACCTGAGGCAAGTCGTTAGAACTTAGCTTCTGTACGTATCACTTGCTCTACAGGGCGGAGAAAGGTGAGGTATGTTTTGATACATTTCTCTCAGCTGTTGCTGAAGTATTAAACGAATACGGAGAGTGTGTCATTTGAACATTACTGGCAATACACGGATAGACAAAAGAAGAGCCGTTTTTTTTAAAAATCGTTATGATGTTGTGCGTCATTCCAATAACAATAACGGAGAGTTAAATTTGGGAAAATTTTTCTGATGCAGCGTTCTTCTGAATCTCGATTATTAGACAGTAATGGTGAACCATTGTGACCACCGCAGCAATTAAATATATCAATCAGGCTTAAATCAAGTAATGTTGATACGTTATAATTTCTACGTTGAACGGTCTATTTTTGTCGATTTATTTACCGGTTGCGCTGGTACTCAGGCACCGAAGCAGATAAGTCTGGTGACTGCGGACCGTGTTCGTATAAAACGCGATGCAACTAATAATTTTGCATTACGTTGAATAGTATAGATCGGACATCGTGAAGTAAATTTAGATTGAAAAGGTTCGACTTTTCTGAGGTGTGCCAATCTGCACGTAATGACGCTTGGTTGGCACGCAAATCGACACGTCATCTAACTGATCTCCTTCCTAGTTTAATTATACCGAAAAAGATAAGTCTTACTGTCCGATAAGGGTCATCATAGTGCTTTAAAAGGGAAGCATAGACAAAGTTATAGATTGCTGTTATTATTATTAAACTTCTTAAATGCTAGTTCAAGGTCGCTTATATGCTAAACTTCCGAGAGCAAAGAGAAAGGCCAACGAAGAAGTGATGACAAAGCAGGAAGCGAATCATGCCTCACTTGTTTACAAAAGAATGTTACAATTCTCAGCTGTGACAGCTGTACATGTTTGACACCGAAATAGTTACAATGTTCAGATGAGAAACCTGTAAAGGAATCCCATTTGTGCGGTAAAAGACTTCAGTATTTAAGTGAAAAATTGTCGAGAAAGCGAATATGGAAATGGTTTAGTGAAAAAGGGTCAGATGTGAACATCAGTTGTTCGAAGTACTGGAATTACTGCCTCAACTTTAGTTACAAGTGTAGGAGATCTGAGGTAGATACACGTTGCGCACACGAAAGACTGAAGTTGAAGTTAAAATTTCCACATTTGAAAGACTTAACAAAGCGCATTGTAACAGCTGAATTAATGGTTTACATGCGGCAAGGACTGAAGTTTTATAGTGCTATGAACGCTCGGAGGAGGGGAAAACGGAAAGTAACGTATTGTCTCTATTCTTTGACTTCATGCAGAATGCTCCCTGTGGTGTGCGAACTGTAAGACCTTCGGTACACACACCATCAGATTATTTGACTTGTCGCTCTAACGAAGTAGGCGAGTGTCAGCAATATGTCCCGTGGTCTTATCGTGGCGTGTTTATCTTCTGCCGTTAGGTCAGACGATAGAAATGCCACTTGCAAGCTTAGAGTAGCAGATTGACGATGACAAACTTTAAACAGAACTTGATTAATTTTTACACACATTTATTAAAATAATAAAAAGAGTAGACATTACGTAACTTGATTCTGTATGCTGTTTACAATTGACAATCTGAAGTTCCTTTGGTCTTGGTACGTTAATCTTATTCTCACATATCTCTGATACTTAACAAAGTGTCTATACATTTCTCTTCATGGCTATGTACAAGAATATGGTAATCTTATTAGGTGCAGACTGAAACTTGACTATAGACTGGTACAGACAAATGTAGACTGGTACAGACAGGTGCAGATAAATGCAGACTGACTAATCGGAGGTCTGTACACTCGTTATAATACCTCGCGCATTCAGGTATCACTGTGCGAGTGTGATCCACGAGGAGAAAAGGTTCTACATTAGCAGCAATCTCATTGGCTGCGTTACATTAATAATACGCGGATCGGCGGAAGCAGAATTTGGTCCGTCTTTAAGGCAGCGCCATCTCGTAGTACGGAGATGGACGAGCGCTGCGCTTGTGCTGTTGTGCTTAGCGGGGCACGCTCTAGTGGGAAAGTTGTGTACGCGCTGACTACGCGGAACTATGTACACAACACTCCCCTCTCTAGAATACCTGTGTAGGAGGTTCTCTGCTGCTAAAAATGAATATGTTCTGCATTCATGGGAAAAAAGTAAGAAAAACACTATCTGCATATAAACATGAGCAGAATGGACGCAATAGTTCTGACGAAGTATGTTGCTTTCTAACCGATCACTTATGTGAAATCACCGAATATGTAACGGAATTGAGATTGTTTTGAGATAACTATACAGCAAGAAATAAAAATCGTACATTTTTGTCATCACTTGCCTTCACTCACAGATTGCAGGAAATTCTCAAAAGGCAGCAGTTCATTCCTGCGAGGGAGCATAGTTTTGCCTTGTGATTTGGGTTTCTGAATCACAGAGTGAACGATAGCTAAGTACGATAGAATATGTACAGTCGCTGGACTGATCGAGCTGATTAAAGCTCTCGACCTGAAAATTCATTTTGAAAAAGATGAGAGTTCCAAAATGTACAACTACAAAGAATGGTGGAAGCAGCATTATAAGCAGGTATCTACGCCCATGCAGACTACACACAAACCATGAAATGAACGTGTTTATATGTCCATTTTTACATTATAGCTTGGTTCTTGAAAGGAAAATAGAAGATTACATCAAAGCAAATGAAACTATTAATGGACTAGGGTTAGAATAATAAACGCTACCAGTCACAACATAAGGTGATGTTATTTATCACACGTAGTCCCGTAAAATCACCTTCTATTGCGACTGCTAGCGTTTATTGTTCTATTACCTATGAGGGAACGGTCACGGAGTTCAACTACCGCCATTATGGATAAAATTCTATAAATGGACTCGAGAACATTCCAAATGGCTCTGCAGAGAGTTCAAGACATTCAACAGACATTTGAAAAGTTCTGTGCATCAGGAGAAGTGAGAAATAAATCAAATAAAATTGTGACTCTCAAGAAGCTTCAAGCAGCTAACTGCATTTTAAGAATAGGTTCTGAAGTGTCCAAGGACAGAAGGAGGCTTTGGGAAGTATTAATAACGATTAAAGTTTATTTGCATCATCATCTCTTGCATTACATACTGAATTTAATATTAGTGTACATGCACCTTGTTGTTTGTGCACGCTATGAAATAAATAACTATTTTTGGTAAAATGAAGAAACAATGAAATAAAACCAATAGCTTGAGCAGATGTGTATTTTGTAATCAAAACAAATGATGTCAGCGTTGAATAATCGTTATTTCTTCAAGTTTATTAGATGTTTCTCCAGCTACAGTAGTATCAAATAGGGACATTTTTTCTAGATATTTTTGCTAATCTCTAATAGGATTTCTTTCGGTGCCAACCCATACTGAATTATGAATAAAAACATATTTTACAAATATTCTCGTGCTTTACTTCGCAGCTTGTTAGATTTAATCAAATTAAGAAAAGGAGACTACTTCGCAGAGATTAATGAAATGTGCTTATCCTTTAGTTACGAAAAAAACAGAGCAGAACTGTCAAAAATATGAAATGTAGCGAGTTTTATGTACTTCAAGTCAGTTTAGGGTCTTAGGACACAACACGTCCTTAAAGTCTCTGAATTATTATTATTATTATTATTTTATGAATCTCTGCCGCCGCCTATGCTCTGTATTCTTTTCGTCTTTAAATACTGAATGTAAATTTTGTTTGAAGAGTTAATTCTATTAACATTAGAAGTTTTACCTGAAGTATTAATCTGAAGAGCTTTGTGTTTGGTGTTCATCATGGTAACAATGATCAGTAATGCAATTTCGTTGATTGAAACGCAAACCTGAAGTGCAATTAAATGTTTTTTTAATTATTCGACATTAAGCCTTCACAATCCACATGCTGTTCAAATGTTTTAAAAGAAAAGTATTTCGGAGTCGTATTACAGTCCATGGGTTCCGATTGTTACCTTTAAATTGACGCATTTTCTAGCATTAAACATTGCAAGATTTTTTTCTATAAAACGGCAACATGATTATTTCAGGTAGGCAGTTGCTAGATATATGAGGTTTATCCCATTGCGCGCAGGTAATCCGAAGTGATTATCAGGGACCAAATTAGGGAACAGTGAGGGTACATTCAGACTACAATCACATTCTGATATTATTTTACTGGCTGTGACGTATTTTGCCCTGGAAATTTAAGTACTGAGAATTCGTATGAAGTTGGCACAGCAATATAGTTATCACATTTAGTATGACAGATGCGTATCGTTCATGAGGATTGTGTATAATGTACGTAGTAACGCACGAAGGTAGTTCGAACACAGAAGCTTAATGTACAGTACAAGTAATGATTACATTCAGCCACTAGCAAGCATAATGCTACATTACATACACAGCCATATTAAAGTCTAAAGGTTTCATTGTGATCCGTAAGTAAAAACTTTGTTTCTATATATGAGTCACATAGATAGGAACTCAGAATGTAGAAATCCTACACTGAATATTAGTCTTAGTATATACACTGATGAGCGGAAGCATTAAGACCACTGCCCACCGAGGGGTTGAGTGCCTCCTGGTGGTGTTGAGGGTATGTGACGCAGTAAGGAGAGAAAAATGGCTCTGAGCACTATGGGACTTAACATCTATGGTCATCAGTCCCCTAGAACTTAGAACTACTTAAACCTAACTAACCTAAGGACATCACACAACACCCAGCCATCACGAGGCAGAGAAAATCCCCGACCCCGCCGGGAATCGAACCCGGGAACCCGGGCGTGGGAAGCGAGAACGCTACCGCACGACCACGAGATGCGGGCTAAGGAGAGAATGTAGCCGGAAGAGAGACTAATGGACAGTCATTATAGCGAGGATACGGGCCGCAAATGCGGAAATCCACTGATCGGTTTTGACAAAGGGCACATTGTTGTGGCGCTGCGGCTGGAAACGAGAATCTCTGAAACGGCGAAACTTGTCACCTGTTGGCGTACTACTGTCGTGAACACTTAAGGAGAGTGGTCGAAGGATGGTGACGTAAGAAGTAGGCCTTGTGGTATTGGACGACTACGTCTCCTCACAAAACGTAGAGGTCGGAGGATCCTCCACTGTGTAAACCAGCATAGGCAGCGATCTGTAGCAGATATGACGACAGAGTGTAATACTACACTCCTGGAAATTGAAATAAGAACACCGTGAATTCATTGTCCCAGGAAGGGGAAACTTTATTGACACATTCCTGGGGTCAGATACATCACATGATCACACTGACAGAACTACAGGCACATAGACACAGGCAACAGAGCATGCACAATGTCGGCACTAGTACAGTGTATATCCACCTTTCGCAGCAATGCAGGCTGCTGTTCTCCCATGGAGACGATCGTAGAGATGCTGGATGTAGTCCTGTGGAACGGCTTGCCATGCCATTTCCACCTGGCGCCTCAGTTGGACCAGCGTTCGTGCTGGACGTGCAGACCGCGTGAGACGACGCTTCATCCAGTCCCAAACATGCTCAATGGGGGACAGATCCGGAGATCTTGCTGGCCAGGGTAGTTGACTTACACCTTCCAGAGCACGTTGGGTGGCACGGTATACATGCGGACATGCATTGTCCTGTTGGAACAGCAAGTTCCCTTGCCGGTCTAGGAATGGTAGAACGATGGGTTCGATGACGGTTTGGATGTACCGTGCACTATTCAGTGTCCCCTCGACGATCACCAGTGGTGTACGGCCAGTGTAGGAGATCGCTCCCCACACCATGATCCCGGGTGTTGGCCCTGTGTGCCTCGGTCGTATGCAGTCCTGATTGTGGCGCTCACCTGCACGGCGCCAAACACGCATACGACCATCATTGGCACCAAGGCAGAAGCGACTCTCATCGCTGAAGACGACACGTCTCCATTCGTCCCTCCATTCACGCCTGTCGCGACACCACTGGAGGCGGGCTGCACGATGTTGGGGCGTGAGCGGAAGACGGCCTAACGGTGTGCGGGACCGTAGCCCAGCTTCATGGAGACGGTTGCGAATGGTCCTCGCCGATACCCCAGGAGCAACAGTGTCCCTAATTTGCTGGGAAGTGGCGGTGCGGTCCCCTACGGCACTGCGTAGGATCCTACGGTCTTGGCGTGCATCCGTGCGTCGCTGCGGTCCGGTCCCTGGTCGACGGGCACGTGCACCTTCCGCCGACCACTGGCGACAACATCGATGTACTGTGGAGACCTCACGCCCCACGTGTTGAGCAATTCGGCGGTACGTCCACCCGGCCTTCCGCATGCCCACTATACGCCCTCGCTCAAAGTCCGTCAACTGCACATACGGTTCACGTCCACGCTGTCGCGGCATGCTACCAGTGTTAAAGACTGCGATGGAGCTCCGTATGCCACGGCAAACTGGCTGACACTGACGGCGGCGGTGCACAAATGCTGTGCAGCTAGCGCCATTCGCTGGCCAACACCGCGGTTCCTGGTGTGTCCGCTGTGCCGTGCGTGTGATCATTGCTTGTACAGCCCTCTCGCAGTGTCCGGAGCAAGTATGGTGGGTCTGACACACCGGTGTCAATGTGTTCTTTTTTCCATTTCCAGGAGTGTAGCTTGATTGTCCCTCTTTAGAACGAAATACATCACTGATTCAGCGTATCAGGAATACGACAGTTTGTTGGTAGGTTTGTGGAGGTATATGGAATTAGGTGTCTACGCACAGATCGTGTAATTCGCTTAAATAACGGGCTGCTGATTTGCGTACGCAGCTATGGGGCCCGACAGCGAACCAGATGGGTTCCATAGGATTTATATCTGGCAAATATGGTCGAAGAGATACCAACCTGATTTCACTACAACGCACCTCAAACCACTGTAGCACGGTTCTGGCTCCGAGACCTGGACAATTATACTACTGAAAGGTAACATCATCGTCGGGGAAGACATCAAGCATGAATGGATGCAGGTGGTTCGTAGCTGTCAGCGTGTCTCTGATTACTACCACAGGACACATGCAAGTGCAGGAGAATGTCTTCTATAGCAAAATACTGCTCCGAAAAGCTTGTGACCGTAGCGCGCTGCGCGCTTCGAGCTGCCGCCCACCTCGATGACGGCGTTTGTGGAGACGACCACGTATGGGCCTAGTGTAGCAAACCTTTGGTTCAAGCGAAGAGCCGACTCGTTTCCATTGATCGACGGTCGATTCCTGAAGGTCCCGTGCCCACTGCCATAGCATCTGATGATGTTGGTGTAACGTGTGAACACGCAGGGGTGGTCTACTGCGGGGCTCCACTTTCAACAACGTACGATGAACGGTGTGCTCCGATATAGTTTTGCGTGCCCCAGTATTGTGCTCTTTCGGCAGAGGTGCCATAGGTCACCATCTATCCTGATTTACATAGCAGACAATCCTCTGAACCCCACTTTCTGTGAAGAGTTGTGGACGTCCAATCATTTTGTTGTGGATTGGCAAGGCAGCCAACCTACTCTGAGAGGAAGCCGAAAGGCACGCGTTTTAGCTCACGCAGGCTGGCGTGAGGTCTGGAACAGGTCTGGGAAATGAGACTAGCAAAAAAGGACGTAGCTGTGGAATACTTAACTTTAATCCATAATTGGTGAACATCGCTCTTGACGGTACATGTTTTACAGCATCAATAGTAACTGGTAATGGCGTCTTGCTAGGTCGTAGCAAATGACGTAGCTGAAGGCTATGCTAACTATCGTCTCGGCAAATGAGAGCGTATTTTGTCAGTGAACCATCGCTAGCAAAGTCGGCTGTACAACTGGGGCGAGTGCTAGGAAGTGTCTCTAGACCTGCCGTGTGGCGGCGCTCGGTCTGCAATCACTGATAGTGGCGACACGCGGGTCCGACGTATACTAACGGACCGCGGCCGATTTAAAGGCTACCACCTAGCAAGTGTGGTGTCTGGCCGTGACACCACACATTTACTGTCTAGTGTTAATTTCACTGTCCTTCTTCCTCTTTCCGTAGATGCTGATGACCATAGCAAGTGAACAATCGACCAGTTCCGCCGTTTTCCAGATACTCGTTCACAGACTCTGCGTAATTATAACCTGCCCTTTGTCAAAGTCGCTTATCTCAATGGATTTCGCCATTTGCAGCTCATATCTTCGCAAGGCTTTATTTTATTACCGCGTCACATGCAACAATGCCAACAGGCAGCATCCATCATGGCGATGGGTAGTGGTCACAATGTTTTGGGTGATCAGTGGATGTTACAGTAGTAAAGATTAACACAGGCTAGGCTAGTATGAAGAGCTACATCAAATCATTCTTCGGACTAAACACTACCACAGTTAGTTAGTTAGTTAGTTAGTTAGTTACGTGTTCCATTGATCAACAGCACGGAAAAACCGTTATGATGTGGAACGTGTCAGATGCACAAGAAATGCGCACGGGAAACTAGTTTTTTTTGTTTACATTATAGTGTTATACCTAAATATTTCTATTATCTATCCCGTTCCCTTAAATGGACCAAAATGCATATATTATACCTCCAGATTTATTTACTCATATTCAAGAATTCATCTATGGTATAGGAGTAGTTGTCAAGGAGGTATGATTTCAATAGCCACAAATACAACAGCAACAATATAGACACTGAAGAGAGAAAAACATAGTTTGTGAGGCCATACTATATATATCATTACAGCTGTCGAACAAAGAAGATATAAGTACCAAGACGTTTTTAGGAAAAAGGTCGTACTTTACGGATAACAGTCGTACAGTGTGGCTGAAGCATTTAACAATCGGCGATTGCATCTGCGTGTGCAGTATCGCTGGGTAATGCAGAACACTGTTGGTGTTAAAGTGCCATTCATCTAAAGACACAAACCAAACAAGGCTCCACATTGCTTATCGTGACCATCGGTAAAAGAAGAGCATGAAATTAACGTTGTTGCCCTTTGTTCCGCGAATTATGCTTCCTGAAATTTTCGTTATTTTAAATTAGCCAGCGAAAGTACAGAAACTGCCCGTAAGCACGATCTTAAACTGAGCTCATAAAAGAAACAAATGTCTTCATCACACAATGTGCACCTGCTCCTGCTTTGCCGAGGACGCTCATTTCTGTTTCTGTTTTACTTTTTTCCTAAAATTTAATTGCTACAGTTACTTCACACTTTTCACGTTGCAGTAAACTTCTAATTTACTGCAAGCAGTTGTGTATTTTTTTGCTTGAGTAACGGCGCAAGAACTTCAATGAAGACACTTTTGTTACTCTATATACCGTTATAACATCACGTTCACATCACGTTACCCATTCTGCGATGCAAAAATTAACGAAGGTCGACTAATGTACTACTTTTAGCCTGCATAACGTATATGGCGTCCAACGTTAAAATACCGCCTCATCCACGTACTTACACAGTACAAAGCGATGGTATTTAGGCGTTTAGAAGGTTAAACCTCCATTACTAGAAGTACTACACAAGAACCCCTAAAAGCGATCGGTATAAAACATAAAAAAGAAGATTAAAGATAAAATAATCTTAGTACTTCATTTGCAGGCGAGTCTTTTTAAGCTAGTCCCTCTACTGATAAAGTAGACTAAAACGGAATGGCATGTGTTATGCTGGATATTTGTCAGCGACGCAGTAACAACTACACGCGTGCACGGCCCATTTATCTTCCTCGAAGCCACATCCCGCAGATAAATACAGAAGTAATTCGAGTGAGCACTTCGTGAATGTAAACACTAAATCATATAAATACCTAAGAAACAAAGATGATGTAAAACTATGCCGGGTAGCCCGGAAATACAAATTCCGTCATGAACATAAAAATAACAGTATGATGTAAATTAGCTAAGTAATTGAAGGTGTTAAAAAGACTCTGTAAAGTTTCTGTAAAATTGTTTTGTGTCAATTGTAACCTGTTCATTTAATGTATTATGATTCAAAAATGTGTGTGAATTCCTAAGGGACCAAACTGCTACATCTACATCCACATCTACATCCATACTCCGCAAGCCACCTGACGGTGTGTGGCGGAGGGTACCTTGAGTACCTCTATCGGTTCTCCCTTCTATACCAGTCTCGTATTGTTCGTGGAAAGAAGGATTGTCGGTATGCTTCTGTGTGGGCTCTAATCTCTCTGATTTTACCCTCATGGCCTCTTCGCGAGATATACGTAGGAGGGAGCAATATACTACTTGACTCCTCGGTGAAGGTATGTTCTCGAAACTTCAACAAAAGCCCGTACCGAGCTCCTGAGCGTCTCTCCTCCAGAGTCTTCCACTGGAGTTTATCTATCATCTCCGTAACGCTTTCGCGATTACTAAATGATCCTGTAACGAGGCGCGCTGCACTCCGTTGGATCTTTTCTATCTCTTCTACCAACCCTATCTGGTACGGATCCCACACTGCTGAGCAGTATTCAAGCAGTGGGCGAATAAGCGTACTGTAACCTACTTCATTTGTTTTCGGATTGCATTTCCTTAGGAGGTCATCGGTCCCTAGACTTACACACTACTTGAACTAACTTATGCTAAGAACAACACACACACTCATGCCCGAGGGAGGACTTGAACCTCCTACGGGAGGGGCCGCGCAATCCATGACACGTTGCCTCAAACCGCGCGACCACTGCGCGCGGCTGTATTATGATTCCCCACGCTTTCTACACCAACCTATAATTCTCTAGTAGATTCAGTTTCTTGCCTTTATCTTGTATATACAAAATTGCGAGATACACATCAGTTTCCAATTATGGGCCGGCCGGTGTGGCCGTGCGGTTAAAGGCGCTTCAGTCTGGAACCGCGTGACCGCTACGGTCGCAGGTTCGAATCCTGCCTCCGGCATGGATGTGTGTGATGTCCTTAGGTTAGTTAGGTTTAATTAGTTCTAAGTTCTAGGCGACTGATGACCTCAGAAGTTAAGTCGCATAGTGCTCAGAGCCATTTGAACCATTTGAACCAATTATGGGATGGCCGGTTTATGAATACGCATAGCGACGGGTGATTTCTCGAAACTGATAAGCCGAATAGCGTTCCTGTGTTTTTTGTACCTAACTTGAAGGACATACCTGTTTGGTCTATGTAGCTCGCATTGCTGAAGTTACACTGAACTTCGAAAATAGCCATTTCTCTGGTATTTGTCGATTTCATGCTGTAAATTGTTCCTTAATTTAAATCAAAGCGTTTTGCTGGTCTTAACAGTGTATCGACTTTAATTACTACAACCACGGCCTCGTATCAGTTATGGATAAAATCAAATACATGTTGTTCCTTACTCCTGACAATGCGTAGTGATAATGCCGCAAAATTCGCGTCATAATGGAATTCCAGTTATAGACATATTACGGGTATCATACACGGGATGTCCCGAAACCTTTAGGATCGAAATTGTACAAAAGGTAGAGTATCATAATCTGAATACTTTGGTCGCAAGTGAATAATTAATGTTTTATTGACACAAATAACTTACCTAATATGCCAGCTCTTAAGTTCGTAATAACTACTCAAAGGGATGGGCAACAGTCTCCAGGGCATGCATTACAACGGTGCAAATAATTTTGCTGCAAACTTTCAGACAGCTTGTAACAAAAAGGTATTTTTCTCACACGTAAGGGAACAAAACTTTTTATATGTACATGGATCCGGAACCGCTTTATTTCCATGTTAGAGTCGTTTTCTACTTCTCTTCACAGTCAAAAATGGTTTAAATGGCTCTAATCACTATGGGACTTAACATCTGAGGTCATCAGTCGCCTAGACTTAGAACTACGAGGGTAAGCCCAAAAGTAAGGTGTCCTGATGACCTTAGCAGTTAAGTCCCATACGATTTCACACACATTTGAACGGATGACGCTTCGTTTCAAAACTGACGATTAGTGTGTTAAGGTGTCCACACCGTGGTTCAGGTTGAAAAAAATCAATTTTCGGTTTTCAACATATTTCGATAGATTAAGGTTTTATTTAAGTACTCTGAAAGCGATTTTGCTGAAAACATTTTTTTTCGAGCATTTTTTTGTGGCGGCGTTCGTAGCGACAAACAATTCGCTGTAGAAACGGCTTACGAAGTCACCGCCACACTTTTAATAGCGGGCCGACCGGTCCGCTGGAACAGTGAACAGAAAGATGAAAACCCAAACACTCTGATTAAATAAAAGTCGGTACTTATCTTTATTAACGAAGATACAGAAACACAGTAGTGAACTCCGTGTCTACAGAAAACTGTCTAGTTCGAGTCGGAGCGGCTAGGTCAGCGTCGGCTGACGACAAACAACAACTCTGCTGCGATGAACACACAACTGACTAGCAAGTACACAATTCGGTGGCGAGTATACAACTGAGCGGCGAATACAGAACTGTCCTAGCGCTCGCGACTCCAGCGCTTAAGAAACCAGAAGCCAGCGGTGGCGCGCGCAGACTTGCGGCGATTTCCTGTCTCGCTGGCGCGCGCAGACTTGCGGCGATTTCCTGTCTCGCTGGCGCTGCTTATGCGGACGGCGTCCGGACTTTGATGCTGCCAACCTTTTGGCAGCGGGCTCGGGTGGCATTACTGGCTAGGATATAACACATTTAAAGAGCATTTTCCTACCACGTGTGTTTATGTGCCACGCCCACTTTTCTGTCACCCACTTTTCCGCATATATTTTAGATCTTTATATCCCTTACATTGCACGTTAGGGATTTTTTTGTTACTCCCGAGTATGTTGGCTATCCTTGGAATGCAGCGGTCGGTATTCTTTTGTTTCTGCTGCTTGTAAACAACATGCTTTCAATCACACGGTTAGTTTTGTTCAAGTGTGATTGCGAGTAGTTGTTATACTTGCGTATGCAGTGCTTGTTTACGTGTGTTTCGTTGTGTTTATTGAAGTGGCGAAGCGTAAAGGCATTTTCAAGAAACGACAATTTAGATGAAACAAATTTAGAAAGCTTTCTTTACAAGAGGGTATGTCGCCTGACAACGATGTTTGTAATTCTAATTCATCACAGAAGCTCTCACCATTTCAAGAGAGTTACAACGAATTTACTGTAAGTGACAAGGGGTGCAATAACATTATAATAAATTTGATAATATTATCAGATGTAATTTCTAAATTTGTACAATGCAGACAGTGTGGTGAGTCACAGTGTGAAAATTTGTGAGAGTGCCAGTGGGAGAAAAGGCCTAGCAATTGCTTTGGATTTAATTTGCCCTAAACGCTCAGCTGTGATTTCATTTATGAGTTCTACAAAACCAGATGCAAGCGGCCCTTATGAAATCAATACTATATTAGTTTATGCCTTACGATCCATTGGCAAGGGCATGGATGCAGGAAGAACTTACATCAACCACCAAATAAATTTGAAAAACTGACTGCAATATTAGAGAAAGCTGTATGTGAAGTCAGTGAGGAAAGCATGAAACTGGCTGCTAGGGAAGCAGTGGAAGAAAATGATGTATGTTCGGATATTGCAGTTGTACTTGATGGAAGTGGCAGAAAAGAGTACATACTTCTCTGAATGGAGTAGTGACTGCCATGAGTGTAGACACCGGTAAACTGTTAGATGTGGAGATAATGTCTAAATATTGCAAATGTTGTAAAGTCAATGAACATAAATAACACATCTGTGTGGCTAATTTTAGAGGAACAAGTGGTGGTATGGAAGTTCATGGAGCACAACAAATATTTCTTTGCTCCGTAGAAACAAGAGGCGTACAGTACACCAAATATTTGGGCGATGGTGAGGCATACAACAATGTGGTGAACTCTAAGCCGTGTGGAGATGCCATTATTAGAAAAGTAGAATGTGTAGGCCATGTTCATAAACGTTTGGGAACAAGGCTGAGAAAACTAACTGTTGATATGAGAGGAAAAAAATTAGAAGATGGAAAATTGTTGACCGGACAGGGTCGGTTAACTAAAACTGAAATAGAAAACTTGCAGGTATACTATGGGCAGGAGAAATAAAGAAAATCTGGAGGTAATGAAGAGAGATGTTTGGGCCATATTCTTCCATACGTCCTCGACTGATGATAAGCCATGTTATGGATTGTGTCAATCAGGAGAAAATTCGTAGTGCAAATACAATAGGGCTCAGGCAACTGGTGAACCTCATTCTCACCAGCATTCTCTTCCTGCTGCTGTTATTACAGCAATTAAACCTATTTTCAGAGACTTGGCTCATCCTGACCTTCTAAGGAAATGTCTGCATGGGCAGACACAGAACCCAAATGAATGATTCAACAGCATAATTTGGAACCGCCTTCCTAAAACTGTATTTGTAGGCATGCATACAATGAAACTAGGAGTTCATGATGCTGTTATTACATTCAGTTGTGGAAATATTGGAAAGTGTTGCGTACTGAAAAATCTGGGAATTAATCCTGGTGAAAATATGATCACTGGGCTGCAACATTGCGATAAAATGAGGATAGCCGATACAGACGGGTCTGCATCTGATATACAGACAGGTCTGCAAGCAAGAAAAACATCCAGGAAGGTGAAAAAGAAGCTGGAAGACGTGCTAGAGGCCAAAGAAGGGCCATCATATGCAGCAGGACAGTTTTAATTAACTGTAAGTAACAAATTTCAAAAGTTTTTTCTTTAAAGTCAATTTCTTGCAAACTAAAATTTTCAGTACATATTCCCCATTATATCAGAAACTATCATCGGTAAATGAACGAAATTTTTAGTGAGTCTGCATAACATTAAAAGCTACCTCTGGTACCACATTCATTAATATTCCCCCATCTGGAAGTTCACAAAAAATATTTTCGGCAGAAAAAAATTAATATTTTTTGTTAATAAATTTAAAAAAGTATTTCTTAAAAACTAAAAAATGGATAAAGTAGATTTCAGTACAGTTGACTCTATTAGCATCATGTAACATACAGAAAAATATTACGGTCCTGAAACAAATTTTTTTTCAGAAATGGGTCAGATACTTGCCTAAATTAACATGGGTTAGATAGGCAGGGTGTGATCGCCTTAAAGAGTCGTAGAAACTGAGCTCTAACATGGGAAAAGAGAATCTCCCGGCTCATGTCTCTATTGCACATTTTATTTGGCTATGTGTGAGGAATGTTTCCTGAAAGTTTGTCCACATCTTTTTATTACACTCTCTACATCCCTACCGTCACTCTTTCACATATCACAATAACAGCGAGATAGGAGCCAACCAATAAGCTCGTCTGTAGTTTCTATTGGGATTTTTTGACTGCCTGTAACCCCATGAGGAAAAAAATCCATAACAGTGAGATCTCACTGTTGCGCTGGAGACGATACACGACCTAGTCTTCCACTCCAAAGACGTTCATTGCGGAGATATTACCATCGCAGTCGGCAAAGAGTGCAAAGAAACGAAAACTTAGACAACAACGCGGAGAGGAGGGTAAGCGGGAACTGAATTGACGTTTTTTAAAGAGACATAACTCATCATCTGACCAATTTTCTGTTTATTGCCATTTCGGAAACTCTTTGTATGAGCCTACTTATTAATTTTAAAAATTTGTAACGCCTCAGGTTAAGCGAGAAACCCGGGGCAGAGATTGCAGCTGTTTTTTGAATAGGCGTATCGCGCAGACTTCTGCCTCTTCTAAATAAAAATCTGTTGGCAGCGCTTTTAACAGCTGTTTCATTTTTTCGGTTACTTTCTATCCTTTGATACACAATCTATGTTTTATCGCTCTACAGTTCACATTTAGTTCATATCAAATGATAAAATAAGTGATGCTAACAGTGTTTGTAGCGTTGATTGCGAGGACAAATCATGTAAAAGAAAACGCGATGAGCAACCTTTATTATATAAAGAACACAACAGGTCGTTGTTTTTTTACCTTTTGACTTATATTTTGAAATCATAATCAAATACCTGAAAAAAGTGATCTCGTCGGTCCATGAGGTATCTCGTCATATTATAGGCAGCTCTTTACCAGAAAAGTTTGTAATGAAAGAAGTGGCAAGTAGAGATATCCTGGATTTCAAAAGCAGGTGGACTACAAAAGGTGTGCTATCGTTGAAGAGGCAAAATGCAAACCCAGAAACGGAGGAATTAAGTTTTCATCAGTAATCTTTATCACGTTGTCTAATCCCGTGAAAGAACGGGTTACGTCAAGCGGTATTCGACAATAAACGGTGTGATGTGCCGTACCTTCTTCATCGGCCCTAGTTCTACAGAAAGGCCGAGCGGGGACACCTCTACATGAAGTCAGGGTAGCAGCTGGGTACTGTGACAAATTTCTGTCGCAATTAAAACATTGTCAAAGTTCAGTTGTTCCACGCCGGCCCTGTAGCCGATGCCTCATTCAGCTGCCTGTTGGATTCCAGCTGGCGGCTGCCGAGTCAGCTCCTCGTCTGAAGGCCCAGGTGAAGAGTGAGTGACCTCGAAGTGGCGTTCAGCCTGCTCTTGCACTAGATGCTGTAGAGTGCTCGATACCACTCTGAATTCTATGTTGACCCTTGATGACCCATCCGCGATGTGGTGTTGTCGGAAGTCGTGTGGTCGGTCGATCTCCTTCCTATTGGCCAGGTAGGTTTCAGCAACCGGAACCTCCTAAGGCCGTGTCCAACGTGAGCGACAGAAGCGAGCGACTTCTGCATATGTGACACCCCAGCAACAAGCAGCAACATCGGGCAAAAACCTTGAGTGTCCTGCGTGCGAGCGACCATGTCGTGCCACAAGATGGCTACTTAGAGCCTACCAGCTGTTTCTATAAAACGGCGTCCTTAACCTGTGGAATACTGTAGCTGGAGAGTAAGGCTACAGAATTAGGTTTACTTAAGAAAATAAAGCGAAATGGAATGCTCTGCATGAAATTTACGAACGGAGAATTTCATAAGTATCATCAACTACGAAGATTACCAGACAAGTTCTTCGAATACACGTGAATGAGCAGAGGAGCATTCGACTATCTCATCAATAAATTAAATACGAATTTTTTTTTTTTTTACATGATCAAGAACTTTTAACAGCCAATAAATGCTGATGGATGATTATTACATGACTAACTACGGTAGATACAAACATAAGAACAAAGAATGACATCTCTGGACAATAGGTAGCTGTGGTGTAGGGTTAACGTTTACAGTTCGTATTTCCATGCGAAGAGAAGGTTGTGAGTTCGATTCCCGCCTGTTGTTACATTTTTTACTGATTCAATTACGATTCTGTATACTAAGTTTTATGTATACTGTTTACACTCTATCGCTAAGTATATTTTAAGGTCTTTCCCAAGAACTTGATCTTCACACTGATCCCAGTATATCACACACATTTAATTCCTAATAAATTACAATGAATCATGAAGTTTTACAGATATTTTATGTTCAAAAAAATGGTTCAAATGGCTCTGAGCACTATGGGACTTACCATCTGTGATCATCAGTCCTCTAGAACTTAGAACGACTTAAACCTAACTAACCTAAGGACATTACACAACACCCAGTCATGACGAGGCAGAGAAAAATTCTGACCCCGCCGGGAATCGAACCCGGGAACTCGGATACCCGGGCGCGGGAAGCGAGAACGCTACCGCACGACCTCGAGCTGCGGACGTACTTCAGTTTTTGAACGTATTTCATCAGCACTCAGTGTTAAGGCCAAGCGTTTCAATTACTCTAAATCGTCTGTAAAAGTAAAGCTCCCAAAATTTTTTAAAAGAAAGTCAAGTTTTGTGTAACGATTTGTCTAAAAGTATGAGGTAAAAAATATTATGGAAACGTTTGGTGCATCTCATTTTCTGTTCATGATTTCGAGCATCATTCAAAGGCAAGTAGAACGTTTCTCTGATCTACTTATTTCTCTTACACAAATAATTTCATAAAATTTTTGAGTGATTTCTTCCATTTTTTTGAATGTCAAGTTTCATTCAGAAAGCATGATCTTACGGACTCCTCGTTTGCCTTCCTGACGTACTTGTTTCGAAGAAAGCCTTTTTGACATTTAAAGACCGCACCAATGTATCTTTTATATGCAAAAGAGCTAAGTTTTTAACAGATGGCACTTTGACACTTCATTTAAAGCAGGTTTACGTGAAATATTTCAATTTTTCCTCAGCTTATTAATTAAGTTTTCGTTCATTACTGTGATTACTTTCAAGCAGTTAAATATTTCCATGCCAAACTAGACCTCATGCTGGTCACTTTGATACCCCGTTTACCTCTTTCTCTCCCTTCGTTTGCCTATTAAAATTTGGACAAAACCTCATGGTGTAAGTTATAGGGAGTCTTGTTTTCGCTCTGCTCACGCGTTTACAAAAACATATCGAGTGTTAATCATATGACAAAATAGTTCTTTCTGCGTACTGTCATTTCCAAAAATCGTCATTTCGATATTATTGTGTACTTTCCCACTAGAGCGCGCCCCACTAAGCACAACAACGCAGGCGCTGCGCTCGTCCATCTCCGCACTACGAGATGGCGCTGTCTTAGAGACAGACCAATTTCTGCTTCCGCCGATCCGCGTATTAATATGTAACGCAGCCAATGAGATTTCTGCTGACGTAGAACCTTTTCTCCTCGCGGATCACACTCGCGCAGTGATACCTGAACGCTCGAGGTATTATAACGAGTGTGCAGACCTCCGATTAGTCAGTCTGCATTAGTCTGTACCAGTCTGCATTAGCCTGCATTTGTCTGTTCCAGTCTATAATCAAGTTTCAGTCTGCGCCTAATAAGATTACCATATTCCTGTACATAGCCATGAAGATAAATGAATAGACACTTTGTCAAGTATCAGAGATATGTGAGAATAAGATTAACGTACCAAGACTAAAGGAACTTCAGATTGTCAATTGCAAACAGCATACAGAATCAAGTTATGTAATGTTTATGCTTATTATTTTAATAAATGTGTGTGAAAATAAATCAATTTATATTTAAAGTTTGTCATCGTCAATCTGCTACTCTAAGCTTGCAAGTGGCATTTCTATCGTCTGACCTAACGGCAGAAGATAAACACGCCACGATAAGACCACGGGACATATTTCTGACACTCGCCTACTTCGTTTGAGCGACAAGTCAAATAATCTGATGGTGTGTGTACCGAAGGTCTTACAGTACGCACACCACGGATATCTTGAACCTTTTATGAGATACGACGATTTTTACGACCACTTGATTCCCGTCCGCGGATATAACAACCAACATCTCAAGAATGAAATATCATTCCGGTCTCAACTTTAAATACAATTTAGATATATTGGTTACATTTCATACGCAATAATGTATGGCCTTAAATGAACTATACGCAAAGTCTACACAATGTGATTTTACCTCTGCAAATTCTTAAAAATTTCGTGCAGTCATGTACACAATTTCGTACTGCACAGTAACTGTGATGAATAACGAAAACAAATTCTATCCTTTATCATTTAAGGATATCGAGCTATAGGTTGCGGGAGAATCAAATTTTTTCACAGAACAGTTTTCTTAAAGTCGGATGATAAGTATTTCATTGCTGCCGTCACGTCCGCTCCACTGTTTTGCCAAGAAAACACGCGGCTGTCGCTCTGTGTCGCGCGTGCTGCAGCGACAAGACTCAAACACGTTTGAATTCAAACGTCACCAGTTGCAACAGGAGACAGACAGCGACACAGATGTCGCTCACTTAGGCCACTTCCATAACTATACCTGCGGTTGTGTTTTGTCATCTGAAGCAGTCGCGCCCTGTAGCTCGCTCCTGTCGCTCACATAGGACACGGCCTAAGTGTTGAACAGGAACGTGTACACTACGAGGCCCTGCTGCCGGTTTCAGCACTCTGCGATGTGATACTGTCGGAAGACAGTCAGCTCTTCCACCAGCAACGGTAGGCGGCGAGCAATTTGAAGATCATCAGACGAAGACCGTCGTCTCAGGTATATCTTTGGCTAGTTCGTAGACTATACTGGAGTATCTAGGATACAGATTCGTTACAGTATCGTAATCGTGGAATCGAATGCTATTACTGTGAACGCCATCGATTCCAATGACCAACGCGTTGAGAGCTGGGGAGCTCGAGAATTTAAAGGGAGTTAACGTGAGACTCTGACGCGCTGCTCGGTTCGTAATGACCGCATGTGTCCTCCTTATTCTGCTACAATCGCTTACTAGGCTCCTAAGTAGTGCGCAGGTTCTGCGATACTACACTACTGGCCATTAAAATTGCTACACCAAGAAGAAATGCAGATGATAAACGGGTATTCATTGGACAAATATATTATACTAGAACTGACATGTGATTACATTTTCACGCAATTTGGGTGCATAGATCCTGAGAAATCAGTACCCAGAACAACCACCTCTGGCCGTAATAACGGCCTTGATACGCCTGGGCATTGAGTCAAACAGAGCTTGGATGGCGTGTACAGGTACAGCTGCCCATGCAGCTTCAACACGATAGCACAGTTCATCAGGAGTAGAGACTGGCGTATTGTGACGAGCCAGTTGCTCGGCCACCATTGACCAGACATTTTCAATTGATGAGAGATGTAGAGAACGTGCTGGCCAGGGCAGCAGTCGAACATTTTCTGTGTCCAGAAAGGCCCGTACAGAACCTGCAACATGCGGTCGTGTATTATCCTGCTGAAATGTAGGGTTTCGCAGGGATCGAATGAAGGGTAGAGCCACGGGTCGTAACACATCTGAAATGTAACCTCCGCTGTTCAAAGTGCCGTCAATGCGAACAAGAGGTGACCGAGACGTGTAACAAATGGCACCCCATACCATCACGCCGGGACGTCAGTATGGCGATGACGAACACACGCTTCCAATGTGCGTTCACCGCTATGTCGCCGAACACGGATGCGACCATCATGATGCTGTAAACAGAACGAACCTGGATTCATGCGAAAAAATGACGTTTTGCCATTCGTGCACCCAGGTTCGTCGTTTAGTACACCACCGCAGGCGCTCCTATCTGTGATGCAGCGTCAAGGGTAACCGCAGCCATGATCTCCGTGCTGATAGTCCATGCTGCTGCACCCCATACCATCACGCCGGGACGTCAGTATGGCGATGACGAACACACGCTTCCAATGTGCGTTCACCGCTATGTCGCCGAACACGGATGCGACCATCATGATGCTGTAAACAGAACGAACCTGGATTCATGTGAAAAAATGACGTTTTGCCATTCGTGCACCCAGGTTCGTCGTTTAGTACACCACCGCAGGCGCTCCTATCTGTGATGCAGCGTCAAGGGTAACCGCAGCCATGATCTCCGTGCTGATAGTCCATGTTGCTGCAAACATCGTCGAACTGTTCGTGCAGATGGTTGTTATCTTGCAAACGTCCCCATCTATTGACTCGGGGATCGAGACGTGGCTGCACGATCCGTTACAGCCATGCGGATAAGATGCCTGTCGTCTCGACTGCTGGTGATACGAGGCCGTTGGGATCCAGCACGGCGTTCCGTATTACCCTCCTGAACCCACCGATTCCATATTCTGCTAACAGTCATTGGATCTCGACCAACGCGAGCAGCAATGTCGCGATACGATAAACGGCAATCGCGATAGGCTACAATCCGACCTTTATCAAAGTCGGAAACGTGATGGTACGCATTTCTCCTCCTTACACGACGCATCACAACAACGTTTCACCAGGCAACGCCGGTCAACTGCTGTTTGTGTATGAGAAATCGGTTGGAAACTTTCCTCATGCCAGCACGTTGTAGGTGTCGCCACCGGCGCCAACCTTGTGTGAATGCTCTGAAGAGCTAATCATTTGCATATCACAGCATCTTCTTTCTGTCGGTTAAATTTCGCGTCTGTAGAATGTCATCTTCGTGGTGTAGCAATTTTAATGGCCAGTAGTGTAGTTCTTATGAAATAGGAACAGTTTCTTTCGATATCTCTTACGGCCTTACGAATATACACGTTACGTTTCCTTTGGTTTTCTGTCCTGTGCTCTTTTCTGCTGAGCTCGTCATCTCTCTCTCTCTTAGCACACTGTTGTCACGTGCCGAGGCCTCACCCACTTGCGACACACAGCTTACTTCCTGCTTATTTCCTGGTTCTGTTTCTGTTTCTGGCGTGACCACACTCTGCTTGTAGCAAGGTGAGTGAGCTTTAATAAAATTGTCTAATTTTCTACACCATACTATTCTGTGCCCTAACAGTTCTAAGACACCATCACCACCATCATACCATTCTGGAAACGTTCTCATTAAAAGAGCAAAAACCGAACTCCTAATCAAAATCGATAACTACGTACCTAACTGGTACAAAGATTTCTACACAGAAATAATTTCGTAGCCGACTGAGCATGAAAATGTCACAAAATAAGAAAAATTAAAACATTTAACATAGTTGATACCAGTATTAGCGTCGCATTATTTACTAATTATTGTGACTAAAACATAAACTATGGCACTTAATAATATTTTGTATGTCGCTGAAGATTTATTGAATGAAATTCAAAAACAAAGCAAAACTCAGTTACTTCTGACCGTATTTCTTTAAGTTGTATATTTTTAAACGTCGTAAATCAATAAAGTCTACAGTACGATAAAACAGAGCATAATTACTTAGGGTGAATATCCGTTTGATATGATCTCAAATTCTAACTTAATCAAGCACATAAAACCACCAAAATGTACATATATTTCTTACTTTCGTATTGAAATAGGTTTTTAGTGTTTCCTGAGAAATTTACTCAGCATGACATACGATTCTTTAATAAAAGTCAATTCAACTAGTCTTTCCTCTCCTTCGTAGGTATGCCATACAGGGACGTAACTAGCCTGGGGTAACCGGGGTGATATCATGGGACTCCCAAGAATTATGATCCCCTGGCCCCCGGAAGAAACGAAAAAAAGAAGCATGGAGAAATTAGTACAATTGATCAGTCAAGTGGAGTATTTCCGTGTTTTAAAATGACTGAAGTTGCTTGTGGAAATGCTAGCCGGTGTGGCCGAGCGGTTGTAGGCGCTTCAGTCTGGAACCGCGCGACCGCTACGGTCGCAGGTTCGAATCCTGCCTCGGGCATGGATGTGTGTGATGTCTTTAGGTTACTTAGGTTTAAGTAGTTCTAAGTTATAGGGCACTGATAACCTCAGATGTTAAGTCCCATAGTGCTCAGAGGCATTTGAGCTTGTGGAAATCATTTTGACTTGAAGATACGAGAATCATTTAGTCAACTTCACCGCAGGTGATACCAGGTGCACTACGTCTATGGCCTAAAAGCAGACGCCATGCAGTGTCAAAAGATCACAGAAACGTTATAAGAAACTGCCCTCAGTCAAAGATGAAAGCTGAAGAGTCACCTTATTTAATTTTTCTTAAGCAGAAACAACAATTTCAAATTGTGTTTCCTCTCGTTTACAAGACATCCATGATTTAAAAGCTTAATGTTTCAACTTCACCTATAACCATTAGAAATACTTAAAAATGCGTTATTTCTTGCCATATGTGCATGGAAAAGACGTTTCAAGACATCACGGTGACACACTTGACTTGAAGAAAAAGTTTATACGTGCGAAAACAGAGCTCACTTGCACGGGAACTTCGTAGGGCAATGTATGATAGCTAGTACGCAAATTTTTCTGTGATTAAAATATTTATAAACTTCATGCTTTTCAACACAAACTGCCTCAAACAAACCTTGAACAATCTGGATGACCGGTCTGTAAAATAAAATTGCCAGAATATAACTGTAGTGTCGAAGATCTCTACATCCGTTAAATTTTCATACCTGGAAGAATTCCTGTTACGCCTCCGCGAAAACTCACAGTCGATTTGACGCCTGAGTTCTCCGTGCAAGTGATCTTGGAAATTTCTAGTCTCAGAATTAACTTCTGCCAGGTAGGAGAAGTGCAAGTCCACACTACACGGGCTTCAGTCCACTCATCTGTAGAACACTGCTGACAAGGTTCACTATAGCAAGATGTTCCATTATAGGCTAAACGTCGTAAAGAAGAGCAATAACTAATCGGTATCTGCCGCCATGACAGTTGCGCATTTGATCTATATGTATCTTGCAAGTGACCTTGGAAATTACCAAGATGGCTTACCTTCTGAATGCTATTTTTTCCCTGTGTTCTTGCTGCACTTCACGTTTTTCTCAAGATTTTGCTGACTGGGGCCGGATACATTTTCGTTGCTCGTCAATCGTCTTTTCTAACTGTTGCTAAGCAATGGCGGGTGCAGCTGCAGAGAGAGCTGTATTGTTGGGAAACACGTCGAGTCGCGATATGTTGTTTACCCCAGGAGGGTATGCGGTGAAAAATAATAGCAGAATTGAGGACACTAGCCACCCATAGCAGCAAGGGATGGTTTGGGATGACCAGGGCAATATTCATGAGGTTCAAATGGTTCAAATGGCTCTGATCACTATGGGACTCAACTGCTGAGGTCATTAGTCCCCTAGAACTTAGAACTAGTTAAACCTAACTAACCTAAGGACATCACACACATCCATGCCCGAGGCAGGATTCGAACCTGCGACCGTAGCGGTCTCGCGGTTCCAGACTGCAGCGCCAGAACCGCGCGGCCACTTCGGCCGGCAATATTCATGAGGATAAGATTCCTTTGGAAAGAAACAAAAATAGTAAAAGTGAAGATAAAATTAGTAAAGTCGATTAGTCAAGAGAAGTCTCTCGCTTTGTTGAATCATTCTGATATAAAGATATACGAATCATTTACTCCGTTACTCAGGTCAAAAATGAAACAGCATTAGGATACGAGCATCCATTAAACAAACATACAAAACGAAAGAGGCTACATGCGAATAAATGTTGCGACCAGAGATGTGACGGACCATCCACTAGGTGTGGCGTATAGAGTGGTATACAAAAAATAATCGAGCCCCAATTTAAATTTGGTCCTTACTAGTATTGTAGAGATTAAAAGATTAATCAAGAAACATCCCTGTATTTCCAAATGCTGGAGAACATATACAAATTTCTTACTCACAACATGTTACAGTCGTAGGATTTAAAAACATGTTTCATGAGTACTTTCAGTCCAACGTTGATGTTGTTGAGGCTCATAAATATAATTCGTAAGAGTATGAAATGTGACAAAGTGTAACAATAGATCTTAAAAAAACATAATCTTATTCTTTTCAGATTCAGTAAAAACCAGCTGCAAGAATGACGAGGGTTGCCCAGAAAGTAATTCTTTTTCGAACATGGGAATTACATACACGAAAGAATGGTGTTTTATCTACACACCCTATTTTTCTATGTAATCTCCATCCCATTCTATAGCCTTCTTCCAGCGCGAAACAAGGGCGTGTATGCCCTGTCGGTACCAATCCTTGTCCTGGTTCCAAAGACAGTGCTTCACTGTATGAATCACCTCCTGATCGTCGTCAAAATGTCTTCCACGAATGACATCCCGTAACAACCCACACAACTGGAACTCCTAGGGGGCAGGAGCGATGATAGCCGTGGATGGCCTCCCCGACCGCTGCAAATCGTGGAGCTCCGCCGAACCGCCTTCTGGTGAACTCAGCAACTCACCCTCAGTGCCCAGCGACTAACTGTACTTCTGTCGACAGCAGATGCGCCATAGACTTTGCACAAGTGTTTGTGAATATTCCCCACAGTTTCTTTCTCTGCAGTGAGAAATTCAACGACGGCACGTTGCTTGTAACGTACATCACCTACAGACGCCATTTTGAAACTGCCCTGCAGCTATGCTATCTGTCGGAAGCGACGGAAACTTGGCGCACGAATCCAGGAGACTTCAAATAATACACACGTATTGTTTCGCATTCCTAGCATTGTTCTCGGCTGAGAAAAAAATGCGGTGCATTACTTTCAGGGCAACCCTCATAAAATACTGTCTGAGGCCTTGCAGTCTGCGAGTATGGACATTGCAGGTGCATGAGACTGCTAGGGAACGGCGCTGTCAAAAATAAAGATGGAAGATTAGGGTTTGACGTCAACGTGACGAAGAGGGCATTAAAGACAGAGCGAAAACCCGGGTAGGGGAAAGGATGGGTGAGGAAATAGGCCGTGTCCATTTCAAAATAACCACCCCATCCTTTGTCTCATGTTGTCTCATGAGATTTTGGAGAAATCAAGGAAAATGTCAGTGTCGATGGGCAATGAGAATTCGAATCGCGAGTCAAGTGTCTAACCAGTGCGAAATTTCGTCCGGTTGCTATCAGAAATTGCTAGCATCAAAGGATTATGCAAAGTGTAAATTTTAAGTTGACAAACCAGAATAACTCGAAAAATAAGTAGAATCCAAAGCTGATTATTTTCGAGGGGGACATCTGCTGGTGCTAAAATTAGACCACCCCCCCCCCCCCAGCCCACTGGGGTAGGGCGGAAGGGAACTTTAAAATTTGAATTGGGAACTCCTATTTTTTATTGCAGAATCAGATTCTACATAAAAAACTACGTACATTTTGTTTTAAACATTTGTTTTGACTCTTGGTAGTTGGCACTGTAATTCAAGAAAATCCATGTTCTCATTTTTGCGTGGAAAATGGTTACGGATAAATAAAAAATAATTATTTACTTCGTAAATTTTGATTCTCTAAACCTAAAACTATCCCTCTCTCTCCATATGGTGGGGTTTGAGAGAGAGGAATTAGAGTTTTACAAATGTTGACCCACATACATTAATTTTTTACGCAGATTCGGATAAGTTTTGTTTATTTCGTGGTCATAAGGCCATAGAACTTTTAATTATCAAACAAGTCATCTGACTAGCTAACTAACTAAGTAACAGAATCAAAATTTACGAAGTAAATAAGTCTTTTTTTATTTATCCGTAACTATTTTCCACGCAAAAATGAGAACATGTAATTTCTTGAATTACTGCGCCAACTACCAAGAATCGAAAGAAATGTTTAAGACAAAATGTATGTAGTTTTTTATGTAGAATCTGATTCTCCATTAAAAAATGGGGGTTTCCATTTGAAATTTGGAATTTTCCTCCCGCCCCACCCCCAGGGGGCTGGGGTGCAGGGCTAATTTTAGCACCAGCATATGTCCCCCACGAAAACAATCAACTTTGGATTCTACACATTTTTTCGTATGAAGCTAATTTTTCCAGTTATTCTGGTTTGTCAACTTAAAATTTACACCCTGTATAATAAGCTACTTGACGAAACTTTTAACACCTGTAAAGGATGAGTTGTTGAGTGCAAGGTGCCTAACAAAAGAACTACAGTAATAGAAATGCACATCCACAAGCTTTGGGAGGACAGAGGCTAACAGAGCTCGTAACTGGACTCAACAGTTTTTTATGCAATCACTGAAAATATTTATTACCACGTAAATACCTGGTTTTAACGAATGGTGTATGTCATAGACGCACATGTAACAATACAACCTTCTTTCGTATTTACTACCTGATATTTTGTCATGAAATGTGTCTTCTTTTCCCAGCACAGCTAGTGTTGATAAGAGCTTCATTTAAAGTACAAATGTACATAAACGTCTCGTATACAAGACTTAGCAGAGCTGATATCAAGTTACCACGGCGTATTGGCGACATATTCCTGATTCGACAAAAAAATAAATAAATAAATAAAGCTATGACTGTTGCAATAACAGAGCGCTATCTTTTCAAGAAAAACATGTTTCTGAAAAATGCTTACTTTTAACATGGCAGTATTAGGAGAGAAATCTTAACTGGCAGAACGCGAAGCAGGACCCCATACATCTCTCAAGAACGTGTTTGAAAAACGCCAAGACCCATATTCCAGCGCAGAAACAACGAATGCGCAGACCGCTACTTATCTGTCCAACAGAGATCGTGCTGATGAAATTAGGTTCCCGCAGGAGCATAAAAGCAATCATTCCCCATCTGCGAATGGAGCAGGAGCAAAGTTTAGAGTATGGTACAGTGAAAGGTAGCGTCTATTAACGTAGTCTATAGTTATTTGCACAACATAGATAAAAATGTAGGTGTATAAATTTAGGTAGAAAATGACCGAACGCGAAATACTGACTTTTCTAAACGAACCAACTTGTATGTACGAGAAAGAGAAGAAACTCTTTTAACTAATTTTTGTTTTATGGGAATTAGACTCATTATGTGACTAACGTTTCATCTCCTAATGCTGGAGAGATCGTCAGAAGTTGTAAAGACTCAGACAGCAGTTTCAAAGTTAAATAAGCTCAAGCCAAACTATTTCGGAATTATGGTACGAAATAATGGGTGTTGTTTGCCTAATCTGGCACTACAGCTCACAACGTCTATGATTTCAATCCTTCAAATACACCAAAACAACCTGTGCAGAAAAGAATCCTTTAACACAAAATAATCATTCCAAACGACAAAAATAGCTTTGGCAGCGCCTATACTTCTAAACTACAACTTCCGTAATTCACGTCAGCGATACTTTGTGATCTTAATGTTCGATTTCAGTGTGGTACCTGTGGCGATACAACCTATATGGCAGTACACATGTAGATGTCCAATGGAAATCATTTAATGTAACTGAATGCAACCGTTTCAGAAGTGTCACTGTAATCGTGTGACAGTAGATGTGCTATTTGAAAATGTTGAATTCAGTTACATTAAAAGAATGCCATTGCACAGGCACCTTTGAAAACACTTCATTCAGTTACATTAAATGAATGCCTTTGGACAGGCGTCTTTGGAAAGCGCTGCATTCATTTACTGTAAAGGAATGCCATTGGACAGGTGTCTTTGGAAAGCACTGAATTCAGTTACATTAAAGGAATACCTTTTGTGAGGCATCTTTGGAAAGCGTTGCATTTAGTTACTTTGAGAGAATGCCATTGCACAGGTGTCTTTGGTAAGCATTGCATCCAGTTACATAAAAAGAATGCCTTTGGACTGGCGCCATGCAGCTTGCCTCGCCACAGGCGCAACATTGAAATTACACCTTCAGACAGTGGTCTGATGACGTCACGACCCTACTGTTTGTCTTGCTAGGGTTGATTAAGTATGAAACTGCTGTCTGAGTGTTTATACTCTTGGAGAACGTCTCCAGCATTGGGTAACGAAATTTTAGGCTCAGAAGAATGCTTTGGTCCACACCCTAACGTACAAAAAAAAGTGACCAAGGACACAAATAAGGACATGGTAAACTATACGGTATGATAATTTAAGTAAGACAAGAAGCATATACAGTTCATTAGCAGCTTACATTTTTATATTCATATTCAAACTTATGTACCTCTCTGAAATTATCTGTTCGTTCCCGTTTTGTCTTGCACTATAGGGTTAGATGTTATTTAACTTTTTGTGACGTTATCACTGTCGTTAGCCTTGCCTGCCTGTCGAAGTTTGAAAGCTACAGCATTGTGAAGACACAGACTCTGCACAAACACAAACATTGTAACCATCAATGACGTATCCACGTGGCAGCAAGCTATAGTGACAACATAATGTTTGTCTCCCTGTGCGGGAATCAAACTGTGGTAGCATGAGGATTGTGCCTATGTCAAATATGGAAGTTTTGATCAGTCCTGGAGGCGTACTCGGAAAGCCGAAGTGGTTACGGGGACTGCTCACGATGAGTGGGAAGTACGGGTTCAAATTCAAATGCAGCACAAATTTTCAAGTGTCGCAAACAGCTTACTTCAATGCATAGTAACGGAAGGCGAATCTATTTCATAATTTTTACCACAGCTGTAATCGTCAGTAACATGCAATCACATCCGAAGGACACTGTATTGTGAAGATACAGACACTGTATACCATAAACACAGACATTGTAACCATCAATGGTTTAAATAATTAATATCTGAAATGAGGATGGAACAAAACGAACGCCTCCTGTGTCATAAAAAAATTAATAATGGACGTGTAACAGCGGAATTAGTATATATCGTACTTTGAACTGTCCTCAGTACAACACTATCGTTCAACATAGTCGCCATGCATTTGTACGCATTTGCAAGATCGTTAAGCCAGTTTGGAAAAATTCAGCGTTTCGCCTCCTGACGTTTCTTAAGTACGGCTGCAGATGTTTCGCTGTTTATTGTGAACTCTAACGCATCTTTCTCCTCAAATCACTTCGTCAGCACGTCCTCTATTGGCATCTGTGGCACATGTTGTCGGCCTGTCGCTGTCCAATTTATGTGCAATTCTCTGTCACCAAACTTCTTTACACAACGCTGCATATTGCTGATGTCCGTTACAGCGTCCCCATACACTTTCATCACGAATGAGGTCCAAACAGCTTTAAAATGACGAGTCAAGAAGCAAGAGTTCTGATTTCATCACAGGGTTTTAGCCTCTATCAACTCATGCGAGTCATTCAGCTCGCCAGACAAACCATCAACCAGAAAGACCATACAGTAAACGAGTACTGTTTGACGCAGCATCACATTCAACGTTGTCACACGTGCTAGTTTTAAAAGCTCCACTCCCATAGTTATCTTGCTTAAGTCGCCTGTCTCATTAAGAGCTTCAAGTGTCACAGCAAGTTTTCTCCAAACATAGAATCAACTTCCTGCCAAACTGTGCATAAGAAATACAGTACAACAGTGTAAGAGCAGTTCACTAAAAATCACCTTTCAATTTCATTTTACGCGAGTTCTGAGTCGCTGGTCTGTTGCAATGATTTACCGGACTCAGGTTCTTATGATCTCTATGCTGTCTGGATGTCCAACACCAGTTGTCTGAACAAGCCGACCAAAGATGGAATTTCGTTCTTGCCTAATTACAATATAGCTGCCACGAAGTGTCATGAGAATTCAAAATGTAAATACTTCCCGACTCTATCATCACATGCTGATATTCATGGCAAGAAATATGTAACGAATTCTTTATCAAGTACAGGCCACTGCAAATTTTGTTGCCGAATTACAACATTGCGAACTATACGGATGACAAGAATCTGCATGCACGTCGAAGTTCCATGCTCTGATACCAGGGATGTACACCCAGGTAGTATTGGGGTCACAACGTGCTCTCTATTTCTAATCACAATACAGTTCATTATATTTCATCATAAAGATAAGAAAACTTTCGTCTTTTGCAGCTGAAATTTATTCTTGAGTACCCAACGTGTTTTGTCTATTCATTTTAGGCATCTTCAGTGGCCTACAGTACATGTAAGTTTTTAAAATTATACCATTCGTTTTTGAGATTTTTGCAGTTCATTTAGATCTAGCAATTTCTGTTTACAATTACATGTTGTTGCTTTTTACTTACATTCATTTCTGTGTTCTTTTCATTCAGCCATTTGTTGTCCTATACATAATATTGCACATAACCTATACTGTAGAAATTTGCGCATGTTTGACATGTTTACGCTGCTCTTGGTCACATGCTTTAGAACTGAAGGATCATGGTAACTGGCTGGGAGATTGGAGTGGGATGCTGAGTTGGAGATGGAGGAAGGGTGGTGGTCGGGTATTGTCCCTCCGTCTGCTTTTCTTTTTTGGAGTGTATGTTCTTTTCTAGAACATATGAGAATTTCATTGTTAGTTAAATGGAACCGTACTTGTTCTGTAGAAGTCTGTTCTGTAGTATGAATTAATTTCCGTAGTGAAGCACACTTTTGGAACACTTGTGGGTTACTGCAATAGGTGGATCTGAAACATTGAAATGGTCATTTTTGCATGTCGTGAAGGCTCTAAATGGACTGGAATTAATGGTTTTGGTGATTTTGCTTAATTTATTTACTTAGGAATTCAAAACTGAAGAAGTTGTGTTCTGTTGAGGTGTGAGTCACTGTTGGGTTTTAACTGTGGAATGTTTGGTCGTTTCTCTACAAGTAATGGTCATTTGCTTCTTGTTTGACGCTAGTATGTGTATGATTTATTATTCTACCCTTTGGTGTGAATTTGGAATGGAGAACATTCAAGTGCCTGCACTGCATGTTGCTCCACCCTACACAGGTATAAGTATACATACAGAAGGCTTGGTTGCTTTGTTAGGGAAACATATAGGGGAGATTCTTGAGGCCTGTAATGAGAGAATTATAAACGAAGAGAAGGTTGCTTATGACAGAATAGGAGAACGAATGAGGGAGAGTAGTGAGGAACTGAAGGCTGATTACCAAATCTAGAGAGAAATATGTGGCCAGACAGAGTGGTCTTAAGGGATTGATAAGGGAAACAAAAAAGCAATGAAAATATAAGATCAGTGAATGACAAGAGCAAACTGTTGTACGAGATGAGATTACAGTTCGTCATGAGGAGTTTGTGGCTAAATTTGCTTATCACACAGTAGATAAGACTGGAATTGAGAGATGAACCTGAGTTAGCATTGGTTGCAATAAATGTTTAGTATCATTTACGCGTAGATTTGATTGGGAAAGAGCAGGAGACCCCAGTAGTGATTAAATTACTAGTGAGAAGTGAGTTCACAACTATTGCAACCCTTTTGTTGAAAATGAGTGTGACTTTCTAAATGATGTGCCAACAAAGGCCTAAGCTCCCAAACTTGTCGTTTACATTCTGAAACATATAATCTTCTTTCTTTCTGTTGGCAGATGGATGTGATGTAGTGTCCGATTTGTCACTGTGCTGCTACCAAGAGAATTGGAACTCTAATCTGTTTGGGAGTTGGTGAGTTTAACGTGAAAGGCTTCCAACACGAATCATGTTGCAATTCCCGTGATTTTGTCTTTATATGAAATTACTTTTGTGTAATCAAATTTCTTCACTGTATTTTTATTGTGTAACCAGGCAGCATCTATATATTGTATTTCATGTGCAATATATTTACTGTGTTAGGATCCTTAATATTAGTGAGGTATCAGTCAAGCATTTAGATAATTTTTTTTCCATTTGAGAGTAATCTATGGAATGAGAAATATTTAGTGTTCTTGAAGATTGGTGTTGATGAGATAGTTTAAGTGATTTTTCAGTTATAAGGGTTAATGAGGTCTTGTGTAGTGATCTTTAAAATGATAATTTGACTAGGAATGGGGTTGCCATATGTTCTGCATATTTTGTTACTTTTATTTTATCCATTGATAAGGTCATTATCCTTAAAGTTTAGGTGATCTCTTCTTTGAGTGTCATGTCTGGTTTGATATTATACAGTGTTGTTCCATATGGTGGTTTTAGTATTGAGTAGCTGCAGGTGCTTCGTCATGTGCATTTCATGAACATTTTATTACAATGGTATCAGACATGTCTGAATATTGTATGATATAGTGAACTGATAATGTTTTTGGTTATGTGCGTCTGGAACTGTTATATGTGATCATGAGTGGATATTCTCTGCGCAGTGGGGTTTGGTACAAGATGTGAATGAAATGCAGAAAAATTTATGCCCAGTGGCATGTAACCTTTTCTTGATGTTTTATTATTTCATTGGTTTGATTAAGTTTTCCTGTGAATGAGTGAAAGCCTTCTTCGGTAGAGACCAGTCCTTAGACAAGATAGGTTAGTCATGATCTTACATTTTGTAAAACATCATATTTTCTTGAATTAACAGTTCTGAGTGTATGATTGCACAGTTGTTTCCAACAAGTTTGATTCTGCTGTTGTACACTGACAACTGAGTTTTGATTTTGTCATTGGTTGTGTTTTGTTTGTGTGATCTATCTAGGTAATGTGAAAGAGGTTTTGCCACTTCTATGATTAACAAGTAAACTGTGACAATGAATGTGAAGCTGCTATGTAGTGAAGTTACTATCTTAACCCTGAGGGCACATGATGACTGCATATGTGATACTTGTAGGGAGCATAAGGTTACATAAGCTGTGACAGTACACATTTCACCTTTTATTTTCTGTGACGTTTACTACTTTGGCCCTGTCCTATGTCCATGTGAGTATATATCTTTTATTATCACTACATTTGGTGTGAAAGTCTTTGGTTTAGTTGATCATCTGTGAGAAAGTCTATTATCCATGTGAAGTGAGAGTAAATTGATTAATTCTAGTTGTGTGAGCCATAAAAGATAATAGCAATTAAGATATTGATGTGGGGTTTTGCTCCAGTGACGTCTGATTATGTTTTATAATGGTTTCTCCAGATTGTGCTTGTGTGCAAAGTTGTTTGTAAGGATGTTCAGAATTAAATGATGATGTTAATTCATTTGTGGCTGTATTGATTATTGCTTATGATACTATCGGTGATGGATTTTTGTATTTTCTCTAAGGTAGAGGATGAAACATTATGGTTTTAAGGTTTCATGTTGTCTTGGATTAGTAGGAGGTGTAAAGATTATTGGTTTAACAACTGGCTGGAGACTGTTATTGGGTGACGCTTTTTGTTGTAATTGTAGTCTTGTGCAGTAGTCTGGAAGACTAGACAATGCTGGATCTTGTAATTTTGATTAGGGATTTGTTTTCTAGTGTCTGAAGGAATAGGACCAGGCCCATGTGAATTTATGATGATGTTTTGTGATTGTCTGTGAATGAAAGAGTAATTCTGTGTGCCATAGTGAGAACATTAATGTATTTTCTGCTGTCTGGAGCACTGCAGCCTATTTGTTGTTTGAAACAAATTAATAAGAATATTGTTGGTTGAATAAGGATAAAGCACTAAACTTTAACCTAGAGTAAGATTCACAGCTTGTATGCAATTGGAGGTTTAGAAGGAAACTAATTGAGATTTAATTTTACAGAGATAAGAGACCACAGTCCATGCACAATGAAATATGCAGAGGAACTGATAAAAATGAAGTGCAGACATTGTAGGATCGATTAAATAAGAGCTTGTGTGGAGATGGATAGTGGTATGCTGGAATCTGAGAATGATAATTGTAAATTTTGTTTGCTTCCTTTTTCAGTGTATGTTAGTTAGGAAATGAGCATAAACATTCTACAGGTAACAAAGTATGCACTTCGATAAAAAAGTATTTCCTTTTATCTTAACTGAAACGGTTTATGTCCTTCAGTGGGACATGGATGTTTTGAGACATAATTGATGACTATATTTTCAATTTCTGTGAATAATTTTCTTCTTTCTTCTCACTTTGGTAGCTATAATTTGATGTGAAACACATAGTGAAACATGTGGGTTATGCTTCTTTTTCAGCTTTTTTTCCAGATGTAGAATGAATGTCCCCACATGAAAAATGGACCTTGCTGTTGGTGGGGAGGCTTGCATGTCTCAGCGATACAGATAGCCATACCGTAGGTGCAACCACAATGGAGGGTTATCTGTTGAGAGGCCAGACAAATGTGTGGTTCCTGAAGGGGCAGCAGCCTTTTCAGTAGTTACAGGGCCAACAGTCTGGATGATTCACTGATCTGGCCTTGTAACATTAACCAAAACGGCCTTACTGTGCTGGTACTGTGAATGGCTGAGAGCAAGGGGAAACTAAAGCCGTAATTTTTCCCAAGGGCGTGCAGCTTAACTGTATGGTTAAATGATTATGGCATCCTCTTGGGTAAAATATACCGGAGGTAAAGTAGTCCCCCATTCGGATCTCGGGGCGGGGGCTATTCAGGAGAAACAAAACTGGCGTTCTACGGATCGGAGGGTGGAGTGTTAGATCCCTTAATCGGGTAGGTAGGTTAGAAAATTTAAAAAGGGAAATTTGTAGGTTAAAGCTAGCTATAGTGGGAAATAGTGAAGTTCGTTGGCAGGAGGAACAAGACTTCTGGTTGGGTGAACAGGGTTATAAATACAAAATCAAATAGGGGTAATGCAGGAGTAGGTTTGAAATGAATAAAAAAGTAGGAGCGCGGGTAAGCTACTATGAACATCATTGTGAATGCATTGTTGTGGCAAGATAGACACGAAGCCCATGCCTACCACAGTAGTACAAGTTTATAAGCCAACTAGCTCCGCAGATGACGATGAGAATGAAGAAATGTATGATGCGATAAGAGAAATTATGCAGATAGTGAAGGGAGACAGAAATTTAATAGTCATGGGGACTGGAATTCGATTGTAGGAAAAGGAAGAGAAGGAAAAGTAGTAGGTGAATATGGATTGGGGCTAAGAAATGAAAGAGGAAGCCGCCTGGTAGAATTTTGCGCAGAGCATAAGTTAATCATAACTAACACTTGGTTTAAGAATCATGAAAGAAGGCTGTATACATGGAAGAACCCTGGAGATACTAAAAGGTATCAGATAGATTATATAATGGTAAGACAGAGATTTAGGAACCAGGTTTTAAATTGTAAGACATTTCCAGGTCCAGATGTGGATTCTGACCACAATTAATTGGTTATGAACTGTAGATTAAAACTGAAGAAACTGCAAAAAAGTGGGAATTTAAGGAAATGGGACCTGGATAAACTGAAAGAACCAGAAACTATAAAGAGTTTCAGAGAGAGCATAAGGGAACGACTGACAAGAATAGGGGAAAGAAATACAGTGGAAGAAGAATGAGTAGCTTTGAGAGATGAAATAGTGAAGGCCACAGAGGATCAAGTAGGTAAAAAGACAAGGGCTAGTAGAAATCTTTGGGTAACAGAAGAGATATTGAATTTAACTGATGAAAGGAGAAAATATAGAAAGGCAGTAAATGAAGCAGGCAAAAAGGAATACAAACGTCTGAAAAACGAGATCGACAGGAAGTGCAAAATGGCTCAAAAGAGATGGCTAGAGGACAAATGTAAGGATGTAGAGGGATATATCATTAGGTGTAAGATAGATAATTCCTACAGGAAAATTAGAGACCTTTGGAGAAATGAGAACCACTTCTATAAATATCAAGAGCTCAAATGGAAAACCAGTTCTAAGCAAGGAAGGGAAAGCAGAAAGGTAGGAGTATATAGAGGGAATAGGACATAGATGAAGATTAAAGGGGAGATATAATACTGCGTGAAGAATCTGACAGAGCACTGAAAGACCTACGTCGAAACAAGGCCCCGGGAGTGACAACACTGCATTTGAACTACTGTTAGCCTTGGGAGAGGCAGCCCTGACAAACTCTATCATCTGGTGAGCAAGATGTATGAGGCAGGTGAAATATCCTCAGACTTCAAGAAGAATATAATAATTCCAATCCCAAAGAAAGCAGGTGTTTACAGGTGTGAAAATTACAGAACTATCAGTTTAGTAAGTCACAGCTGCAAAATACTGACACGAATCCTTTACGGACGAATGGAAAAACTAGTAGAAGTCGGCTGCGGGGAAGATCAGTTTGGATTCCGTAGAAATGTTGGAACACGTGGGGCAATACTGACCCTATGACTTATCTTAGAAGGTAGATTAAGGAAAGACAAACCTACGTTTCTAGCATTTGTAGACTTAGAGAAAGCTTTTGACAATGTTGACTGGAGTACTGTCTTTCAAATTCTGAAGGTGGCAGGGTCAAATACAGGGAACGAAAGGCTGTTCACAATTTGTATAGAAACCTGTTGGCAGTTATAAGAGTCGAGGGGCACGAAAGGGAAGCAGTGGTTGAGAAGCGAGTGAGACAGGGTTGTCCCCTATCTCCAATGTTATTCAATCGGTATATTGAGCAAGCAGTAAAGGAAACAAAAGAAAAATTTGGAGTAGAAATTAAAATCCATGGAGAAGAAATATGAACTCTGAGGTTCGCTGATGACACTGTAATTCTGTCAGAGACAGCAAAGGAGCTGGAAGAGCAGTTGAACAGAATGGTCAGTGTCTTGAAAGGAGGATATAAGATGAACAATAAAAGAAACCAAAACGAGGATAATAGAATGTAGTCAAACTAAATCAGATGATGCTGAGGGAATTAGATTAGGAAATGAGAAACTTAAAGTAGTAAATGAGTTTTGCTATTTGGGAAGCAAAATAACTGATGATAGTCAAATTAGAGAGGGTACAAAATTTAGACTGGCAGTGGCAAGGAAAGCGTTTCTGAAGAAGAGATACTTGTTAACATCGAGTATAGATTTAAGTGTCAGGAAGTCTTTTTTCTGAAAATATTTGTATGAAGTGTAGCCTTGAATGGAAGTGAAACATAGACTATAAATAGTTTAGACAAGAAGAGAATAGAAGCTTTCGAAATATGGTGCTACAGAAGAATGCTGAAGATTAGATGGGTAGATCACATAACTAAAGAGGAGATACTGAGCAGAATTGGGCAGAAGAGGAATTTGTGCCACAACTTGATTAGAAGAAGGGATCAGTTGGTAGGACATGTTCTGAGGCATCAAGGGATCAGAAATTTAGTATTGGGGGCAGCGTGGAGGGTAAAAATCATAGAGGAAGACCAAGAGATGAATACACGAAGCACATTCATAAGGATTTAGGTTGCAGTAGGTACTGACAGATGAAGAAGTTTGCAGAGGATAGAGCAGCATGGAGAGCTGCATCAAACCAGTCTCTGGACTGAAGACCACAACAACAACAGAATGCATGTAGTTTAACACCAATACTAGAATTAATATTGTGATGCTTTGTTAATGATGTCTGTTCCTTTTTAATGTAACTGTCTTTGTGACTTGTAATATTTGTATATTTTTTGTGCTTTTGCCTTGATGATAATTCCTCTCCTGTGGAGCGGCCCTGCTGACTCTTGCATTACTGCCTTTCTATAGTCACACCTCCATTTCTTTTATTTCTTTGTCTATTCCTAGGAACATATCACGCTGTCTTATCTTGCATTGCTTCATCTGTAGAAAGTGAAATTGTTCATGGAATAACTTGTCTTGTTTGTGTCATAATTTAGCAATTGCAGATGAAGCTTGAAACTTTCATCTCCTCTTGTATTTTCCTTAGCTGTAAACGAAGAGGCTGTGCACATGCCACAAAGGTGGCGTGCCATTGTAATTTGTACTGATTAACATTTTATCTTGTTATATGCTGTTTTTGATAGTATGCAATGCACTTTATCATAAGATTAATTTTTCTTTTTTATGGTATGGATTATAAAAGTTGTTTTGGTGTGAATCTTGTAGATTTGTGTAATCTGAATGGAAACGTGAGACGCTTATTTTAGATACGTAAATTATGTTTAAGATTACAACAACTTTACTCTCGTTCTTACGTACCACAAAAAAACTTGTTATAAATATGTAACTTATGTTATAGAGTATAATGACTTAACTTTCATTCTATGGTGGCGTGTAGAAGCTGTTCCCAAGGTGGAACATATGCAACTGCATTGTACATAAGTGGTAATCGGATTACTTTCCTTAGGTGAAGCAAATTAATTGTGTATTCATTTATGCAGGACACATTTTTGAAATTTCTCTAGTCAGTTAAACAATAGATTTCTAGATTTGAAAACCAGTTTCAAACGGCAGTTAGCTGTAGCTGGAAGACCACTGTGTTGCATTGACTTTTACCTCCACAGTAAGTTTTAGTTGTATTTTACATGCCGTTCTCAGTCTACAAAGAAGAAGTTTTTCTTTTGTATTTTACCATCTGTAACAAAAAATGAAAACAAAATAATAATTTCAACAAACTGATATACAAAATATTGAACCTATTCACCCCTGATGTACTGAGCTGATTCGCTGGAAATGCTAACAATTTTTTCCCTTAAGTTGGTAATGCTGCATCAGTTTATTACTGTGCTGGTTAACGCCATAACATCTTCTCCATAAAATAAACTTACTCTACAACGAATACTTCACTTAATAAATTACTAAACGAATTGTGATTTATATATTCATTCGAACCCAAAGTTATTTTACAAAGCAGAACATTTACAGAATTTAAAACGACAGCAAAATATTCACACACTCCAACTCAGCAATGAACACATGTAACAACGTCTTCTACATTTTCAACATGATGTATAAGTTCAGAGATTACCACCATATTGCAACCCAGGCAGAAAAGTGACACAAGTTAAAAAAAACTGCAATTTTTAGTTTTTGCGACTGAAAAATAGTGCCCCAATGTGCACGAAAAAGATCACATCTCTGTCTCGCAATTTGCCCACTTCAGGACAGTTGTGTGAGTTTTGTTGTAGGCTGCTTCACGATTCACCGCGACAAGAATAGTGCAACTTCAGCGTTGCTGCTAGCAAGTGTGCATGGGTCATTCACGAAGAGACGCACATTCTGCATGTAGAAGATAAGCTGAATGTAATTTTTAATATCAATGATATTTACAATGTCTGTGTTTATACAGTGTCTGTATCTTACATTATAATATCCTTCAGAGATGCACGCATGTCTGAAAGAGCAGAAATTGTTTTAACGATTGCTACTCTTGTAAATGTTACGAAATTTCGTGCGTTGCAGAGTACTATAGAAACGACGAACATTTGTTATAAAACAGAATCATACTGAATCCCTTTTCTCGGCGAAAAGTATTCCAACAGTATATAAGCCCATTTATCACTCTATGTATTCGTAAATTAAAATGGCTATAAGCACTATGGGACTTAACTCCCCTCGACTTTGAACTACGTAAACATAAGTAACCTAAGGACACCACAGACATCTATGCCCGAGGCATGATTCGAACCTGGACCGTAGTAGCAGCGCTGTTCCGGACTGAAGCGCCTAGAACCGCTGGGCCACAGCGACCGGCTTTCGTAAATTACGTTCCTTAAATTGTACCTAATTGATGTTCTTTATTATTCGGTATTCATTTTCATAAATTACAGTTTTGATTTTGTACTTCTCTTATACGACAATTTCAATTTGTTATTCCATTTTTATTTCAACTGTAGTACTAATTTTGCCTGATGGACGTTCGAATGTCGTGTTATATTGCACTAAGTAAAAAAGAAGTACATTATCTGGGATGGAAAAGTGGCAAAAGTATTACGTGAGAGGTCATAACAGAAACAAAAAAAGATTTTAGAACATCAAGAAAATTGACTCAATGGAAAGAATTAATTAATAATTACCTGATAGCACCTATCATTTGAGGTGGTCCGTTCCAGAACTGGTCTTATCCAATTTTTTTACGAAATGAGTGAAGCCTACTCCGATTTTCTTCTGTACCCGGCGCATTGACCGATTAGTCTATATTCACTCAAAAGTTGTTCTTTACCGTAGAAATCATTAGCTAAAAATCGGTCATCGTTCCAAAACTTGTTTATTTACTCCAAGTGTCGTTCCAATAGTCGCCTTATCCCACCAGCCAATGAAATTCTTCATATTTCAGTCAAAGGAAACGCGCGATATTTTTCCCGCGGTTTTACAGCTGTCGTCAGTAAAGTCTGAAGACGTGTGCAGTTTTGTGACAAAATAGGAGTTCGATGGAAGAAAGAATTACTCTAGCTCTAAAAGGCAAAGCAAATTGCCGTAAAAGTAATCCTGCTTTATGGAAGAAAAACAAGGAAAAATATAGAAGGTAAGAAAGACGTCAAATTTGTGCAGTGTGTTTACACGACTGGTTTAGACTCTGGTGTCGATGATCAGTGAACGCATAAAGGTTAACATAACGGCGGTGGTGGCTGCTGAAAATAAATTTTAGGTGTTCACAAATTTTTAGTAATACAATAGATTGTTTGCGCAGATAATTTTTTTATTTATGGTGACGAGCAGTTTCAAAAGTCTCAGGGCTTTATCATCTGTAGTAGATCGCCCCAACACTTACTCCATACAAATTTTTTTGATTCAGATAAAACTCAAAGTGTGAAATAGCATTTTTTGTAACAGTTATGATGACGGTCTGAACAAATTTATTCAGCTACAACCACTGAGAATAATAATATTAGTAATAATGGTAGTAAAAATAATTATTGGCATATTTGAGTAGTGTGCTACCATCTAGCGGGATTAAGGACGTAGAGAATTACCTACAAAAACATTTTGGATTGGAGTGGAAGGTGAATGAAGAACTGGCTTTCAACAAGAATTTCTTAGCGTCCAATACTGGAGAAACAAATTACTCCCCTGGAGAGACAATCAACGAATATTGTGGAACTCATGAGGATTTGACAGACTTAGTTATTTGAATTCTGCTCTGTGAATAATTATGTAGAATGATTATTGTTTACTATGAACTGTGTTTTTTAAGTTCTAATAAATGAGTATAAACTGAATGCATCAGCATTATCACAAATGTACAAAAAAGTATATTCCTGAGTACATGAACTATGCGCTTGCAGTGTGCTGCAACAAAACTTGTCTAATCCTGGATATAAAGCAACATAACCAATTTCTCGATGGGAATAATTACATTCCCAATTAATCATGACTTTATTTATCAAATGTTATGCATTCCTACCAGGAAAAGAGTTCAGTTTCTGTCGGCGTTAAGAAGTTTTTAGTGTTTTGTGTCTCCTGTAAAATTTCTTATCATGGATAAGGCAAGTTTTGGAACAGACCGCCTCATTTGGCAAGTACAGAACTACGTGTGCATATTACTGTTACATAGACTATAATGGAATTTGCAGCCAAAACTTCTTACTTGAAATTTAAATGACGCTTATACTATTTCAATTGCAGATTTATAATAAAATCTTCTCAAGTTGACAGCCGAATCAGTGCGCCAGAGAAGGACGCATTGACTCGGCTGTCAACCCGAGGAGATTTTATCATCGAGATTCGCCGAGAAAGCCTACATCCTGATATAAGTTTTATAGTATTCTTTAAGTCGATTTTTCTCAAGTATTGTATTTTTGAGTTGTGTCACTCTTCTTGCCGAGGTGCGATATGGTAGCACCTCCTTCACCAGCTTGCATGTGACGGTTAGAAGGAATTTTCTAGAACTGATCCGATCCGTCTTCCAACCTGATTCGTCCGACCATAGTCTAAGTGAGACCATCAGATGTCGTACTGAGTCGAGAGGTGGTGGTGGTGTCGGCCACAGTAGGTGCCAGCATTACTTTGGCCCAGCCCTATGTCAGGGTTCAGGTCAGGCGCGTGGCCCACGTAAGAGCCCTGTGACGTTAACCTGTGGCGCCCCCGGCACGGCGGCGGCCAGCTCTTGGGCAGAGCAGCAGGTGATGAGCCCCTTGCTGGGTCGGTTCCAGTTGCGCCTCGCCCAGCCCGCTTTGGTGCACACGTTTTCGGGGCACACCTGCGTCAGCACCTGCACCGCCTTGCACGTCGCGAATGGGTTGTTGAGCCCCACGAAGACTATCGCCGTGCCCGACCGCGGGTCGTGCACCAGCTTCCAGAAGAACAGCGGTACCGCAATGCGGCGGCCCCCCGCCAGGTACAGCTCCTCTGTGTCATCCAGCGACAGCACGCCGTGTGTCCCAGTCCAAACCTGCGCAATGTCAAGGAAAAAAGGTTTTTTGTTTCCAGTGTAAAATTTATAGCATAAAACAAGTAGAGTAGCCAACTCCTTCCCAAAAGTGTCTTATCTACACTCATGCTCATAAATTACGGATAATTACAGAATGTGGTGCCATGCAATGAGACACTACACAAAACTGGCGCTAATAGCATAGGCACAGATCTGTAAGTCCACAGTATTGGTGATAAGTTGAGAAAACCGTCCCGAAACGCATGTGCTACAAAACGCCACTGTTTCCTGCACATGTACCCCGACATCAATATGGGATAAGACCACCATGCACACGTACACAGGCCGCACAACTGGTTGGCTTACTCTGGATCAGGTGGTCGACCAGCTGCTGGGGTACAGCCTCCCATTGTAACACCAGTGTCTGTCGGAGCTCCTGAGGTGTCCTAGGGGTTTGAAGACGTGCAGCGATACGTCGACCGAGAGCATCCCAGACCTGCTCGAAGGGGTTTAGGTCTGGAGAACAGGCAGGCCACTCCATTCGCCTGATATCTTCTGTTTCAAGGTACTCTTCCACGATGGCAGTTTGGTGGGGCCGTGCGTTATCATCCATGAGGAGCAAGGTGGGACCCACTGCACCCCTGATAAGGCGGACATACTGGTGCAAAATGACGTCCTGATATACCTGACCTGTTCCTCCGTCAAAGACAAGAAGGGGTGTACGTGCACCAATCATAATTCCACCCCACACCATCAAACCACGACCTCCATACAGGTCCCTTTCAAGGACATTAAGGGGTTGGTATCTGGTTCCTGGTTCACGCCAGATGAAAACCCGGCGAGAATCACTGTTCACACCATACATGTACTCGTCTGTGAACATAACCTGGGACCACTGTTCCAATGACCATGTACTGTGTTCTTGACACCAGGCTTTACGGGCTCTCCTGTGACCAGGGGTCAGTAGAATGCACCGTGCAGGTCTCTGGGCGAATAAACCGTGTCTGTTCAGTCGTCTGTAGACTGTGTGTCTCGAGACAACCGTTCCAGTGGCTGCGGTAAGGTCCCGGGCAAGGCTACCTGCAGTACTCCGTGGCCGTCTGCGGGCACTGATGATGAGGTATCGGTCTTCTTGTGGTGTTGTACACTGTGAACGTCCCGTACTGTAGCGCCTGTCTGCTGAAATAGTTGCCATAATCTTGAGATCACACTTTGTGGCACACGCAGGGCCGGTGCTACGACCTGCCGTGTTTGACCAGCCTCCAGTCGCCCTAGTATTCTACCCCTCATAACGTCATCAATATGTGTTCTTTGAGCTATTTCCAGCACGCAGTCACCATTAACACGTCTGAAAACATCTGCACACTTACTCGCTGCACCGTACCCTGGCATGCACCAACACACCTCTGCGTACGTAGACTGCTTCCAGCGCCACCGTGCGACGACCGCAGGTCAAATGCACCGCATGTTCATACCCCGAGGTGATGTAAACCCGCAAACCGCCCACCAGAGCGTTGTTTCACCATGTATCAGCATTATCCTTAATTTATGAGCATGAGTGTACATCCATACTGTGAATACTACTGTGTAATACGTGGCAGTGAGTACTTCTGGTTGTACCGAATATCCCCGTTCTTTCTTTCTCATTCATTTAACGAGTGATTGCTTAAATTCCTCTGAGGGCTCTGTCGTACGTGGGTGGTTTGATATGACTGGCAAATTTCCGTGAAAGAATGTAACTTTTTCGTTGCACCCCATATTTGGTAAGTTTGATTATTACAAGGAACATATAAAGAATTCCAACAATGTACAGCGCACAGTTCATCTTTGACATCTGTCATGATTGGTCAGTGTGTCGACTTGAAACTTCTTAATAAAAATTTTACGTATTCTGAAATCTCTGAGAAGGTCAAACTTCTACGTTATTTAATTCTGCTGCTAAGTGAAATTGAATGCAAGTGAACCTACATTCTTTTTACTTATTTCTTATCATGTCAACACTGATCCACAATATTCTGCTCAAAAAATGATAACCTGACTTCAAATAATTAATACAAAAGAATGGCCCTGAATTAGAGGAAATCCTAGCAATAACGTGCACATTACATAAGTCACTTACCTCACAAAAATCTTCATTACCAGAACTACAGCAATGTCGCAAGCACCATTATTGCCAGGTAAATGAAAGATTCTAACTACTGAGGGCTACTGATAGGCATGTGGTTAACAAAGGAAAGATTTTGTTGCAATGCGAACACAGTATTTACCTTAAGAATGTAACACCCAGTTCAAGAACTATATAATCGTCCATGACATCCAGTTCCAAAAATTATATAATCATGACTAATATTCCGTCTCAAAGTCCGACACCTCCAGATCGTCCGCTCGTGCTAATACTGCGCCTCCATCACCGGTGACTACTCACTCCTAACTTCCATCACTGCTGGCTGTTCACCTCCAACCTCTAGTCCGACCAGCCACAGAGAGTCTCTTACAGACTGCCACAGTGCAGTCAGAGATTTAATACAGAGCGCTACATAGTGCTACCAACATACAAACACATAAACAGCCTACTTACAGACTGCGATTGTAAGTGGATAAAACTGAGTTTCTTGCTGTTATCAAACATTTTAATTTGGAGAGCTAGATTTCCCATAAATCAAAACAGTTTCCACCATCACTGAAAACCTTTTACTAATGAATCGACAAATTTAAACGTGGTCCAACAAACATAGAAAGCGAAGCACGCACCGGCCACCCAACTGAGGTCGCTAGAAAGGGAACCATTAACAAAATCCATGGTATGGTGATGCAAGACCGCTGAATAAAAATTAATGAGATTGCTCAGTTAAGCGAGTGCATAACATCCTGCACAGAGAATTGACTATGAAGAAGCCGTGTGTGAAATGGGTGTCGCAGTTGCTCACAGTCGATCAAAAGTTCATCTGGTACAATTCACCACAATATATTGCGATGTTTGATCGCAATCCTCAAGACTTTTTGCGCTGATTTATGACTGTTGATGAAACTTGGATACATCATTACACAAGAATCGAAACGGCGATCAAAATAATGGACAATGGCCGATGAAAGTGCACCGAAGAAAACAAATGCCATTTTATCAGCTGATATGGCGATTACCATTGCTTTTTGGGACTCCCGAGGAATAATCGCCATAGATTACTGGGAAAAAAGCAGAACTATAAGTTGACCCTATTATGCTTCTTGTTGGACCGTTTCAAACTTGCGTTAGCTGTAAAAGTGCTCTTTCACCATGATAATTCACCGTCAGCGATAGCAGTGGGCCGGCCGAAGTGGCCGTGCGGTTAAAGGCGCTGCAGTCTGGAACCGCAAGACCGCTACGGTCGCAGGTTCGAATCCTGCCTCGGGCATGGATGTTTGTGATGTCATTAGGTTAGTTAGGTTTAACTAGTTCTAAGTTCTAGGGGACTAATGACCTCAGCAGTTGAGTCCCATAGTGCTCAGAGCCATTTGAACCATTTGATAGCAGTGGGCTTTGAATTGTTTCCTCATCCAGCCTTTTCACCAGACTTGGCCACAAGTGAGTTTTTCCTGTTCCCTAACTTGAAATTTTGCATTTCTGGGAAAAAATTTTCATAAATTGTGGACATGGTACTCGCAGTCAACGAGCATTTTGTAGAGTTTGATAGAACCTTCTTTTCCGGTGGGATGAAAAAGCTGGACGATCGCTGGACCAAGTGTACATCCCTGAAAGGAGACAGTGTCGAGGAATAAGGTAAATGGTTTACGAAAAAACGTTTTTACCAGTCGTATCAAACCACCCTCGTACACACGGTGCTTGAAAAGCAGTGTCACATATTCCTACAGGAGGTTATATTGATCAAAACTAGAAGAAAACCTCCTCTAAGAGTATGTCCAGAAACCATTACCTGTTAAGGTATGACACAGTCTGTCGTCTCATTCCCATCTGTTACAAAGAAGTACACACACGTGGTGTCGCATCTGGCTACCATGCATTTTGCCACATCCTTCACCACTTCTTTGCAGTGAATCACATGCTCTTTCAAACACATCTGGCTCCAATCTGACTGTGTCACATGCCTTGATTACTCGCTCCCGTAACTTCAGCACACTGTCGATGGATTGAGCCTATTGAATGTCTCCATGCAGGAAATCCAATGGATTCAGTTCTGGTGACAAGACAGGTCATGCTACCGCACCTCATTGACCAAGCCATCATCCATGAAACATGGCTGTGGACTACAGTCGCACGATCTCGGGAAACTGAAGCTATTAACGGATAATCCTTGGCACCGATCGTGAATGGATCGGAATATATGCTCAGTGTACCCTGTTAGTTGTATTTGGTATGGGTCCCACACACTTGAGCAATATTTTAGGACAGCTCTCTCCCATTACCCTATCAGTGAACCGAAGTCTCTCACCTACTTTACCTTTGCCTAAAGCATTTCATTTAGTAAGAACTAACCAGGTATTTTTTGAACTAGGTCGATATGGTGAAATGGTTAACGCCCTGAGTAAGAACTAACCAGGTATTTTTTGAATTAGGTCGATATGGTGAAATGGTTAACGCCCTGTGCTTATATCTGGGACGATGGTAATCCAGATTACGTTTCCCATGGCTCCCCTGGATCACTTACGGTAAATATTGGATTGGTCCCTTAGAAATGGTCACGGTCTATTTTCTTCTCCAACCATGCCCTGTTTGATCTTGTCTTCAGATTTGCCTCCACACAGTTTAATAACGTTCCTGATTAGATGTTGCATCCACTGTACAAAGTTGTGCGTAAAAGGGAGAATAATTTGCAATTATTTCTCTCCCAGAAACATGCAATGGGTTAACAAGAATTTGTGGATACTTGCATGGGCATCTGATATTTTGTTTTGGGCCATCCCAAACAGTTTCAGGGAGTCACTCATGGGGCTGCTTACTCTTGTTCGCTCTCCATGTGTCGCATTCACAATTTTAACCAGATGCACACGATAACTGCCATTTGGAAGACAGTGTCGCACCACGGCTCTGTCGGGCATAGCAGAAGTGACGCATGAATGACTCAGCAGACGCTACGGCCGCAGTTTCGAATCCTGTCTCAGGCATGGATGTGTGATGTCCTTAGTTTAGTTAGGTTTAAGTAGCTCTAAGTTCTAGGGGACTGATGACCTTAGAAGTTAAGTTCCATAGTGCTCAGAACCATTTGAACCATTTTGGCTCAGCAGAGAGGCACCGTCGCACAGGAATCAATGGTGGGAGTTCTTACACAAGAAGCTGTATTCAGATTGTGTTAACATTGCGGAAGTCGTCATCTGAGCCCCCTGAAAAGCAAAGTTACCACACCATCACAGCACAGCAGGACCGCAGTACCGCTGACGTAGGAGAAAGATTGGGCAACCAAAGTAGTGATGTCATGACTGCCCATTGGGTCTGCCTTAGGCCCTGGGTCTGCTACAAAGAGCGTGTTGCAATTTCAGCAACAGTGACAGCCCGAGGTAAGATAAGCATTGCTTATTTTAGACAAGTAGTATCACACACCATTAGGAGCAGATACAAGGAGAAGTCTACATCAGTCAACATACTGAATTGGATCTTCAAGCCATCACTACGAGATTCTGCCTTAGCTAGCGAGTCTGCCTGAGTCTGAATGCTGCTGACTTGATGCTTACCAGCCAGTGGGCCACTTGCAGTCAAACCTCCATCCACTGGACGCCACGCACCTGGGACACTTAGCCACCCAGCTGTCATCACCATGTGAGGGCAAACTCTGGTGCTGCTCGTGTCACTCTGTGCAGACAAACTTTGCTGCTGTTCACACTGTGTGAGAAAACTCCTTGGCTGCCAGCAATAATGCTGCTATCCACACCGAGGTCCATGCTTCGTCTCTGCACGCCTTGATACGTCCTGCACTGACTCGCGCATCTGCCCAGCCAACACGGCTGACTTCACGGTGTCTGTCACAAAGAAGACCCTGTGAGCTGATGCACCACTGTACCAGTGGAGTTATAACTACTTAGCTTCACCTGCCACCTGTCAAACAGGGGAGGCACCGCACGTGGGCAGACAGAAGGCCACTTGTAACTTAATCATGCTTCACCACCCAATGCCAACTTGTATCTTGGGGGTGCTGAACACTGAAGTAATTCGACACAGAACAAACATTTGATTGAATTTCCTGTTTTTATGACTGAAGGTCGGCAAACCATCTGGTACGTATCCACCACATCGATACAACCCCACCTTGGGTGGAGAGCTGATGACCATCCTGAGCACTGAAGGCCCAGCTCCACCACCTACCATAGAGGTCACCCACCTCATGGCCCCTACAACAGTAATCTGACCATCCTCATTAATTGCAGGTAACAGCTCATCCTGGTTGTACTGAGCCCTGTTGTAAAAACTCTGAATCAGGTATGTATATGTCACTTAAAGGAAATGGACATTTTTTGCGTAATTAAAATATCCACAGAGGACCTGCCTGCAGCATGCAGTTTTTCGAAATGACTTCTCGTGTTTCCAAATGAACATGACGTTGAGCTTCATTTATGTGTAGCTGCAAACATGATTCACATGACTGTGTAAAATGTGACAGCGTATGTTGGTGACACTCTGTCCACTGTAATCTAGAAAATTTATAGTTTATAGCACTTCCAGGTTTAGAGAAAGCTCTAGGCAATAGTAACTGTAATACAATCTCTGAAGTCCTGGAGACATCAGGGAGACAAAATAGGGAGTGAAACGTTATCTATAACCCCTACTGTTCCAGTTATGAGAGTCATCCATGTAGGGAAAATATTTTTAGCGAGGAGACGGGATAAAAGTTGGCTTTGCTGGTCTGTCATGACGGCGTTTTGGTTGCATCTAAGGTGTGCTTTCCTTCGAGAGCCGGATGTTTGTCACTACAATATTTAAAAAAGGACCGTCTGTGGTCCCACAGCATTCATATGTCCCTCACGTTACGATTAGCTCCGACACACTGACCCATTTTTAATCCACTGAACTTCCTCCAAGGAACTACCACATTAAACGCATACCTGATTAATTACGAAACTTTATTTATGGTGCGTCTAAAGACGACAGAAGATGGAAGAAAGGCGAGCCTGCTTATATAACATTTCTAGATTTAGGGTAGGCTTTTAAAATGTTGACTGGAATATAATCTCTCAAATTATGTAATTAACAAAGATAAAATACATTAAGCGAAAAGTTATCTACGATTTTCACAATTTTACAGACTGAAGTGTCGAAGGATATGAAAGGGAGGTATCAGCTGCTAAGCAAGTGAGACAGGATTGTAACAGACCCCCACTACTGTTCAGTCTATCCACTGAACAAATTGAAAAGGAAATCAAAGAGAAATTGGGAAAGAGAATTAAAGTTCAGGGAGAAGAAATAAAAACTATGAAGTGTGTCGATGAGAGAGTAATTCTCTCACAGACGGCAAAGGACTTGGAACAGCAGTTGAAAGGAATGAACAGTATCTTGAAACGAAGTTATTAATATTAATGAAATTAAAACAAGAGTAGTGGAGTATAGTCAAATTAAATCAGTGATGCTGAAGGTGACTTTCTGATTCGGAAATGACACACTGAAAATAGTAGATCAATTTTGCTGTTTGGCTAGCAAAATAAATGATGACAGAAATAGAGAGGATATAAAACGCAGTTTGGCATCGGCAACAAATAAGTTTCTTGAAAAGAGATATATGCCAATAATTTGTGTAAATTTATGTGTTAGGAAGTCTTTTTGATAGCAGTTGGAGTGTAATCTTGTACAGAGATGAAACATGTACGATAAGCAGCACGGACAATACAGATATGTCAAACGTGGAGTTGGAGAAGGATACTGATGATTAGATTGCTACGTCAGATTACTAACCAAGACGTACTGTGTCTAACAACTTGATAAAAGAAAGGGGTCGGATGACATAACACATCCTCAGCCTATAATGAATGTTCAGTTGTTAACTGAGAAAGTGTGGTGTATAAATTGTAGAGGCAATCCAAGGATTGACTACTCGACTACAGTATGCAGCTTCAAATGGATGTAGGTTGAATCTGTTACATAGAGTTGAAGAAGGCTGCATAAGATAGATCAACTTGAAGAGCAGCATCATACGATTCTTCCAACTGAAGACCACAACAACAGCAGCAAAAACGAGGTTGGGAGTACTCAACAGACCTACAGCAATTACTGAAACCATGATCATTGAATAACAATACGTATGCCAACAACTGAGTTCTACATGAGTGATGTGTTTACAATGGGAAAAAAATGTTGAGAAAATGTAGGAATTCAAACTGAAAACGCATTTGCGTCTACGTCTATGTGTATACTGCGCATGTCAACTTACGATGTTCGACGTAGGGTAGTCCTAACTTGCGTACTGCTGTCACTACCTGTCTTTGGTGTTCCAATCGCGAATGGTTGGTAATAATCCTTCTGAGATCGAATCTCTCTAGTTTTACCTCTGTGGACTTCTCGTGAGATATCCATAGGACGGTGAAATATAATAACTGATTCTTCTAGGAAAATGTGCTCTCGGAAATTTAACATTTAAACCACACTAAGACTCTGAGCGCTTTGTATCGACGACCACCGGAGATGGATGAAAATCTCCGTGATGCTTTCGCGCAAAGTAAATTAACCTGTGAAAAAACGAGCTGCTTTTCTTTGAATCTTACCTATTCTCTGTCAACCCTATATGACACTAATCCCAGACTGAAGAGAAATACTCAAGCGTTTGTTGAATGCGGATTTTGCAGACGACTTCCCGTGTGGGTGGGCTATACTTTCTAAGGTTTCTACCTTACGTGCGGTTAGTTCATATAATCATTCCACTTTAAATCGTTTCGTATCCTTCCTTCTAGACATTTTGTGGATGTTGCTGCTTCCATTGATTGTTCTGCAATTTCCCGTGTACTCATACGAGTACAATAACAGTTCTTTCTGCTTATTTATGGCCGGCCGGTGTGGCCGAGCGGTTCTAGGCACTTAAGTCTGGAACCGCGCGATCGATACGGTCGCAGGTTCGAATTCTGCCTCGGCCATGGATGTGTGTGATGTTCGTAGGTTAGTTAGGTTTAAATAGTTCTAAGTCTAGGGGACTGATGAGCTCAGATGTTAAGTCCCATAGTGCTCAGAGCCATTTGAACCATTTTTGCTTATTTATGCGCAATATGCTACGTTTGTTTATGTTAACCGCCAATTGACGATCTCTGCACCAAGTGTCAAACCCATGCACGGTTTCCTTAATTTCCGTACAGTTTCCTAGCGTTGCAACTGCTCTGTACACAATATCATCGGTGAGATGCCTCTTGGAACTTCTAACGTCGTTCATATGTCAGTTGTATATATAGTTAAAAGTAATGGGACCCTCCTTTGGGGTACATCTGAAGTCAATTGTACACTTGAAGATTTCTCTCCCCTAAGAATGACAAGCTCTTTCCTGTGCGTTAAAACAAAACACCGTCTGAACAGACCTTGAAGGTCCAACGGTACTTGTTGGCCGCCGTGTCATCCTCAGCCTGAATTCAAATACAGAAGTATGTAAACAGGCAGAATACAGCGCTACGATCGGCAACGCCTATATGAAACAACAAGGGTCTGGCGCATTTGTTACATCGGTTATTGCTGCTAAAATGGTAGGTTATCAAGATTTAAATGAGTCTGACGTCGTGTTACAGTCGGCATACGAGCGATGGGACACAGCATCTCCGAGGTAGCGATGAAGTGGGGATTTTTCCGTACGACCATTTCACGAATGTACCGTGCATATCAGGAACCCGGTAAAACATCAAATACCCGACATCGCTGCGGCAGGAAAAAGATTCTGCAAGAATGGTACCAACGACGACTGAAGAGAATCGTTCAAGGTGACAGAAGTGCAACCCTTCCGTAAATTGGTCCAGATTTCAATGCTGGGCCATCAACAAGTGTCAGCGTGCGAACCATTCATCGATATGGGCTTTCGGAGCCGAAGTCCCACTCGTATACCCTTGATGACTGCACGACACGAAGTTTTACACCTCGCCTGGGTCTGTCAACACTGACATTGAACTGTTGATGACTGAAAACATGTTGTCTGGTCGTATGAGTATCGGTTCAAATTGTATCGAGTGGATGGACGTGTACAGAAAAGAAGACAACCTCATGAAGCCATGGATCCTGCATGTCAGTAGGGGACTGCTCACGCTGGTGCAGGCTCTGTAATGGTGTGTGCAGTTGGAGTGATATGGGACCCCTGATACGTCTAGATACGACTCTGACAGCTGACACGTACATAAGCATCCTGTCTGATCACCTGCATCCATTCATGTCCAGTGTGCAATCCGACGGACTTGGGCAATTTCAGCAGGACAATGCAACTCCCCACACGTCCAGAATTGCTGCAGAGTGGCTCCAGGAACACTCTTCTGAGTTTAAACTCCCCAGATATGAGCATGGTTGAGGATATCTGGGATGCTTTGCAACGTACTGTTGAGAACAGGTCTCCACCTCCTCATACTCTTATGGATTTATGGACAGCCCGGCAGGATTCATGGTGTCAATTCCCTCCAGCACTACTTCAGTCAGACATTAGTCGAGTGTACGCCGTGTCGTGTTGTGGCACTTCTGCGTACTCGCGGGGGCCTTACAAAATATTAGGTAGGTGTACCAGTTTCTTTGTGTCTTCAGTGTATATACTGTGAAACGTAACGGTCTCATAACAGTCCCTTAGGGACTTCTGAAGTTAATTTTTCAGTATGCTAGGAACTCTTCACTTCGAACATACATTTGGTCTGCTATCCCGTACTATCGGATTTTGTTCATTAGGCGGCAGTGGGGATCTGTATAGAACGCCTTCCGGAAGTGAAAGAACACGACATCTGCCTGGGCACTGTTTCTTACTGCTTTCTGTATTTAGTGGACGAAAAAAGGGAGCTTAACTTCATATGAACGTTGTTTTCCGAAACCGTGTTGGTTCCTACACAAACTTTCGGTCTCCAGAAATGTCATAACGCAGAAGCATAAAACACCTTACAAAATACAACTGACCGACGTCAGAGATATAGGTCTACAGCTTTGTCTGTCTGTTCGACTTACTTTCTTAAATACAGGAATGACGTATGCCTTTTTCCAGTCATTACGAATGCTTCACTTCTCCAGAGCCCTACGGCACACGCTGCTAAGACAGGGACAAGTTCTTCCGCATATGTTATACAGGTTGTCTCAGAAACGTTTCGACAAACTTCAAGAAGTTGTAAGTGGCGTCTTCAGGAACAAATCGAGGACAGGAACCTCTGTCCGGAAACGTTATTCAGCAACACTACAGAACGTTGAACTTACAGGCACCCGCGCCTGGCACTAGGCTACCAATTCGGCAGCAAACGCGACTTCGTACGCTGACGAAGCGTAGGCGGCACGTCTCGTAATGTTGCTTGTTATTCAGTGATCGAGCAAGATTTTCACGGTCGCCAGTGGAAAAGATGGAACTAGTGGAGAAGATAGAGCTAGCTGCCGCGTAGACATGCCTTGTTTGCTATGAATACAATGCTCTGTTGTCCCAGTAGATGACGGTTTCCATCTGCTGTTCATTTTTCTCTTAGAATCTGTAGTGTTCTTTGGTATACAGGAGAAACATAAACTGCACATGGAAACCTGTGAACAAAACTGTCATGCACTGAGACAACAGAGCATCGCATCTATAGGACACGCAACTATCTTCATCTTCTCCACTGACAGTCGTGATCACTGAACAACAGACAACATTGCGAGCTATTTCTCCTACGCTCCATCAACGTACAAAGTCACGTTTGCTGCCGAAGCGGTGGCCCGTTGGCAAGTGCCGGCGCCTACAACTTCGACGCTCTGTAGTGTCTTTGGATGATGTTTCCTGACAAGAGTTCCCATCTCCGATTTCTTCCTCAAGATACCCTCTACAATCGTCGAAGTCTGTCACGATATTTCTAGGACACCCTGCATAGGTGCCTGAAGAGGTCCAGTGGTCTCTTCTCTGTTGATCGATTTCAGTTGATTGTCTATCCCGCGATCATTTATTTTGATACCCGTTAATTTGTCACTAACGAAACGATTTTAAACAAAGAAAAACAGTACGGTCTTCGTCAGTGAAAGAGTTGTCGAAAAATTACTTTTTTATTTCGGCATTCTCTGTGTCATCCTTCATTTCGGCGTCATTGTGGTCACAGATAGCTTCGATCCGTAAAACGACTTCGGACCTTCTGTCATATTGGTAGATAGAATTTTACTTTCGACTTTTCTGAAAAATTCACGCGTGGCTCCCTTTCCCCAGTTTGTCTGAAGCTCTGGCAGTTTTGCTTTTTCTTAGCACTTTCCTAACACGGCTGTTCAACAACGGCGGGTCTTGTCACAACTTTGCTCGACACATAACTGTCTTAGGCGCAATGTACAATACTCTTGAACTTTGTCCGTTTATGCTCAACATTTTCAGTTCTGGAGATGAATGTTTATGTTGAGCGCTCAAGTAACCTTGTAACAACGACTCTGTACTATTGTACATGTAAGTAATTCTTTTCATCTGATTTTACGATAAACTTATGTAATTGATGTTCTGATTTCATTTATTTTTGTTTCATGCCATTATATTAAGAAAACTGTAAATAAGTTTCAATGTGAATATTAATGTTTATGTCAAATGTCAAGTAATATTGTAATAGAGTTGAAATGTAACAAATGTTGAAACTGTTGTAAGATGTTTAAAATTGTAACTGTGTGTCTGGTCGATACGTAGGCAATGTGTTAGGATATGTAGAATGCAAAACCTCGGGTGAATACCCGGTCTGTCAGGGAGCGGTAATAGGTGGATGGCAGGCGAGCGCGGGAAAATGCGCGCGGGCACTGCACGGCAGAACGGGCACAGGAGTAGTTGGAGTTTGGCACTGGTTTGAGCATCACCTTCTGGAGCGAGGAGGCTCTCCTGGAAAACGTAGCTTCACTGAGCCTCGGGTATGCCGTTCCAACACCCACACAGCATGGCAAAATTCTATAGGCACTAAATGAAAAAGGATTGCGATGCTAAGAAGAATTAAAGTGCCGATACGTCAAGAGCCATAGCTGTGGCTGTATGTGTGCTCTGTGCCTCGCCACCTTGCCGCCCACCAACCGCCGCATCGATACTAGCAGGTTGAAACTTTTAGTATTGTATTCGTATTGATCAGAGAGTGAACTGTGTTTGTTTGGTGCAATAATAACGTAAATCTTACCAGAAACTTTCCATCATTTAATTATCCTCACAACTAACCTATACAGGGTCCTTTCCAAACGTTGTGCAACCCGAGTGTCCCGAAATGAAAATTAAAAATTGTGTTAATAATAATTATTTGCAGAACTAGCTATATTAGAATGGTGTTTAAAGAAATGTATTGTTAATGAACCAGTAAATGAATAGCGAAGGTCTAACGAAGTCGAAAGATAACTTTAGTATTGATACAGTAATGAAGTTTATTACTTCGAGACAGATTTAAATGAGCAGTAAATAAGATGAAAAGAGTAGTAACTTATATACTGGAAATCTTGAATGAATAATAAATTCCGTAATCATTTTTTAAATACAGCGATCATAACAGTTTCAGGGTTCCCCCCTCATTCATTTGAATTCTGAAGTATTCTAAATTGGTTTGACCAGCAAAAGTTAAAGTCAACAGAATATTCAAAATTTATCAGTTGTTTTTTTAATCAAAATTGACATTTTGTGTGTGTGGCATGAAAGTACAATTTCTAGGGTAACCTATGCCCGATTTTAATCAGATTAACAGACAGTATAAAGTTTTGTAGTAAACATTATAGTGTAGTGTTATGTATTCATGATTTTCCATATCATTACAGAACGTGAAACTATCAGTTCAATAGATTTTCTGGTTCTAAAATTCTACTATATTATGCAGTGTTACAACTTGCTGTTTTGCATGAATATATACCAACTTGTACAGGGAAGAAACTCAGTTAATGCCTAATTAGTCTGGCGGCCATATTATTGTCACATTGGTAGCATCTGACTTGTGATTGCATTTGGAACTTACTTGACGAAACATTGTTATTACAGAGTGGATGTAAGTCTGACTGACCACCATTCAGGTACACGCGGTCGATATCTATGCGAAAATCCTTTCTCATAAGGTGAATCCCGCTCACTTACCATAGCACAGGCTTTAACGAGTACTGTGTCAGGGATTACAGCCTATTGCACTGTTTTTAGTCTCACTTTCTAAGTAGAAATATCTTCCTACTTTTGTTTACATTCCTAGTTACAGCAGTATTCAGTTGTTTTGTAACAATCTTATAATCACTGATTCTGTTAACTGAGTCGAAATGTTGGGTCCAGTTGGTGACAAGGAGAACTTAGATGCTACCTTTTCGAGTCGGTTTTGCGATTAACTACTTAAGATAATTTTCAGATAAGACATTTAGAATTTATTTCACACACTTCCCCGTCCAAACGCCTGCCCTGATCACTTGACTCTCGCTGTCTATAGAAAGTAAGTGGAAATCTCTCCATAATACTTCAATATAACCAAAAATGTACACGAAATCTTCCCCAAATTTTCCCTCGAATATTCCGCCATTAGTGCTTCTGTGGCAGGGGGTCTATAAAAGCATCCGGTGACCATATTTGATCCACCTTTAACACTTATCTTCAGACAAATTACTTCACATCCGAGATTGTGCTAATCGATTACGAACCAATAACACGTAACGTATTATTTACAGCTATAACCACGCGTTCTCCAACAGCGTTCAATTTTTACGATATGGATTCCAATCTGAATGTATAATTTCAAAGCTATTAACAAGTGGTTTCAGCTAGATTTCTGTCCTTAGTACTACATGAGCCTTATTAATGATAATAAGCGAGAATAGATCTAGGATCTTTCCATTGATACTCCTGCCATTTAACAATTGCTTTCTCTGGTGAATGCTACACCATGTAATTATATGGACTCATTTTCTTCCCTGTGTGATGTCATAACGTGCCTTATAGAGCCCGTGAAGGGATTTATCTACCCTAAAAAAATCCACAAACACCACACTTATTGAGCTACAATAGAAGCCGTTTCATGCGTGCGGTGCACTCCTGGAAATGGAAAAAAGAACACATTGACACCGGTGTGTCAGACCCACCATACTTGCTCCGGACACTGCGAGAGGGCTGTACAAGCAATGATCACACGCACGGCACAGCGGACACACCAGGAACCGCGGTGTTGGCCGTCGAATGGCGCTAGCTGCGCAGCATTTGTGCACCGCCGCCGTCAGTGTCAGCCAGTTTGCCGTGGCATACGGAGCTCCATCGCAGTCTTTAACACTGGTAGCATGCCGCGACAGCGTGGACGTGAACCGTATGTGCAGTTGACGGACTTTGAGCGAGGGCGTATAGTGGGCATGCGGGAGGCCGGGTGGACGTACCGCCGAATTGCTCAACACGTGGGGCGTGAGGTCTCCACAGTACATCGATGTTGTCGCCAGTGGTCGGCGGAAGGTGCACGTGCCCGTCGACCTGGGACCGGACCGCAGCGACGCACGGATGCACGCCAAGACCGTAGGATCCTACGCAGTGCCGTAGGGGACCGCACCGCCACTTCCCAGCAAATTAGGGACACTGTTGCTCCTGGGTTATCGGCGAGGACCATTCGCAACCGTCTCCATGAAGCTGGGCTACGGTCCCGCACACCGTTAGGCCGTCTTCCGCTCACGCCCCAACATCGTGCAGCCCGCCTCCAGTGGTGTCGCGACAGGCGTGAATGGAGGGACGAATGGAGACGTGTCGTCTTCAGCGATGAGAGTCGCTTCTGCCTTGGTGCCAATGATGGTCGTATGCGTGTTTGGCGCCGTGCAGGTGAGCGCCACAATCAGGACTGCATACGACCGAGGCACACAGGGCCAACACCAGGCATCATGGTGTGGGGTGCGATCTCCTACACTGGCCGTACACCACTGGTGATCGTCGAGGGGACACTGAATAGTGCACGGTACATCCAAACCGTCATCGAACCCATCGTTCTACCATTCCTAGACCGGCAAGGGAACTTGCTGTTCCAACAGGACAATGCACGTCCGCATGTATCCCGTGCCACCCAACGTGCTCTAGATGGTGTAAGTCAACTACCCTGGCCAGCAAGATCTCCGGATCTGTCCCCCATTGAGCATGTTTGGGACTGGATGAAGCGTCGTCTCACGCGGTCTGCACGTCCAGCACGAACGCTGGTCCAACTGAGGCGCCAGGTGGAAATGGCATGGCAAGCCGTTCCACAGGACTACATCCAGCATCTCTACGATCGTCTCCATGGGAGAATAGCAGCCTGCATTGCTGCGAAAGGTGGATATACACTGTACTAGTGCCGACATTGTGCATGCTCTGTTGCCTGTGTCTATGTGCCTGTGGTTCTGTCAGTGTGATCATGTGATGTATCTGACCCCAGGAATGTGTCAATAAAGTTTCCCCTTCCTGGGACAATGAATTCACGGTGTTCTTATTTCAATTTCCAGGAGTATATTAAGGGGTGTCCTACAATTCTCCACTTTTAATCTTTCTTTTATTGATATAACTACCACGAACAGGGAGAAACAGTAGGATATACGAGGTGCGACAATAAAGTAACGAGACTGATTTTCTTTGCAAGATGTGACAACCCTGCGGCCTTGTGTAGGCACAATATCTTTGACCTTGATCTATAAGCTGCTTCTAGTCCAAGTGGCACATCGATGCAAATACTCAGTCGTGAGTTGTGCTGTAATAAGTTCACACGTGTTTCTGTCTCTCGTCAAGAAAATGGAACCGTATGATACTGCCCAACGATATGCCATTTCTTTTTGCGTTAAATTGGGTGAAAACACGACGACACCTTACGATAAGCTTCAGAAGGCTTTTGGAGAGGAGGTCATGTCAAGAGCTCAAGTTTTTTGTAAGCATAAAATGCTTAGTGAAGGCAGCACGAATGTTGAAGATGAAGACCGCAGTGGACGACCATCAACCTCACGGACGGATGTCAACTTGGCCAGGGTGCGTGAACTCGTACGATCTGATCGAAGATTATCCATGAAAATGATTGCTGAAGAACTGAACATCAATCGAGAAACGGTTCGTCTGATAATAACTGAAGATCTTGGTATGAGAAAGATTGCAAATGGTCCCCAAAAATCTCACATCACATCAGCGAGAAACACGGAAAAATGTGGCAGCTGATCTGTTAGAGCAAACGGAAATCAATCCAGAATTGTTGAGCTGTGTTATCACTGGTGATGAAAGTTGGTTTTTTTCAGTACGATCCTGAGACAAAACGTCAAAGTTCGCAATGATGCTCAAAGGGTTCACCCAGACCCAAAAAAGCTCGCATGTCAAAGTCAAAAGTGAATTGCGTTTTTCCGCTCAAGTATGATCTCCATAGCGCCGCTGTCCGCGTTTTCGCCACTTATCACGTCCGAGGCGGAAGATAAGAAGTTGAAAATCATTTCACTCTTTTAAGCTGGGTCGATGAGACTGACATGGCACCAATAAACCAGATTGTATGTTGAAGGGGAAAAGTAAATAGTTGGGTTCTGTAGTAAAACTGTGTCTTCTGAGTTCGTTATTTGGATATGTACTCTTCGAATTTAGATGTTATAGTATCCGTTCTCCTGGATTCCATACCCAAGCACTTTAACTAAATCAAGTAAACATGCAACCAAGAAAAAGAAAAGCAGAGAGAGAAGATATTTCATATACGACACACAGAACATGGGACGCTATGGTTAGAGGGTCTTTAAAAGTTAGCCTTATCACTGACGAGTATAAGAGGAATGCACATGCGCAACGCATGGAAGACTACAGAGCCCTCTCAGACGACGACCACTGGGAAGACCCTGCAAAAGATAACGTGACTGAGACGGAGATGGTCGACAGGCCTAAACCTTGAAAGGAAAGAACGAGAAGATTCCGTTCACATATTTATCACTAACAAGGAGAGTATCTGGTCTCGGACAAACACATGTACACCACAATCCCGATCGTTAAAAGGTCCCTTATTGCACCGCTGATATTCATTTATCTGTAAACCTCTGCAGTCGTCCATTAGAGGACCCTGAATATGCCATGCCGAATTCGACGTTCGTCTACCGCTACGCCAGTCGAGACCAGTAGAGATGGTGCAGTGTGTATGTGAAGTTGCATTCTGTGAAGTTATCTGCGTAGCCAAGCGTCAGATTGATCGGCATTTGGTAACCAATTATCCTAATGCATTGCAGTTGGTTGACACGAAGTTATGATGAACTCTTCTTCGTGAAAATCGTATTGATGTAGATGCATCATTCGTATGTCCGCCCCAATAGCTTGTAAGTAGGCTCTTTAGGTTTTTATGCTGGTAACACCACGTAGCGCTCTGTACGAAAATCACTGGCTGTGCTGTGTGCAGTCTGTGGGTGGTTGGCATTGTTGGAACATTCGTTATTTTATTGTTGGGCAGCTGGATGTGAACAGCACGTAGCGTTGCGCAGTTGGAGGTGAGCCGCCAGCAGTGGTGGATGTGGATTTTTGAGAGCGGATGTTCTGGACGTGTGTCCGCCAGAAAGAGTAAATTTGTACGATATATAATGACTTTTGAACACTATTAAGATAATACATTGTTTGTTCTCTATCAAAATCTTTCAAAAAAAAATGGCTCTGAGATTATGGGACTTAACATCTATTGTCATCAGTCCCCTAGAACTTAGAACTACTTAAACCTAACTAACCTAAGGACAGCACACAACACCCAGCCATCACGAGGCAGAGAAAATCCCTGACCCCGCCGGGAATCGAACCCGGGAACCCGGGCGTGGGAAGCGAGAACGCTACCGCACGACCACGAGATGCGGGCCAAAATCTTTCATTTGCTAACTATGCCTATCAGTAGTTAGTGCCTTCAGTAGTTAGAGTCTTTTACTTAGCTGGCAGTAGTGGCGCTCGCTGTATTGCAGTAGTTCCAATAACCAAGATTTTTTTGAGGTAAGTGATTCATGAAAGTTATAGGTTATTGTTAGTCAGGGCCATTCTTTTGTAGGGATTTTTGAAAGTTAGATTGCGCTGCGCTAAAAATATTGTTTGTCAGATTAGTGTTGATCAGAATAAGTAAAGAGAGAAATGTCTGAGCACGTTCAGTTTTGCTCAGCTGTTTGAAAATCAAATAATGTAAGAGGTTTATGAGCACAGTAATTCATAAATTTTTCTAAGGGGACGTTTCAAGCTGAGTGGTGCCGGCACAGTAGCTCAGCGTGTTCGGTCAGAGGGTTTAGCTACGCTCTGTAATAAAAAAACTGAGTGAACGGATCAACGAACAAGCTGAACGGGTGTCATCGGACGTCCGCCACGAATAAATTCAACGAACAATATATATAGAACAAAATGAGATTATAAAAAAAGAAAAAAGAGTGGTCAGCGTGACGGATTGCCGTCCTACGTGCCCGGGTTCGATTCCCGGCTGGGTCGGGGATTTTCTCCGCTCAGGGACTGGGTGTTGTGTCGTCTTCATCATCATTTCATCACCATCCGGCGCGCAGGTCACACAATGTGGCGTCGAATGTAACAAGACCTGCACCAAGGCGGCCTGACCTGCCCGGCAAGGGGCCTCCCGGCCAATGACGCCAAACACTCGTTTCCTTTTCCATCATTCGTATGTTTCCTGGTATCTGTTATAGCGCAAAAACATTATCACCGACTAGAAACGTATACTGTTGTAACACTAACACATAATTATGATGATAATTATCATATTATGATAATGGAGAACACCTCACTGCAAGCGGTAATGAGACGGCAAGTTCGAGAAGAGGTGATGAAAGCAGTGAAATTGAATTCCAATCTTCTCCTGATAAGAAGTCTTAAAGTCGAAAGTGTCATCTCGGTGTTTGACGACAACACACTCAAGAACATGTACGATGATTATAACGTCAAAGGTTTCAACACAGGTGACAAGCTCCTGGTCCGCAGCTCGTGGTCGTGCGGTAGCGTTCTCGCTTCCCACGCCCGGGTTCGATTCCCGGCGGGGTCAGGGATTTTCTCTGCCTCGTGATGACTGGGTGTTGTGTGCTGTCCTTAGGTTAGTTAGGTTTAAGTAATTCTAAGTTGTAGGGGATTGATGACCCTAGATGTTAAGTCCCATAGTGCTCAGAGTCATTTGAACCATTTTTTTTGACAAGCTCCTGAAAAGATACTGCAAAGTGAAGGCTTAAAGCAATATTAAAAGCTTACTGGACAATGTGGCAAATAAAAGAGAAGGCAATACAGTTTTCAAACGAAATCATATTCTGCAGTTCAGAATCACCAAGCAGAGTGTACTGTCGAAGTTTGATGAAGCGTCAGAATGCGCATCTTCCGTTCATTGTTGGCATTGGACGTAGTTAGAAGTCACGAAAGTACAAACTTTACTACGTCACTGGGATTTATTACTAATTTGAAATAGGGGATTAGAATAACCGTATAACTAAGCTCCAAGCACGAAAAGATAAGAACGACGAAGGAGAGATAGCGAAATATTTGTAGCTGAAATGGATCTGTGATCAGAGCCAGTTCAACTATGGGCTTTCTCCCGAAGGAACGCTATCCATAAAATGGGAGATAAGTCCTGTCTAGATGTTGCAATCAGTTAACAGTTTAACACTCAGATACACTATCTACGTTGCTGCATCAATGAATGGACGATTGGCAGACGAACTCTATCTATGCTTCCAAGAACCAAACAGGAAGTTTGGACCCCGTGTGTCACGGGAAATAAAAAATTGTGCTATCCAAATGTCTTCCTAGATGCTAGTGTGAGCGAGGAGATGCCGAAAGAACATCTGAAGATGTTTTTTCAATCAGTTTTGTTTCCACATTTGACGACAAAGTCACTGCCACATTGTGACTTCTGGTCCGGACGTAAGGGTCAACAAGAGCTACTAGAAACCTCTGAAGGAAAAGATGTAGTTTTAAAAATCATTCTGTCTGAAAAAAATATGCAAAGCTCTGGACGCGTATTTTTCCAGGCAAGAGAATCACAGGCTTTCGTAAACAACCCTCCAGGAATATGAAGCGATAACAGCATGACAGATTCTTCATCACGGAAATGCATTCTATCATTTAAAATCAATTATCTGTGCAATTGTACAGACCAGTGCTTCGTTACGTGTGGCCGAACAGTGGTTACGACATTGGTGACATTGGTGAAAGTGTGGACAACTTCAAAAGTGTCGTTGACATAGCGTCTAGCACTGATATCTTAGAATATTCTGTTATGACTTCTGATCAACTTGCTTTTCTTCACTGTGTGTTCTGTAGTCTTCATATTGCTCTGAGCATTTCATTGTGAGTCCTCACTCGCATTTATAGTTAAGATATCTTCACTGTACTTGGCTTCTGCGACCACATCTGCAGTGACATCTAGCACCCGTTTACAGAGTCATGCGGAAAAACGACACTTACCAGCACATTGCGAGGTACGTAATGGTCCTGCATCCAAAATTTCATATAGGTTCAAATGGTTCAAATGGCTCTGAGCACTGTGGGACTTATCTTCTGAGGTCATCAGTCCCCTAGAACTTAGAACTACTTAAACCTAACTAACCTAAGGACATCACACACATCCATGCCCGAGGCAGGATGCGAACCTGCGACCGTAGCGGTCACGCGGTTCCAAACTGAAGCGCTTAGAACCGCACGGCCACACCGACCGGCTTTCATACAGGTATCTTCGTTCTAACACAGAGTCTTTCCTTGTAAGCTGTCTCTCATGGCAAGTGCAGATGAAGGTAAAAGCTCTAAATTACACTGATGGAAAATTGCCAGAAATCTTATTTTGTGCAACGTTTTGTGACGTTACTGTCACAATGCGACACTATTGTCACATATCGCTGGACAATATTGTATCATTTTTCTGCAGCTATTTCGCAGCTGTATAGTGGGTATACTGAAGCAGTGTGTCTGAGAAGGCAGCCCTGCACTCTCCACCGTGGGTAGTGTGCCGCCGGGAACGTCTCTATAACTTCCTCTATGGGCAGAAAGACAGTCGCTGAATCTCATTAGGTCGAGCGGGCCTACTCCGGGTGGCGGGCGGGGGGAAGAATGGGGCGGGGGAATGGGCAGATAGCGGAACCTGGTACTACTGAACGCTGGGCTAGCGACCGAGCGAGGTGGCGTAGTGGTCAGCACACTGGACTCGCAGTCGGGAAGCCGCGTCCGGCCATCCTGCTTTAAGTTTTCCGTGAATTCCCTAAATCGCTTCAGGCAAATGCCGGGATGGTTCCTTTGAAAGGGCATGGCCGACTTCCTTCCCCATCCTTCCCTAATTCGGTGAGACCGATGATCTCGTAGTTTGGTCTCCTCCCCCCTCCTAAAATTGACCCATTAACCGGCCTGGCGTCTGCATCTCTGGGTTCAATGTACCCCAGGCCACCCTACAGCCCCCAGAGAATAACTGAGCACGACATTCTTTTCTGCGAGACTTCGAAGGTTCAAATACCGTGGCACCACCTCACCAGATGGGAAAGTCTGTCGTGTTCCCTCTAAAATATTGGTTCAGCCAATAGTGTTGTGTCGCCCGGGACAAGTTCTCGGCACGTAAGACTGACCAATCATGAACGCATTGCTTTGGCTGAGGGCCAACTTCATGTTCCAAAATGTCTCTTTTGGCAGTTTCGTGTGCTTTCCCCAGCTTTTCCAAGAACGTAGCGACAATACCCACCCGTCACATTGGCAACTGCATCCTCTCCATGTTACGTTTTTTAGTGAGTAGAGAACTGAGGGCCGTGTACTTGGATTCTTGGCATTCTGTTCCAGGCCGTCATGGAGAGAGCGTTCTCCATCAGGCCGCTAGAGAGAGCGTCGTCTCCGGACGCTGTTTGGTGTTGATTGGCGCACGGTAGCTGTCTAAGGGAATGTAAGCAGCGCAATTGCGGTAGCGCGATCAATTTTCTGTGCAGCTCATTACTTGCTTACTTTGTCGCGCTTCTTGAGTTGTTTGCTTTGGTCATATTTCTGGCTTCTTGTGGTGATGGCGACCTTGGGCTGGCCAGATAAGCAGATGATAGCTCCACGCTGTCTTCCACAGTGTTTGGCACCTGCTACTGCTCTCTGTTGATATTGTGAATTCTGTCAATAATGGAAATGCCGTGTGGCTAGGGTCTCCGGTCGGGTAGAACGTTCGCCTGGTGCAAGTCTTTCAAGTCGACGCCACTTCGGTGACTTGCGTGTCGATGGGGATGAAATGATGATGATAAGGACAACACAACACCCAGTCCTTGATAGGAGATAATCTCCGACCCAGCCGGGAATCGAACCCGGGCCGTTAGGTATGACATTCCTTGGAGCTGACCACTCAGCTACCAAGCGCGGACATTTCTGTCAATAATTATCGCGAATAAACAATTGTCATGACATAGATTTCAAGATCCTTGAACTCTCCCTAAAACTTGTCCTCGATAGGCGACACATTAAAAAACAAATATAACCGATTGTGTTTCCAGATGTTTATTTCGCTGTGTTGGCATTGCACTTGTGCACAGAGGGCTACTACTAGGATAACTCACTTATTATTTTGTGAAAGTAAAGAGCATCGAACCTGTTCTTCTTATATCAGTACTACTTAGTTTCTCCAGATATTGCTTTGTTAAAACAACGTCCATTGCACACACACGTCTTACATCAGTACACTGTACCCTTCAAGTGCTGTCGTGTAAAAGCAACGAGCACTGTACCCGCTCGACTTGCATCGCCGGACACAATGGGATACCGTTTCATTTTATAAAATTGTTTCAATAAGATGCGCTAAAACGGAAATGTATTTATCAATATTGTATTGATTAGGTTCTTGCTTAATAATTATTTTATTTTGATGACCAGCCTGACTTGAATGGAACGCGTTTACAGGTTCGCTACAGCGTTAAACATGCTAATTTAATTCAGCTTTCACTCGTGTTGCGCCACACTCATGCGTCACCTTTTGAAGCTACTTTCCTGCAACAAGCCGCGGTCATGATAGAGTTAAAACACTGGGGACTATACAATCGCAAATGTCGGAGGGTAAATCAATTATTATCCGCAAAGTAGTTATAAAATTTTATTGTAATGAAATGCACTCCAGGAAATGGAAAAAAGAACACATTGACACCGGTGTGTCAGACCCACCATACTTGCTCCGGACACTGCGAGAGGGCTGTACAAGCAATGATCACACGCACGGCACAGCGGACACACCAGGAACCGCGGTGTTGGCCGTCGAATGGCGCTAGCTGCGCAGCATTTGTGCACCGCCGCCGTCAGTGTCAGCCAGTTTGCCGTGGCATACGGAGCTCCATCGCAGTCTTTAACATTGGTAGCATGCCGCGACAGCGTGGACGTGAACCGTATGTGCAGTTGACGGACTTTGAGCGAGGGCGTATAGTGGGCATGCGGGAGGCCGGGTGGACGTACCGCCGAATTGCTCAACACGTGGGGCGTGAGGTCTCCACAGTACATCGATGTTGTCGCCAGTGGTCGGCGGAAGGTGCACGTGCCCGTCGACCTGGGACCGGACCGCAGCGACGCACGGATGTACGCCAAGACCGTAGGATCCTACGCAGTGCCGTAGGGGACCGCACCGCCACTTCCCAGCAAATTAGGGACACTGTTGCTCCTGAGGTATCGGCGAGGACCATTCGCAACCGTCTCCATGAAGCTGTGCTACGGTCCCGCACACCATTAGGCCGTCTTCTGCTCACGCCCCAACATCGTGCAGCCCGCCTCCAGTGGTGTCACGACAGGCGTGAATGGAGGGACGAATGGAGACGTGTCGTCTTCAGCGATGAGAGTCGCTTCTGCCTTGGTGCCAATGATGGTCGTATGCGTGTTTGGCGCCGTGCAGGTGAGCGCTACAATCAGGACTGCATACGACCGAGGCACACAGGACCAACACCCGGCATCATGGTGTGGGGAGCGATCTCCTACACTGGCCGTACACCACTGGTGATCGTCCAGGGGACACTGAATAGTGCACGGTACATCCAAACCGTCATCGAACCCATCGTTCTACCATTCCTAGACCGGCAAGGGAACTTGCTGTTCCAACAGGACAATGCACGTCCGCATGTATCCCGTGCCACCCAACGTGCTCTGGAAGGTGTAAGTGAACTACCCTGGCCAGCCAGATCTCCGGATCTGTCCCCCATTGAGCATGTTTGGGACTGGATGAAGCGTCGTCTCACGCGGTCTGCACGTCCAGCACGAACGCTGGTCCAACTGAGGCGCCAGGTGGAAATGGCATGGCAAGCCGTTCCACAGGACTACATCCAGCATCTCTACGATCGTCTCCATGGGAGAATAGCAGCCTGCATTGCTGCGAAAGGTGGATACACACAGTACTAGTGCCGACATTGTGCATGCTCTGTTGCCTGTGTCTATGTGCCTGTGGTTCTGTCAGTGTGATCATGTGATGTATCTGACCCCAGGAATGTGTCAATAAAGTTTCCCCTTCCTGGGACAATGAATTCACGGTGTTCTTATTTCAATTTCCAGGAGTGTGGTAAACTTACAAGATCACCATTTTTCGACATAGTCTCCATGCGTTTCAACGCACTTGGTCCATCGTAGTACAAGCTTTCTGATGCCCTCATAAAAGAAGGTTCTCGGTTGAGCTGCTAGCCAGGAATGCACCGCGTCCTTCACTGCTTCGTCAGAGGCAAATCGACGGCCTCTTAATGCCTATTTGAGTGGACCAAACAAGAGATAGTCAGAAGGGGCAAGATCGGCACTATATGGAGGATGATCCAGCACTTCAAATTTGAGTTTCTGGAGCGTTTCAGCAGTGTGGGCAGCAGCATGCGGACGGGCATTGTCGTACAACAATACAACACCTTCTGACAGCAATCGTCGGCGTTTGCTTCGAATTGCAGGCTTTAACCTGGCAGTAAGCATCTCACAGTAACATACACTGTTTATTGTTGTGCCCTTTTCCCCATAATGTTCCAGTACTGGACCTTGTGCGTCCCAAGAAACCGTAAGCATCAGTTTTCCTGCGGATGGTTGGGTCTTGAACCTCGTGCGTAACATCTGTGAAACCATTTCGGAATTTTTCAATCCATTCGTAGACACTCTGTTGTGGCAAAACAATGCTCCTGTACTGTACCGATAATCTTCGATGAATTTCGTCCCCTGCTACGCCTTCCGACGACAAAAAACGGATCACTGAACTTTACCAAACAGACAGCGGAGCAGCCATGATTAACAGCACGGCAGCGATAACGAAACTAACCTAACAGCTTGAAAATTGCAAAGATATAACAACAAATATAGCATGCGTCATCAACGTAAAACGAAAGTACGAACAAAATTAACAAAAATATAACTAAATTGCGGATAATAATTGACTTATTCTCGTATCATTAGGCTTTTTTTTTTTCGAAGAGATAAAGAACACTTCGTAGCTGACGAATACTGGAAAGGGAGCAGCAACTACTAGGATGTAATTTTAGCTAAAAAGCGACTATAAACTTGTTCAAAGGCTCCTTGGATAGGGTCAATTTTAATAAAATACATTTCGGTGTTTGGCTGCGTCATTATTAAACACTAAAATAACTAACGTTTCGACCATCTTTCTAGCGTTGCTCTTCAGCGTGACTAAACTGCTGGATTCTGGGAATATATATACCGGGTGATCGAAAAGTCAGTATAAATTTGAAAACTGAATAAATCACGGAATAATGTAGATTGAGAGGTACAAATTGACACACATGCTTGGAATGACATGGGGTTTTATTAGAACAAAAAAAATACAAACGTTCAAAAAATGTCCGACAGATGGCGCTTCATCTGATCAGACTAGCAATAATTAGCATAACAAAGTAAGACAAAGCAAAGATGATGTTCTTTACAGGAAATGCTCAATATGTCCACCATCATTGTTCAACAATAGCTGTAGTCGAAGAATAATGTTGTGAACAGCACAGTAAAGCATGTCCGGAGTTATGGTGAGGCATTGGCGTCGGATGTTGTCTTTCAGCATCCCTAGAGATGTCGGTCGATCACGATACACTTGCGACTTCAGGTAACCTCCCAAAGCCAATAATCGCAGCCGGCCGCGGTGGTCTAGCGGTTCTAGGCGCTCAGTCCGGAACCGCGCGACTGCTACGGTCGCAGGTTCGAATCCTGCCTCGGGCATGGATGTGTGTGATGCCCTTAGGTTAGTTAGGTTTAAGTAGTTCTAAGTTCTAGGGGACTGATGACCACAGATGTTAAGTCCCATAGTGCTCAGAGCCATTTGAACCATTTTGAGCCAATAATCGCACGGACTTAGGTTTGGGGACCTGGGAGGTCAAGCATGGCGAAAGTGGCGGCTGAGCACACTATTATCCCCAAACGACGCGCGCTGGAGATCTTTCACGCGTCTAGCAATACTTTTTTTTTTTTTTTTTAGTTCTAACAAAACCCCATATCATTCTAAGCATGTGTGTCAATTTTTACCTGTCTTTCTACATTATTCCGTGGTTTATTAAGTTTTCAAACTTATACTGACTTTTTGATCACCCGGTATATATATATATATATATATATATATATATATATATATATATATATATATATATACTGTCTTATTTCGAGTGTAAGGTGGCAACTGATGCCACAGTCTGGTGTGTTCTGAGACAGTTCAAATTCAAGTGGTGATACGGTAGGCTATTGTCTGTGATTCTCTAGCAGGTTATACCATATTGTCAGGCTACACGAATCACGGGAGAAGCGTTTACTTGCAGCAAATGTTCGATGGCGCACATCAACTTTCTTGCGCCCGTTTGCTGATCTTGTTGAGTCGCAATCTCCTGGAGCAGCTGGCTTGGAAATAGAGGCGACCCATTCGACTGGAATCGCTGGCAACTAGGCTGTCAGTTGTTTAAAACTATCCTCCCTGTTCACGTTGTTGCGTTGTTTATTATGTAAATATGCTCTTCAATTCCGTTGATGCACCCATGTTTTCCGAACGAGCAGATGCGTTTCTTGAAAATCGATACATCGCCTACAGTCGTAGTGTTCAGTTATTGCTGAATAGCTGTGATGCCCCAGTCTCAAGTAGCATTCATGTTCCGCTACGCGAATATTAATACACTGATGGACAAAAATCTCAATATCAAGTAATAGTAGTACGACAAGGACGAAAGTTGATTGGCGTGTTTCTGCAGCTGAAAGATATCTTCTCAAATTCTGCGCCGGTTGCCTTACAGTGGCGTAAGTAAAGAGCCACTACGGACGCAAATCAGGTTTGATTTATTTATACGCTTTAACGGTCATGAGCTTTAGTTACCTTTAATATTCGACATGGTGAGTTGATATTAGTCAAGAACGTCTTTAAGGTGACAAAGACCCCATAACCGACATCTCACTGAGTTTGAATGAGGTAGTGTAACTGCGCTGTGAGAAGCTAGATGTTCATTCTGCGATATTGCAGGAAGACTTGGCAGGAACGTAGCCACTCTACACGATTGCTGGCTGCAGTGGTCACGATAATGTAGAGTCGCTAGAAGAGCGGGCTCCGGACGGCCACTTTGCAATACCGAGAGGGAAGACCTTCGTGTTCGCCATATGGTGCTGGCACATCATACTGCATCTGCAGCAGCTATCTGACCAGCTGTTGGCACCCCGGTAACACAACGAACTCGTACTAATCGATTACTCCAGGGACAGCTTCGAGAAAGAGGCTCTGTAGCGTGCATTCCATTGAGCACAAACCACCGCCATTTGCGACTTCAGTGGTGTCAAGAGAGAGCTCATTGCATGCCGGGGTGGAGGTCTGTTGTGTTTTCTGATGAAAGCTGTTTCTGCCTCGGTGCCAGTGATGGCCGTGCATTGGTTGGGAGGAAGCGAGTTGAGGCCCTGCAACCACCCTGCCTGCGCGCTAGACACATTGGGGCTACAGCTGGAGTTATGGTCTGTGGCGCGATTTTGTATGACGGTAGGAGCACTTAGTGGCTATCCCACGCATTCTGACTGAAAACTGTATATCAGTCTGGTGATACGACCTGTTGTACTGTCATTCATGAACAACATTCGGTGTTTTCCAACAGGATAACGTTCGCCCACATACAGCTGCTGTAACCCAGCTTGCCCTACAGAGTGTCGAATGTTGCCTTGGCCTGCTCTACCACCACATCTGTCTCCAATCGATGACATACGGGGCAGCTCTAGCGCCACCCACAAACATGATTAATTGTCCCTTTATTGACCGACCAGTGGCACATGCATGGAACGTCATCCCACGAACAGACATGCGGCACCGGTAAAACACAAAGCATACACGTCTGCCTGTTTGCATTCAACATTCTGGTGGAGACACCGGTTATTAATGTACCATGTTCACATGTTCAGTGAAGTATCTCGGGCTAGCATTAACCTGCGACCTTGCAATGTTAATTACTTAAATATATTACCTAGACAAATGTATTTCCGAAATTTCATTACTCTACATTAATTATTTCTTGTTGCTGCAAGTCTTTTTTTTGCGTCGGTGTACGATTTCCAGTAGACTTCGCCGCACTCACATCGAAGCTTCTAAACGCCTGCAGTGAGGAGAGGATCTATGGACTCTTATGGGCTTCACTATATGTCGAATTCGTCGGCCACTCTTTGATAGAAGCTTACTTCCTGTGTGGCACAGCACCTTGCCTACGCAGTAGCTGATATCTCTCATGTAAGGTACGTGAGCAAGAGGATGACGTTTTTCTATTTCACACGAGGAAACTCGATTATTTACACGAGTTGGCATTTTCATTCTCTATTGCTGCGGTGGCAGCTGCAGGCCGGCCTTCGCAACCAGCCAAGGGATATACGGACCAGTCGCTGACGTAATTCTTCAGCTGGCCGCTGCATAGTGCATGCTCAGCTTTCCGAAACTTGGTGTTCTGCCGTCAGTGGTGGACTACAGAGGGTGGACAAAAAAATGGAAACAGCGGGAGGCATTCGTGCATGAAGTACATGGAAGAGACAAAGAAACTGGTACACCTGCCTCATATCGTGTAGGGGCCCCCGCGAGCACGCAGAAGTGTCGCAACACGACGTGGCATGGACTCGACTGATGTCTGAAGTAGTGCTGTAGGGAACTGACACCATGAATTCTGCAGGGCTGTCCATAAATCCGTAAGAGTACGAGGGGGTGGGAGATCTCTTCTGATCAGCTCGTTTCAAGGCATCCCAGACATGCTCAATAATGTTCATGTCTGGGGAGTGTGGTGGCCAGCGGAAGTGTTTAAACTCAGAAGAGTATTCCTGGAGCCACTCTGTAGCAATTCTGGACGTGTGGGGTGTCGCATTGTCCTGCTGGAATTGCCCAAGTCCGTCGCAATGCACAATGGGCGTGAATAGATGCAGATGCTCAGGCAGGATGCTTAAGTACGTGTCACCTGTCACAGTCGAACCTAGACGTATCAGGGGTCCCTATCACTGCAACTAGACGCACCTCACACCATTACAGACCATCCACCAGCTTGAACAGTACCCTGCTGACATGCACGGTCCATGAATTCATGAGCTTCTCTCCATACCCGTACACGACCATCCGCTCGATACAATTTGAAACGAGACTCGCCCGACCAGGCAACATGTTTCCAGTCATCAACAGTCCAATGTCGGTGTTGACGGGCACAGGCGATGCGTAAAGCTTTGTGTCGTGCAATCAACAAGGGTAGACGAGAGGACCTTCGATTCCGAAAGCCAATATCGATGATGTTTAGTTAAATGGTTCGCATGATGACACTTGATGGTCCAGCACTGAAATCTGCAGCAATTTGCGGAACGGTTACAGTTCTGTCATGTTGAACGATTATATTCAGTCATCGTTGGTCCCATTCTTGCATGATCTTTTTCCGGCCGCAGAGATGTAGGAGATTTGATGTTTTACCGGATTCGTGATTTTCACGGTACACTCGTGAAATGGTTGCACGGGAAAATCCCCACTTCATCGTTTCGTCGGAGATGCTGTGTCCCATCGCTCGTGCGCCGACTATAACACCACGTTCAGATTCACTTAAATCTTCATAACCTACCATTGTGGCAGCAGTAACTGATCTAACAACTGAGCCAGATAATTGTCTTATATTGGCGTTGCTGACAGCAGCGTCGTATTCTGCCTGTTTACATAACTTCGTATTTGAATACACATGCCTATACCAGTTGCTTTGGCGCCTCAGTGTAAATGCAGATATTAGCCAACTCTGCCAGTTACGCTGTTGGGTTTCACAACGAACAACACCTGTGCAGTGTCCTCAACAGGTTGCAAGTGTCAGTTGTGCTCAGAGCGGTGTTCCGTCTAGTTGTGTCCGCATTACGGCGGAGCTCAATGCATTCGAATGTGGGCAAATTGGCAGTGCGTGTACGGTGGGTGCTTCTGTAACCACGGTAGCCGAAGTGTCTGAGGCACCGCATCGAAGAACTATAGACCTATATCTCTAACGTCGATCAGTTGCAGAATTTTGGAACACGTATTATGTTCGAGTATAATGACTTTTCTGCAGACTAGAAATCTACTCTGTAGGAATTAGCGTGGGTTTCGAAAAAGACGATCGTGTGAAACCCACTCTCGCTATTCGTCCACGAGACTGAGAGGGCCAAAACACGGGTTCCCAGGTAGATGGCGTGTTTCTTGACTTCCGCAAGGCGTTTTATACAGTTCCCCACAGTCGTTTAATGAACAAAGTTATGGATTATCAGACCAGTTGTGTGATTGGATTGAAGAGTTCCTAGATAACAGAACACAGCATGTCATTCTCAATGGAGAGAAGTCTTCCGAAGTAAGAGTGATTTCAGGTGTGCCGCAGGAGAGTGTCGTAGGACCATTGCTATTCACAATATATATAAATGTCCTTGTGGATAACATCGGAAGTTCACTGAGGCTTTTTGCGGATGATGCTATAGTATATCGAGAGGTTGTAACAATATAAAATTGTACTGAAATGCATAGGATCTGCAGCGAATTGACGCATGGTGCAGGGAATGGCAATTAAATCTCAATGTAGACAAGTGTACTGTGCTGCGAATACATAGAAAGATAGATCCCTTATCATTTAGCTACAATATAACAGGTTACCAACTGGAAGCAGTTAAGTCCATAAATTATCTGGGAGTAGGCATTAAGAGTGATTTAAAATGAAATGATCATATAAAATTAATCGGCGGTAAAGCAGATGCCAGACTGAGATTCATTGGAAGAATCCTAAGGAAATGCAAACCGAAAACAAAGGTAGTAGGTTACAGTACACTTGTTCGCCCACTGCTTGAATACTGCTCACCGGTGTGAGATCCGTACCAGATAGGGTTGATAGAAGATATAGAGAAGATCCAACGGAGAGCAGCGTGCTTCGTTACAGGATCATTTAGTAATCGCGAAAGCGTTACGGAGATGATAGATAAACTCCAGTGGAAGACTCTGCAGGAAAGACGCTCAGTAGCTCGATACGGGCTTTTGTTGAAGTTTCGAGAACATACCTTCACCGAGGAGTCAATCAGTATATTGCTTCCTCCTACGTATATCTCGCGAAGAGACCGAGAGGATAAAATCAGGGAGATTAGAGCCCACACAGAGGCATACCGACAATCTTTCTTTCCACGAACAATACGAGACTGGAATAGAAGAGAGAACCGATAGAGGTACTGAAGGTGCCCTCCGCCACACACCGTCAGGTGGCTTGCGGAGTATAGACGTAGATGTAGATGTAGAAGAGTTATACTGCATACGGGGAAAGCGGAAGATCATCCATTATGCCACAACGCGGACGACACTGTATCTGAAGTGATTGCGTCGCGTGAATCTGACTCACCTGACCTAGCTGCAATCTGTTTTTGTTAATTTACATGAAGAGGGACATGAACAGAGACCGATTTGATGACATAGATGCCATCAAGAACAGAAGATGGAGTTGTTCGCCATCATTGCAGATGTGTATCAAATATATTTCCAGCAATTCAGTTAATGATTGAAGAAATGTGTTAAGTGTAACGGAGCGTTTTGAAGGTGATAAAATCGATTTGTGAAAAATGGAGAGAAGGAGGGGAGAGAGGGATACAGAGAGAGAGAGAGAGATCATGTATTGAAGTGATTTAGTAATTGATAGTGATTAGGTCCCATGGTGAAGGAAAGTAATTAATGTTAGTCATATGCGTGACTGTAGGCATTCCCGGCGTATAATACTGATGCAGATTTCTCGGGTCTCCAGCCGGGTGGTAGCGTTGATATACCGCGACGTTTAGGGAAGTCTCATACTAAGCATATTCTGGCGAAATGTCGAGATTCTTTTTAATGAAGGATGGGGCCCCTCCACGCCCACACCAACGTGGTGACCAAACCAAAAGTTCTACTGTCACCTCCGTATAACATGTTAGTTATCAAATCGTGAGTCACAGGAGGCGGGCTGTGATGTTATCCACGCGTTTGGGTAGGATTACTCATTGACAAGGTCAAATACCACGGTGTCTGGCTGAACCGGAAACTACTCCAGGGGGACCGCATTCAACATGTGACCAACAAAGCAAACGCGAGGCTCAAACAACTCTACCCTATGCTTAACAGGCGTAGCACACTGAATAGGAGGGTGTCCAGGTCCATGTACATGACACTTATTCGACCCGTGACGACGTACGCAGCCCCTGTCTGGGGATACGCTGCGCCCTCACGCCTGCGCCGTCTGCAGATCATACAGAACAAAGTATTCACAAGGGAACCTCCCCATCGCACCCCCCTGAGATTTAGTTATAAGTTGGCACAGTGGATAGGCCTTGAAAACCTGAACACAGATCAATCGACAAAACAGGAAGAAGTTGCGTGGAACTATGAAAAAAATAAGCAAAATATACAAACTGAATAGTCCATGTGCAAGATAAGCAACATCAAGGATGGTATGAGTTCAGGAGCGCCGTGGTCCCGTGGTTAGCGTGAGCAGCTGTCGAACGAGAAGTCCTTGGTTCAAGTCTTCCCTCGAATGAAAAAGTTACTTTCTTTATTTTCGCAGAGTTATGATCTGTCCGTTCATTCATTGACATCTCTGTTCACTATAGTAAGTTTAGTGTCTGTGTTTTGCGACCGCACCGCAAAACCGTGCGATTAGTAGACGAAAGGACGTGCTTCTGCAATGGGAACGGAAAACATTTGATCGCAAGGTTATAGGTCAACCGATCCCTCCACAGGAAAACACGTCTGATATATTCTATACGACACTGGTGACGGCATGTGCGTCACATGACAGGAATATGTTGTCGACACACCTAACTTGTACACTTGGCGAATGGGTAAAAAGTATATTCTGCCTTGCCCGATTTAGGTTTTCTTGTGGATGTGATAATCCCATTGGAGAGGCACGTCCTTTCGTCTACTAATCGCACAGTTTTTCGGTGCCGTCGCAAAACACAGACACTAAACTAATTACAGTGAACAGAGACGTCAATGAACAAACGGACAGATCATAACTCTGCGAAAATGAAGAAAGTAAAATTTTCACTCGAGGGAAGACTTGAACCAAGGACCTTTCGTTCTGCAGGTGCTCACGTTAACCACGGGACCATGGCACTCATGAGGTTACACTGTCCTCGATGTTGCCTATGTTGCACATGGACTGCTCAGTTTGTATATTTTGCTTATTTTTTTCATAGTTCCACACAACTTCTTCCTGTTTTCTCGATTGATCTGTGTTCAGGTTTTCAAGGCCTATACACTGTGCCACCTTATAACTAAATCTGAGGGGGGTGCGATGGGGAGGTTCCCTTGTCAGAATCACAAGCAACGCTCCGCGCTACACACGCACCGCGGATCTTCACCGGGAATACCGGCTAGATACCATCTTGCAGGTATTCCAAAAACTCTCCACACGACTGTACAGAAACACGAGACACTCGCGTAACCCGTTCATCCTATCTTGGGTAACTGCGACCACAACCATAGATGGAAACATAAGAGACCAAAGACACTATTGGCACGAAACTAAACATCTATGGTCCATAGCACGTTAACGCGACAATACTGGCGAGCCCCTTCAACACAGCTACTACTGGCAACCCTCCGTAAAACAGGCAATCGCAGGGAAATCGTACCGTACACAGCACGCAAACAAGCCACACACACCCCCTACACTGTGAGCTGATCTATGACCATCACCCACTAATGTATGACGACCTTGAACTGTTACGAGGACGCTGCAGCAGCAGCAGGCCCTACAACGAGCACCCGCAACGACAAAGGTAACGATTCACGATACTCGCACTAACATAACCACACCTTGCATGCACTGTCGCAGCTAGCAAGCGGCTACTGCCCTTACTACCCGTCCTCCTGTCGCAGAGGTTTTTTTTTCCCTTGGCGCTTGCCTGGGCACTTTTGTCCCTCTGCCCTTACAAACGGCTACCCTTCGATCGCTTTCGTCCACTTTCTGTCTTCCACGGAGAGCGAGGTATTTAGATGTAAGGTCTCCCCCCCCCCCCTCCAGTAGTCCTCGGGAGGCTGTGGTGGTCCGGCCACGGGCGAGCGGTGGTGGGGATAGCGGCCGCCCCGGCTGCCGCGTTCGTCTCTCGGTGTGGGCATTCTGTCTGCGTCTGCGGCAGAGGATGTTGGCGGCCGTTCTCCCGACGAATTGCCGCTATCGCAGGGTTCCATGCTGCTCTTAGTTGGTATCCTTCATCCCTGCTGACCAAGTTGTCGTGAAGCCGTATTTCTAAGGATTCTTTGATAAAACTTTCCCAGAAGCCAGATGCTCGGCACAGCACCTTCGTGTTTTCGAGGTTGAAGGTGTGTTCTTCCTGTATGCTGTGTTCTGATATGGCTGATTTTTCTGTGTGTCCTAGTCGCACACATCCGATATATTCTTCATAACGCTTATCGCGAGTGGTCACCTTACCGTTAGGCTATCTGTGCACACTTCCTGGACTTACAGACCTCCGTATGCCGTTAATATCTACACCCCCACTGCTCGCAACATAACTTCTATTCTCGCAAGCAGGTTTATGAGACAATCGTATTCAACGTTAGTATTATGATGGTCGATTTGTCCGTATAGGTATGTAGGAGGGGCATTTGAAAAGTCCATGAAAAGTCCGAGAGATGGCTCCACCGGCGCATATCGAGGTCATGTTTAGTTAATAGCATCTTTGGAAAGAACGCACACCAAGTTTCAGCCATAATGGTCTATTTCTTTGTGTTTGGCATTCGTGTGAATCAAGGAAGTCGAGTGATTGTCAAAAAATGGACAAAAAAGAATTTCGTGTGGTGGTTATACATTACTATGTGAAAGGCAAAACGCCTCAGGAGACTAAGGAGGAACTTGATAAAAATTACGGTGACTCTGCACCTTCTATTAGAACAGCTTATAAGTGGTTTCAAAATTTTCGGAGTGGCCATATGGGCACGAGTGATGGTGAACGTTCTGGACGCCCCGTGGAGGTTACGACTCCAGAAATCATTGGTAAAATCCATCACATGATGATGGATGACAGAAGAGTTAAGGTACGTGAGACTGCTAGTGCTATGGGCATCTCGAATGGACGGGTACATCATATTTTGAATAAACATTTGGAAATGAGAAAGCTATACGCAAGATGGGTTCCGCTATTGCTCACGCTTGACCAAAAACGGAATCGTGTGAAGTGTTGCGAGGATGGTTTGCAGCTGTTCAGGAAGAATCCGCAGGGCTTTAAGGGTCGTTTCGTCACTGTGGATGAAACACGGATACATTACTATACTCCTGAGACCAAACAGCAATCGGAAGAATGGGTTACCAAAGGAGAATCTGCACGAAAAATGGCCAAGACCATTGCTTTGGCTGCGAGGGGTACGGCGACTGTCTTTTGGGATTCACAAGGGATAATCCTCATCGACTATCTGGAAAAGGGTAAAACTATTACAGGTGCATATTACTGCACCGTTCGAAAACCGAGCTTCTAGAAAAACGCCTGCGATTGGACCGCAAGAAAGTCCACTACCATCACGACAATGCACCAGCACACACCTCAGCAGTTGTGGTCGCAAAATTAATGGAAATAGGATTCCAGCTCGTTTCAAATCCCCCCTGTTCTCCAGACGTGGCTCCCTTGGACTACTGTTTGTCCCGCAATTTGAAGAAATGGATGGCAGGACGAAGATTTTATTCAAACGAGGAGGTAATTGCAGCAATAGCTATTTTGCAGACTTGGACAATTCCTATTATTCGGAAGGGATTAACAAACTAGAACAGCATTGGACGAAGTGTATTAGTCTAAAAGGAGACTATGTCGCAAAATAAAATGTGTTTACCCCAAACAGGTAAGTAGTTCTTATTTTTGCACCGACTTTTCAAACGCCTCTCGTAATAGCAGTTTTACAGTGTCTGTTCCTTCAGACATGCACGCCTCTTTTGGTCTTCGTTGACTGGGCTATTTGTGCAAAGTGTAGCGGTGTGACTCACCTCCAGATCCAGGGACTGGCGCTGAGCGTGGTTGCGGAGCGCCGATTCGACAGACAGCCAGTTCCCGTGATTGAATGTCTGCCACTGCGGCGCCGCGTTGGCGTAGAAGAAGGACGCGTGCTGCTGGGTGTTGAGGATGAAGTCTCCGGAGGGAGCGAGGTGGCCGCGGCTCAGCGTCGACTGCGAGAGCATCTGGCTGGCCGCCTCCCGCGACCCCAGCGCCGCCGCCAGGGTCTCCAGAACGGCAGAGGGTGAGTACACTTTGGGAGGGGAGACGCCCACGTACAGCGTCCCGGTCTCGCTGCCCTGCGAGAACGACGGCCGCGCCGTCTGCTTCCGCCGAAATCGCTGCAACGACCTGCGAGTACAGCAAGAGGGCTCCATCAGACCCCTTTCATATATACATACATACAGGGTGGTCCATTGATCGTGACCGCGCCAAACATCTCACGAAACAAGCATCGAACGAAAAAACTACAAAGAACGAAACTTGTCTAGCTTGAAGGGGGAAACCAGATGGCGCTATGGTTGGCCCGCTAGATGGCGCTGTCATAGGTCAACCATACATTAACCCGCCAAGGTCGCTGATGTTCCACTTGTCGCAGCCATCGTGGATTTTCCGTTGCCCAATAGTGCATATTATGCCGATTTACGTTACCGCTGTTGGTGAATGACGCTTCGTCGCTAAATAGAACGCGTGCAAAAAATCTGTCATCGTCCCTTAATTTCTCTTGTGTCTAGTTGTAGAACTGTACACGACGTTGAAAGCCGTCGCCATGCAATTCTTGGTGCATAGAAATATGGTGCAATCGATGTTGATGTAGCATTCTCAACACTGACGTTTTTCAGATTCCCGATTCTCGCGCAATTTGTCTGCTACTGATGTGCGGATTAGCCGTGACAGCAGCTAAAACACCTACTTGGGCATCATCATTTGTTGCAGGTCGTGGTTGACGTTTCACATGTGGCTGAACGGTTCCTGTTTCCTTAAATAACGTAAGTATCCGGCGAACGGTCCGGACACTTGGATGATGTCGTCCAGGATACCGAGCAGCATACATAGCACACCCCCGTTGGGCATTTTGATCACAATAGCCATACATCAACACGATATCGACCTTTTCCGCAATTGGTAAACATTCCATTTTAACACGGGTAATGTATCACGAAACAAATACCGTCCGCACTGGAGGAATGTTACGTGAAAGCACGTACTTTTACGTATGCGATTGTTAACAGCGCCATCTATCACAAAGCGAAAAAAGTGATCCAACTGAAACGTTCATATTTCTTTACGTACTACACGAATATGTAATTAAAATGGAGGTTCCTATTTTAAAAAAACGCAGTTGATATCTGTTTGACCTACGGCAGCGCCATCTAGCGCGCCAGCCATAGCGCCATATGGTTTCCCCCTTCAAGCTAGACGAGTTTCGTTTTTTATTTTTTTCGTTTGATCCTTATTTCGTGAGATATTTGGCCCCGCCACTATCAATGGACCACCCTGTATACGTACATAGACAAGGTATTTGCGTAAGAGCGTGCAAAATGTAACACGGCATAGAGAATGCTCCACTGAACAACTTGAGATACGGAACATAGGGTCGGAGAAGCCAGCTTAAGAAGATATGGAAGTAGATCTGTCTCCCCCTTTGTTTAGAATTACTGTTTTCCAGCTTATTTACAACTAACATGTGTACAAGTTAACACCTACTGTGCTGTTTATTTATATGTACATTCTTGGCCGGCTCTGTAGGCGACAATCTCATTGGGCCATATCTTCTACGTTGCCGTCTGAATGGCCATCTGTACTTAAGTTTCGTGCACAGAGTTCTACCAGAGTTGTTGGGGAACGTACCCTTGGCTGTTCATGGGACGATGTGGATACACATGACGGTACACCGCCCCACTTCAGTGTAGATACCCACAACCATCCTAATGCTGTATTTCCTGGTCGCTGGATTGGAAGTGGAGGTCACCCTTGATTATTTCCTATGGGGATATCTAAGGTCACTTGTGTATGAAACCCCAGAGGATACAGAGACGGAATTAATTGCCAGAATTGTAGCTGCCTGTGGTGTGATTCGAAACATACCAGGGATATTTGTCGGGGTGCGTTACAATCTTGTTCGCTGATGCCATGCTTGCATTGAGGTTTATGGCCGTCCGTTTCAGCACATTTTGTAAGATACAGTACAAATAGTACGTTCATTGTGTCAATGATGGTGTTTGCAGTTAACTGTAAATAACGTAAATAAAAAAGTATACAGTAAAGTGATTTTATTTCTATTATCTCCTTAAACTGGTTTCTCCGACCCAAGGTTCCTTACTTCAAATCGCTCAGTGGAGCATCCTCTAAGTCCTGTTAAATTTTTGCGCGCTCTTACGGAAACACTCTGTGGAGATCTTTATGCCTACATAATGGTATCTGTTGCATGTGCGCCACTAGTCTCTCAGAACGAAGTGTGTCGTTTATATGGGTGTGTCTTTTCTTTTCTTTATTATGTTATAAATAAGTGGCCACCTGCGTAACCCCCACATCCTTGTTGCAACACTTACCCTTCAGTGCATGACTGCAACGAGTGAATGTCAGTTTTCGTGAGAGTAGCCAGTATCTGTCTGCTAAAGTAGTTTTTTCTCCAGTTTTGTCAACAGCTTTCGCGAAAGTAGAAAGGCAGAGAGGTCTAGCTTGGTAGTCAGAGCTGGTACAACAGCATACAAAAGAGTTAGGTTGGCGTGTAAGACGTCTGGACCTTTCGTGCCCCCCTCCCCTCCCCACCACAGAAGTGGCGGAACCGGTGAGGGGGGAAGGGAAGAGTTACTGCATTGCTGGAGCCTGGTGAGTACGGACTGATATGTGGACAGTCCACAGATGAAGGCATTTGAATTATTTAACATTTGAATTTCAATCATTTTTATGTCAGTTCCTTTGGTGGTCAGGAGTAATTATGCTAGTTATCGTGGAAATAATTTCATGTGAAAATTTAATATCATTCTTGAGTTGCTGCCGTACTGCGGTCACGAAGTGGGGCCAAGGCTGTTTCCCAGATAAGTTATTGCAATATGACGATGTATTACTATATTATAATTTTTAGTTTTTGACATTGTCCGTTAAGGACAAATCGTGGTTCCTTTTATTCTGAAGAAGGTTGGGTTATCCCAACTGAAACCTAGGTAAATCTAGGTAAACGTTGCAACCGAGGCTGTTGTTAATTTAAAATTAATACTAGAAATGTGGTTTGACATCCACAGAGTGCCTGAGTCGTATGTAGAGCTTTCCTCTTCCTGTCTATTTCTGTAACACACTTATTCTTGTTCTGTTTTCTAGTGAGGTAGTTTCAAAGCGTGGTGCAACGCTGACATAATACAACATAAATCAGTGTTTCAGCAGTATCTTACGGTTTGAGTTTTTTGTCTTTACATCACTGGCTCAAAGCAGAGTAGCAAGGCGCTGAGATACCACAATGAGAAATGGATCATTAGCCCCGACGTCATCGTTATATCGCTACATCTCCTTCGAAGTTTTGTGGGCAGGGTAGAAGAAAATCTGCCTAAGATAACATTCCGAACCGGCAAGAACAGAAATATGAACTATTATAGAGTTTATAGCTCAAGGTGGAAGGCAGTAAAGCACCCGTGGTTAACTAAATACATCTGTAGTATTGGGGGAGTTACGAAGGAAGATACGCACGAGTCGGACAGGAAACTGCATGCGAGAAAGAAAATATGGCGAGGGACAAAATGTGTCACTTCGCGTCACTAATGACTTACTCCACTGAGAATAACAAATTCAATAAACTCAAAAAGTACTGAGCTGGGACTAACGTGCTGGAACGAAATGATTCAGAGTCCACTGAACCAACCACTTGTAGGGGCTGGAGTTGGGTAAGAACTCCATGCAGGGAAGGACAGATGTGAGTTACGAAACGTTTCAGGCAATAACAATACAGTACTTACGTCTCGTAGAATACTCATTACTCAGTAACGAATACATACGCTACGCAACAGCCCTAGAGTGAACCCAAGCACCGAAATGGCCAGACTTGCCTACAATGGAACTCAGATTACGCCACATTCTCAGTTAGAACTGTGAACTCAACGGTATTAGTTGGCGATATTACTCTCCTTGCGATCAACAAAAAGTTGCCGAGGACGTTGCCACATTGTTTCCATAGTGTACACCGTAACTCTCCAACGACAGACTGGGTGGACCATAATACTACTTTTGAGGTAAAAAACTGCCTAGGAAAATCGTCGTCGCCCAAAAAGATTCTTGCATAATACTTAAAATGTTTTCCCTTAGACTGTGCGGGAGCTCCTCCTTTCAACGGAGCACGGGAAGACGCCTTGGGTATTCGTTTTCTGGAAATTGTCTTAAATGATTAATTATGTCATTTTATGCTCCTAACATGCTTTTCCTCCTCTTGAATTTCAGTATTCTTCTATAAAAACGGAAATTAAATTCAAATAATTTGAAAGCCCCCTCAAACGCTCCATTCGAGTAGTGTGATGCCTGTGACGTCACTTGCTAGTTCGCTGTTCCTACTGTCATAATGCTAATTCACAGTGATGTCCTGGTTTGGGATTTACGTTTCGGAAAATGGGTTACAAACGGTGTGTAGTACAGTACTGTACAAATACATCTATAGAAACTACTGAAAAGTTGTTTGTGACTGTTTCAGTGAGTGAGAAGATGCATACATTGTGGTTGCACTGTACCAGTAAGTTGCCAGCACGTCGACACACAAGTTAACTAACTTGAGACTGTGTTGCAATGTGAAGTTAACATTAACCTACCTCATAAATACCCTCTCCCATTGTTACAAGGAAGGACAGCGCCATTCAACGAAATTAAACTACTACTGAAAATTGTCGTTTTAACCCAACTACACCTCAGTTCTTCGGCAGCTGAGTTGTTAGAGCAATAGACCGCCGTATTTTATGAGCTGATCTCCATGGATCGCTGGTTCGAATCTATTGTCTACCATGGAACCACAATACTGGCTGCTAGTGGCAACACGGGCGGGACGGCAGGTATGGTGAGCACAGCATGAGACTACGGAGCGAAGTAGAACTGCTTAGTCGACAAAGTAACTCACAACAGTGCTACAGTGCTAGCGGTGTCCATACAAAGCAGAGTAATGGCAATGATGAACAAATCAAACATTGCACTATATCTACAGCAATAGTTGCAGAAGTTGCCATTTCGTCAGGAAGGAGCACGAGGAATTTCGCAGAGTGAGAAAGAAGTGGTACATGAAATGTTAGCGTTTCTGCAAGATGAGGCAGCGGAATGTGTGGTGTCGTATACGCTCGACTGTGTGGGCGATGTACATGAGAAGTACAATAATGAGAATACGTGCTTAACAAGTGAATGTGATACCGAAACAGGTGTCGAGTCATATCCACTCATGCTCATAAATTAAGGATAATGCTGACACACGGTGAAACAACGCTCTTGTGGGCGGTTTGCGCGTTTAATAACCTCGGGTTATGACCGTGCGGTGCATTTGACCTGCGGTCGTCGCACTGTGGCGCTGGCAGTAGTTCACATACGCAGGTGCATGTCGGAGTACGCTGGAGCGAGTAAGTGTGCTGACGTTTCCAGACGTGCTAATGGGGGCTGTGTGTTGACAACGGCTCAAAGAACACATATTGATGACGTTAAGAGGAGTGAATGGAGGCTGGTCAAACACAGCAGGTCGTAGCACGGGCCCTCCGTCTGCCACAAAGTGTGATCTCAAGATTATGGCAACGATTCCAGCAGACAGGAAACGTGTCGAGGCGCTACAGTACGGAACGTCCACAATGTACAACACCACAAGAAGACCGATATCTCACCATCAGTGCCCGCAGACGGCCACGGAGTACTGCAGGTAGCCTTGCTCGGGACCTTACCGCAGCCACTGGAACGGTTGTCTCCAGGCACATAGTCTACAGACGACTGAACAGGCATGGTTTATTCGCCCGAAGACCTGCAAGGTGCATTCCACTGACCCCTGGTCACAGGAGAGCCCGTAAAGCCTGGTGTCAAGAACACAGAACATGGTCATTGGAACAGTGGTCCTGGGCTATGTTCAGGGACGAGTCCAGATATAGTCTGAACAGTGACTCTCACCGGGTTTTCATCTGGCGTGAACCAGGAACCAGATACCAACCCCTTAATGTCCTTGAAAGGGACCTGTATGGAGGTCGTGGTTTGATGGTGTGGGGTGGGATTATGATTGGTGCACGTACACCCCTGTAAGTCTTTGACAGGGGAACTGTAACAGGTCAGGTGTATCGGGACGTCATTATGCACCAGTATGTCCGCCTTTTCAGGGGTGAAGTGGGTCTCACCTTCCTCCTGATGGATGATAACGCACGGTCCCACTGAGCTGCCATCGTGGAGGTGTATCTTGAAACAGAATATAGCGAATGGAGTGGCCTGCCTGTTCGCCAGACCTAAACCCCTTCGAGCACGTCTGGGATGCTCTCGGTCGACGTATCGCTGCACGTCTTCAAACCTCTATGACACTTCAGGAGCTCCGACAGGCACTGGTGAAAGAATGGGAGGCTATACCCCAGCAGCTCCTCGACCACCTGATCCAGAATACACCAGCCCGTTGCGCGGCCTGTGTAAGTGCGCATGGTGATCATCCCATACTGATGTCGGGGAACATGCGCTGGAAACAGTGGCGTTTAGTAGGTTTCCTCAACTTATCACCTATACCGTGGTTGTACAGATCTGTGTCGTGTGCTTTCCCTATGTGCCTATGCTATTAGCACCAGTTTTGTATAGTGCCCAGTTTTGTGGCACCACATTTTGCAATTATCCTTAATTTATGAGAATGAGTGTAGTATACTTCATCCTTGTAGGACAGGGAGCCACAAATCCCGCCTGCAATGAAAAGTAGTAAAAGACAATCGTTCTCCAAGTGCGAGTGCTAAACACAATTGTGTAAATTGAAGATCATCCGCGTTATAGTAAAATGAGTACTATAAACAGATTTCGAGAGAGTCCGCAGCAAGATTAATGTGTAGAGCATAAGAAAAGCTAGGGATATTCAAGGGAAAACAAGGTGCACTTCTGAAAAGAACTGTTGTCTACTCGTTTCAAGGACTTCAGATATACGCTATTGGCCATTAAAATTGCTACACCACGTATATGACGTGCTACAGACGCGAAATTTAACCGACAGGAAGAAGATGCTGTGATGCACATGATTGGCTTTTCAGAGCGTTCACACAAGGTTCGCGCCGGTGGCGACACCTACAACGTGCTGACATGAGGAAAGTTTCCAACCGATTTCTCATACACAAATAGCAGTTGACCGGCGTTCCCTAGGAAACATTGTCGTGATGCCTCGTGTAAGGAGGAGAAATGCGTACCATCACGTTTCTGACTTTGATAAAGGTCGGATTGTAGCCTATCGCGATTGCGGTTTATCGTATCGCTACATTGCTGCTCGCGTTGGTCGAGATCCAATGACTGTTAGCTGAATATGGAATCGGTGGGTTCAGGAGGGTAATACGGAACGCCGTGCTGGATCCCAACGGCCACGTATCACTAGCAGTCGAGATGACAGGCATCTTATCCGCATGGCTGTAACGGACCGTGCAGCCACATCTTGATCCCTGAGTCAACAGATGGGGACGTTTGCAAGACAACAACCATCTGCACGAACAGTTCGACGACGTTTGCAGCAGCATGGACTATCAGCCTGGAGACCATGGCTGCGGTTACCCTTGACGCTGCATTACAGGCAGGAGCGCCTGCGATGGTGTACTAAACGACGAACCTGGGTGCACAAATGGCAAAACGCCATTTTTTCGAATCCACGTTCTGTTTACAGCATCATGATGGTCGCATCCGTGTTTGGCGACATCGCGGTGAACTCACATTGGAAGCGTGTATTCGTCATCGCCATACTGGCGTATCACCCGGCGTGATGGTATGGGGTGCCATTGGTTACACGTCTCGGTCACTTCTTGTTCGCATTGACGGCACTTTGAACAGTGGGCGTTACATTTCAGATGTGTTACGACCCGTGGCTCTATCCTTCATTCGATCCCTCCGAAACTATACATTTCAGCAGGATAATGCACGACCGCATGTTGCAGGTCCTGTACGGGCCTTTCTGGATACACAAAATGTTCGACTGCTGGCCTGGACAGCACATTCTGCAGATCTCTCAACAACTGAAAACGTCTGGTCAATGGTGGCCGAGCAACTGGCTCGTCACAATACGCCAGTCACTACTCTTGATGAACTGTGGTATCGTGTTGAAGCTGCATGGGCAAGTACACGCCATCCTAGCTCTGTTTGACTCAATGTCCAGGCGTATCAAGGCCGTTATTACGGACAGAAGTGGTTGTTCTGGGTACTGATTTCTCAGGATATATGCACCAAATTGCGTGAAAATGTAATCACATGTCAGTTCTAGTATAATATATTTGTCCAATGAATACCCGTTTATCATGTGCATTTCTTCTTGGTGTAGCAATTTTAATGTCCAGTAGCGTAATTTACAGAATGCGAGTGATAGTGACCTCCTATGTTATGCACATCAAATTGCGCGCTACATAGATTACCGTGATTTCAAGTTAAGCAGGTGATGGTTGCATAACTTCAAACAGTGCTACAGAATTGGAAAGCGGAAGATAGCGAAATTGCAAACAAAGCGTCAAGTTTACGATGCATAGCAAACTGCGGAATCAGCCCGATAATTTGTAGATGAAATAAACAAACTTATTCCATCGTTCAGTAAGGAATTTGTTTTCAACTCCGACCAATGGGGATTTGAAGGTGAAATGCATGTGAAAGGCACCCTGGAAATTAGAGGTACCAACAGATTTGTATCAAGATCGACTAACATCAATGCCTTAACGCATTCGCATATAATTACGCCTACTGTTAATCTGTGTGGTTGGCTGGAAATTTATTTATTGATCTGTGAGAAGTTGCAGGTACTCTGTCCCCTACGATTCTATATCGTATGATTGCTGTAGCAAGGTCAGTAGGAAATATTTACGTCACAGCAAACAAGAATGGGAAAATGGCCGTGAGATAACTACAACGATACTATGAGCACTGCTTTTGGCCAATAGCTGGTTAAAATAACTTGCATTTGCTTGATTCCATGTCTGCATACAAGAGTCATACTCCTTTAGAGCAAAATATCCTTAGTGTAAAATGTATGACATTGCCTTTCCTACCACCTGGAACCACTAGACAAATTCAGCCTCTGGATGTTTGATTTTTTCTGCGCCTACAAAACAGTATCGTAGTATCTGCAGCTACGCCTTAAAGGATAGCCAGTTTCACGTAGACCGTTTCACATTCGGTTGCATGCCATCATAATCCATCAGTTCTCATCACCTCGTTACACCAATATGATTCTATATGCAGTCTTTGAGACTGGATACCTAGCTGAACATCCTATCCAGTTTGTAACACCCAAAGAGTTCGCCTTCGATCTTGATGATGCGAACCTATGTGAAGACTGTTGCGCACCATTTTACCCTGTGTTCATGGTGCAAGCTAATGGTTTGTTCTGAACATTCCTTGAATGTCAACGATGTCCATTTTGTGAAGTGTAATGCATACATCCCATAGAAAGTTTGTCTCTGCTCATCCAGTGCACTCATTTCCTGTCGCACTCCTGATGCACATGGTGAGTTATTAGCAGCTAATATTTTTCCAGTCACAATTGTTAACACATCAGTTTCAAATGAGCCTTACTAAAGGCTGAACTTGCGACCTACCACTCAAGAGCTTCTTTGTAAACTTTCGCATTCCCGACCGCAGGGCGACGAGTTGAGCGGGCGCACAGCCGCACACAGAGATCCCGAGGCGTCCAATTGCACCTTGGCGTTTTTCTGATGCAGTTATTTTGAGTTAGTGTCGCATTTAGCCCTTACACTACTTTCTGGTCTGTGAAACTCGGAAATGCGTAATTATTCAGCAATGGGAATTGTTCGGTTATTTATCACAGAAAGATTCCACTACAGAAATTGCGAATCGATCTTCCCCAGTTTAGTAGCATTTGTGAGCTGCTCAGAATAGTCGTTTGATTTATCCTTGCAGCCCTCTTCGACATGAAAACGTCAAGTGCCATCGGCACATACAAGGATAATAAATTCAAAATGGTTCAAATGGCTCTGAGCATTATGGGACTTAACTTCTGAGGTCGTCTCCTAGAACTTAGAACTACTTAAACCTAACTAACCTAAGGACATCACACATATCCATGCCCGAGGCAGGATTCGAACCCGTGACCGTAGCAGTCGCGCGGTTCCAGACTGTAGCGCCTAGAACCGCTCAGCCACCCCGGCCGACGGATGATTAGTAGTCCAGAATAACCACATACTGCTAACTGATGTCAATAATTTTTGCGTCATTGTAAGCCTATTAAGGTTGATCTCGTATGCAACAATTTGTAATTGCATTGAGTAATTAAATATTTCAATTGAATAAGAACGGTTTTAGTATCAAATTTTCTTCCTTGTAACTAACTGATGAGGCATCCCAACAGTTAATAAATTACGACAGTACATTCCTAAACTATGGTCTTGCTTTGATGGTGTTTTTCCTTGTAGAACTGACGCCCTTATTAGGGACATTCCCAAAAGGAAGGAGATTCATAAAATTATTTTATTTTGAGCAACTGATGGCCATCTGCAAGTGAGCGATCTTCCATTGCTAATGTGTTTTATGCTGTTATTTTTCTTACAAGGCGCAATATTAAATACAATGTGTTCAGCTGGCAAGTGTGGCAGGCAACTTGGATTTACCACTGCCGAATGGGGATGAGCAAATTATAAATATCGATGTATATTTAGTATCGATTTACGCAAAAGAAGTTGATATTACAGAGACAAAACAATCGATATTTTGAAATAGCGATGTGTTCGGCTCATCGCTACACGAGAAAAGGCTCTGCAGTGAAACACTTCTGATATGTGTTCTGTGCTTGAAATATTGTACTTACCATAAACAGACAACAAGTGTCCATTTTCCATCAATATCAGCGCAATAGTGTGTGCGACTTTTGTGCTCAGTTTAAGTTACTTTCACAGTGCGTCTATCGTTTCTTGATCCAGGCACTCATGGGGTAAAGAGAGCACACATTCTGCCTCATAGTTGGAGCAGGGAGTGGTAATTTCCACCGTTCTCATACAACGCTGTCACCAAACGTGTTCGTTTTGCACCTCGTGCCTATAATTTGCAATGTTAGAAATGACACACGGAAGTAACAAACTTTCATAGATATGCAGTACAGACACATTCTACATCTGCATCTACATGGATACTCTGCAAATCACTTTAAGTGCCTGGCACAGGGTTCATCGAACAACCTTCACAATTCTCTATTATTCCAATCTTGTATAGCGCGCGGAAAGAATGAATACCTATACCTTTCCGGACGAGCTCTGGTTTCCCTTATTTTATCGTGGTGATCGTTCCTCCCTATGTAGGTCGGTGTCAAAAAAATATTTTCGCATTCGGAGGAGAAAGGTGGTGATTGGAATTTCGTGAGAAGATTCCGTCGCAACGAAAAACACCTTTCTCTTAATGATGTCCAGCCCAAATCCTGTATCATTTCTGTGACACACTCTCCCATATTTAGCGATAATAAAAAACGTGCTGCCTTTCTTTGAACTTTTTCGATGTACTCTGTCAGTCCTATCTGGTAAGGATCCCACACCGCGCAGCAGTTTTCTAAAAGAGGACGGACAAGCATAGTGTAGGCAGTCTCCTTAGTAGGTCTGTTACATTTTCTAAGTGTCCTGCCAATAAAACGAAGCCTTTGGTTAGCCTTCCCCACAACATTTTCTATGTGGTCTTTCCAATTTAAGTTGTTCGTAATAGTAATACGTAGGTATTTAGTTGAATTTGCGGCTTTTAGATTAGACTGATTTACCGTGTAACCGAAGTTTAACGAGTTCCTTTTAGCACTCATGTGGATGACCTCACACTTTTCGTTATTTAGGATCAACTGCCACTTTTCGCACCATTCAGATATTTTTTCTAAATCGTTTTGCAGTTTGTTTTGATCTTCTGATGACTTTATTAGTCGATAAACTACAGCGTCATCAGCAAACAACCGAAGACGGCTGCTGCTCAGATTGTCTCCCAAATTGTTTATATAGATAAGGAACAGCAAAGGGCCTATAACACTACCTTGGGGAACGCCTGAAATCACTTCTGTTCTACTCGATGACTTTCCGTCAGTTACTATGAACTGTGACCTCTATGACAGAAAATCGAAAATCCAGTCACATAACAGACGATATTCAATAAGCACGCAATTTCACTACGAGCCACTTGTGTCGTACATTGTCAAATGCCTATCGGAAATCCAGGAATACGGAATCAATCAGAAATCTCTTGTCAATAGCACTCAGCACTTCATGTGAATAAAGAGTTAGTTTTGTTTCGCAGGAACGATGTTTTGACTGTTGACTGTGTGTCAATAGACCGTCTCCTTCGAGGTAATTCATAATGTTCGAACACAATATATGTTCTAAAATCCTGCTGCATATCGACGTTAAGGATATGGGTCTGTAATTTAGTGGATTACTCCTACTACCTTTCTTGAATATTGGTGTAACCTGTGCAACTTTCCAGCCTTTGGGTATGGATCTTTCGTCGAGCGAACGTATATTCTTATTAAGCATGGCTCAAAATGGTTCAAATGGCTCTGAGCACTATGGGACTTAACGTCTGAGGTCATCAGTCCCCTAGAACTTAGAACTACTTAAACCTAACTAACCTAAGGACATCACACACATCCATGCCCGAGGCAGGATTCGAACCTGCGACCGTAGTGGTCGCGCGGTTCCAGACTGAAGCGCCTAGAACCGCTCGGCCACACTGGCCGGCTGTTAAGCATGGAGCGAGTGCATCAACATACTCGGAAAGGAACCTATTTGGTATACAGTCTGGACCAGAAGACTTGCTTTTATTAAGCAATTTGAGTTGCTTCACAACTCCGAGGATATTTACATTCATGTTTAAATCTGGTGTTCATCTTTATTACTGAATGTCAAATTAAATTAGTCCCGTTGTAATAGATTTACTGCTAGATTGCCATAATTGGTAGTAGCGGGAATTGGCAAGAAATTTGCCTATGAGAACTATAGTGCCTACGAGTCAACAAAAGACAGACAATAAAAAGTATCACTTTCGATACACAATATTTGATGCTGACGAATCAATATATCGATAATGATCTGTTGGCGCTATTGATCGATATTGTTATTAAAATAGCGATGTTTTCATAAGTCGATATTTACTGCCCATTTCGACACCACAGCACTCATCCGCAAGACACGTATAAAGCACCGAACAGGTAGCATATAGTCTATAATCTACGGAAATTTCTTAGTGACTTGTCAGTATCTGTAAAAGATACCAGCGCTGGTGTGAGCGACGTACCCGAGCAGCCGGTGGTGGGAGTACAAGGTATTGGCAGCGTCGGTGTCGTGGCACACCTCTATGGCGGGCAGCCAGCGCCGGGAGACGTTGAAGCCCAGCTCGAAGACGTGCAACTTGCTCTCCGGGCCGCAGCGGCGTCTCGTCATGTGGGCCACGGGCAGGGAGCGGCTCTCGCACCACAGGTCGCCAGCCGTAACTCGTTTGCCGGATACCTAGAAAGGCAGTCGTCTCCACAGCTGAACACGTTACAGAACATGGAAACGCAGCACCATGAAGCAGCGTACGGGCATAGCTCGAAGTGTATACAGAGTTGATGGCTTTACGCGCAGAAGGTTTGACTCATACTTAACAAACATAATGCGAAAGGTTGTGCTGAATAATTCCGACAATAAATTTCTCTATTATGGGCACTGCAGCATATATTATGTTACAGTAGGACATTACACAGACAATTAGTAGACAGTATGCTGCTTGATATTTTATTTTTGTATATAAGCTTGTTTCGGCTTTGTTACCTTCGTCAGCGCATCTGTAAACCATTGCATATATATATATATATATATATATATATATATATATATATATATATATATATATGCAATGGTTTACAGATGTGCTGACGAAGGTTTATATATATATATATATATATATATATATATATATATATATATATATATATACAATGGTTTACAGATGCGCTGACGAAGGTTTAAAAAATATATATATATTAAATAATATACAAATTATAAAGGCTTGTTTATATTAGATGTTGTACTCACGTCCTAACGAGACGAGGAGGAGGCTTCGATACGAGTCGTTGGCTCTGGAGAGTGATTTAAAAACATGCGAAAACAAAACAAAAAAATAACGTCGCCCAGCAAATACTTCGGATTATGAATATTATAACGAAAGAAACAGTTTTCAGAACGACAAGGGAATCGAGCAGGCCCTATCGTAAAGACACACTCTACCGCTATAATGGACGTCAGAAGGTTAAATATGACATGGAAAGAAATGATTCTGGGAGAAAGTGAAACTATTCGAAAATACGCTTCACTTATATATATATATTCATTTTATTACGACATAACAAGCGCATTAGATGACAGCCGAGAACTATAATTACCAGTATCTGAGGAAAACGCCAGAAATTACCAAAGTAAGAGCTACAGATTAATTTTCTCAAAATACAGCCCATGTATCTGAAAAAAAACCATGCTAAAGGAAAGAGTCAAAGCTATTATATAAACTGTAAACTAGAAATACAGTACAGACTTTTCCAAAGTCTGCTACTGTTGATGATGGCTCCCACGATTCTCAGAAACAATATTTGCTCCGCGAAAAACCGTAGCTAATATTACACTCGGAAACAGCGAAATACTTCTGATAAATAAAAATATGGCTCCAAGCGCTATGGGACTTAACTGCTGTGGTCATCAGTCCCCTAGAACTTAGAACTACATAAACCTAACTAACCTAAGGACATCACACACATCCATGCCCGAGGCAGGATTCGAACCTACGACCGTAGCGGTCGCGCGGTTGTAGACTGTAGCGCCTAGAACCGCTCGGCTACTCCGGCTGGCTCTGATCAATAAAGTCATATTCAGAACTAAGCCAAACAAGCATCACAACAAACAAGCTCTTAACGTTAAATCATTAGTATGTGTTCAGCCTATAACAATACTCATTCGTAGGTAATATCAGCTGCAGATTTCTACTAATAACTCGTAACTGAACCACATAGTCCAAGTGTTCACCAAAGTCGTAAATACAAGAAGGATATTACGAAGAGCATCATATGTCACGACATACGATATACACTCCTGGAAATTGAAATAAGAACACCGTGAATTCATTGTCCCAGGAAGGGGAAACTTTATTGACACATTCCTGGGGTCAGATACATCACATGATCACACTGACAGAACCACAGGCACATAGACACAGGCAACAGAGCATGCACAATGTCGGCGCTAGTACAGTGTATATCCACCTTTCGCAGCAATGCAGGCTGCTATTCTCCCATGGAGACGATCGTAGAGATGCTGGATGTAGTCCTGTGGAACGGCTTGCCATGCCATTTCCACCTGGCGCCTCAGTTGGACCAGCGTTCGTGCTGGACGTGCAGACCGCGTGAGACGACGCTTCATCCAGTCCCAAACATGCTCAATGGGGGACAGATCCGGAGATCTTGCTGGCCAGGGTAGTTGACTTACACCTTCTAGAGCACGTTGGGTGGCACGGGATACATGCGGACGCGCATTGTCCTGTTGGAACAGCAAGTTCCCTTGCCGGTCTAGGAATGGTAGAACGATGGGTTCGATGACGGTTTGGATGTACCGTGCACTATTCAGTGTCCCCTCGACGATCACCAGTGTAAGTAGGCTGTTTATGTTTTCTCTATGTAAGTAGGCTGTTTAGGTTTTTTATTGGTAACGACACCTCTGTATGAAAATCAATGGCTGTGCTGTGTGCAGTCTGTGGCTGCTTTGCATTGTTGTAATACTCGCCATTGTAGTGTTAGGCAGCTGGCTGTGAACAGCGCGTATCGTTGCGCAGTTGGAGGTGAGCCGCCAGCAGTGGTGGATGTGGGGAGAGAGATGGCGGAGATTTGTAATTTGTCATGAACTGCTATATTTATATATGATGATATCAAGATAAATACATTGTTTGTTCTCTATTAATATCTTTCATTTGCTAACTATCCCTATCAGTAGTTAGTGCCTTTAGTAGTTTGAATCTTTTATTTAGCTGGCAGTAGTGGCGCTTGCTGTATTGCAGTAGTGGGAGAAACGAAGATTATTGTGAGGTAAGTGATTTAGTGATTTGTGAAAGGTATAGTTTAATGTTAGTCAGGGCCATTCTTTTGTAGGGATCTTTGATAGTCAGATTGCGTTGCGCTAAAAATATTTTATGTCAGTTTAAGCACAGTCGTGTATAATTGTTCAAAGGGGACGTTTCATATGTCGACCCTTGGCCTAGGATACCTCACTGGAGTCTTCTGATTTTTTTTCTTGTAGTTTGTGTAATTAGTGTAGCCTTTGTTTATTGCTAGCGCGTAATTGTAGAGAGAATCTCCTTTGTAGTTGCAGTCTTTCATTGTGGTACAGTAAAACAGTTGTAGCATGCATGCAGTTTTACACCAAGTATTTCTCAGAAGCGCGTGCAATTAACTAGATATTTTTTCAGTGTTATGTTAATGTGTTCTCTTATTTTTGCTCTTCAAATTGTGCTTTTCTGTGTTGTCGTGTGAAATATTGTAACAATAATGGCGTGTGAAAAACGTAATACTAGGCTCCAAAGTAAACTGAGAAATGACAGTGAAAATGAAAGCAGTGTGTTAGCGCCACCGAGTAATGAATTAACTGATGTTCAAAGTAGTAATTTGGTAATCGTGCATAGGGAAATGGAGCGGGCGGCAAACAATGGCGTGGACAGTGAAACAATTAGTGAAGAGGGACGCATTATCGAACGATCGGTCGGCAACAGCTCGCCTCAGGAATCCGAAATGACAGGAAACAATCTCGCAAATACTGTAGATTCAGGTTTTGGTTCCTCACCGTTTTCTCAAATAAGTCAAGACACATTTTCTGCTTGTCAAAATGTGAATGTTGTCGGTGCAAATTCACTGCCGAAAAGCACTGAGGAACATGTTCCAGACACCAGTGCATTGTTATTACAATTAATACAGCAAATGGGACAAACACAGCAAAAGCTTCAAAAGTTAGACACAATGGAACAAAATCTTCGAAAGTTAGACACAGTGGAACAAAATCTTAAAAAGTTAGACACAATGGAACAACATCAGAGACAAACACAGCAACAGTTAGACACAATGGAACAAAATCTTCAAATGTTAGACACCACACTTGAACAAACACGTGAAGATTTAACTACTGAGTTACATAACATTGAATCTAAATGTCAAAAAGTCTGTAATGACGTAAAAACACAAATTTGTGAGCATTTTCAACCTATTTTTTCGCGGCATGAAAATGCATTACAGAATCACGAAGCAGCCATAAAAGAACTGCAAATTATTGTTCATGAAAATCATGAGACCTTGCAAGCTAAATTTGACTCAGTTGCATCTACCGATTCGGTTACGCAACTTGCAAAAACTCAGGATAACTTAAAGGACACAGTAGATTCGATTTCAACACAAATGGACACTCTGAAACTTGGTTCAGAAAATCACACTGAGGAAATGTGTTCATTATCAGAGAAAGTAGTTGAACTTTCGGATCAGCTAAATAATTTATCTACGAAGGTAGATGATAATCTGAATGACGCAAAACCGGTAGTCTTTAATGACACAGAACAGAGCGAACAAATTAGGAAACTGAAACAAAATCTGAATCAAATTGATACGCAACACCAAAGAGAAATCCGGGAAGTACAAGATCAGCTGACACAGGTAATACAAGAATTACGTATTTCAGAAGACACTCGCGCTCCAACACGGGAAGAGGAACTTAGAAATACGCAAAAGCCACAAAATAATAACACAGGGCATTTCGGTAATTATGAAAGAAATTGGCAAGGTACACCGAATTTTGAGATGGAACCGCCGACACGACGTAACTATGACCGAGATGCTACTCGCCGACACGATGATTTTGACTATAAGCTGTTCATTACTACACGTAAATTCAAAACGTTTAAGAATTCTGCCAACAACATTCATCCACAAGCGTGGCTCCATCAATTCTCTCATTGTTTCCCTCCCAACTGGTCATTGGAGCACAGGTTAGAATTTATGTGTGGCTACTTAGAGAATGAACCAGGTGTAAGAATGCGATCGGTCATTCACGATTGTCACAGTGAAGGAGATTTTTATCATGCCTTCCTCTCAGCGTATTGGTCTCAAGCCACACAAGACCGTGTAAAACATAACATCATAATGATGAAACACTTCGAACAATCTGAATTTTCCAGTCTTGTGAAATATTTTGAAGACATGTTGCACAAGAATCAATACCTGTCAAACCCATACAGCCCCTCAGAACTCATCCGCATTTGCTTAATCAAACTGCCTAAACATTTACGACATATTATTTTAGCAGGACGTTGCAAAGACGACATTGAAGCTTTTCAGGGACTGTTACAAGAATTAGAAATTGACACAGACAGTCGCGGGATGCGAAAACAGGAAAACAATCACTACAGGTCACATCCGTCACAATTCCGTGACGACAGAAACGATAACTGGACGCGACAAGGCTATTCTCACCACACAAATCGTGACCAAAATAGACACCACCCGTATGACAACCGTTGGCAGAGTAGTAATAAATACAGGGAAAGATCACCTCTCCGCAGTAATGACTATCACAGAGACAATCAGAGAAACAGACAATATGGGAACCAAAATAATTATTATCAAGGGAGACAGAATAACTTTAGACGCAACGGTCCAGCGCGCAGTTACGATTCAGGGAGAAACTCTCCACCACGTGACCGACAAACAAGAAACTATGTAAACTACCGACAAAACGATAGACGTGAATTTCATCAGAACTGGCGGGATTCTAACAGAGCTGGGCCCTCTCGGCAAGGCGAATTTGTAGAAGTTAGGTCTCCTAATCCCAATAACAACGCGCGTCAACAAAGAGACAGACAATGACTCGCACCGCAGGCAGCCGCGTGCGCCGGCTGGCTCAGAGAAAAATAACAAAGACGCTAGCCTTGAGAAAAGATTTAGCATTCTTTACCGATGTAAACAACATGATAATTGCTTTGAAATTGAAAGTCTGCGTACTAGGAAGAGTAAAGGATTGCACCACACTTCACATGTAAAACCGCTTACTGACAGATAATCTGCTTTTTAACTTTGTCTTTGCCATAAAACTTTTCACTTTACATTACTAGTATGCTTTGAAAGACTTAAGAAACTGTTAACATGCAACAATGTTTGAAGTTAAATATCCAATCAAGAACCAAGAGAACTTATTTAAATAGAAATTACGAATGCATTGTTATAGTGAACAGACGACACAGTGTTGTATTTGTACATTCTTGCTTGTTAGTTGCACGATTACGTAACGACTATCAGGGTTACATACTTAGGACACATACTGGTACTGCTACTGAGATTTTAATGCAACATTTTGGTTTACTTGAAAATACATTCCGGATTTAAAGTACTTTCTGTGAGATACCAGATGAGACAATAGTTAGTTTATGTGACAGCTACACGATTTTATCACGACGCTACTAATGAGTGACAATTTACAATGTTGATTTTGCGGTGTTTCTGTTTTATATCTGCACAGTTTTTCTGTATTATTCTGGAAAGTAAAACATGTTTTAGTAGTAACTTTTATGGTATAGCTACAAGGAGACAGCCTTTTCTGTAGCACAACAATACGTTACAGCACAGTACTTTCTTCATCACGGCAATAAGCGTAATAAGTATGATATCTATACGCAAAGCATTTCACTTTGTTTATCATGAGGTCAGTACATTGACTTCTGCAGAACTTAGCTTTGGGGGACGATAACTACGACACTTCCACAGAGATTATCTTACAGCAAGACGCACATTTAGCGCTACAGGACACGTATTTGAGTGATCAATTTTGTACTAAAAACATTTATTTTCAAAGATATTTGAAATACAATCATACAAAGTTTTTCCGTGATACATTTCATTCCATTGCAATAATCTGTAGCACCTGAGGGTATAATTACATTAATCCTCAGGGGGGTACACGCTTACTTTGTGTACCATGTGTTTGGCAAGCACAAGGAACCCTAGCTAATATGGTATTTTGCTTATACAACTTTACACATCGGTACCATATTTCTCTAAAACACAGAATTAAACAGCTATCTGATCATTTAACTGAGAGATAAACATTTTTTTACTACATCAGTGACACATGTTTACGCAATTACACAGTTGGATAACTTCACACTTATGAAACTGTATTTTGTCTGTACTTTGTAAACTGTTCATATTTTTTCGGAATCATTGTGATACTATGAGAGCTTTGAATGATGTATTTGGTATGAGATCATGATTTTTAAAGTACGTTTGAGGCAGCTGACACTTTTGACATGAGCAGAGAATTTTTTTAATTATTGGAGGAAGCTACGACGATTTTGAGATTTGACTGAGGTGTTATGATGTTATTTTTACGACGACGATGTGTATTATGCTGCTGAGGTATGTTTACGATTAATAGGCTGAGGCTATATGAGTTATTTGATTATGCTTCATATTTATAATGACGAAATATTGACGAGTGTCGATGGATACGTATATGTGTAATAAGGTAAGGAGTAATGAATAGTGGGTAGGGACTCTTGACTTGTGAAAAAGGATGTTGGAAACCAAGAATCGTACTTTAAGAGTTATGACATGTGTGAATCATGTGTGAATGTATCACAATGCCACTGAACATTTTTTGGACACTGTTATATCAATAGCATTTTGTTTCTACAGATTTGTAACGCTAATTCTTGACCTGTGAAATATTTTTATATGAGACTGCAACGGTAACAGAAACTGCTGTCGTAAATATTTCCGTAAGAAAGTTAAGTGACCACCTGCACGTAATGTGTCGCGGGCACCCAGCTGTGTCAGACGCCTGGAGAAAAAGCCATTATTGCGAGCCCTTTTCAGCGGCACAGGTAGAAAAAAAAGGGGACGCCATTAACCTCGCTTCTGACATTCCTTTGTAGAAAGCATCGCAAAAACGACACGGTCGAACTTGAAAACATATGATTTTTGTAATGCGTTGTGGGCACACAGCTGTGTCAAACACCTGGAGAACAAGCCATTAGGGTGTGCCTTTCATCGCTAATGCGACACCCTCGTTACTTGAAAACATATGATTACTCGCACTTTGTGCTAATTACTGAAATGCTTATGAATTGATGGGAAATATTCGTACATCTGCACACCTGATTACGACAAGCTTCTTTCTACGAGAGTTGAGAGAATTTCTACTAACTTATGAAATGTCACATGACTATTGAATGATATTTTTATGCTTTGGTTTGCGTAATTGCTTATTTCATTTGATACCTGTTTTTCAGCTGTGTTGCAGCATTGCTTTTATAAAATGAAATGCATTTGCTAATGTGAACACTTTCTGTCAACAGATCTATTAAATAATTATTTTATGATCCACATTCTTTAAAAAAAGGAGCACTTGGAAAGGAAAGAACAATAAGAAGGAACTAGTAACAGTAACACATAATTTTCTTTTCAAGTACTTGGTAATTTCTTTTGTAGAATAAATTGTGATGCATCACTCTAATGTTAAGATGTGACATAGGTATTAGACATGGCCATTTTAGTGTAATATTTTTTCTGCTTGCGCTATGTCATGTTTAGGTATAAGTTGCTGCTGTTTGCCAGGCATAGTGTTATTGAATTTGACTTTTGCTCATTTATGCTGCTAGCTTTGCCAATTTGTATTTTTTGCATTGCTGTTTGTGTTGATTTGTTATGTGATGCTGCATTGCCTCGTCCCTTAGTTTAGCATCTGAGCTCAGTAGATTTAAGTTAGCTTAAGAGGGGGTAGCCTCTAAGAGAATGAGTTGCGATGAATTGGAAGAAATGCATTGAGAAAACAGGTTTAGGTAGGATTTTCTTGGAAATAAATGTTGAGGTAAGAAATATGTGAACATATAAATACAGAAAGCATGCTTAGATAGAATTTTTTTGGTGGAAACAAAGGATGAAATAAGAGGAAAGATATATGAAGTTTTGGGTTGGACTGCAGTACCAAATGTTACACTGAAAACGAACCCTGTCCTTTCCTATTGGTGTTATCCCACTATGTGTTTGTGTACCCTTGAGTATTTGTTTTCTTCCTGTCTCTGTGTAGTTTCATAGAATTTTTTCTTCTTTTAATATTAAGCTACATTCACTATGATGAGGAATACTGTTATCCTCGAATATAATTGGCATTAATAATATGTTATTTACTTTGTAAAGATGTTAGACATTATTAATTCCGTTCTGTTTAATGCTCATGTGTGAAGTTGATGTTTCGAAAGTTATTCTGATCTTTTATGTATGTACTCATGTCATAATTCCACTGATGTACAGTGGCGGTCAAAATAATAGAGCCACCTGGCAAAGGTTTGGAATAAAGTGCACATTTATTACTAGACATGTTTGAACTATGATGGAAACCATTACAACCGAGTCACATTGTACTATAGTCGGTTATATCGATAACGCAACACAAAATAATCAGTAATAATCAATAATATTCAAAAGAATACCAGACCACAGGGTCAAAGAAATAGAGCCAATTGAAACAAATATATTGTACTTGATCTCAGTCTTATGAAACGTACAGGAACAGTCTTTTTTGCATAGGACTGCATTAGTACTTCGTGGGGTAACCCTTATTTTTGAGGATTGCCCTGCACCTCTTACCCATAGAGTCTACTAAACGCCTGCATTCGTCACTACTGATCGCATACCAGGCTCTCTGGATTTCTTCCCACAGTTTTTCTGAAGATGTAGCTTTTGAGCGGTCAATTCTCTTGTCTAAGATCTCCCATAAGTTCTCAATGGGTGATGCGTCAGGGGACTGAGGTGGCCACTCTAATACTTCGATATTGTGCTCTTGAACAAACTGCCTTATGATCCTTGCAGTATGCTTTGGATCGTTATCGTGCTGAAATTTCCATTTCAGCGGCATTTCCTCTTCAGCATAAGGCAGCATCACATTTGCCAAGTTGTCTTTGTACATTTCTGCGTTCATTATGCCGTTGATACGGTGTATTGGACCAATGCCGTACCACGAAAAACATCCCCATACCATAACACTTCCGCCACCGTATTTCACAGTTTTTAAAGTGTACTTGGGATTAAATTCCTGGTTTGGTGGGCGGCGCACATAGACTTTTCCGTCTGAGGCAAACCTATTAAACTTGGATTCATCGGACCAAAGGATGTTCCTCCACCAAGTATTAGGTTTTTGTTCATTTCTCCGGGCAAAGGCTAACCTTTTCCGAACATTAGCTTGTGAAACATGTGGCTTCTTTCTTGCAATGCGCCCATTCAATTTTGCAGATCTCAGTCGTCTTTGAATCGTTGAGGTTGATGGTTGAACATCATGTTCGTCGCTAAACAAAATGGCTTTCAGTCGTGGTGTTGACAAAAATGGGTCTTTCTTCACTTCCCTAGTGATGAGTCTGTCTACGCGAGGAGTAGTTACACGAGGTCGCCCCATGTTCTCCACCTGCGGCTTTGTTTGTTTTGACCGTCTCATGGCGTTCTGGACTCGTTTTCGCGAAACGTGCAAGACATTGGCTATTTTATTCATGGACATCCCACTTTTGAACATCCGGAACATTACTATACGCTCATCTTCACTGGTATGCTTTGCTCTGCCCATCTAGACGAATGTAAACAAAACCACACGTCAATTTACATACAAAACAACTGCATAAAAATCAATTTAAAGGCACATGTGTAAAGCGGCTCTATTATTTTGACCCATAAGATTCTTACCTTTATGCCTCTTTTCACACGTCTAGCTCAAACGCTTCCTTTCGGACGACTAAAGATAGCAGCAACGTCTTCCCTGATGTTGTCTACAAGGGACTGACAACACGGCACTCGTGGCGATTTCGCGAACTAATAGATATCCTAGTTCTTAATCTCGTCAATAGAGGTGGCTCTATTATTTCGACCGCCACTGTATATGTTAGTTCAATTCTTTTGTAAAGCCTGTACTACAAATGTTATCTATATAGTTATGTTCTTTAATGATGTATTTTGTACCTTTTTAATTGTATTCTCATGTTATAATATTGTAATTGACACCAGTTCATCTTATTATTAACTTGTAAGTTACATTTCACTGCACACGTTTCTGTTGGTCATAGTATATGGACAATATGTGAGAAGTAGGGACTGTTAGTATTTGCACGTGTGTTACTAATTCAGCAAAGGACTGGATAACAGCATTGCTGGTTCTAAGGACAATTCCAAAAACGTTGTGAGTGCACAAGTGGTGGTTTATGGACTTGCTATATTGTCCGCAAGACTCTTCAGTGGTGATTGTGCACCAGCACAGTCACAACAGATGGCTGCTGGCCATCTCTTCAAGGACTACAGTGGGTCTACATCTTTGATGATCCATCAATACCATTATCTCTACAAGGACTGCAGTGGGTCTGCACCTCTGGTGGCCCGCCAATACCATTATCTCTACAAGGACTACAGTAGGTCTACATCTTTGATGATCCATCAATACCATTATTTCTACAAGGACCACAGTGGGTCTGCACCTCTGGTGGCCCACCAATACCGTAATCTCTACCAGGACTACAGTGGGTCTGTTCTGTGATGACCTACCTACCAATATTCTTCCAAACTACGACTGACTCTGCTGTGGGTTTGCTCTGTTGTGGCCCATTATCTGTCAGCATGTCAAGAGTCAGCACTGTCTTTCCGTTGGAAGGACAACGCTACTTCTTCAAGATTGCATGGAAATCCACTACTTCCGTGTGCATTTTCTTTTACTGCTCAGACTTTGAGAAAAACACTGCTATTCTACTGTTATGTATGATTAGGACTGTCTTTATGGACTGTGAGAAAATTTGAGCTTTTGACCAACGTTGTATCAATAAGTGTGTGCATTTGATATCTTTGTTATTGTAATTATGAAAATTTTTTTTCAATTCTGTATTGGCCACTGCCCAATCCTATTTGTAAAAATTTTTGTGGGGAGCATGGGGGCTATGTAAGTAGGCTGTTTATGTTTTCTCTATGTAAGTAGGCTGTTTAGGTTTTTTATTGGTAACGACACCTCTGTATGAAAATCACTGGCTGTGCTGTGTGCAGTCTGTGGCTGCTTTGCATTGTTGTAATACTCGCCATTGTAGTGTTAGGCAGCTGGCTGTGAACAGCGCGTATCGTTGCGCAGTTGGAGGTGAGCCGCCAGCAGTGGTGGATGTGGGGAGAGAGATGGCGGAGATTTGTAATTTGTCATGAACTGCTATATTTATATATGATGATATCAAGGTAAATACATTGTTTGTTCTCTATTAATATCTTTCATTTGCTAACTATCCCTATCAGTAGTTAGTGCCTTTAGTAGTTTGAATCTTTTATTTAGCTGGCAGTAGTGGCGCTTGCTGTATTGCAGTAGTGGGAGAAACGAAGATTATTGTGAGGTAAGCGATTTAGTGATTTGTGAAAGGTATAGTTTAATGTTAGTCAGGGCCATTCTTTTGTAGGGATCTTTGATAGTCAGATTGCGTTGCGCTAAAAATATTTTATGTCAGTTTAAGCACAGTCGTGTATAATTGTTCAAAGGGGACGTTTCACCAGTGGTGTACGGCCAGTGTAGGAGATCGCTCCCCACACCATGATGCTGGGTGTTGGCCCTGTGTGCCTCGGTCGTATGCACTCCTGATTGTGGCGCTCACCTGCACGGCGCCAAACACGCATACGACCATCATTGGCACCAAGGCAGAAGCGACTCTCATCGCTGAAGACGACACGTCTCCATTCGTCCCTCCATTCACGCCTGTCGCGACACCACTGGAGGCGGGCTGCACGATGTTGGGGCGTGAGCGGAAGACGGCCTAACGGTGTGCGGGACCGTAGCCCAGCTTCATGGAGACGGTTGCGAATGGTCCTCGCCGATACCCCAGGAGCAACAGTGTCCCTAATTTGCTGGGAAGTGGCGGTGCGGTCCCCTACGGCACTGCGTAGGATCCTACGGTCTTGGCGTGCATCCGTGCGTCGCTGCGGTCCGGTCCCAGGTTGACGGGCACGTGCACCTTCCGCCGACCACTGGCGACAACATCGATGTTTTGTGGAGACCTCACGCCCCACGTGTTGAGCAATTCGGCGGTACGTCCACCCGGCCTCCCGCATGCCCACTATACGCCCTCGCTCAAAGTCCGTCAACTGCACATACGGTTCACGTCCACGCTGTCGCGGCATGCTACCAATGTTAAAGACTGCGATGGAGCTCCGTATGCCACGACAAACTGGCTGACACTGACGGCGGCGGTGCACAAATGCTGCGCAGCTAGCGCCATTCGACGGCCAACACCGCGGTTCCTGGTGTGTCCGCTGTGCCGTGCGTGTGATCATTGCTTGTACAGCCCTCTCGCAGTGTCCGGAGCAAGTATGGTGGGTCTGACACACCGGTGTCAATGTGTTCTTTTTTCCATTTCCACGAGTGTAGATCAACCGCGCACCGAACATTCGCGTTGGCATTCGTTTCCTTCGAGACCTCAACGAAATTGGCACATTACACCCAACACTACAGGTGAGTCTCTTAATACATGTAGTTTTCTTGGTTTTAACGAGAAAAACCATTGAATTATGACCTACCTAGACCTCAGGCTAGGCAACAGATCAGTCTGTCACCACAGAAACCTTTTCCGCCCTCACATTCGTTGCCGGCCGAAGTGGCCGTGCGGTTAAGGGCGCTGCAGTCTGGAACCGCAAGACCGCTACGGTCGCAGGTTCGAATCCTGCCTCGGGCATGGATGTGTGTGATGTCCTTAGGTTAGTTAGGTTTAACTAGTTCTAAGTTCTAGGGGACTAATGACCTCAGAAGTTGAGTCCCATAGTGCTCAGAGCCATTTGAACCATTTGAACCTCACATTCGTTGCTTCGCCAACTCAAAACCAAACCGTTGCATTCCAACACAAGCTAGACCACAGGCTACGTTCCGATCAGTCTTTCACCACAAAAATCTTTTCCGCTGTCACATTCGTTGGCTTTGCCAGCTCACGATTGAACTGTTGCATTCCAAACTAACATAGATCTAGGTCTAAGCTGCAGATCAGTGTTGTTGTTGTTGTTGTTGTGCTCTTCAGTCCTGAGACTGGTTTGATGCAGCTCTCCATGCTACTCTATCCTATGCTAGCTTCTTCATCTCCCAGTATATACTGCAGCCTACATCCTTCTGAATCTGGTTAGTGTATTCCTCTCTTGGTCTCCCTCTACGATTTTTACCGTCCACGCTGCCCTCCAATACTAAATTGGTGATCGCTTGATGCCTCAGAACATGTCCTACCAACCGATTCCTTCTTCTAGTCAGGTTGTGCCACAAACTCCTCTTCTCCCCAATCCTATTCAGTACCTCCTCATTAGTTATGTGATCTACCCATCTAATCTTCATCAGTCGTGTGTCGCCACAGAAATCTTTTTCGCTCTCAGACTCATTCGCTCCGCCAACTCAAAACCAAACTGTTGCGTTCCAACCTAGCCTAGACGTCAGGTTACGCTGAAGATTAGTGTAGCACCACAGAAATCCTTTCCGCTGTCAGATTTGTTGGCTTTCGCCAGATCAAAACGAAACTGTTGCATTCCAACCTAACCTAGACCCCAGGTCACGCTAGAGATCAGTGTGTCACCACAAACAACTTTTCCACTGTAAGAATGGTTGGCTTTGCCAACTCAGATCTAAATCGTCACATTCTATCCTAACCTAAACCTCCACCTAAAGCAATCCATTATAGCGACATTAAGCTGTTCACCTGACTCACGAGGTAACCACTCTTTCAAAAATTCGTAACTTCTTCAATAATTTCAAAAAATACATCTCTCGTTTTCAGTCCACCTACTCTTCTACATGTACTCAGTTGCAAATTCGCTAACGCCAACGTCAAACAATTGCCAACATGAGCACACAATGCAGCAACCTCCATACGGCAAGTCACTGTTAGACAAGACTAACATAGAAATTAAAATTACGGAAACAGGGTACGCACCAGTACTTTCCAATAGCAGATTATTATCCCCTATACGCTGACGTCCAAAAAGTCAAGGCTATCTATGAACTATTAAATCAATATCCTAATACTTCAAAACAAAACATGAAACAAAATTAACGATAGAAAAGTAACGGCAAAAATTAAAATAAAAAAACTAAAAATGCACCTAATTCTAAAACTGTAACTTATCTCTCTTTCTTTGGCACATACATCCTTCCGGACATACTCATCTAAATGACTCTGTAGTACTGAAATTATCCTTTTTTCTCTGCAAGCTAACACTTTTTGTTGCCCCCCCCCCCCCCCCAATTCCCTTCAATTGTGTTTGTATGTGCCCGTGTTTTTTGTCCCTAAATTCAAAAAATGGCTTTGAGCGCTATGGGACTTAACTTCTGAGATCATCAATCCCTTAGAACTCAGAACTACTTAAACCTAACTAACCTAAGGACGTCACACACATCCATGCCCGAGGCAGGATTCGAACCTGCGACCGTAGCGGTCACGCGGATCCAGACTGAATCGCCTAGAACCGCACGGCCACCCCTAAATTCAACGGAATGATTCGCAGCCAAATGCATGTACCAAATTTCGTCTAATCCCTTATAACCAACCCACTCACCTGATGTCCTTGACCCATCTGCTACATAACTTTTTACTAACTGAAATATACTACAAGCTGTCCTATCCTTAATTAGCTTAAAATCATGTCTCGAGAAGAGTGATTCCCTGAAACAACTGCCCCCCCCCCCCCACACCCATGGGCCGGCCGCGGTGGCCATGCGGTTCTAGGCGCTTCAGTCAGGAACAGCGCGACTGCTACGGTCGCAGGTTCGAATCCTGCCTCGGGCATGGATGTGTGTGATGTTCTTAGGTTAGTTAGGTTTAAGTAGTTCTAAGTTCTAGGGGACTGATGACCTCAAAAGTTGTAGCACAGTGCTCAGAGCATTTGAACCATTTTTGAACTGGCATGTGATTAGATTTTCACGCAATTTGGGTGCATAAATCCTGAGAAATCAGTACCCAGAACAACCACCTCTGGCTGTAATAACGGCCTTGATACGCCTGGGCACTGTGTCAAACAGAGCGTGGATGGCGTGTAAAGGTACAGCTACCCCTGCAGTTTCATCACGATACCACAGTTCATCAAGAGTAGTGACTGGCGTATTGTGACGAGCCAGTTGCTCGGCCACCATTGATCAGACGTTTTCAATTGGTGAGAGATCTGGAGAATGTGCTGGCCAAGGCAGCAGTCGAACATTTTCTGTATCCAGAAAGGCCGGTACAGGACCTGCAACATGCGGTCGTGCATTATCCTGCTGAAATGTAGGGTTTCACAGGGATAGAATGAAGGGTAGAGCCACGCGTCGTAACACATCTGAAATGTAACGTCCACTGTTCAAAATGCGAACAAGAGGTGACCAAGACGTGTAACACATGGCACCCCATACCATCACGCCGGGTGATACGCCAGTATGGCGATGACGAATACACGATTCCAATGTGCGATGTCGCCAAACACGAATGCGACCATCACGATGCTCTAAACAGAACCTGGATTCATCCAAAGAAATGACGTTTTGCCATTTGTGCACCCAGGTTCGTCGTTGAGTACACCATCGCATGCGCTCCTGTCTGTGATGCGGCGTGAAGGGTAACCGCAGCCATGGCCTCCGAGCTGATAGTCAATGCTGCTGCAAACGTCGTAGAACTGTTCGTGCATATGGTTATTGTCTTGCAAACGTCCCCATCTGTTGACTCAGGGATCGGGCCGTGGCTGCACGATCCGTTACAGCCATGCAGATAAGATGCCTGTGATCTCGACTACTAGTGATACGAGGCCGTTGGGATCCAGCACGGCGTTCCATATTACCCTCCTGAACCCACCGATTCCATATTCTGCTAACAGTCATTGGGATCTTATGAAAGTCGGAAACGTGATTGTAAGTATTTCTCCTCATTACACGAGGCATCACAACAACGTTTCACGAGGCAACGCCGGTCAACTGCTATTTGTGTATGAGAATTCCGTTGGAAACTTTCCTGATGTCAGTACGTTGTAGGTGTCGCCACCGGCGCCAGCCTTGTATGAATGCTCTGAAAAGTTAATCATTTGCATATCACAGCAACTTCTTCCTGTCCGTTAAATTTCGCGTCTGTAGCGCGTCTTCTTCCTGGTGTATCAGTGTTAATGGCCAGTGGTGAACAAACCGAAATGATTGTAAAATTACCTTTAAAAAAAAAAAAAACAGAATGTTGAATAAAGTATCACATACTCCTACCGAAGGCAGTATTCGTCAAAACTAGAAGAAAGGTTCCTATAACGATATGTCCGGAAAACAGTACTTGCTGAGTATGAGCAAATTTGTCCTCTCATTGTCCGCCCCTGCTAGCTGAGTGGTCAGCGCAACGGAATGTCATACGTAACGCACCGGGTTCGATTCTCAGCTGGGTCGGAGATTTTCTCCGCTCAGGGACTGGGTGTTGTGTTGTCCTAATCATCATCATTTCATACCCATCGACACGCAAGTCGTCTAAGTGGCGTCAACTCGAAAGACTTGCACCAGGCTAATGGTCTACTCGACAGGAGGCCCTAGTTACAAGGCATTCTTGTCCTCTCATTGGCATCTGTCCGTTATGTAGAAGTAGGCACTACAGGCAGTGTTGCATGTTGTTACTGCGCATTCTGTCACATCCCTAATCCCGTCTTCGCAGTCAATCACCCACGCTTCGAAGCAAATTTGCACAAGTTTGTATTGCATCAGATGCTTTGGTCACACACACCTATTAAGTCTGCACATTTTCGATGGGTTGAGCATACACCTATAACTTTAAATGTTCCCACAGCCAGAATTCCGACGTAATAGGTAAGGCATGAGGACTGCTTCAATATCAATGTAAGGCCTGGAATTGCCGGTGATGGACTCATTCGCCCACGCAACCTATCAGACAGACTAGCAGGTGCTGAGTATCACTGACTGCTACGCGACGAATGACCAGCGCAATCGGAGAAAGTTGCCCTCGCAGAAAGACAACGACTATGGTTTATGCTCGACGGGACACAGTCCTATTTTCTACTTTCTCAGTGCAACGTTTCATAGGCGGTGGTTTGGGCGAGGGTGTCCCGAAGCATGGCCTTCCCGATCACCAGACCTGATTGCAAGAAGGGCTTCTTTGCTGCAAAGATGGGCTGAAGGATGTGCCAGGATGCGTGGTAAACACTCGCAGCACTGTCTATAGTGTCTGCTTCTACTTAAGGGACGTATGGGAATGAGAGGACAGAAATATGTGCTCTAAAACGCGTAACTTAAAACCTATGAACACTTCTTCATCTTCGATAGTGTGAAACAAATCTACTCTACTGCAGGTTCTTTGCTTTCCATACACGCAGTAAACATAGGCTCTAAAGAACTATGAGGAATTGTTTACCTTCACTACTGTAAAATACAACTCTTCTACTGAAAATGTGCACTTAGGTCTTAAGGCATGCATTTTAGAGCCCATGTTTACTAAATGTTTTAACTTCGAATTAATCTTTTCTATCATATTCCTGAATATTGGCCTTTTCTCCTGGAACATACTGTATGTGAATATATTCCGAATGATGAAACCTTGCAGTCGAGACTGTAGTACAGTTTTGGACGATTTTCGAAAATCAATGCACACGATCTACTGGTTCATCTAGGCCAACTACATGCTTTTCCCCCTCCAGTAACGACAGTCTGGGATCAAAGGATGGCTCAAATGGTTCTGAGCACTATGGGACTTAACATCTATGGTCATCAGTCCCCTAGAACTTAGAACTACTTAAACCTAACTAACCTAAGGACAGCACACAACACCCAGCCATCACGAGGCAGAGAAAATCCCTGACCCCGCCGGGAATCGAACCCGGAAACCCGGGCGTGGGAAACGAGAACGCTACCGCACGACCACGAGATGCGGGCATCAAAGGATGCCTTACTATCCCGCAAAGGTGCGTTTGTGACATTGGTCTATAATTCTGCTCAAAGCTTCTTTTCCCCATTTTCTAGGCGAGAGTAAGGTGCGCTCTTTTGTTGTCACGCGGAACTCTTCGGTGCACTTTCTGTTCTCGATAAATATGAGTTAGGAAAGAGGTTAATTCCGCAGTAATGTTAAGTCTGAAAAGAACTCGTTCTCGAACTGCTTTCTAGACCGTTTTGAGAAGCCTTTTCTTTCAGTGCATGTTGTAGTTGAACACTCGTGTGGCTGTATCCATATGGCGGGTGCGTTTAAAAACACTGAAATTAACAGTTTGGCTGTCTGTCTCATTACTTCAGCTTCAGCACCAGGCTCATCCACTAGAACAGCGTTTTCTAACCTTTCCGGTAAGAGGAAGCCTTTTTAATGAACACTTTTATCGTAGAACCCCTGACTTGCTTCTGAAGCAATTTTTTAAAACAGCACTTGTAGCTGTTGCGATACATAAATCGATGATGAAGGGGAAATCAATTACCACTTACTTATCAACAGGTAAATGAATTATTACCTGCATATCAAGTGGTCCTGATCGTGGCAGCATCGGACAACGATACAGACGGAGATACTGGGAAGGCCACAAAGAAGTAAGACGCAAGCAGGTAATTGATGGAATAATTATATACTGAAATTAAAGAAACATATTTGAATGCGAAGTAGTCTTGTTGAGCATGGATTACTTCTCGGATAGCCGGTAACAAGAGAAAATCTATTGAATAAGAAATAAAGATCGTCCACCGCCAAGAGAGTTCTAAATAGTGAAACTTGAGATACCATCGAAGGAACGTACGTGAGATATAGTTGTTGACCTTGAGAGATGTGAGATACGTATACAAAGAGCAGCAAGTGCAGCAATACTTACTTCATGAACATCGGTGTGTGTGCTGTGCAGAGGGCTTGAGGTGCAAGCTGCATGCTCGCGTAATTACAGCAATTGAGGTAGGCACGTGCATACACTCACTGCGCGGCCGGTATTCTCCCGATGTGGTTTTACACAAGATTGATTCCAGAGTATTGGTAGTCAGTTCATTTTACTTAACGAGGACAGTGAGTTCCACACTAATGACCGATAATATTCTGCGTCCGTACCGCTCCGTCAAAAAGATGTTTCCGAGTGGACTCGTGTCAGAATCAGTTCTCCGTAGTTTTATTTTCTCGGAGGAACAACAGTGGAGTACCTGAGGCGAAAAAGGGATTCCTATGGCGAACCTTACCGAGAGGTTGGGGAGGGGGGAATGGGCAGAACTAACACTTCCTTTTGCTTTTTTGCCGAAGGGGCAGTAATAATTCACGTTTTTTAGGTTGGACAAGCTAAGATGGCGCCAGGAGGGTGACCCTCCATGAGAAAACAGCCTCCTCTCATTCTGGGGTCTCTGCCTCACCAATCTTAACACAATAATTGTTATTATGGCATTTGTGCCATCTTGTGGCTTTCTTAAACAAGTTGTTTGACTGACATTACAATTAATTCGCCCCCACAATCTGATGGCCCTGCATCCGGCAACACATCTGTGGGTTCCGAAGGCCGAAGAAAACTGATAATATTAAACAATTTTGCCTAGCAGGCTTTCCAATTCGTTAAATATTAACATAATCGGCACATGATTACCTTCAGTGGATTTGTAATTTAACCTTCAGTATGAATCTATGACAGGAAGCATTATTTGTCAATCAATTTAGTACTCATCCTTTGCGGAGTATTGGACTATACAGCCGTTGAGGCCTCTCCTCATGTGTGCGTGACACATCGCGCACAAGTCTCAGGTTTCTACATTCTGTAAATGGATTATCTGCAACAAAAATGACCCCAAATAACGTTTATTTGCTTCGGAAGGTCATTTCTTAATCAACCCAAGTCTCTTAAAGATACTTACATTTAACATAGCGCAATCAAAGAGCTCTGTTAAATTTGAATTTTAATGAAACCAGTGGTACTATTTCTTATTTTCCAGATATACTTAATATTAAGCTTTATTGTTGAAGATTGAGTTGTCATTGCACATTCGGCTTAGGGTCTGTAGCAGCATTTATTTTTGGTCACACATAAGCTGAGAACCCTGTTTCACACGTTGCAGTTCTTAAAAGTAGCGACATGGCCATTTGTGTCTGCAAGTTAAACAAAGCCTTATCGCTAACAGCGTCGCATTCGTTAACGACTATTTATGTTATTAGGTGCAAGCAAGGGTTAACTGTTATTCCATTTTTTTTTATTTCGTAGAGAGGTTAATTTTTATTAAGTTACTGTCTGGAGTGCTACGAAAAAAGCGATGTAAGTTTCACGGGACCAGTGAATGATCTCCACTAACTCCAATGTTCTGCAGTAGGTAATTTAAGAAGCGCTGGCTAGAAAATGAGTAGAGGGTTTGACCCGTTCAATAATGTTATACAAAACAAGAAACTTCTAGCACCTTCTGATAGATGTTTCGTCACCATCTGTATGTGAAATTATTGTTGGCTCCACGCATAGTCCTTCTTGTGGATGCATGAGATGGTATTAAGCATTCTTCATCAATTTCCCTTGTATTTGTTTTTTTTTTTTTTTAGTGACAGTGGGACTGTCTCTGTTCTGCAACAATAATGATTCACATAACACGGACATCTACAAAGGGCTAGGACAGGTACCATTACAGCATAGTGGTTAAATAACGCTGAAGAATTAACAACTGCTCGAAGGTATATATAAGTTTTATGAGGATGGAACATTACCATTGGGATTTTAAAAAGTAAAACAATTACAGTGCCTAAAACAGGAAATGGTGGTAAGGGTTCAAGCAACAGAACCAGCCATTCCAATTCGATTCTTAAAAGAATTGTATTACTCCCTGTTGTTGGTTGTTGTGGTCTTCAGTCCGAAGACTGGTTGTTGCAGCTCTCCATGCCACTCTATCCTTTGCGAACCTCTTCATCTCAGAATACGTGCTGCAACCTACATCCTTCTGAATTTGCTTGCTGTATTCATCTCTTGGCCTCCCTCCACGATTTTCACCCCCCCGCCCCCCCCCCCCCCCACACACACACACTTCCCTCCAGTAATAAATCGGTGATCCCTTGATGTCTCAGAATGTATCCTAGCAACCGATTCCTTCTTTTGGTCAGTCTCTGCCACAAATTTCTTGTCTCCCCGATTCTGTTCAGTACCTCCTCATTAGTTACGTGATCTACCAATCTAATCTTCAACATTCTTCTGTAACATCACATTTCGAAATCTTCTATTCTCTTTTTGTCTAAACTGTTTATAGTCCATGTTTCACTTCCATACATAGCTACACTCCAGACAAATCTGTTCGGAAAAGACTTCCTAACACTTAAATCTATATCCGATGTTAACAAATTTCTCTTCTTCAGAAATGCTTTTCTTTCCATTGCAAGTCTACATTTTATATCCTCTGTACTTCAGCCATCATGTTATTTTGCTGGCCAAATAGCAAAACTCATCCACTGCTTTAAGTGTCTCGCATCCTAGTCCAATTCCCCTAGCACTATCAGATTCAATTCGACCACATTCCATTATCCTTGCCTCGCTTTTGTTGACGTTCATCTTATATCCTCCTTTAAAGACAATGTCCATTCCATTCAGCTGTTCTTCCAAGTCCTTTGCTGTCTCAGACAGAATTACAGTGTCATCGGCAGATCTCAAAGTTTTTATTTCTTTTCTCTGAACTTTAATTCCTACTCCAATTTTTTTTTATTTCCTTTGCTGCTTGTTCATTGTCCAGATTGAGTAACATCGGGGATGTTTCACTCCCTTCTGAACCACTGCTTCGCTTCCATCCTCTTCGACTCTTGTTACTGCAGTCTGGTTTCTGCACAAGTGTAAATAGCCTTGCGATCTCTGTATTTTACCCCTGCTACCTTCAACATTTCAAAGAGAATATTCCAGTCACCATTGTCAAAAGCTTTCTCTAAGTCTACAAATGCTATATATGTGGTGAAGACTTACGTACTGTATGCTTCTGTGTGAACAGTACGCAAGTCTTCACCACATTTCCATTCTAATAACTTTAAAACCATTTCGTAAGTGATTTGATAGGGTTCACAACAAATAAATCCGTCGTAAACTTTACCAAGTAGTGAACAAAGAACTTTCTGACTATCCTAGTGCAGAAAACCAATAAGGGATACAAAACGAGGCCCCATCAGGAAACCAACGCAGCGTGTAACAATAATCTGAAGAGTCATTGGTAAAAAATCCGAAACCGGTCATGCTTTGATCCAAAGAAACCACACTAAATCATATCTATGGCTGGTTAGAAATCTTATTGTACTACACATTGTTAAAATAGATTTGACTTATTAACCAGTATTTACGAGAATACACGTTTCGATTTACGAAAGGAAGAAAAAAAAGAGAGATGCTACAACGGAATTATAAACTGCTTTAGAAATAAAAATTGAGATAAACAGCAAAAAAATGCAACAATTCCACAAAGAATAGAGTTGGTGACATTGCTCAGGAAATCAAACAAAGCTAGAATAGGAGGTGGAGAGATAAAAAATTAATTCTCAATTTATGCAGGAACTAGAGTAAAAAAAGTAGAGAATCGCGTGGACTGATTTGGGGAACCACAAGAGACTATAATAAGAAGAGGCGTGCAAAAAGGCCGTTTCTTCTCACCATATTTCTTTAATTTTCCCAGAAATAGCGTCACACATGCAAGACGACCACTCCAAACACTCTTTGGATGTAAGATACGTATGCTGTGATGTGGGGAATCGGTATGGTTGAAAACGAATACACGTCGTAAGCCGTGATCAGATTGTAGAGTATTTTATTGCTCCAGGATGATCGGTTTCAACAATCTTATGCTGCCATCATCTAATCTCGTATAACTTGCTATGATGTAAAACTGCCGTACTACGTTACATGAAGTCAAAGCATAAAAGGTGCTCCAAATGTATACTTGTATTGATAAAAATCCAGTTGCTAAAATACACACAGATGATTAAGTGCACTCAGATGATAAAATGCACACACTTACAATCCTCGCATCGTCCATGCGTCCCGGTGGTGAACACGAGTCTCACAAGTTTGCTGCACAGCACTACGTTGCCTGCGGAGTGCTAACACATACCTTTATCTTAACAGTGCACGCACGGACAATACGAGGATGTTAACTGAGTTTTTTTTTTTTTTGTTTTTTTTTTATCATCTGGCTGAATTTTCCCAATCGTTTGTATTTTATCAACTGGATTTTTATCAAGTCATGTATACGTGTGGAATGCCTTTTGTGCTTTGACTTCACGAACTGTAATATGGCAATTTTGTAACAAGTTCCATTAAGACCAGATGATGGCAGTTTAAGACTGTTAAAACTGGTCATATTGGTGAAATAAAAGTGCCTACACAGCGACCGCGGCGTACGAAGTGTGAGCATTTAAAATTCTGTGGATGGCCATATGCTGATTGGAAGTAGGCCAAACGCAGTAACAGATGACCAGTTGATAAAATGTTCGTCCTTCGTGTGGCCACTGACTTGAGTCCAATGAAATCATATTTCACTGAGGACGATCGTACTGTGGTTTCTCCTTCAAATCGTCGCACGAACATCAAAATGACACATGCTGGGGAAGAAGTAACCACGGGATAGAAAAGCATTTGAGATCTCTGAACAGAGGAAAGGCCACTTGACGTGATGGAAAACCAGTACCATTCCACATAGAGTACGCGAAACAAATTGCTCCTCTTCTAGAAGCAATGAGCCATAGATCGTTGGAAGACTGAAGCATTCCTAGTGATTGGAAGAAGGCGTAAGTCATTCTCTCATTCAAAAAAGATGTTCGAACAGACACGCACCTCTGACGTGGGTCTGTTCTACTTTTACTTCTTTTCTATGTCTTCTTATTTTTTGTTTGATTCTTGCAGTTACCACCAAGAAAGAGAGACGATGGCGTGTCCTCGATGTCCTTCTTCGCATGGGCAGACATCGTATGACTCTTGGTAGTCACTACAGTGAGCTAAATCTTGCAAACGGATCCGATGAGAGGCTGCTGTTGAACAGGGTGGTCAAAAACAGTACGAAAAGCTTGTAACGGTTTGACACGGTAGGTTATGCTGAAAAAAAATTGTTAACGAAAAATTTCGTTAGGCTGCCCCGTTTCCGAGTCTCAAATGGTTCAAATCACTATGGTACTTAACATCTGAGGTCATCAGTCCTACAACTACTTAAACCTAACTAACCTAAGGACATCACACGCATCGACGCCCGAGGCAGGATTCGAACCTGTGACCGTAGCAGCAGCGCGGTTCCGGACTGAAGCGCCTAGAACCGCTCGGCCACCCAGTCAATTAGCTTTGAAGTCAGCCAGTCAGGTCGTTGCGCGGGCAAATTCAAGTGGCCAGCCAGATACGATTAGTGTCAGTTGTATTCACGGCGTAGTGACAGCGCACCAGATTGCTCAGTTTTTATTAGCGTCCCACTTCCAATTTTTGTATCGCTTTCTTGTTTTATTTTAGGAAACCAAACGAAGCACACGTTTGGTAACACTGTTTAAATTTTCGTGCTCAAATTGGCCAATTTCAGCGCTAATCAACTCGGGAGCGACGCACTTATTGAATCAGTTATTTCTCAACATAACCTACCCCGTAACACCATTACTAGTTTTTCAGACTGTTTCTGACCGTCCTGTATATTAACCAACAGAGAGCACAAATTCAGAAGCTCATCATGCACCACATTGGAAAACATGCAGAACTGAAAATAAGAAAAATGAGGGCTACAATCATGTTTTATCATTGTCATCTGCTATGAAAATCTTTATTATTGCTACGCGTTTCAGTTTTTACTATTCGTTATCAGCTACAAGAAATTTTTGAACTACAGTATTTTTCTGGATGCAAAAATAACGTCCCATCCCACTCTAAACAATGCCAGAAACACGAACTGGACAACAGAACTTAGTACACTGTTTTTGACATAGTTAAAGTGCGATGGTGCTTCATATATTGATCTATACAGATAACCTAGATGAAATACTTTTTGAGCCAGAAACTGCTAGTAATACTGTTTTCGTAGCAGCTGAATGTGGTACATCATGATTTTCGACAAAAAGCTGCAAGCAAGCAGTGGGGCAGCAACTACTTAAAATATAAATGAGAACATTATGTTTGGCACTTTCCTGCGTCAATAAGAAGAGCAAGTCACGTTAACAGGCCATACGCACCTGACGCAAAAATGTGCCGCGCAGACAAGGTTACGCTCTTTTATTGCAGTACACGTGATGCCCACCTGCGTTAATTGCTGTGTTCATTTTATACTTGTCGTCACTATACGTGCACCTTATTGATCTAGTGGCGAAACCAAAACGGACACGTGCTTCTTTTTTTCTGAAGAAACACAGTTCAATTGGAATCATTGAAACAACTCGTACTGGCTATCGTGGCAACGCTATCGAGGCAGAGCGAATATTTAGAACTGGCGTCACTTCCCGACCTTCACTGGAGGCCATATTTCTTCAGTTAAGCAGTTGGTTCCATGAGACCGATTCAGGACAGTTAAAGGGTGCACAGGATCAATTGTCGCAGCGGATAAAAGACTGGACTGGCATTTGGGAGGACGGCGGTTTGAAGGTCCCTACAGCCAACCATATTTTGGTTTCCTGTGGCTTCTCTACATCGCTATATGTAGGTAGGCAAGGTTGGTAACACAAGCCTGTGCTATGGCGCTAGATTCACTTCGACATTATTGCTATAGGGGTAGTCATTACCTTGTAAAATTTTAGCTTTGTATCCTTTCTTGTTACCAAGCGTTCTTTTACTAAGCCACATATCATTTGAAACTTATTTAATTTACGAATGATGTCGTTTTCATACCCGTAGTAATTTCGCAGTCTAACAAATAAAAATGTGACATCTGTTCTATTGATTGATCATCTTGTACTGTTATGGAGCTTGCTGTAGATGTAAATTGTCCTTTGTAGGCCATTACTTTAGTCTTTTTTTAACTAAAATGTTCAGATGTTAATTCTTACAAATTTCATTTAGACAATATATTGATAACTGTCTTCTGAATTACTGTATTATTGTTAGGTCATAGGCAAACAGCAAAGTACTTGTGTGTACGTGTGTCCTGGTATTAAACTGACAATTTTTTTAATTTCCCGTTTCCGTTGTGCAACAATGTTGTCTAAGTATATACTTAATATAGCAGGTGAAATCGCCACACTCCTCTGTTGATCTTCATTGGTCCTGCCGTCTCTTTCCTTGTATCTTTTATAATTTCCATGCGTTGATACAAACGTTTTATTACTTGTACTGCAAGTTACAAATTCCCTCATTTCTTCATGATTTTCCAAAGCTTGTTTCTGCTAACTCTAGCAAAAGCTTTTTCATAATCTATTAATGCGATATAGGTCTCCAGTTTCTATTTTCGTCGTTTTTCAGTTAACTGTCGCACGACAGTAATATCGTCACTTCACGTTCGTCCCTTTCTAAGGCCAGATTGTTCCTCCATTAGCAGGGCATCAACTATCTTTCTCATTCTGTTTTGAATAATTCTTGCCTAGAGTTTGTAAGAAGCATAGAAGGCTTATTCTTCTATAGTCTCACTGACGGTGCCATCCTAATTTTCCAGCAATCATTTGAGAGGTATAAAAATCTCCGTTTGAACATTAATCCTCCATATTTAAGAAGTTCTACGTTGAATACATCATCTCCATCTTATCTAGTGTATTGTCATTTCCCTGACACATAAGTGGATCCCCTTAATCCACTAAAGTTGTTGTTTCTTTCTCTTTCTCACCTTCTTCAGCCCACAGTCCTTAGTTGTTTATCTCAGTCTATTTACCTACGACATTTATTCTTGCAACATCTTTCTTCTTTGTTTAGTTGTTTCCCGAATTTATATTCCACATTGGCCTACCATGCATGTCATTTTTTATAGTTGATTTTAATCTGTCGTGCGTTTCTCGTTGATCTTTCCTTACTACGGCTCCGTTCGATTTGCGCCTTCTTACCTGCGTCCCTCGAATCTCTTCTATATTTCCGCGTAGATTTTTAGGTACGATTTTTGCTTTTCTTTAACTGCATTTTCTGTTTCATCGTTCCATATTATGAGACCATTCTTCTTTTCTGAATTTCTTCCTTTTCCTTAAAACTTCCACTGCTGCTCTGTTAATAAGTGACTGGATTTTTACCTTTCTTTGTTTACATTGCTCTGTGTAATTTCGTTCTGCAGATACTGTGCAAGTCGTTCTTGGTACAGATATTTTATACTGTTTTGTGTGGTTTATACGATTTTGTGCGGTTTATTTATTTGTTTTTTCCATCTAGCCAACCTATACGGAGTTTCACATAGAGTGAAGACATATGACGTTGTTGATAGTAATTCAAGCCCGGTGGTCACCTTGGTGCTATGCGAGAGGAGTAGGCATTATTACACAAAACAAACTTGTTATCACCTATACATACATCTATCATAGTCATCTACACTCAACAGACAGGCTTAAGACACAAGTTTCACGTTCCACGAGGAAAGTAGCCATTGTGTGTGGGGGAGGAAAACCTTCGCTGTAATTAGGCGGCTGACACTACTTTTCGGGGCCTTCCAGCCGACAATGCCAGACAGTTCCTTCTTCCTTTCTGTGTATTGCTTAATCTTTATTTTGTGATAGTCATCATACAACCACAAGATAAAGTCAGTTTGAATATATTACACTGCACAATTGCTAAAGAACAGAGATATTCTTGGACAGGAATAATAATCACAGGTAATGATATACGACATGAAACACACTACATACGTAATACAGGTGGAGTGGTTCATTCAAAACGAAAAATGACTCGGAGAAAACAGGACATCAGACATAAATAATGTTCATATCTGACACAGGTCAGACTCCCAACATAAAGGTCAATATCGGACTCTCAGTAAGAAATATGCCCATTTTACACCTGTCATTCTTGCTGATTACCAAATTTTTGATGCCTCCTTGGCGGATATTGTCCCACTGCTCAATCAAGGCGGTTTTCAGATCTTGCACGGTTCGGGGAGGGGGTGTTCTGTGAGAAACACATCTGCCAAGAGTAACCCAAGCATGTTCTATGATGTTTAGGTCCGTGGAGTACGCAGGTCATTCCGTACGTTCGATCTTCACTTCGGGTGTTTTCGACAACTCAGCAGTCCTGTATTGGCGGGCATTGCCATCCATAAATAGAATGTCGGGACCTACTAAATCCCTAAACAGAAGGACATGACGAGGAATAATTTCCCTGCAATGCCACTATGTTACGAAGTTACCTCGGGCAAAGATATGCAGCGGCGTTGGGCCGTTGGCATAATGCCTGTCCACACCATATCGCCTAGGCCATACCGATGAGGTTCATGAACATTCTGTGATGTGTAACGTGTTCCTCTCTCCCTCTCTCTCTCTCTCTCTCTCTCTCTCTCTCTCTCTCTCTCTCCACACTAACTGGTGGCCAGAATCACTTTCGACAGTGGCGCGGGATTCGTCGGAGAACATCACTCTGGACTGCTGTTGTTGACCCCCCACAACATGCTCCCCACACCAACGAACTCTTCTCGACGTTGGAGTGGTTGAAGTGCGATGCATGTAGCAGGCCTCCGAGTATACAAACCAGACTGAAATCGCCGCTTCTGTCAGAGATAGAGGTAGCGGCAGCAGTTGCTCGGTCTGCATCGATTGCCTAGGAGTGAGATGTCTGTTCCTTTTCATCACTAGGGCTACACGTCGATCCTCTTACGGTGTGGTGGTCCGTATTCGACCACCGGCATGCTTTCGCATAACATTCCCAGTTTCAGGGGTCTTTTTTAGTAGCGAGATGACACTTTTGGACGCACCCATTACTGTGGCCACAGTAATGACATTTTGACCAGCTTCTAGCCTTCCAGCAGCTCGTCCATGGTCGTAAGCACTCAAATGATGTCTCGCAGACATGCTATACTACACGGAACGTCACACTAAACGGTTCCACAACACTCTTCCTCAAACACTGTACTGCATGAACTGTCGAATGCATACAGAGCGTTTATGCACAGGCTTCGGTTGAGTTAACACGTCCCACCCTCTACATTTCCTTTTACTACATCCATGGAAAAAAATCGCAACACCAAGAAGGAGTTGTGAGACACAAACGAGAGTCGGTAAGCGGGTTTATACATCTGAAAAGTGTTGTCTAAATTTTGCGCCAAACACATAAGAGTGGAGCAAGTAGCGCCACTATGAGGATGGAACTCAGGTTTGCGTTAAATACACGCTGTAACGCTCGTAAGCGATAGTTACTTTTGTGCCGGCCGGTGTGGCCGAACGGTTCTAGGCGCTTCAGTCTGGAACCGCGCGACCGCTACGGTCGCAGGTTGCAATCCTGCCTCGGGCATGGACGTGTGTGATGTCCTTAATTAGGTTTAAGTAGTTCTAAGTTCTAGGGGACTGGTGACCTCAGCCGTTAAGTCCCGTAGTGCTCAGAGCCAGAGTTAGTCGAGAATGCCTTTAAGGTGATAAAGGCGCTATTGTTAACACCTCACTGAGTTTGAACGAGGTCATATAATAGGGCTTCGTGAAGCTCGATGTTCCATCTCTGATGCTGCCGAAAGACTTGGCAAGCATGTAGCCACTGTACATGATTACTGGCAGCGATGGTCACCAGAATGTACAGTTGCAAGAAGACCAGGCTGCGGACTGCCACGTGGCACCACCGAGAAGGAAGACCATCGTGTGCGGCATATGGCTCTGGTGCATCGTACTGGATCTTCAGCAACAATTTAAGCAGCAGTTGGCACCACAGGGACGCAATGAGCTCTTGAAAATCGGTTACTTCAAGGACAGCTCCGAGTCAGAGGCCCTGTAGTGTGCATTCCACTGAGCCCAAACCTCCTCCATTTGCGACTTCACCGGTGTCAAGCAAGAGCTCATTGGAGGGCAGGGTGGAGGTCTGTCGTGTTTTCTGATGAAATCTGGTTCTGCCACAGGGCCAGTCAAGGAAGGCCGCGTGTCAGTTAAAAGGAATCCAGTTGAGGGCCTGCAACCACCTTGTCTGCGTTTCAGACGCCCTGGACCTACACCTGGAGTTATGGTCTGAGGTTCGATCTCATATGACAGTAGTAGCACTGTCATGGTTATTCCACGCATCCTGATTGCAAATTCGACCTGTTGTGCTGCCATTCAGCAGGGGGTGTTTCCCTACAGCATAACCCTTGCCTACGTATCACTGTTGTAGTCCAACATACTCTACAGAGTGTCGATATGTTGCCTTGCCCTGCTCGATCACCAGATCTGTCTCCAATCGATCACATATGAGACGTCATTGGACGATAACTCCAGCTTCATCCACAAACAGCTTTTACCGTTCCTGTATTGCCCAGCCAAGTGCAGCAGGCATGGAACTCCATCCCACGAGCTGGCTAGCACCTGTGCAACACAATATGTGCACGTTTGGATGCTTGCGTTCAACATTTTGACGGTTACACCGGTTATTAAAGTACCAGAATTTCACATTTGCAATGACCTATCTCTCGTTTACACTCACCTGTGATCTTACAGTGATAATCACTTACGTATGTGAGCTAGGTAAATGTATTCCCGAAATTTAATTACTCTACATTAATTATTTTTTGATGTTATTTTTTCCTCAGTGGACCATTGGTTGGATGTTCAATAGCAGTTGCTGGTTGTTCCATAGCAATTGGGAGTTGTTCTTCAGCAAGCATCTGTTGTTCCTTAGCAATTGTCAAGCAGTATAATATTTGAGATAGGGGCCAATCTTTGCTCTCATTCTTATCTTTGTGTTACGTGGTAGAAGACACTAGAGGCAATGCTGCATGTGGTCACCACGCATCCAGATATACCCATCATTCCTTCTTCTCAGCGAATATACACGTATTTCCATTCGGATTATGGCATATGCATTGATCACGTGCTCCTGTAACATCTGCAAATTGTTGATGGGTTGGACATGCACCAACGCCCATAAATCTCCCCACAGTCAGAAAGCTAAGGGATGCAAGACTGTCCTCGATCAATCCAGCACTCATGAAACACTGAGGTGAGGCACTGAAACAAGATCTGTAGAAAATGAGATGGTGACTCGTTGTTCATAAACCATAATCGTTGTCTCTCTACAAGGGTAACATTCTCCACTAGCGCTGGTATCTCATTATGAAGAACTCTGGTAAAGCGTATGGCCCTAAGTGTCTGTCAGCGACAGTTGGTGCCCATACACTGAAGCGATCCTGATGCCTCACCTCCATGATTGCTCGCGGATCTGCATCTGCTCATACGTGTGTATTGTCATAATCTGCGGTAGCATCTCTTGCGAATCGTGCCTACACCACAATACAGTGCATTACTCGTGAAAAGTAAAACGTCCCATAGCACAACTGGTGTTGATTTCCAGACATATTTTTATAGGGAATTTTCTGCTAATTTTGATTGTGGTACCGCCTCCAGGAATATGTAACATTCTTTTTGAAACATCTTGTATACTGACTGACATCATTGTGTGTTATTATAACCATTTGTGAGGTAGCTTGTATTCTGTTTGTTTTACACAAATTTGTTTTAAACAAAATGAAGAATTACAGAAAAAGATATCTGAGGAAGGAAGTCTGTAGGGGACAAGTTCAGTAGAAGGGATAGGGACATCTGCTATGGCAGGCAGAAATAGTTAACTGTTTGGTGGAAGCAGGACTAGAAGACTGGAGTGGTACCAGACCATTATATTAGGAGGATAGGACGGCCGCTGACGTCTGCAGAGGGGAGCCTTAGCAGAGAAGCAGTGTGAAGATGGTCAGCAAGAAGGCACGATAGCTAATGATCATCTAAAAGGGTAGCCAGCTGGAGGAGACAGACCAGAAGTTCGCACAGCAAACAGGCGGAGGCAGCCTGGAAGAGTCTGCAACCTGGGTTTGTAGCGCTTGCTGTCTAATCAACACAGAGCATCGGATTCAGTGTGAATGACCGAACAGAGCTAGCTAGACTTATGGATCCAAGGAACGTCGTGCTGCCGGGACACGAGCTGTTATTAGCTGCTGGGTGTATTCGGCTATGACAGTTAAAGGAGGATGTGCTGGTTGTCTCCAGCGCAAACCTTCATGGTATCGTGCAGCCAGCTATGTCTGTCTCGAACTTTTTAAATAGTGCAAGAGCCACTGTAGGTGCTACTGTGTTAAACCCCAAGAATTGGTACTATTCTGCTTATTGTGTTCTGTGAAATTGTGATCTGTTTTACGCTGGCGTTGACTGAATTGCCCTCTCATTTATTGTGGCTGTGGTTAGGATTGGATAATCTGGTTGTCGTGCTTTATTAATTATGCTGTGGTTGGCTTAATTATGCTATGCTTGTTTTAATTTAGAGTGCCAGCTTTGGTGCTACATATTTTGAGATATTGTTTTCGGGGTAAAGATTTCATTATTGTGGTAGTTCTTGTCATACTTTTACGGTCGCTCTGCTATTTGCGGTATATTGCTTTGCACCCTCTTATTGAAAAGCTAAAGATAATCTGAGGAGTACAGTATTTTATCAAATGTGTTACATTGTGCTTCATAGTAAGTTGATATTTTGTAAGTTGGGCGCTGGATTATTTATCATCAGCTTAAGCTAGCGCCCGGATTTGTTGAGTTTGATTAATAAATGTGTGGAAAACTTTTTAAAGGGTTACGCTAACACAACCCCCAGCATTTTTCCACTCCCGCCATTTCCTGTGGCACAGTTGGTTTTTACAGGATAACAGGCTCTCTTTTCAAGAGTCTGTCACTTGAGGTTTTCCAATATTTCCGTGACACTCCATATTTCCCTGAAACTCTATACTGTAATTCCTTGACGTTCTATATTTCCCCGAAACTCTATATTTCCGTGACACTATATTTCCGTAACAGTCTCCCGTGAGGCGAACAAACCTGCAACTATTTGTGCCACCCTTCTTTGTATGTGTTCAGTACTTGTTATTATTCATATCTGGTATGGTCCTACAGACCGCCCCGGGTAGCTGAGTGGTCAGCGCAGTGGAATGTCATACCTAACGACCCGGGTTCGATTCCCAGCTGGATGGGAGATTTTTCTCCGCTCAGGCACTCGGTGTTGTGTTGTCCTTATTATCATCCTTTCATCCCCATCAACACGGAAGTCGCCGACGTGGCGTCAACTCGAAAGACTTGCACCAGGCGAACGGTCCACCCGACGAGAAGCACTAGCCACACAGCATTTCCATGGATCCTACACGCTTGAGGAGTATTATAGAAGGAGATGGAATACCAAAGTGATTTTCAGGCACCCTCTTTCGCAACAATGACCAGAAGTCGGCCACTTGTCTTCCCTACGAATGAGCCTTGACGTAACTCCATTTCACATGCGTACAAATTGTTACAGCCAAATACTTGCGTGTGTTGCCTGATTCCAGCTGTGGCCCATTGCTGTTGTTCTCATAGGATACTAGTTATTCGCATTTTGTGAAGAACATTACGGTACATTAAACTGTGTTATCAGTCAAGCAGTGACCCGGCGAATCGAGTGATGTGAGGCCACCGAGCCACGCTTTAAGCGTCTCCAACTACGAGCGTCCTCTGCCGCCGCGATATACGATTTCCGGCGGTAGCTACACGCCCCAGTCTCTGTCGTAGTCTTCGAAAGTCTTCAGTCTTAAGTCAGCCTTCGACAGGTCAATCGTCCATTTGTAGCAGGAGCCTCACTCCGCACGACACTACTTAGTTGCTTCTTGGAATAGCTGAACTTTATTGGTGTTCGTTCGTTTGTAAAATTTCTTCGCAATACTTGGAGAGTCCGCCCCCGGTAACTGAGTGGTCAGCGCGACAGAATGTCAATCCTAAGGGCCCGGGTTCGATTGACGGCTGCGTCGGAGATTTTCTCCGCTCAGGGATTGGGTGTTGTCTTGTCCTAATCATCATAATTTCATCCCCGTCGACGCACAAGTCGCCGAAGTGGCGTCTAATCGAAACACTTGCACCTGGCGAACGTTATACCCGACGGGAAGCCCTAGTCACAAGACATTTACATTTTAATGCTTGGAGAAAGCTATAAGTTAAGTGAAACTTCTGTTTACTGTATTTAAGTATTCGTTAATCATTTCTGCTCGTGTCCAGCATCCCTGCTGCATCACTCTGCAGGCCACCTCTCCTTACCAATGTGTACGAAGTAGTACAGAGCAAAAATGAGTTGCTCTTCTTTGTACTACTTTGAAATCTTATCAAGGTTCTACTTCGTCTTTGTGTTACTCTTTACAGAGATTACATCACTGCAGACAACCGCATCAGTTACAAAAATCTGAGATTACTGTTAATATAGTATGCCAGATCTTTAATGAACGACATGTACAATAAGAGTGCCAAGACATTCCCTTGTGGGTGCTAAACTTATTTCTACGTATGTCGATGACTGTCCTTTCGAGATATCATGCTTCGTTTCCCCTACCATAAACTCCTCTAACCAATCAAAATTTTTGTTTGCTACATAGTATAATCATAGTTTTGTCAATAAATGGTGGTGCGGTACGATTGCAGCCTGTACATGTGTGCAGGCTGACACTTTTTGGACTATATGAAATACAATCATCATAACTTCTGAACGGTTTGCGCTAGGACAGGGCTTCACAACATACGTGCTCGCGGAGCAAGCTGTGAGCACGGAGCAGCGCGAGCACGCAACCCCCACTACCCACCCCCACTACCGGACCAGAGTGTAGAGTGGGGAGAGTCACGTGGGGCACACAACAGCTGCCGCCAGTCGATGTAAATCCGCGACCACCTGCAGGGATATCACTCACGAATTATTACTGCTACAAATGAAACAAATAAAGGAGAATGTACACGTGCCATTAGCTTAGTGTATGCCTCTACCATCTGTAGACACTGAAACTAAAGAATTCCACGACAATCCTATATTTTCAACACTTTCTTCAACACTACTTAAAATATCACCTCCGGTTGTAGTGTTCTTCATGGCTACTACATCGAGGAGCACCTCCCTCACCTGAAGATCTCTATTAACACCTCTAATAAATATGGCAAGCTGCGCTGTTCCAGTGATATCAACACTTTCGTCCAGAGCTAGAGAATACGCCATAAAATCTTTACAGATATTTGCAAGCTGGCTCTGGACGTCGTCTGCCATGTCCTGTATGCGACGCATAATGGTCATGTTAGATAATGGCACAATCCGAAACTGTTCAACTTCAGATGGACACAAATGTTCCGCTGCAACTACCAAACATTCTTTTATTAAATCGCCACCAGTTAAGGGGCGCAGGGATTCTGCTAAAAGCAAAGCAATTTTGTAACCCACTCTGAGAGCTGCCTCAGTTGATTTTTCTTCGTCGTCCAGATCTTCTTCGGATAGCTTCCTTTTAAGTTTAATAACTTCATGTGCACGATCTGGTCAATCACATTTTCCACGTCCGTAGTCTTTTGCGTGGTTCGACATATAATGTCGCTGCAAATTAAATTTCGTAAAAGAATTCAGCGTTTTGTGACATACTAAACATATTGCAACACCATCTTTTCAGTAAACAGATACAATTCCTCCCAATGGGGGTTGAACTGCGAAAGCATGGTTGGGTTTACACAACGGCGACTTCACATGATTCTTAACCAGCGAAGTGACTGTTAAGAGCTGATCGTAGTACTTTAAACGTTACACAGTCGGCGCGAATTCAATAGGCACGCTGCGGCCCTATTCAAATGTGCGCGCGCATTTCCCCTCCCTCCCCTCCACCCTACTCCGCGACCTTGCAGCTGCTCGCGAGCATGTGCCTGAGCAGACGCGAGTACTCGCGCTCAAAACCGGCCAGTTGTTAAGCCCTGCGCTAGGACGTTCAAACTGCACGGTTGGCCGGGGGAGGGGGCATGATGGGAATTAGTATGTGCATGCATGATTTGGTTTAGCGGCGAAGCCCACTTCCATTTCGATGGGTTCGATCGTCAATAAACAAAAGTGGCGTGTTTGAGATACTGGGAATCCGCATTTCGCGATCGAGAAGTGTTTTCACTCCCAATGGGTGGCTGTGTGATGCGCAGTGACCAGTCACGGAACAATCGGTGCGATATTCCTTGATGGCACGATGACTACGGAATGGTACATGAAGGTTTTGGAAGATGATTTCATCCTCATTATCGAAGGCGACCCTGATTTCGACACGATGTGGTTCATACAAGACGAACCTCCACCCCATCGAAGCAGGAGAGTGTTTGATGGAGGAGCATTTTGGGACCGCATTCTGGCTCTAGGGTACCCAGAGGCTACTGGTATGGGCCTCGATTGACCGCCACATTCTTCGGATCTGAACACATATTCCTTTTTGTAGAGTTATATTAAAGACAAGGTGTACAGCAATAGCCCCAAAATCATTGCTGCGCTGAAAACAGCCATTCAGGAGGTCATTGACAGTATTGATGTTCCGACACTTCAGCAGCTCTTACAGAATTTCGCTAATCGTCTTTGCCACATCATCGTCAATGATGGCAGGCATATTGAACATGTCATAATCTAAATCAAAATATCTAGTGATGTTTACATGTTTGAGCCATGCACGGCTCATGTTCATCCCATTTATTGTTTGTCATCTTCTCTTACGGTACTGCCGCCTCGTTTTCTTATTCCATTTACTGGCGTCACTAACTTCCTGCATTACCTGCCCGTGAGTGGCAGCAGCAGCGCTTATCGATAAGTGCACTCTCTTACCATTTCTGGAGCGACTGATAGTATTTCTGGGTCGTCGTGTGTCTCGAGGGGAGGTGGGAGCTCAGTCGGGGCGCAGAAGGAGTGAAGACGGGACGCAGCAGCACCTGTGAGATGCGGACAGCCAGTGCTCGCCGACTGCTGGCGACACACAGAAACTGCCCGACGGAAGGAGATTGGAGCAGGACGACCTTTGGTTGGTCGTTCGGTTGGTCGTCTCATCGGGCGACGTCTATTGGGTCTTTTGACCGTTTCTGGGCCTCGTCACTTGGTCATCGTGCCGGACGTGGGTCGGTTCCTTCCATGTGCAGAGATGTCGTGGCCAATGGGCAAGAGTTACCTCTGCAGGGATGGGTCCGAGCCAGTGTGCTCGGATCGCCGTGTCTCCGAGTTGCGAACGGACATGGAGTTGAGTCACCTTGGAGCTGCAGTCAGCTTGGGACAGCCAAGACTCGCCCGACCGTTGCCGACACACGTAACTTGAGTGGGAACGACCTGGGTTGGTCATTCGGTAGGTCGTCTAATCGGACGACGTGTATTTGGTCGCCGACTGCTTGTGGAAACTCTCTGTGTGTCGAATTGATTCGTTCTTGTTGTTCCACAGTGATTGCTTTTACGATTGTTCGGGTTCTTGTGCAAGTGTGTTTACGTGGAACCGTGTGATTTCTACCGAGCAGATGAATGCTGTTTGCATACTGGAGTAGTCAGTCGGTCGGTTGAAATAGAGCAGCGAGTGAGTCAGGTGGAAGGGAATAGATTAGGCTGTTGGTTGGTTCCTCAGCTGTCCGTAGGTCGTGTTGCTACCCGATTGTTCAGTGCTATGCTTGGCTGTCTGTCTCACCTAAACTGTGGTTGGAGGTTCCTCCCCAGGCCGACCCTCTGATCACTTCTAGGCACCATTGTTTGTTGTTTGTGATTGTCATTTTATCTGGTTGCAGGTACTGTACCAGGCCTTCAGCTGTGTATTAATATCGTCTGTTTTATGTTTAGTACATGGTCTTCAGCCGAACTTCATAACAACTGTAAGATTAGGCCTTCAGCCGTGTTTCATTTAAAATTCTTGTTGCTCTGTATTTAGGCCTTCAGCCGAGTTTGTTTCAGAATCTGTGGCTTAAATATGTAAATACTTGTCTGTAAGATTTCTCTTTTATTATCTTGAATTGTTGAAACGGCCTTCAGCCGTGTTCTGTAAATGTTTATCTTAGGGTTGTCTTTAATTACTCTTGAGTTATTATTTGGGCTTTCAGCCGACAAGATACTTCAAGTTTTCTTAAGATGTTTTTCTGTTGTGCTGTGTAAAAACTTATATTTAAAGCCTCTCTTTTATTATGTAAAGAAAAAATTTTTATTGGGCCTTCAACCGAAGAATTAACTTGAATTTTCCTTAATATGGCCTGTAGCCGGAATTTGTAAATGTTTGGCTTTTAAAGAATGTCCTTACCTGATCTGAAATATTATTTCGGACTTTAGCCGAGAAGAGATTGTAATTTTGCTTAAGTAAGGCCTTCAGCCGTTACTTTGAATCCTGGTGTTTTAAAATCAATCATTTAAACTTATTCTGGAGGGGTTACCTCGTGGAAGATCAGTTTGGATTCCGTAGAAATATCGGAACACGTGAGGCAATACTGACCTTACGACTTACCTTAGAAGAAACAACTCGTCGACAACGAGGAGCAAGATTAAGGAAAGACAAACCTACTTTCATGGCATTTGTAGACTTGGAGAAAACTTTTGAGAAAGTTGACTGGAATACTCTCTTACAAATTCTGAAGGTGGCAGGGGTAATACAGGGAGCGAAAGGCTATTTACAATTTGTACAGAAACCAGATGGCAGTTATAAGAGTCGAGGGGCATGACAGGGAAGCAGTGATTGGGAAGGGAGTGAGACAGGGTTGTAGCCTCTCCCCGATGTTATTCAATCTGTATATTGAGCAAGCAGTAAAGGAAACAAAAGAAAAATGCAACGTAGGTATTAAAATCCATGGAGAAGAAATAAAAACTTTGAGGTTCGCCGACGACGTTGTAATTCTGTCAGAGACAGCAAAGGACTTGGAAGAGCAGTTGAACGGAATGGACAGTGTCTCGAAAGGAGGATATAAGATGAACATCAACAAAAGCAAAACGAGGATAATGGAATGTAGTCGAATTAAGTCAGGTGTTGGTGAGGGAATTAGATTAGGAAATGAGACACTTAAAGCAGTAAAGGAGTTTTGCTATTTGGGGAGCAAAATAACTGATGATCGTCGAAGTAGAGAGGATATAAAATGCAGACTGGCAATGGTAAGGCAAGCATTTCTGAAGAAGAGAAATTTGTTAACATCAAGTATAGATTTAAGTGTTAGGAAGTCGTTTCTGAAAGTATTTGTATGGAGTGTAGCCATGTATGGAAGTGAAACATAGACGATAAATAGATTGGACAAGAAGAGAGTAGAAGCTTTCGAAATGTGGTGCTACAGAAGAATGCTGAAGATTAGATGGGTAGATCACATAACTAATAAGGAGGTATTGAATAGAATTGAGGAGAAGAGGAGTTCGTGGCACAACTTGACAAGAGGAACGGATCGGTTGGTAGGACATGTTCTGAGGCATCAAGGGATCACTAGTTTAGGATTGGAGGGCAGCGTGGAGGGTAAAAATCGTAGAGGGAGACCAAGAGATGAATACACTAAGCAGATTCTGAAGGATGTAGGTTGCAGTAAGTACTGGGAGATGAAGAAGCTTGCACAGGATAGAGTAGCATCGAGAGCTGCATCAAACCAGTCTCAGGACTGAAGGCCACAACAACAACAACATACTTGGGCCTTCATCTGTGGATTGATCTTTTTTGTTTTAAAGAGAAACCTGTGCAATGGTTTGAGGAATAAAGTTCTGTGTGTACTTGTATAACTAACAGTAATTGACCTTGGCCCTTTTCCACAACCTGATCCGCTCTGTCCTGCGAAACCAGTGTTGAATAAAGAGTGTGAACGCCGTAGTTTGTCATCTGTGCCATATCATCGCCAATGATAGCAGGCATATCGAACCTGCAATAACCTAAATCCGAATATCTGTAGTGACATTTACATGCTGAATAAAGTGTGTGCACGCCGTAGTTTGTAACTAATTTACGTTTTTTTTCATACAGTTCCATAATTGTCTCCTTTGTGTTAGATAGAGTTTTATAGGCAGAGGTGCAGTGGCAGCAACTAGGGCAAGGCGAGGAGAGTGGTACCTGTAAGGTGCCGGCCGACGTGCAGGAGGCGTTGACGTGGCGGAGTCCCTTGCCCAGCTTAAGACTGTTGCCACCCCCGGGACAGCCGGCTAGCACGACACCACCACTGGGCAGCAGCAGCTGTCCCGTCTCGTGGTCTGGCAGCGCCAGCGCACCACCCACTGCCAGCACTGGCTCGTGTCGGCTCTTCACGCGCCACACGTCCACTGAACATCCCTCTGCGAAACAGTACACACACCACCAACATTATAATGCGATTAAAATTACTTGATAGTTGATGTCTGCCACTTGCCGCTACAATGTTGCCATATTGGCTCCCGACTACCACTCGGTTATTGGTGAAAACAAAAACGGCGGGTCACCTTACGTCCACAGCGGTAGTGCCCCGAATCCTCCTTCACCAGGATATTGAACTGTTGTCTTCAGAGTGGCCTTTTCCCTCCACAGTGGAAACAGACAAAGCTTATCGCGATCCCAAAGCCTTCTGGAGACCCTATCGTACCTACCAACAACAATCCCATCAGCTTTATGAACGCCATGACGAAGGTCATGGAGACTCTCATACTTAGGGTGACCAGATGCAATTGTTTAAAAAGGACGACAAACAGCTTCAAAAAGGAGGACAAACGAAGAAAAAAAGAGGATACATCAAACGGGTCAACTGCGGATGAGGATACCACCCGTCAGCTTTGGACAAGTCACGTGACTGCCGGGAATTACCGGTAAAACTAGTAGTTAATTGTTGCTGATGGTCAGGTGATGGTTAACTGAGCAATATAAAAAAAATTAAAAACATTGATTGTGGTGACAGTGTGGCGTCAATTGTTTTGTTATGTCAACAACACGGAATTGCTTACAAAGCGAAAAACGTAAGACCATTCACCTCCCTTCATTCGACGCACCGCTACCAACATCTACAATTCAAGCAGCAGCTGACGACATGTAAACTGCGCTTTAACCTTCCGAATACAAATAAACTGAATGACTATCAAACAATGAAATAAAACCATGACAGTTAATCTGTCGAGTTATTTCTTACCTTCATTGGCCACTGAGACGTACGTTCCAGCTCCACATATCTTACATTTCGCTTCAAATTCATTTCTCCCTTTCTTAAAGCCGGATATTTGTAAGATAGGACATCAGAAAATGTGCACTTTCGTTTAGGCATAGCCAAATATTTTACGTAACTCACTCGGTTAAAAATTACACTCACAAATCACACGTGCACTACAGGAAGCCAAGCCAATACAAAGCGAAGACGCGAAACGAACATTTTAAATAAACCAAATTTGCATTCGCTTATAGGTAGATCAACGATAACATCGACGATCCTGGTGCCACCTACTATCAGCGCCTTCGTGCGTGTCTATCACGAAGGCTGTGCCAATAGTTAAAGTATTTAGGAAAAGATCAATAGAACGGGACGAATTGTAAATTTAACTGTATTACGCTCAACTTTGCGAAAAAGCCGGACACTGCAAAAATCCGCCTGGACCCCGGACAAAGAGCTGAAAAGGACATGGTCGGATTAATCCGGACGTCTGGTCACCCTACTCATACTCCACCGCATTTCCCAGCCTCAGGCGGCAGCTGGGACGATCCGTCCAAAACAGTTTGGGTTTACATCCCACCTGTCAGCTGAACTGCAAGTTCTCCGGATCACGGAGCACATCAGCAAGGGTTTTAATTCCAGCATGTCGACGGCAGCTGCCTTCTCGGACGTGCCGGATGCTCATGATAACATTTCGCAGGCCAACCTGGTGTATAAGATGCTGACATCTACGTTAAGATCGTGGATGATTTCCTTCACCAGATGACCTGCCTCGCTGCTCAGCGGGGAAAGTGCTGCAGTGTACGCCACATCTCATTGGGTACCCCTCAGGGCTCTGTGCTGTCCCCTTTTTAATGTCTATATCAATGACATGCCCGTCATCCGTCACTGCCATTTGGCGCAATATACCGATGACACAGCGCTTTATACGACTGGCCGCAATCCTGATCAACTCATTGCTCGCCTACAAAGGCAAGTGGACGCAACAGTCACCTGGTGTCGCTCCAATAAAATGGCCCTCAATGCCGCCAAAACCATGGCTGTGTATTTCATTAAACGGCGTCCTATACTCTCTCATTCGGGGGCGTCCAGGTCCCGTGGGCCCAAGCTACCAAGTATCTCGGGGTCTGGTGGGATAAGAAACTTTTCTTCCACCGCCACGCAGAATACGTCACCCATAAAGGGTTAATGTTGACAAAGGCCTTGTACCCGCTCTTCTCCAGCCGAGAGCTGAATTTAGATACCAAGCTACGGCTGTATCCCTCCGTTGTCCCACCCTCACTAACGTACGGTTCCTCTGCGTGGGCCATCATTAGTAAGTCCAGGATGCTGACGCTCCAGCGCCTACAGAATAAAGTTCTCAGGTGGAGTCTTCACGCCCCTCCGCTCACCAGGATTGTCACTCTGCATGAGGAGACAAATACAGCCCTTCTCAAGACGACCATTCGCCGTAAGGCTCACCAACTGTACAGAAAACTGGACGTCCTCCGTGAGACAATCGCTGGACTCCAAACCATTGGTACTACAGTTCCACTGCGCTGGCACGGACACCCCGTTCCGCTCACCATCCTGGAGGACTCGGATTCGGACTATGACTGGCGATAGGCCCAATACGACCACATTTTTCTGCCCGTTTCGTACAGTCACTAGCAGTGGCCTGTTTACGTCCAGCCACTTTTCTCCTTGACCATAGAGTTGGCGCATTACTGCACCCCACCTCTGTCCTTCCACCGTCGGAGGGTGGCACGGAACTTAAAGTTCCACCGGCACCCCTTCAAGGTGCGAGGCTGGGCTGTTATTCAGCCGTTGCCTTGAGTCTCCTCTTACTTGTCCACCGAGACAGTTGGACCGGATCTGAACTGGTGATGCTGTGTCTTAGTAACCTGCCAAAAAAATAATAAAAAAATAAAAATGGCAGATCACTTCACGCTCTCTGCTGTTAATATGTAATGCAGATCAATATTCGAAGTGGTTTGTCGGAAATGCGAAATGCTCTGTCGACTGTTGATTTGAAGCAACCAGCGAATGAACTGTGGTTGACGACGTGTTTTGTAGCCCTGAATTTAAACTCATTTCCTAAGCTAACCACAGCCTTGCCATGTGGAATACAGCCGAGAAAAAGTTGGTCAGCAATATGCGGCAGTACTAATCACGATCGCTTTGTTGACGGTGATTAATGCTAACTTTTACGAGCAAATTCAAGACGGAAAAAATTCAGTTTCAGCAAAATCAAACTGTTATATCTCGCTATCATCGGTTACCTGAAATCATCCTCTACATCTACATCTGCATCTACATCTACATTTATACTCCGCAAGCCACCCAACGGTGTGTGGCAGAGGGCACTTTACGTGCCACGGTCATTACCTCCCTTTTCTGTTCAGTCGCGTATGGATCGCGGGAAGAACGACTGTCTGAAAGCCTCCGTACGCGCTCTAATCTCTCTAATTTTACATTCGTGATCTCCTCGGGAGGTATAAGTAGGGGGAAGCAATATATTCGATACCTCATCCAGAAACGCACCCTCTCGAAACCTGGCGAGCAAGCTACACCGCGATGCAGAGCGCCTCTCTTGCAGAGTCTGCCACTTGAGTTTGCTAAACATCTCCGTAACGCTATCACCAAATAACCCTGTGACGAAACGCGCCGCTCTTCTTTGGATCTTCTCTATCTCCTCCGTCAACCCGATCTGGTACGGATCCCACACTGATGAGCAATACTAAAGTATAGGTCGAACGAGTGTTTTGTAAGCCACCTCCTTTGTTGATGGACTACATTTTCTAAGGACTCTCCCAATGAATCTCAACCTGGCACCCGCCTTACCAACAATTAATTTTATATGATCATTCCACTTCAAATCGTTCCGCACGCATACTACCAGATATTTTACAGAAGTAACTGCTACCAGTGTTTGTTCCGCTATCATATAATCATACAATAAAGGATCCTTCTTTCTATGTATTCGCAATACATTACATTTGTCTATGTTAAGGGTCAGTTGCCACTCCCTGCACCAAGTGCCTATCCGCTGCAGATCTTCCTGCATTTCGCTACAATTTTCTAATGCTGCAACTTCTCTGTATACTACAGCATCATCCGCGAAAAGCCGCATGGAACTTCCGACACTATCTACTAGGTCATTTATATATATATTGTGAAAAGCAATGCTCCCATAACACTCCCCTGTGGCACGCCAGAGGTTACTTTAACGTCTGTAGACGTCTCCTCATTGATAACAACATGCTGTGTTCTGTTTGCTAAAAACTCTTCAATACAGCCACACAGCTGTCTGATATTCCGTAGGCTCTTACTTTGTTTATCAGGCGACAGTGCGGAACTGTATCGAACGCCTTCCGGAAGTCAAGGAAAATACCATCTACCTGAGAGCCTGTATCTAATATTTACTGGGTCTCATGAACAAATAAAGCGAGTTGGGTCTCACACGATCGCTGTTTCCGGAATCCATGTTGATTCCTACAGAGTAGATTCTGGGTTTCCAAAAACGACATGATACGCGAGCAAAAAACATGTTCTAAAATTCTACAACAGATCGACGTCAGAGATATAAGTCTATAGTTTTGCGCATCTGCTCGACGACCCTTCTTGAAGACTGGGACTACCTGTGCTCTTTTCCAATAATTTGGAACCTTCCGTTCCCCTAGAGACTTGCGGTACACGGCTGTTAGAAGGGGGGGCAAGTTCTTTCGCGTACTCTGTGTAGAATCGTATTGGTATCCCGTCAAGTCCAGTGGACTTTCCCCTGTTGAGTGATTCCAGTTGCTTTTCCATTCCTTGGACACTTATTTCGATGTCAGCCATTTTTTCGTTTGTGCGAGGATTTGGAGAAGGAACTGCAGTGCGGTCTTCCTCTGTGAAACAGCTTTGGAAAAAGGTGTTTAGTATTTCAGCTTTACGCATGTCATCCTCTGTTTCAATGCCATCATCATCCCAGAGTGTCCGGATATGCTGTCTCGAGCCACTTACTGATTTAATGTGTAAGTAGGCTGTTTAGGTTTTTTTATTGGTAACGCCACCTCTGTATGAAAATCACTGGCTGTGCCGTGTGCAGTCTGTGTCTAGTTTGCATTGTTGTCTGCCATTGTAGTGTTGGGCAGCGGCAGCTGGATGTGAACAGCGCGTAGCGTTGCGCAGTTGGAGGTGAGCCGCCAGCAGTGGTGGATGTGGGGAGAGAGATGGCAGAGTTTTGAAATTTGTCATGAACTGCTATATTTATATATTATGATATCAAGGTAAATACATTGTTTGTTCTCTATTAATGTCTTTCATTTGCTAACTATCCCTATCAGTGTTTAGTGCCTTCAGTAGTTTGAATCTTTTATTTAGCTGGCAGTAGTGGCGCTCGCTGTATTGCAGTAGCTTGAGTAGCGAAGATTTTTGTGAGGTAAGTGATTTGTGAAAGGTATAGTTTACTGTTAGTCAGGGCCCATTCTTTTGTAGGGATTATTGAAAGTCAGATTGCGTTGCGCTAACAAAATATTGTGTGTCAGTTTAAGCACAGTCATTTGTAATTGTTCAAAAATGGGACGTTTCATATGTCGACCCTTAGCTGAGGATACCTCACTGGAATCTTCTGATTTTTTGTTGTAGTTTGTGTAATTAGTGTAGATTTTGTTTATTGCTAGCGCGTAATTGTAGAGAAAATCTCCTTTGTAGTTGCAGTCTTTCATTGTTGTACAGTAAAACAGTTGTGGCATGCATGTAAATTTGCACCAAGTATTTCGCAGCTGCAATTAACTAGATATTATTTTCAATGCTATGTTAATTTGTTCTCTTATTTTTGATCTTCAAATTGTCTTTTTCTGTGTTGTCGTGTGAAATACTGTGACAATAATGGCGTGTGAAAAACGTAATACTAGGCTCCAAAGTAAACTGAGAAATGACAGTGAAAATGAAAGCAGTGTGTCAGCGCCACCGAGTAATGAATTAACTGATGTTCAAAGTAGTAATTTGGTAATTGTGCATAGGGAAATGGAGCGGGCGGCAAACAATGGCGTGGACAGTGAAACAATTAGAGAAGAGGGAAGCATTATCGATCGATCGGTCGGCAACAGCTCGCCTCAGGAATCCGAAATGACAGGACACAATTTTGCAAATACTGTAGATTCAGGTTTTGCGTCCTCACCGTTTTCTCAAATGAGTCAAGACACATTTTCCGCTTGTCAAAATGTGAATGTTGCCGGTGCAAATTCACTGCCGAAAAGCACTGAGGAACATGTTTCAGACACCAGTGCATTGTTATTACAATTAATGCAACAAATGGGACAAAAGCTTGAAAAGTTAGACACAATGGAACAACACCAGAGACAAACACAGCAACAGTTAGACGCAATGGGACAAAATCTTCAAAAGTTAGACACCACACTTGAACAAACACGTGAAGATTTAACTAGTGAGTTACATAACATTGAATCGAAATGTCAAAAAGTCTGTAATGACGTAAAAACACAAATTTGTGAGCATTTTCAACCCATTTTTTCGCGGCATGAAAATGTATTACAGAATCACGAAGCAGCCATAAAAGAACTGCAAACCATTGTTCATGAAAATCACGACACCTTGCAAGCTAAAATTGACTCAGTTGCATCTACCGATTCGGTTACGCAACTTGCAAAAACTCAGGAAAACTTAAAGGACACAGTAGATACTCTGAAACTTGGTTCAGAAAAACATACAGAGGAAGTAATTTCACTATCGGATAAAGTAGCCGAACTTTCAGATCAGTTCACTAACTTATCTACAAAGGTAGAGGATGATCTGAATGACACAACACCTGTAGCCTTCACTGACACTGAAGAGTATGTAGAAATTAGAAAATTCAAACAAAATCAAAATCAAATCAATACACAGTACAAAAGAGAAATCCGGGAAGTGCAAGATCAGTTGGCACAAGTAGTACAAGAATTACGTATTTCAGAGGACACTCGCGCCCCAATACGGGAAGAGGGACATAGAAATACGGAACAGCCACAGAATAATAACACAGCGCATTTCGGAAATTATGAAAGAAATTGGCAATGTGCACAGAATTTTGAGATTGAACAGCCGACACGACGTAACAATGACCGACATGCGACTCGCCGACATGATGATTTTGACTATAAACTGTTCATTACTACACGTAAATTCAAAACATTTAAGAATTCTGGCAACGACATTCATCCACAAGCGTGGCTTCATCAATTCTCTCATTGTTTTCCTCCCAACTGGTCATTGGAGCACAGGTTAGAATTTATGTGTGGCTATTTAGAGAATGAACCATCTGTAAGAATGCGATCGGTCATTCACGATTGTCACAGTGAAGGAGAGTTTTACCATGCCTTCCTCTCAGCATATTGGTCTCAAGCTACACAAGACCGAGTAAAACATAGCATCATAATGATGAAACGTTTCGAACAATCTGAATCTTCCAGTCTTATGAAATATTTTGAAGACATGTTGCATAAGAATCATTATCTTTCAAACCCATACAGCCCTTCAGAACTCATCCGCATTTGCTTAATCAAATTACCTGAACATTTACGACATATTATTTTGGCAGGACGTTGCAAAGACGACATTGAAGCTTTTCAGGGACTGTTACAAGAATTAGAAATTGACACAGACAGTCGCGGGATGCGAAAACAGGAAAACTATCACTACAGGTCACATACATCACAATTCCGTGACGACAGAAACAATAACTGGACACGACAAGGCTATTCTTACAACGCAAATCGTGACCAAAACAGACACCACCCATATGACAACCACTGTCAGAGTAATAATAGTTACAGAGAAAGATCGCATTTCCGTAGTAATGAATGTGACAGAGATAACCACAGAAACAGACAATATGGGAACCAAAACAATTATTACCAGGGGAGACAGAATAACTTCAGACGCAACAGTTCAGCGCAGAGTTACGATTCAGGGAGAAATTCTCCACCACGTGACCGACAAGGAAGAAACTACAGAATCTACCGACATGACGACAGACGATATGATCATAACGACAAACGTCAATTTCATCAGAACTGGCGGGATTCTAACACGGCTGGGCCCTCTCGGCAAGGCGAATTTGTAGAAGTTAGGTCTCCTAATCCCAATAACGACGCGCGCCAACAAAGAGACAGACAATGACTCGCACAGCAGGCAGCCGCGTGCGCCAGATGGCTCGGAGAAAAATAACATAGACGCTAACCTTGAGAAAAATTCCAGTATTCTTTACCGACGTATACCGCCTGACAACTGCATTCAAGTTCAAACTCTGAGTACTAGGAAGAGTAAAGGTTTACACCACATTTCACATGTAAAACCGTTTATTGAAAGATAATCTACTTTTTAACTTTGTCTTTCACTTAAAACTTTTCACTTCACATTGCTAGTATGCTTTGTAAGACTTAAGAAACTGTTAACATGCAATAATGTTTGATGTTAAATATCCAGTCAAGAACCAAGAGAACTTATTTAAACAGAAATTACGAATGCATTGTTATTGTGGACAGACGACACAGTGTTATTGTGTGTGTACATTCTTGCTTGTTAGTTGCACGATTATGGAACGACTATAAGGCTTACATACTTAGAACATTTACCGGTACTGCTAATGAGATTTTAATGCAACATTTTGGTTTACTTGAAAATACATTCTGGATTTAAAGTACTTTCTGTGAGATACCAGACGACACAGTGGTTAGTTTATGTGGCAACTACACGGTTTTATCACGACGCTACTAATGAGTGACAATTTACAATGTTGCTTTTGCGGTGTATCTGTTTTATATCTGCACAGTTTGTCTGAATTCTTCTGGAAAGTAAAACAGGTTTTAGTAGTAACTTTTGTAGTATAGCTACAGTGAGACAGGATTTTCCGTAGCACAACAATACGTTACAGTACAGTACTTTCTTCATCACAACAATAAGCGTAATAACTACGATATCTATACACAAAGCATTTCACTTTTGTTTATCATGAGGTAAGTACATTGACTTCTGCAGAACTTAGCTTTCGGAGGACGATAACTACGACACTTCCACAGAAGTATCTTACAGCAAGACGCACATTTAGCGCTACAGGACACGCATTTGAGTGATTAATTTTGTACTTAAAACATTTATTTTTAAAGATATTTGAAGTACAATGATACAAAGGCTTTCAGTGATACATTTCATTTCATTGCTGTAATCTGTAACACCTGAGGGTATAATTACATTAATCCTCAGGGGGGTACACGCCTACTTGTGTACCATGTGTTTGGCAAGCACAAGGAGCCCTAGCTAATATGGTATTTGCTTATACAACTTTTCACATCGGTACCATATTTCTCTAATACAGAATTACACAGCTATCTGATTATTTGACAGAGAAACAAACATTCTTTTTACTATGTCAGTGACAGATGTTTACGTAATTATACAGTTGGATAACTTCACACTTATGAAATTGTATTTTGTCAGTACTTTGTGAACTGTTCATATTTTTTTCGGAACCATTGTGATACTATGAGAGCTTTGAATGATGTATTTGGTATGGGATTATGATTTTTAATGTGCGTTTGAGGCAGATGACACTTTTGACATGAGCAGAGAATTTTTTTAGGTTTTGAAATTATTGGAGGAAGCTACGACGATTTTGAGAGTTGACTAAGATGTTATGATATTATTACGACGACGATGTGTATTATACTGTTGAGGTATGTTTATGATTAATAAGATGATACCGTATATGAGGAGTTTGATTATGCTACGTATTTCTTATGATGAAATACTGAAGAAGTGTCGACGAATAAGGTAAGGAATAATGAGTAGTGATTAGGGACTCTGATTTGTGAAAAAGGTTGTTGGAAACCAAGAATCGTACTTTAAGAGTTATGAAATGTGCGTATATGCGTGAATGTATCACAATGCTGGCGAAAATTTTTTGGGCGCTGTTATATTTATAGAAAAAAAGGGGGGAGGCCATTATCCTCGCTATCGACATTCCTTTGCAGAAAGCATCGTAAATACGACACCCTCAAACTTGAAAACATGATTACACTGTAGAGTTCTTAATTTATGACATTTACTAAATTGCCTAATGAAATGACGAGAAATATTTTTATGTCTATACACCTGGTTATGACTACTGCCTCTGTAGTTGAGAGATTTTTCTACTAACTTATGAAATGCCTAATGACTACTGAATGATGTTCTTATGCTTTACTTTGTACATAGTTGCTTAGTTCATTTGATATCTAGTTTCTAGCTGCACTGCAGCATTGGTTAAAATAAAATTTTATAGATGTACTAATATAAATATTTTCTGTCTACAGGTCGAGTAAATAATAATTTTTTCAAAAAAATGAGGGAGCACAAAATGACATTTACCTTCACAGGAACTGCATTCATAATTTTCCTTTCAAGTAATTGGTAATTTTTTGGTAGAATAACTTCTTGTGGTGCACCACTTTAATTACATAGACATTAAGATGTGAATATACATTTCCCTTGTCTGCATTGTTGTCTTTAGTGTACTATTTTTTCTACTTGAGCTATGTCATGTTTAGATATATGTTTTTTTTATTTGCTGCTGCTGTTTGCCAGGCATAATGTTACTGAATTTGACTTTGTATTACGCTGTTAAGCCAGTTTACTACGCATTTATTTTTCTTGTTTGCTGCACAGTGCTTTATATTAGTTGTAATATTGCAATTGCTTTGCCAGTTTGAATTTTTTGTCATTGATGTTTGTGTTACTTATTTTGTGCTGCTGCATTGCCTCGTCCCTTAGTTTAGCATCTGAGCTCAGTAGATTTAAGTTAGCTTAAGAGGGGGTAGCCTATAAGAGAATGAGTTGCGATGAATTTGAAGAAATGCACTGAGAGGCTATACGAGAAAAGTGCAGAAAGCAGGTATAGATAGGACTTTTGGAAATAATGAAGAACGAAGGGAGATCTCCGAGACGTAAAGAAAGTTTTGTTTGCAAAATACTGCAGTAAAACAAACGCTGTCCTTTCCTTGTATTATTCCGCTATATGTTTGTGTACCCTTGGGTATTTATGTTTTCCCTGTATTTATATGTTTATCTGATAAGACTTATATTGTAGAATTTTTCTAATACTAAGCTACATTCACTATGATGAGGAATACTGTTATCCTCAAATATAATTTGCATTAATAATATGTTATTTACCTTGTAAATATGCTTAGACATTATTTATTCTGTTTTGTTTTAATGCTCATGTGTAAAGTTGATGTTCCAAAAGTTATTCTGATATTTTATGTATCTACTTATCTCATAATTCCTGTAACATTGATGTATATGTCTATTTCTATTCTTTTGTAAAGCCTGTTTTACTACAAATGTTATCTGTATTGTTATGTTCTTTAATGATGTATTCTGTACCTTTGTTATTGTATTCTCATGTTATAAAATTGTAATTGACACCAGTTTATCAAACTAAGTAACTTGTAAGCATTCATTTCACTGCACACATTTCCGTTGGTCATAGTATATGGACAATATGTGAGAAGTAGGGACTGATAGTGTTTGCACGTGTGTTAATAATTCAGCAAGGGACTGGATAACAGCATTGCTGGTTCTAAGTACATGTCAAACAAATTTTTTGTGAGTGGACAAGTGGTGGTTTATGGACTTGCTATATTCTCCGCAAGACTCTTCAATGGTGATTGTGCACCTGCACAGTCGCAACAGATGGCTGCTGGCCGTCTCTACAAGGACTCCAGTGAGTCTGCATCTTTGATGGCCCACAAATACCATTATTTCTACAAGGACTGCAGTGGGTCTGCACCTCTGGTGACTCACCAATACCATAATCTCTACCAGGACTACAGTGGGTCTGCTCTGTGATGACCTACCTACCAATACTCTTCAAAATTTCGACTGACTCTGCTGTGGGTTTGCTCTGTTGTGGCCCATTACCTGTCTACATGTCAAGAGTCAGCACTGTCTTTCCGTTGGAAGGACAACACTACTTCTTCAAGACTGCATGGAAATCCACTACTTCTGTGTGCAATTTCTTTTACTAATGAGACTTTGTGAAAAAAACTGTAATTACTATTATGATGAATGATCGGGACTATCTTTATGGACTGTGAGAAAATTTTAGCTTTTGACCAACATTGTATCAAGAAGTGTGTGCATTTGATTTCTTTGTTATTGTAATTATGAAAAATTTTTTCAAATCTGTATTGGCCACTGCCCAAAACCATTTGTAAAATTTTTGTGGGGAGCATGGGGGCTATGTAAGTAGGCTGTTTAGGTTTTTTTATTGGTAACGCCACCTCTGTATGAAAATCACTGGCTGTGCCGTGTGCAGTCTGTGTCTAGTTTGCATTGTTGTCTGCCATTGTAGTGTTGGGCAGCGGCAGCTGGATGTGAACAGCGTGTAGCGTTGCGCAGTTGGAAGTGAGCCGCCAGCAGTGGTGGATGTGGGGAGAGAGATGGCAGAGTTTTGAAATTTGTCATGAACTGCTATATTTATATATTATGATAACAAGGTAAATACATTGTTTGTTCTCTATTAATGTCTTTCATTTGCTAACTATCCCTATCAGTGGTTAGTGCCTTCAGTAGTTTGAATCTTTTATTTAGCTGGCAGTAGTGGCGCTCGCTGTATTGCAGTAGCTCGAGTAGCGAAGATTTTTGTGAGGTAAGTGATTTGTGAAAGGTATAGTTTACTGTTAGTCAGGGCCCTTTCTTTTGTAGGGATTATTGAAAGTCAGATTGCGTTGCGCTAACAAAATATTGTGTGTCAGTTTAAGCACAGTCATTTGTAATTGTTCAAAAAGGGGACGTTTCAAATGTAAGACCAGAACTTCCTAGGATTTTCTGTCAAGTCGGTACATAGAATTTTACTTTCGAATTCACTGAACGCTTCATGCATAGCCCTCCTTACGCTAACTTTGACATCGTTTAGCTTCTGTTTGTCTGATAGGTTTTGGCTGTGTTTACACTTGGAGTGAAGCTCTCTTTGCTTTCGCAGTAGTTTCCTAACTTTGTTGTTGAACCACGGTGGGTTTTTCCCGTCCCTCACAGTTTTACTCGGCACGTACCTGTCTAAAACGCATTTTACGATTGCCTTGAACTTTTTCCATAAACACTCAACATTGTCAGTGTCGGAACAGAAATTTTCGTTTTGATCTGGTAGATAGTCTGAAATCTGCCTTCTATTACTCTTGCTAAACAGGTAAACCTTCCTCCCTTTTTTTATATTCCTATTAACTTCCATATTCAGGGATGCTGCAACGGCCTTGTGATCACTGATTCCCTCTTCTGCACTTACAGAGTCGAAAAGTTCGGGTCTGTTTGTTATCAGTGGGTCCAAGATGTTATCTCCACGAGTCGGTTCTCTGTTTAATTGCTCGAGGTAATTTTCGGATAGTGCACTCAGTATAATGTCACTCGATGCTCTGTCCCTACCACCCGTCCTAAACATTTGAGTGTCCCAGTCTATACCTGGTAAATTGAAATCTCCACCTAAGACTATAACATGCTGAGAAAATGTATGTGAAATGTATTCCAAATTTTCTCTCAGTTGTTCTGCCACTAATGCTGCTGAGTCGGGAGGTCGGTAAAGGGAGCCAACTATTAACCTAGCTCGGTTGTTGAGTGTAACTTCCACCCATAATAATTCACAGGAACTATCCACTTCTACTTCACTACAGGATAAACTACTACTAACAGCGACAAACACGCCACCACCAGTTGCATGCATGCTATCCTTTCTAAACACCGTCTGTGCCTTTGTAAAAATTTCGGCAGAATTTATCTCTGGCTTCAGCCAGCTTTCTGTACCGATAACGATTTCAGCTTCGGTGTTTTCTATCAGCGCTTGAAGTTCCGGTACTTTACCAATGCAGCTTCGACAGTTTACAATTACAATACCGATTGCTGCTTGGCCCCCGCATGTCCTGACTTTGCCCCGCACCGTTTGAGGCTGCTGCCCTTTCTGTACTTGCCCGAGGCCATCTAACCTAAAAAACCGCCCAGTCCACGCCACACAACCCCTGCTACCCGTGTAGCCGCTTGCTGCGTGTAGTGGACTCCTGACCTATCCAGCGGAACCCGAAACCCCACCACCCTATAGCGCAAGTCGAGGAATCTGCAGCCCACACGGTCGCAGAACCGTCTCAGCCTCTGATTCAGACCCTCCACTCGGCTCTGTACCAAAGGTCCGCAGTCAGTGCTGTCGACGATGCTGCAGATGGTGAGCTCTGCTTTCATCCCGCTTTCATCACACTGGCGACATGATCTGCGGCGTTACCAACCGATGACCAGCCCTAGTTGACACTTGGTTGCAGATTGACGACCACACAGGTAGATTCCGAACAAAAAAAAAAAAATAGGAAGAAAAATAAGAGCAAATAAAAAAGCCAATATAGTGACGAAAAATTACCCGAAAAAAAAAATGAAATAAGAAAATACATTTAAACCAATTAATTGAATAAAAATAATGACAAACTATTTTGGTTCCATTTAAAAATTCACGGAATTGACTACGTTCAAACCTACGACCTACAAATCATGCTAATATGATAACCATCGTACTACACTACATCACTACATACACATTATACACCACTGCCCATTAAAATCGCTTCACCAAGAAGAAATGCAGATGATAATGGGTATTCATTGGACAAATATATTATAGTAGAACTGACATGTGATTACATTTCTCGAAGTTTGGGTGCATAGATCCTGAGAAATCAGTACCCAAAATAACTGGCCGTAATAACGGCCACGATACGCCTGGGCATTGAGTCAAACAGAGCTTGGGTGGCGTGTACAGGTACAGCTGCCCATGCAGCTTCAACACGATACAACAGTTCAAGAGTAGTGACTGCCGTATTGTGACGAGCCAGTTGCTCGGCCACCATTGACCAGACGTTTTCAGTTGGTGAGAGATCTTGGGAATATGCTGGCCAGGGCAGCAGTCGAACATTTTCTGTATCCAGAATAGCCCGAACAGGACCTGCAACATGCGGTCGTGCACTATCCTGCTGAAATGCAGATTTTCGCCGGGATCGAATGAAGGGTAGAGTCACGGGTCGTAACACATCTGAAATGTAATTTCCACTATTCAAAGTGCCGTCAGTCCGAACAAGAGGTGACCGAGACGTGTAGACCTAACCAATGGCACCCCATACCATCACGCCGGGTGATACATTAGTATGGCGATGACGAATACACGCTTCCAATGTTCGTTCACCCCTATGTCGCCAAACACGGATGAGACCATCATGATACTGTAAACAGAACCTGGATTCATCCGAAAAATGACGTTTTGCCATTCGTGCACCCAGGTTCGGCGTTGGGTACACCATAGCAGCCGCACCTGTCTGTGATGCAGCGTCAAGGGTAACCGCAGCCACGGTCTCCGAGCTGATAGTTCATGCTGCTGCAAACGTCGTCGAACTGTTCGCGCAGATGGTTGTTGTCTTGCAAACGTCCCCATCTGTTGACTCAGGGATCGAGACGTGGCTGCAAGATCCGTTACAGCCATGCGGACAAGATGCCTGTCATCTCGACTTCTAGTGATACGAGGCCGTTGGGATGCAGCACGGCGTTCCTTATTACCCTCGTGAACCCACCGATTCCATATTCTGCTAACAGTCATTGGATCTCCACCAACGCGAGCAGCAATGTCGCGATACAATAAACCGCAATCGCGATAGGCTATAATACGACCTTTATCAAAGTCGGAAACGTGATGGTACGCATTTCTCCTCCTTGCACGAGGCATCACAACAACGTTTCACCAGGCAACGCCGGTCAACTGCTGTTTGTGTATGATAAATCGGTTGGAAACTTTCCTCATGTCAACACGTTGTAGGTGTCGCCACTGGCGCCAACCTTGTGTGAATGCTCCGAAAAGCTAATCATTTGCATACAACAGCATCTTCTTCCTGTCTGTTAAATTTCGCGTCTGTAGCACGTCATCTTCGTGGTGCAGCAATTTTAATGGCCAGTAGTGTATTTATAAGTGTGGTGACCCAGTCACAATGATGAATTGCAGCTTTTAAAAAGTTCGACTTCAGGCAATGCCCTACAGAGCTTATCTAATCTAAACTGATCTATGTAATTATGATAACTATGTATGTGCCGCTGAATCGCAGCTTGTGCGGAAATTTCCGGTAGTGTTCGGTTAGTGCAGTGTATGAACGTGTGTATTTCATTAGCATCATTCTTTGTGTGTGTATGTGTGTGTTGTTTCTGGTTTGGTTATTATGTGTGATGGACCCATCATTCGGGACCCAAATACATCAAGAAAGAAAGCCTGACAAGAAACTGGAAGCGAACTGACCAGTTGTGTCATTTTGACAGCGGGGAATGATTCGGGCGTGACGTTGAGCACTGTGATTGGACAATTCCAGCTGCAATGCGTGAAGTGTCAACTATCAAGTAATTTTAATCGGTCTACAGAGTGTGCGCAAAATAAGCTAGCAAAGGACAGCATCTCGGGATGAATACCTTTCATTGCACGTCTGCCTTAAACAACTTCGCAACCACTGTAGCTAACGGGGGTATTTTATGATTGTCCTAATTCAGGGAAACTTCTCCGTTGACGAAAGGACAAAACGTTGCATGGATTCGACAGTGCATTCCAAAAACACCATGGTATTCAAAGTTAAAACTTTCATGATGATACACAAAATCCATAACAAGAATGCAATATAAACGTGGCCGATAGTCTACGCATGCCTACGTAATCAAAGTTTTAGCCCCTCTGTATTGCAAAGATCATCCCTCAAAAGCAGGAGAACTAAATCAGCTTCTGATTGCCTGTTCCCACCATGCCTATCAGCAGACCAAACTTTATAAGGCAATCGTCAAACTGGAAATTCGCCTACTCAGAAGAGTCATGAATCTAGCCCGATATCCATAAACCTATATCCGCATCACAATATACTTTCAAGAGATGGTGCCTTGGCGTGCGGTGTAAAACATTAAAGCTTCTAAGTCACTGAAGTCGAAAGATACTGCCATTTATATCACATATTTTAACACTCGACAAAGTCATTCATTAAAACCTATAGGGACTAGAATCACGAAATTTGCTAAAAAAGAAGGTTTCACAGTACAACTAAGGGAAAAATTCCGAAACTGTAAATTTTTAATTATATCACACGAAAAAATGTTTTGTCAGTTATTATTTGTCTGTCTGTCTATGCATACGTCTCTTAAGACTCATTTTCCTCATGTTGGAATTTATGTCACGTACTAAGATCTATGGTCTCTTGCCGGTCTAAAAAACTGAAGTTCTTGTCAACGCTATAAAAAGATGCGGCCATTTATATCACATATTTTGATACTCGCTAACTTACTCGTTAACACCTACAGGGCACTTTCCGATGGCCCAGAATCATGAAATTTGACAAGATGTAAAAGTGCACAGTACAAGTAAAGGAAAAAATCTGTAATTAATTCAATCGAAAACAAAAATTTCTTTCGTCATTTGTTATCCAATGTCAAACTTTAAATGGAAACAATCAGTAGTTCTGCATTCAGGCCGACTGGATCGCAATGATAAAAGTCGAACATCAGGCAAGGAATGACGTTATTGCTCATGTGACGCGTTTCAGAATTTATCCATCATCAGATATCCAGGATCGATTACTGCACGTAGATATGGCTTTCAGGCTGTATGTGAAACAAACATTCGCAGACTAGTCCGCAAATGCTTATTTCACATACAACTTGAAACGCTATATCTACGGGCAGTAATTGCTCCTGGGTATCTGATGATGGATAAATTCCGAAACGCATCATATGAGCAATAAAGTCATTCCTTGCGTGATGTTTGACTTTTACTAATGCGATCCAGTCAGCCTGAATGGAGAGCTACTGATTATTATAATAATGGTGGCTGCCGCCTGCATTAATCTATCTCAAATTTATATTATTGAAATTAAAACGATCTCAAAAATTTTGGAATCTAGGGGCCAATCTCTTACCAGCATCAGTGTCGATAGAAGACAAAAACGGTCGAGATTTTCGATTCCAGGGATGGATCAGCTGTCTGTATACATAATTAAGTTTGTACGGAACCCTCAGTGGGCCAGAGCTAATTGCACCTGGCCATATTTCTTCATTTTTCATTTTTCCATGGAAAGAAGAGATAGCCACTGAAATTTTTAGGTTTTGTGCTACACTTGCTCGCTTTTCCAATTCTCTGTTTTAATAAATTAATAGCGAGCAGCCCCAGCTTCTTACAGAGAGTACTGTCTATGCCCGGAAGATTTATTTGGGGCTGCGTTAATACTGTTTACGACGACCCACTGTATAGAGTTGTGATTAAAATTCAGAGAAATCATCACTTTCATACAATTTAAATGATGTAAGCAGGGTAGGCCAGGAAGGTGCTCAGGAAACATACGTTTTTCATATTAAGTGCACTGTGCTGCCACCTACTGCCATGTGCTCCAATCAGCAACTTCAGTAGTCATTAGACATCGTGAGAGAGCAGAACGGGGCGCTCCGGGGAACTCACGGACTTCGAACGTGTTCTGGTGATTGGGTGTCACTTACTTCATAGGTCCGTACGCGAGATTTCCACACACCTAAACTGTGGTATCGATAGCTAAGATGCCACAACGTAGGTACGCTCTGCTAAGTTGGCACTACGAGACACCGACGACAGCGCCCTCTAGCCGGCGCTGTGGAGCTCTACGAGCTCCGCTCCACATTTCAGCCCATTTTGATCAAGAGCAGACGGCCGGGACACTTCGCTTCAGCTTCGCACCTCAGGGCAAAGTTATGTATTACTCTTGTTGCTAAAGTAAATGTGATTTTAATTCACACTGCAGTACCGAGAGATTTTCACCTTTTCCTGCTCCTACCCACGCGCTGCCTTCCAGGCGGGATACAAAATAAACATCCATATGTCCACTGTTTCCGATATTATAGTGGAGTGGAAGCATCAGGGAACACGTACAGCACAAAAGCGTACAGGCCGACCTCGTCTGTTGACTGACAGAGATCGCCGACAGTTGAAGAGGGTCGTAATGTGTAATAGACAGACATCTATCCAGACCGTCGCACGGGAATTGCAAACTGCATCGGGATCCACTGCAAGTACTATGACAGTTAGGCAGGAGGTGAGAAAACTTGGGTTTCATGGTTGAGCGGCTGCTCACAAGCCACACATCACGCCGGTAAATGCCAAACGACACCTCGCTTGGTGTAAGGAGGGTAAACATAGGACGATTAAACAGTGGAAAAACGTTGTGCGGAGTGACTAATCACGGTACACGATGTGGCGATCCGATGGCAGAGTGTGGGTATGGCAAATGCCCGGTGAACGTCATCTGCCAACGTGTGTAGTGCCAACAGTAAAATTCGGAGGCGGTGGTGTTAGGGTGTGGTCGTGTTTTTCATGGAGGGAGCTTGCACCCCTTGTTGTTTTGCGTGTCACTATCACAGCACTGGCCTGCATTTATGTTTTAAGCACCTTCTTGCTTCCCGCTGTTGAAGAGCAATTCGGGGTGGCGATTGCATCTTTCAACACGATGGAGCGCCTGTTCATAATGCACGGCCTGTGGCGGAGTGGCTACACGACAATAACATCCCTGTAATGGACTGGCCTACACAGCGTCTTGACCTGCATCCTATAGAAGACCTTTGGTATGTTTTGTAACTCCGACTTCGTGCCAGGCGTCACCGTCCGACATCGATACGTCTCCTCAATGCAAGACTCCCCAACAAAACTTTCAGCACCTGATTGAACGTATGCCTGCGAGAGTGCAGGCTGTCATCAAGGCTAAGGCTGGGCCAACACCATGTTGAATTCCAGTATTACCAATGGAGGGCGCCAAGAACCTGTAAATCATTTTCAGCCGGGTGTCCGCATACTTTTGATCACATGGTGTACGATTTAATAGAGAAACATGATACACAAAGCTTCTTCGCGAATTCAGTATATTTATTTGTGAAAACCGTATCGAAACCCCTACAGTAGTTCTTGAAATTAGCCTTCACACACACATACACACACACACATAAAAAACTCGTCAAACGCGAGTAGGCCTCGTCTGACTAGTCAGTGAATCTTTGTTTCACACACAAATAAATTCGGAAACGCATCACATGAGCAATAGAGTCATTCCTTGCCTGATGTTTCATTTTTACTATTGCGATCCAGTCAGGCTGAATGCAGAAATACTGACTGTTTTAATTTCAAGTCCATCTGTTGCATAATTCGTGTTTCTGGAAGTAACCAACTCTTACTGGAGCAAACACCTTGGCCACTTTATCCTATGAATACTGTGGCCGCCGGCCGAAGTGGCCGTGCGGTTAAAGGCGCTGCAGTCTGGAACCGCAAGACCGCTACGGTCGCAGGTTCGAATCCTGCCTCGGGCATGGATGTTTGTGATGTCCTTAGGTTAGTTAGGTTTAACTAGTTCTAAGTTCTAGGGGACTAATGACCTCAGCAGTTGAGTCCCATAGTGCTCAGAGCCATTTGAACCATTTTTGAATACTGTGGCTACTTTTCCCGAGCGGACGCCATGTTGGAATTGGTCAACACAAGAAACTATCAGACTGAAATAAATAACAAGGAACTTAATTTGTAGGGCAAAAGACGTTGTTTAAATACTGATATGGTTAAAAGTTATTACTTCCATACTGAAGTAACAATAATAATATAAAGACAACTCAAAAATAAAAAAATTAGTACTAAAAAATAACGGAACAAGCTTCCTCTGTCAATCTATTGACAACAATAGTGACGTATGTAAGAACTAGTCCGCCCGCTTCTCGGCAGGCTTCAGCGCTGTTTCGGGGAAAAAAACATCCAGTGGCCACTTTTCCCGTCCTGGCCTATTAACTACACCTTCCCCTACCCATCTTACTATAAATTGGTGGCCTCCATAAATTAATATGTTACATTAATTAATAACAGTTATTGCAATATGAGACACTATCACAAATGTTTACTAAATGTTCCGAATGCATTTTTGGAAATTTGTGGTAAGCTCCTATGGGACCAAACTGCTAAGGGTATCGGTCCCTAGGCTTAGACACTACTTAATCTAACTTACGCTAAGGACAGCACACACACCCATGCCCTAGGGAGAACTCGAACCTCCGACGAGGGAGCCGCGTGAAACGTTGCAAGGCGCCCTAGACCGCACGGCTACCCCGCGTCGCAACGTCATTTTTCTTTTAGTCATTTCATTGTACTACAATAGCCTTAATTTAACTGCATATTACTTGCTACAAACATGAACCACGTTTGAAGATGACCGCCTGTACAATGTGCACTCACGCATCCTTGTTACTTCCGTTTGGTATTCGTGCCATACTGGCTGATCGGTGTTACTTCTGCACGCTCGTCAGTTGTCAGCATTGGAAGACAAACAGTGAAATATTCCCCCCTCTCACTTCCATTCACGCATCAGAGGCCGTGCTACATGCCACTCTGCCCCTGAGGTGAGCGGCCAACTTAACTTACCTCACGCTTAATTGACCAACGTCGATTAAAATTGAGCATATCTTAAAACATTACTGTGTCTGTGAGTATTTTTGTTTATTACTGCGCAAGAAAAATACACTCTTGAGAAGCTCTGCGCGGGCCGCACGAATACTTGCTTTCTGCATACGGCCCGGGGGCCAAAGTTTGACCAACCCTGCTATAACGGTTCCGTTCAAATGGTTCAAATGGCTCTAAGCAGTATGGGACTTAACATCTGAGGTCATCAGTCCCCTAGACTTAGAACTACGTAAACCTAACTGACCTAAGGACATCACACACATCCATTCCCGAGGCAGGATCTAACCTGTAACCGTAGCAGCCGCGTGGTTTCGGACTGAAGTGCCTAGAGCCGCTCGGCCACAGCGGCCAGCACAAAAATATCGTGAGTGTCCTAAATTTATAATATGTAGTGATGCAAAGGTGATATCGCGAAATGATTTCCTAGTGCGACCACGTGAATGTGTTCCGAAAAACAACGAACTGGGAACCACGACATGTAGCAACTTAACGAATAATTGCTTACACTAAGAAATATTTTAGGGATGAAATTCTCCCGTTCTTACTTTGTATTATCATATTTTAGATTTCAGTTCATCCTTAGGGAAACTAAAACATTATATTCCACGTCATAGGTAAAAGTAGTGTAGTTTCCTATCGTGACCATTTTAAAATCACGACAGTGGTTTGGAAACTGTGTACTGTGCAGGAACTGAACCAGACCGTCGTAACTTTCACCTGCAGATGGACATTGCTCTAAATGCGTATTCAAGACTCCTACGCTACTATCATTTTAAATTTATGTAGCACTTGTCTTCGTTATACTGTACCTCGATATGAATCAGCATTTAAAGCGCCTCTTACTAGAACCTTCCAGGTAAAGTAGCCTCTTCCTGTGATGAATTTCGATTTGCATCCGTAACAACAACAATTCAGCACCACTGTTGTGTAAAACCGGGACAAATAAGTGTTGCATTAATGTCTGGGTCGTAGCGGAAAATGTAAACATCAGCGCCGTACCGACATCCCGTGGCTACTTCGGTTTGACGTATTCTCAGTACTACTGCATGAAACTGAACAAAGAGCAAGTAACACCTTATCAGGATCTGACCTTAGGAGAAGAACACGCAATGTGCCGTAACCCGATTCCTCAGAAACATCACTCAGTGTCTCGGCGTTTCCGTAGATAGTCGTCCGTTTCTGAGATAGGGAAGTTCCAAGTTTTCAAGGTACTTTACATGCCTTTTAGCGGATAAGTTGTTCAGCCGAAGTGGTGGCACAGTGGCTAGCAACGTGCGTCCACGCTTTTGCACCCCACGTTCCTGTCTGTAGAAAACTACTACACTCACAATCAACGGTAAACGCCTGATTTTGGTAAAGTGCTATGTTATGCGTGATTTGCCGCGAAATAATTGCCAACGAGTGAATCTCCAGCAACGTTAAAGCCTTTTCATTCCTGAGTGAGTTTCAGACGAAGAAATGCTGCGGCAAATCTGCCTTCGCGCGATGCTGGTGGTGTTCAGAACTTGTACATCTACATCTACACCATGTGAAACGTCCCCTTTGAAAAATTAAAGAATGACAGTGCTGGGAAACTTCTACGTTATTTGATACAGAAACAGCTAAGTAAAACTGAACGTACTCAGACATTTTTCTCTTTACTTCTTCTCACCATCACTAAACTGACACACAATATTTTTAGCGCAACGCAATCTGACTTTCAATAATACCTACAAAAAATGGCCCTGATTAACAATGCCCTATACCTTTCATGAATCACTTACCACACAAAAATCTTCGTTACTCGAACTACTGCAATACAGCGAGCGCCAATACTGCCAGCTAAATAAAAGATTCTAACTACTGAAGGCAATAACTACTGATAGGCGTAGTTAGCAAATGAAAGATTTTGATAGAGAACAATGTATTTACCTTAATAATGTTCAAAAGTCATTCATGACATCCATCTTTACAAACTTCCTTTTTCTGGCGGACACACGTCCAGATCGTCCGCTTGTAGTAACCTCTCCGAACTCTAGCATCTCTCTCTCCACATCCACCACTGCTGGCGGCTCACCTACAAATGCCCAACGCTACCCGCTGTTCACATCCAACAATGAGTCCAACCAGCCACAGACTGCACACAGAGCAGTCAGCGATTTTCATACAGAGCACTTCGTGGCGTTACCAACATAAACCCTAAACAGTTTACTTATAAATGCTCCGCAAGCCATGTAGTTGTTTGTGGCGGAGGGTACTTTTTGTATCACTAACTGAGCCCTCCAACCCTGTTTCATTAGCGAATAGCGCGTGGGAAGGGCGACTGTCGGTGAGTCTCTGGATTGCCTGTAATTTCTAGAATTTTCTCCTCATGGTCATTGCGCGAGACGACTCATCCCGGAAAGTGCTCTCTCGAAATTTCAACAGTAAATCTCACCCTGATGCACAACGTCTGCCAATGGAGTTTGTTGAGCATCTCCGTAACGCTGTCGTGCCGACTAACCGCTCCCGTGACGAAATGTGCAGCTCTTCGTTGGATCTTCTCTATCTCTTCTATCACCCCTATCTGAAAGGGATGCCAGAAAGATGAACAATAAGAATCGCTCGAACAAGCGCCTTATAAGTCACTTCCTTCGTGGATGAGTTCCATTTCCTTAATATTGTTCCTACGAAAAAATCTGGCATCTGCTTTTCAAACTACTTCTTTCATGTGGTCATTCCCCTAAAGTCGCTTTGCATAATTGGTTATTCCTAGATGAAAGATAATTAATTGAACCCTCAGCTGCTGACAAGTGTTGTTGTTATATCTCGATGGGGACAGCTGAAAATGTGTGCCCGGACTGGGGCTCTAACCCGGGATCTCCTGCTTACATGGCATATCCTCTATCCATCTGAGCCACCAAGGACACAGATGAATCGTGCGACTGCAGGGACTTATCCCTTGCACGCTTCCCGCGAGACCTACATTCCCAACTGTCCACAATCTACATGCATAATGTACCTAATAGATATTTGCCCATCCACTAATTATTCGTGCACACTAAGGTGACGATTCCCGTTAGAGTTCGGGCAACCTGTGCGCATTTTCAGCTGTCCCCATCGAGGTATATCAACAGCACCTGTCGGCAGCTGAGGGTTCAATTAAGTATAATTTATTCTAGAGAAGTTGCACGGTCATCAATGGTATCTGTTCTTTCGAGAACAGTTACTATCTTCATATATTACTCCTAGATATTTTATGGCTGATACTGTTTCCAGCGGTTTGTCATCAATAATGTAGCTATACAGTCGTGGATTTCTTTTCCTTTGTATGCGCAGTATGTTACATTTATTTGCATTCAGGGTCACCTGCCAGAGCCTGAGCCATTCATCAATTCTCTGGAGGTCATTCTGCAAATCGTTACTATCTTCTGGCGTTGCTACTTTGTTACAGACAACCGCATAATCTGCGAACAGTCTTAGAGTGCATCCGACGCTTTCTACTAGATCATATATATATTGCAAACAGTAACGGTCCTATCACGCTTTCTTCGGGTGCTCTGGAAATTACGTTTACAACTGTCGATTTTGTGGCCGAGCGGTTCTAGACGCTACAGTCTGGAACCGCGCGACCGCTACGGTCGCAGGTTCGAATCCTGCCTCGGACATGGATGTGTGTGATGTCCTTAGGTTAGTTAGGTTTAATTAGTTCTAAGTTCTAGGGGACTAATGACCTTAGAAGTCCCATAGTGCTCAGAGCCATTTGAACCATCTGTCGATTTTACTCCGTTAAGAGCGACGCGTTGCGTTCTGTTTGCAAGAAAGTCTTGCATCTAGTCGCACATCTGCTCCGATACTCGATAAGCTCTTATTTTTTCACTAAAAGAAAGTGCGGAACGGTGACAAATGACATTCTGAAGTCAAGGAACATGGCGTCAGCGTGAACTCCGTCGCCTGCAGTGCTGTGGACCTCATGGAGGAACAGAGCAGCTGAGTTCCTGTTTGTGGAATCCATGTTCATTTTAATAGAGATTTTCCTTCTCCAAGGACGTCATAATTCTTGAGCATAAAACACGTTCCATAATTCTTCAACAGATTGACGTCAACGATATAGGTCTACAATTATGTGTGCATCTGTCCTACGGCCCTTCTTATAAACGGGAATGACCTGCGCTTTCTTCTAGTCGCTAGGTACCCTTCGTCGCTAAAGCGATCTACCAAACTTACTGCTGGAGGGGAGGCGGGAAGTTCTTTAAAAAATGGTCCAAATGGCTCTAAGTACTATGGGACTTACAGCTGAGGTCAGCAGTCTCATAGACTCAGAACTACTTAAACCTAACTAACCTAAGGACATCACACACATTCATGCCCTAGGCAGGATTCTAACCTGCGACCGTAGCAGCAGCGCGCTTCCGGACTGAAGCTCCTAGAACCGCTCGGCCACAACGGCCGGCGCAAGTTCTTTCGTATAATCTTTGTAGAATATTATAGGTATCTCATCTGGTGCTGATGCCTTTCCACTACTAAGTGATTGTAGTTGTTTTTCTACTTCGCAATCGGTTATTTCAATATCTGCCATTTCGTCGTTCATACAACGATTGAAAGGAGGGACAGTGTTACCATCTTCCGCGGTGAAGCCATTTCGGAAGACCCAATTCGATATTTCGGCCTTCTGCCTGTTATCTCCGTTTCGGTGCCAGTATGGTCACTGAGTCAATGAATAGATGATTTTGACCTACTTACTAATTTTACATACGACCAAAACCTCTTAGGGTTTTTACTCAGATCGGCTGACAAAGTTTTACTTTCAATGTCATTGCTCTCCTTACGATCATTTTCGCTTCGTTCAGCTTTTGTTTGCCAGCTAGGTTTTTACTTCTCTTGAATCTGAGATGAATTTCTCTTTGTTTAGGTAGCAATTTTCTAACACGACTTTTGAACCGTGGTGAGTATTTCCCATCCCTTAAGACCTTACTCGGAACATAATTGTCTAGGTCATATTGCGCGATTCCTGAGAGTTTTTTCCATTTTTTCTCCATATCTTCGTCCTCATTACCGAATATTTGTTGTTGACCGCTCAGGTAGTCCGAAATTTGTATCCTATCACTCTTGCTAAGCAAAAACAACTTCCTACCCTTCTTGCAATTCTTTGTCAGACCCGTAGTCATACATGCTATCACAGGCTTTTGATCACTGATACCTTCCTCTGCGTTACCTGATTCGGTAAGTTCAGGTCTGTTTGTTGCCAGGAGGTCTAAAACTTTACCCTCACGAGTTGGTTCTCCAACTATCTGCTCAAAGTAATTCTCGGACAAGATATTCACAACGACGACACACGAATCCCTGACTCTGGCACCAATTTTGGTAGCATGACACTCCCAATTTATACCTGGCAAGTTGAAGTCACCCTCTATTACAACGGCATGGTCAGAAAATCATTAACTATATTATACAAGTTCTGTCTGAAGAGCTCTATAACTACAGATTCTGACCCAGGTGGTCTATAAAAACATGCGATCACCGTTTTTTACCGTTCTTTGATATTCAATTTCACCCACATTAATTCACATTCGGAATCCGTGTAATCTCGCTAGATTTTATCGAATTCCTTACTGCAATAAAGACGCTGCCACCATTGGCGACTAACCTATCACCGGCGGCAGTGATCGAGCGGTTCTAGGCGCCTCAGTCTGGAACCGCGCTGCTGCTACGGTTGCAGGTTCGAATCCTGCCTCGGCCATAGATGTGTGTGATGTCCTTAGGTTAGTCAGGTTTAAGTAGTTCTAAGTTCTAGGAGACTGATGACCTCAGATGTTAAGTCCCATAGTGCACAGAGCCATTTGAACCATTTTGAACTACCCTATCCTTACGATAAATATTCCAATATGAACTTAGGATTTTGTTGTCATTAACGTCTGGTTTCAACTAACTTTGTGCTCCTAATTCTGAGACCTATCTTTGGATACTCCTGCAATTTAGTAAAATCATATTAACCTTTTCTATCTCTGATCTGCGACGCCGAACGTTCTCTGAGCACAATGTGGCTAATTTATCAGGCAAATCACCTTTGATCCTAGCGGAGGCTTTCTATAATCTAAAAAAGTTACATGTGCACGCCACACGTATTCTGATATCCTATTACCCGCTTCCTGTGTGTAACCACTAGTCTACACAGTAAATACACGGGTGTAGTTTACCTCTTTGCAGAAGCACGTGAAAAAAAAGAAACGAAACTAAATTACTGTGTATCAGACAGCTACTGCTCTGCTACCGGTGCTGGTGCGTCTGCCGGTACACACCATGTTTCGAATGTTTTTACGATCGGTATCCAAGGGATTGTACCAAATATTCCTGGAGAGTAAACATAAGAATAAAATTGATGTAGGAATGAAATATAAGAATATGAGAATTTAAAAAGATTGTAACCGTTGAAGACACCATACACACATACAGGGTGTAAATTTTAAGTTGACAAACCAGCATAACTTGAGAAATAAGCTTCACACGAAGAAATGTGTTGAATCCAAAGTTGATTATATTCAAGGGGGACATCTACTGGTGCTAAAATTAGCCCACCACCCCAGACCCCTGGCGGTGGGGCGGGAAGTAACATTAAAATTTCAAATGGAAACCCCCATTTTTTATTGCAGAATCAGATTCTACATAAAAAACTACGTACATTTTGTCTTAAACATTTGTTTTGATTCCTGGTAGTTGGCGCTGTAATTCAAGAAAATCCATGTTCTCATTTTCTGGGTGGAAAATGGTTACGGATAAATAAAAAATACTTATTTACTTCGTAAATTTTGATTCGCTAAAACTAAAACTCTCCTTCTCTCCCCACAAAGGGGGGGGGGGGGGGGGTTGAGAGAGAGGAATTATAGTTTTACAAATGTTGACACAAACAAAACTTATCCAAGTCTGCGGAAAAAATTAATAGTTAATAACAAAACTTATCCAAATCTGCGGAAAAAATTAGTATTTGGGTCAATATTTGTAAAACTCTAATTCCTCACTCTCAAACCCCACCCTACCGAGAGAGATGGATAGTTTTAGTTTTAGCGAATCAAAATTCACGAAGTAAATAAGTATTTTTTATTTATCCGTAACCATTTTCCACGCAAAAATGAGAAGATGGATTTTCTTGAATTACAGTGCCAACTACCAAGAATCAAAACAAATGTTTAAGACAAAATGGACATAGTTTTTTTATGTAGAATCTGATTCTCCAATAAAAATTTGAAATTTTAAAGTTGCGTCCCGCCCCACCCCCAGGGGCCTGGGGTGGCGCACTAACTTTAGCACCAGCAGATGTCCCCGTCGAAAATAATCAACTTTGTATTCTACACATTTTTTTCGTGTGAAGCTTATTTTCCGAGTTATTCTGGGTTGTCAACTTAAAATTTACACCCTGTGTATCACATAATGAATGTGCGGTACTTATTGTGAAATCCAGTTGCAATTTTACAATTAATTTAGCGGCTTTGTATCCCCTAACTTGAAAAGAAATATTCGCGCAGTAGCGTTCAACAGCCATGGATAGATAAATGAAAAAATAAATAAATAAATAAAAGTAATAACCAGGTTTCAAACATCGAGCGGGAAAGTAATATGCCGCGATGCTGGCCACAGCGCCACCCTTCCAGCTGAAGTTACGGCTCGCGTGGAGGCATATAAATCACGTCGCAAGCTTTGAAAGTCGTTTTCTCAGAAACGGTCGCCTTTGTACGGGCTAGCCGGGACACGCTATCGCTCATTTTCACTCCTCTTCCACTGAGCTAAGTTTCTGAGCAAACTGGTTATGGCGTTTTGAGTGTTACCCTTGTAGTCCTGTGCGCTGCCTACGCAGCGTTCCTGTGAACACAGTAGTGTACAGTTATTTCTAGACAGTCGGAGTGGGATCGAATTAACGTGATTGGAGGCAGCAGCTGGTGAAGAGACTGGTGTGCAAGTGCGAGTGGGACAGAACTGGAAGAATATTGTTTTCAGTGTGTTGAATGTTGCTGAGCTGTAACTCTACTTACCGTAACGCTGGGCGTGCGCGAAGTACGCCAGGCAGAGCGACAGCAAGTAGCAGACGGCGCGCATCTCGTAGCGGTCCGGTGGTCGGCGGCGCGGAACAGGTGTGCACGAGTGTGTGCAACAGCGACCGCGGCCGTGGCAGCAGTAACTGTTTTTAATGTTGGACGTGCGGCCTCACTTCAATGGGAACGTTTCCGTTCCCCCTCCCGCCCACCATTCGCACTCTCGCAACTCACCTCTCGGACCAAGCCAGTCTCTCCTCTCATTTTCGCGATAGCCTGCTTCGTAGAGTAGACGCGGAGTTTGCTGGCGAAATGAGCATTCCCCGCTTCGGAGACAGAGCGCACGAGATATGCTCCCACCCAAGCTGATCCCTGATCATTACCACCCGAGAAGCGAAGATGAGAGAGGTGACGAGCATCTCAAAGGAGACCAGCGATTTTCTGAATATCAAAAATTAGGAAGACAAAATAGAGGCAAAAGTAGTGGAAAATTTTCCTATCTAGGAAGCAAGATAAGACGTAAGATGGCCGAAGCGAGGCGGTACACTATAACTACAAGGTGTTTATAAATTAATATCGGGGTTTTAACGCTTTATAATATACTACTGGCAATTACAATTGCTACACCAAGAATAAATGCAGATGATAAACGGGTATTCATTGGACAAATATATTATATTAGAACTGACAGGTGATTACATTTTCACGCAATTTGGGTGCATAGATTCTGAGAAAATGGTTCAAATGGCTCCGAGCACTATGGGACTCAACATCTAAGGTCATAAGTCCTCTAGAACTTAGAACTACTTAAACCTAACTAACCTAAGGACATCACACACACCCATGCCCGAGGCAGGATTCGAACCTGCGACCGTAGCAGTCCCGCGGTTCCGGACTGCAGCGCCAGAACCGCTAGACCACCGCGGCCGGCGATCCTGAGAAATCAGTACCCAGAACAACCTCCTCTGGCCGTAATAACGGCCTTGATACTCCTGGGCACTGAGTCAAACAGAGCTTGGATGGCGTGTACAGGTAGGTACAGCTGCCCATGCAGCTTCAACACGATACCACAGTTCATCAAGAGTAGTGACTGGCGTATTGTGACGAGCCAGTTGCTCGGCCACCATTGACCAGACGTTTTCAATTGGTGAGAGATCTGGAGAATGTGCTGGCCAGGGCAGCAGTGGAACATTTTCTGTATCCAGAAAGGCCCGTACAGGACCTGCAACATGCGGTCGTGCATTATCCTGATGAAATGTAGGGTTTCGCAGGGATCGAATGAAGGGTAGAGCCACGGGTCGTAACACATCTGAAATGTAACGTCCACTGTTCTAAGTGCCGTCAATGCCAACAAGAGGTGACCGAGACGTGTAACCAATGGCACCCCATACCATCACGCCGGGTGATACGCCAGTATGACGATGACGAATACACGCTTCCAATGTGCGTTCACCGAAATGTCGCCAAACACGAATGCGACCATCGTGACACAACCTGGATTCGTCCGAAAAAATGACGTTTTGCCATTCGTGCACCCAGGTTCGTCGTTGAGTACACCATCGCAGGCGCTCCTGTCTGTGATGCAGCGTCAAAGGTAACCGCAGGCATGGTCTCAGAGCTGATAGTCCATGCTGCTGCAAACGTCGTCGAACTGTTCGCGTAGATGGTTGTTGTCTTGCAAACGTCCCCATCTGTTGAGTCAGAGGTTGAGACATGGCTGCATGATCCGTTACAGCAATGCGGATAAGATGCCTGTCATCTCGACTGCTAGTGATACGAGGCCTGGGATCCAGCAGGGCGTTCCGTATTACCCTCCTGAACCCACCGACTCCATATTCTGCTAACAGTCATTGGATCTCGACCAGCGCGAGCAGCAATGTCGCGATACGATAAACCGCAATCGCGATAGGCTACAATCCGATGTTTATCAGAGTCAGAAATGTGATGGTACGCATTTCTCCTCCTCACACGAGGCATCACTACAACGTTTCACCAGGTAACGCCGGTCAACTGCTGTTTGTGTATGATAAATCGGTTAGAAACTTTCCTCATGTCAGCACGGTGTAGGTGTCGCCACCGGCGCCAACCTTGTGTGAATGCTCTGAAAAGCTAATCATTTGCATATCACAGCATCATCTTCCTGTCGGTTAAATTTCGCGACTGTAGCACGTCATCTTCGTGGTGCAGCCGTTTTAATGGCCAGTAGTGTATTTACTATATTAATCTTACAGTTATAAATGACATGTAAAATGAAAGAGCAGCTCAAACAGTTTTACCAAGAACCTTATAAATGTTCAATGTGAGCACCATTTGTCACACAGCACACATGAAGTCTATAGCAGAGTTCTTCCCAAACGTTGATAAGTGTGTCTTCAGTGATTGTAGCAACAGCTGCTTCAATCCTGTTTCTTAATTCAGGGTGGTCTACTGGTAGCGGAGGCACGTACATACGATCCTTGCTGAAGCCCCAAAGGAAAAAAATCGCATGGCGTTAGATCGGCTTAACGTGGAGGCCATGCAAAGCAAGCCCTGTCATTGGGCCCCTTGCGGTCTATCCAGCGCTTGTGTATAGTGAAGTTCAACCAATGGCATACTTCGCTATGCCAGTGAGGTGGCAGACCACCTTGCTGGAAACTGAAGATCTCTGGCTCATCTTCTTCCAACTGAGGGAAGAGCCATTGCTCTAGTGTATCAAGATAAGAAGTGCCACTTACAGTAGGTTCACCAAAGAGAGTGAGAGAGAGTTGTTCACTCGTAGCCCAAAGAAGTCCGGAAGTCTATTCGTGAATTACAAGTTCCCGTGTCGACTGTTTGGAAAGTTTTAAGAAAACGCATACTGTACATCTACGTCCTTACCGTTTGCAGTTATTACAGGCTCTAAAGCCGGCAGACCAAAGCCCATAAATTTTCTGCCGGGATACAGCACAAAAAACAGTCACTTTAGGGGCATCTCGTTACATTTTTACCATTTTGTGAGGAATTTCTGAGCCCCAGATGCGCACATTGTGAGTGCTAACATGTCCACTAAGGTGAAAGGTCGATTCATCACTGAAGACAATATGATCCAGAAAATCCTTATTGTCATGAAACAACATTTCGTTTGCGAAGTTGGCATGTAATCCATGGTCTGCCGGCTTTAGAGCCTGTAATAACTGCAAACGGTAAGGACGTAGATGTACAGTATGCGTTTTCTTAAAACTTTCCAAACAGTCGACACAGGAACTTGTAATTCACGAATAGACTTCCGGACTTCTTTAGGCTACGAGTGAACGACTCTCTCTCACTCGCTCAACAGTCTCTTCACTAACTCATGGTCGTCCCGCACTCTTCCCTTTACAAAGGCAGGCGGTATCTTCAAATTGATGTTTCCATCTACGAATGTTATTATCACTTGGAGGATCACAACCGAACTTCAGCCACAACGCACGTTGCACAGTTACTACAGATTGCAAACTGCAAAACACAAAACGCTTTCTGTTCACTAGCCGCCATCTTCGCTACTACCGCTGACTAGCGGATTGAGGCGGAAACATTGCGCGCTGTACATGCACACTGGTGACAAACACAACTGTTAGAGCTGCTCTTTCATTTGACATATCATTTATAACTGTAAATTTAATTTAAATATTATAAAGCATTAAATCCCCGATATTCATTTATAAACAGATTGTACATTGGCGCAAGCTATGGTTTCCCAAATTCTGACAAGAAATTGTAGCGTAAGGACATCTGCAGCACAGCTCGGTTGTTGTTTTTATTGTGATCTACAAACCGAATAATGGTTTAATGCAGATTTCCATGCAAGTCATGCTGTGGATTCCTCCTCATCTCTGTATAATTACAGCAACATCAATCCCCTTAACCTGTCTTCTGTAGTCAAGCTCTGGTCCTCCTCTACAATTTTTAGCCTCTACAGCTCCCTCCATTACCAAATTGAAGATCCGTTGTTGCTTCAACAGGTGTTCTATCAACAGATCCTGGGTTTTAATCAAGTCTCATTCTTCTTGTTGGTGTTCTTCGTTGAACATTTACCTGTGTGATCTGCGTCGAAAGGATAAGGATGTCTTGTGCTGTAAAAAAAAAAAAAAAAAAAAAAAGTCCAAATCTGGGTATATCATCAACTGACAAGTGTACCAAATTGCTCACATTAATTGTGCCACATTTTTGAATTCCGAAATAACGTTTTTCCGTCTTGAAGTTATCCAGAGTAAGCAATAGCACAACTGAGCTAAACTGGCACAATGTGTGCCTTGAAGAATCGTTGCATATTTACAAATCACACCAGCACAGTAGCCACTTCTACAGTTCGTGCAAAACTGACATTGAACAATGGGCCTTGTATACATTCAGCTACAATCTCGTTGATTGTTAAAATCTGAAAATTAATGAAATAGAATGAAATTTAGCATACATCCCAACAGAAAATGCAGTATGATTTGTGAAATAAAATGTCATTACGCCCATACTTGGCTATGGTTAGGAATACTGTTGATATGTTATTAGCTTTTTAATTCATCAAATGAGAGCGAGAATCTGGCGGTAATAAACTTTAATGAAGTGGAACAGTTCCCAGGTGTTACGTTTCAACCCTGAGGTTGGTTTGCACAAGTGCACCATTCTTCTCTTTTGTCCGCATTCCCTTTCATTTTCTCGTACGTAGCAATCTGCTGCATGTATAACATCCTTAGTCGTCCCTGGCGATTTCTTCCCACAATAGCATCATCTGCTGCTGTTCCAGTGACCCTATCGTGTCTTAAAATGTGTCCCACGAGTTTGTCTCTTCTTGTTTGGCGGTTGATCCAGGCACATCTGACTTCCTGCAATCTTCTCAGCACTTCCTCGTTGGTAACTCTGTCTCTCGAACCTTCTGTAACACCAAATCCCCAGGGCTTCCGACCGCCTTCCCTCTGATTTTCCTATCTTACAAGTTTCAAACCCTTACAGGGCCACACCCCGAACCAATACCTTCTTGATCCGTTCTTTTATTTCCATACTGATGTTCTTGCTGGTGAATAAGAGCTTAAGATCTTTATCACATTAAACGCAGTTTTGACCTGCTGTATTCGGCTCACAATTACTTTCAGCTTCTACAATTGCTTGTGTTCCTGTTTCTTAAGTAAGTAAATTCCACTATCACTTCTAACTTATCAATCCCAAATCCTACTCTTAGACATTCATATTTTTCTTCAATACTGCACACCATCACTGTACTTTTTCGCGAGTTTATTCACACCATCCTCATCACTGAAAATCCTTTCCATTGTGCTGAGCCGGCCTCTGTGGCCGCGCGGCTCTAGGTGCTTCAGTCCGGAACCGCGCTGCTGCTACGGTCGCAGGTTCGAATCCTGCCCAGTTCACGGATGTGTGTGATGTCCTTAGGTTAGTTAGGTTTAAGTAGTTCTAAGTTCTAGGGGACTGATGGCTTCAGACGTTAAGTCCCATAGTGCTTAGAGCCATTTGAATCATTACGCTGAGGACCTTCTCTAGGTCTTCTTTCGTTCCCATCGGCTTAAGACAGATTGTCTATCTTGTTATTGTGGTCTTCAGTCCAGAGTATGGTTTGATGCAGCTCTCCATGCTACTCTATCCTGTGCAAGCTTCTTCATCTCCCAGTACCTACTGCAACCTGCATCGTTCTGAATCTCTTTAGTGTATTCATCTCTTGTCTGTCTTATGCCCACTTGATTCCAATACCAGTAGGTTCACGAAACTGGTCTCCAGATTCCTAGATGTTAATTTAAAATAAGAGAAGAGACAGCTCATCTTGTCAAGTAGTGCCATACATTTCTTTCCTCCCTATTTCGATTCAGTACCTCCTCATTTGTAATCCGACCTACGTATCTAGCACTACTTTTCAAAATCTTCTATTCTCATCATGTCTGACCTGTTTACCCTCAGTGTTTGACTTCCGCGAAAGGCTACACTCAAGACTAATTAACTCAGAAAAGACTTCCCAACATTTAAAATTACACTGAGGTGACAAAAGTCATGGGATACCCCTAATATCATATCTGACCTCCTTTTGCTCGGCGTAGCGCAGCAACTCGATGTGGCTTGGACATAAAAAGTCGTTGGAAGTCCCCAATAAAAATATTGAGCCATGCTGCCTCTACAGCCGTCCATAATTACGAAAGTGATGCTGGTGCAGGATTTTGTCCACGAACTGACCTTTCGATTACGTCCCATAATTATTCGAGGGGATTCATGTCGAGTGATCTGGGTGGCCAAATCATTCGCCCAAAGTGTCCAGTATGTTCTGAAAACCAATCGCGAACGATTGTGGCCCGATGGCATGGTGCATTGTTATCCATAAAAATTTCATCGTTTTATGGCAACATGAAGTCCATGAATGGGTGCAAATGCTATCCACGTAGCCTAAAATAACCATTTCCAGCCAATGATCGGCTCAGTTGGACCAGAGAACTCAGTCTAATCCATGTAAACACAGCACGCACCATTATGTAGCTACCACCAGCCTGCACAGTGCCTTGTTGATAACCTGGGTCCATAGCTTCGTGGGGTCTGCGTTACATTCGAACCCTACCATCAGCTCGTACTAACTGAAATCGAGGCTTCCAATCGTCTAGGATCCAACCGGTACGGTAATGAACCTAGGAGAGGCGCTGCAGGCGATGTCGCGCTGTTAGCAAAGGGACTCGCGACCGTCGTCTGCCGCCATTGACTCCAGATTTCGCCGCACTGTAGTGGCGGATACGTTCGTCGTACGTACCACATTGATTTCTCCTGTTATTTCACGCAGTGTTTCTTGTCTGGCAGCACTGACAACTCTACGCACACGTCCCTGATCTCCGTCGTTAAGTGAAGTCCATCGGATGCCTGAAAATTATGATCTCTGCACACTCTTGACACTGTGGCTCTCGGAATATCTAATTCCCTAACGATTTCTGAAATGAAATGTTCCATTCGTCTACCTCCAACTTCCATTCTCTGCTCGAAGTCTGTTAATTCCCGAAGTGCGCCCGTAATCAAGTTGAAAACCTATTCACATGAGTTACCTCAGTACGAGTCCGCCCCCGGTAGCTAAATGGTCAGCGTGACGGATTGTCAATCCTCTGGGCCCGGGTTCGATTCCCGGCTTGGTCGGGGAATTTTCTTCGCCTACGGACTGGGTGTTGTGCTATCCTCACAATCATCCTATCATCCTCATCAACTGCAGATCGCCGAAGTGGCGTCAAATTGAAAGAGCGGCACCCGGCGAACGGTCTGCCCGGCGGGGGACCCTAGCGATATGATTAAATTACAAAATCTCACTGCAAATGACAGCTCCGCGAATGCACTGACCTCTTATACCTTGTGTAAGCGATACTACCGTCATCTGTTCAAATGGTTCAAATGGCTCTGAGCACTATGGGACTTAACATCTGGGGTCATCAGTCCCCTAGAACTTAGAACTACTTAAACCTAACTAACCTAAGGACATCACACACATCCATGCCCGAGGCAGGATTCGAACCTGCGGCCGTAGCGGTCGCGCGGTTCCAGACTGAAGCGCCTAGAACCGCTCGGCCACACCAGCTAGCCCGTCATCTGTATATGTGCATATCGTTATGTCATGATTTATGTCACCTCAGTGTATACCTGCTTTTTATCGCATTGAAGTCGGTTTTATTTTTTGTATGCACTTCATCATACATTTATTCACACAGATACTTGTTCACGCCCTATTTGTTGTTACCATCGTTTTGATTTTTCGTTGTACAGCTTTGTAAGTACTGCTGGTGACTCTGTTTTTATACGAATGGCTCTGAGCACATGGGACTTAACTGCTGAGGCCATCAGTCCCCTAGAACTTAGAACTAATCAAACCTAACTAACCTAAGGACATCACACACATCCATGCCCGAGGCAAGATTCGAAACTGCGACCGTAGCGGTCGCGCGGTTCCAGACTGTAGCGCCTAGAACCGCTCGGCCATTCCGGTCGGCTCTGTTTTTATACGAACAATATTCATATTTTTATTTGACTTTGTATACTATATATATATATATTGCTTTATTTTATTTTGTTTTACTTCCAGTCCTCCAGTGATGGTGCTTGTAATAAGAGAAACCTGTTGAGAAATAAAGTTTCACAGGTACAGTTGACGGTTCTAGATGTTTTACATTAGACATCTGACGGATATAAGCGATTATCTTTTTTAAAGTTCTTGCAAATAATGAGAGTGCGGCAGGCGAGCGTCTGAGGTGCGGCCAACCGCCACGGCAGCCGCCGGAACGATCAGGAGGTTGTTGTGCCTATGACGGCGCTGCGAAATGTGTCTGCGCCTACGGTGTGTCGTTTGCGGCGAAACAGCTAACCAAGAAAGCTAGCTGCGCCGCCAACACATACCGCTCGTATCTTAGCGAGCAGCATTTTGTTGACCCTGACTTCGTAGGTGTTCTTTGTTCCGTAGCATTGTGTCCCTGTAGGCAGGGTTGTTATAAAGTTCTGTTGAGGCCTTCACGGCTACTTCAGCGGCCACGCGCCCGCAAAGATCCCACCACACTTCACACCCAACAGCAGTCCCCTCCTTTAGCATGCGCCTTTACTTTCTCATGTCAGTGTTAATTATACCTCGTTCCTGAAACAGAATCTTGAACATACTACCGAAGTTCTTTTGTTGGCGTTTTTTGTTGTATATTTTTGTCCATTAGGCCTATTATTTCCGTTTTTTTTTTGTTTGTAACATAACGAATATGATTTCCTAATATCGACAATAGTACAAAAGCATATGTTTGCATTTCTTCTGTCGTCAAAGATAAGTTGTAAGGTCAAGCCGGCTGGTGTGACGAGCGGTTCTAGGAGCTTCAGTCTGGAAGCGCGCGAACGCTACGGTCGCAGGTTCGAATCCTGCCTCGGGCATGGATGTGTGTGATGTCCTTACGTTCGTTAGGTTTAAGTAGTTCTAAGTTCTAGGGGACTGATGACCTCAGATGTTAAGCCCCATAGTGCTCAGAGCCATTTGCACCATTTTTTGTAAGGTCAGATCATCATGTCATGTTTCTTTATTTCTCCGGAACCCATACTCATCTTTCCTAAGTCCAGCTTTTATCATTTTTCCCTTTCTCTTGGAAACAATTCGTGTCAATATTGTTTTACTCATGACGGCTCGATAATATTCGCACCTGTCATTACCGACCTTCTTTGGAATTGGATTATTTCTAGGAGCGTTGAATAAATAAGATCACGAAAACTGTCAACGGTCAGGAGAGCGATGTTCTGACTCAATGCCCCTCCTTCTCCTTATCCTGTGACGCCTATCGGCTGAAGTGTGTGTGAAATCTTATGGGACTTAAGTGCTAAGGTCATCAGTCCCTAACCTTACACACTACTTAACCTAAATTATCCTAAGGACAAACACGCACACCCATGCCCGAGGGAGGACTCGAACCTCCGCCGGGATCAGCCGCACAGTCCATGTCTGCAGCGCCCAAGACCGCTCGGCTAATCCCGCGCGGCTATCAGCTGAAGATGACATGGCGGTCGGTCAGTGCCATTGGTCCTTCCGAGGCCTGTTTGGACGGAGTTTACTTTTTTAGCTTTTAGTTTAGCTGAATAAGTAACGTATTTTTTTTCTGAAAGCAGATTAGTTTTATACAGGATTCTAATACACCATATTATTCCGCACTCTTTTGGCTACAAAACCCTATTTTTCAACATAATCTCAGTTCACTGTAACGGCTTACGCCACTGGGAAGGCCTGTATGCCCGCGTGGTACCACTCTACTGGTCGACGTCGGAGTCAACCTCTTGCTGCAACAATAACCTCCCATTCATCCACGAATTGCTTCCTGGCGAGCGCATCCTTCATTGGGCCAAACAGATGGAAGTCGGAAGGCGAGCTGCCCAGCAAGCACACACCTTTGAGTACCCAATCTGGTCGACGAGTGTGTCAGTACTACCAACAGAGACGCCCACCTGAGCAGCGAGGTGTCAGATTGGGATCGGTCGATTACCTCGAATAAGAGTGTCCGCACGTTCCAACGTCGCAGGAGTCACAACTGTGTGCAGCCGGCCGGCGTCCAGGAGATCGGACGGGCTTACACAACCTTGTTGGGATGATGAAGGACTCCTCGCCCAACGACTCACCGTGCTTTTATTCACTGCCAGGTCTCCGTAGATATTCTACAAGCGCCAATGATTATCCGCGGTGCTCTGGTTTTGCGCGAAAAGGAACTCAGTGACAACTCTCTGCTTGGAACGCACCACCGCTACAGACGCCATTTTGAAGGCGCCGCCACCTACCGGAACTTTATGGAACTGTAGGAGCTGAAACAGGAACATTCCACGATGTCCCACAACCAATTCCACATTTTTTCGACCGAAATGGACCGAGGAAAAACATACGTTGCATTACGAGGTTTGTCCGGAGAATACGTATAAAAGTTGAATAATGTCTTTATGTTACAGGTTGCAGTCACCACCAGGTGAGACTACTGCTGTAATCAATCCCATCAACGCTCAGTTCGAGTCAGAGCACTCTGCGTGGAGGTGGTAGTGTGCGGCAGCTTATTGACAGTTACCCTTTTTCACTTGCCGTCGGTATGGAGCTCTCTCTGATTGAGGAACAGCGCGTCAACATCAAGTTTCTTGCAAAGCTAGGCAAGAATGGGCGTGAGATTTTTGAGTGTTTGAAACAGGTTTACGGAGACAATTCTCTGAAGTAACCAACCGTGAACAAGTGGTTAAAAAGGTTCCGGGATGGCGGAGAAGAAGTGAACAATGACCCTCGCCCAGGACGCCCGTCGACATCGAGTTCCGATGCAAATGTTGAACGAATTCGGGCTTGTGTTCTTAAAGACCGTAGATTGACAGTCACAATCATTGCTGACGAGCTGTCAACCCCCAAAACAATCGTTCACGAAATCCTGACGCAAAAATTGAAATGAAGAAATTGTGGGCGAAAATCGTACCGAAGCTCTTGACGCCAGAACAGATAGCAAAGAGGATTGAGTGCTGTGAGGATTGGTTGGAAGCAGAGGAACGAGGGGACTTCCTCAACCGAGTCGTCACTGGAGACGAGTCCTGGTTTTACGAATTCGATGTGGAGCTCAAATCTCAAAGCAAGGAATGGAAACTAGCAGGAGAACCGAGAACAAAAAAGTCGCGAAAATCAAGGTCCAATGTGAAGACAATGTTGATTGTTTTCTGTGATTCTAGGGGCATTGTTCACAAGGAATTTGTCCCTCCCGGCCAGAGAGTGAACGGAAATTTTTACGTTGACGTTCTGACGCGTCTCAGAGCTCGTGTGGCCCGAGTTCGACCGGAGTTAACCTAGGTGGCAGTATTACAGGTCCCAAAAGATTACCCACTCTTCCCGCCCAAATGTTTACGGAGAACCTTGGTTGGTGCGTTCTAATAGCAACAGAATGCTGATTCTCATGTGGCTGTTCCTGCTGTTAAAATACCCGTGACGTGTAAAGAAGGCCTCATCTGTAAATAAAACATGTGTGTGGAAGGCAGCATCTTTGGTGTACGAACCAGTGCACAAACTGCATACGATGTAGGTAGTACTGCATACGATGTAGGTAATCAACCGGTCCTAAAACCTGCACCCTTCGAAGATGGTATGCGTGCACGCTGTACCTTGCAGTGCTCCCCAAATGGATAACTGACCTTCTTACAAAGGGCGAGCCATAGAACCACTGTCAGACACGCGCACATACACACACACACACACACACACACACACACACACACACACGAGCACACACACACAAAAACAAAGAGACCTCTGAAAGATTCAGAACAACCGCCAGGAACACCTTCAACTGTTCCACTGTCAGACGTCTCGTTTTTTACACCTTCAACTGCTTCACTGCCCGCTATGTTTGTTTTTACAGCTGGTAAACAGTGCAACAGTATCAGTGCCAGTGACAGTGGAAACTCAATATACAGGGTGTTACAAAAAGGTACGGCCAAACTTTCAGGAAACATTCCTCACACACAAATAAAGAAAAGATGCTATGTGGACATGTGTCCGGAACCGCTTAATTTCCATGTTGGAGCTCATTTTAGTTTCGTCAGTATGTACTGTACTTCCTCGATTCACCGCCAGTTGGCCCAATTGAAGGAAGGTAATGTTGACTTCGGTGCTTGTGTTGACATGCGACTCATTGCTCTACAGTACTAGCATCAAGCGCATCAGTACGTAGCATCAACAGTTTAGTGTTCATCATGAACGTGGTTTTGCAGTCAGTGCAATGTTTACAAATGCGGAGTTGCCAGATGCCCATTTGATGTATGGATTAGCACGGGGCAATAGCCGTGGCGCCGTACGTTTGTATCGAGACAGAATTCCAGAACGAAGGTGTCCCGACAAGAAGACGTTCGAAGCAATTGATCGACGTCTTAGGGAGCACGGAACATTCCAGCCTATGACTCGCGACTGGGGAAGACCTAGAACGACGAGGACACCTGCAATGGACGAGGCAATTCTTCGTGCAGTTGACGATAACCCTAATGTCACCGTCAGAGAAGTTGCTGCTGTACAAGGTAACGTTGACCGCGTCACTGCATGGAGAGTGCTACGGGAGAACCAGTTGTTTCCGTACCGTGTACTGTACAGCGTGTGCAGGCACTATCAGCAGCTGATTGGTCTCCACGGGTACACTTCCACGAATGGTTCATCCAACAATGTGTCAATCTTCATTTCAGTGCGAATGTTCACTTTACGGATGAAGCTTCATTCCAACGTGATCAAATTGTAAATTTTCACAATCAACATGTGTGGGCTGACGAGAATCCGCACGCAATTGTGCAATCACGTCATCAACACAGATTTTCTGTGAACGTTTGGGCAGGCATTGTTGGTGATGTCTTGATTGGGCCCCCATGTTCTTCCACCTACACTTAATGGAGCACGTTATCATGATTTAATACGGGATACTCTACCTGTGCTGCTAGAACATGTGCCTTTACAAGTACGACACAACATGTGGTTCATGCACGATGGAGCTCCTGCACATTTCAGTTGAAGTGTTCGTACGCTTCTCAACAACAGATTCGGCGACCGATGGATTGGTAGAGGCGGACCAATTCCATAGCCTCCACGCTCTCCTTACCTCAACCCTCTTGACTTTCATTTACGGGGGCATTTGAAAGCTCTTGTCTACACAACCCCGGTACCGAATGTAGAGACTCTTCGTGCTCGTATTGTGGACGGCATACAATACGCCATTCTCCAGGGCTGCATCAGCGCATCAGGGATTCCATGCGACGGAAGGTGGATGCATGTATCCTCGCTAACGGAGGACATTTTGAACATTTCAACATAACAAAGTGTTTGAAGTACACTGGTACGTTCTGTTGCTGTGTGTTTCCATTCCATGATTAATGTGATTTGAAGAGAAGTAATAAACTGAGCTCTAACACGGAAAGTAAGCGTTTCCGGACACATGTCCACATAACATATTTTCTTTCTTTGTGTGCGAGGAATGTTTCCTGAAAGTTTGGCCGTACCTTTTTGTAACACCCGGTATAGAGTTTGACAGTGCTGAAGATGAGGAAAAAGGAAACGTAAGTGTAACATTATGTAAATAGACAGACACACACACACACAACATAGAATTAATTAATATCAGCCATAGAAATAACAATTTCAAATCGTAATTTTGGCTTAAATAATTTATCTACTTTAAGGTGTAAGAGGTTGCAGATGACAAACTTCGGAACAAAACAGTCTCTTAGAAACACAACACATCAGAAAAACCACACTATGTGGTAAAAAGGTACGAATTCATAATTTATGTGTTTTTTTCAAATATCTGTAATTACGATTTAAAAACTAATAGTTACATTTATGCAAACAGTAAAGAACATTCTTTATCTTTAACAAACGAGAAATAAAAGCCCACTGAAGATGCTGCAACTGCAGTGAAACATGTTAAGGGTTAAAAAAACAAAATTGTGTTTTGCTAAAGGCGCACACTATCCAAAAACACACGTATAGAATTCCTGTTGCTTGAAGGTTCATTGATAAATCTACGAATCACGTTATTCTCAAAAACTAGTGTTCTCACGTCTCATCTTCCACCAGCAACATGCAGAGGACGCAAACTCCCCGTTCCTACTAAGTGTCCTTGAATTGCAGCAAAGGTGCCGTGGCGCAGATGTCTTCTGTTGGGAATCGATTTTCGCAGATAAGAAGAGCTGCTCCTCTGTTTCCCCTTGACTAACTGTGACACATAATCTAATCATTCAGTGAAGTCGTTAAATCCATACTCCATGTTGAGTACTAACAGCAAGAAAACCTACATTTAGGACTAGTAAGATGCGTGACTCTGAAGCTGTAATATTACATCAACACGAGCTGCACAGAATAAGAAGCTCCCTAGGAGCTGTGCAGCAGATGAGTTGGTGTCAGTGCACATCATGACCATGTGGATAACTCATAAATGGAAGACCAAAACGGATATGTTCCTTAATGGGAAGTGATCGTATTTGTGTGATCTACCAAACCTCGAAGTTTTTCGTGGGGTCCTGAACCTGCTTATACATCGCAAAAGCCAGTGTAGCGCATATGAGTAGTTACAGTTGAGTGGCAACACGTATCATAGACCTCATTCTTTCATTAGTCGCAGTTCATAGAAAACGTGGCTATCCGCGAGCCTTGTTACACTTTCCATGATGCGAGCTGCGAACTTGCATCGACTTGTTATCCGGACTTGTTCTTATGTGGTCTCACATACAGGTAATAAAAGATTACAATGGAAAATAGTACATGATGTTGCTGCTAAGGTGTCCAAGCCTGGACTAACGTTTACTTTACTGGTTTATAAACTAACGCGTCTCTACTGAAATCATAAACTATCCTTCCGCCTGTCTACAAATACATGCCCCTTCCTAAAAATAGTGAGTACACGCTTGGAGTCATCCAGGCTAACATCTCAGCGTTCTCATTTACTGAATGTTAGTCATTTACCTTTATGAACTTATTAAGTTAATGAGAACGCTGAGATGTTAGCCTGGATGACTCCAAGCGTGTACTGACTATTTTTAGGAAGGGGCATGTATTTGTAGACAGGCGGAAGGATAGTTTATGATTTCAGTAGAGACGCGTTAGTTTATAAACCAGTAAAGTAAGGACCTATTATTGTAGATGAGCTGTGTGTTCCAACGACAACTTCATTTGCATTATGTATACTTAGATAACAAAGTAACAAAAGATTACACAACTATTTAGTATGCATCTGCTATGAGTTACCTTGTTTGCATGTACAGATACCACGTTTGAAATTATGCTAATTTATACACATTTTTAATTAGTGACTTAATTGAATATGGAGAGTTTCATATGGTTCATGAAAATTAAGGTAACGAAAGTATAATGTGGACTTCGAGAATTAACAAGTATAATGGCTCAGATGTCAAAAATAAATTTGGATATATCAGAACTTTAATTATAACTATCTGCTAAGTCACTTAGTTTTCAGAACCACAAATATAGTTACCAAGAAGAATCGATATAGGACTTACTACTGAGTAGTGCCAATCCTCCCAGACCTTATGGTTAGCTCATTCGATTATCTCCAGTGTTGCATTATGCATTACTTTTAATAGGCATGGTTTTAAACAAAACTAACTACAGCCTACAGTTTGAGAATCGCCACTTAAATAATAAATTATTGTGAGATATTGCATGTATAGTATTGTGGCCATATCTAGTATATTGCAACTTAGCATGAACAGTGACACAGCTAAAAAATGCAGTACTGGAGAAAACTCGAATAAAATAAGTAATTCCATAAAACATACTGAAAGAGTATAAGCTTGACTTAAATTTCAAATAAGTATTGTTAGCAGCAAATTCCATTACATTTTTCCTGCAAGCTGGGACACTTCAGACGTATTTTTCAGTGACATAAACTTGTCACTTTCCTTGCAGGGGTGCCATATGCAATACACATACTGAAATGCCTGGGCTAGCAGGAGAGAGCGGATTAGGTTGTGGAAAGGGGCGAAAATAAGTTCCTGTCCTTTGCACTCAATATGAAAACTTCATTAATCAACACATAATATTACAACTTTGTATGGAGTGTAGCCATGTATGGAAGTGAAACATGGACGATAACCAGCTTGGACAAGAAGAGAATAGAAGCTTTCGAAATGTGGTGCTACAGAAGAATGCTGAAGATAAGGTGGGTAGATCACGTAACTAATGAGGAGGTATTGAATAGGATTGGGGAGAAGAGAAGTTTGTGGCACAACTTGACTAGAAGAAGGGATCGGTTGGTAGGACATGTTTTGAGGCATCAAGGGATCACAAATTTGGCATTGGAGGGCAGCGTGGAGGGTAAAAATCGTAGAGGGAGACCAAGAGATGAATACACTAAGCAGATTCAGAAGGATGTAGGTTGCAGTAGGTACTGGGAGATGAAGAAGCTTGCACAGGATAGAGTAGCATGGAGAGCTGCATCAAACCAGTCTCAGGACTGAAGACCACAACAACAACAACAACAACAATATTACAACAAGGATACAAAACACTCAAAACTTTAATCGTCCTCCTTTGATTAAAAATCCCCAACCGAAATACTCCCTTTGACTCAACCGTGCAAAGGCAACACTTGGCCATTAGCCACCCGGCTTCTCTGCAAGGGAGAAGGAACCGACCGAAGTTTCGTAAGGTGCCGAAATTCCAAAAACCACTCGAAGCTCAATAATGAAAAGGAGCTACCAGAATCCAAAAGAACACAAATCGTTTCGCCACCTACTCGAGAACAAACGTAAGGCAAGGGCGGTGATGAGGGAGCAACAACACGGGTACGCCAGGATCTAACGGCTCGATCCCGCGGTCGCTGCCGAGCCCGGCGTCATTTATTGGTTCTGGGTGCGCGAGACTGAACGCAAGAGCGCACCAAATGAGCCGTACGCCGGACCTGAAACAACGCCGGGGTTCCCTTCTAATGACTTGAGCTGATGTAGAGACTTGAGAACCAGCACCGACGGCCTGCCCCTTAACCTTGTGCCGTACATCGTTCCCAAGTGTCAATTCCGATACTGCTACAACCGCGTTACGGAACTCTTCCCAGGTTGAAGGATGCTTATGGAAGACAAAATGCGACTTATCCACCGCGAGGGCATTCCCCTAAGAGCAATAGACACCCATTATCGTTCAGGCAAATCAATCAAAAGGCCAAAGAAGCCGTCTGAACTCTATCGACATACTGATATAACTGCTCCTTATCGCGCTGCACTTCTCAAACGTAACAACACTCAAGCTGTTTTCGAACTACGTTGGTCAACCACTGCCTAATCACGAGCTCCCTCAACTGCTGTAAGGAGAAGCCTTCTGACATGGTTCGCGAGAGGAGGTTCTGCAACTCACCTCTAGCCAGCGGGTACAACAGTGACAGAATTACTAGGTGTGGAACGCGAAAGGCAGCCGCGTGTTGTTCAAGGCCAACCAACAACCACAATAATTTCTGATGAAGGCACCCCACAACTAATTCAGTAATATCTAGGAAGAAATACGCCAGAGGATTAGGTAACTTGGCAAATATTGCGTCTAACTTGACAGAGGGTGTAACAGTACCACACCAGGGCAAATTCGCCCTGTCCCTGACACAGCAAAATGGTTCAAATGGCTCTGAGCACTATGGGACTCAACTGCTGGGGTCATTAGTCCCCTAGAACTTAGAACTAGTTAAACCTAACTAACCTAAGGACATCACAAACATCCATGCCCGAGGCAGGATTCCAACCTGCGACCGTAGCGGTCTTGCGGTTCCAGACTGCAGCGCCTTTAACCGCACGGCCACTTCGGCCGGCCCTGACACAGCAAGTCCCGATCTTCAGTCCTATTCCCATCCAAATCTAAACACGTACGCTTAAACTGTAATGCGCTAACCAAAGCTCCCAATTCAACTGCTAGTTTTTTATAATGATATTCCAAGGCCAAAATGCCCAAATCCGCAATCCGATTAGTTAAATGCATTAACTGCGCCAACACCCTATCCAGCTGACCGTCACTAGGTTGGGTTCCTTCAAAATGGTTCAAGTGGCTCTGAGCACTATGGGACTTAACAGCTGAGGTCATCAGTCCCCTAGAACTTATAACTACTTAAACCTAATTAACCTAAGGACATCACACACATCCATGCTCGAGGCAGGATTCGAACCTGCAACCGTAGCGGTCGCGCGGTTCCAGACTGTAGCGCCTAGAACCGCTCGGCCACTCCGGCCGGCTTGGTTCCTTCCAAACCACAAATAGTGTAGTCAAGGCCTCTAACAGCCTTAAACAAAAATTCAATGGCCGCTCCTGTCTCACTCACCACCGCCGGCGTGACGTCAACCGGATGAAGAACGGCAGCGCGCAAACGAGATACTAAATCCGGAACACTGCCCTCAATAGGTTGGCGCCTTATTGCCAACTCGTAAACAAGATGGTCCTTCCTGAGCAGGCCGATCCCTGGACACTGTCTGGCCGCCATTAGAATACATCTGAAACAATCAACAACCAAAACAATATGGTGCCATAGAACAGAAACAAGGGTGAAACTGACAGTAAATGGAATGGCAAGTGCAAATGTAACCATGCCCTGCCACCAGTGAAATGCCTGGGCTAGCAGGACAGAGCGGACTAGGTTGTGGAAAGGGGCCAAAATGAATTCCTGTCAGTTGCACTCAACACGCAAACTTTATATATCAACACATAATATTACAACAAGGATGCAAAACGCTCAAAACTTTAATCGACCTCCTTTGATTAACCTTAGATCGGCTGAAGGCCACATTCAAAATTCAAGACACAAGGCTTAAGCAAAAGTGAAATACAAGGTTCTTCTGGAGGTTTCACCCAGGAATATTTTCTAAATCTTCAATCTAATCGGCTGAAGGCCTTAGCAATTTCATTTTAATGGAACTAGGCTGGAGGTCGCATATTAAGCAATAAGAGGAGTTTCAATCAAAAGGCACAAGGCCTTATCTCAAAACATTTCATGCAAATTGGGCTGAAGGCCCCATTCAAAAGCATAACAATATTATGAATTAAGGGCAAGAGAAGATGATTGATTTAATAGATATTAAAACTCAGCTGAAGGACGCTCACCGACAAATAATTTAACGGCTTAAGCCCTAGCAGAAGAGTTTGAATTTTAAAGGGCAGAAGGCTGTATCTTAAAACATTCCATATAAAATACAGAATAACAAACTTATACTTTAAAGGCAAGACAAGGACACTAATTTAAAAGAAAATACTCAGCTGAAGGCCGTTTAACGGCTTAAGGCCTAAAAATAGTTTCAATATAAAAGGCAGAAGACCTTATCTTAAAACCTCCCCAGTAAAATTCGGCTGAAGGCCCCACATAAAAATATAACAATCTCATGCCTGAAGTGCATGACAAGAACATTAATTTAAGAGATACTGATTCTCAGCTGAAAGCCACACATCAACCAAATAACTAAAATCCAAACAGGGAAATTACTACATAGCACACAGTGAACTGCGCTCAGAAGTCTCCAATGGCAGGCCTGGAATTGGAATACTAACGCCCGTTTAGGTGAGACAGGCAGCTCTCCAGTGATTTCTTAATCTGGAGGTAACCCAACCGACAGACAGCTGACTGATCAATCAACCAAATCAGTTCCTCTCCATGCAACCAGCAAAACGACCACAAGATTTCAATACACGACACACACAATATTGGCGCCCACAGCACCTCAGTTGTCGAACTACACACCGCACTGGTCAGCAACAACAGGACGAGGAAAATACACTGCCTAAAATGACATCAACTTCTGCCACAAGGCAGAAGATACCGCTGGTGAACTTCCATAACAGGGAATAAATTAAGTTAAATTTCACAGGAAGACAGCTGGAATCTTAGCCGACTTAAATACACACATGTTGTTGCTCGCGGGAATGTCCCAAAAGCGACGACCAGGATCCAACGAAGATATGTAAATAGTTGAGGCTCGATAGTAACTTAAGTGAGGACTCAACTTTCATCTCCAGGACGACGTACTTCGTAGCACTCGCAAGCAGCACCTTACACTCCAACCGCGTGTGCACGCCGCTAGCGGCTGCTGCCCGACTCGGCGCGACGAGGCTTACTTGCTGCTCTACGCCAACTGACCGACTGGACTGGTCCGTCCGAGACTGCTGCTCCGTCGCGACTGCACTGTTGGTGCGTCTCCCACTCACTGACCACCCGATTTTTTTTCTTTTTCTCTATTGATTTTCAATTCCCCCCGAAGGGGGCGGGCCAGCAGCAGCTTACTACGCTGCTCTACAGCCTACAGACTTTTTTTAAATAAAGGAAGAAAAAAGAAACAAGGAAAAACAGGCGATAAAATGGCGATTTAAAGTGTAAAATGGCGTAAAATTGCGGAAAGTTAAAACAGAAACCAAAAGGGGGTTGGCAATGTAGATAAAAGACACAGGAATCAGACAAGCAACATAGTAGACACACAATTAAAAAACATGGCGAAAGTCTGGTTTCTGTTCGCAAGTGATAAAAAGCACACCCAGCGACAGTATGATGGCTGTTCGCTACACGTCCCAAAAGACACGACATGGAGCACGCACTGACACTGTAAAACACTGCACGAAAAAGGCGGCACAAAGATGGCACTCCCGATCCAAGGCAGATGGTGGGGGGGACCTGGAGTAGGGGGAAAAACAAGGAGGGAGGAGAGGAAAAAACGAAAAGGGGGGGGGAACCAAGGAGGGAGAGGACTAATAAAGGGGAAGAAGGGCAGACGCGAGAGGGAATGAGAGGAGGCAGAGGAGGGAAATGTAAAAGGACGCGGGGGAGAGAAGGGGGCAAAGAGAGGGGAGGTGGAGAAGAAAGAGGATGGAAGGGGGGGGAGAGGGAGCCCGGGAAAAGGACAGAGGAAAGGAGGGGGAGTGAGGATCAGAGTTGATAGGAGGGATAAATGGAGGGAGAGAGGGATTCATCCGGAAGGGGGAGTTGATGGAAGCCACTTTGGGAAAGGAGATGTAGGGTGTAGAGATGGAGGGTAGGGGCGACACAACAGTGAAGACGGGGCAGGGGGCGGGGATCGGAGAGGAGAGGAGCAACCAGGGGGTGAGGGGGTTCAAGACGGCGGGAGGTGTAGAGGATGAGGATATGTTCGAGGAATAGGAGCAGATGGGGGAAAGGAATGAGATCATAGAGGATCCGCATGGGGGAGACCACCCGACACACGACGACCCAGAAATACTATCGGTCGCTCCAGAGATGGTACGACAATGCGCTTATCGATACGCGCTGCTGCTGCCACTCACAGGCAAACAAGGCAGGAAGTTAGTGACGCCAGTAAATGGAATAAGAAAACGAGTCGGCACTACCGTAATAGAAGATGACAAACAATTAATGGGATGAACACCAGCCGTGCACAGGTTACATGCAATATGTTTTATCAGACTCAGTTGAAATGCAACAGGAAAAAATATAGTTACTGATAGGAGTACAGCAGTAGCATATGGAGAGCTTCGAACTTGCTGTGTTTCGAATGCTAATCGAATGTATAAAGAATTTTCAAGGTAGATTTAGCACACATCAGTATGTCATGGTTTTAGTACAGTGTCATATGCAGAACGAGGTCTCATGCAGCAGGACCACAAGTGAAGACAAACACTGCTGGACACATCAACGAATAGGAGACGCCGGCATCGACACGCTGCCATGTGTATCCTTACACTGCCACAATCTGAAAGTTATCTGTGTCTGAGTGCAGTCCCACTCACCCTAGTCCGTATGTAATCAGCAGTAGAGGGGTAAAGAGAGAATGAGCACAGTTTGCAACAATGCAAATTTACTCAAGATGGCAGACCCTCCCTTACCGTGCCCCTGCCTCCTGGTGTAAATGTGTCAACAGTGCACTGATGAAATCATGGTTTTTTCCCCATTCTCCTTCACCACCACATTCCACCCCACCCCTCCCCTCCCTCATCAAAACTGTCAGAAAAAGTCGCTCTGTATTGAGCTGTTGTTGTGGAAGGCATATGGTGTTTTTTCCTTTATATTGGGTGTTATCCTGTTGGAAATTGGTGTGGTAAATTGATGAGGTGTTGGTGTTAAACAGAGAGGATTTTAATAACTGTATTACTAGTATGCATTCAAGGAGTGTCCATAGCAGCCAACATGAGGATTGGAAATGGAAGATTATGGAAGAATGTTATGATTATTTTAATATTTGTATTTTGATTAAATTATTATTCTCTTGTGAAGGTTCAGAAATCTGTTGTGAGTTTTGCACCACTTCTTGGCGGGAAGAGCAAAGACTTTTCAAAAACTTAAGTACTGTATGTGATAGTTGATATTTCACTTGAAATGGTTTGCAGAAGGCGTAGCGTTCTCAATATTAAGAACAGAGTTCGCATTGCCACTTAACTGATTTGTGTCGTGATCGTGTTCGATCACGACCGGATATGAGACAGCTATTACGAACAGAGAAACCTAAGGGACCAGACAGAGCTGGAAATTTTCTTTGCTATACTACACCACACGTTAAAAGAAATTGGATTTAAATCACTGACAAGGTAAGTGGCAATGCGCCTTCTGCCTTAACTACGACGTTTGCCGACATTCCAGTCGGTCCCTGGTAGCTGTATGAAAACTATAAAAACACCATTATTTCTGTTGCCATTAGTAGGAGATGGATAGCATAGAAATACTTTAAGTAATGAGCAGGCACTACAGCATTTGAGAACATAATAACGAATTTAATTACCTTAGTCAGTATTGCTAACAATAAGCTCCGTACAATTTCAATTTTCTATCTTGCTGGCTGTTTCTTTAAAGAAAGTCCTTTAACATCTTCCATATTTCATCTTAGATGCACACATAAATTCTTACATAGCACTGAACAATAGCAATATTTTACAATAACTAATTAGTGATTGCGGACCGCGCCACATACGCGTCCACCATCTTTAAAAAATATATCAAGACTGTGGTAATAGAAGAGGATTACAATTATTCAGCTGCCAAAAAATAAGAAACACGAAATATCGCTATCGATACAATTTATGAACAAGCGCCGTGGCGCGTAAGATAGTCTTTGAAATATCAAGTGGTCGCTGCTCAGCGACGATCTAAGACCTTTATACAAAAATTGTATGACAAGCATGGTTAGATTACCGAATGTAAGTTTATTTAAGCTATCGAAACGGCAGATTACACCGCCTCGCATGAGGAGGGGAGGAATACCGGAGGTATTACTTCCGTCCTCATGTCACTCGTGATATTAGTGGCTTTCAATACATGTCTATTGCTGAAATTGAGTAGTCATATAGTACTATACACTTGGCGTTTCATAAAGTTAGCGTAATAGAGAAACTATTCATTGTTATGACCATTAGTAAAAATTGTCTTTGTGCAGTTCATCTGCATCTGTGTTTTGGTCACAGGGTTTCTTAACATCTACAACATGGAAAGTATTACTATTCACAATAAAAAGCTATATACATTAAGTGGAGATGACAGGCATTGTCGCAGAGAAAAAAAATACATATACATAGAAGTACCTACATAATCCTAAAATGCTTACAAACTATGAAACTGACATGACACTTTCATTATTCTTTCACATGTTTTCCAAATTTTCAATGTCTCTACAAGCTCGATAGGCTTGTGTTTATTTCATCGTAATATTCCTTCTTATTTTACACACATTGTAGATTCGTTTGTGGACACACTGTGCCGTCGAATTGTTTGTCAAGAACCGCTCACGATGGGAGTCCTTTTTCTACCACTTCACTGAATGGAATTTGCCATTTTCCGTCAACTCATGGAATATAGAACATAAATAGAGAATACTCTGCATTAATATTACTTAAAATTATCGGTTTATTTACAATGGGTTCAGGATGGGTAAGGTTCATTTCTTTCTTTCTTTCTTTCTTTCATTTCGCACTGATTTCTGCTCTTGTTTATGACAGCGGTTAAGCAAATATCAACTTCGTTCTGACCGTGTCAGAAATTTATTCTAGTCGTGACCATTTTATTCTTTGCTTAATAAAAATCGTTCTCTTTCAGTCTCTAAAATATGATGTTAGCTATGTACATATACGACAATGTCTTTCAAAATGGTATGAAGTCTCAGTTATTGTCGGAGCGAGCCACGCGGACCCGGCCATCAAAGTTTCAAATATCCATTATTTCGTCATACGCCGCGGCGCGGAAATGTTGACAGACCAGCACCGGCCAGTATCGCGCGCGCAATCGTAGATTGGATGTGTGTTGTGTTGTCCGCCGATAACGTGCTGCGGTTAAAGCACGTTGTTTGAGGTTTGCTACTGTTGCTTCACCGAGGAAGCCTGCACGAAGTCATCTCGTCGTACCACTTGTCAACTGTCCGTAAAGGACTCACAGGTAAGTGAAAAGAAGTTATTTTGCTGGCTTGCGAGGGCTGCATGGCGAACGATACTTATTCACTGACCGTTGCACGTGTTAAAAATAAAACTAATACACACAAGGTTTGATATAAAGAACCGTGACACAGACTCGCATTTCGACGCACAAAGTTTCACTTTAAGTTTGATAGGCTCTCGTGAACTAAACGCCGTGTTTCATCTCACTTTCTCTTTGCAAAAATAACACTTTCACAGGAGGATAACAAGATACCTTGACTAATAATACAGGGTGATTCAAAAAGAATACCACAACTTTAGGAATTTAAAACTCTGCAACGACAAAAGGCAGAGCTAAGCACTATCTGTCGGCGAATTAAGGGAGCTATAAAGTTTCATTTAGTTGTACATTTGTTCGCCATTTCAGCCAATAAAGTTTTTGGTCCCTTTTTCTTCGAATGTGCTACTGTAACTGGACTACAGTATCTGGAGATGTTAGAGAATTGGCTGTTCCCTCAGCTCGAACAAGAAGCACAATAATTCATATTTCAGCAGGATGGAGCGCCACCATATTGGCACTTATCTGTCCGTAACTACCTGAACGTCAACTACCCGAGGCGATGGATCGGCCGCCAGGCAGCCCGTGACAGAGCACTTCATCACTGGCCTCCAAGAAGCCCTGATCTTACCCCCTACGATTTTTTCTTATGGGGGTATGTTAAGGATATGGTGTTTCTGCCACCTCTCCCAACCACCATTGATGATTTGAAACGAGAAATAACAGCAGCTATCCAAACTGTTACGCCTGATATGCCACAGAGAGTGTGGAACGAGTTGGAGTATCGGGTTGATATTGCTCGTGTGTCTGGAGGGGGCCATATTGAACATCTCTGAACTTGTTTTTGAGTGAAAAAAAAACCTTTTTAAATACTCTTTGTAATGATGTATAACAGAAGGTTATATTATGTTTCTTTCATTAAATACACATTTTTAAAGTTGTGGTATTCTTTTTGAATCACCCTGTATTTACATAGTTTGCTTATATACACATATACATTCTTAATCTACTGGTCACGTCCGGTAAAGAAGTGCTGTCGATCATTTTCTTTGTCGCTCTCTCTTGCCTACCAGTTAAAATTTACGTCTTCCACTTAAGACTCGATCTCCTCTTATAAACTCAGCTACCAGTTTCATTTATTCTTTACCGTCAAATTCTTATTACATTTTTAATTGTCCCAAAGACAAACTAATTGACCTCTTTGATAACACGCCTCTTTTTATCACTCTTTTCATTATTGGTCCATTAACTTGTGCTTATTGTGTTATTTAAATTGAGGACAGCCTCCAGACGGAGATACTGCCTCATTTCCATGCTGAATACTATGCGCTTAAACTAATCGCGCGTTACGAAGACAACAAACTCAATTGCGTGCCAAGCAAGTGGCTTGACTCTAATTGGCTTCAACAAGCAAAATTTAACTGATCTCGTCGCGAACCTACACGCTTTTCATATGAGCTGCTTCGCCCAGACAGTACAAGTAAACCTCTACGAGCTGATCCTTGGAATAGAATGTTTGAAGGATTATCAGGGGTCGGTATTTTGGATAAGATTTTATAAAGAAACACAAAAATCAGCCTTTCAATAATCTGGACATTATAAAAATTATCATGCTAAACAAGAAACACACGCGAGAGCTTATGCTGCTGCAATTGCTTTTTGCATTTCATTCACTTAGTCATTTAAAAATATAATTGATTCATTTACATGCTTCTATGCATGTGCTTGTTTGACCAATTATTTACTTGGTTACTTGACTCTGTAGCCTTCTACAAGAAGCTGTCACCCCTTTTTCCCCCTTAATACTGTTGTGAGTTTTGCACCACTTCTTGGCGGAAAGAGCAATGACTTTTCAAAAACTTAAGTACTGTATGTGATAGTTTATATGTCGCCTGAAATCGTTTGTAGAAGGCATAGCGTTCTCAAGATTAAGAACAGAGTTCGCATCGCCTTTTAATTTATTTGTGTCGTGTTCATGTTCGATAACGACCGGATATGAGACATAGCAACTACGAACAGAGAAACCTAAGGGACCAGACAGAGCTGGAAATTTTCTTTGCTATACTACACCACACGTTAAAGGAAATTGGATTTGGATCACAAACAAGGTAAATGGCAATGCGCCTTCTGCCTTAACTACGACGTTTGCCGACATTCCAGTCGGTCCCTGGTAGCTGTATGAAAACAGTAACCGACCGGGGTGGCCGAGCGGTTCTAGGGGCTACAGTTTGGAACCGAGGGACCACTACGGTCGCAGGTTCGAACCTGCCTCGGGCATGGATGTGTGTGATGTCCTTAGGTTAGTTAGGTTTAAGTAGTTCTAAGTTCTAGGGGACTGATGACCTCAGAAGTTAAGTCCCATTGTGCTCAGAGCCATTTGAACCATTTTAAAACAATAAAAACACCGTTATTTCTGCTGTCATTAATAGGAGATGGATAGCATGGTAATAAACAGGCACTACAGCATTTGAGAGCACAATAACCAATTTAATTACCTTAGTCAGTATTGCTAACAATAGGCTCCGTACAATTTCAATTTTCTATCTTGCTGGCTGTTTGTTTAAGTAAAGTCCTTTAACATCTTCGATATTTCATCATAGATGCACACATAAATTCTTACATAGCACTGAACAATAGTAATATTTTATAATAACTAATTAGTGCTTGCGGACCACGCCACATACGCTTCCGCCGTCTTTACAAAATATATCAGGACTGTGGTAACAGAAGAGGATTACAATTCTTCAGCTGTCAAAAAATAAGAAACACATCGATACAATTTATGAACAATTCGTATTCTGCGCCGTGGCGCGTAAGATATTTTTTGAAATATCAAGTGGTCGCTGCTCAGCGACGATCTAACAAATTCTTACACAAATTGTATGGCTTTTATGAGCCTGCATGGTTAGATTATCGAATGTAAATTTATTTAAGCTATCGTTTAAATTTATCGATTTTCAAGTAGGAGAAACGAAGGCATATACTCTACTGGTTCAGTACATAATTAAAATATAACATGTAAGCAACCGCCAGCAACTTACCTTCAAACTATGTCTACTTCATTTGATTCCAATGGGTAACTTCTCTGACAGCCCTTATTCGCGTGTTCCTATTGCTGGACAACCTTGAGTTCCATAAATTCGTTTGCCGTTGCAGTGACTACGTGTTATTACAGTGTGATAGTTCTCATTGTTTTGTGTTGCAAAAGCGAATCGTAACCGGTAATTGCTGTTTCAGCTACGGATACACAGAAATTATGGCCTTTCATAAAATGAGACAAAACAGATGACGAAGCATTCTGCAAATATGGTTCCTTTTATTTTTCAGTTACGTATGGTGAGAAATCTGTCATAGGTCGTATTTTAAGACCCAAAAGCACAAAAGAAGAGCTCAGGGAGAAGCATCCAGTACAAGACTCACAGCCTTTCTTTTGTAAAGCTGGATACAATAAAGCAAATGCTCAATGTTACCGCTGAACTGACAAAAGCATTTAAGTCACTTGATTACACGACCAAATAGTGTTCAGCTTTTTGATTGCTAAAAAGCAAAGTGTTGCAAGAATTGAAGTCACAGCAGTTATCAAACTTTTTCTTGCTCCTCATCCTGTATCCATTTGAAATCTGGACTTGGAAAAAAAAGTCGTTTCAGGGACTAGCAAATTATGGCGTCAATCATAAACCATTGAAATTATTTCCTATATTCAGTATTTTGATGCAGATGAAGGGATAAAAACTAAAATAATTAAGCTCCCTTGTGTGCAAAATGAAACACCAGAGACAATATCCAACTTACGCATTTCAGCTCTCACAGATGTTGAAGTTAATTTTAAAAAATGTGTAGTATTTTGCGGCGACAACTGCAATGCCAATTTTGAGGGTTGAACCGCAGAGGTGAAAACAACATATTTGGTCTTTTAAAAACGAAACTCGGGAAGAACCTGGGAGGAGTGGGCTGTTAACCACACTCTGATGCAATTTTATCAATCGATATCGAGTTAATTGTGATAAACTTTTAAACTACTTTCCCTCTACACAATCGAAAGACGTAGCGAAGGGGGGAATCCAGGGACCGGGGCACCCTACACCTATATGAAATTACACACCACCTAGTCGCCGTATAGAGAAACTGAAAGATATTTTGATTTTTATACTTATATGGAGATGGTGTCTGTCCTTTCGGACATGTCCGAAAGGACAGACACCATCTCCATATAAGTATATAATTCTGGCAATACCGGCTGTGACCTTCGTATTCTGTGCGGATGCACTCATATTCCCTGAACTCTTACTGGGCTTGGTAAGAATGTCTTCCACGAGTAATGAGTGTGTTGGGGTGGGACGCTACGAATGTAGTGTGTGGACATTGAAAGTGAGAATGCCGATTCTCAGTCCCCCAAATTCGCCAGTTTTGCTTACTGACGAATCCGTCCAAATGAAAGGGGCTTCGTCGCTAAACCAAACCACACATTGCATACTAATTTCCATCATGCTCCATGGCCAATAGTGCAGTTTGAAGATTCTAATGCAAACCATTCAGAAGTTTGACGATTTTACGAGGCGCGTTTTTTTTTTTTTTTTTTAATTGGTTGAGAGGCATGATACGTGTTTGAACAAACTTGGTAACTATGTCGAAAAATAGAGTGAAGTATGTACTTTCTGAAAATAAATTTACTTTTTTGAAACAACTTTTCATTGTGTACTTGTGTTCAAATGGACCTTACTTAAAAAAAAAAAACACGCCTCGTATTTCATACTGTTCAGTAACTGTCGCCATCCATTTTCGCGCGGTCGCAGCGCCGTACTGCGTTCGTCACAGTTCGCTCACGGAGGACGCCGCCTAACACACGAGGCATGACAAACAAGTGATGTGACACGTGGTGCGTCAGACACGTGGCGCTGACGTGTCACGCGCTTTACTCGACACTAAAAGAGGAGAGAATAGTTAGTAACGTGCCACCACATCTTCCTCGGACGACGAAACTTTCCTGACTTCGATCAACTTCATTAACAATAATCAACAAATGTTAAAACTTATTGTTAGGTACATCCTTTCATTAATGTTGGAAGGTATGGCTGCAAGAGTGATGGGAGAGTATTAAAAGAAATCTGTTGTGAAGCTACACTACATCTGTATTATGGTGTCAGTTCGGATGTGTCCAGGTGTGTGCTTTATTTAACTCAAAAACACAACATGTTTGGAAAGACACCATCCTTTATCAAGTTCTTAAAAATATTACGCGATGCTGTAATCATAATGGAATCATGTCCCTCCCAATCATCTTGTGACTTAAAATGAAATAAAGCACACATCTAGACAACTGATGCGTCATATTTTCTATTCTGATAAAGTTCTTTTGGTAAAGTCTTGCTTACGGGTGAGAACACACTTCCAGATCCTACGCCTTTGCAGAAAGAAGATTTGCAAATTTCCTTGTTATTTTACTACGTAAAAGCTTTTGGTCTCAAAAAACGCAATATGGTAAGGACAGAACCTCATAGACAATTAACTGATGAAAGGTGAATGTTTAATGATAGATTAGCTAGATGAGTATATACAGGACGTCCCACATAAAACCGGTACGCCGGACCTACCAGTGAATCACCTCTGGTCGAATTGCTTGTGAAGTGGCAACGCTGTTTCGAAAGTTGGCTACACTGCATTTTATCAGAAAGTTGAGTGCAGCTGTGTGCTTGTGCGGCAGTTGTTGTGAAAAGCCCAAATTGTTAAGTTGTTACAGAAATGGAGCAGATTGCATAGAACAACGAATTGATATTGTGGATTGTTACATAAACACAGGCACCGTCAAGAAACGTAACGAAATGTTTCAAGCGTACGATCCTCATAGGAAACTCCTCACGACCAGGACTGTTGAAGAACTATACAAAAAATGGAGGGCTGTAGGACCCGTTTAGAACGTGCAGAGAAATACGCCACCGACAGTGAGGATCCTGAAACTATAGAAAAAGAATCGTATTGACATTACGAGAAGTCTCCGCAAGTCGTTAAGGAGGTTATCACAGCAGGTTGGTGTATCTTGTACATCGTGCACTAAAAGATATTAAATTAAAAGCGCATTTGAACAGCCAATGTGCTGTGGTTGTGTAGCCACGGTGTTGGACTCCGAACTGTAAGATCGGTGTTCAAATCTCTGTCGTGCTCCATATTCTTTTTAGCAAAATTATGACCGGGCGAGGTGGCGCAGTGGTTAGCACACTGGACTCGCATTCGGGAGGACAGCGGTTGAATCCCGCGTCTGGCCATCCTGATTTAGGTTTTCCATGATTTCCCTAAATCGCTCCAGGCAAATGCTGGGATGGTTCCTTCGAAAGGGCACGGCCGACTTCCTTCCCCCTTCTTCCCTAATCCGATGAGACTGATGACCTCGCTGTGTGGTCTCCTCCCCCAAACCAACCCAACAAAATTATGAACTGTCCGCCAAGTCAATGGCATGTCTACTAGATGTATTCAGATATGCATCTATGTTGTCGTGTAACGTCCGTTTGCAACAGCGAGTTGTAAAGAAGGGACCTCCTATTTGTTGTACGCAGGTACCACATGTTATGATCCTTGCGTTCCGTTATGGAAGTTTTGATTCTTGAATTCCTTTGTTGTAACTTAGTTCACACCCATTTATTTGTTATTTCTATTTCTGTGAGAGGTGTATGTGGCATTTCGCCTGCTCTCAGTAATCCCCACATCTACTTGCAACGGTAATATATTCTTACCACGTGACTAAAATTTATAACCAATGCATAGTATGACAACTGCCAAGACTACAGGAGGAGCACCGACACGACAGTGAGTTGACCGACAGTTCATAACTTTTTGAAGAAAAAAAAGGCAGGGGTAAGAGGGAGAATTGAAAAGAGATCTCCCCTTTAACAGTCAAACGCCGTGACCACATAACTACGACCACATTCCTACACAAGCCTGGTCAATGTTGCACATCTTATGCTTTGACCATTCACAGTTTCCCTTTTGCTTCTGTTTTCACAGTTCAATACACCTTCTTCCTGTCTTCATGCTTCATCTGTGCTCATTTTTTGACGGACTATCCACTGGGCCATCCTACCACTAGATCAGAGGGGGGTGTTTCTCTTGTGAGTACGCATAACAGTCGCGACACTCCATCTCATCTTCGTTACCCACAGCGATAGCAGCACCCCAAGCGGCTAGTAAGCGACATTTCTGAATACGATATCGGATGAGTGTGAATACCAAGTTTATAATGATATGTAACATAGCTTTTACCATAGGGAGTATATGTAGTGCTACAAAAATCGTCAACAACTAAAAAAGTCACCATAATTTTGTTGTTATTCTTTAGTTTCTTACTACAGAAGGAGCACCGACACGACAGTGAGTTGACCGACAGTGGAGGTACGAAACAGTACATTACGGGACAGTTTATTACGATTCTCTTGCAACGTACAGATTTAATGAATAATGTCGTTTCTCTCTCATAACAAAAAATTGCTAGTAAATACCAGAAGACATTACGTTTTGCACAAAGACGTCATATATCCACACAACAAAGTGGAGTTTTGTTTGCTAAACTTCGAGCCATATCAGTGACTGTGCAAAGTAGAAAAACTGTATAGAATATAATACCTACACTGTTTAACTTACCAAATAAGCTACCACACAAGTAGCTTAAGGAGAAACCACGCAAACCTGATGTAGAACGTTAAAAGCAATAAAACTATTTCCCAAAACAAAAGAAACCAATTCCACAACTGTTCCCTAAATCTGAGCCACAAACGGCAAGAATCTTAAATACATTCGCTTCTGAAGCAAAAGGAATTACATTTATAAAACTATACGTGTATCAGAATGTCGAGTGAAGTGAAAGAATGGGCGAATCATTAGACTCTCCAAATTTTTTTTAATGTTACGGAAAGTGTCTATGATAACAACTACTTACAAGAAGAGAAATATTAACTTCTATGCATGTAATGTGGGTTTACCTTCTCTTTTTTCCAGCGAAGTAAGCTGCAGCTATACACATATTCGAAAGGAAATTTCCTCAATATTAAGTTGTATACACTGAACCAGTGTGATTCAGCTGTTTTTACGCGTATTTCACGATCATTCATGTCTTTTGGTAATTTACTAACCCGTAGACCGCAAAAATATAACGACTATTTCGTTCATTAAGTAGAAAATAATAACAAACGATATCACGTGTCTTTATTTCTCACCACATGGAGCGCTAGTGTCGCCCCAGCTTTCAAACGGAACAACATCCACAACAGTGTGTGTCGTGACTGCATGTACTAGGCCAGGGCTTAACAACTGGCCGGTTTTGAGCGCGAGTACTCGCGTCTGCTCAGGCACGTGCTCGCGAGCAGGTGCAAGGTCGTGGAGCAGGGAGGGAGGGGAAATGCGCGCGCACGTATGAATAGGACCGCAGCGTGCCTATTGAATTCGCGCCGACTGTGTAACGCAAAAAGTACTACGATCAGCTCTAACAGTCACTTCGCTGGTTAAGAATCATGTCAAGTCGCCGTTGTGTAACCCCAACCATGCTTTCGCAGTTCAACCCCCCATTGGGAAGAATTGTATCTGTTAACAGAAAAAGATGGTATTGCAAAATGTTTAGTATGTCACAAAACGCTGAATTCTTTTAGGAAACTTAATTTGCAGCGACATTATATGTCGTACCACGCGAAAGACTACGGAAGTGGAAAATGTGATGGACCAGATCGTGCACAGGAAGTTATTAAACTTAAAAGGAAGCTATCCGAAGAAGATCTGGACGACGAAGAAAAATCAACTGAAGCAGCTCTCAGAGTGAGTTACAAAATTGCTTTGCTTTTAGCAAAATCCCTGCGCCCCTTCACTGATGGCGATTTAATAAAAGAATGTTTGGTAGTTGCAGTGGAACATTTGTGTCCATCTCAAATTGAACAGTTTCAGATTGTGCCATTATCTAACATGACCATTATGCGTCGCATACAGGCCGTGGCAGACGACGTCCAGAGCCAGCTTGCAAATATCTGTAAAGATTTTATAGCGTATTCTCTAGCTCTTGACGAAAGTGTTGATATCACTGGAACAGCGCAGCTTGCCATATTTATTAGAGGTGTTAATAGAGATCTTCAGGTGAGGGAAGAGCTCCTCGTTGTAGTAGCTATGAAGAACACTACAACCGGCGGTGATATTTTAAGTAGTGTTGAAGAAAGTGTTGAAAATATAGGACTGTCGTGGAATCCTTTAGTTTCAGTGTTTACAGACGGTGCACCAGCGATGACAGGGAAAAATCAGGTTTCGTTGCGCTGTTGAAGGAGAAAATGCAAAAACTCACCGTGCTGAATGAAATAAGGGGCGTTCATTGTGTGATCCACCAGGAAAACTTATGTGCAAAGAGTATCATTCTAAAAAATGTGATGAGTGTTGTTGTTCGTACAACCAATTATATGAGGAAGCATGGGCTACAACACAGGCAATTTAAAAGCTTTCTTGAGGATGTAGAAATCCAGTATGGTAGCCTGCCTTATTACAGCGAGGTCCGCTGGCTTAGTCGTGGCGAATTATTAAATCGATTTTTTTGCCTATTAGATGAGATAAATATGTTCATGGAAATAAATAATATGTGTGTTCCTGAATTGAAAGAGCCTTCATGGAAATGTGATCTCGCGTTCTTAGCAGATTTATCTAGCCATCTGAATGCTTTGAACATTTCACTACAAGGTAAAGATCTGCTAATTACTCATTTCATAAATCGAATACGAGCTTTTAAAATGAAATTGACACTTTGGGTGAGTCAGCTGGAAACAGGAAATCTAGCTCATTTTCCTAAATTATCATCCATGCAAGATGTTCACAAATACTGTGAACGTTATTCACATAGTTTAGTTGCCCTTAAGGAAGAATTTGATCAACGCTTTCAAGATCTGACAGCACTAGACAGTGATTTTGATCTGTTCTCCTCTCCATATTCAGCGAATATTGAAGAGATTCGTCCTGAGCTGCAACTAGAAATTATTGACCTGCAGTGTGACAGAGAATACAGAGACAAATTTCAGAACAAGAAAAACATTTTGGAATTCTACAGACACTTCCCTCGGGATAGATTTCCTCGTTTGCACAAACTGGCGGCTACAATAATATCAATGTTCGGTTCCACGCATGTTTGTGAACAACTGTTCTCTGCAATGAAATGTAACAAGACGCGCCTGAGAAACGCATTGTCTGATCGAAATTTAAACTGCACGCTGCGCCTACAATGCACAAGAACAATTACTCCGAACATAGACGCAATTGTAAAGGGCAAAAAGTACAAGATAACCGAGAATCCCACACTTCAGTGACACCTTTTATTGTGTAACAGTTCACAAATTAATACGAATGTAGATGCATGCACTAAGCTAATAAAATTATGTGGCACTTCTCCTTTATTTGTTTCATTTGTCGCAGTAATAATTCGTGAGTGATATCCCTGCAGGTGGCCGCGGATTTACATTGACTGGCGGCAGCCGTTGTGTGCCCCACGTGACTCTCCCCACTCTCCGCTCTGGTCCGGTAGTGGGGGTAGCGTGCTCGCGCTGCTCCGTGCTCGCGCCTTGCTGCTCACAGCTTGCTCCACGAGCACGTATGTTGTGAAGCCCTGTACTAGGCTGTGCTACACCACAGGATACATATAATGTGACCGGTTGGCACGAACCTTGATTGACACTGTGACTCGTGTAGCGACAGTCTCAAAACTGATGTAGGAACTCCGGCTGATCTCTGTAGAGAATTGGCTTCGATAAATCCTCCAGGAAGACGCAATGTTTCGTCACAGACTAATTCTGCGGCCAAGGAGTCGATGTCGGACTCGCAAGTAATTTTTAGTCCGACGAGAACCGTCGGATGGACAGACATCCAGGAAGTTCATCGGTACAAGCCACCAGGCAATGACACCAATGCTCGATCGTACCACTACTCACAGGACGGTAGCTGGTGATCTCGTGACGTACGTACCCACAGAACTTTGCCTGCTGTGCGTACAGATCAGATCTGAACGGCCGGCCGCAGTCAGTACGTGTTGCGAGCACCCGAATATTCCAGAATGAAATTTTCACTCTGCAGCGGAGTGTGCGCTGTTATGAAACATTCCTGGCAGATTAAAACTGTGTGCCCGACCGAGACTCGAACTCGGGACCTTTGCCTTTCGCGGGCAAGTGCTCTACCCACTGAGCTACCGAAGCTGCAGAGTGAAAATTTCATTCTGGAAACATCCCCCAGGCTGTGGCTAAGCCATGTCTCCGCAGTATCCTTTCTTTCAGGAGTGCTAGTTCTGCAAGGTTCGCAGGAGAGCTTCTGTAAAGTTTGGAAGGTAGGAGACGAGATACTGGCAGAAGTCAAGCTGTGAGTACCGGGCGTGAGTCGTGCTTCGGTAGCTCAGTTGGTAGAGCACTTGCCCGCGAAAGGCAAAGGTCCCGAGTTCGAGTCTCGGTCGGGCACACAGTTTTAACCAGAATATTGCTAGCCACGCTGATGTGAATGTGCGGCTAATGATTCCGCAGAGGTGTTTCCTCCAGACAGTACGTAAAACGATCTGTCGTGATGAGGAAATACTGCTGGCCATGTAACAGAGGAAACAGGCCTACAACATCGTGGTGTTCACGTGCAAAACGTATAGTTGCATCTGGAAAATCATCAACGTCTACATGCGTGCACATGACGTGACACGTTACATATCCGCGTCCACTCCCAACAGTGTTTCTCCATCCGAGACCATACAAAACAGTGCCACACTAAGCCGAAAATTAGACGCACTCCAGGGTGGGGCAGATCGTGAAAATTGTTGAAAACATGCCGTCGAAATGCGAGTCGGTAGGAATGCGCGCAATCTTCCTTGCGAAACTTCACAGTGTATTTGGACATCTTTACCACGAGAGTTGACAAGTTATTAACTTAATACCTGACGTGGCATCTCTGATGAAGGTCTGGAGCTATTGGTCACCCCACAGAGCCTTGGCCAGTTCCGAAAAGTCAATTGTACCTAGCACACTGTTGACATGTGAGAGAGCCAGCCGCTGTGGCCGAGCAGTTCTAGGCGCTTCAGTCCGGAACCATGCTGCGACTACGGTAGCAGGTTCGAATCCTGCCTCGGACATGGGTGTGTGTGATGTCCTTAGGTTAGTTAGGTTTAAGTAGTTCTAAGTTCTAGGGGATTAATGACCTCAGATGTTAAATGGCTCTGAGCACTATGGGACTCAACTGCTGAGGTCATTAGTCCCCTAGAACTTAGAACTAGTTAAACCTAACTAACCTAAGGACATCACAAACATCCATGCCCGAGGCATGATTCGAACCTGCGACCGTAGAGGTCTTGCGGTTCCAGACTGCAGCGCCTTTAACCGCACGGCCACTTCGGCCGGCAGATGTTAAATCCCATAGTTCTTAGAGCTATTTGAACCATTTTGAACACGCGAGAGACAATCAGCCGCTACATTGTCAGTGTCAGAAGTGTTCCAAGATGCTACTCCTGGCGGGTGCAAAATGAATGTGCGCAACGGAAATACGGAAGGCGAAAATGAAGATTTGGCCGTGTTTGACTACCCCCTGAAGCAGATCTGAGGATCTTTTAATGGTGATTATCTCCTCCTTCTTGCACTTTAACATGTAAATTGTAAATTACAACATAAATATAAATGAATGATTAGGGAACTAGTAGCTACCAAATGATAAATGCTGTTTCCGCTTATACATTTATTGTAGGTTAAAACCCCTTTATATTACAAATGTTTATATGTCTATGTCCAATGGACATAAAGGGATATAAATTAATTTCCTAACTAATGTGATTGATCAATTGCCCAAATCTGCCCCTTTTATGGGCACGCGATCTAATATAAGTAACGCGAGACGACTGACATCATGTACATACCAATCACTAGAAGACGCTACTTTCAAAGATGACCTACAGTGGTGTGCAACCTCAGTGGGAATAAAATTTACGTGATCACAGCTGTTTAGCTTTATAGTCCTAATAAGCCGAAGCAATTAGCAATATCACCATATGTACTGCGTCCGGTGCGTAGGAGTGACGGTTCTCGTACACGTGTGCGACAACGGAAGAACTCCAGCCACAAAATATATTAAAAAAACTAATTTAAACATTAGGACGGGACAAGATGGTCCTCTGACAAGTATAATCTAATACTGTCTTCTCCTCTCTGTGTTCTACAGACGCGAAACGCAAACTCCCAGCCACAAGGACAGAGTTCAGACAACGTCTCAACGTGAGTATAGGCAGAAGTAGTGCTCTCAATCACTGAACGCTGCGTACTCAACGACGACTCCCAACCCGGAGTCCAGAATCGTATAAGTTAGCAACAGTACAGTGCCTAACTGTTCTAACTATAAAATATTCTGAGAGCAAAGACAGCAAGCCCGTCTGTACCAACAAAAGCTGATGCTGAGCGACTGTCCAACATGGACGCTCAAAAGACCTGTCCTCTCTTCTCCACGGCTCGCTTCGCAGCAAAACTCGGGTCCCCTCCCCCCTAACTCAGAAGATGAATCTTATTCTCGAAACCACGGAATATTCTCCCTCTCTACAGATTCTTCCGAACGCCTACCAACTATCTTTTAGTCTCTCGTCGTCCAGCGCGGAGATTTTGCGAGGAAATACCTATACTCGTACAATGGTACGCTTCTCAGAGTAAAAAGTCCTCGGAAATAGCCCAGCCTGTGATTTGTGAGGTGATCTTCGTTCCTCTCTGCTGCGTCCAAGATTTTCAGAGTTTCCAAAGTATTTTCCAGTTATCCTTCCGGCCCCACTACAATACTGGCCGGCCGCTGCTGCATTGTGCTTCCGCGCTTAGGTGCCCAGACCGTCCACCTTGGCACTTCCTGTGTGAAGCAGGACCAACACACCTGTGCGGGCTTTTCCACATAGGACTTGAGTTACGCCTGCCATTTCATTTCCATTGGCTTTCCAACCTCTACTAGTATAAGCAATCATTCATTACACCAGTTTGATAATAAGCGTTAGCAATTATTTACGAGGTATACGTAGCAATGACAGTCTTCTTTAAATATTCATATACACGATGTACAACCTACCAAATGATACCTAATTCTGGTTGTAAACCACGGCAAAGTATGTAGATGAGTGCTTGTAAGGTGCGAAATTATAGCCACCATACAGTATGTCTAATGTTCGTAGTGAATTGGCTTATAATCTCCAGATGTGATGAACTCTTCTCGTGTGGTCAGCTGAGTGGTGGCGTCGTCTTGTCGACCAAAGTCCCTTTAGGCTTACAGACACCAGGCATCTACAGTATTGAGTGTGAATGTGGAAGGCAGTACATGAGACAAACACAACAGTGTGTATCACAGTGCTGTACGGAGCACATCAGAAACATGCGCATAGGACAAATAAGCAAGTCTGCGGGAGCAGAGCTTTGCGTTAACAAGGGGCACACCTTCAACATTGAGGAAACGAAGAAGGTATGCAGTGCTAGCGAAGAGGGTATGCAGTGCTAGCGCGGATTCTGGGACGTCTGCCCAACAATCTGGTCAACCAGGATAGCGGATTTCAACTTAGCGGAGCGTGGGATTCCACAGTTGAGAATGTACGTCAGTAACGCTCTGCTATGAAGATGGCGGCGTCCGCGGACAAAATGGACAGCGACCAGGAGTTGACGCCCGGACCACAGCAGCGCCGTCATCTCCCACCAACGGCCGCTCCGTGATCCCCCACTACCGGCCGCGCCGCTCGGCACCCGTTTCTGGAGGCGCGTGATTGGTCCGCCTGCAGAAGAGGACAGCGGTCAAGTAACTATATACACATGTGGAGCACATGGCTGGCCGCTAGTCGCTCGGTGACAGTCGTACTGTGCAGTGATCGCGTGCGGAGCTGCAGGAGCGCATACGATACTACACCGAGCCATAGGGACCTGCTTGCGGGTTACGTCTCGAGGGTGCGTAAAGCTTTGAAACTTACGCATACCAAGGACGCAGGAGTGGCCAACTGAGTTTTTGTTAAAACACAGTTTGGCGCTCAACATCATCTGAGGGCAAAGCAACCTCAGGAAGTATTTAGAGCAGCATTGTCGTGCTTTTCGCCGCTGCGGATATGTCCTGTGCGGGTGATGCCTTGGGGTCGAAGCGGTCTTCCGCTGTCGACAAAAGGCGCGTCTTGTTGTTGCCGCGGGCCGCGTCTCCGGCCGTTTCGAGCGCCCCAGCTGCCGCAGAGCCATGCTCTGCCCCCCCCAAGGTTAGGGAAAACGTGGGCCAGGACCTGGCAGCCGGCCGCGGAACCGCAGAGAAGGTTTCCGCCGCCGCCGATCAGACCTCCGCGTCCACTAGGAAAGTAGGGCCAGCAATGCAGCCGGGCCACCTAACGGTGTCAACGATGGCTGTAACTGGCACCCCCCTGGCAGCAGCCCCACTTCCCGCTCCGGACATGGCAAGAAACACAGCAGTCACACACAACACACCAACATCAAAATATATAGTCAGTACTTGCAATCCCGCCCCTCCTAACCTCGTCCTATCTCCGCTCCTGCTTGCCCACGCCACCGGCACACTTCCCGAATTTCTTACGTCAATGAAGATTGGCAAGCAGATGCCCCGTCTGCCGACCAAAATCCTCCCCAAACCCACCCCCTCGTCTCAGTCCTCCACCCGTTCCAAATACCTTAAATCCCCCCCACACAAGTCCACCACAACAAAGCAGCGGCGTGTAAAGAAGGATAGGAAGGAGAAGCACTCCAAGGGGAAGAAGCAATCCACCACCCCCACCCTAACCACGTCCACACCCTCCGAGGAGCCTGCGCCCCCGACAGCACCTGTCGTCGTTCTGGGAGGGGACCAGGAAACACCGGAACTGGAAGGGAACCGTGTAACTGGGCAGGATTCGGATGGTTTCGTGCTGGCGAAGAAAACGTTTCGCCAGCCGAGGCTTCCGCCAGCCCAGGGAGTGGAACCCACCCCAAACAGATTCCAGGTGATTGCTGAGGAGCCAGCGTTAACAGAAAACACAACACAAACACAGAACCAAGTCGCCCACCACCTCCCCCCGATTGTCGCAGAGTTTCCTCAAAACTACGGGGAGCTCTTTGAGTTGCTCAAGACAGAAATCGGGGGAGGCAGTTTCCAGGCAAAACCCGCCGGTGGAGACAAAATAAAAGTCACAGTACACACACTCGAACACTACAACACAGTCAAAGCACTGTTCAACACAAGAAGCATACCTCACTACACCTTCCCAACAACAAAGACACGAAACAGAAACATAGTTATCAGAGACCTACCAAGACGAGTATCCCCCCAGGCAATCAAAACAGACCTGACTGCCCGGGGGTATGTCGTCAAGGTAGTACAACAAATGGGCAGCATAAACAGTAAGTGGCCGCTGTACCAGGTAACACTCCCTGACATACCTCAAAACAAGAGGGAGATCACGATGGTCCTGGCAGTCCCTGTCACCACGGAGCCGCTGCGCCGTAAAAACAAGACGGTGCAGTGCTTCAGGTGTCAGGGCCTGAACCACATCACTGCGCACTGTAACATGCCAGTGAGATGCAGGAAGTGCGCCGAGGCCCACGACACCAGGACATGCACACTCCAGCACACGGACCCACAAATAAGGTGCGCGCTGTGTGGCAAAAACCATACAGCGGGTTACCAAGGTTGTGAGGTCCACAAAAGACACTCACAGCAGGCAAAGGGCACAAAGGCCGCCCCCCACACACGCAAACAGAACACGACAAACCCAACCACTCACACAAGAAAACAAAATACAACAACACACACAGACAAGGCCTGGGTAAAACCAAGGCCGGACACACCGAGGGCGACATATGCGGAAGTGGTTGCTCCCCCGAGGAACCATGAAAGCGTGGCCCAATCATCACAACACCAGACACTACAAAGAGAACAACACCGGGATATACACAGCACCAACGACCAGGTCCACCACGACGGAGGAAGCTCTAGGGAACCACACACACACACTCCCCCCATGGATCAGTTGTTAGGCGTAATGGTGCAGACCATGAACCTCGTCATGGAAATGATGAAGGAATTCAGGGAAGCCCAGAAGCAGAACACACAGATCCTCGTTGCCCTCCAGGCAACAGTCCAGCAGTCGCTCCCCTCTGCGACTTCCTCAGTAGTTTCAAAACCCCATCATGGATAGACGACCAAACATCCATGGCCTGACAATGTGCGTCTTTAACGCAGACGGCATTGTTAACCAAGAGGTCGAGTTCAGAGAACTCATGAAGCAGTTCTCCATCGACATATGCATGATGGGGGAAACCCACTTAAAACCGGGAATAAAAGCGACAGTCCCCAACTATGTTAGCTATCGCAAAGACAGGCCAACCCAAGGCGGAGGAGTGGCCATATATGTAAAAAGAGGGATCACCCACCACCAGGTATTCTTACCAGCTACCAATAAAATCGAAGCAGTGGCGGTGGAAGTAGCCACTGCCACTGGACCCCTAACAATCGTTGCGATCTACCGACCCCCACAAGACCAGATAGATGAGGGAGACATAGCTACTCTAGGGCAAATTGAAGGCAAACTCCTAATAGGGGGCGACTTCAATGCCAAACATCCTGATTGGAATTCTAGAGTAACCTCCAGAGCAGGCGCCAGATTGCAACAACTAGCGCGCAACCACCACTTCGAAACCTGGGGTCCAGTCGAGCCCACACATTTTCCAAAAATTGGAAGCAGGCCCGACGTGTTGGACATAGCTCTCACTAGGAGGATTACGGGGTTTGTGACCGCGAGGACGATCAACAGAATGTCCTCCGACCACAACCCAGTGATCCTAGAGGTCGACGTGGGAGAATGGGTAGCACTCCCACGGTACCAGACGTCTTACAAACGCACAAACTGGGAGCGATACCGAGAAACTGTCGCCTCTGATATCGCTCGCGCCCCGCCACCTACTGCCGAAACAGTAGAACAAGCGCTACAAGACCTAACAGGCACCATCTTGCAGGCAGCGGAAGAAGCCACCCCTCCACAAAGGGATGGCCCGCCGCCGCAAATACAGCTCCCGGAACACTTGCTAGCTCAAATTCGACATAAGAACAGAGTGGCAAAAGAGTGGAAGATAACCAGAAACCAGGCCACAAGGAGGCTGCTCAATCGTCTACAGAGAGAATTGAAGGTAGCGCTCAATGAGCACAGAAACCAGCAATGGCAAAACCGCCTCTCAGCCCTCAAAGTAGACGATCACACACTTTGGCAAGCAACTAAACAATTCACAAGAAGACGCGCTAGGATGCCGCCACTGCATGGCGAGCGGGGTATGGCCTACAGCCATGCTGAAAAGGCCAACGCCCTCGCCGACACTTTCGAGAAGCAGTTCCAAGCGGCTGAACCCCAGGATGATGAGCATGAAAGAGTGGTCCGTCGTCAACTGGCTGTCTTCCTCAATGCTGAGGAGGACCCAGAAGACGAACCCACAGTTTTTGCCCCCGAAGACGTGGCAAAAGTAATTAGGTACCTCCCCTCCAAAAAGGCGCCAGGACATGACAATGTCACCAACCAGTTGGTCAAAAACCTCCCACCCATGGCGATCGAACACCTCGCGAACGTCTTCAACGAGATTACTCGTACCCGCGAGTTCCCAGCTTGCTGGAAACACGCGGAAGTGGTCGCAATACACAAACCAGGGAAAGACCCTCTGTTCCCGCAGCACTACAGGCCGATTAGCCTCTTGCCAACTCTCAGGAAGATCTACGAGCGCCTCCTGCTAAGACCCATACAAGAACACATCACCAGAGAGCAAATTCTGCCGGATTTCCAATTCGGATTCCGGCAGAACCACTCTGCCCCACAACAGATCATGAGAGTGGTTGAAGCAGCCACAGAGGGCTTCAACCACAGAGGCTACTGCGGGATAGTGCTACTTGACGTAGCCAAGGCCTTTGACTCAGTATGGCATAGAGGGCTACTCTACAAGTTGTACACCCAAGGGTTCCCCGGGAGTATAGTTAAACAGATTAAAAGCTATCTCTCGAACAGAACTTTCTCTGTCAAAGTAGAAACGGCCACCTCCACCAGAAGGCGTATTCGTGCTGGGGTGCCACAGGGATCGGTCCTGGGGCCCGTTTTGTACAGTCTGTACACTGCGGACACACCAACGGCCCCCCTGGTGCACACTGCACAGTACGCTGACGATACAGCCTTCTACACAAGAAACGCGAACAAGGACCTGGTCATCCGTAGGCTACAAAGGGTTTTAGATGACACAGAAACTTGGGCCCGTCGCTGGCAAATCACCATCAATTCTGAAAAGACGCAGGCGATGCTGATCACCCGTAGGCTCGGAAGGCGCGAACCTCCTCAACGGCCCCCCCTCCACCTTCACCTAAACGGAACCCAACTCCCCTGGCGCAGAACCGCCAAGTATCTTGGCGTAACCTTGGACTCTCGTCTTACGTGGAAACCCCACATAGACGAGGTCCATAGGAAGGTCTGCGCCAGAATGTCCATCCTGTACCCAATCCTCAACTCATCCAGCTCCCTTTCCTGCTCAGTAGGAGTGAACGTGTACCAGGCCCTGATCCGGCCAGTCATGGAATACGTGTGTCCTGTCTGGGGATACGCGGCGAAGCAGCACCTGGACAAACTCCAGAGGCTGCAGAACCGCGCCCTCAGGAGGGCACTGCGTTTACCCCTTGGATTCCCTATCGACGATTTGCATGCCGCTGCGGAAATCCCACTCCTGAGAGAGCGTTTTCAAGACCTGGCAAGGGCCTTCTATGAAGGTACTTCCAGGTCGGGAAACGCCCTCATCCACTCCCTAGGTCGGTATGACATGTCCCGCGATAAACACAATCGCCCCATGACGATCTTCGACGACTAAGTCGAAGAGAAAAATCCCAATACCCATTCCCAAATCCTACTCCTACCCAAAATGCTACAACTATCTCGCCAAACCTCAGGCAAGTACCAGACTCACACAGAACAAACATCACATCTCACAGACATCAAAAAAGTACAGAAATAATCACACACACAAGTACACAGGGGAGTAAAAGCCGAAAGGCTGCAAACTCCCCCTCACACTTCCCCAAAGAGGGGAAAGTGTTAGATGTGAGCAGCATGGCTGGCCGCTGCCTCCGAGATGGTGCCTGTTAAGCCTTGTAGCGCTTGTTCTACTGTTTCGGCAGTAGGTGGCGGAGCGGAAGCGATATCAGATGCGACAGTTTCTCGGTATCGCTCACAGTCTGTACGTTTGTCAGACGTCTGGTACCGTGGGAGTCCTACCCATTCTCCCATATCGACCTATGGAATCACTGGGTTGTGGTCGGAGGACATTCTATTGATTTTCCTTGCGGCCACAAACACTGCGATCCTCCTAGTGAGAGCTATGTCTAACACGTCGGGCCTGCCTCCACAAAGGGATGGCCCACCGCCGCAAATACAGCTCGCGGAACACTTGCTAGCTCAAATTCGACATAAGAACAGAGTGGCAAAAGAGTGGAAGAGCACCAGAAATCAGGCCTACCCATTCTCCCACATCGACCTCTAGAATCACTGGGTTGTGGTCGGAGGACATTCTATTGATTTTCCTTGAGGCCACAAACCCTGCGATCCTCCTAGTGAGAGCTATGTCTAACACGTCGGGCCTGCCTCCACAAAGGGATGGCCCACCGCCGCAAATACAGCTCGCGGAACACTTGCTAGCTCAAATTCGACATGAGAACAGAGTGGCAAAAGAGTGGAAGAGCACCAGAAATCAGGCCTACCCATTCTCCCACATCGACCTCTAGAATCACTGGGTTGTGGTCGGAGGACATTCTATTGATTTTCCTTGCGGCCACAAACCCTGCGATCCTCCTAGTGAGAGCTATGTCTAACACGTCGGGCCTGCCTCCACAAAGGGATGGCCCACCGCCGCAAATACAGCTCGCGGAACACTTGCTAGCTCAAATTCGACATAAGAACAGAGTGGCAAAAGAGTGGAAGAGCACCAGAAATCAGGCCTACCCATTCTCCCACATCGACCTCTAGAATCACTGGGTTGTGGTCGGAGGACATTCTATTGATTTTCCTTGCGGCCACAAACCCTGCGATCCTCCTAGTGAGAGCTATGTCTAACACGTCGGGCCTGCCTCCACAAAGGGATGGCCCACCGCCGCAAAAACAGCTCGCGGAACACTTGCTAGCTCAAATTCGACATAAGAACAGAGTGGCAAAAGAGTGGAAGAGCACCAGAAATCAGGCCTACCCATTCTCCCACATCGACCTCTAGAATCACTGGGTTGTGGTCGGAGGACATTCTATTGATTTTCCTTGCGGCCACAAACCCTGCGATCCTCCTAGTGAGAGCTATGTCTAACACGTCGGGCCTGCCTCCACAAAGGGATGGCCCACCACCGCAAATACAGCTCGCGGAACACTTGCTAGCTCAAATTCGACATAAGAACAGAGTGGCAAAAGAGTGGAAGAGCACCAGAAATCAGGCCACCAGAAAGCTGCTCAATCGTCTACAGAGAGAACTGAGGGGTAGCGCTCAATGAGCACAGAAACCAGCAAAGGCAAAACCGCCTCACAGCTCTCAAAGTAGACGATCATACACTATGGCAAGCAACCAAACAGTTCACAAAAAGACGCGCTAGGATGCCGCCACTCCACGGCGAGCGGGGTCTGGCCTACAGCCATGCTGAGAAGCCCTCGCCGACTCCTTCGAGAAGCAGTTCCAAGAGGCAGACCCCCAGGATGAAGAGCATGAAGAGGTAGTCAGTCGTCAACTGACTGTCCTCCTCAATGCTGAGGAGGACCCAGAGGACGAACCCACACTTTTCGCCCCCGAGGACGTGGCAAAAGTAATTAGGTCAGTCCCCATAAAAAGGTGCCAGGACACGACAGTATCACCAATCAGTTAGTCAAAAATCTCCCACCCACGGCGATCACACACCTCGCGAACGTCGTCAACGAGATTACTCGATCCCGCGAGTTTACAGCTTGCTGGAAACATGCGGAAGTGGTCGCCATTCACAAACCAGGGAAAGACCCTCTATTCTCCGTCAAAGTAGAAACTGCCACCTCCACCAAAAGGCGTATTCGTGCTGGGGTGCCACAGACGTCGGTCCTGGGGCCCGTTTTGTACAGTCTGTACACTGCGGACACACCAAAGGCCCCCCTGGTGCACACTGCACAGTACGCAGACGACACAGCCTTCTACACAAGAAAGCGAACAAGGACCTGGTCATCCATAGGCTGCAAAGGGTTTTAGGTGACACAGAAACTTGGCCCAGTCGCTGGCGTATCACAATCAACTCTGAAAAGACATAGGCAATGCTGATTACCCGCAGGCTCGGAAGGCGCGAACCTCCTCAACGCCCCCCTCCATCTTCATCTAAAATGAACCCAGCTCCCCTGACGCAGAACCGCCAAGTACCTTGGCGTAACCTTGGACTCTCGCCTTACGCGGAAACCCCACATAGACGAGGTCCACAGGAAGGTCTGCGGCAGAATGTCCATCCTATACCCAATCCTGAACTCAACCAGCTCCCTTCCCTACCCACTAGCAGTAAATGTGTAACAGGCCCTGATCTGGCCGGTAATCGAATATGCATGCCCCGTCTGGGGAAACGCGGCAAAGCAGCATCTGGACCACCTCCAGAGGCTGCAAAACCACGCCCTCAGGAGGGCACTGCACCTACCTATGGGATTCCCCACTGACGATCTGCACGCCGCTGCCGAAATCCCACTCCTCAAAGAAAGATTCCAAGATCTGGCAAGGGCTTTCTACGAGAGCTCCTCCAGATGTGGAAATAACCTCATCCACTCCTTAGGTCGGTATGACATGTCCCGCGACAAGCACAAACGCCCTATGACGATCTTCGACGACTAAGTCGAAGACAACATCCCTATATCCAAATCCTAATCCTCTTCCCGCCTCCAAAATAACAATCATCTTGCCAACCTCAGGCAAGTACCAGACACATACAGAACATTCATCACATTTCACAGACACAAAAAAAAAATCACAGATAAATTTACACACACAAGTACACAGAGGAGTAAGAGCCGCAAGGCTACAAATTCGCCCACAGGCTTCCCCAAAGAGGGGAAAGTATTAGATGAGAGCAGCAGTGGCTGGCGGAGGCAAGGGAGACGAAGCCAAGGGGAAGTCAAGATTCCGCCTTCTCGCCGTCCTACTGGAGCATCTGGCTGATGAACTGCGAAGCGGAAAGAAGAGCGAGAAGAAGAAGAAGAAGAAGATGCAGCAGTGCTACAACTGCCAACTTCTAGGCCATGTAGTAAAGTCCAGTGGCAACATGGTCGCATGCATGAAATGTGCAAAGGCACACGATACACGCGACTGCAATAAGCCGCGAGATGCTGCTCCGAAGTGCGTCAACTGTGGTGGCGCACATCCTGTAAATCATCGTCGTTGTAGCTATATCAAGAATTGGAGCAAGGAGAACAAAAAGACTGGGGCCATTAAACCTGAAGAGGTGGCCCAACAAGACAAAGCGGCCGCCCCGCCCCCTATCCAAGAAGGGGAAGCGGGCCGTGCCGCCGCGAAGAAGAAGACGACTACGATAGTTTTCGTGAATCATTACAGAAAGCCACAGACGATGCCGTCGCTGCGCTCAAATCCGCCATGGTGGAGGAGAGGGCGGCCCTGAGGGCGGAACTGGAAGAGGTGCGCAGTCAGATGTGCCAATTGACGGAAGCCTTGACTCTCGCAACTTGCAAAGGAGAAGTGCCGACCCTCACCAGGAAAGGGATAGATGCGGAAACCCAGACGACGGCCTCCCTGGCCGACGCTGAAACGCAGGTTGCTGGAGAGGTGGTTGAGGAGACAGAGGAGGAGGCGCAGCAGCTGGAAGAAGAGGGCGAAGAAGCAGCACAAGTCGTTGCTACGGTTGAAGAAGAGGCTTCCAAACGCGACCACCTGCAGCTGCCGGTAAACCCGAAAGCAGCGAAGATGGTGACGGTCATGTTAGCGAAGTCACTGCGAGGTGGTACGTACCTGCTGTGCCGGCCGCGGTGGTCTAGCGGTTCAGGCGCTCAGTCCGGAACCGCGCGACTGCCACGGTCGCAGGTTCAAATCCTGCCTCGGGCATGGATGCGTGTGATGTCCTTAGGTTAGTTAGGTTTAAGTAGTTCTAAGTTCTAGGGGACTGATGACCAGAGATGTTAAGTCCCATAGTGCTCAGAGCCATTTTTATTCGTACCTGCTGTACCTCAACCTTCCATACCCCTTTACCCTTCTCGATGCTCCCAGACCCTCTCTTCCCCACCAACCATACGATTTCTGTTGGGCAGCCGCAAACCTGCACAACATCGTTTCCAAGGAAGACCTAGCCCTGATCAATTCTCATCCCATCTTCTCGCCCCGGGATTGGCAATGCATCATGGGTGTGGTGCCAAGAGCGAGGACTAAGAAGAAAAATCGCAAGTCCCACTAGCACAACCACTTATTCAATCCTGCCTTGCTCAGGCAAGTTCAGTCTTTTCCCTAGTCCCAGTAATTACCCTCACCCCATCATTTTTGGAGTAGATGTCAAATGACAAAGGCTCCACATTTTAGGCAATCTCTGGGAGGCTGTCAGTCATAGAGAGCAAGGAGGAGCATGCCAACACCTCGCCTAAGGATGAGAGGTACGAAACTCATCGAAACGTTGCGACGACGCCACCACTCGGCTGATCACCCGAGAAGAGTTCGTTACTGGACTACCTTAAGAAAGCCTGCAATCGCATTGAAACTCTAGATTGTCATATTGCATAGGAGTGCAGTTGTTGGTGTTACGCCTGAAGGTGTATATTAGCTGCTTGGGGTTCATCTAAAACGTGAATTCTCTCGCTTCAGTCCGTGACCGGAGATATTTAACTAGCTAGTAAGCGGCCAGGAGTTCATGGACATATATGCCCCTCTTTTGGTGTGATGGTGACAATTTCTGCGAGATGTACGAAAGTGGTAGCCACGAAACATCTGACAACTGCTGCAGTGTCCCACCGATAGGCGTTTGGCTTGAGTCTACCAGCAACGCCAAGTGTGCATCAAAACTGAGGTGTGCGTGAAGTGCTGTGTTCGCCATACCCTGCTTTGCGGCTTCCAAAGCAGAGCACATCTTCTCAGACCACTGCACTAGGGTACTGCCTCTGCCCTTTAGAGCGGTAAGTGCCGCATTTAATGGTGCCTGCAGCTCCGCTGAGTGCTGTAGATGGTTGCAGTAAAAGTTTTACCATCCCTCGGAGATGGTGTAATTATCTAATTGTGGTCGGACTTGGTACCTGCAGAATGGCTTCCACCTTGTATATTAACGGTGGGGAGCCTGTAGCAGATACCCAGTGGTCTAGGAATGTGATTCGGGTTGGTCAAACATGTACTGCTGCTTAAATACCTCTTTAAGATGCTAGTTGTGTTGATACACGGTAGCCAAATACACAAATTGTCACTGGCTACATGACAGATGGATTATACCTTCTCGAACATTGTCTCAAATTCAGCCTTGGCAATGGCCAGGTGGTCAGATGTTAAGTGCCTAGGTCTGCAGGATATCGGCAGACCATCTGTAGTTCCTACAGGCTGAATCAGTTAAAACTTCCAGCACAAATATTTCAGGAATGGAAAGTGATACAGATGTGCCGTTTTCACAGAATGTATTGGTAATCTGGGATTCGTATTGTTATCCAATACACAGATTGTAATAATTCTTTGAAAGTGTATTTTTTGTGCAAACACACATTTTATAAATGGAACAATGCCTCTTGACATTAACAAACTAAAAGTAGGGTTAATTCGAATGTCAGTAGTGTTTGTTGCAGGATTATAGGGAGAGTCGTTTACGAGATTAGCATTTTGAAAAAACTTTCACACTGACACTTGTTTGTGCCACTCAACCTGCGTAGTTGCTTGGTACAATGTTATTACTCGTATGTTTGCTTAAAGTGTGCTTGTGTGTTCCGTGAGTGCATTGTGAGGTGCTAGTCAGTTAATATGTGACAGTCCTAGCAGTAGGTCGTGAGTGGACGAGGGGATTTACCAATGCAGAAGGAGCTGACTTAGTGATTGTATATGGAGAGTATAGGAAGAATGTAGTTCATTCTTGTGCGGTATTGCGGTAAGAAATACTAATAGACGTCAACCATCTCGGCTGTTATTTGTCAACCTCTTCTATCAGTTATATGAAAGTGGTACTGTAACACCTGGACAAGATAACAGAAGGAAACACCTAACGACAGAATAGAGGGAAATTAATGTTCTTGCTGCTGTTGCAGTTGATCCCCACGTTAGCTTCCAAGTGACAAGAATGAGGCAAGTGTCCTATGCATTCTCCATCAATGTAAATTCTACCTCTATCACATCTCTCTCCATCAGGAGCTATATGGACACGACTAAGAGAATCGTGTTAACTTCTGTACAAGGGCACTAAGACATGACAATCCAGACGTATCATGTATCTTGTTTAGTGATGAAGCCACATTTACCAATCATGTCCAGGTAAACAGCCGAAATATGCACAATTGGTCTGTTGACAATCCCCATTAGCTTCGTCAGGTGGAACATCTGTGTCCACGAATTGTAAAAATTGTGTAGGACGGTGAACCGTCAGCTCACAGGATCGTTTTTCATAGAAAGAACACTGAATATGCAAACGTGTTGCAGCATCCTTACAGACGATCTTCCACGGATGCAAGAAGACATTCCTATGAAGACTAGGAGGAACATGTGGTACAAATATGGTGGCTGTCCAGCCAATAGTGCACGAAGTACTACAGCATGTCTTCACGAACTGTTTTTAAATCGTTGGATTGGACACAGAGGACCTGTACCTTGGCCAGCCCGTTCTTCAGATTTGATGCCTGTAGACTTTTTTCTGCGAGGAAAACTGGAAGACGTCATCTACAAGGACATGCCAACTACTCCCGACGATATGAAACGAAGTTTTACTGCTGCCCGCTGGAACATCTTCACTGAAATGCTGGCAAGTGTGCAGCAGTCGCTCCATACTAGACAGGAAGCACGTATTGCCGCTGATGGTGGTCATTTTCAACACAACCTGTGGTGGTCAATTGTCTCGTTACTGGTCAGAATACACATAACTAGTTAACTAGTGTATACACTTGTGTTGGTCTTTAGTACATTATGTGACCAGAAGTATGCAGACACCCACAAAAACATACCTTTTTCGTATTACTAGGTGCATTGTGCTTCCACCTACTGCCAGGTACTCAGTATCAGCAACTTCAGTAGTCATTAGACATTGTGAGAGAGCAGAATGGGGCGCTCTGCGCAACTCACGGACTTCGAACATGGTCAGGTGACTGAGTGTCACTTGTGTCATACTATACGCGAGATTTCCACACTCCTAAACATCCCTAGGTCCACTGTTTTCGATGTGATAGTGAAGGGGAAACGTGAAAGGATACGTACAGCACAAAAGCGTACAGGCGGACCTCGTCTGTTGACTGACAGAGACCGCCGACGGTTGATGAGGGTCGTAATGTGAATAAGGCAGACATCTAACCAGACCATCAGACAGGAATTCCAAACTGTATCAGGATCCACTGCAAGTACTATGACAGGCAGGAGGTGAGAAAACTTGGATTTCATGGTCGAGCGGCTGGTCATAAACCACACATCACGCCGATAAATGGCAAACGACGCCTCACTTGGTGTAAGCAGCGCAAACATTGGACGATTGAACAGTGCAAAAACGTTGTGTGGAGTGACGAATCACGGTTTACACTATGGTGATCCGGTGGCAGGGTGTGGGTATGGCGAATGCCCGGTGAACGCCACCTGCCAGCGTGTGTAGTGCCAACAGCAAAATTCGGAGGCAATGGTGTTAAGGTGTGGTCGTGTTTTTCATGGAGGGGGATTGCACCCCTTGTTGTTTTGCATGGCACTATCACAGCACAGGTGGTTACACGATAATAATATCCCTGTAATGGACTGGCCTGCACAGAGTCCTGACCTGAATCCTATAGAACGCTGGCGTCGTGCTGGGCCTCACCAACTGACATCGATACCTCTTCTCAGTGCAGCACTCCATGAAGTATGGGTTGCCATTCTCCAAGACACCTTCCAGCACCTGATTGAATGTATACCTGCGAGAGTGGAAGCTACCATCAAGGCCATCATGGGTGGGCCAACACCATATTTTATTCCATCATTACCAATGGAGGGCTCCACCAACTTGTAAGTCATTTTCAGCCAGGTGTCCCGATACTTTTTATCACATAGTGTATATGCCACACAGGTATTATACAAGTGTAAATGTGGGAACTTTTCAAAATACGATGTCTCGTAAACGACTCGCCCTAGAATCCTGCAACGAACACCACTGACATTCTTATTTATCCTAATTTTAGTCTACTAAAGTCAATAGTCATTATTCCGTTTAAAAAGGGTCTGTTTGCCCAAAAAAATACGCATCTAACTGTTATTACCATCTGTTTAGTGCCTAACAATAGGGTGCCTGACTGGCAATCCATTCTGTGAAGACTGCACACCAATAGCACTTTCCATTTCCGCAATATTTGTGGTGCAAGTTTTAGTTGATTCACCCTGTGTATGCTGCACCTTATTGTCAGACACTTGCATAGGTGCACCTGCAGGTCTGGTAAACACAGGGAACAATCTTCATAGGGAGGTGTACCCCTCATCATATGCCTTTATCAGCTTGGGAGTGTGCACAGTTGCATCACGATGGAATCCTACAGCCGTCAGTCCATAATGCTATCGACCAGCCGAGTGTTGGCTACCTCAGGTACGAGGTGGTAAAGTGACAAGAGATCAGCTCCTATAATGTCCTCCACAATGTCCGTGAATATGAAATCCCACATGACTGGGTGGCGTCATCAAAAATTTAGTTCAATCCACTGTGTTCCGTACATAGAGTTGGAGGGGTTATTAGTGTTGGACAAGCAGAATTCTGTCAGCGGTCTGTAACTATGCACTGAAGTGTGAGGTAAGATGTTCAAGTCTGAGCTGCTGTTTGTTAAGTAGTTCTGTTTGCATCTTCTGTCACTGATGAAGAGTGTTGTGATTTAATCAGTTCCACCTACAGCTGACTGACTGCTGCTGGCGTTAGGGAATCAGCAGGTTCTTGTACATTTCTGTGCCTGTTCACCAAACATATGGTGATACTAGCAGGTAGGTTGTTCTATGTTACACAATGTAGCCTTGGATGCTGAATGGCTCTGGGAAATCCAACGACAACGCCCCCTAACTTTTCCAAAAGTGTGCCACTATGCATGCATAACAACTCCATGTTTGACACAAAGGAGTCCAAATATGCACGTGTGACTGTGGCAGCCACTGCTCTACTACAACGTGCCATTAATCTGAGCAGGTGCAATGCCCTCTCAGATGCGATCTGCGAGAACCGCCACGTCGTCCAATGACTGCTCCGTTTGAGATGCCACGATTGCTTTGACTTGTGCTGGTAGTCGACTGCTCCACAGGGTAGTTAGTAGCTTGTCTGGAACAGTTACCGTGTCTACCTTGCATCGTAATTGGCGTAATTATTGTGACAGCTTGAGATCACCTGTGTTCTCTTGCTTCAGTACCTGCCCCATTTCAGCCTCTTGTGATGCTCTAACTCACCAGATTAGTTCGGATTTAAGTTTCTCGTATGAGTTTTCTGGTGGTGACACAGTAATGACTGCCTGAATGTCTGCGCTCACATTGAGAGCAAGTTTCGTCAAGTCAGCCTTGATTCTCGCCTAGCAAAGGATTGCTTCCATTTGTGGAAACAACAGCACCAGCTTGTTAGCCCAGAAGGGAGGCAAACGGACCGATACTTTGGACATCTTTGATTCGCAGGCCATCTCGATAACTAGTAAATTCAGTAGTGGTTTAGCCTTCTTCAGCTCACATTGTTTAGCTCTGTTCACATTAGGTTCACCATAGTAGTGGGACAAAGTATGTGTCATCCCACTCTCCACTGTTGCCAGGTGTATCCAAGATGGCGGTGATGACGTCATCCATGATGGCAGCCTGTAGAGTTGGCAACAGCCCATGACGTCATCCAAGATGGCGACCGTGACGTCAGCTGATGATGCGAGTACTGTTATCCAGAATGACGGCTTTTGGTGGAAAGTTTGAATTTTGGCAGGAAGATAGGTCAGTTGGGCTACCTCCACTAACCTAAACCCCTCCCCTCCCCCCCCCCCCCCGCAGAAAATGGCGGGCTGTTCAAATACTATCAGTACAATACAACACACCTCTACTAACCTAAGAAAATGGCGAGAAAATAGGTCACTTGGGCTACCCCCACTAACCTAAGTCATCCGACCACCACCTCTTCCTAGGAATAGGCAGGAAAAGGACTCAGCCTGTGCTGTACGTAAGTCTTTTTTTATGCAGTCTTTATTTAAACAGTTAGAGGCAGTACCAGTATCAAGTGTGTTCACCAGGGTGTCCGGAGTCCAACTGACCTAGTACAGAGTACCGCCACCATAGGGTGCTGTTATCCATTCCATGACAATCCAAGATGGCGATCTGGGGTGGGGGGAAATGGCAGGAAATCTAATTTAAACAATTAGAGGCAGTACCAAGTGTGTTCAGCACAAGGTCCGGAGTCCAATTGACCTAGTACACAGTACCACCTCTAGAGGACGCTGTCATCCTCTCATGATGTAATCCAAGATGGCGGTCCGGGATGGAGGAAAAATGGTGGGTCACGCCACTGCCGAAGGCATGTGAAAGTCATGTGTACAGTTAAAGTTCTTCGATTGTTATACTGACGTCACATATGTATCTAAATAAGTGCCAAGTCATCCTCTGGGCCAGCTGTGAACCCAGCACAGGAGGCTGGACCCAGAGTCTGTTGTGATCCAGCCCCCTCCTCTCTCTCTTCACACTACAAGACAAAATTCTGCTGTTGTACTGTAATGAGGAGATGGAATTAATAATGCAAATTTAACATACATACGAAAATTTACACTCAAAATAGAAATTATTTACTCACTTGGTAATCCTGTCTCCAGAATTTCCCGCTACACTCTGAGGTGTTGCTGCAGCTACCTCTCTTCATCTTGTGGAGAGAAAAGAACTAGTAAACACACACAGACACGATGGAACGCACAACGAAACAGACAGCAGTGGACTCAGGACGATGGAAGTTGATTGTGGGTTTATATAGACTGAGGCGACCAGTGAGAAGGCTTCATTTGAATGTACAGCCAATGAGAAGTTTTTAGCGAACGTCACTATTTCTGAAAGAGGTAGTCTGTCTCTCTCTCTCTCTCTCTCTCTATCTCTCCCCCCCCCCCTCCCCTCCCCCCCTCTCTCTCTCTCGCTCTCTCTCTGAGTAAAAAGAATGCTTTTATGATTAACTGTATTTTCGCAACTGTGGATATTACGATTTCTCGTGATGGCTCGTTAGGACCATCAGGAAGAATGTAATCAGTGTTATTCTGGGCTATTTTCATGAACAGGTCCTGTTAGGATCGCGAGGGATAGAAAGCAGTTGATCAGATTTCTATAGTGCAGGCTGTGATGTCAGTATCCACAGGTTTCATGCACGAGGGCTAGACCAGTTTGCTTGTCCCGTTAGTATTGCAAGGGAGATAAAGCAGTCGATAAGATTTCTACAGCGCGGTCTTTGATGTCAGCATACAAAGGTTTCACGTGCACTGGGTAGACGCGTCTCGTATGTCCCATAAAGATCACAAGGCAGAGAAAACAGTCAACCAGATTTCTATAGCGTGAGCTGTGACCTCAGTATCTAAAGGTGACGCACGCGCAGTCTATACACGTCTCGCATGTCTCGATAGGATCGCAATGGAGAGAAAGTGGTTGAACAGATTTCTACAGCGTCAGCTGTGACGTCAGTATCCACAGATATCGCGTCAGCAACGGTAAACACACGCTTGTGTGACTCAGAGGATGGTTTGGCGCTTATTTAGATAGACATGTGATGTCAGTATAACACTGAAAGAAATTTAACTGTACATGTGAATTTCACATGCTGTCGGCAGCAGCATGACGGCCATTTTCCTCCACGCCAGACTGCCATCTGGAATTATGTCATGGAAGGGATGACAGCACCCTCTGACAGCAGTACTGTGTACTATGTCAATTGGATCAATTGGACTCTGGACCTCATGGTGAACACATGTGATAGTGGTACTGGCTCTAATTGTTTAAATAAAGACATACGTCCACCACAGGCTGAGTCCTTTTCCTGCCATTTTCCCCCACCCCAGATCGCCATCTTGGATTACGTCATGGAAGGGATGACAGCACTCTCTGGTCGCAGTACTGTGTTCCAAGTCAGTTGGACTCTGGAGCTTGTAGTGAACACAGTTGATTGTAGTACTGCCTCTATTTCTTTAAATAAAGACTGCATGCAAAACAACGACTTATGTCCAGCACATTCTAAGTCGTTTTCCCGCTAATTCCTAGGAAGACGTCGCAGTCAGATGACTTAGGTTAGTGGAGGTAGCCCAAGTGACCTATTTTCCCGCCATATCCTTAGATTCGTAGAGGTAGCAGTGATGTGTTGCATTGTCCTGACGGAATTTGAGCTTCCCACTATTTTCTGGTGGAGGGGAGGGAAGGGGTTTAGGTTAGTGGAGGTAGCTCAATTGACCTATCTTCCTGTCAAAATTCAAACTTCCCGCCAAAAGCTGTCATCTTGGAAAATGGTACTCGTGCCATCAGCTGATGACACATCCGCCATCTTGGATGACGTCATGTGCTGTTGCCAAGTCTACAGGGCGCCATCATGGATGATGTCATCGCCGCCAGCTTGGATACAGCTGGTAACAGTGGAGACTGGGGTGACACATACTTTGTTCCACTACTCACCATTTGTCGGGATATGAGTACTGTGGGACGACCGAGCTTTGTAATAATGTATTCCATTTGAGACTAGAAACTGAGCTGGATTTAAATTCTTTATCGATGAATAACTGCGTCTATTTACTAGCTTGCAGAACATATCATTACAGGAGACGTGTAGAATATCAGAAGCACTTTACTGGTAGCAATAACAGTCCTGAGCACAATAATATTTCGTGACAAGCTGCATACTCGTTACTATCAAATTTCGCACGTGAAGGAATAAATAACACATAGAAATCATAAGAAAACTAGGCAACACAGCACCCCTGCGGAAACTGCCTGACAGCGGTTCAATTGTTATCATGCATACGTGATACTAAACCACTGAATACACAGAATGTCATTGGTTGGCCCGAAACTTGATTGACACGGTGACCTTCATAGCAGACATCTACTAGAGAAATGATGCAATCAAAACCTGATAATTACATCAGCTTTCTGCAGATCGACAGTAAAACTTTTAATAGCTTGTGTAGAGCTACTTCGCCATCACATTGAGAAAGACAGCACAAATATTCGAAGATTCTCTTCTACTTGGTCGTCTAAAGATAGTTCATTATAATATCACAATGTAGGAAGATATGGCGCACATCATTTGTGGAATAACCGGATAATTTCGATTTTTATTTTTCATTGCATTCCTGCTTATATGTAACGCATAGAATATGGTTGGGAAATATGTGACACCTCTACCATCTTGGTAATTGCCAGTGCTGTTTCGATTCTGTACCCGATCGTAATTTCCATAGTTGTGATAACTCGCAATTCAGAGAGGTATATTGTAAAAAAAAAAGTCTTTCACTAAACCTATGCGGCGAAACATCTACGCAAACAAAGTTTGCCATCTTTTCACACTTTCCGAGAGTCAAAATTTGTCTCAATGAAAGGTACAATCCATTTCTGTACCTTTTTAGACACAGAGAACAAACGGTTGCTTGGATACAACAATATTAGGTAGGTGGTCTTGATGGCAGTAGTTGAGAGAGTTTTGCAAATGTATGGACCACTAAAATTATAATTTTGGAGTGAAGGAAAATGCCTAAAAATATGTAAGACTTTTATCTAATCAAATCCATGCTCTGAATTTCTTATGTTTTTACATAATCAGGAATCAACTTTTCAGCAGCAGCATTGATAGTTGAAGGATAGCATGTTACATTTGTAGAGGCTGGAGAAGCATTAGTGATTTAAGAATGAATATTACAGGAAAATGAAAAACCATATTCATGCCACACTACAAGTGCTTTAAGGGGCTCCGGAAATGTTCAAAATCATGAAATATTCAATTTTTACTTTTTTGTATTTTAAAAATTTACAGACTTCCATCTTTCGATTGATAAATAACTTATTTAGCTCAGAAGACCATTTCTAAAATATTTTTGAAATATGTTCTGTGGCTGTTTAAATGCTGTTTAAATGCTGCGAAATGCTGTACTCATGAATATATGCTCATCATGTACATTTTAGTGATGCAAGAGAAGGTAAATGTTACAAAATAAGTGTTGTGCCTAACCTGTGGTAGTTCGATATACATCTCTCGCTCGATTGTCGTGTGTTTCACGTTTATTTTCTCTTTGGTAATCCTGAAAATATTCGTAATGAATTCTGTTCATTGAAGTCTCTGTTTTATTGAAGGATAATCATGGATAAACAAAATGACTAGAAACCCTCTGAAGGCTTTTAAGAAAAGGAGAAATTTTGGGAAGCCAAAGGTAGGTGTTATTACCGTAAACAATAAAGACGATAACCAAGTGTGTGAACCTAACATTGTTGGTATACCTGCCCATTGCAGTGAAAGTGAGAAAAAAAAGTACTTCACAGAGGAAGCTTGGTTCAGTTAGTGAAAAGTACGAATGTTTTATGGACGAATCGGATGTGAATGAAATATTTGATGCGTCAGCTCTCAATGGTATTTTTGCAAACTGTGTTAAGATGTGTTCGGTGTGGTGAAGTCTCTCTAGAACTCTCTATAAAAACTCATGTAGGACTTGCCAGTGAAACGGAACTGAAGTGTGGTAAGTGTTCATACATGACCACCTTTTGGAACAGTGTTGCAGTAACTCCAAATGAAGAAAATGGCAGCAAAATTACATTAGTTTTGTTTATGCCTTGCGTACAGTTGGTAAGGGTGCTACTGCAGGTGCAGTTATCTGTGACATGATGTATCTTCGAAATCCCCCAATCAAGTTTACGAACTGTAATCGATTTATAGGCTCTAAAGTAGAAGATACCTGTATAGAATCAATGAAGAAAGCTGTGGAAGAGGCAGTAATAGAAAACAGTGGTAACCGAGACTTGACTGCAGCATTCGATGGTACCTGGGATAAATGGGGACGCACATCTCTTTATGGTGTAGTATCTGGCACCAGTATGTATACAGCGACAGTTTTAGATGTAGCAGTAATATCTAAATATTGTAGCTGTCCACTAAAACAATAAAGGTACATCTGAAAATAGTTGCACAGTTAACTATAGTGGCAGTAGTGGAGGAATGGAAGTGGCTGGTGTTGCTAGTATATTTCAACGTTCTGTTCCATGTGATAAAGTAAGATATTTGAATTACCTTGGTGATGGTCATTCTGAATGTTTAAAACATATTGAAGAACTGAACCTATGGTGATGATGTTGTAGTTGAGAAATTTGGGTGTATTGGACACATATAAAAACGAATGGCATCAAGACTTCGGCAACTGAAAGTTCCTTCAAACACAAAAACTCAGTCATGGTAAAGGATTGGATGGGAAGGGATGGTTAACTGATAGTGTAATTGACAAAATTAAGAAATTTTATGGAATGGCTATTAGCAAAACACATGCAGTGTCGATGAAATGAAGAAGGCTGTTTCGGCTATTTTTTCACACTTCTTCAATCAATGAAAGTCCCCATCATCACTTGTATCTCAAAGGAGACAACAGTTAGTGTAAGTACAACAAGGGATTGCTCACTGGTGAAGTGCACACTCATAAACGTAGTCTGGCTGATCTGTTAATGGAAGTGATAAAACCTGTTTTCAAAAATTTAGCAGCAGCTGAACTGTTGAAAAAGTGTGTTCATGGAAAAACTCAAAAACCCAATGAAAGTGTAAATAGGAGTCGTATAGTGAAGACCCCAAGACTGTGTTTGTTGGAATAGAAACACTTCACTTTAGTGTGTATCATGATGTTACTATTTTCAGTAATGACAATGTAGAGTGCAAAGTATTTCGAGATATGGAAACGAAGATAGATTTCAACATGGTACGAACGATGCTTGCTTTACATAAGGGACGTCTTCAGGCTGCTGACAGAGCTGTAAATAACCTAGAAATACAAGCCACAGTAAAGAGGAGGAGGACAAAGAAGAAGTTGGAGGAGGGGTTTGCAGAAAGTTAATCCTAACTTTGTCGCTCGATTCCCAAAAGTTTTTATTTTTTCATATAAACTACATTTTTTCTCAGGATCTACCAATTCAATTTGCTTCAAATTTTCAGTCCCTTTTGTGTAATTTAACTTAGGCTTTTTCCGCAAACCTGAGTACTGTTGATCTTATAAACAAAAAGTGGCACAAAAAATAGTGTATTTTCATCACAATAGAAAAAAAATCTCTAATAACCGAATTCAAATTTTTAAAAATCCCCATGTTAAGTAGGAGCCAATACTCCAATAAATAACTTGTAAAAATTTCAGCTTCCTAGCTCAAATACTTTCTGAGAAGACATGTAATTTATAAGCTCGGTTTTAACTTTGGAAAGATACGGCTTTCTGGAGCCCATTAAGTAAACTTAAACAAGAGTGCAATATAAATGTTACTAAGTTCACTAAAACAGTCTGTGAATTTTATGATAGCTGAGCACAATACTCTGAGAAGTGGAAAGATATCATGTTAATGCCTTTTCAGACTATAATTAGAGCCTTTTGAACAATATATCTACATGGGATGAGGTACAAAAATGCTGCAAGTCTCTTAGAAATGTGTTACCAAATTGCACAAGTAATGACAATGACTAGTTTCAAGAGTGTGTTAATATTCAGCAATTTGTCACACCTCAGCAAAAAGAGAAACGAAGCATAGAAAAAACTGTCACCAATATATGCTGGGTAGGAAAAGGTCCAGCACTTGACACCCATATATCTTATGAAAATATTTCTAAATTATGGAATTAATATTATTTCTTCCCATTACAAATGCACAAGTCGCGTGTGTCTTTTCTTTGATGAATAAGATATGGACTTCTAAGAAAAGTCAAATGAAAGTAGAGAGTTTGAAAGCAATACTGATGATGAAAATTGTTTGAAATACAGTTGTTCAGAATTCTACGACTTCTTAAAGGGAAAGAAACGTTTTCTGAATCAAAGTCGTTCGGCGCAGAAGCCGAACAAGTGTAAAAAGCGGTGTATCGTTCCCTAAGCAAGTGTTTTATCCTGTTTATTAACTTTTAAGATCAAAACTGAGCCAACTTTGGCCCTTTGGCATAACTTTTTCCCACATACAGAAATAATATAAATTATTTTTCTCCAGAGATTATGCTGAATATGTTTGAACCTGCTGCTCTGTACTTGTTGGTAGTAGGTATAATCTCAGTTTAAGTCCATCACACTTATTTTCAAGCCTGTTTTCATATTAGAAACATTGTTACAAGGGACACGCCTCTTTTTCAGATAAAAATATGAGAATAAATGAGCCAAGCCCAATTTTACTCTGTTTTGGAACTGACTAACGTTATTATTTTCTGATCTCATAAATGTACTTTCCTTGTTTGTGTTACACTCATATGTATAGCATTTTCATTCAATAAAGTATGCAACTTAGTACCAGTACATTACTTTAACCGTCTTTTTTCTGCCTTACTTTATCTTACAGAAACTGCGTTAACATTATTTCTTCATTACATATGTAGAATATTGACTAACTGATCAAAAAATATTTACCGAAGCATAAAACTGTAAATGAAATAAAGTCGTCCTACAAAGAGATAACATTAGCCCATTTAGGAGTACAATTTTTTCAATCATTAATGACTAATTATGCTCTGTATCTTAAAATGTACTCAGAAAACCGTCACTTTTTCCACAGAATTTATTTGCATTTTTTGGCAAAAATGTAAGACATAATAAACTGTAATCTTCAAAAACCGGGAGAAATGGGCAAAAGCTGGTCTATTCTACGATATTATAATCATACAGTAACTGCATGTGCCTATGATTTGTATTACGTTTGTTATATTATCAATTGGCGCCTGCTGTTCATTTCATTTAAGCTTTAGTAATGTAATGTAATCCAATAACAGAGCATTGTTGCATTACGAGTAATAAGCAGTTTTAGAATTGGCGTCAGTTTCGACTCCTAGAAATATAATCACCATGCATGTAGTCTTCAAATGCTGGTTTGTAAATCTAATTCGAAGATTATCGCTACACATCCGTACTTGCTGCATGATGTATCTATCGGTGCTGAATCAAGTTAATGAAGCGACAGAGCAAACAGATAAGCGCACTAAGACTTCTGTATGCAAATGATTATGCCATAGCGTTGCGAACATTGACAACAGCGAACTGTCGTACTGCTGCCAAAGTGTAGACTGCACCGCTGTTCTGCCATCTGTTGACCAAGCCGAGCAACTGCTATACGGCATTCCGTTCGATTGTATCCAAAGGCGGTAGTTAATTTTAGTTTCTATTTTGAAGTTTTTTGTGACCATAAATGAAGTAAGACTCATACTCACAACTACAGGTACCTTGGTCGTTTATGGAGTGACTATAAATTAACGTGTATCCGAAATATTGATGGTGAATATATTTCATACTCGCTTGACGTTTATCATAACGATTGTTAGGCATCTACCTTCGTTTAATTGGTGTCGTGTGCAATGAAATAACTTCTGAGTATCAATTTTTGTGGGGAGTATTTGCCGAACGGCAAATGAACTCTCACAACATGTGATTAACGCGTTACATAGAGATACGATGATGGGTGCACGTGTTGCTAGATTCCGTGACGGATTGTAGTAAATCTGGAGAAGTGCAATTTTAATTCAATTAATAACGGTGACCGACTCCGTCGCGCCCACTACGCAGCCGAGCTATAAATAACTCCGCACTAAGAGAAGGTGCGAGAGGAAGCCGTCGGGATTTGCCAAATTTACCGGAGCTTGTTCACATATAGCTAAAAGGCCTAGGTAGTCGGACTGCAGCCTTCGCAGCAGCATCGGCAGCTTCATTCCCCGACGTGACCAGGGACCCTCATGAACATCAGCGAGCGAATAGAGGAATTCGTGGATTCGTTGTGTATAGTACATATAGCCTCTGGGGGACACTACAGAAGATCAGATCATAATACACAATATTGAGAAGCCTGTGTCGTCGGATGTACTGGGTGGACTGGTAGAGAGCGGAAAGCTCTGCAGTAAAAATCGAGCACTGGTCTAGAAGCCGGAATCTAAAATGCTTGCTGCCAATGACAAATGTGCATCCAACACCATAGTCTGTGTTAGAGCATTCAGTATAGACGAAGGTGCTGTCTCCAAGTTGTGTGTAACGTTCGAGAAAATTAACAGCGATAGATCGAATCTAGAGTTGGGTCTTTGGGAAATGAACTAAGTTCAAGATGAATGCAGATCTCTGCACGAAACCAAGGCGGTGAAGGGCTCTCACCCATCGGGAACGTGGCGGGTAATGTAAGGTTAGGCGTCGAAAGCAGTATATGAAAGCGAACTCTGGGAGGCAGCAAACAGGCTGCGCTTACTCCGTATAGGTGGTCAAGGGAATTACCAAAAACGGTTGCTTGATTTGAAGAGTTTGGTTTGCCAATGGGTAATCCCGCCTTTACAACATGGTAAGTCTGTGACAAAAAAAATTTTTGTTGGTTATGTGAGCCTTTACTGAAAGAGAGGATGAATTGTGGAAAAAAGATCTGAAAGAAAACAAGTATCTCCGTGATAAGAAAATGCTTGGTTAACAATGAACTGCATTTGTTATTATACAAGTAGGTTCACCATGTGGAGGGTCCGACTTGAGTAAAAGAATTTTTAAGTTTTCAGTTATTTACCAGACATGATTTGCTGAAGTTTCAGCATCATCAGCGGGCTGTCATTATCTCTTTCTATAACAGGCAATCTACCAACAGACTGACCCACTGTCTTATGTGGAGAGAGTGTGGATCTCATACAAAAATTGGTATTTGGTCTCTCTGTCAGCGTTTTCGGAAATTCAATTGCTGAGAGGGTAAAATAGTGGGTGAAAAGTTTTTTTGAAAGCAAATCAGTATTAAAGAAGTACTAAAGCATTTTTAAAGTTGCATCTATGAGAATTGGTGCTTGACTTCTGGGTTAGGGATAAAATAATATGTATTTCAATGTTTTTGAAAAGTCATCTCCTAAGGGGTTGAAATAGGGTATGAAAATTTTTAGGAAAATATTTCGTTGTCTTAAAATAACTTTAATGCAAAATCAATGAAAATTGTTACTTCAATTCTAGATTAGATATAAAGAAATATGTGTCAGGAAAAGAAATTTTCTATGGAAATATCACCACAAGAACGCAAAAGGTATGATTAACAAAAACCAGAATCGCTTTTTTGGTCAGTAGTACATTCTGGAAAGACGATGCTTCGGTGGCCTTAATTAGCCTGAAAAGCTTATACAGTTTGTAGTTTGTGGGAAAAAAAACATAAAAATTCGATTACAGAGAAACAAAAAAGGTCTGTGCACACGATGTAGTCTTTGCGAGTGACGCAGTGGGCGCTAGGCTTTCTATGAAACAGGAAAAACGCTCTTTAGTACTTCCATACATTGAAATTTGAGTTTTTACGACAATGTTTGCAAATTTGAAAAACAAAGTTTTGTATATGTACCTCGTTACTACATGCTGAAGTTTTCATGATTTTTTTTTGCTACTAACAAGGTACGATATCTATACAAAACTTTGACTGTTCTTCAAATTCGTAAATACTTTCTTAAAAATTCAAATTCATGTGCGTGCAAGTAGTATAGAGGAAAATAAAGGAAAGATAAAAATATGGATTTTGGTCAAGGCAGTCCGTCTCCAAAAACAAACCTTTTGTATGATTGTTGATTTGTAAATTCCTGTAAAAGGACGGCATGTACCTATGTAAATATTATTATATTTTAGTTGTATGCAGGTGTTCTATGACTTTTCTGTTGACACATTCCTGGTCATAAACGAGCAAACTCGTTTGTCAAATACGCCCTTACCTAGCTGCGGATTTGTCAAACACGCTTGTACTCGTTCATATAGGGTTGTCAGTTTTAACTTCACTTTGAAGCAGACGCTGCTCGTGTTCCTGAGTACTTCGACAGTAGTGAGAATGGCCACAAATGCAGGCGCACTTTTGGCATTGACTTTGGCAAGAAGAGGAAGAAGAAGAAACAAGACTCTGGTCCAGGGACTGGCTTAAAATAAGAGAGAGATTTACTCATAAAGTATAAATATCTAAAGAGAATACTGTACGCGACATCTGCAGCAGATGAAGTCACGTTATTTTGAGACAGCGCATTTTAGGCCATAGAATGCTTAGCGTATTTTGCTCTTATTACTTCGCTAGTAGATATACGTCACCTTCAGAAGTACCGTGAACTTTTTATGTGTTTTATAACATAATAACATTTCCTGGCAGATTAAAACTGTGTGCCCGACCGAGACTCGAACTTGGGACCTTTGCCTTTCGCGGGCAAGTGCTCTACCAACTGAGCTACCGAAGCACGACTCAGGACCGGGACTCACAGCTTTACTTCTGGCAGTACCTCGTCTCCTACCTTCCAAACTTTACAGAAGCTCTCCTGCGAACCTTGCAGAACTAGCACTCCTGAAAGAAAGGATATTGCGGGGACATGGCTTAGCCACAGCCTGGGGGATTCTCATTCGTTAGAAGAACGATTTTACAAACTGCTGCTTTGTATCGCGATGTAATTGCGCTAGCGCAGGCTAGTAACATAAAATGTGGACTGCTTTTCATAGACTTCCATAAGGAATTTGATCAAATTAATCACAAATACCTGATAGAGATAATGCGCCGAATGGACTTCCTGCCAAAAACCATCGACATCATCATATGGGTGTTACTGCACAAATCTCCGTTAACTGTCAACTGACAAAAAAAATTGAAATAAAAAGGGGTGTTACCCAAGGAAGTCCCTTATCCATGCTGATGTTCGTTATATCGCTGGAACCTTTCTTGAGACAGCTACAGCACAGGCTGACAGGCATTACCATTCAAGGAACAAAGACCGTGGTTGGTGCTTACGCGGACGATGTAGGCGTAATCATCAGAGACCAAACAGATGTGACACAACTAGAGATGATACTTGCAAAATACTGTTCCGCATCAGGTGCGAGGGTAAATGAAAATAAAAGTAAATTTCTAAATATAAAGCGGCTTGCTAATTTACGCATTGAGTGGGCAAACCATGTTAATGAACACAAAGCTCTTGGAATGGCATTGACAATGCCCCTTTTAAAAATGATGGCAATAAATTGGCGGGAGGTGGCAAGAAAAATGAAAGGAGCTTTGATTGAAAACTGTCAACGTAGCATAGACCAGTTCCAGAGAATACTGTTTATCAACACGTATATTTTATCCAAGGCCTACTACATAGCATAGGTTCTCCCCATTCCATCAATGGTGGCGAAGGCGATCATGTCCACCTTAGCAAAGCTCTTGTGGAAAGGGGAATTGTTTCGAGTGCCGGTGAAGACAGCAGTTTTGGATCCAAGCAATGGAGGAATGGGTCTAACAGACATCAAGTCTAAAGCGATGGCATTGTATGTCAAACGAACATGGAGCATAATGTGTAATGATCCAGGGTGCATTACAGCAAAACTATACGATATTGTCAGGCCAGAAAGTGTAGAGCCGCCGATAAATATACAAAAAATAAGTTTTAACCTGAAACACATTAGGGAGTATTATCTTGAACTAAGTTATCTCAGCAAAAAGATTTTAAACTTCAAAAACGTTACAGCAAAGGCGATTTTAGCTGAAAGACGGAAACATGAAAGGAAAAATAACATAGAAGCCAAATATGCTGGAATAGCAAGGAATGTGGTCTGGAAAAACATCAGTTGTGATGTTCTTTCGTCTGACGTGAGAACAGCGTGGTTCAAGGTATTCAATAACATCATCAGCACTAATGAGCGTCTCTTTGCCATCGGTTTAAGTGACACAAACCTCTGCAGCAAATCCAACCTCGTTGATAGTGTGCCGCATCGTTACACTTGTGGAGATCGGATTATCAACTGGAGGTGGACCAGGGAGAAAATTGCTCAAATAACAAGAACTTCAGCAAACAATGTACCGACTAACATTTTCTTCAGACTAGAGGAAAGTTCCTACCCTCAGGCAAAAAATAACGCAGTGATTTGGTTAATGGGCAAATATACAAGTTATGTTTTTAACAATATTGGGAGCGATGAACATATTGAATACAAGATGTATATGGAAAATGAATTCGAGAAAATACTCAAATATCAGAATCACAATAAGAAATATGGTAACATGCTCCGAATTGTCTTCAACCGAATGGGTATAGGTTAGGAACTGGATTCGTAGTAGAGAGGGAATGGATTGGGCCACGTTCCCGACCCTAACCTCACCTGCAAGTCACACATGAAAAATAAATCAGCAGTACAGCAGATACAAGAATATGGCGAGAAACATCTGGTGTCTGATATAAAGGAAGATCTTGAACTCCCTATAGATGCGTTTAGAAGGCTGGAACTGACAAAAATAACAAGGCAGTGAAGTATTTTGCGATGTCGCTGTTCGGGACTGCCCTTCTGTCCACGTAATTTACCCTGGAAGGAACACACATCAAGGATTTACTGAATGAGTAATTTGGGTCTGGGAAATGATGATGAGGAACCTCAGGCTGCAGAAGAAGAAAATGTGCATGCTGATCTGCCACCGGTTGAAGGTGACAGTGAAGGTGCTAAATTGTGCTACTGCTAAAGACTCATTTTTTGAATGCTGTAATTTATGACTGCAATTATCTGTCACCTTATTTATGTCATTTCATTGTAGCCATTTTTGTTACTGTTTTTGGTGAATAAAATAATAAAAAAAAGTTCGAGTCTCGGTCGGGCACACAGTTTTAATCTGCCAGGAAGTTTCATATCAGCGCACACTCCGCTGCAGAGTGAAAATCTCATTCTCGAAACATAATAACAGTTTGGTACCTGGAACTGAAAAGCGATTCACGTTACCTAACATGTCAAAACAATCTTCTCCGAAGTGTTTAGAGCACAGTTTTGAATATGTTTGTAGGGATAAAATTCTTCCTTTTTACTTTGTGGAGCAATATTTTGACTTTTTGTTCATCTGTCAGGAAGCTAGACTACAAAAACCACGTAATGTAGGGAACTGTCTCATGGTAGAAGTACTGAAATACACACAACGGTTTGAGAACATGCATAAACTGGAGAAAACTAACCAGACTATCAAGTATAAATTTTATCTGTATATGAACGTAGCTCGAATATGTATACGTTGACTGCCAGTTTTTCAAACACACTTGCAAATTTAAATAGCACTTGTCTCCTAAACACATGGCCTAAAAATCCCAGAAGTTAGCTCTCTACAATACAAGGCTTTATAATACCGTGTCTCGGTATTTTTCAACATATTAAGTGCCTCATATCAATACGACATTTACAACTATACATTTGTTGTACATACCTATGAAAAGTAACTGGACCTCCTTTCACAAAATTCTCTTTACACCAGTAGCAACAACGATGCACAGTAGCTGTAATTGATGTTCAAACGTGCAGGAACGTAATATAATACAACGCAGATAAGCGTAATGTTCAAGTTTTGCTGTTAGCGCAAAATGATGACAAGCAGCGTATCCCAAAATCACGTGACAAGCTCGGTTTGATGCTGAGAACATGAGCAGTAGGCTATGCTCACTCCGTAGATGTATATAGCCTGTGGATTTACCCAGTGACCTCCGTACTATTTGGATGTCGAACTCCAGCTGTCTGAGCATGACGGCTAAAGAAGCACAGAACACGTTTCTTGCCCAATTACAACATGGCTGCCACGAAATGTCACGAGAGCGCAAAATGAAAATATTTTTCGATTCTGTTTCCACATCAGCCTATTACATTGGACGTTGATATGAAGTGGAAAGCTAGAAATAAGTAAAGAATTATCTGTCACATACAGCGATGGAAGTCTTTTGGCCTAACTACAACATGGTGGGCTAAGCAAAGGCAACTTTCTGCAAGCACGCCAAAGTTCCATGCTCTATGATCATAGTTCTAAATCCAGGTACTATAGAGATCACAGGATTTTCCCACGAAAATCTAAAGGAAACATTACGCTCAGAAACGGATATTTACATCAGCTTTCTTCGAATGAGCAACGAAATTTTTAATGACCTGTAAAAAATCGTAAAGCCGCAAACTTGTCTGTCAAATTCGATCATATGCAGCCACGCGTGTGTCAAATTAGCTCGTATACATACCAATAAAGCTTTCTGTTTAACCTTACATTTGAAGCAGATGCTTTTCGTGTATTCTGTATTTGACACTAGTAGGAAAGGCTACAAATGCAGATAAAGATCTCTGGCACCGCGATTAAAGAAAAACAAGAAAACAAGGCGCTAGTCCAGGTAATCGTTTAAAACGGTATAAAAAAACACACATTAAAACCTGTCAATGGTTTCGGGATCTGCGTAATTTGGGTTGACCGACCTTTGAAATAGCGTATTCCGTCCGAGACTAAGAACTGAGCTGTATTTAAACTCTTTGTTGATCAGTTACTACATTTGCTTACTAGCTCGTACAACAGATTGTTACAGGAGACAAGTAGAAGATCAAGAACACTTTACCCACAGCAATAACGTTCCTTAGCTTAAGAATATTTCGTGAAAAGCAGGCTACTTGTTATTATTGAAACCAGGAGAGTAGTAACCCGGAATAATACTAAGTACAGAACAAATAAACATGGAATACACAAAAACATATAAAACTCATATGTAGATATCCTGAGAACATAAACAAACCTCAGCACCCTGGTGGCTTGATCGGAAACTATTTGACGTCCGCAGCTCGTGGTCGTGCGGTAGCGTTCTCGCTTCCCGCGCACGGGTTCCCGAGTTCGATTCCCGGCGGGGTCAGGGATTTTCTCTGCCTAGTGATGACTGGGTGTTGTGTGCTGTCCTTAGGTTAGTTAGGTTTAAGTAGTTCTAAGTTCTAGGGGACTGATGACCATAGATGTTAAGTCCCATAGTGCTCAGAGCCATTTGAACCATTTTTGAACTGTTTAACAGTTCCGATTCACTTGCCTATGTGCACACGCGACGCAACACCACTGACAAGGGAAATTCCCCATCGCACCCCTCTCAGATTTAGTGGTAAGATGTCCCAGTAGATAGCCCGTCAGATACTCAACATACATGAAGCATGATAACAGCGATAAGGTGTACTGAACTGAGAAAAAAGAAGCAAAATAGAAACAATGAACGGTCCAAGCTCTGGACGTGCAATATAAGCGCACTTGAGCAACCACGGTCTCCTGCTTTTGTGATCACGGTGTTGGACTACGAATGGTCCCTAAGGTCCGTGTTCAAATCTCACTCGTGTTTCATTTTTTTTTCTTTTTTCACAAAATTATGAGCTTTTCACCCAGTCATTGATCTATCTGTTCTCTATATTCAAATTTGCGTCTGTGTCGTGGTGAAATGTCCGTGCCGGGGTGGCCGTGCGGTTCTAGGCGCTACAGTCTGGAACCGAGTGACCTCTACGGTCGCAGGTTCGATTCCTGCCTCGGGCATGGATGTGGGTGATGTCCTTAGGCTAGTTAGGTTTAAGTAGTTCTAAGTTCTAGGGGACTGATGACCTTAGCAGTTAAGTCCCATAGTGCTCATAGCCATTTGAACCGTTTTTTGAAATGTCCGTTTGCAACAGCGACGTGTAACGAAGGGTCTTCCTATTTATTATACACAAGTACAACATGTTATGACTCTCGCGGTCTTTAGTGTCATCTCGTTGTCACTGTAGGCTTGTGGCACAGGAAGCAAGGAGAGGGTGTTGTTGGTGGCCAGTATCCTCTTTCTATAACACAACTGCACGCATATATTAATAGAATTCTGTATTCATAAGAATAAGAAAGCTACTTAAGTTAGTTGTTGTTAAACAAGTTCTTCCATAAGAGTCCACTTTACACTTTAGCGTCACTGTTGATGAAGTACACGTCGCGCTATGCACACTACTCTGGTCGCTAGGTACTGACTGACTCCGAGCTAGAGGCTGAGCTAACTGTGTCTGCGACTCCCACTGGGCTGCGTCTGATGCCTCAAATCGTTGACTCACTGGATGACTGACTGGGCCCTCCGGTCCGCAGTGGCGATTTAAATACTGGCGGCCGAGAGGACATTGGCGGTGCGTTTCTTACGAGTCTGTCTTTGGCCTCTATCGATCTTCTCGCAACCTCTTTGCCGCCTGATGTGCTGGCGACAGCTTGGGCCAGCACATTCCTCCCCCACGAAATGCCTCGCCATTGTCGTGTAGTGAGGCTGTGAATGACAACGGGGAGGGAGACGGATTGCTGGACATAGAGACGAGCCAGGAACCATAGCTGTGGAGGACGACATACTCCTGACCGTACCCTACCATCTGGCTTCTGAACCAACAGGAACATCCTATGGAAAACTGCTCCAGAGCATACGTCCAGATCTGAGGATGCGTCGTGGGGCAATGACGGAAATGGCAATGGTGGGTCTAGGTCCATTGGGTTGGCGAGTGGGGACGGCAGTGGCGAGGGCACAACGTCCATCCAATCCTCCTAGTGGCACCAGTGCGGGGGGGGAGGGGGAGCTGCGAAGGCCGCACAGTCCTGTGAGGCCATGAATCAGGGTTTAGAGAAGCAGCAGAATGACGGGGCAAATGAAACGCACGAATTTCCTTCTGGTGTCAGTGGTGCAAACCATTGGGACCTGAAATCAAATACATAGAAGAGCCAATGAATTCTGGATCACACCTCTTTCCCAGCGCCCACCGTTGCCATGAAACCTGGAAAGAATAAGATCGTATGGCACAAAACCATACCTGTGAACTATTGGTGGCGCCAGATGCTGCAGTGCGCGTAACAAATGGAGCAGTGTCCGTAGGAGGGCCATGCAGAAGTTTCTCCAGTGATGGTCCATCTCATAGGTGGGAGCGATAGGAGGCGAGAAAGAGCTGCATCGCCTTTTCCCATGTGTGGGAGGTGTGAAGTTTTGTCATCTTTTATTTGAAAGCGCATACTAAACGTTCTGCTTCTCCGCTGTTCTGAGGGTGAAATGGAGCACTTGTGAGATGGCGAATGTCATTTCATTCACAAAACTGTTCAAAATCATGTGAAGTGAGATGTGGTCTGTTGTCCGTCACAAGTACTTCTGGCAATCCTTCTATGCAAAGGATGAAGAACAACGCTTGAATGGTGCTATGTGACGTGGGAGGAGGATATTGGTGTTTAACGTCCCGTCGACAACTAGGTCATTAGAGACGGAGCACAAGCTCGGATTAGGGAAGGATAGGGAAGGAAGTTGGCCGTGCCCTTTCGAAGGAACCATCCCGGCATTTGCCTGGAGTGATCTAGGGAAATCACGGAAAACCTAAATCAGGCTGGCCGGACGCTGGATTGAACCGTCGTCCTCACGAATGCTATGTGACGTCGTCAAGTTCATAAGCACCGCAAATGGGAACTTGCTACAAGAGTCTACCACTATGAGCCAACGAGTGTTCCAAAATGGTCCTGCAAAGTCAATGAGCACTCGTTGCCATGGCGATTGAGTCATAGGCCAAGTTGAGAAGGTCTATGGAGGAGCTGATTGGTTTTCCGCGCATCCGCGACACTGTGACGCCATCTGTTTAATGTGGGCGCACATGTCCAGCCAAGTACAGTGCCAGCGCGCTAGCTTCTTAGTGCGAACCATTCCCCAATGTCCTTGGTCGAGCAATCGCAATACATCCTTTTGCCACACTTTGGAAATAAGCTTACGTGATTTTCCACTGTCATTTTGAACTAGAATCACCCCCTGTTGAACTGAAAGGCTATGCCGACGAGCAAAGTATCGGCGCGCAACTGAGCTCTGGATACTGTTCAATGAACGAGGCCAAGACGTGCGAATGTAATGCAACAAAATCTTGAGGTCTGGGTTTGCTTCCATTCGAACTTGGAAACTTAAGGTAAGGTCTTATGGAACTAAACTGCTGAGGTCATCGGTCCCTAAGCTTACACACTACTTAACCTAACTTAACACTAAGAACAACACATACACCCATGCCCGAGCGAGGAGGACTCGAACCTCCGATGGGGGGAGCCGCCTGGGCCGTGACAAGACACATCAGAATACGCGGCTACCTCGCGCTGCTTCCATGGCTTGTGCAATTTTTCTGTAGCACAAGGGAAAATTTTCCGGCAATTCAGAGCCCTGCGCATCAATTTGGCAACGAGACGCGACAGATGCATCAAAATCAGAGTCTGGGCCAATCGGATGGCGAGATAGGGCATCTGCATTGTCATGCTTTGTCGTAGGTCTGCACACAATTTCATACTGATACTGTGAAAGCAACACAGCCCAGCGTTACAATTTTTGAGCTGTGCGTGTAGGAACTGGCTGTGACGGAGCAACCAAGGACTGCAAAGGCTTCATATCTGTCACTAAATAGAATTTGTGACCGTACAAATAGTCATGGAATTTGGTCACAACATACAAAATAACGAGGGCCTCTTTGTCTATTTGAAAACAATTGCACTGAGTTTGCGTTAAGAACTTTGAGGCAAAAACAATAGGTCTGGCTTTCGTAGGAAGGAGCGTCGACTTGCAAAACTACCGGCGTGGCAGGGTCAAAATGCACTAAACATCTGTCACTAGCCAAAGCATTTTCGAGTTTCTGAAATGCGTCTTGACAGCCGTTAGTCCACATAAAAGGTACATTTTTGCGACGCAGGCTACGCAATGGGGCCGCGATCAGAGCGGTTTTCGCTATGAAGGTTTATATACGATAACATTGTCCTATGCCATAGGTGCCCAGTTTCAATTAAATACACACATATAACACATCAGCTTCAGCTGCGAATAGAAACCAATCTTTACCTAGGTTTCAGCCAAAATAATTTGGCTTTCTTCAGAAGCTATTGACACTAAACTACTGCATGCCAAAGTTTGGCCATGTCAAGTATAAAACTATAGCACCGTAGTAACCACTCATAAATCTACAATAATCTGAGGAGAAACAGCAGGCCCCACTGCGCGGACGAGGTCGGTAGGCCGCGAAAACTGCGCCGAAACTAATAGCAGCGAGCAGCTGTGTACCGAGCACCGGTGACAGTCATGCTCATGCACGTGTGGAAATGTAGATGCATAACAGTAGTTAGAGAACATATACCCAGGAAACATGGTGATGGCACGCGTGGTTTAGTGTCAATAGGTTCTGAAGAAGGCCAAATTATTTTGGCTGAAACCTAGCTAAACATTGGTTTCTATTTGCAACAGAGGTTGACATGTTATATGTTTAATTATCACAGCTGATGACAGAGCTGCACGATGTTAAAAATTCTTCAATTAAATACGCTTACTCATGGAGCAAAATTGTAAATCGAGAAAAAATCAAGACGGCATAAGGACGTGTTTCCAAGATTGCTTAACAAGCCATGACAGAATGTCTTCAAGATAAATAAGAAAACAAGGCTTCAGGTTTTGAGAAAGGTTTCGACCCAAATGGAGTTTTGGAAAGAGAACATAGCGTTGAAAGGTATGCGAATGTTGAAAATGCCGGTGAAGAGGTCTTTGAAATGGGAATTAGGTAAGAGAGCAGAGGCTACACCTGTTGTAAGAAGAAAAAGGAAATTGGTAACCGTGGAGCCTGGAAAGGAATCATCCCTGCTCACTTGCATGCAAATGCTTGAGTCACATGAAAATGAGAAGATAAAGAAGGTGGCAAGACCAACAAAAATTTTCTGGTGTGTCAGCTGGCCTAGTGAGGAGTCTGACTTCAGTGTTAATGATTCTGCAAGTGATGGCCTGGAATGTGACTGGAGGACTGTGACACTGATGAGAACACTACTCAAAGAGAGGATCAGTTGTGGAAAGAAGACCTGAAAGAAATCAATTATGTTGCACTCATTTGTAAATGACTACTCTATCCAGCAAAATTGTTGTTTTTCTGACAGCAGAGGGATCTAAGAAAGTTATAATGATGTGTGGAGAAAACTATGAATTTTTGGAAGTGTCCAACAGAAGGGAAAGAAGACGTAGTGACCTACGATTTTTCAGATGAAAATATGACAATAAATGAGCCCAGCCCCATTATGAGACGATTTTACTCTGTTTTGGAACTAGCTAACGTTACTCTTTTCTGATCTCATAAATATACATTCCCTATGTGACTTACACTCCTATGTATAACATTTTCATTCAATAAAATATTCAATTTAGAACTAGTTCATTACTTTAACTGTCCGTTTTTGGCCTTACTTTATCTTTCAGAAGTTGTATTAACATTATTTCCTCATTACTTATGTAGAATATTGACTAACTGATCAAAGAATATTTACCAAAACATAAAACTGTAAAAAAAATAAAGTCGTCCTACAATGGGATAACATTAGCCCATTTAGGAGTACAATTTTTTCCAATCATTAATGATTAATTATGCACTGTGACTTAAAATGCACTCAGAAACCATCACTTTTCCCACAGAATTTATTTGCACTTTTTACGCAAAAATGTCGGACATAATAAACTTTAATTTTCAAAAACCAGGAGAAGTGGGCAAAAGCTGGTCTATTTTATGGTATTATAATCATACAGTGACTGTGCATGTCTCTATGCTTTGTACTATGTTTGTTATATTATCATTTTGCGCCTGCTGTTCATTTCGTTTAAGCTTTAGTAACGTATTCCAATAACGGAGCATTGTTGCATTACGAATTGTAAACAGTTTTAAAATTGGCGCCAATTTCGACTTCTAGAAATTTGGCCATCTTGCATTTAGTCTACAAATGCTGGTTTGTTAATCTAATTTGAAGATTATGGCTGCACATCCGATTTGCAGCATCTATCAGTGTTAAATCACGTTAATGAACGGACAAACACAGAAGTGCACTACAACATCTATTTGCAAATGATGGTAGACTGCACCGCTGCTCTGCCATCTGTTGACCATGGCGAGCAGCTGCTGTTTCGCATTTGGTCTGATGTATCCAAAGGCGGAAATTAATTTTAGTTTCTATTTTTCAGATCTTTGTGACCATAGATAACAGACTCATACCCATGACTACACGTGCCTTGGTCGTTTATGATGTGGCTATAAATGAACGTGGAACCGAAATATGGATGGTGAATATATTTCATACTCGCTTGACGTGTATCAGAATGATTGCTATATATGTACCCACGTTTCACACTTGCGCTGTATGAACCTGCAAATATAGTGTTATTTTTGTAGGGTTTGGTTGCTAATAAGCAAATTAACCCATGAAATGTGTTGAAAGCGTAATATGCTCGTCATTGATGATTGAAGGCGTAAAAGGGGTGTGAGTTCGTGTATTGTAAGTTTCAATAGTCGGTTTCAGTAAGCTCAGAGCGGTGCAGTCTCCAGTTAAGAAATAGCTGTGACTGCACCGCAGTGACCAACACGCAGCCGAGCTAAAAGTATCTCCGCACAAAGAGAGGTGGCGAGAGGAAGCCGTCGGCAAGTGTTTGGCTTCCCGGAGCTTGTTCCCATACGAAGAAGACCAGCGTTCACACCAGAGTATCAGAATGCTCGAGGTTGCAGCGACATAGAGATCATCTGCAGGGACAGAATAGCTAATAGGCCTAGGTAGTCGGACAGCAGCATTGGCAGCTTCATTCCCCGACGTGACCAAGGATCCACATGAACATCAGCGAGCGAGTAGAGGCATTTGCGGATTCGTTATACTAAGGGGTGGTACGTGTATAGTACAGAGAGGCTCTGCAGGGCACTACAGAAAGATCAGAATATGACACACAATATTGAGAAGGCTCTGCCGTTGGATGAACTGGGCGGACTTGTAGAGAGCGGAAAGCTCTGCAGTAAATATCGAGCACTGGTCTAGAAACCGGTATATAAAATGCTTGTTGTCAATGACAAAGGTGCATACAACACCACAGTTGCTGTTAGAGCATTCAGTATAGACGAAGGTGCTTTCTCCAAGCTGCGTGCAAAGTTCAAGTAACTTAACAGCGATAGATCGAATCTAGAGTAGGGTCTTTGGGAAATGAACCAAGATGAACGCAGACCTCTGCACAAAGCCACGGCGGTGAAGGGCTCTCACCCATCGGAAACGTGGCAGGTAACGTAAGGTTGAGCTTCGAAAGCAGTATACGAAAGCGAACTCTAACAGTCAACAAACAAGTTGTGCTTACCCCGTATAGGCGGTCGAGAGAATTATCAAAAATGGTTCCTTGTTTGTGGAGGGTTCTGTTTGTTAGTGGGTAACCCAGACTTTAAAACGTGGTAAATCTGTGATAAGAATATATCTGTTGGTTAAGGGTTTGGTTTGTCAATGGGTAATCTTGGTTTTCAAATGTGGTAAGTCCATGATAAGTAAATGGTTGTTGTTTAACTATGAACTGCGTTTTTTACAATACAAGGGTTTTCGCAATGGGGAGCGTCCGACTTGAGTACGGCAATTTTTACGTTTCCATTTATTTCTCAGTCATGATTCGCTGAAGTTTCAGCTTCATCAGTGGGCTTTCATTATCTGTCTCTATATGTAAAAGCAATGTACCAACAGGCTGGCTCACTATCATTGCCCCGCCAAAACCACTAAGGATAGAAACTTCAGATGTGCAGAGGGTGAGGATCTCATAAAATAGATATCATGTAAGAAGAGATTGTCGAAATTCCTCTCCTAAGGCTATGAAACACTTTTTTAATATATGTCGCTATTAAGGCACTTTTGAAGCTAGAACTACAAAAACTGGTATTTGGTTTCTCTGTTAAAATTAAATGAAATACTTTTTGAGTATTTTTGGCAATTAAATTGCTGAGAGGGTAAAATAGTGGGTGAAAAGTTTTTTTTTTAATAAATCAGTATTCAAGAAGAACTATAACATTGTTAAAGTTGCATCTATGAAAGTTAGTATTTGACTTCTAACTTTGATATAAAATAATATGTATTTCAATATTTTTGGGAAGTCAACTCCTAAAGAGGTAAATTACGGTATGAAATTTTTTTAGAAAAATATTTCGTTGTATTAAAATAACCTTAAAGCTATCATCATCATCAGTGTTCTGCCAAAAGGCAGTTTTTCACATAGTAGTTCTCCGGGCTGTCCGGTCTTCTGCCATCCTCTTCAGGTCTGCATAATGTCCCCATCCATTTATGTCATCTATCATCTTGTATCTCCTTCCTCTCAGTCTTCTCCCACAAACCAATCCTTCCAAAGCATCTGGTAGCATTCACTCCCTTCTCAATGAACGTCCCAACCAGTTCTTTTTCCTTTCTCATACAGCCTTCAGCAGACATCTTCTCTCACCAACCCTTTCCAATACTCTTCCATTGCTCACTCTTTCCATCCAGCTTATTCTCTCCATTCTCCTCCTCATCCACATCTCAAATGCTTCTAACCTTCATTTAATCCTCTCGTCTCAGCGTCCATGTTTCTGCTCCACATAGTGCCACACTCCAAACAAAACATTTGCCAAGCCTTTTCCTTATACCTTTATCTAATTTGCCACAGAAGTCTCCTCTTTCTGTTGAATGCCGCCTTCGTTATGACAGTTCGAGTTTTCACCTCCTGGTGACATCTCAAGTCTTCAGTTATTGTGCTTCCAGGATATTTAAATGCACTTACTTGGCTAATGGTAGATTGTCCTATTTTAATATTGGACAGTCTGCGTCTTGTACTGATGACCATACTCTTTGTTCTTGCTGTGTTTATTTGCATCCCATATTCCACACAATCTTCATTCAAATCTTTCAGCTTGTTATTCACTGTTCTGCCACTAATACCATGTCATCAGCAAATCTTATACATTCTATTCTCTTTCCACCATTACATATTCCTCTTTTCCCATCTAAGCCCTTCGCAATAATCTCTTCAAGGTATGTTTTAAACAACAGTGGGGAAAGGCAACAACCTTTTCTAACACAACCAATGCTACTTCCTTCTGACATTTAATTCCCAATCCTTATCCTTACTTTCTGGTGTAAATATAGATTATGTACCAGTCGTCTCTCTTTCCAATCTATTCCTTTCCTCTTCAAAATATCCATCATCTTGTTCCACTGAACTCTGTCAAAAGCCTTTTCAAAATCTATGAAAACAGCAAAAATTTCTCTACCTTTTACCGCATATCTTTCCCCTGTAGTTCTTAACAGGCCAATAGCATCTCTTGTTCCTTTTCCTCTTCTAAATCCGAACTGTTTCTCTGCAATTCCTCTATCCAGCTTGCCATATAGCCTTCTATTCAACACTCTCAGCAAGACTTAAGCTGCATGAGAAATTAGACTGATGGTCCTATGCTCTTCAGAGTTTTTAGTGTTTTCTTTTTCTCTATTAGTATCATAACTGTTGCAAGGAAGTCCTCAGGCCATTCCCCTTTGTCATGTATCTCGTTACAGAGGTAGACTACTTCTTTTCTTGCCTTGTTTCCCAGACTCTTCAACAGTTCTGAAGGCAAATCACCAATTCCATATTGCTTCCTATTCTTCATCTCCTTCAGCGCCTTTTCTACTTCTACTTCTATGATGGTGAACCCCTTTCCATCTTCTGGCACATATTGCTGCTCGTCAACCTTAATTTCGGTTTTTATTTCATCCCCCTTATACAGACATTCAATATATTCTTACCATCTGTTCAAAACCTCCTGTGGTTCTTTTGCTAGAGTACTATCCGCTCTTTCTATTTCCATGTTATTTCTCTTTCTTTTACGTTCAAAAACTATCTCGCTAGCTAGTCTATACATCATTTCATACTTTCCCTCTTTCTCCATATTCTCTATTTCGTCGCATTTCTGTTTCATCCATTTATCCCTTGCTTCCTCAGTTTCTTTTCTTAATTCATTATTCAGTTTCCTGTACCTCTTTTTGCCTTCTTCAGTTTCTACATCTTTCCACTTTCTCCACTCTTCCATCTTTTTCAACATGTTTTCTGTTATCTGTTCTTTCCTGGTACTTTGGGATACTCTAATTCCTAGTACTTCTTTGGCAGAGTCCATGAGACCTTCCCTCATTTTTATCCACTTGTCATTAACACTTTCATCAAAACTACCTCTTTCCCATTTTTCCATAAATCTGTTTTCCAAGTCTGATGCCTTTCCTACCTCTTTAGTCTTTCTATGTTTAGTCTTTCTTTTGCTTTACCTCTCCAGACTTTTTTCAACTTCGCTTGTATTTCTAGGTTGTGGTCTGAATTTATATCCGCTCCTGGATAAACTTTGGCATTCTTCAACCCTAAACCTTTTTTTGTATCAGGATGTAGTCCAACTGATATCTTTCCCTATTCAAATTTGATATCCATGTGCAACGTCTCCTTTTGTGGTGTTCAAATATTGTGTTACCCACTGCTAATGAATTTTCTTTACAGAAACTAATTAGTCACTCACCTCTCTCATTTCTTATTCCTAACCCAAATTTTCCTACTGTATCTTCATCTCTTCCTTCACCCATGACTGCATTCCAGTCCCCCATGATGATAATGCAGGCATTTCTATTTTCTTTCTCGATGAGTTCATGTCTCTTCTCTTAATATTCATCCACTTCCTCATCTCTATGCTGGCTGGTTGGCATATATACCTGTATTAACACAAAATCTTTTGCATTACCCTTCAGTTGTATCATCATTAGTCTTCCATCAGTAGATCATACTTTCATTACCTTATTTTTCAGCTTTTGCCCTATCAATATTTCTACTCCGTTTTCACTACTCTTGATTTCCCCTGAGTAAAAGAGCTTATAATCTCCACTTTCTATCTCCACATTCTCTCCTCATCTCATTTCACACAAACCGAGGACATCTAATCTGTTCCTTTTCATGACCAGTTCTGCATTCTCTAGCTTTCCGACTTGCAGTAGTGTCCTCACATTCCATGTTCCAATACTTATCTTTCCTTCCTTCACTGTCTCTTTCTTCCTTTGAAATATGTCCGCCGGCCGAAGTGGCCGTGCGGTTAAAGGCGCTGCAGTCTGGAACCGCAGGACCGCTACGGTCGCAGGTTCGAATCCTGCCTCGGGCGTGAATGTTTGTGATGTCCTTAGGTTAGTTAGGTTTAACTAGTTCTAAGTTCTAGGGGACTAATGACCTCAGCAGTTGAGTCCCATAGTGCTCAGAGCCATTTGAACCATTTTGAAGTATGTCAACTCTCAATGTGTTCCCCTCCCATAGATCCGAATGAGGGGAAGTTTTAACTCTGGAATCTTTCACATGGGGAGACATACCATGTACTGCTTGGGAATGTAATGTGGTAGTTTCCCGTTACTTTCCAAATAGGCCCAGCCTAAAATCGGCCGCTCACTGTGAGTCAGACGCTGTCTGTAGCCGCCCCTCTGGGGTACAGTCGCTACTTGTACTCTTTTTGTGAACAAAGAGAAAAGGTGCCTCTTCCGCCAGCTTCACCGTTCCGAAAGACTCTTTCTCCGCTGTACCTGCCGTTGAGGTCTTATACATATAACAGGAAATGACAGGAAAAGGACATGGTGAGGATAGGCTTGGGATAGGAAAGGGGGAGCGATAGGCCGTGGTGGGCCAAAAAACCTTGCTTTGCGAAACAGCACAAAAAAAACATTCACTTTTGGTGAATCACGTTTGTATTCAATTGTTTCATGAGAATTTTCGAGCCCTCATATACGGATATTATGACGGTGAACCTTACTGCTAACATGGAAAGTTGCCCCATCGCTGAATATCAACCATGACAGAAAAGTGTCATCTTCCATGTCCTCTAGAATAGCATTGCTAAAGTCCACACGCTTCACTTTGTCAGTATCTCGAAGAGCTTGTACCAGTTGTAATCGGTATGGTTTGAGGGCTAAACGACGCCGTAACACACGTCTCACTGTCATGCGCAGTAACACAAGTTCTCGACTAGCACCACGTGTAGACTTGCGGGGGCTCCGCTCAAATGCTCGTCATATTTGTTCCATTGTCTCTTCACGAACTCGTGGCCAGCCAGGACTTTTGCCTTTACACCCTGTTTCTTCAAACTGTTTATACAACCATTGAATGTTCTTTGGTGACGGTGGTTTAGCACGAAATCGGGTATGAAACGCCCACTGAACTGCGATCACTGATTGAGTACGACTAAATTCAATAACACTACATGCCTTCTGTTGCGCGGACGCCATATTGCGCGAGACTGGCTGCACGTTCCAGGTTTTTTTTTTTTTTTCTTTATTGTGTCTCAATTCCCCCCGAAGGGGGCGGGCTGCCAGCAGCTTACTACGCTACTCTACAGCCTACAGACTTTTTTTAAATAAGGAAGAAGAAAGAAACAAGGAAAAATAGGCGATAAAATGGTGATTTAAAGTGTAAAATGGCGTAAAATTGCGGAAAGTTAAAACAGAAAGCAAAAGGGGTGCGCAATGCAGATAAAAGACACAGGAATCAGACAAGTAACATAGTAGACAGACAAGTAAAAAACATGGCGACAGTCTGGTTTCTGTTCGCAAGACCCAGCGACAGTATGATGGCCGTTCGCAACAAGTCCCAAAAAACACAACACGGAACACTCACTGTAAAACATGCACTGTAGAACACTGCACGAAAGTGGCAGCACAAAGACGACACTCCCAAGCCAAAGGCAGATGGGGGGGGGGGGGGGGGGGCGACCTGCAGGAGGGGGAAAAACAAGGAGGGAGGAGAGGAAAAAACGAAAAGGGGGGAACCAAGGAGGGAGAGGACTAATAAAGGGGGAGAAGGGCAGACGCGAGAGGGAATGAGAGGAGGCAGAGGAGGGAGATGGAAAAGGACGCGGGGGAGAGAAGGGGGCAAAGAGAGGGGAGGTGAGGAAGAAAGAGGATGGAAGGGGGGAGAGGGAGCCCGGGAAAAGGACAGAGGAAAGGAGGGGTAAATGGAGGGAGAGAGGGCATCATCCGGGAGGGGGAGTTGATGGAAGCCACCTTGGGAAAGGAGATGTAGGGTGTAGAGATGGAGGGTAGGTGGGACACGTTCCAGGTCATACAGAGCCTACTATATAGGCTCTCTACAGGTCAGCTCTCGTAGCGACATCTAGGGGATATTTTCTGAAACTCTAGACCATGCCGATTACATCTAGCGCTATTTCAGGCACGTAGTGACATTTGTCTCAATATTATTACAAGTTAAAATCTTTCTGGAACACCCTGTATTCTGTAACTGGTTCTGGTGTAGTACATATTGATATTCGCTGCTTCTCGTCTAAATGATGGCGGTGCAGCATTACATAATACATGCATCCATGGAAGTGGTGTTCATTTAGTAGTGCCACTAATTGTTCTCATAGACTCATTTGTACAGTGTTGGCATTCTCTTGCACCTGCTGCTTCTCGTCTAACTGATGATGGTGCAGAATTAAATAGTATGGAAGTAGTGTACATTCAGTAGTGCCAGTAATTACTGTCATTGCCTGATTTAGGTTAACATCAACTTTGCTTGTACAGGGTGTTTCAAAAATGACCGGTATATTTGAAACGGCAATAAAAACTAAACGAGCAGCGATAGAAATACACCGTTTGTTGCAATATGCTTGGGACAACAGTGCATTTTCAGGCAGACAAACTTTCGGAATTACAGTAGTTACAATTTTCAACCACAGATGGCGCTGCAGTCTGGGAAACTCTATAGTACAATATTTTCCACATATCCACCATGCGTAGCAATAATATGGCGTAGTCTCTGAATGAAATTACCCGAAACCTTTGACAATGTGTCTGGCGGAATGGCTTCACATGCAGATGAGATGTACTGCTTCAGCTGTTCAGTTGTTTCTGGATTCTGGCGGTACACCTGGTCTTTCAAGTGTCCCCACAGAAAGAAGTCACAGGGGTTCATGTCTGGCGAATAGGGAGGCCACTCCACGCCGCCTCCTGTATGTTTCGGATAGCCCAAAGCAATCACACGATCATCGAAATATTCATTCAGGAAATTAAAGACGTCGGCCGTGCGATGTGGCCGGGCACCATCTTGCATAAACCACGAGGTGTTCGCAGTGTCGTCTAAGGCAGTTTGTACCGCCACAAATTCACGAAGAATGTCCAGATAGCGTGATGCAGTAATCGTTTCGGATCTGGAAAATGGGCCAATGATTCCTTTGGAAGAAATGGCGGCCCAGACCAGTACTTTTTGAGGATGCAGGGATGATGGGACTGCAACATGGGGCTTTTCGGTTCCCCATATGCGCCAGTTCTGTTTATTGACGAAGCCGTCCAGGTAAAAATAAGCTTCGTCAGTAAACCAAATGCTGTCCACATGCATATCGCCGTCATCAATCCTGTGCATTATATCGTTAGCGAATGTCTCTCGTGCAGCAATGGTAGCGGCGCTGAGGGGTTCCTGCGTTTGAATTTTGTATGGATAGAGGTGTAAACTCTGGCGCATGAGACGATACGTGGACGTTGGACCGCAGCTGCAACACGGCGAACGGAAACCCGAGGCCGCTGTTGGATCACCTGCTGCACTAGCTGCGCGTTGCCCTCTGTGGTTGCCGTACGTGGTCGCCCTACCTTTCCAGCACATTCATCCGTCACGTTCCCAGTCCGTTGAAATTTTTCAAACAGATCCTTTATTGTATCGCTTTTCGGTCCTCTGGTTACATTAAACCTCCATTGAAAACTTCGTCTTGTTGCAACAGCACTGTGTTCTAGGCGGTGGAATTCCAACACCAGAAAAATCCTCTGTTCTAAGGAATAAACCATGTTGTCTACAGCACACTTGCACGTTGTGAACAGCACATGCTTACAGCAGAAAGACGACATACAGAATGGCGCACCCACAGACTGCGTTGTCTTCTATATCTTTCACATTACTTGCAGCGCCATCTGTTGTTGAAAATTGTAACTACAGTAATTTCGAAAGTTTGTCCGCCTGAAAATGTACTGTTGTCCCAAGCATATTGCAACAAACGGTGTATTTCTATCGCTGCTCGTTTAGTTTTTATTGCCGTTTCAAATATACCGGTCATTTTTGAAACACCCTGTATGTGCACTGTGCTTCTATACCAGAGCACAACTTAAATAACTGCCAACGATAATTTCAATCGCCATGATCTATTATAAACATACCAGTCCAGAATGTATCCGATACCAAGATTTCATCTTTCGGTATCCAGTTTTACTTCGTGCTTTTAAAAATCATCCGCAGGTATGGGCTCTGCAGTGCCTCTAGCCCCTTGGCGATTGTTCTGCACCGCAGCTCGGACGCTCTTTGCAGCATACATGCAACAGATTTTCACAAAATTATTAATGAATCGCTCAGAAACCGACCTAATAAAGCATTCGATAACTGGTTTCGGTAAGATTACGTTACCTCTTCAGATCTGCAATGAATAGAACTAAGTTGACAGGGTAATAGGTTTTCAAGTCATGTGTTAGAGTGTACAAAATTAATGTGCATACATTTGGAAAAGTAACATACCTTACGCCCTAGAAATTCACGTCACTTTCTATGTCTGTGCTATGTATTGGGTCATATCACGAATAGGCATGTGAAGTGCATGAAGACCACTAGACACCGGCCTGTAAAATTTAAAGGAAGCAATATGTGTGCCCACCCAGCTAGCCACGTGGTCTAAACGCGCTGCTTCCCGAGCAGGAAGGCGTGCCGGTCCCCAGCACGAATCCGCCTGGCGGTGTGTCAAAGTCCGGTGTGCCGGCCAGTCTGGGATGGTTTTTAAGGCAGTTTTCCATGTGCCTCAGTGAATGAGGGCTGGTTCCCCTTATTACGCCTCATTTACAGTATGTCGCTGATTGCTGCGCAAACACTGTCTCCACATACGTGCACACCATAATTAATCTACCACGCAAACATTTGGGGTTACACTCGTCTGGTATGAGACGTTCCCGGGAGGGGGGGGGGGGGGGGGGAGGGGGGGGCGCTGGGGACCGAACCACACAATAACCCTGGGTTCGCTGTGGGGCGGCGGTGGGGTGAGTGGACTGCCTATTGTGGGGTTGTGAACCACTGAGGGCTACGGCAGGGACAAAGCCTCTCCGTCGTTTATCGGTCCTCAGTTCAATACACAATACACACACAATACAAGCAATATAGACAAAGATGACAGTGTGCGGAATACAAGTGCTTATACTCACACAACAGCTAACCAGAGACAGAGATGGAGAGTAAACACAACTAACCCACATGCCCACCAGGTGGCTCTGTGGTAGCATAATTTGGAATCGTTTTGTGTCAAGTAAAGACATTAATATACAATACCAAATAATTGTTAATATACTAATTGAAAAAAGAGCTTCTAAAACAACGTTGTTTATATACAAAGCGTAATCCAAATCAGAAATCATAGTGATCTTAAAACAACATTTTTTTTAAAATAGAAGACTCCATTTTATTACAATGTAAGACTAGTTTACATAATCAATTAATGGCGTAATCCAGTAAGTAATCAAGCCAAACATTCATCATAGTCTATAACATACATCGATAAAACAGGTTCCAAATTTGTGTTTGGGACAACAAATTCAGAAACTAGCTTGTAATCCTATTACCCTGTCAACTTGGTTCTATCCACCGCAGATCCGAAGATGGTAACGTAGTTTTACCGAAACCGGTTATCGAAATAAATTCTTTTTTAAGTTTTTCTCCTCCGTTTGTTACACTTCAGATCGCACCCAACCTGGCGCAATGTCAGGAATATGTAACTCAGAAATCGTTTAAGGTTCGCTATCTTCGATTTTACATTTTAAATTAATGTTTCAAGAGGGAATTATGAAACACCAGTTACATTCCAGTTAGCAGCATATAAACTTTTTTTTTCGGCTACTCTTGACTTTACGAAGAAACTGATTTCTTATGATATTTCATTCTGACAAGCAACCTGTAGGTTATCGTGTAGAGCAGTAGTTTGCCGAGCAGGAAGTTTAACGCAGGATTGTATCCATTTGTGGAATTAACAGCATTGATCTGCTTACACTCATCAGCCTGAGTGCAGTCTGTTACGACCATCTAAGCAAACGTCGGCTGATTCCCCTATTTTATGCCACAAAGACAACACAGAAACAGTGATAATATGAAAACGCACTATTCAAACGCTACACGATTCGAAATTAGATGGCGTGCATACGTTTAAGCCATATTTCCGGTTCGTTTGACGTTGTTGCAACGGGAACGACTACCGACCACAGAAATAAAATAAATGCTAGATCCGAGCCGACGATTCTCATCATGCCCGGACCTGAAGAAACAGGAATGACGCCACAGAAGTTGGCGTGACTTTCCATTGTCAGATGGCAATATTGGCCACGTGAGATTACGAATGCAGCAAGAGGTGTAACGGGACGCAGCGACGCGACGTAGACTGAGGTACCGTTTATTTCCTGCCCTCTCTCGCACCATCTGCTCAACTAATGCTTTCACTTAGCATTTCGTACATACGTTGGCACGAAAACGTCCGCAACACTTACTGCACAGTTAAAAAAAAACATTTCGTAAACAAAGCAGAGTATCCGTGTATCCGTGGGAAGCACCGCCGTACAACATGATACGCCGCCTTGAGGAGGCTGCAAAACATATGATAAGTGCCTAATCGGGAGTTGCAGCTGCGCATGACACATTGCTCTGTATCTGGCGGCGGAGAGTGAAGTAGAAGAAAGATCGCACACGTTATTAAGACTCGAAAGACTTCTGCGGACGCTGCTCTTGCAAAAGCCGAGACATATTACGCAGCAACGCGAACCGTACAACACGCCGAAGGGATGGGGGAACAGCTTCGTTGGTCACGTGGTTAGGTACAGCCTCGCCTCAGAGTAGCGTGTGTACAGAAAAGAAAGCAGAGGGCGCTTCCTTTGATTTGTATGAAATCAAGCGTTGACCTCGACGCCATATTGAAACCAAGTAAACACGTAACGAGATGCTAGTAACAACTACGGCTCGAAATGGACATTTTTACGAAACGGAATTAATCTAACCGGTTAAATCAGAACTTTCACGACAGGGAACGCTAACGTAGTCTACGATTTGACCAACTCAAGGTAAAATAATCCATTTCCTACCTCAATGGAAAGCTTAGTGACAAAAACAACGTGCAGAGACGTAAACTAATTTCTTACCAAAGGGAGCGGAAGACAATCAGACTTTTACGAAAGGGAACGTCCATTCTGCTCCCCTCCATTTCGCGACCGGTTCTTGCACCCAGTTTTGATTCATAGTAACCTGTACATCGAATTTAGCCTTCATACGCTCTTGATTTATTTAACTGGTCCTAACCTTAGGTGTTCCCCTCGCAGTGATACTGCCTTTGGTGGATACAGTGTATTGAATGATACTGGAAAAGCATCAGGATTCAATCGATTTTTGAATAAGTTATCGAACGTGGGAGCCGGCCGCGGTGGCCGAGCGGCTCTAGCCGCTTCAGTCCGGAACCGCGCGACTGCTGCGTTCGCAGGTTCGAATCCTGCCTCGGGCATGTGTGTGTGTGATGTCTTTAGGTTAGTTGGGTTTAAGTAGTTCTAAGTTCTAGGGGACTGATGACCTCAGATGTTAAGTCCCATAGTGCTCCGAGCCATTTGAACCATATCGAACGTGGCCTATTAGACGGTATGCGTGCACTTGCCCTGTCTTGCCTATATTGCCCTGTCTTGTCTATATTGTAGTTTCTCACTGTCGTCGTCCGACATAAGTTGGTATTACAGAACGCCACCATCCCTAGTTAGCAGTATTTTATGAAGCGCAAAATTAGTGATATGCAATGCTCCATTTGCTTTAAAAGATTAAAAACGGGAGAAGCCACAACAAACTTGAGACATAATATTAGCAGAAAACTTAAAATTTAACAGTTTAGCCATACTGCTTGTTGACTTCTGTCTCCGGTTCTTCGGCCAACGTTCGTCTTATGGTTTTTCTGACGTTTCGCTAGCACGAGTGGCTTGCATTGTCAAGTTTCTCCGTCCGTTGCCGGTGGTGGACTGGAGCCGAGCTCACAGCCGCAGACTGTATCTGGCGCACCAACATCCCAAGGGCTTCTCCGCGGTCATTTCCGTTGCGGTTCTCTTGCTACCTGCGACGGTCGTTCGCTACAGCATGGCAAGCCAGGATCCGTTCACCTTTAAGCTTTCTTCTTTGCCGTTGAAACTATTATCGTGTCTGTGTATTTCTGTGCCTTTTCTGAACAAGCAGGTGTGATAGTTCTTCTCTACAGCCAGAACTTCCGTGTCGGCGAATTTTACTACATGGTCGGTCTCACACAGGGCGTGCTCTGCCAGAGCAGTGTCAGTGTCCTTTCACTGAGACAGCACTGTGTAATTGTGGCTCTCGAAGGCAAAGCTCAGAATTGGTTGTTGATTGCCACTCAAGAACAGGTGTTTATTGCATGACATCTTTAGTTGCAGACTTCCTTCATTATGACAGACGTCCTTGGTTGCTGTCATCACTGGAAGTGACATCATTGTTGCAGGCATCACGTGGTGTGCATTTTGTAATTTGTTTGTGCCCTGGCAGATCCCAGTTACTTGGTACTCTAAAAACAGAAAATACTTATCGAAACAACTTTACAAAAAGTTTTACACATTCCTGTAAACATAAGTGATAACAGTTAAGTAAGTAACTGCACATGCAGTTTATATGAATGAAAGTTTGTAAATTGTTTCATATGAGACACAAATATATTAACATGAATCTAAAATTATTGTACATCAAACTCATATGTGTATCATTATGAGAACTGTTTGATTACTAATTAGGATGTCTGCTCATGAAGCTTATTAAGGTAAACATATAAAGTGTTAATCAAATATTAAGTAATTCTGCACAGGCAGTGTTTGCTTATAATATAAACATCAAAGAAAGTGTCATACAGAAAATGAACAAAAAAAATTTATATTGCCCAAGAAATGCTTTGCATATTGCAGCGTCATACACAAAATGACACAAAAATATTATACTGCGTAACAAATGCTTTGTATATATGGACATAGGATATGCTGCTTGATGCAGTTATACGCAAGAATGCTAGAAAAATATTGTTCTGCACAGTCAGTACTTGGTGCATATTGATTAAAAATCTTAACAGTGACATACATCACTGTTTTACTTAAGTAACCTTGATGTCTTAATAATCATATATTGAATAATATCGTACTGTTCTAGCAGTTATTTGTATGATCAGAAGTATACTTTTCTCGGGGAATGAAAGTACTATCCTACCATCACCCTATCTACCACAAAACACACAGGAATCTATACTACACATAAACTGGATTCATCTTTTTACAGGATACGTATTGTAGTTACGGCATAGTTAGCTTTTTCATTCCTGTATTCACTGTGGAATACTGTTTAGTATAATGTTCTCTGTTGTCTTCTCATTTGAAAAAAATTGATTAGTTCTTATACTAACAGTAGTATAAATGTTACATAAAATTCTCTTTTCTTATGGGGCACGTCTTCTCTCTCTGAGCTCTCGACCAACACTACTGAAATATTACTCTCGGTCTCTCGCAGACAAACCGTGTCTCACAACAATGCTTAGAATCTCGCTCCTATGTTTCGCCCTCAAATTGTTGCGTCGATATCTGAGTGCTTATTTATTTCCTTAGAGAACCGTAGAATCTTAGTCAATGCAATGAATAACCTAAAGTTGGCTATATTGTTTTCGATACACAATGTAATATTTAATCGATGTAATGGAGAGTTCTGATACACCCGTTACATTCGTAAATGAGTGTCTGTGCATTGTGCTTGAAGTAAGATTCTAGAAGTTTGCAGTGAATCTCTGAATCACAACTGTAAGCCTTCGTATGTAAGATTTAAAGAGTTTAGCAGGAGATGCTGGCTAGCGCCGCGAAGTCATTCTCGAAACGGGTCAGTAGTAACAGATGGTGCGAGTAAGCACCGAGCTCTTAAGAATGCGAAGGGCAATGCCTCAGCTGTATGTAAACAGTGGATACAGCTCTGGTGAAAACGGAGACAATGATAAACCACTCTCGTGGTAGGATGGAAACAGTAGTCTTGTTTTAAACAGCCAAAATCAAATAAAACACCTAGTATCATGTATTAATGTTGCAATAGTATATGAAAATGTGTTTATTTAAATTTTGTTTAAACTTATTAGCAAACTAATTAAAGGCGTTATTTTACTGTTACAGGGAATCGTGCTGGAGCTGTACGCTGGGGTTGAACGTGGGAGAATGGACTGACTGCTGTTAAACTCAGCTCCAGATGGGAATGTCTGGACAACAGAATCATCAGTATGAATTGCTGTTATGCCCTGCTTGCGTACATTCTGATAAAAGGTATGAGCGTAATATCTGTCGCAACGTGTTTGAGAAATGTATAGGTGATGCGTTTGTTTTATTTGTAACCATGTGAAGTGGACATCTTTAAAACACATTCAAATATAAACAAGTTTAAAACAGCATGGTGACGGCAAAATATTAAGGAAGAGTGTAACGTGTAGAAAATGGCACGTTAAAGGCATCTGATGATGCAAATGTTTCTTCGAATTGAAAGCACGGCAATTCGCCAATAGTCATTGTATATCATATAACACATTATGACGAATATTTTGTTCAATCTAGAGAACGGCAATGCGTAGATAGTAATGTTATAGCAATTCACTTCTCATGAGAAATATTTTGTTGAATTTAATGGTAGGCAATGCACCGATATTAACTTAACAGCAGTACAAAATTTTGTGATTGAAACTTGGCTTGGAGCTAGTGTATTGATACGGAGTATTCTAGCAGAAATGATAGACTGAAAGTTAATAAAAGACTACCATAAAGGTGCAGAAGAATGCTACTTTGAAAATCTGTACTATGAACAGAATGATGCAATTAGTATAGAAAATGTAACTAAAGATTAATGATTTTAGATACAAGGTTTTAAAAGAATTCACTGATGGTAACAATTTGCTTTTCTAATCATAAAATAACGAAGTCTATGATTGTATAAGTTAATTAATAATTTGAGAATGAAAAATAAAGCAGAATCAATTTTTGAAAAACGTAGTAGATCACAAATATAATGGAATTACTGATGATAACTGAAAAATTTATAAGAGCTTGGTTATTTCCAAAACTGATTGCCGTCTGCGAGATTTCAATTTCTGGTAATCTCAGAAGGAAGTGGATGTGTAACATTTCTGGCTTTACAGCTATCATACTCAGCTACAAGAAGCTCTTCTTAGAGCAGCTGAGAAGGCAGCAGTGGCAAGATGACGTAATTTTGTGTGAGGTACCGATGACAGGTGGTTTGTTCGATACGGGCATCGTGAGAAAGACCGCTTGGATTGTGGTCCTCCTCCGCGATTGGCTGCTGCGTTCGGAAGTTGCACGCCAAAATGATAAACTTTGTAATTAATATTAGAAAAACTAAAAAGCGAATTTACTTGCCTTTCATATAAAAGCAGCTCTCAATAGCAGGCCATCATTCCGTTATTCCAAAAGTATTAATTACCAGCAGAATAATAAACAATTGCGAAACGAAAAGGCAGATGAAGCACATCGGAGATCTTCGCCCACCATCGCTTGGATGTTGGGGGAAGTGGTTCGGCTTAAGATCAGAGCTGATTCGGCAGTCTCGGACGACAGACATGTTGTACGCCTTGGTCGGTATCGGTTAAGAACTTAATTAGCAATCTCCTATTATTTGGATATGTAACTGAGAACAGTTTGATAGTAATTATGGCTAAACGGAGTTCATTATTTTATTTTCCATGAAAGTGTGAAGACTGAATATTATTTGTGAATCATAAAGCGAAACGTAATTGTGCAGTTTCTCGTATTCTGCTAATAAAAAGCGAGTGGCATCCCGTTTAAAGAAACCTGTTCAAAATGTAATTACTTTCACAATACCACTTCCTCGCTAACTGTTTATTACAGCCTCAAGATAACGGACTCACGACCTACGTGCTGTTTTCTGCGCAGGGGACAACACCTATAGTAAACTGCAGGTTGGTGAAATTTTATCCGGAACTCATGCATCCCACACAGGGCGGTGGAAGCAACTATGCACCTCGCATGTAGTGCAGTGTTAGTACATATGAGATCAGTGACACATCATCTGTGGGTACAAAGAGGAAGTATGAAGGAAGGAAATTTTCAGGGGAATGGATTTATCATACACACGTAAATTCCTCTCGCAGTTAATACCACTCTCTCTTTCACTTTCAATAATATCAGAGTAGCATTTACATCCAATGTTGCCGATTATTTGTTCGATGTATTGCGATTCCTATATTCCCTTACAGTGTTTCCCTATGCAGCTCCCACCATGCCAACGATGTCTATACGTACGTAATATCATCCTGCCTCTTCTTCTTGTCGCTGTTCTCCGTCGATGCTGTGGAGAACATCCACATCTTTTATCACTTATATTTCAGCATATTCTGGTAACACCATATCGAAAACGCTTCAATTCCCTTCTTTTCTGGTATTTCCGTAGCCCATGGTTCACTTCCCTATATCGCTGTGCTCCAGACGTTCGTTCTCAGATATTCATTCCTCAAACTATGGCCTGAGTTTGATACTAGTAAACTACTTTTAGCGAGGAATGACCAGTTTCCCCATGCCAATCTATTTCAATTTCCACGTTTTGCCCGACACGATTAATTCTGCTTGCAAGCAGAAATCCTTCACTTCTTCTGTTAGACGGCTCGCAGTCATGAAGTTATTTTTATCGCTAATCATATTTCTTCTGCGCCCCCGTACCTTCGTCTTTTTTCTTTCAATCCATATTCCATGCTCAGGCGACTACTCATTCCATACAAGAAGTTTTGTAAATCTCAGTTTCACTGAGGATGGAAATGTCATCAACGAACCTTACCATTAATACCGTTTCAACAAAAATTTTAAAACCATCTTGAAACTGTATTTGTTTCCTCATTGCTTCTTCATTGTACATGTTAAACAAGAGCAGAGAAGGAATGCGACCTGCCTTACGCCTTTTTTAATTCGAGCTCAATTCCATTCTTATTGTCCCCTTTTACTTCTTGTACATATTGTATATTACCATTCTTTCCCCATAGATTATATTTAATTCTCTGACAATTTCAAACGCGTTGCACTTGTTTACATTGTCGAATACTTTTTCCAGGTCGACTAATCCTATGAATGTGTGTCGATTTTTTTAAAGTTTTGTTCCCATTAACAAGCACAATGTCAGACATGCCTTTCTGGTGCCTTTACATAAAAGCAGAACTGCCTGTGAACTAACAGACTTCCAATTTTGTTTTCCGTTCCTATGTATATCATTCTTGTCATCGACGTGAATTCCTGAGCTATTAAGCTGACTGAATTGTAGTTCTTGCAATTATTTGCTTTTCGTATCTTCGGGATTGTGTAGATGGTATTGTTCCTAAAGTGTGATGGAATATCTCCACCATAATATACTGCACACATCAACTTCACTAATCGTTGATTGCCGCTCACACCATGATTTTAGAAATACCTAAGGAACGTAATCTATCTACTTTGCCTTATTTGATCACCAAGTCTTCCAAATCTCTTTCAAATTCTGACTCTAATAAATAGATCCCCTATGTCTTCTACATCGACACTCATTTCTTCTTCTTTCACGTCGGTAGACAGTTCCTCCACTCTACATCCACATACATACTCAGCAAGCAACCGTATGGCGCATGGCGGCGTGCATCTTGTACTACTAATAGTTATTTCCTTTCCTGTTCCATTCGCAAAAAGAGCGAGGAAAAAATGACTGTCTATATGCCTCTGTACGAGCTCTAATTTCTCATATCTTCGTGGTCCTTACGCCAAATGTACCTTGTCAGCAATAGACTCGTTCTGCATTCAGCTTCAAACGCCATTTCTTTTACTTTTTTCGGTAGTGCTTCTCAAGAAGAAGTCGTCTTCTTTCCGAAGATCTCCATCTGAGTTCACGAAGCATCTCCATAATACTTACGTGTTGATCGAACCTACAAGCAGCAAATCTAGCAGCTCATCTCTGAATTGCTTCGATGTCTTCCTTTAATCCTACCTGGTGGTGATGTCAAACACTTGAGCAGTGCTCAAGAATGGGTAGCAGTAGTACTCTATATGCGGTCTCCTTTACAGATGAGCTAAAATTTCCTAAAATTCGCCAAATAACCTGAAGTCGACCATTCGCCTTCCATACTACCATCCTTACATACTCATCCCATTTCATATCGCTTACGTTATGTTTTACTTTATGTCTTAGGAATTTGATTGACATAACTGTGTCAAGGAGCCGTATTACTAATTCTGTATTCGAACATTAAAGGATTGTTTTTCCTACTCATTTGCATTAACGTACATTTTTCTACATTTAGAGTCAGCTGCCATTCATCACATCAACTACAAATTTTGTCTGGTTCATCTTGTATCCGCCTACAGTCACTCAACTTCGACACCTTCACGTACACCACCTCTTCATCAGCAAACAACCGCAGATTGCTGTCCACCCTGACCGTCAGATAATAATAGAGGTCCTGTCACACTTCCCTGAGGCACTCCTGACGTACACTTGTCTACCTCACATCACCACCCTTTCTCCTTTCCCACCCATTCTCTCTTGCCTCCATGTTTAAGTGTGAATGTCGACACACTTGCTTTTAATTTCATTGGACGTTATTTTGGCTTTCCTGTAAGGTAAATCTATCCGTTTGATTTCCCTTTCTATTTACTCTCATTTTTGCTTGTAGTCATCTTGATTTACCTTGATTTCGTTCGTAATTAGCTTATAACGCTATTTTTCTTTCTTTCCTACATGTATTTGCATTTTATTCTTTTATCGAAAAATTGAAGTATTTCTTGTTATTTGTACATTAAGCCAAAACGCTGCTTTCTGTAGCAGTTGTCAGTATTTCGACTTTATTTTCATTGGCGATAGGCCTATTTCGGCTCAAAGGCCATTTTCAAGCACTCTGCAACATATAGTACGGTATTTAGATCATATATCTGTCCGTTTTCGTAATAAATAATTATTTTGTACATTTGGCGTAAAACTTACTTCCATATTACGTCGTTGACGCTCTTGCTGTCAGATATCTTAACTTGGTGCGTTTTTAAGCGAAGCAAAGGCGAAATTATAAATTACTCGCTAAGTAATGTCTCAGCAGTGGAATTTATCTTTGTTGGTCAGTATTGTTAAGATCTTGTTAACATTTTGCAAGTTTGACAGCTTCGAGCTATGTCAGATATGTTACATGGTTACAGATTTGTTTTTATAAATCTATGGAGTTGTGTGATAGTAAAATCTTTGGAGCTGTATATTGGTGTTCGTTTTATGAAATTATCCGCAGATTGCTGTCCACCCTGACCGTCAGAATACGAGAAACTGCACAATTACCTTTCGCTTTATGATTCACAAATAATAACAGTCTTCACACTTTCATGGAAAATAAATAAAATAATGAACTGCGTTTAGCCAGTAAAGTTATCATAATAGTTTTTATGTTTTAAGTCGGTTTGTTCGCTTAAAATTTGTTCTGGATATTTGCGGGTGTGTATATAGATTTCTATCTCTTTTCGAAAGTTCAATATCGGGCCTTTTGGTGTTATGTGCAGAATTAGCATCGGATTTTCAATCTGGTCTGTGTTGTGATTTTCAGTTTTTACGTGGTTAAATGATGTAGATGGGTTTGTGTCACTGTTTCTGGTATGTTCTCGGTATCTGATTTGGAAATTTCTGCCTGTTTGGCCTATATAGAATTTTTCGCGGTCATTATAATTAATTTTGTATACGCCAGGGTATGAATCTACTGCTAGTTTCGTATTCCCGGAGGTAATTTGTGTCTTTATGTTGTGTACAGTGCGGTATGGAAATCTAACTCCGCTGCCACATGTACGCATCTGGATGGCAAAAACGCGGATTGTCACACAAACATCTGCTTCTATGACTAAGCATTAAGTCAGACCAAGCTACATCTACAGTGTAAACACAGTAGAGATACCGAATAAAGGGGAAGACCCGGTACTTTATAGGTCAGTGGTAAGGTACTTTATAGGTCAGTGGTAAGACACACGGTTCATGACACACGTGGAACTTCAAATTCTAAACTGGCAAGCACGAATGAAGTAAACTGCTCAAAAAATTTCCAAAAGTCTTTCAGAATCATACATCACCTGGTTATGACGGATACCCAAAATACAGACGATAATCTCTTGAAAAATGTTAACAAAAGACTGCCATCCGAAACTACGAAATTGTGAACAGAAGGATTCACAATAAATTTTACTTAAAGGAATTGACGCGCAAACAAATGTGGAGCTCTATAGTTCAGTGAAATCGATCAAATATGTCACAAATTAGAGGGTGGCTGTAATTAAGCTTTCGCTACTTGCGCCAGTGCAGGCGGAAAACTATTTATTGTAAGGGTACTCATCTTTGCAGGAATGATGTTTAGACTGCGCTGCAGGACTTGCATTGTTAGTAATGTTAGTGTCATGATTTACCATTAGGCGCCTCTCCTGGCACGACGACGTAGGGTTGAAACACAAGCATCAGCGTGCATTACGGTTGCAGATAGTCAACATGGGTCTGGACAACGTGAGCAGGGCTTTACTCGTAAAGCTGTTAAAGAACATGACTCGGAAGTTCAAATTTACTAGTTGTTTGGGAATTGCTACTGAGAGATGCCGACGGCCAACTGCGCCACATATTGTTGAAGAAGTTACTGTTGCCATGGTTGAGAATGCTGGATGCAATGTGCCATCGTCAAGCAGTGCACGAGCTCTTATCAAGTTACGTTTAGCTTTCAATCGACCAATGGGCTAGGGCAATTTCAGTCGAGCCGCTACATCATTTTGTAGTGAAGAGGCAGTTTGGCGGATTTTATCTTTTAATGTACACGAAAAAGTGCCAACTATTATCCATCCTGCTATTTATTTGGAAACTGACCACAGAATATACATCAGCAAAAGGTTAACGTCGAAACGGGCAAGGTGCAACATATATCTTATTTCGATTATAATTTACCAAGTGCCTCGTATCTCAAAAATATCTGTAGTAGTTCTGTGTGTTAAACATTAAAATTCTGAATAATACATGATTTAGCTTAGATTAGTAATGAGTAAAATGCGATACGGGTTAGGCACAAAAACATCACCAAATTCCCAGATGACGTTGATAACGTCCTTCTAAAACGTATTCAATGTCTTCTGAGTAAACTGTAGCTGCAGTTGTTCCTTCAAATCGTATGATGTATGAGGTACATCCAAAGAGTGCTAATGTGATCTTTGGTGACATCGATATCACTTTCCTACATAACAATCAGGTAATCGCACTCAAGTTTTTTTTCCGTTGCAGAGCACACTCGTTCATATTTTTCCCAACAGCAAACATCCCGAATGCCCCTGATGCCACGAAAATAGTAGAAGAAAGCCGCATCCGCCAGAATTGTCACACCTCTGACGAAACAGAGGCGGTCCGCGTCGAAAATATCCTGCATCTTGCCTCACGGTAGCAGAAATTTGGCAACTGCTTCCCGTCAGAATCCACTGAAACGTACAGCTCTTCATATTTCCTCGCGGCAATGCTACATCCAGTTCTTTTCTATTACTGGAACTAACATACGCAAAAGTACCCGAACGATTGTGATCAGCGCGATTCCTGTGTGACCTGCATAATACAGCTTCCATGCTGGTTTTCTAGCCACTTGGTGGTGCTGCCGTATGCTATGCTAAACTGGTACCACAAGATACTCGTTGGGAATACTGCACCATTTTATTTTATTTTATTTTACACCAAACTGAGGAGCGAATATTCATGGTTATTGTACCAATCAGTACATGAAATTAACATCGTAAAAGAAATAACAGATAGTAACATATGCACAAATGCTAATCAGACCACAAGCTGCGAGAATATATTAGCATAACCAACAACATCACATAGGAATTAACTTAATGAGCTTTTACAATCCTTGTGGTAGATTATTAGAAATCGATGCAACAGAATACTGCACGCCTTTCTGCATCTGTCCAGTACCAACTGAGATAAAGCCGATATTTCTTGGGAATAAGCTCATATTGTTAACAACAAACGACGTTAAAGAAAATACTAGGGTAAGTAAATTATTATACGCAATTAGGTTATATTTTCGTTTATGTTGATCCTTCGACCATAAATATAATAGACTGGCCCTGACGTCATTTTCGTGGCTCCAACATCTCTACGCTGAAGTCACGTGAATGTTCGCAAAACGTGGTTGTTTCGTGTTGCGCTTATGGCTGTACTCAGCGTTTTATCGGGGAAATGGCATTACATTTCACGTGTAAGTGTTTCTATGATAGTGCAGATGCGTTTATTGAAATCTGCTGAAGTGACTTTTATATGTTTTTTACACTTGAAATAGAGTATCACGTAAATTAAAGTGTTGAAAGTGTTGCCTGTAAAGTCAGACTCATATTACATTTTGGAAAGTATCTGTGATAATTCGGTTACAGAAGTAAGTATAATCGTTTCTCGTTCCTACTCATAGGTTCTGTAAGGATGAAAACCGAAGGCAGCTTTGGATACAGGCCCTGAAACGGAAAAACTTTAAGCCGTTTGCACATACGCGCCTTTGTTCGAAGCACTTCGCGGAGAAGTGTTTTGATAGGTTAGTTATTATTTACAATGTATATCTATAATTTTTATTTACAGCGTCTGTCATTTTTAAACCTAGGCTCCAAAATTATTTTCTGAAACTGCAATGTCTAACCTTTCATCTAAAATATCATTTTTTTAAAAACTGATAGTTTAAACTTTTGTAAAAATAGTGGGAACTGAACCTTTGAAGTGCACCTAAAATTGACACTCTAAAATGGACCTGCTCCTAAAGTAAACAATTTTGACACCTATAGTTGACATAATTCCCGCAGCCCATTTTCTTTTATAAGTGACTAGAGCTCGAAACGTGGCGAATACAATGTTTAGAGTTTTGACACGAGCCCACTCTTACTGTTTAAAAGAAATTTAACGACATTTTACTATAATTGATAGTTTATAGTAATTTCGTCCCGCTGCCCACCAGAGTGGCGTTCGATGTATTTGTTAGATTTTATAAATGGTCCTTTGAACAAATCCAGGTCAAATGTAGTTCTGGCATAATTTTTCACAAATAAAAAAGTAGTTTTTGTTGGAAGTGTTTGGCACTCAATTGAGAAATGTGGGGAAAATCCGATACAAACATAGGATGGCAGACCGCTGATTTGAAATCCCGCCACGTTTTGCCAACAGTCACGTGGTTTATGTTGGAGCCACAGCTTCTGCACAGCAAGGCGAGTCTACTAGTATCTATGGTCGAAGTGTTGATCACGCATGCTTAGTTTATTTGTTGTTAAATCTTTGCAATGTTCAAGCTGCTAGGTTAGTTTCTTTATCGCTGCCGTGCTGTTAATCATGGCTGATCCGCTGTCTATTTGCACCAAAGAAAAGCAGCGTTCAGTGATCCGTTTTTTGTGGTCGGAAGGCGTGCCAGGGGCAGAAATTCATCGAAGACTTTGGGTACAGTACGGTAACGGTGTTTTGCCACAACGGAGCGTCCACGGATTCATTTAAAAATTTCGAAATGGTCGCAAAAGTGTTACGCACGACGAAGGAGCCGGACGACCGTTTACCACCACAAATGAAGAAACCACTGAACTTTCACGTGAAATGATTCTCTTATACAGAAGATAAACTATTGACGAAGTCGTACATCGTCTGAAAATTAGTCACGGTTCTGCGTACGAAATCATCACCAACAGACTTGGGTTTCATAAAGTTTGTGCAAGGTGGGTCTCAAAACAACTCACACAGTTTTGCATAAACAAACGCGCTTGGACATCTGCATAAAACATTTGAATCGCTATGGTAACAAAGGGGACAACTTCTTAGACAGGATCGTTACTGGTGACGAAATATGGATCCATAATTACGAGCCGGAGAATAAACAGCAAAGTATGCAATGGAACATCCAAAGTCGCCGTGCAAGGAAAAGTTAAAGACCGAACCGTCCGCAGGAACATTGATGCTTACGGTTTTTCCGGACGCACAAGGTCTAGTATTGAAACATTGTGGCGAAAAGGGCACAACAATAAACAGGGTACGTTACAATGAGATGCTTACTGCCAGGCTAAAGTCTGCAATTCAAAGCAAACGCCAAGGATTGCTGTCAAAAGGTGTTGTGCTGTTGCACGACAATGCCCGTCCGCATACTCCTGCCCATACTGCTGAAACGCTCCAGAAACTCAAATTTGAAGTACTGGATCATCCTGCATATAGTCCCGATCTTGCCCCTTCTGACTATTACTTGTTTGGTCCACTCAAACAGGCATTAAGGGCCGTCGATTTGCCTCGGGCGAAGCAGTGAAACAAGCGGTACATTCCTGGCTCGCAGCTCAAAAGAGAACCTTCTTTTATGAGGGCATCAGGAATCTTGTACAACGATGGACCGAGTGGGTTCAAACGCAAGGAGACTATGTCGAAAAATGATGTTGTTGTAAGTTTCCTATTTGATTACAATAAAATTTTATATCTACTTTGCGGATAATAATTGACTTACCCTCGTATATATTGAGAGCCCAATGTCAAAATTCCCAGACCCTTGAACAGGGAACAGGGAACTCACACCAAATATTGCTCGAACTGCACATTTCTGAGCCAAAAATACCCTTTATGAAAGGGAAGAGTTACCCCAGAATACAATGCCGTACGTTATAAGCGAATGAAAATTAGCAAAGTAGACTATTAGTTATTGCAAATACTGGTAAAAATATAGCAGCATTCAATTTTTGAACAACATCCTGAAAATGCACTGTCCTTGACAATTTAATGTCTATCTGAACACTTACAAATTTGAATGGTTCAGACTCACTGATCATATGCCCATTCTGTCTCAGCGAAATGTCATTTTTAGTTGAACTGTGTGTCAGAGACTGTAAAAACAGTCTTACTGTGATTTAGCCACGAACTTACGTCTTGAACTTATGCCTTGAAGCCACGAACGTATGTCTTGAACTGCACTACTTTATGCATTACCTGTGTTGCACTCAGTATCCTTCACTACCAAGACAGTATCATTAGCAAACGGTCTACCCGAGGGGAGGCCCTAGCCACACGACATTTCCATTTTATTAGCAAACAGATATGTTTTAGATTCACGCGTCATATTAGCAGACATACATTTATACACTACTGGCCATTAAAATTGCTACACCACGAAGATGACGTGCTACAGACGAGAAATTTAACCGACAGGAAGAAGATGCAGTGATTCGCTAATGATTAGCTTTTCAGAGCGTTCACACAAGGTTCGCGCCGGTGGCGACACCTACAGCGTGCTGACATGAGGAAAGTTTCCAACCGATTTCTCATACACAAACAGCAGTTGACTGGCGTTGCCTAGTGAAACGCTGTTGTGATGCTTCGTGTGAAGAGGAGAAATGCGTACCAACACGTTTCCGACTTTGATAAAGGTCGGATTGTAGCCTCCAGCGATTGCGGTTTATCGTATCGCGACATTGCTGCTCGCGTTGGTCGAGATCCAATGACTGTTAGCAGAATATGGACTCGGTGGGTTCAGGAGGGTAATACGGAACGCCGTGTTGGATCCCAACGGCCTCGTATCACTAGCAGTCGAGATGACAGGCATCTTATCCGCATCGCTGTAATGGATCGTGCAGCCACGTCTCGATCCCTGAGTCAACAGATGGGGACGTTTGCAAGACAACAACCGTCTGCACGAACAGTTCGACGACATTTGCAGCAGCATGGACTATCAGCTCGGAGACCATGGCTGCGGTTACCCCTGATGCTGCATCACAGACAGGAGCGCCAGCGATGGTGTACTGAACGACGAACCTGGGTGCGATAATGGCAAAAGGTCATTTTTTCGGATGAATCCAGGTTCTGTTTACAGCATCATGATGGTCGCATCCGTGTTTGGCGACATCGCGGTGAACGCACATTGGAAGCGTGTATTTGTCATCGCCATACAGGCGTATCACCCGGCGTGACGCTATGGGATGCCACTAGCTACAAGTTTCGGTCACCTCTTGTTCGCATTGACGACACTTTGAACAGTGGACGTTACATTTCAGATAAGTTACGACCCGTTGCTCTACCCTTCATTCGGTCCCTGCGAAACCCTACATTTCATCAGGATAACGCACGACTGCATGTTGCAGGTCCAGTACGGGCCTTTCTGGATACAGAAAATGTTCGACTGCTGCCCTGACCAGCACATTCTCCATATCTCTCACCAATTGAAAACGTCTGGTCAATGGTGGCGGAGCAACTGGTTAGTCACAATAAGCCAGTCACTACTCTTGATGAACTGTGGTATCGTGTTGAAGCTGCATGGGCAGTTGTACCTGTACACTCCATCGAAGCTCTGTTTGACTCAATACTCGCGCGTATCAAGGCCGTTATTACGGCCAGGGATGGTTGTTCTGGGTACTGATTTCTCAGGATCTATGCACCCAAATTGCGTGAAAATGTAATCACATGTCAGTTCTAGTATAATACATTTGTCCAATGAATACCCGTTTATCACCTGCATTTCTTCTTGGTGTAGCAATTTTAATGGCCAGTAATGTATGCACTGATGAGCTAAAACATTATGAGCACCTATTTAAAAGTGTGTTGGTCCACTTCTGGGACATAATTCTGTAGTGACTACGTGCTATGGATTCGACAAGTACTTGATAGGTTCCCAGAGGTTTATGGCACCGGATTCCTACGCACAAGTCCCACACTTCCAGTAATTTACGGGCGGTTGGTTTTTGGCCGCGGATCTGGCGTCCGATAGCATCGCAGTTGGATTTCATCGGATTCAGGTAAGCCAAATTTGATGACCATAACATCAATTCGAGTTCACTATCACGTGCCTCCAACCATCGCAGCGCGATTCTGGTATCCTGCTGCAAAATTCCATCGCTGTTGACGAAGACATCGAGCATAAGGGGTTACAGAAGGTCCCTAGTAATGTCAATCCACAGTTGTCATGGTACCTTCGATTACTACTGTAGGTCCCATGGACGCCCAGATGAATGTCCCCCATGACGTAATACGGCTCTCACCGGCCTGTACACATGGCGCGCTGCATGTTTCGAGTCGCCGTTCACCTGGATGACGGATTATCTGGACTTGACCATTGACCTGGTTTAACAAAAAACGGGATTTATCCGACCAGGTAGCATGATCCCATGGATTCGCGGTCCAGTCTCGAAATTCCCGCGCCAATTGTAATCATAACTGGCAATGTCGTTGGGTCAACATGAGAACACGTAGAAGTCCTCTGCTGCGGAACACTATATTCAACACTAAGCTCTGAACGATGTGCTCCAAAACACTTTGTTTGCGACAGCACTGTACTCTGTCGTCAGATCTGCCACAGATCGCCGCTTATTGTGCTTTAGAGAGCGGGGAAGCCTCCAATCCCTATGTCCTGTGATGAGGTATGGTCGTCCAACTTCTTGTCACCTGCTCGTGGTTTCAGCATTCTTTAACCACCTTCCGTAGTTTCTCACAACAGTAGCACGCGAGCAGCCGACTAACTTCAACGTTTCCCAGTACCTCACTACAACAATATGGCTTTTCTCAAAGTTGCTTTTGTCGGTGGATTTCCGAATTTGCGCCACTTATCGTTGCTAGGATGATCCCCACTCGTCTCTGCTCCGTTCACACACTTCTCTTACCGCGTCACGGGACCTCAGCGCCATCAGGCAACATATAAACTCGCAGTGGGCAGTGTTCAAGATGTTTTGGCTCCTCAGTGTACAGGGTGTTTCAAAAATGACCGGTATATTTGAAACGGCAATAAAAACTAAACGAGCAGCGATAGAAATACACCGTTTGTTGCAATATGCTTGGGACTACAGTACATTTTCAGGCAGACAAACTTTCGAAATTACAGTAGTTACAGTTTTCAACAACAGATGGCGCTGCAAGTGATGTGAAAGATATAGAAGACAACGCAGTCTGTGGGTGCGCCATTCTGTACGTCGTCTTTCTGCTGTAAGCGTGTGCTGTTCACAACGTGCAAGTGTGCTGTAGACAACATGGTTTATTCCTTAGAACAGAGGATTTTTCTGGTGTTGGAATTCCACCGCCTAGAACACAGTGTTGTTGCAACAAGACGAAGTTTTCAACGGAGGTTTAATGTAACCAAAGGACCGAAAAGCGATACAATAAAGGATCTGTTTGAAAAATTTCAACGGACAGGGAACGTGACGGATGAACGTGCTGGAAAGGTAGGGCGACCGCGTACGGCAACCACAGAGGGCAACGTGCAGCTAGTGCAGCAGGTGATCCAACAGCGACCTCGGGTTTCCGTTCGCCGTGTTGCAGCTGCGGTCCAAATGACGCCAACGTCCACGTATCGTCTCATGCGCCAGAGTTTACACCTCTATCCATACAAAATTCAAACGCGGCAACCCCTCAGTGCCGCTACCATTGCTGCACGAGAGACATTCGCTAACGATATAGTGCACAGGATTGATGACGGCGATATGCATGTGGGCAGCATTTGGTTTACTGACGAAGCTTATTTTTACCTGGACGGCTTCGTCAATAAAGAGAACTGGCGCATATGGGGAACCGAAAAGCCCCATGTTGCAGTCCCATCGTCCCTGCATCCTCAAAAAGTACTGGTCTGGGCCGCCATTTCTTCCAAAGGAATCATTGGCCCATTTTTCAGATCCGAAACGATTACTGCATCACGCTATCTGGACATTCTTCGTGAATTTGTGGCGGTACAAACTGCCTTAGACGACACTGCGAACACCTCGTGGTTTATGCAAGATGGTGCCCGGCCAAATCGCACGGCCGACGTCTTTAATTTCCTGAATGAATATTTCGATGATCGTGTGATTGCTTTGGGCTATCCGAAACATACAGGAGGCGGCGTGGATTGGCCTCCCTATTCGCCAGACATGAACCCCTGTGACTTCTTTCTGTGGGGACACTTGAAAGACCAGGTGTACCGCCAGAATCCAGAAACAATTGAACAGCTGAAGCAGTACATCTCATCTGCATGTGAAGCCATTCCGCCAGACACGTTGTCAAAGGTTTCGGGTAATTTCATTCAGAGACTACGCCATATTATTGCTACGCATGGTGGATATGTGGAAAATATCGTACTATAGAGTTTCCCAGACCGCAGCGCCATCTGTTGTTGAAAATTGTAACTACTGTAATTTCGAAACTTTGTCTGCCTGAAAATGTACTGTTGTCCCAAGCATATTGCAACAAATGGTGTATTTCTATCGCTGCTCGTTTAGTTTTTATTGCCGTTTCAAATATACCGGTCATTTTTGAAACACCCTGTATGTAAGAAACAGTAGCGGTCCCAGCACTGACCACTGAGGCTCCCCTCACTTAACCCTGCCCCAATCAGACGTCACGTCGTATCCGTCCTCGTTTCTATGTAGTATGAACTTTTGCTGTCTTTTCTTTAAGTATGCACAGCTTTCCGTTACCTGTACAGTGCAGCGCATTCGCTCATCAACTGATTCAAATGTAATATCGTTTTTCATGTACATGGGCACTCCTCCACTCCACAGAACTCGAAAAAAAAAAGCCAGCTAATCTGTATCCCGGTATATGAAGCCTCTGAATTGTCAAGGGGTTTAAGTGGTGCTCTGATATACCAAGAAAGTCGGAGTCAACATAAACAAGCAGTTCAAGAACACTATCTCTAATGTGTCTTAAATTTTGATGAAATATGCAAATTCCTTCATCACTTGGACGTCTGACCTCTTTTTGAAGGTTGAAAGAAACCTTTGTGAAGTCAGCAATGAAGCTGTATCTCATCACACGAAATATAATTCAACGCTATAATTATTGAAATTACAATTAAATCAGTACCATTAGCTGCTGACGGTCGTTGATATACATCGACGGAGACAGTTGAAAATGTGTGCCCCGACTGGAACTCGAACCCGGGATCTCTTACTTACATGGCAGACGCTCTACCCATCTGAGCCAACGAGGGCACAGAGGATAGTGCGACTGCAGGGACTTAAGGCCGGTACGCTGCCCGTGAGACCCGCATTCTCAACTTATAGTCCACACACTACATTCGTAGTGCCTCTGCCATTATACCCATTATGCCATGAAGATGGCATCTGTTCTTTCGGATCTTCACATCGTTAAGGGTAACCGGCTGACGACCTTCAACAATGCGGATGCACACGAATTGCCCGAACTTTTAACGGGACTAGGTGGATTGCCTGCCGCCAGTAATGGGTATAATGGTAGGGGCACTAAATGTGGGTCTGACGGGCAGCGTACCCGCGATAAGTCCCTGCAGTCGCACAATCCTCTGTGCCCTCGGTGTCTCATATGGATAGAGCGTCTGCCATATAAGCAGGAGATCCCGGGTTCGAGTCCCGGTGGCAGCACACATTTTCAGCTGTCCCCGTTAATGTATATCAACACCCGTCAGCAGCTAATGGTATTGATTTAATTGTAATTTCATTCTAGACAGCTGCACGGTCACCAATGGCAGCTGTTCTTTCGGGCATCTTCATATAGCTATATAATTATCTGTGTTCATGTTTATGACATACGAAGACGGCGTAACTGTCTCCTTCTTCCGGCTTGAGCCTCGCTGCGAGAAGGTCATGTATTAAAGTGATGAATCATTTATCGGTATATTTTTCAGCCTTTTACGAGAGGCGTTCAATAAATAATGGAACGCAATTTTTTTCTCGGTTCGTTCCGGTTGAAAAGATGGGGGTTTGTTGTGGAATATGGTGGAATATCCCCTCTTCAGTCCGTATAGTTTCCCGAAGTTCCGATGGGTAGCGGCGCTGTACGTAGCCTTCAAAATGGCGTCTGCAACGGAGGTTCCAAGCAGAGAGGTGTCATTGAGTTTCTTTTGGCAGAAAACCAGAGCGTCACAGACATTCATAGGTGTTTACAGAATGCCTACGGAGGCCTGGTAGTGAACAAAAGCACGGTGAATGGTTGAACGAGGCGTCTGTCATCATCGCAACAAGGTCGTGCAAACCTGTCCGATCTTTCGCGTAGCGGCCGGTCGCACACAGCTGTCAGTCCTCCAATGTTGGAACCTGCCGACACTCTTATTCGATTTTTTATTAAAATGAAATTCCTCCAGCTGTACTCAAGATTTATTATTTACTTCGCTACTAGTTTCGGCGTTGCGTCAACGCCATCTACAGGCCCGCCATCCATGTGGAGCACGTGTTGATCTCACTGCGGACTTCTAGACTGAGCCACACTCAACTGATTTCATCAAAGTTTACGGGCCTGAAGATGTCGTTGACGCAAAGCCGAAACTTGTAGCGAAGTAAATAAAAAATCTTAAGTACAGCTGGAGGGATTTCATTTTAATAAAAATTATACCAGCTGTGTCTCGCCTTCATCCAGCTTAAATATGGATGTACGAAGACTATTGTTCCAAGTGATCAAATGTTCAAATGTGAGTGAAATCTTATAGGACTTAACTGCTAGGGTCATCAGCCCCTAAGCTTACACACGACGTAACCTAAATTATCCTAAGGACAAACACACACACCCGTGCCTGAGGGAGGACTCGAACCTCCGCCGGGACCAGCCGCACAGTCCATGACTGCGGCGCCTAAGACCGCACGGCTCATCCCCCGCGGCTCAAAGTGATCGACAGATCACAATGAAACACCTCACTGCACAGCTGGAACGTCCCTGTCGGTAGCGCTGACATCGTCAACCACCCGTTGGGTTACTCAAATCTGTATACCAGCTGGATTCCTCCCTATCTAATAGAAGATCATAAACAGCGACGAGGGGTGATCTGTGCGGAATTGCTTGCGCGTTACGAGGCTGATCTTGATACTTTTTTGTCGAACACTGTCACAAGCGACATAACATAGGTCCATCAGTTCGAACCAGAAACTAAACGGCTGTCCATGGAGTGTCGCCACACCACCTCTCCTCCGAAGAAAAAGTTCAAAGCCGCACCCTGAACCGGTAAAGTCTTGGCATCGGTCTTCAGGGACTTTGAACATGTTACTGACGCCCTCCCTCATGGTGCAACGATCAACTCTGAACTGTATAGTGGTACTCTCAGGAAACTGAAGAAACGACCTCAGCGTCTTTGTCGCCACAAAAATTCAAACCAACTTCTCCTTTTCCCCGCGACAACGCAAAGCCTCACACAAGTCTGTGCACTCAAGAAGAGCTCACAGAAATCCTATGGACTGTTCTTCCTCATCCATTCTACAGTCCAGATCTCGCACCTTCCGACTTCCACTTATGTGGACCAATGAAAGATGAACTCCGCAGGAAACGGTACGTTGATGATGACGTTATTGATGCAGCAAGGCGTTGACTCCGACGTCGACCAATAGAGTGGTAGCTGCGGGTCCCCCTCCCAGTAAAATGGCGCAAGGTCGTCGCATTGAACGGAGCTTACGTTGAAAAACAGAAGTTTGTAGTCAAAGTAGTGGGGAACAATAGGGTGTACTAGAATCCTGAATAAAACCAACCTGCTTTCAGAAAAAAAATGTGTTGCATTACTTATGAACGATCCTCTTAAATACATTGGAAGTGGACGGTTTGGTGGTGCATTGTTTGCGCGTTTTAAGCACGCTATCGTTCATGCATTTCAGTGCCTGTAAGTTGACCCTGTAACGAGCATTATTTCTCCTATTATGCAAGCCATTCCTCTGTATTGAAATCTGACAATACACAGTTTTGTCTCATCAAACTTACCGTGTACCAACAACGAGATCTGGCTCCGACGCAGTAAAACCAGTTACACAGCAAAATAAATTGAACTTATTTCAATTCATAATTTCTGTGCAGGACAGCTGTATATACACTCCTGGAAATTGAAATAAGAACACCGTGCATTCATTGTCCCAGGAAGGGGAAACTTTATTGACACATTCCTGGGGTCAGATACATCACATGATCACACTGACAGAACCACAGGCACATAGACACAGGAACAGAGCATGCACAATGTCGGCACTAGTACAGTGTATATCCACCTTTCGCAGCAATGCAGGCTGCTATTCTCCCATGGAGACGATCGTAGAGATGCTGGATGTAGTCCTGTGGAACGGCTTGCCGTGCCATTTCCACCTGGCGCCTCAGTTGGACCAGCGTTCGTGCTGGACGTGCAGACCGCGTGAGACGACGCTTCATCCAGTCCCAAACATGCTCAATGAGGGACAGATCCGGAGATCTTGCTGGCCAGGGTAGTTGACTTACACCTTCTAGAGCACGTTGGGTGGCACGGGATACATGCGGACGTGCATTGTCCTGTTGGAACAGCAAGTTCCCTTGCTGGTCTAGGAATGGTAGAACGATGGGTTCGATGACGGTTTGGATGTACCATGCACTATTCAGTGTCCCCTCGACGATCACCAGTGGTGTACGGCCAGTGTAGGAGATCGCTCCCCACACCATGATGCCGGGTGTTGGCCCTGTGTGCCTCGGTCGTATGCAGTCCTGATTGTGGCGCTCACCTGCACGGCGCCAAACACGCATACGACCATCATTGGCACCAAGGCAGAAGCGACTCTCATCGCTGAAGACGACACGTCTCCATTCGTCCCTCCATTCACGCCTGTCGCGACACCACTGGAGGCGGGCTGCACGATGTTGGGGCGTGAGCGGAAGACGGCCTAACGGTGTGCGGGACCGTAGCCCAGCTTCATGGAGACGGTTGCGAATGGTCCTCGCCGATACCCCAGGAGCAACAGTGTCCCTAATTTGCTGGGAAGTGGCGGTGCGGTCCCCTACGGCACTGCGTAGGATCCTACGGTCTTGGCGTGCATCCGTGCGTCGCTGCGGTCCGGTCCCAGGTCGACGGGCACGTGCACCTTCCGCCGACCACTGGCGACAACATCGATGTACTGTGGAGACCTCACGCCCCACGTGTTGAGCAATTCGGCGGTACGTCCACCCGGCCTCCCGCATGCCCACTATACGCCCTCGCTCAAAGTCCGTCAACTGCACATACGGTTCACGTCCACGCTGTCGCGGCATGCTGCCAGTGTTAAAGACTGCGATGGAGCTCCGTATGCCACGGCAAACTGGCTGACACTGACGGCGGCGGTGCACAAATGCTGCGCAGCTAGCGCCATTCGACGGCCAACACCGCGGTTCCTGGTGTGTCCGCTGTGCCGTGCGTGTGATCATTGCTTGTACAGCCCTCTCGCAGTGTCCGGAGCAAGTATGGTGGGTCTGACACACCGGTGTCAATGTGTTCTTTTTTCCATTTCCAGGAGTGTACTTTCACCACTCTTGTTGTTGCCAATGGTTGCGTCTTTTCTTCGTCGACGTTTTACCTTCTGATTTACAAATTAAAATAAAATACACATCGGTACGAACGATGTAGCAGTACATGATGGGTCCTTTGTTAGTGAGACTTCCCGTAAGCGGGGATAACCATCAGCTGACTTCAGTCTAAAAAAGGTGCATATGGCAATCGATTCATATGTAAATGTAAACATTAGGTAACACGTTGTTAGAGGAAAGATAGTCCTTAACGCCTGTAAAATCAGTTTTCTTACAAACAATGGCATTTCAAACATGTTATTACTCTGATTAGAATACGCTGAAATAATACCTGTAATTCTGTCACATCAACACTTCAGGACACTTAGTCAACAGAGTTTTTTTACTTTGAATAACAGATTTTGAAAGAATATCTGTCCTCCCAGAAGCTCTACGATAACTCGAAATACTCTTTCTGTTTAAAAGTTCCAGCCACTTTCACTATCGTTTCGGTTCCATGCGGGAACAAAATTCTGCACCAGACTTTTGTTAGATGGTATTTTCATATTGTTGGCTTTTTGACGTATTCATACAGTTTAAGAACCATTTCATCTTCATGCTTTATGTTTCTTTTGAATTTTTGCATCTGATGCAGAAAATATGTATTCTTCCCATTACTTTTATGTTTATTGAGTATTTCCATTTTACATTATTTGATCCACTTAAATTTATATACTCACATTACTTTGTATTCCACATGTATTTACGTTTACTGAAATGTTGAAGACTATTTTGTGTCTTTTTTGTGCATTCAATCTTATTTATACGTGATTTTATACTTTATTTCATTCTTGTTGTTGTGAAATATTAATCACAATTAGAACTGTACAAATTTGTACAATGTGATTTGATAATCACATAATCGTTTAAGACAACTTCCTAGGATCTGGCATGTTGTTCTTATTTGTCTCCTAAGGTGTCTGACTTGCTTTGCATTCAGCTTATAAGTCACTTGCTGTCACTTTTCCACTCAATCCTCATGTTAATCATCGGTTTGGTCACATTCGTTGCAGAAGTTGATTCATATAATATTTTCAGATTTTAGTGTCAGTTCATGTATTCCTCGTTAATTTTATCTGAGACATATATGACATATGATACATCTGTAATATTTTTCGTATTTGTTTGTTACTACATTCTCTGTGGATTTCATGTTTTATTTTCATTGTCACATTTAGTCTGTTTGCAAACAAAATTATTATAGACAGCATAGTGTCATGCATTTCTTGAAGTTTGTACATGATGACTTTCGCCTAAGCATAATGTTCAACGAGTAAAGAGTACCGTCTCACTACAAACAAACGAGGTAGCACAGTGGTTAGGACACCGGAGTCGCATTCGGGAGAACGAGGTTCAAATCCCCGTCCAGCGACCAAGATTTTGGTTCTTGTGGTTCCTCTAAATCGTCCCATGCAAATGGCGGTATGGCTCCTTTGGAAAAGACACGGCCGATTTCCTTCCCCATCTTTTAATAATCCGAGCTTGTGTTCTCCGACTCTAATGACCCCACAGTCGACGGCACGTTAAGCTCTAAACTTCCGTTTTCCTTCCTCTCTGTACCATTCGCATCTGGCTTTATCACAAGAGACGTACGACACAAAACCTAAACCAGTCAAACTCTGTTGCTGTCTTCAGTTCATTCCACTGCGTAATGACTTCATAAAATAAGTTACACATGTTGTCCAACACCAAGACCATTGCGCAACAAGAATAACCGGGACGGTACGTTCCTCTGGACAAAAACACTAAAGTGCACAGCAAAATTCTGGCGGTATATGGACCAAATGTAATGTAGCGTCCTTCCGTAGTGAAACTGTGCCGGCAATTTGACCAAGCCCGCACAGACGTGGACGATACTGATCAGGATGGAAGGCCACCGTCATCGACCTCAAACGACGATATCCAGGAAATCGAGGAACTCATTCGCAACAATCGCAGGCATTGGTGAGCAGATGCGCATCCGAGATCGTCTTATTTGGGCGGTTGACGATATATCGATATTTTTTCGAATACGTCATGACGGCGACATTTTTGTAACCGATCTATTGTTATCGAAATTGCAATATCAAGTGTCAATTTTTTTCATTTTATATTATATTTTTTCGCAATTTTGGGCAAATTTATGAAATTGTTCTTTTGAAACTGGAGTAGAACATAATTTTACTTTCACTGTGTGAAGGAATCTTAATACAGAGTGACACACGGGAGACGGACGGTTTTGAACTGCGTAGTACTGAGGGCGCGATGGTGGGAGGTGGTCGTGGTGGGGATAGTTCCGATCCACACAAGACGCCATTTCATTTACTTAGTCCCTATGGAGCAGTGGGACTTGCAACGTCGAGTGTTTGTCTATGATAGTTTCGTGATTGTTCCGTGCGCGGTTTAATGTCAGTCGACATGGAGCTGTTCCGAGCCGTAACACAATCCTCAGATAGGTGGAAAACTTCAGATCAGCTGGAAACATGCTGGATAAGAAGCATCCTGGTCCGAGACGCAGAGTAACGACACCAGAAAATGTTGAAAGGGTAAGGCAAGCGGCAGTCAGAAGCCCAGGACGGTCACCTAGACGTCATGCTAGTGAGTTGGCTCTGAGCACTATGAGTCCCCTAGAACTTAGAACTACTTAAACCTAACTAACCTAAGGACATCACACACATCCATACCCGAGGCAGGATTCGAACCTGCGACCGTAGCAGTCGCGCGTTTCCGGACTGAGCGCCTAGAACCGCTAGACCACCGCGGCCGGCAGTGAGTTACGAATCAATCGTGAATCGGTTAGGCGAATTTTGCATAAAGAATTAAAATTCCATCCCTACAAAATGCTCATTGTCCAAGAACTTAAGGAAACTGATTTAGCTGTACGATAAGGCTTCGCTTACAGAATGCAAGTGATTTTGGGATCGAATGAAAATGAAATTTTATTGATGAGCGATGAAGCTCTATTTCATTTAAACGGGTCCGGGCTCCAGAGCATCCACCCCTTATCCACCAGCGTCCTCTACACTCAGAGCCGGCCGCGGTGGTCTAGCGGTTCTATGCTCTCAGTCCGGAACCGAGGGGCTGCTTCGGTCGCAGGTTCGAATCCTGCCTCGGGCATGGATGTGTGTGATGTCCTTAGGTTAGTTAGGTTTAAGTAGTTCTAAGTTCTAGGGGACTGATGACCACAGATGTTAAGTCCCATAGTGCTCAGAGCCATTTTACACTCAGAGAAAGTAACAGTCTGGCGTGCTCTTGGTTCTGTTGGCATTATTGGACATTTTTTTTTTTTTTAAGAGAACGGGGCCACTGTTACTGTTAATTCGGTTCGTTACATTCGTAGGCTTGAAACGCGTTTGGTTCCAGCAGGATGGGGCAACATCGCACACCGCAAACACTTCAATGACAGTTCTTAGACGCATGTTTCCTGGCCGTATTATCTCACGTTTTGGCAATGTTCCTTGGTCTCGCAGGTCTGCCGACTTGTCAGTATGTGACTTTTTTCTGTGGGGATATCTTAAGAACTGTGTCTATAACCACGAAATTTGGACGAGCTGAAGAATGCAATCATTCAAGAAATTCCTGCCATCCCTGCAGAGATTTTAGTCCGTGTGATGGAGGATTTTGAGAAGAGACTTGGGTCCTGCATTCGAAATGATGGACATCACCTTGGCGACATTATTTTTCACAAATAACTTTCTTAATTAAAATGGCAGATAATGAGCTTTGATTTTGTGTAAATAAACATGCATTAATTTTAAAGTTGGCTGAGTATTATTTCATTAAAAACCGTCCGTCTCCCATGTGTCACCCTGTACTTCTTGAGCTCCCATCACGTCCAGTCTTCCTCTATGACTGTATAATGCAAGTACAGATGACGTAAAGAAGAAGTTCGATTGCACTGGGGTGGTGTCGGTGTGAATGGAACAAGATTTACGATGTGGAGAAATGGCACACCAGTTGCGTTAAAAAACAAAATTTTGAAGCTACTAGTGTGCTATTACTTAACATCGGCATTCTACAAAAACAGTTTCGGAAAAAGATGACCGTAATGCAAATGACAAGATTGGTTTTTGCGGTAGGTAAAGAAGTGTGACGTAAGCGGCGCTCGGTGCTACCAACAGAAACTGCAACGTTTTAAGTTCAGCACACAATTTTGTCACTACAATGTTAGGTCGCTTGCGTTTGCAGAAATGAAGAAACAGGTAAATCGGAATGAAGTGGCTCTAAATGGCTCTGAGCACTATTGGACTTAACATCTATGGTCATCAGTCCCCAAGAACTTAGAACTACTTAAACCTAACTAACCTAAGGACAGCACACAACACCCAGCCATCACGAGGCAGAGAAAATCCCTGACCCCGCCGGGAATCGAACCCGGGAACCCGGGCGTGGGAAGCGAGAACGCTACCGCACGACCACGAGATGCGGGCGGAATGAAGTGTTCCAGACAATCCGATATGTGACGAAATGTAACGACGGATCCTTTCGACATCTTTTATTGCGCCACTTACATGCAGTTACCATTGTTAGCAAATTGATTAGAGCCAAGCGTGAAGGTGCATCGTTTTCCTTTCAATTCTTGTTCTAGGGGGACAGGCAGGCAGCTAGCTTGTTGACGTACAGAATCTCCGACTATAAATCAATACTTAATTGTTTAGACCTAAGGTCGGCAGCATAACTACAATGTGCAACCGATATTTTCATTGGCCGGTACTCGATACTTCTTTCGTCGACATATTTTTTAAATATCGATTCATCGGGTTCCCGATATTTTTAAAAAGTCCTAGACTCTGCACTAGCAGAAACCTGTGCTCACGCTGGGTTTCTACATTACAGACACCTGCGAACAAAGGCATGTGGCGTGGAAATTTAAGCAAAGGCATTATTCTCTGCACAATAATGAAGCACCCCACACGGCGCGCACTATTTGAGCTTTGTTTGAGTGTTTTCGGTGTGAGGTCTGGAAACATACGCCATACCGTCCAGATCTTGCACCAAGCGGTGTCTTTCTCTTCAGCAATCTGAATTAACATCTGTGGGGGGAGGGGAGGGGGCAGGGCAGAGAGTTTTCCAGCGTTGAGAACGTTCACATAGCGGTTCTCTAATGGCTCTGTCTATGACCAAGGAGCGGATTCCTACCTTCGAGGGACTGAACGATTGATACAACGATAACGATGCGACCGTTGTACAAGACTCTACAACTGCTGAAAAACAGTGTCATCTATACATGTTAGTTGGCCTGCAATATTAATGTGTAACTCTCTTTTCAAGTTTCCTCGTATATTCAAACAGCGTAATGTGTAGAAGTGCTCTTACAGTGAATGAACATGACAAAAAAACTTAAGTAAAATGCTTGGATATCACTGTACACGAAAAGAAAAATATCGCAAACTGTAACAAATGAACAAAAGAAGTTTAGTGCATTTAGATATGGTGCGTTCTCAAATTCTAGGTTCTACTTACTATGTCGTAACTGTTGATAGGTACCGGTAGCATTTTAGAGAGATTTTTCGACAAGTGATACCATTCCGTACTTCGCAACCTAATTGTTTCAGAGAATTGGGAATTTACTGAGATCGATTTCTAAATAAGAATCAGAAAACTACTGCTCACCCGAAGTTACCAAAATTTACGTGGGTCCGCCTTGATACAAACACTTTTGTTTTGTTTTTATTTTCGTCCACAAACTAGTTTCAGCGACGTCTCCATCGTCAGAGGATTATTCTTTTTTTTATAAAACATACAAAATTAGCATCGTTACAAACATTACAGAACGTAACGAAATAAATCTCGGGTGAACAGCCTGGTGTGAGTGTACAAAGGACACAATATTTCGGCAATCGACCTTGTTGCCATCATCAAGTGTGCTGAGTACATCAGGGAGAGGGTATAGCCCCCCCCCCCCCCGCCCCCCTCTTACCACCGCCCCTGATCTTACGTCCATCCTTACCTTCATCCATTCTTTTAAAAAGTCACCCATCATGTTCGGTAGACGTGTGAAGCGCTACAAAGGAGTACTACTGTTTTTGACAGTTAGTTCTTTACTAACGTAGGTGAAAAAGTACAAAAGAAGTACTATTCGTCCAGCATCACGGGTTCTTCTTACGCGCTTGCCAAGTTACTAAAATGGGAGGAGAAAACTTCTCGTCACTAAAAATTTTCTTTTCGTAGTATTAAGATTTTTCTAGAAGTAGAAATGTACAGCGATTCTCTTATTTTTGTTGCTCTAAAGACGTTCCATAGATGGTAACATATTACAGCCGATGTGTTATCACAGAATTTTGGCTTACACAAGTACCAGCGCACTCAACAATGCTTCACAATTGCTAAATATGTACGGGAACTGAATATTTCCTCCTAATATGGGATATTGCTGGGAACGGTGTCAGTACGCAAATTTCGGCACTTCGTTGCGACTTGTTCCACTTTGAAGATATGGAACTCGTATTTATAATAAATTAATTAGAATGTGAATGAAAAGGACTCTTTTGTTTTCGTTTTTTGTGTTTCTTTGTATTCAAATTTTTGTACACAATACAAACTCAAAACTTACGAATATACATCATTTTTCGCTTTTTTCGATACTGTATGTTACGAGTATGAATCAGTTCCAACGTATTTAAATGCCCAACCTTGAGCGTTCTCTATTGCTACTGCAAACGAAAACTTGATTCGCTGAAACTGAAAGAGTAAATCGGTTGGTATCACTGGTAAAAGAATATTTCTCACCCGCCATGTCGTCTCACCCGCCATGTCGTGAGATTTGGCGTGTCATGAATACATGTCAGGTGTGTCGCGAAATTTTTAATGTCTTCTAATCTTCTGCAGATGAGATATCTATGACAAAAAGTTTATCGCCAAATCGTTTCTTTGAGTAGCCCAATTTGCAATAAATTGTCCATCATTGTATGTAATTATGCACATTTAAACATGTATTTATCATAATAACTATATATATTCTTTGTATTCAACTCCAAAACATTGATTCCCTCATTCCATACATAATCTTCACCAAAAGAAGCTCCATATTTGCCGCCGTTGGCACCTTTTCATCTTTATCGGCAAGGGGCCGTTATCTTTGACTCTTTGACGCCGTGGTCGGCTGCGTCAGTAAAAAACTAGGGTGGATACTCAAAGTGGATTTCCGGAAATTCTGAATTATCCCTCTTTCAGTTCGCTTTGTCGTTTTATTTTTTGGTAATCAGGCAAGCACGTCATTTGTTTCGCTGTTCGGTGTAATTTTGTACTAGGTTCAGTAGTTTCATGCGTTTACAAGTTACTAGTGCGCTCTTTTCATCATGGACAGATCTGTAAAAAGAATTAAGAAAGCTTTAGCCGTCGACACTTCATCTTCATCTCAGGAAAGTGGAGATGAATATACCACAATTCGAAAGGGAATAAAAATTATGCTCTCTTCCTCACCTTCTATACAGAGAAACAAAACCAGGATAAAATAAGGTCGAACATAACAGCTAATATAGCAGCAGCAGCACTCCGTCTTCAGACCACAAGTGGCCCATGACCATCTGACCGCCGTGTCATCCTCAGTGAGGATACAGATAGGAGGGGCAGATGGTCAGCACACTGTTCTCCCAGTCGTTATGATGGTTTTCTTTGACCGGAGACACTACTATTCGGTCGTGTAGCTCCTCAATTGGCATCACGAGGCCGAGTGCACACCGAAAAATGGCAACAGCGCATGGGCCCGGATGGTCATCCATCCAAGTGCCGTCCAACCTCGACAGCGCTTGACTTCGGTAACCTGACGGGAACCGGTAACCGTTAATATAAAGAATACTAATTATATAAACTTAGGATTTATTTGGCTAGGCGAAAAAGGCAAACTTACACGGAAATGTTTGGTGTGCGGCACAGTTCAAATGGTTCAAATGACTCTGAGCACTATGGGACTTAACTTCTGAGGTCATCAGTCCCCTAGAACTTAGAACTACTGAAACCTAACTAACCTAAGGACATCACACACACCCATGCCCGAGGCAGGATTCGAACCTGCGACTGTAGCGGTCGCGCGGTTCCAGACTGTAGCGCCTAGAACCGCTCGGCCACCACGGCCGGCTGCGGCACAATGTTGTCAAATGAGTCCATTCTACCTAAAAAGCTGAAAAGGTATTTGGAACGAAACCACCACCACAGCGTCTTTCAAAAACCGCGAGAGTTTTTTCAACGTCTGTATATTTCCATTTAATCATCTACTGTCATGATGCAAACACGTAAAGCCCTCAGATAAAGCCCCTTTGGCATCCTTCAAAAGTTTTGAAATATTTGGGGAAACAAAAACATTATCACATCCGAGAAGAGCTTTATTTTACAGCATGTAAAGAAATTGTTGCTACTATGTTGGGACCGGAAGCAGCTCAAAAGGTTTCAAAAGTACCTCTGTCAAATGATAAAGTTCATTAGCGCATTATGAACATGTCAGTTGATACTCAAAGCAATGTTACAGAAAAATTAACAAAAACCCACTTTGCTCTATAGGTAGATGAAAGCGCTGACATTTCCGGAAAAGTTCAGTTATTATCTTTTGTGACATTGTCTGCGGATCAAAAATTATTGAGTAATAACTGTCTTGTCGAGAACGTTGAGAGGTTCTTTCACGATAACAGCCTCAAGTGTTGCATTGCTATTAATGTAGTGATGACGCTGCTGTAAGGACAGGTTCTGTGGTCTTACAGGTTTACCTCGAGTGGCGCTATAACACCATTACTAACCAGAGGAACTCCCATCGCAACCCCTTCAGATTTAGTGGTAAGATGGCCTAGTGGATAGCCCGTCAAAAGCTGTACTCAGATCAAGCATGAAAACAGAAAAAATGTATAATGAACTGTGAAAAAAAGAACAACACTCGAAACTGTGAACGGTAGAACACTAAGATGTGCAACACTGACCGAGCGCATGGAGCCGTGGGGTGGTCGTTATATTGTCACGATGTTGGATTGCGACGTGTTGAAATCCTCCTCGTGCCCAATAATTCTTTTTTTACAGTATTATGAACTGTCCGTCCCTTTTGCAACAGCGAGGTATAAGGAAGGGACCTACAGACGTACGTACCTCCTGTTTGTTCTACACAAGTGCCACATGTTTTTAGAAGTTTTGATTCCTGAAGTGCTTGGTTGTTCCATAGTTCACCTCCGATTATTTGTTGTTTTCATTTCCGTGACAGATGTATGCGATCTCTCGCCTGCACTCACTCTTCATCACATTAACTTGCGACGGTAATATATTGTTACCACATGACTCACATTTTATTAGCAATGTACAGTATGACAACTGCCAAGACTACAGAAGGAGGACAGAAACGTCAGAGGCCGGGCGGAAAGTTTACAATTTTGTGAAAAAAAAATCCCCAGCACAAAAGAGATTAAAACATGGTTCTCCCACTTTAAAGTCCAACACCGTGACCAAACAATCGTGCCGCCGGGATCCTTGCAATGAACTCAGTGTTGCAGATCTTGAGCTTGGCCAGTTCACTGTTTCTATTTTGCTTCTTTTTTCACAGATCAGTACCCCTTCTCCATGTTTTTATGCTTGATCTGAGTTCATTTTTTGATAGGCTAGCCACTGGGCCGTTTTACCACTAACAAGGGGAGGCCGCCAATTGTGAAATTCAGATTCGATTCATACTGCGCATAATAAAAGCTCAAGGCCAAAGGTGTAATGTGGCAAAGCGCCAAGATGCACTTCTCAGCCGTTGTCGAGAAAATCGACAGTTAAAAGAAACCGTTGACGTGAAATACTCTCTACGATTAATAATTTTCTACAGCGTTGTGGCGCAGCGGTAAGCGCTCGGCTTCGTAATCCGAAGGTCGCCGGATCGAATCTCGCACCATGCGACTTTTTTCTTTATTATTAGTTTTTTGTAATTCAAATATATATATATATATATATATATATATATATATATATATATATATACTATTAATGAATTGCTTATGCATGTTGGTGAAGGCGGATCGCTCTCCAATTGTACCGCCTCCATTTTTCCCTTTTTTTTTTAACAGGGTTTACCAAAGCTCTCCCGTCCGCACTGATTTTCGACGATGTTATAAGTTGCGCTAGGGACCGCATCTACCTTCTTTCGGAGTTAGCACGCAACTACGCTGTTATGCGGCGGCACGTATCGGCCCATTCAACATCTGTCCTTCAAGTGTAACGAGCGAGTAACGGAGTTTATATTTCATACCTGCCACAGCAAATTTGTGTTCGTGGTGTCTCTATTCTAATTCGAACGTTTGACTTACGCTATACATATTCGTTTCGGAATATCGTTTCTACGTCTTCCGTCAACTATACGTGGATAACATTACGAAGATAATTAAAAACATTTGTGAAATACAACTTTGTTTGCGGAAAACATAATGATGTTCGAAGTCGCCAGTTTTTCCACGACAAACTACTTTCAACAACTTATTATATGCATAATTGTTGCAACTGATTGCCGAGCGCTCGGGTTCGTAATCCGAAGGTCGCAGGATCGAATATATATACATATATATATTTGAATTACGAAAAACAAATACTAAAAAAAAAATTGCATGGCGCGAGATTCGATCCAGCGACCTTCGGATTACGAACCCGAGCGCTTACCGCTGCGCCACGACGCTGTAGAAAATTGTTAATCGTAGAGAGTATTTCACCGCAACGGTTTCTTTTAACTGTCGATTTTCTCGACAGCGGCTGAGAAGTGCGTCTTGGTGCTTTGCCACATTACACCTCTGGTCATGAGCTTTTATTATGCGCAGTATGAATCGAATCTGAATTTCACAATTGGCGGCCTCCCCTTGTAAATCTGATGGGATGCGACATAGAGTTTCCCTTGTAAGGAAGTACACAATGTTGATCTCCTCTGCTGTAGCTCGCAGACAGATAAAAGAGACCCATTTACGTAGTTTCATTTATTTAAAATCATACTAATTTAATTCACGTCACTCAACTCTCAAAGAACTTCGTGCACCGAAAAGCTTGGCAAACTACAAAAAGTAAATTGCAAAGGAACAAAGAGCAGTTATGAAAACCTACTGGGCTAATTCGGAAAGTAAGATTACAAGAACTTTTTGAAGTACAGATGAATTTATTTTAATAAAATTCACATGTATTGTAGTATAGGTGCCGGCCGCGGTGGCCGAGCGATTCTAGGTGCTTCAGTCCGGAACAGCGTGACTGCTACGGTTGCAGGTTCGAATCCTGCCTCGGGCATGGATGTGTGTGATTTCCTTAGGTTAGTTAGGTTTAAGTAGTTTTAAATTCTCGGGAACTGATGACCTCAGAAGTTAAGTCCCTTGTGCTCAGAGCCATTTGAACCATTTTCTAAATTCAAAGTGTAAAGCTGTTTTTACATCAAACAATGCAAACACATTTAACCCATACTTTGCTGGTTTGCTAGGGATATACTGCCTGAATGCAATGGGCAGTTTCCTCTAAATGCCAAAAGCTTTTCGTCAACAGTAAGATATTCACTACGTAAGAAATATTTTATTATGAATAGTTCAAATACCTCTCTGATAGGAGCCAACTTGTCAGTCTTTCTGCGAACACCTCTATCACGGATATTATCAAACCTAAGACACCTCAACAGAAACCTGAATCGGTTTTCACTTATGCATTAATAACGTGATTCAAGTCCGTTTCCCTTTGAGTTATCCCACAATTTCGATATACTCTTCCTAGAACATCTCAAAGATCCACACATACAACAAACCAATGAAAGCTCTGATCTCTATCGCATCTGTTTCTTTAGCATCCCTTTCCCTAGAGACGTTACCACGAACTTCACTGATGGATATATTAGTGCATGTTGCGATAATGCTTATTGTGTTTTCATCCAAGAACAAATTCAGAATTTCTATTTCTGTCTTCTTTATACGAGCTTGATGTTTTGGTCCAGGCAAGTGCGTAACAATATTACAAGATCTGCTTCTACCAATGGTAGGATATTTATTTTTCCTCCGTTTAGTTATTCCACCTTTCCCTAAAAGAAATGCATCTTTTTGAGTTACGTCGTCCTGTGACTCATATTCATCATTCTCTGGCACTTCTTGTTCTGTTCCTGAATTCATGAACACAGTCCTCAGTCTCTGGGTCAGCGCTATCACTGTGAGCATCACTCAGCTCACTGAACCATTCCAACCATACATTAGGATCTCTACTAAACTCTGTCCGAGGTTTTTTTGCTTTTGACATTTCTTCCACAATCTAAAAATATAGAGAATACTAGGTAACTGCAGTCAGTTTCATTAAGTCCAAATTTACCCACATGAAAGATCGATTGAATCTAGGAAAGCAATAAAGTAATGCAGACTTACTTACTTACTTTGTTTCAGACTGTGGCAGCAGAGCTCGCGCGGATGACTGGTGTCCTCCAGACAATAATAATGTTTCATAAACAATGTATCTTTCGTAACTGAAAGCCAACAATAATTGGAGCTAATTGCTGGAGAGTTAACAGAAAGGTACTGAAAATGGCGCGATCTCAATCCTGCCCTGTCAGACATAAGTGAGCGGGAAAAATTAACCTAAGGACATCACAAACATCCATGCCGAAGCGGGATTCAAACCTGCGACCGTAGCGGTCGGGTGGTTCCAGACTGAAGCGCCTAGAACCGCTCGGCCACATCGGCCGGCTCATGAATGAAAACCTTCACACAAGTCACTTTATTCGATAACAGAGACTAGCAGTTGTCAGGAAACAATTCTGTAATAATACTTAACTATCTATAAATGGTTATGTACTGTTTTAGCTTATGCACGCTGAACTGAGCACGTTAAAATTAGATATTCTGTGCCTGTTATGCATTGACACTTCAGTTTCATGTCAGTATTTGGTATCAATATCGCTTACGCCAACACAGAGGTCTAGTGCGGACTGTAATAATCGTATGGGAGCGAAATTTGGTAGTATTTGTACCGCGGAACTGATTTACGTTGGAAAAGACTAGTGTTTTTGTCTTGTCCACCAGGTGCAACTCTGGCGCTGTGAATGAAAGGAAGACCTGTAGAAATATTTCCACAGGTAATGCATTGCGAGTGGGACTTGGGCAGGAAAGGTCAAACAAGTGAGAAAGGCGTAATGTTGATTTTCTTATTAACCACTGCTTACACAGTTCGTTCTATATGAACACAGAGACGTCGACGATGTGCTGTACAGCGCCATATTTGCACATGGTGACAAAAATTAGAACTAATTTTTTCCAGCGTAAATCGGTTATATATTAATGCATTAGCGTATCTATCAAGTTTCGCTGTCGTATGGTAATTACAGTCCACATTGGACCTCCGGTAATGCTAATGTATCCTAGTTCCAGATTTCTTGCACCCGAACTTGTAAATAGTTCTAATAGTTCTAATTTTCGTCCACCAAAGTACAGTAGCGGACAGAACATTCAAGAAACCGATCAAGAGAATGATTTTGTGAATTGTTTTGTCTATTTCTTGAAGGCTTTTTTGTTTATTTACGTTTGTACAGTTTTATGTATGTTTTTAATGGTGTGAATGATGCGTGAATACGGTCTAAAGTAAATGTGTAGATCATTGTTATAACGACAAACGCTGTATGAACTACCGTGAGAAATTTTTAAGACAGTGTGAATGCAGACGATGGGGAATTTTGTTTCAGAACATGTTAAGTAAGTTTATGGTTAAAGGAAAGCTGATTCGAGTGCAAATGAAAATAGTTAATAACGTAAAGTATAAATAAAACATCATAATGTTAAATATTTATTTCATGAAAAAGTACAATTCGAAGGTATGTTATTTGTTGATTGGTTAGTCGTGAAAAGCGCGGGCTAACGCGAGAGAATAATATTTTTCTATTGAACTTAAAGAAAATTGACCAATCAGAACGGAGTATTCTTCGCGCGTCTTTTCTCTATGAGATTGAGAACGCTTATTGCAGTCTAAAGAGTCGGAGCACAGCCTTTCAATGGTACAGTCGTGTGTAGTATGAATTGTAGTTTGCCGGTGTTAAGTTGTGCTACATGCCTCAAAAGTGCATTAAAGATAAGGCATATTTATTACGGTGTGTTTTTTTAGGAAGTACGGATTTTTTAAGTAATTTTGTGTATGAGAAAAGACTGTAATTCCGTGTGGCATATTGGGAAGATCGGTGACAAAAAATTTGAATGCATTAGTCACTGATAAACTTAATAGTATAGCGGGCATTTTCATTTAAGAACAATCCGTGCTTACTAGCTGTTCAGATTTCGACAAATACGTTACCGTAAACTTCCTAACGTGAATGAAAGGGTTTGTGCATGACTGTGTTACGATTAGCACTGGCTTGGCAGCGAACTTGGAATTCTAAACTTCAGAATATACCGAAGTTTTGCCATTATATCCATCTTTCATTCAAAATAAACTTCTCCCGATTTTTAGAATGCAGCCTGGTGCGAGTTGCAGTACTGTCCGGCGGTCTGCTGCGACGAGTTCACAGGTAGGAGCTGGAGGAACCGCGCCGCCTCACCTTCATCATCACATTTCGCGCGGTATTGATCAGGGGAACATGTCAAACGAAAACGGACCTTGCGCCCACTGTTCCTGATCCGAGGAGTGCTCATTTTGCCAGCCAACTACACATCTGTTCAGCCAGGCAGGCTCTCGCAAAATGAGAGGCGAGACCAGCTCTCGCGAGAGATCGAGTCATGAGGCTGCGAGGGTCGGGCGGGGAGGGGGAACGGAAAGGTTCCAGCCGAGGTGACGCGGGCGGCATTAGTACAGCTGCCGGCGCCACGGTCGCGTCGTACTCTTTCGCATGAGCATATCTCTGTCTCGCTCTACTGGCTGCCAGACCAACCGGCGAAATGCGCGCTGTCACCTGTTTGCTGTCACTGTGCTTGACGTACTTCGCCCACGCCCAGCGTAATGGTAAGCCGCGTTTACCAACTTTCAGCACACTTAAGTAATGTTCTCCAAACACAGTAAACGCGTTGTGAAGGTCAACGCTCTCGCCGCCGCTCTGACAGTGTTCTATACATGTCACAAACACTTGTAAAACACGCATAGTAGCCGTAGTAACACAACATGTGTTGGACAAAAACTTTTCTGTTTACTATGTAACAGTGTACTTCTGTCCCATTTGCCAGTCTCATCACAACTGGCGCTTGCGCATCGGTTTCCGTCAACCTCATCACCTATTGCACCTGGTGCCGAAACCACCTGGTGCCAACACAAAGCGTCCAGGAGAAGCAGTGTGTGACTGTGCTTTGCTAAATCCTGAAAACACATGTTGCTCAAGTGATTACTTGCGGTTTGTCTAGTTCCAAAGATACTACTACACAGCTTGCAGTTCTTCTGCTCCCGTTACCTGTTACATCTGTGAAATCCGAACATACCATTGTTTTGTCTTCGCGTTTACAAAAAAAGGCCTGTAAAACCGTTCCAGATATCTAGTATTTCTCTATCCTGCTAACGTGTTCAGCACATATCTGTCCTTAGTTTCATGAATAGTTATTTCGACTGCGTCCAGTACGTCAAACTTTTCTCATTTCCTTTCAAAGAGCAAAATTTACAAGTATTTCTGTAACAGTGTAGAAAAGTGCTACAAAACGGAGACAGATGCTCGGCTAGCTCTCGACAAGTAGGAACTTTGCTACATAATCCCACTTAAAACAATTTAGACATTAATGTAGGGAGGCAAACGATCTGCTTCTAATGAAGACACTGACAACACAAAAACACTAGCAATAATCTAGTTACTAGTTTTAGTAAAGTAGATACTGACCCAATGTTTTTGTGTGTATGACCGTGTATGGCAAATGATTCCGTTCCCTTTAACAGTTGATCAGATGTGTACACGTGATTAGCTACTTTGACCTGCAATAATTACATAGCCTGGAGTTGACAGTACGTTCCCTCTGTCTGGTCGAGAACGCCTTCACTGTTTGTCCAATATATCTTCCGCTGCACATTGTACACTGTATACACTTGAGTTTTCATACTAAGTCCTCCTACTTCCTCTTATTGTTCTGTTTCATTAAAATGTTCTGCTGTAAAAATATTTCAACGTTGTTCGGCTTGAACGTATTTGATCTCCTTGTTTTTTTTTTATTGTTATCTACATCTACGTGATTACTCTGCTATTCACAATAAAGTTCCTGGAAGAGCGCTCAATGAACCACCTTCATGCTGTCTCTGCCGGCAGAGCCTCGGGCATGGGTGTGTTTGCGTCCTTAGGTTAGTTGGGTTTAAGTAGTTCTAAATTCTAGGGGACTGATGACCTCAGAAGTTAAGCCCCATAGTGCTCAGAGCCATTTGAACCTTTTTTTTTTTTTTTTTTGCTGTCTCTACCGTTCCTCTCTCGAACGGCACGCGGGAAAAACGAGCACTTAATTTTTTCTGTGCGAACCCTGATTTCTCTTATTTTATCGTGATGATCATTTCTCCCTATGTAGGTGGGTGCCAACATAATGTTTTCGCGATCAGAGGAGAAAACTGGTGATTGAAATTTCATGAGAAGATCCCGTCACAACGAAAAACGCCTTTGTTTTAATGATTGCCACTCCAATTCACGTATCATGTCTGTGACACTATCTCCCGTATTTCGCCATAATACAAAACGAGCTTCCCTTGTTTGTACTTTTTCGATGTCATCCGCCAGTCCCAGCTGATGCGGATCCCATACCGCACAGCAATACTCCAGAACAGGGCGGACAAACGTAGTGTAAGCAGCCTCTCTGGTAGACCTGTTGCGCCTTCTAAGTGTTCTGCCAATGAATCGCAGTCTTTGGTTTGCTCTACCCACAATATTATCTATATGATCGTTCCAATTTAGGTTATTTGTAACTGTAACCCTTAAGTATTTAGTTGAATTTACAGCCCTCAGATTTATGTGATAACTTTTTAAGTTTTTTCCTGAGCTAGTTCCTTCGTATCCTTCTTCCTATTCTTGTGCATTGCTTGGTTTACAATATATACGTTATTGCCGGTCTGTTCATGTTCATAGATCAACGATGTCTCCACTGATCGGCCGAATGTCGTTAGAGGGCAGTGTCTGTGATGCCCATAGTCGACTACCGTGCACTCTATGCGCTGCATTTGCCTCCTACAACCCAGGTTGCCGCACCGTCAAATCGGTCTTGATATCATTCGTTGAGTGTCTATCGCCGGTATGCCTCAGCCGTGGCTACGTCAACACTTGCAGTCGTCCTGTGCTGTGGTTTACGCAAGTAGAAACGTTATCTGTAGGATGTTGAACAATCACTCCACCGTGTCTGGATAGCCGAGCGCGTTAACGCGCAACTTGCGAGATTCGGGGAGACGAACGTGCCCCGGATCGAACTAGCGATAATAGCTGGTGCAGCCGGCTAGCTTGGATGTGGCTTTTAGGTGGTTTCGCACATCCACCTAAAAGGCTGGGTGGTTTCGCACATCCAACTAAAATGCTGGTACCTACCTTCCGCATCAAACACAAGTTACACAATCATTCAGAAAACGTTCTCACGCTTCAGCATGAGATTTTCAGTACACGCAGACAATCCCGGGAGGGATTGGGGTGAGGGGAGAGTGGGTGGCACCAGAAGCAACATCCAGGCACCAGCCACCTAGACCGCCTTCCCACGGAGCCACAGAGAACTTCCCAGCGCTGGCAAGCATTGATTTAAATGGGCACTTTCAGACGGCTGGCGGAATGTTGCTTCAGATCAGCGGCCTCAACACGACGCCAGTTCGGTGGTGCCGTTGACCGGCCAAGCAGCGTAACGCCGTTTGTTAACAGTCGCCTCGTGACGTACTGGGATTGCTGCTCACTGTTATTTGGTAGTACGGCCGTGTTGTCATGCTTCCACTATTTGCCAAAGATGAAAATCAATACAGAAGACTGAAATTAAAATTTTCACCAGATGACGAACGCAAACGTTCTTCAGAGAAGACGTCCATTCACGAGCGTTACTCACATTTCTTCCCGCTTGTGTAAGGTCTGTTGACATGTAACATAACATACAGTTATGCAAAGTGTCCTCCGATCTGTACGTCTCGATCACGAACAAAAGTGTGCAACACACAACAAGGTTTTGTAATATCATCTGCAAATTATGGAGACACTTTCGGAGGCCGATCAAAAATTCTGCACTCTTTAGCAAGAATACCAAAAATACATTCAACTTGTCTTCCAGCCCTGCAGAGACTGTGCCTGAAAATTTTTTAAAAAGAAATTGTCGCTCTATAAACGCAATAAGAAAGATGACAAACCGAAAGCTTAATCACCAACAGGAAAGAAATGACAGCCGTCACGTAACAGCCTGCTTTGGAGAAATTTAGTTTCATTGTCAGTAAATTTCTTCGGATGCTATCAGTTCTTGATCACAGATCAATCAGGCGACCTTCTGTTGCTTCAACGTCAGTGAACATCAGTTGTGGGAATCCCATATGTCCAATAACACTATCGAGAAAATGTTTATGGTGTAATAAAATGGTTCAAATGGCTCTGAGAACTATGGGACTTAACATCTTAGGTAATCAGTCCCCTAGAACTTAGAACTGCCTAAACCTAACTAACCTAAGGACATCACACACATCCATGCGCGAGGCAGGATTCGAACCTGCGACCTTAGCAGCCGCGTGCTTCTGGACTGAAGCGCCTATAACTCGTTCACCGCGGCCGGCTATGGTGTAATAAAGCGACCCACAGTCAACTGTCTTGATGACGAGTATACTTTTATCATTTGTACCAAAGTTGGGTAAATTGGATGCCTTTCTAATAAACCTTGAACAGTACTTCCTTCGAGAAATGGTGGCACCCAGGATTTTCTTTCAAATTATCGCATTTTCATTTTTTTGTTCAGTATGAGAAGTAAAATAGAGGCATCGTGCTGATCAGGCTCCATGATGGAACCGAAACACGGAGACGCGGCAGATCAAAGCGGCATAGCGCGACGACGAAAGTAGCCGCTATTCCTTGCAGTAGCGCTACGCCGCCAAGTGCCGTGTGAAGGCCCCGTGCGTCGCTGGAAAGCGCTTCTCGGTAGCCTCGAGTGAATGGGTCCAGTGCTTTGTCGGCCATATAACAATGCTGGCCCGTTAGAGAAACAGGAAGAGACTAAGAACAAGTGGAAGAAGAAGATTCACACTAGACAGTGCTGCCTTCGGGAACCACATTTCTTGAGTAATCTTCGAAATGCGATGACGTATGCGTCTTGTACCAATTATCACGCTACGTTCGAAGTCTGTTAACTCTAGACACCTGCCATGCTCGGTACACGCCTGTCTGAAACAAGCTGCTCAGATACCTTACAATACTCTCTAGTATCTTAGTTTTTTTATCAGTTCTTTCTCTGACTGGTAAATAATTCATTATTTGTGTGTTGATTGACATTCTCACTCTTCGTAACCTGCTTCAACTTTAGCAGTTTTGTTACGTTTAAATAAATCAACCGAATAATGGAGACACACTGGAAATGTAATTAAAGTGTCTGGCGGGTCTTTTTCTGTTTCCACTACAACAGCCGGGGTTGGTAATCTAGTATGGTACTTTATATTTTAAAATTGTTTTTAATGATTTCTTATATCAAATTCCGTAAGTGTTTTAAAATTTCCAGTAAAATGTAACCCAAAAATTTAAGTCTAGTAGTAACTGTGACTTTCCGCAACAAATGTCGTCATATTTTAAGGTTTAGTTCCCTTCTTACACATCTACTGAATTTTAAACTCTATGTTGAGAATGAAAATGAACGAAATTTATATAGTTTTTAAATTTTTTGTGGTGGTCATAAAGTACCCATGCATTCGGTTTAGGCCGGCCGAAGTGGCCGTGCGGTTAAAGGCGCTGCAGTCTGGAACCGCGAGACCGCTACGGTCGCAGGTTCGAATCCTGCCTCGGGCATGGATGTTTGTGATGTCCTTAGGTTAGTTAGGTTTAACTAGTTCTAAGTTCTAGGGGACTAATGACCTCAGCAGTTGAGTCCCATAGTGCTCAGAGCCATTTTTTGAACCATTCGGTTTAAACATTGCGTAAAATACGTTGGCTCGTGATTAAAGGCACTTTAAGGTTCTGTACCCCACTTACAGAATTCTAAAATAAGAACTGGGTCTCTTTCCCAGCAGAAATATTAAGCCATGCTGCCTCTATAGCCGTTCTTAATTGCGAAACTGTTGCCGGTGCCAGATCTTGCACAGAAACTGACCTCTCGATTACGTCCCACAAATATTCGATGGGATTCATGTCGGGTGATCGGGGTGGCCAAATCATCCGCTCAAATTGTCCAGAATGTTCTTCAAACCAGTTGCGAACAATTGTGGCACGATTACATAACGTCATTATTCGGGAACATGAAGTCCATGAATGGCTGCAGATGGTCTCTTAACCCTTAACTGCCCGAATTTTTCAAAATTGGATATTTAAATTTATTTTCAGTTTTTTGACTTCTTGTGCATCTAAGTAGTGCATATAAGCTATTATTTGACTCTTCTCTGTCTTAGTTAGTCTGTAACATAACGTGTCCATATGGACACGCTGGGCACTCAGATTCATATTTGAAATATTTTCTGTGGTATTGAAATACATTTGAAGATATGTTTTATTAATCAGATTTTTAATACAAGTAAGGAAAAATTTGAACAAAATAATCCTTACAAACCAATTTATAACACCATACACAAAATAATTCACAATCATTTGTTTTACTGACTTTCATGGTACACTTCAAGCATTCTAGACAGAGTCCTACATCACATTTCCCACATTTTGAGTGAACATCTGATGATTTCTGTTTGCAGTACAAATCTACACATCTTCTCTTCTTCTCAGTTTTCTTGATATAGTGCTTTATACCATCATATCTGATATCACTTGGAACACACGATTTGTATCCACACATAGGACTGATAGACGGCCTGCCTGCTCCTTTTACGGGATTCGTATATCTTTTTAGGTAAACTTGAACAGTTTCACTTCTGAATTCAGGTTGAGTAGTCCTAGCTCCCGTTCCTTTCTTCAGCTGCCACGCATTATGTACAGATACGTCAACCAGCCAAGAAAGTAAAGCCCAGTACCACTTCTTGTTTCGAATGTTTATTCTGCACTTGGCAATGTTTTCATCCATACTATCCACTCCTCACATGTGTTTATTATAGGCTGTGATAATTTGAGGACGTTGTACTTGAACTGTCTTCTTCTCTTTTGCGGAATATCCTTTTACAAATGATACAGGTTCAGCTCCTTCACAGGTAGAAGCTACAGTAACCACTGAATTATCCACCCATTTTGTGACTATAACACCATCGTCCTTGCAAAGTGAGGATTCAAAATATCCCCCTTCCTTTTTAACTAGCGCTTTCTTTTTTTTCTCTGATACTGCCTGTTGCTCCATAGCCCTTTTCTCTCAGGTATGACAGAAGAGAAATACCTCTAAATAGGTTGTCAAATAGAAAGTGGAATGGCAGTAGCTTTACATCCAGTGTCAAACCATTCATCATCTGAACGAGTGGGGCAGTAGCCTTACCAAACTGTGCTTCATATACTGTATTTGGATTGTGTGATTTTCCTTGATAAAAGGAAAAATTTACCAGATATCCAGAAGTAGTGCATAAACACCATGCTTTATATCCAAATCGTATCGGTTTCCCCCTGATAAATTGCTTGCAAGAGTGTCTCCCAAAATATTTTATTATTGATTCATCGTAAGACAGATGTTGCTGAGGAACAAACAGCTTATTAAATTTGTCTCTTACTATTTCAATAAAGGGTCTAATTTTCCACATCTTGTCCTTTTCATCAAATTTGTTATTGTCGTTACAGTGTAGAAATCAAAGAATTTGTTCAAAACGATTTCTCCTCATGGCATTGCATACAAAATCGTTTCGTGTGTCTAAATTGGAATCCCAGTATAACCTCTTATTAGGGAGAGAGTTATAACTATTTAGAATGAGGATCCCCAGAAAGCACCTCATTTCTTCACAAGTTATGTTAGGATTTGGAAAGTTCTTGAAAAGTGCGTAGTTGTTTGACTCATAAACTAGGAATTGTATCAGATCGTCATCAAAGAATAATTTGAATATTTCCACTGCAGACTTATCAACATACGTGTCAAAGCATTGATCAGGAAAAGACTTCAAATTTGCACCATGAACCCAGGTCTTTTGCATATTTCTGTTCCTGTAATCTGTATATCTGAAATCTTTTTCTGTGTGTGTCTGTTAATCTTATTTCAGCTTCAGCCCGGAGTTGTCTAGGATTGATATTATCTGCTAATCCTCCTTCATCCTCATCAACCGAATCCTCATCCGTGAGGACTGCTGGATCAGGGATCGTGATGTAAATTCCATCAGTCTGAGGAGCATTTGAATCCTCAAACAGGATGTCTAAAACATCCTGCACAGTCAAACCAGGCTCTAAAGATTCTGCCAGACCTCTGTTATGATATGAAAAGAGAAAAAGAAACGAAATCATTTTGGACCCTGAAACTGCCCAGCGTGTCCATATGGACACGGCTGAAATAATCACTTCATAAACAGAAAGTGAATCGATGGATAACAACTTTTCTCAAATAAAAATCTCTATAAACATATTTAGATATACTACAAACAGTTTCACATGCCAGAATGAAGAAGTTCTTTACGAAACATTACTTACTTTACATCAACATGCTCCATTGCGGATGCCAAAGAACTCCCTGAAATACAGGCTGTCACAATCACAGTGTAAATGGTAACAATGAAGTATTAAGACAATGTACGTAAAATTCAAACCCTCCCTGAAAACAATATGTGACCGCCAACGCTAAAAATAATTGTAAGTCAACAATGATGTAAAAACAAAACTAGTCAACAATTGCGTCCATACGGACACGATGGGAAGTTATGGGTTAAGTAGTCGAACATAACCACTTCAAGTCAGTTATCGTATCATTCCTACCACCAACTCTTACCAACTGAATTAGGGACTCATCTTATCAGGACACGGTTTTCCAGTACTCTAGGATCCAACCGATTAAGTCACCAGCCCAAAAGAGGCGATGTGATGTTAATAAAGGCACTCGCGTCGGTCGTCTGCTACCGTAGAATATTAACGCCGGATTTCGCCGTACTGTCCTAACGGGTATGTCCGTCGTACGTACCACGTTGATTTCTATGGTTATTTAACGCAATGTTGCATGTCTGTTAGCGCTGACAACACAAACACCGCTGCTGTCGGTCGTTAAGCCGGTCGCTGTGGCCGAGCGGTTCTAGGCGCTTCAGTCTGGAACCGCGTGACCGCTACGGTCGCAGGTTCGAATCCTGCCTCGGGCATGGATGTGTGTGATGTCCTTAGGTTAGTTAGGTTTACGTAGTTCTAAGTTCTAGGGGACTGATGAACACAGATGTTGAGTCCCATAGTGCTCAGAGCCATTTGAACCATTTTTTTGTCGGTCGTTACGTGAAGGCCGGCGGCCACTGTGTTGTCTGTGGTGAGAGGTAATGCCTGAAATTTAGTTTTCTCGGCACGCTCTCGACACTGTGGATCTGTGAATACTGAATTCCCGTACGATTTCCTAAATGGAATTTCCTAAGCGTCTAGCTCCAACTACCAATCCGCGTATAAAATCTGTTAATTCCCGTCGTGTGGCCATAATCATGTCGGAAACCGTTTCATATGAATCACCTGAGTGGAAATGACAGCTCCGTCAATGCACTGCCCTTTTATACCTTGTGTGCGCGATACTACCGCCATCTGTATATTTGCGTATCGCTATCCAATTGCTTTTGTCACTACAGTATAAGTACCCGATCAGCGTCTGCGTCGTCATCCAGATGTTTGAGCTTCCGACTCGATGAGTTTGCCGAGTCGGCTTCACGACACTTTGGCGGCGAAATGTGTCAACATCGCTGCTTATTTATTCAAGCAGCTCCTCATTTGGCCTCATGAGGGCTAAAGCACTCAACTACAGATCTCCTCGTTCCAGATACATCAGAAGTAGTCGGCAGGGACAGAACACACAAACTTCTCGTCAACAGCGAGTAAAGCCGGTTCCGTTTCAGCCGCACTCGCGAGTGGCCGCTGTTAACTGTTGCGCTGCACTTCAGTGTTTACATCGCTGTACTTGTGCTTCGCCGAGTGCCGTCCGTCCGTTATTCTCCGTGTTCGTTCCTGTTCCTTGTGATCTGATCGCTCTTTCTGGTCTTGCTGCTGCTACTTGGAATTTCGGTTGTTTAACCGAAATTGCTTCGCTGGATTAACCATGGCTACAAACCTCAGGAAGAATACTCTGGTATTTGCTTTTGACAAGGAATCCCGTCCTGTTCAGCTGACATCCCTGGAAATAGATGACTGGATTACACAGGTAATTGGTCTAAATTCTGAAACCGTTCATACCTGGCAACTGGATCAGGAAAAATACTGTGTTTTTGTCAAGGTAATCAGTGCTTCGACTGTTGATAAAGTGTTACGAAAGTGGGGCTATGAAGTAGATTTTGTGCATAGAAATGGTTATAAAAGTAAGGTTTCCATCTATAGAGCGGACATTCATTACAAAACCGTTCGTGTCTTGAGTCTTCCCATTGAAATTGAAAATGATAAGATTAAGGAAGCTCTTTCAAACTACGGAGACGTTAAATCAATTGCAAATGAAAGATGGTCGCCTCGCTTTAAACTGCAGTGTTTTAGCGGGGTCCGCTGCGTAGAGATGGACGTTAAGACGAATATTCCGTCTCACATAACTGTTTGTGGATATAAGGCACAAATTGTTTATACAGGTCAGGAAGCTACATGTCATATATGTAACGAAACCGGCCACTTCAGACAGGAATGTCCGCGGCGAACTGTTGTTCTTAAAAGTAATTTGATACAGCGTCAGAAGCTTACCTTAAATGATCTGTTACCGTAGAATAGCCCGGAACAACTGGTTGAGGATGTTAACGCAGCGGGCCAAGCTGATGTCTCCCTTCACGATAACAGTCAATTTCCCCCGTTAACAACAAAAGGAAACCCTGTTGCCACTACTCGTGAAACTGAAACGCAACTGAAAAAACGACCTCTGGAGATAACTGATAGTTGTACAGAGGACGTGCTGTCTTGTCCCACTCTCTCACTTCGCAAGCAAAAACAGTGCGATGAGCAGGCAGAGGAACCTGAAGGCAAAATGCGAATGGAAACTAATGAACAGAAAGATAATACACATACGGTACCAGAAAATGAAGGGGGTGTAAGCAGCATTAATTTGCAAGAAACAACAGGTGCAGTTGCCGATTGCAAAGATCAGAATTTATCTGTTAATAAACAAATTCAGGGAGAGGTTGCAAAACTGCAGTCTCCATTTGTTTCCCTCGATCAGAAAGTGAGTGAAATTAATAAAGAACGAGGAAGTGGTGGCCAAACTGAAATCACGGTCTACACGTCAGGGCAGGCGCTGGCAACCGAAATTGCGAAAGCGTCTGCTGCTGCTCCAGATAAGCTGCGAAGTAAAATACCGACGCAACCAAATGAGAATGTAGCTCGTAACCAAGGGAAGGGAAAATCCGGTAGGGGCGACCCAAGCCCAAAGAATTTTCAGTCCGAAACGGTCGTACACGAATCACTGGAGGAAAAAACAGAAAGTTTACCAGGAAATCAGTCTGCTTGCGTTACAAGAGAAAACATCAGAAGTAGAAAAAAAACGGGACAGTAACTAATAAACTGATTAAAGTGTTATCCCATGTTCAGCCTTCCGAGAAAACTGTTACAGCTTAACTGAATCCTGAACCACAGGAAACTAAATAAGTTCATCAAAACAACTACATAGTGACTGCATAAAGACGCAGTCTTATTCTGTCACCACTATAAACATAAATAAAATCACGACCGGTTTGAAATTATCAGCCCTTAAGGAATTTTTGTACGAATCCGCGACTGATATTGCCCTGTTACAAGAAGTTCTAATTTCGGATTTGGTAATTCCCGGTTTTGTCAGTGACATAAATGTGTCTCCCGAAACAAGTGTTGGAACATCTATTTTGGTGAGGGAAGGGATTACAGTAAGCGAGGTGGAACGACTGGAATCCGGAAGGGGAATAGGACTAAATATCTATGATGTGACTATCATCAACTTGTACGCCCCTTCAGGAAGTTCTCATCGAGCTGACAGGGCACGTTTCTTCAAAGATGACCTGATATACTTGTTAAGGAAATCGCCAAGACAGTTATTACTTGGAGGTGATTTTAATTGTGTTTTAAATCGAAAAGATCAGTTACCTAATTTTAATTTCTCAAGTGAACTAAAACAACTAGTTACTGGTTTAGAATTAAAGGATATCTGGGAAATCAAATACCCCTCCACTGTTGAGTTCACTTATGTCACGGCAACGTTACGTAGCAGAATTGATAGACTATATACACTCCTGGAAATTGAAATAAGAACACCGTGAATTCATTGTCCCAGGAAGGGGAAACTTTATTGACACATTCCTGGGGTCAGATACATCACATGATCACACTGACAGAACCACAGGCACATAGACGCAGGCAACAGAGCATGCACAATGTCGGCACTAGTACAGTGTATATCCACCTTTCGCAGCAATGCAGGCTGCTATTCTCCCATGGAGAAGATCGTAGAGATGCTGGATGTAGTCTTGTGGAACGGCTTGCCATGCCATTTCCACCTGGCGCCTCAGTTGGACCAGCGTTCGTGCTGGACGTGCAGACCGCGTGAGACGACGCTTCATCCAGTCCCAAACATGCTCAATGGGGGACAGATCCGGAGATCTTGCTGGCCAGGGTAGTTGACTTACACCTTCTAGAGCACGTTGGGTGGCACGGGATACATACGGACGTGCATTGTCCTATTGGAACAGCAAGTTCCCTTGCCGGTCTAGGAATGGTAGAATGATGGGTTCGATGACGGTTTGGATGTACCGTGCACTATTCAGTGTCCCCTCGACGATCACCAGTGGTGTACGGCCAGTGTAAGAGATCGCTCCCCACACCATGATGCCGGGTGTTGGCCCTGTGTGCCTCGGTCGTATGCAGTCCTGATTGTGGCGCTCACCTGCACGGCGCCAAACACGCATACGACCATCATTGGCACCAAGGCAGAAGCGACTCTCATCGCTGAAGACGACACGTCTCCATTCGTCCCTCCATTCACGCCTGTCGCGACACCACTAGAGGCGGGCTGCACGATGTTGGGGCGTGAGCGGAAGACGGCCTAACGGTGTGCGGGACCGTAGCCCAGCTTCATGGAGACGGTTGCGAATGGTCCTCGCCGATACCCCAGGAGCAACAGTGTCCCTAATTTGCTGGGAAGTGGCGGTGCGGTCCCCTACGGCACTGCGTAGGATCTTACGGTCTTGGCGTGCATCCGTGCGTCGCTGCGGTCCGGTCCCAGGTCGACGGGCACGTGCACCTTCCGCCGACCACTGGCGACAACATCGATGTACTGTGGAGACCTCACGCCCCACGTGTTGAGCAATTCGGCGGTACGTTCCACTCGGCCTCCCGCATGCCCACTATACGCCCTCGCTCAAAGTTCGTCAACTGCACATACGGTCCACGTCCACGCTGTCGCGGCATGCTACCAGTGTTAAAGACTGCGATGGAGCTCCGTATGCCACTGCAAACTGGCTGACACTGACGGCGGCGGTGCACAAATGCTGCGCAGCTAGCGCCATTCGACGGCCAACACCGCGGTTCCTGGTGTGTCCGCTGTGCCGTGCGTGTGATCATTGCTTGTACAGCCCTCTCGCAGTGTCCGGAGCAAGTATGGTGGGTCTGACACACCGGTGTCAATGTGTTCTTTTTTCCATTTCCAGGAGTGTATTTCTAAAAATCTTGAAACTTCCGTGACAAAAGTAGAAACCATTCCTACGTACTTTTCAGACCATTCAAGTGTCTTAGCTTGCATAAATCTAACAAGACAGCCGGTTCGCCGATTCAAGAATCAGTGGAATTTGAACACTTCCTTGTTAGTAAATCATGATTTAGAAGATCTGATGAAAGAAACATGGGCAATATGCCTGCGATTCCGTAATAGATATGCCACTGCTACTGACTGGTGGGTTAAAATAGCAAAGCCAAAGTTGAGGAAAGTTCTTATTCGATACAGTGTCCAGAGCGCAAGGGAAATGAAATGCGCTATAATTACTATTCTGCTTTGAGAGATCTATATGATCAAGTCTCAGCAGGTTCCTCACTTCGGATAGCAGATATCAAAAAAGTCAAAGCCAAGTTACTTAATATCAAGAGAAGTCAAATGGAAGGATTTACAATAAAATCGAAGGCAAATTCGGTGTCAGAAGATGAAACTACTTCCCTATATCATTTAGTGAAGCATACGAAAAACAGGAGAAGGACTTTTATTGATGAAATTCGAACAAAACACGGTACGATTCTCAGAACCCAGCAGGATATCATGGACGAGATTTATCGCTATTATTGCGAGCTATATTCTGTACATCAAAGTAGAGATGCTTCCTTGGAAGAATTCCTTGACATTCTAGCCACCCAGCTGACAGAAGATGACAACGAAAATTTTCTCGAGGTTGTCAGTAAAGAAGACGTGTATGAGACTCTGTGCGCCTCACCACCAAAAAAATCCCCAGGACCGGATGGTCTGCCAGCAGAGTTTTACATCCGTTACTGGCCAATAGTAGGTGCGAAAATCACGGACATTGTAAATGAGGTTATTCAGGGTAAAATGATTCCGGCTGAGTTTAAGGAGAGTAAAATTGTTCTGCTGCCAAAAAATAATGGAAAAAAAGATTTAAATAATTTTCGTCCAATTTCACTGCTGAATTCTGATTATAAATTAATAGCTAGAATAATAAACAAGAGAATTTCATTCCTTACAGATAAAATTATTAGTCAACATCAGAACTGTGCGCAAGGCAGAACGATTTTTCAAAATCTAGCGGAATTCAGAGATATAATTGCAATAACTTCTGTAACAAATATAAAGTGTGCTTTATTGTTTTTAGATTTTTATAAAGCTTTCGATGTAGTAAATCATGAATATCTTCTACAGACATTGAAGAAAATAGGTTTCAACGATAGGGTCATACAGTTGATTAAGAACATAGCAACTGGAATAAATGCTAAAATAGCGGTGAATTGTCAACAATCCAGGCCGATGCAAATACAACGAGGTGTTCCGCAAGGAAGTCCTCTGTCCATGTCGCTCTTCGCCATTTCGCTGGAACCTTTCCTCCGACATGTCCATGCTACATTAAAAGGCTTAACATAATCAGGAAATAAAACAGTTATAAGAGCCTATGCTGACGATATAGGGGTCATTATAAGGAATAATGACGAGGTAACCACGCTAGCAACAGTGATTGATTCGTACTGTAGAACATCTGGAGCCAATGCAAACGAAAAAGAAAGTAAGATTTTAAATCTCAGAGGTTTTGATAATATCAACGTCGAGTGAGCAAAATTAGTCCGACAACATCAAACACTTGGGATCACCCTGACAGCATGCCCTATGAAAATGACGGCTTTAAATTGGAAAGTTTCAGCAGATAAAGTGCAAGGAGCCATTGTAGAGAATTTAACTCGATATATGAACCAAGTTCAAAGAACACAGTATATCAACTCATGCATCCTTGCTAAGGCTTATTATACTGCCCAGCTGTTTCCAATACCGAGAATGATAGCGAGGAGAATAATGTCCAAAATCACCAACTTTTTGTGGAGAGGTGAAGTGTTCAGAGTACCTGCTAAAGTAGCCACTTTAGATCCCAAAAATGGTGGACTAGGATTAACTGATATAACGGATAAAGCCTCTGCTCTTTTTATCAAAAGGCAAGTTAATAAGAGACTCGCGAGAAAGCATAACCAGCCAACTTTTCGAGATCATTAAACCTCCAAGCCTGCTTCCCCCGATTGACGTGCAGAATATCAACAGTCCCTTACAGCACGTGAGGATTTTCTATGTTGAGTTCAGTTATGTCAGTGTCGAACTCAGGCAGTCCCGACACTTAACATCGAGAGCCATAATGCGGGAACGAAAGAAAAGCGAAGGAAGAAACAAAATAGAACGACAGTTTCCAAACATTGAGTGGACTGAGATTTGGAAAAACATTAGTTCTAATGTGCTCACGTCTAATATAAAAACGTCATGATACAAGACAGTTAACAACATAGTTAGCACCAATGAAAGACTGCACGCAATCGGACTCTGTGAAACAAATTTATGCCAACAATGCCATCTAGTTGACAGTAATTCATAGATATACTTGCAGTGGTCACATGAATAGTTGGAAGTGGATCCGGGAGCAAATAGCTCTGATTACAAGAACATCCCCTGAGTACATATCGCTGTCATTGATACACAAGCCTGAAGCACGCTATTTCCCAGAAGCAAAAAATAACGCTGTGTACTGGTTGCTGGGAAATTTTGTTAACTACGTCCTTAACAAATTAGGATTTGATAGCATCATAGAGTTCAAGGTACACATGCTGTGTGAGTTCCACAAAATTAGAAGCTATTCGAATCACAAGAAAAAGTTCGGTAATATGTTAAAAATTGTATTTGAAAGAATGGGCGTTGGTTAATATAAAAAAGAAGACTGTGTTGACAGTGATGTATTGTAGTTACCTTAAGGATACTATTTAAGATTTTACAGTATATTTATGATGTGTGCCTTTTATACTTCAGAGAGTAGTTTTTGAAATTTATAAGCTAATGAACAGAACTTATGTGACATTGAGGTTGAGTGTCTAATAGTGTCAAAACACAAAACATTAAAGGTGCATTGTTGGCTTATACTAGAAATTTGGAAATAGACAGTTTTTATAGAAATGTCCTTGTCGATTGGTTAAAACCATAATTCTATCTGATAAATGTAATATTCAATGGCTGGCACATTGCCCTGTTCATTTTTGCACTGTGATGTGTAAGTCAGTTTCGCAGTGAAATACTGATTATATAGATCTGATTACTTAAGATACTTAAGATTCAATTAATGTCCAGAAAGTGTAGTTGGAAGGCTAGTCAACTTTATTATATATCTCCTTTCCGCCATTCTCAAGTATTTCAGAAATTGTCTAAAATGATTATTAAATTGTTTTATATTTAAAATTATCCCACCAACTTCCTGATATCCATCATAAAGAAATTATGCTTCTGTAAAGATTGCAGCTCATGTAATTCAAAGTGAAGATTTTACTTCTTCAAGTTGAAGTCTGAATGTCTTTAAAAAATTTTTTCTTGATGTTTAACTCAATTCTTTCTGGTAATTAGTCAGTAACACAATCTTCTGTTGTCTTTCCTTAACGTCAGCGTAATTGAAATGATCAAACCGTTTTGTTTAAATAATTTCATGTATGTATAACTTAGTATGTATCTGGAATGTGTAACATTGTTTTTTTTTAATAAATGTTTTATGAAAAAAAAAGCGGTTCTAGGCGCTTCAGTCTGGAACCCCGTGACCGCTACGATCGCAAGTTCGAATCCTGCCTCGGGCATGGATGTGTGTGATGTCCTTAGGTTAGTTAGATTTACGTAGTTCTAAGTTCTAGGGGACTGATGACCTCAGATGTTGAATCCCATAGTGCTCAGAGCCATTTGAACCATTTTTTTGTCGGTCGTTACGTGAAGGCCGGCGGCCACTGTGTTGTCTGTGGTGAGAGGTAATGCCTGAAATTTAGTTTTCTCGGCACGCTCTTGACACTGTGGATCTGTGAATACTGAATTCCCGTACGATTTCCTAAATGGAATTTCCTAAGCGTCTAGCTCCAACTACCAATCCGCGTATAAAATCTGTTCATTCCCGTCGTGTGGCCATAATCATGTCGGAAACCGTTTCATATGAATCACCTGAATACAAATGACAGCTCCGTCAGTGCACTGCCCTTTTATACCTTGTATGCGCGATACTACCGCCATCTGTATATTTGCGTATCGCTATCCCATCACTTTTGTCACTACAGTATAAGTACCCGATCAGCGTCTGCGTCGTCATCCAGATATTTGAGCTTCCGACTCGATGAGTTTGCCGAGTCGGCTTCACGACACTTTGGCGGCGAAATGTGTCAACATCGCTGCTTATTTATTCAAGCAGCTCCTCATTTGGCCTCTTGAGGGCTAAAGCACTCAACTACAGATCTCCTCGTTCCAGATACATCAGAAGTAGTCGGCAGGGACAGAACACACGAACTCCTAGTGTGCAGCGAGTACAGCCGACTGCTGATTCCGTCTGGCATTGTTGATGCAATATTCTGATTTGTGAAACGCCCATGCTCTGCGGAAGGTGTTATAGTCCGATCCACTAACGACGGCGCTTCGCGCATATCGAGACACAAAGCGGGATGACGCTGTTGACGATTCCCAGCGACGGTTGCGGTACGCGCATGGGCGTGGTTCAAATGGCTCTAAGCACTATGGGACTTAAAATCTGAGGTCATCAGTCCGCTAGACTTAGAACTACTTAAACCTAACTAACCTAAGGACATGACACACGTCCATGCCCGAGGCAGGATTCGAATCTGCGACCGTAGCAGCAGCGAGATGGGCATGCTTTCCGCTTGAAGGAAGCGTACGTATATCTTGCAAATTACGTCTCTCGCTTGTCTGTACATTACATACCACCAACATCAGCAACAAATGAAATAGAAATCCACGGAACAACTCGCCAAGATCACGTTTAATGCTCGTATTAGCTACGGCTTTCAGAACAGAGCACTCAAAACGCTACTGAACGCTCATGGGCTGTCGGAGTATGCGTGACGTAGGCGCGCAGAACAAGCATAAACTCGACCGTCATCGTTCGTGTAAGAAAGTGGTTGTTGAAATCTCGTATTACAATTATAACTTCAAAACCAGGAGAAAACTGAATTATACAGAAAGCTATTGCAGTATTCAGCTGTTTACTTTATTAATACATATATAGAGCAGTGAAGATTGTTCGCGCCTCGAATAACAAATGGTGTAGCTATTACAAAAGTGATAGTTGGAAATATTTCTTTAAAATAGTTGCCAATCGAAGTGGTGTACATACAGTCAAAAAATTAAAAAAGTCACTTTTATTTCCGTAGCACCTCGATGCATAAATCCGAACAGTTTTCTCTCTCATTTGCTTTTATGCTGGCCTGAGTATTACCGCATTTCTAAGCGGATGCTTGCATAAACTGAAACGTCCTGAACGGTGTCGCCCATCAGATGTTCTGGTGGTAACGAGACTGGAATTTTTACACATCGTTATGCTACTGCAGCGATAGCATCATCGAAAGATAAGACGCCCTGTAATTCCCCTAATTCTGAAGTTAGCTTGTAATCTGAACCGATGAGTCATGTGACTTTCTACGTCATTCCAATCACGTGATGCAGATACTCCAAAGCACTGGAATCGGGACTTCACGTCGTTCTATCCCAGTATTCCAAGAAATTCCCTGTGAAATAATGAGTCGACAAGAGATTTCAACACTAACTGATAAGAAAAGTCCGTTTGTGACACTCGAGATGCCAATTCTAATAATTCTGACAGATAACTGACTTACATGTTATGGTTTAATGAAAACTACTCTCAGAATGAGACGGTACGTAATTTCTAGATTATACGATGGTTATTATGAAATGATCAAAGCTGTGGGTTATCCTTATCGAGGTGACTACGCCGAAATGCCTGGTGTAGATGATCCGGCAACTGTTCTTTTCGAACACAGCGACAGTAGCAGTCAGGAACACCTTCTCGTTCATCTTTTGTAATAATGTGGTCGCAAGACAAGGTTGCCTCTCTCTCCATCATTGTTAGTTGTATATAGTGAGCACGTTAAAGACGTGCGCCCTCATAGCTAATGGGTTAGCGCAGCAGAATGCCATTCGCGGGGCTTGAGTTCGAGTCCCGGCCCGGTAGAAGATTTTCTCCGCTCGGGGACCGAGTGTTGTGTTGTCTTTATCATCATTTCATCCTCATCCACACGCAAGTCGTTGAAGAGGCGTCAGCTAAAAAGACTTATCGCAGGCGACCGGTCTACCCTACGGGAGGCTCTAACCACACGCACATATCATTTCATTAATTTATATGAGGGAGCTTCTTGAGGACTAGTATGACGGCATCGTTGTTGGTGGCAGAAAAATTATAAATCCCAGGTACGCAGACGACGCTCTGATTATTGCAAGAGAAGAACATCTGGAACGAAGCAGAGAGTATGGTCTTGAAATCAATAACACAAAGCCTGTTGTAGATCTCCCTAATGACAACAAACCTGACATCACAAAAATTGCTGGCTAAGAGGTCGACAGTCGCTTCGAGTTTTTAGGGTCTGTTGATACTGATACTGCAGTGAGATCCGTAGGGCGCTTCTCGATTGCGTGACATTCCACAAGAAAACTTGCTCGCATCTGAAAGGAAACCTCCACGACAATGCTCACCCTCGTCCGAATTCTATGCAGCAGAAACTACAATGAAGACGACGGATCGTCATCGGATTGATGGTTTGGAAATGTGGTGCTATAGAAGAGTGTTTCTCAGTCGTTCAGTATTCGCGACCAAATTTTCAGTCCTAATTTCATCGCACCTTGCGCCCTCCCCCACTTTTCCTCGTGCCATAATAAAATATTGACGCTAATGATACAGGGTGTTAATTATTGAACTATATGAAAAAACGTAAATTATTTACAAACTACGGCTTGGATAGACTTCATCCAACATGTAAATCTCACAACAGATATTCGAATTTAGGTCATGAGATGTTCAATATACCTGTCATTATTGGCGATGATGTGGCGCAGACGAATAGCGAAATTCTGTACGACCCTCTGAAGTGTCGGAGCATCGATGCTGTCGATGACCTCCTGAATGGCTGTTTTCAGCCCAGCAATGGTTTTGGGACTATTGCTGTACACGTTGTCTTTAATATAGGCCCACAAAAAGGAGTCGCATGTGTTCAGATTCGGAGTATATGGCGGTCAATCGAGGCTCGTACCAGAGCAAGAATTCGGTCCCCAGAGTGCTCCTCAAGGACATGAAAAACTCTTCTGCTTTGATGGAGTCGAGCTCCGTCTTGCATGAACCACATCTTGTCGGAATCAGGGTCGCCTTGGATAATGAGGATGAAATCATCTTCCAAAACCTTTACGTACCGTTCGGTCGTCGCGGTGCCATCAAGGAATATCGCACCGATTATTCCCTGACTGAACATGCCACACCACACAGTCACCCGTTGAGGATGAAGAGACTTCTCGATCGCGAAATGCGAATTATCAGCCCCCCAAATGCCCCAATTTTGTTTATTGACGAACTCATTCAAACGAAAGTGGGCTTCGTCGCTAAACCAAATGCGTACGCGAATACTAATTCCCATCACGCCTTGCGGCCTACCGTGCAGTTTGAACGTTCTAACTCAAACCGTTCGGGAGTTAAGGCGATTTTGTTTCATATAGTTCAGTAATTGTCACAAGGTACAAAGCTTACAAACCGAATATGCAAGTTTGTTGCCATTTCGCAATACCGATCCGGTACATTAACAACAGGATCAGAGTACCTCTGTTGCTCTGCGAGCAATAGCCGAAGAAGAAAGACTTCATAACAATTATGGAAGTCAGAAGACTATTTAGCAATTGAAATCACTGGATTTTGGGCAGGGATGAATTGATGAGTTTTCTGCACTGAAAACAAGAGCATTTCGTGTACTATTACCATTTTAGAAATCATATCTTTGCCAATTTTCTGCGTTGTCTGCTTTACAGACAAAGTATAGCTCTCAGCTAAACATGGAAAAAGAACTCAAGAGTATCTATTTCTAACATTAAATCCTCCTTCGAAAATCTTTGCTCTGCTTGCCAGGCCGAGAGAGTCTCTAGTAAGTACAAAACTAATTTTTGATTCAGTATTGAAAAGTTAATTATTAAATTCATTGTGCAGTATTGACTGAGGCCTATTTATAAGTGGATTATATCAGTGTAAATGTGAATTTTAATTTATTATTTCAGAATGCATTTTGTTTTGCTTTCCTTTCACAGTAAATTAATGAATTTCTGAATTCGTATTGTTTTCTTTTCAGAAAGCACTCCCCTCCCCCAATTTAGTGTTAAAATGCCCCCCACCCCCACCCCCTCAGGGGAGAGGGCGGCGGCGTGTGGTCCCCTACAGTCGAGTCAACATCAGTAAATCCCAGACCCCTTACAGCGCTTTAGACAGCTTTCAATTGCGAAACGCAACCGGCTGTAGGCGAAAACAATCGATATTCATAGGGCTATCTAGAGACGGTGTCATAGACACGCTTACAAAATCGTGTTGTAGAAAGCAGCTGCGTCAATCCTACAAAAACTGTCCGGGATATTACACTGCAAACACAGCTCATATTTGTGTTTTTGTTTCTAACAGGAAATTAGCAAAATGAATACTCCGCCAAAGCTGCGTTTGTCAGCTACTTTCAAAATGAAAGAAGAGCCCTACCGTTGGAAGTAGCGGGGTGAGGCTCACACACGGGCAAGAGAATGCTATCAGCCAGTCCCAAGAGAGATGCAACAAGAGCAGCCTGTCTCAGCTGCCAACACCCACCACCACAACGACATCACCTGCACTATCCTTCAAGCTCAGACAGCGTGCTGTTCTCTGACATCGTTCGTTGCACACTGTCATTTCATTTCATTTCTTACGATTATAGGACCGACTGACAAAAAACTAAATTATGTCATTACGATTTCACAAACGCAGCTAAGTCAGATCGTTTTATTCGTTACAATAGGCCTATTTCGGCACACAGCCATCGCCAGATTATCTGTTAGTAAATGGCACTTAATTCTTGTAAAATATTTCTAATATTACAGGTGAATATTAATTAGAAAATGTGACTATAAAATTTGTTACGTATGTCAGATGGGTTTGACATCCATATATTATCGTGATTCTGTGGGTGTCTCTTGTTTTAATTACACTCCATTAGCGTTCTTGGAGGAATAACAGTTGGTTATACTAGATACGACATGTTATCTGATATAATTTTCAGAACCGTGGCAAGACGCTGAGACCGCGCGGCTACCCTGCGCTGCTCGTTTTCTTTAAGGGCTACAAAAATGTTAGTTGATTTAGTTTTCCTTGAAAAGGTTACGCATGTAAAATTGCCCTTAAGTAAAGACGGGATTTGGTAAACACAAACAAAGGTCCCGAGTTCGAGTCTCGGTCCGACACACAGTTTTAATCTGCTAGGAAGTTTCAAACACAATCCTGTTTATAACGATCGCAAATGCACTTTTAGTAAGCAATTGTCTTCTGGTCAAAGACATGCTTGGATCAGTTTACCCGTGGTACTACAGCAACTTTCCCGGTGTCAAACAGCTGGGCATTAATTGTAAACAAGGAACCGGTGAAAGACTTTCGAATTTTTACAGTTGTAAATAATGACAGTATCTGGAAAAGTGTAGTCGTTGGGATGAGGGTAGCTGGCAACAATGACAAATATGTTTGCCGTTTCGGAAGGTATATTCGTTTAGAAAAGTACGACGGGCAGTAATAATGGACTACCGCAGTGGTCACGGTTATTATCTGTGCCAATAAGGTATACAAATTATCCTTAACAGAACTAAAATGGTATTTGTAATAAGACAATATGAAAAGCGATTAATGAGATAGTTTCGTAAAATATGCCCTTTTGCCTGTAATACATTTTGTTGTTAAAATTCTCATCAAATAGTAAGTTTTAGCGCAAAATCGGTATGCAATGTCAGAAGACGGTTAAAAAGTTACAAAAAACCTTTGTAATGATACCTCATTCATTCCTGTACGATTAGTATGTGTTGAAAAAAAAATGTTGGGTTGATAAATGTATGATCCACTTCGCCTAATAAAGCAGAATATTCGATTTCGCCTTCCAGGCCATTGAAAACATCGCTTCGTCGAAATTACCAATGTCAAAAGTATTTAGAGCGCGAGCACTGGGCTAACAAATACAGAGGAAGCCGAACGAAAGCAGTAAGGGACACAACACAGAACATAAATAATTTAAAGCGTCTTTGCGAAGCGTAGTTACTTCAGAATCCGAAAACTGCTTGGTAGGACAATCCAAAGGCCCTTTCCTGTGCAGTATACGTGGCTACCAACAGAGGACAGGAGGCATAACGTTGGATCCTAATTTTTTCGCCCGGCACGAACAGGGCTCGGGCGCCGACCTTCCGGATAACTACCTCACTGAGTGCTGCAACATCTCAGATGGAATACCACGAATTTCGCCTTGAAGTCTTTGTTTCAATTCAGCCATTATTCTTGGCCGAGTCGTGTAGACTCGACACTTAAGGTAGTCCACAACAGAAAACCACAAACGGACGAACCCGGTGATCTTGACGGCCAGGGAATGTGACTGAACCTTGGGATGACACGGTTACTAAACAATTCTCTGTCTGCTGCCATTTATTCCCTTGCAGTGCATGATGTCGTAACACGCTGTTGAAACCACGTCTCGTGAAGTTGTGTTATATTTTTCAATGCAGGTTGTAATCTTACTTTCCCATACATCACCATTAAATTTTCAGTCTCTTCATAAGCCTCAAAATCTTCGAGAGACGTAAGATATACAAAAAATTTTGTTACGTATCTTCATTTTCTCGTTGTTGGCAGTGGGTCTACGAGTAGATTCGTGAGGCTGCAATTTTGACTTTGTGGGTTCCAGTTGACATAATAATTGATGAAGTACTTTGTTTCTATGACTTTTTTATTTTAGTCTATTCTTCTATATAACACTGACTTCACAATCTCCATTTTCATAAAACAAAAAATTACGTTATTATTGCCAAAATTAAAATTTGCACCAGAGGCCTGCCCACTACCACCAACTCATTCTGCGATACTAACACATTCCAAAGAGCTTGCAAAACTAAAGAGTTTACAAACTTTCTTAAGAAAAGAAGAATCATCACTAAGTTATATCATTGTTTTTTAAAAGAATCCAGAAATAAATTTAATAATTAACGTTAGATTGTGCAATTAATTGAGTAATATGAATTTTAAGTATGCCAGATATCTCGTAATTTCAAATATTTGTAAAAGAAGAATAATTTTAGCTATACAAACAGAGCTAGTAACAAATTAATTTCTTTTTATACATTTTAGCCTGAAATACAACACATCGTATACAAAATCATATGAAATTCTTTCAGAGAAACAGCCGAGATAATGTTCACCTATACGAGATTCGAAAACATCCCTTGTATCGGCTATTTCTATAAAGAAAAGTAATGTCAGAGGAGGGTGTCCAATTACAAGGTGCAACAAAAGATGGGAACTTTCCAAAATACGGATCCGAACTGGCATTCACTGTGATTCGTTCTTCATTTACGAAAAAGTAAGGCCCGATGACCACGTGTGACGAAACTGCGCACAAACTGTCACCTTGTAGACCTGTGAATGATGATCATGAACTTCATTAGGATTGCTAACGGAGGATCTGTTTCTTCACGTTACTTGTGAGATGAAAACCCGCCTCATCTGACATCCATAGCATGTCCAGAAGTCCGCAGTCCTTGTTTATGTTTGTTATAACTTGTTGAGAGAATCTTAATCGCAACGGGTAATCGTTCTCCTTCAGATGCCGCACGATACGCAACTTGTGAGGATGGAATTTTGATTAAAAATGGAGTATTCGGCGAAGTCACTTCCGGGACACACTGCCCGGAGCTGCTTGCCTACCACCTACACTTCGTGGTCACCGTGAGACTGAAACGCCTACAACTTCGATATTCTGTGGCGTATGAACACATCTCGGGCATCCTGTTGGTTCATTTTTTTACAGCAGCTCCAGTCTCTTCAAACTTCTTAACCCAAGATCGAATCCGACGATGAGGCCCTAAGTTGAAAAAAACGTAGGAACTCCCTCTGTACAATTTCAAAACTATCAAAACATTTTTATGCAAAAGCACGCTGTTGGCCGTTCTACTGATCCGTGAATACTAGAGTGGCCATCACAAAATTACACACCTCAGGGTCACACCCGCGCCGGCCGTGGTGGCCGAGCGGTTCTAGGCGCTTCAGTTCGGAACCGCGAGAATGCTACGGTCTCAGGTTCGAATCCTGCCTCGGGCATGGATGTGTGTGATGTCCTTAGGTTAGTTAGGTTTAAGAAGTTCTAAGTTCTAGGAGACTGACGACCTCAGATGTTAACTCCCTTAGTGCTCAGTGCCATTTGTCACACCCGCTGCCTGTAGTACATAGGCGTTAAGCGCTGTGATTCGTCCGCCTCAAAGTTTCGTTGCCGCATGTTCACTTAACAGTGCAGTGGGTCAGCGCCAGGTTCCTTGTTTCCGCCGATATCGTGTGTACACGTGTAGTTTCAGTCTTCCGTGGAACGGTGCATTGGCTTGTTTGGTGCTTTAGTACTGAGCGAAATGCACTAGTAAGTAAGTGCCTGCGTTCGGTAGTGAGCGAAATGCAGAAGCAACTGAAACCTGGTAGTCAAGGAAGACAGGATTCGGTTACAATTGTGGACGTGGCCGTAATCAGTTACCATTGGTTCCCTTTTGCAATTACACACATTTATTTTAAAACGGTAATTCCAGACTCAGCAATAAATAAAGATGTCACACGCTATTAATGAAGGAATAAACAACTGTGTAATTAATAGTGATTTCAGTGCGTTACAATTTACTAGATGAGAATAAAATACAGACACAGCAAATAATGTTTTAAAAACAAGCCAATGTGACCAAAGTAACCAAGGTCACGGCTGAAGGCCTTTAACGCCAAGAACGGCAATTATAACAAAATTTTACAAACATGCTGTAAAACACCAATGCAAAGGTTAATTTAAAAGGACAAGCAGCTGATCGCCAAACAGGTGAGACAAAATGATGGTAAACTTGGTAGCACAATCATTTAAACCTGCTGTAACGCCAAGAATGGTAATTATATAAAAAATTTAGAAACATACAACAGCAAATACAATAATAAAACACAAGGGCCAGTCACAGACGGTGCACCAGGAATCGACCTCTGAATAGGTCCGGCAAAAAAACACTTTTGCGAGGATGAGATAGGCAGTCAATGGTTGCATTCACTTCACAAGATGGTAATTCAGATTAGTGGCAGTCTAATGAATGACTAATGATAATCTTGCTGGGGCTACCTGACATCCAATAAACTAAATGTAAAAATACGCAAAAGCCGGAACTGGCAGTCTTGGACTCCGCCCGCAGAATACTGTGCTTAGAGCGCCCGGAACGAGAAAGGAATCACTACCACCAGAGTAGAAGAATCGCCAACCAACCTACAATCAAGAAAACTGTCAAAACTACGCGCCTCACCAGACAGCAGTGGCAAGACGAGGAAACGTACACTGCTGTTACATACACCAACCCCCAGGGCAGGTAACTGGGGCGTTAGCGGCCACGGGGCAGGAAAAAAATACCGCAGGTTGGACCTAACAGATAGCAACAAACTGAACACAATAAATAGTCATTACAAGTCCAGGAAAGCTAATCACATCCGCCTTTCCCAAGTGCTCCACTCGCTGGTCTTCGCCTCGGCAACACTACGAGCTGCAACACGAACCCAAGTCACTGGTGAATCGCAAGATCTCACAATGGTGGAGGTTACTCTACTTGAATCCAAATGCACTCATCTTAAAGCTTGCAGGATCCGATTTACGACGAGGTCGTGCACCCTCGTGGCCACAGGCCTTCGATCCGGCAGTCCATGCACGTTGCCAGCAGTCCAGGCGTTTTCCCGCACTGTGTGGACCTGGCTCCTCCTCCTGAGTCCCAAACCGAACTGAACACTGACAGGACCAGGAATAACCACGACGTCGCCCCAAACACAGGGCTACAGTTACTACATATCAATAACCGCCGCTGCTGCTACTAGCAGACAGGCAAAGCTTGCGAAACCAAGTGGCGCCAGTCAACACGAGAAGACGACAAACAACCGCAACCATGCCAACTAAACGATACGGTGTGGCCGCCAACAGAGGACAGAAACCTACAAACAGCACCAACGCGAGCCGCAGCATGGCTCAGCAACTGCCTGCATAGAGGGCGAAAAGGACTTTCGAAAATAATCTAAAATTGTTGTATTTTACTGAACTGGCTAACAGTGCAGAAACTCGGAATAATATAAAATTTTCTGCATCTACATCTACATGGAAAGTCTGCAAATCACATTTAAGTGCCTGGCAGAGGGTTCATCGAACCACCTTCACAATTCTCTGTTATTCCAATCTCGTAAAGCGCGCGTAAAGAACGAACTTCTGTATCCTTCTGTACGAGCTCTGATTTCCCATATTTTATCATAGTGGTCGTTTCCCCTTATGGCGATCGTTTCCCCTATGTAGGTCGGCGTCAACAAAAAATTTTCGCATTCGGAGGAGAAAGTCGGTGACTGGAATTTCGTGAGAAGTTTCTACCGCAACGATAAATTTTGCGTTAAGTTCACGAAATGACAACAAAACGTTTTGGTATATCGGGAGCGGCTGTATTCCACATTAACAGTGCTGTAACGTTGGCAAAACCTCTAGATTTGGGCTTGTGTTTTGAATCTCCAAGAAAGGGATGTAAACGAAGACGGAAATCTATGGAATCTGACAATTTTGCGAAAACGTTTTAGTTCGTAAAACTGTACCTAGATACCACGATGAGACTACCCGACGGCTACAAAGATAGAGAGTGATCTCAGTGAAAACAATTGTTCTGGTTCAGAGACCTGCGTACTTTGTCTTCTCCGCTCACATGGTTTTTGAGTCAGAAAGTATTATGCTGGACGAAAATTTTCAATGGAATACAGAGACACTGCAGCTGCAAGAACGAAGTTTTGCGTAAAATGCACTTAACTGCTTGCTGAGAAGAATAGTCTTGTAGTGTACTTTGAGGAAACAGAGCTTTCAGAAAAGCATACGCACAAATATATTTTGGTCTACATCAAACGGAAGTAGCGGCCTGAAAGTACCGAGTTTCGTATACGTATATCGGCGATTTGGGTGATGGGTGTAGTGACGAAGTGTAGTAAGAGCCGCAAATAATAAATTTTCGGGAGGCAAGGGAATATTCACTGTTGTATTAAGACGAGCCGTCGGAACTAAAGTCCCACAAAAGTACTTGGCACTGCCGCGCATTGAGTCTCATGCGAACAAAATGTGTTCATACACCGAAGAGCCAAAGAAACTGGTACACCTGCCTAATATAGTGAGGGCCTCCGCGAGCACACAGAAGTGCCGCAACACGACGTGGCTTGGACTCGACTAATGTCTGAAGTAGTGCCGGAAGTAACTGACACCATGAATTCTGCAGGGCTGTCCATAAATCCGTAAGAGTAAGAGGGGATGGGGATCTCTTTTGAACATCATGTTGCAAGGCATCCCAGACATGCTTAATGATGTTCATGTCTGGGGAATTTGGTGACTAGCGGCCGTTTTTAAACTCAGAAGAGTGTTACTGGAGTCACTCTGTAGCAATTCTGGACGTGTGGGATGTCGCATTGTCCTGCTGGAACTGCTCAAGTCCGTCGGAATGCACAATGTACGTGAATGGATGCAGGTGATCAGACAGGGTGCTTACGTACATGTCAACTGTCAGAATCGTATCTAAACATATCAGGAATCCCCCAGCACTCCAACTACACACACACCGCACCATTACAGAGCCTCCGCCAGCTTGAACAATTTCCTGCTGATGTGCAGGATTAATGTATTCATGAGTTTGTTTCGACACCGGTGCACGTCCATCCGATCGATACGATTTGAAACGAGGCTCGTCCGACCAGGCAATACGTTTCCAGTCATCAACAGTCAGTCCAATGTCGGTTTTGACGGGCCCAGGCGAGGGTTAAAGCTTTCTGTCGTGAAGTCATCAAGGGTACGTGAGTGGGCCCTCGGCTCTGAAAGCCCATTTCGATGATGTTTTGTTGAATGGTTCGCACGCTGACACTCTGCAGCAATTTACGGAAGGGCTGCACATCTGTCACTGTGATCGATTCTCTTCAGTCGTTGTTGGTCCCGTTTTTGCAGGATATTTTTCCGGCTGCAGCGATGTCAGATGTCTGATATTTACGGTACACTCGTGAAACGGTCGAACGAGAAAATCCGCACTTCATCGCTACCTCGGAAATGCTGTGTGCCGTCTCTGGCGCGCCGACTGTAACACCACGTTCAATAACACTTAAATCGTGATAAACTGCCATTGCAGTAACCGATCTAAACTGCGCCAGGCGCATGTTGTCTTATATGGGCGTTACCGACCGCAGCGCCGTATTCTGCCTGTTTACACACTGGACTCGCGTTCGGGAGGACGACGGTTTAATCCCACATCCGGCCATCCTTCCTCGTCCTTCCCTACTCCGATGACACCGATGACCTCGCTGTCTGGTCTCCTCCCCCAAAAACCAACCAACCCCTGCCTGTTTACATTGTATCTGAATACGCATGCCTATACCAGTTTCTTTGGCACTTCAGTGAGATGACACGATACAGTAATGATGCCTTAGAAGTTACCAAAGTTAATTTTATAGTTTTGTTGACAACTTACAGACGAATGGAAAAACTAGTAGTAGCCGACCTCGGGGAAGATCAGTTTGGATTCCGTAGAAATGTTGGAACACGTGAGGCAATACTGACCCTAAGACTTATCTTAGAAGCTAGATTAAGGAAGGGCAAACCTACGTTTCTAGCATTTGTAGGCTTAGAGAAAGCTTTTGACAATGTTGACTGGAATACTTTCTTTCAAATTCTGAAGGTGGCAGCGGTAAAATATAGAAAGAGAACGGCTATTTACAATTTGTACAGAAACCATATGGCAGAAGAATCGACGGGCATGAAAGGGAAGCAGCGGTTGGGAAGGGAGTGAGACAGGGTTTTAGCCACTCCCCGATGTTATTCAATCTGTATTTGAGCAAGCAGTAAAGGAAACAAAAGATAAATTCGGAGTAGGTATTAAAACCCATGTAGAAGAAATAAAAACTTTGAGGTTCGCGGATGACATCGTAATTCTGTCAGAGACAGCAAAGGACTTGGAAGGGCAGGTGAACGGAATGAATAGTGTCTTGAAAGGAGGATATAAGATGAACATCAACAAAAGCAAAACGAGGATGATGGAGTGTAGTCGAATTAGGTCGAGTGATGCTGAGGGAATTAGATTAGGAAATGAGACACTTAAAGTAGTAAAGGAGTTTTGCTATTTGGGGAGCAAAATAACTGATGATGGTCGAATTAGAGAGGATGTAAAATGTAGGCTGGCAATGGCAAGGAAAGCGTTTCTGAAGAAGAGAAATTTGTTAACAACGAGTATAGATTTAAGTGCCAGGAAGTCGTTTCCGAAAGTATTTGTATGGAGTGTAGCCATGTATGGAAGTGAAACATGGACGATAAATAGTTTGGACAAGAAGAGAATAGAAGGTTTCCAAATGTGGTGCTACAGAAGAATGCTGAAGATTAGATGGGTAGATCACATAACTAATGAGGAAGTATTGAATAGGATTGGGGAGAAGAGAAGTTTGTGGCACAACGTGACCAGAAGAAGGGATCGGTTGGTAGGACGTTCTGAGGCATCAAGGGATCACCAATTTGGTATTGGAGGGCAGCGTGGAGGGTAAAAATCGTAGAGGGAGACCAAGAGATGAATACACTAAGCACATTCAGAAGGATGTAGGTTGCAGTAGGTACTGGGAGATGAAGGAGCCTGGACAGGATAGAGTAGCATGGAGAGCTGCATCAAACCAGTCTGAGGACTGAAGACCACAACAACAACAACTACTTTCTCCCTGGGGAAGTTTCTACAAGCTCCAACAGTATGCAGGTTCATCAGCGACGACATTTTTCGTTAACACAGGCGGAACAGTTCCACACCTGTTACGGTATTTTATTTTTCAGCTCGGTATGCTTTTGTAGTGCCACGATAAAACATGTATCAAAAAAATGGTTCAAATGGCCCTGAGCACTATGGGACTTAACTTCTGAGGTCATCAGTCTCCTAGAACTTAGAACTACTTAGACCTAACTAACCTAAGGACTTCACACACACCCATGCCCGAGGGAGGATTCGAATCTGCGACCGTAGCAGTCGCGAGGTTCCAGAATGTAGCGCCTAGAACCGCTCGGCCACTCTGGCCGGCAAACATGTATCATATGCATCTATAAAATTTCCGAATGTTAATACATTTTTTTTTCAGTCCAAATAATTCGGTGGTTGTGTCTTAATCAACAACTTGAATCAAAAATCAATTTTCCTTAAAATCTCTTGTAAAATTATTTTTTACTCTTTTCGTAGCAGCTGACAAGAATTTTCTTTTAGGAAGTACTGCATCACATTCTAGAGTAAAAATAGAGGCATCTAAAAATGTTTCGGAGTTTTTAAGAACTTCTGAAATTATCACTAACTAGCAATGCTATAAGAGGGAAAGATTGTGAGGTGCCTATTTTCAAGCGGCCACTATAAATGGCAAAGTTGTTTGCACCTCAAGGTCACAGTTCCGCAGTGCTGTCAGCTGTATATGGCGGTCACTATGCACCTCATTAGTTCCCTGTGTCACCCTCTAGTTCACTTTTGTCTTCTTGTGGTTGATGATGACCGTGAATGTGAGTCACGTCCACTGTCACGTTTTCAGTATTTAGAGCGCCATTTGCATTTGCGTCTTGTGTAAACACATTAACTAGTGCGCAGTGCGCCTCTAGCGAGAAGACGCCTCGCGCGGCAAGTCAGTGACCGGTAAGGAGATCAGTGCCGTGGCGAGATAACGAGCAGCCCGCTCGCAGCTGTTTGTGCGGGTACCGCTATGGCAGACAGGGTCCCCGCGCTGGTCACGCCAGAAGCTCGCAGCGGGCACGCAGGAACTGTGACCTGTGGGCGGACGGCGCTGTCGCAGGAAGCTCTCTGGCCCTCTTGACCTCGTCCCTGCCGCTGTCGGCACCGAGGACATCCGGGCAGAGCGTCCGTTTCCGTGCACGCCATACCCCGATCACGTGCCATCCTCTCAGGGTAGTTTCGTACACCCAGGGCCGTTGCTAGGTATATTGCCACCATAGGCGAGAACTGATAAATGGAACACTTTTTTTAGTTCAATCGGTCTCCCCGATACCCCCCCCCCCCCTCACCCCACCACCAACATCCAACCGCACAGCATCGCAACTCTTCCAGTCATCAACCAGAAGTCTTCATTTTCTTGGGACACTCAGATGGAGACAGACTTACAGACACCGACTCATTTCTATGTATGGAAATGATGAACTGCACTTACCTTTTACTCCTTTTAGATATGTTGAAAGACAAGTACAAAACCTAGCTTGTGAATACGCGATACATTGTCTAGAAGATATAATAGTGGAACTAGAAACATGAACAGTACCATTCAATTCAACTGACGCTTGACAGTTGATCTGCAGAGACAAAAGCAAAAAAGGGGCTGGTATCAAATAGAGCTGTTGAAAATAAATAGATATATCGATATTTTCTCCAGGATACATAGCTATATAACGGCGTTATATTTTCTACCGATATATCGATATCGAGATAGCAATATAGAGTGTAGATATTTTTATTTTACATTATTTTTTTTCGGAATTTTCGGGAAATATTTGAAGCTCTTCTTTTGAAATTGTGGTAGAATATTCTGGACCAACCTGTTGGAGCCATTGTTTGGCAGCGTGCACAAGTGAGTCATCATCTTCAAACCTTGTTCCACGATGAGAGTCTTTCAGTTTTCCAAAGAGATGATAGTCACATGGAGCCAGGTCAGGACTGTAAGGCGGGTGTTTCAGTGTTGTCTGTTGTGACTTAGCAAGACAGACAAGTCACAACGAGAGAAAGCCGAAAGGCACGCGTTAAGCTCACGCAGATTGGTGTGAGGTCTGGAACAGTTAAAAGGAAATGATAACTTAGAAAATGGACGCAGTTGCTGTAATACTTAACTTTAATCCACATTTGTAGAACATCGCTCTTGATGATACATGCTTCACATAATAAATATCAATTGAATACGGCGCCTTGCTAGGTCGTAGCAAATGTAGCTGAAGGCTATGCTAACTATCGTCTCGGCAAATGAGAGCGTAGTTGTCAGTGAACCTTTCCTTGCAAAGTCGGCTGTACAACTGGGGCGAGTGCCAGGACGTCTCTCTAGACCTGCCGTGTGGTGGCGCTCGGTCTGCAATTACTGACAGTGGCGACACGCGGGTCGGGCGTATACTAATGGACCGCGGCCGATTTAAAGGCTACCACCTAGCAAGTGTGGTGTCTGGCGGTGACACCACATTGTCCATCCGAGTTTTGTGATCGCTTCCATGGTTTTTTGACTGACATGTGGCCGTGCATTGTCGTGCAACAGCAAAACATCCTGCTTTTGCCGATGTGGTCGAACACGACTCAGTCGAGCTTGAAGTTTCTTCGTGTCGTCACATATGCATCAGAATTTATGGTGGTTCCACTTGGCATGATGTCCACAAGCAAGAGTCCTTCGGAATCGGAAAACACCGTAGCCGTAACTTTTCCAGCGGAAGGTGTGGTTTTGAATTTTTTTTCTTGGGTGAATTTGCATGATGCCGCTCCATTGATTACTTCTTCGTCTCTCGTGAAAAATGATGGAGTCATGTTTCATCACTTGTCACAATTCTTCCAAGAAATTCATCTCCACCATTCTCTTTCTGTTCAGAAGTTCGCTGCATACCGTTTTTCTTGTTTCTTTGTGAGCCACTGTCAGCATCCTGGGAACCCACCTGGCACAAGCCATTTTTAAAGCCAACACTTTCAGTATTCTGCAAACACTTCCTTCTCCTATCCCAACGTAGCGTGGCAATTCGTTCACTGTGATGCGTCTATCAGCAATCACTAATTCGTTAACTCTCTACACATTGTCTGGAGTGTGTGCAGTACGAGGCCTGCCGCTGCGAGGACAATCCTCAGTATTGCCGTGCCCGCTTTCATCACGTAACCTGCTTGCCCACCGACTAACTGTACTGTGATCGACAGCAGAATCTCCATACACCTTTTTCAACCTCTTGTGGATGTTTCCCACTGTCTCATTTTCACAGCACAGGAATTCTATGACAGCACGTTGCTTCTGGCGAATGTCAAGTGTAGCAGCCACCTTGAAGACATGTTGTGACGGCGACACTCACGGGAACAGTTTGAACTAAGTTTCAAAACAAGCGGGAAGGATGTATCTACGCACTGCAAAACTTTCACACATGAAGAATGAAAACTGTATTTTTACAAAACTAATGTGCATTTGTTTTGGAGTGACCCTCATACTTTCTGAGCTTTCATCACGTCCAGTCTTTCTCTTTGACTATGTGAAGCAAGTGCAGGTGGCACGAAGAAGAAGTCCTATTGCCCTGGCTGTGGCTATATAAGTGGAACAACAAGATTTCCGATGTGAAGAAATAGCCCGGCAATTAACTATAAAACAATTTCTATCGCAAGTAGTGTGCTATTTTTGCAGATCTGATTTCTTCAAAAACACCAAAATGATGAACAAAAATGTAAATGACAAGCGTGGCCTTTGCGGTGGGCGGAGACGTGTGAGAGGAAAAGCTGACGTAATCAGCGCTCGGCGCTCAGCGCTACCAACAGAAACTGCAACGTTTAAGTTCACCACGCAATTTTTTTTGACACTACGGCTGCCAGCTCGCTGGCGTTAAAAAAAAAAAAAAAAAAAAAAAAAAAAAAAAAAAAAAAAAAAAAAAAAGAGAGAGAGAGAGAGAGACAGGGAAGTCGATATGAAGTGTTCCAGACAACTTCGATACGTGACGATACCGAACGAACGATGGCCCCGCCGTATACCTTTCATTGTGCTATTTACATGCTGTGTTACCACTGTTAGCAAAGCGGTTATCGCCAAGCGTGAACGCGCATCGTTTCCCCTTTCAGTTATTGCTCTAAGGGGCATAAGCAGGCTGCTAGCTTATTGATTTACGGAATATCTAATAATAAATCAATACTTAAATATACAGCTCTAAAACCGGCAATATATGTACAATGTGCAGCAATGTGCAGCCGATAATTTTATAGGCCTGTACGTCGATACTTTTTTCTGTATCTCGAAAGCCGATAATGATATGTTTCTAAATATCGATATATCGAATTCACAATATTTTTAAAAATCTCAGTAGTCCTAGTACCAAGTCGCAACATGGTCGCAAGCCAGCGCACGTTGTCCGCTTCACCGCTTCATCGAGATGAGTCAGTGTCATGTTTGTTTATGTTCCGTACTCAGTAGCACCTGCTTTAGTTTTAAGGTAGGTTGAGGAATTGTGTTTACTTTCGTCAAAGTGAGTAAAGACTTATTAAGTAACTGTTTCGTATGCTTTTGAAAACAATTCAGCGTTTGAATGTTTCCTCATTTTCATTTTCTTATCCTCAGTTTTTTCAATGTTTGTTTCAAAAATGGCTCTGAGCACTATGGGACTCAACTGCTGTGGTCATAAGTCCCCTAGAATTTAGAACTACTTAAACCTAACTAACCTTAGGACATCACACACATCCATGCCCGAGGCAGGATTCGAACCTGCGACCGTAGCGGTCGTGCGGTTCCAGACTGTAGCGCCTTTAACCGCTCGGCCACTCCGGCCGGCAATGTTTGTTTCAGAATTAATTTTTTCCGCCCTTAAAATTTTGTCGCCCTAGATGCCAACCTAGTCTTGCGTAAAGGTACAAACGGCCCTGCGTACACCCGACGTCTAAAGGGGCTGGGGCAGCACCGCCATGTTCCCAACATGGGGGCAGTTACCCACTGTGGGGTAAAATGAAATTTTCTGAGGGGTAAAAACGAAATTGGTCACTTGTTTTTCGGCCACAAAACTAGTTTTTGTAAAAGCTCATAGCTGTTATCACCACTTCATAAGACTGTGGTTCTGAGTACAGAAGTTACCAGTAATTACATTTTTTAGGATTCCGTACCTCAGTCGGTAAAAACGGAAACTTTATAGGACCACCTCGTGGTCCGTCCGTCGTCTTTCTGTCTGTCTGTCCGACTGTTAAAAACCCTTTTTCTCAGGAACGGGTAGACGCACCTGAAGTTGAAATTCATGTTATTTGCCGTCCCTTAGTGGTGTAAAAAATGTAGCCTTCTAAGTCAGTTACAATCAAAAGGTAACGGCCATTTATGTCATATATTTTCATACACGCAAACTCTAGTATTTCATCCATCCTCAACAACTGTAGTGGTGTATAATGAAATAATAAGCAACTAGTTGCTTTTATGCAACTGGTTGCTTATTATTTCATTATACACGCAAACTCACCCGTTAAAACTTATAGCGTACTTCCCGTTGAACTAGAATCATGAGACTCGAAAGCAAGAAAAGTTTCACAGTACAAGTAAAGGAATAAATCCGAAAATTTTTAGTTTGTAGTTATATCTCAGCGAGACAGATAGCCATACCGTAGGTGCAACCATAACGGATGGGTATCTGTTGAGAGGCCAGACAAACGTGTGGTTCCTGAAGAGGGGCAGCAGCCTTTTCAGTAGTTGCACGGGGAACAGTCTGGACGATTGACTGGTCTTGACTTGTAACATTAATCAAAACAGCCTTGCAATGCTGGTACTGCGAACGGCTGCAAGCAATGGGAAACTACAGCCGTAATGTGAATTCTGAAATTTCCCCGGCGTTTATCTCGTACCAGTAATTTTCGGGTTTGCAGCCGGTTCCCATCAACATCATGCCACGATATTTCGGACCAGAGACGTCCGGCCATCCTCAGGTGAGTAGACGAAGTACTGAAGAGACCAGATGCAGTCGTGGTGTTTATAGCGAATTCCGCGCATGCGAATCGTACTGGCGGTTTACGGAGCATGCGTTAGGAGGTCACATGCGCGAGGCGTGAAGTAAGAACAAACTAATCGTTGAGTATCGACTGAAAACATCGATTCCGTTGTGAGCCCATAATTTTAATAATTAGATTCAAATTTTTATTCAGCTGAAAGCCGCTATCACGATTCATTAAATTATCAGCAAGACGTATTTCCACGGATTCTTTAATTACAGAGTCCCAGAAGCTGGAAACCACTGCTAAAATTATTATATTCCATTGAATGTCCCACGAAAATGCAATGTTCTGCTACTGCTGATTTCAAAGCTTTGTATTTCAGTGCATTCCTGGACGGTTCCTGTCGTCTGACCTATACATATGCAGAGCCACACTCACGGGGAATTTTATAAACACCCGCCTTCCTCAATGGTAAAGCGTCTTTAATGGCTCCGACTAAGTCCCTGGTCTTTGCTGGTGCACGGAAGATGATATCAATATTATTCTTCCTAAGCAATTTGCCTATTTTAGAAGACACGTTCACCGGCACATGGAAGGAATGCAGTTGATTTATAGTCGTCATCAGTCTCCTTAGAGCGTTGCTTCTCGTTATTATAATTGTGGATAGCCTTCCGTATTTGATGCGAAGTACAGTCCTTCTCTTTAAAAACCTTCTCCAGATGCGCTAATTTTTCGTGAAAGCTATCAGCATCCGATATTACATGCGCCCGATAAACGACGTAAGAATGATGGGTCTTCGGGACGTTCGGTGTATAGAAACCCCACACATACAGATCTGTATCTTCAGGCGTCCAGCTGCCGTCACCCCGCACAAACCGCCGGTGTTCTCAGTACTTTAATTCAGTTCTAAGCAAAGAAGGTAAAGCAGAAAGGTAGAAAGAGTGTATGGAGGGACTATACAATGGCGATATACTTGAGGGCAGTATTATGGAAATTGAAGAGGACTTAAATGAAGGTGAAACGGGAGCTATGATATTGCGTGGCCCTGGGAATAGAAAACGTTCCACTAGTACTACTGATGGCCTCGGGAGAGCCAGCCATGACTCTACCATCTGGAGAGCAAGATGCATGAGACAGGTGAAATACCCTCAGACTTCATGAAGAATTTAATAATTTCAATCCCAAAGAAATCAGGTGTCGAGAAGTGTGAAAAGTACCGAACTATCAGTTTAATAAGTCATAGCTGCAAAATACTAACACGATTCTTTACAGATGAATGGAAAAACTGGTAGAGGCCGACCTCTGGGAGGATCAGTTAGGACTCCATAGAAATGTTGGAACACGCGAGGCGATACTGACCCTACGACTTATCTTAGAAGATAGATAAAGGAAAGGCAAATCTACGTTTCTAACATTTGTAGACGTAGAGAAAGCTTTCGTCAGTGTTGACTGAAATACTCTCAAATTCTGAAGGTGGCAGGGATAAAATGCAGGGAGCGAAAGGCTATTTATAGCTTGTACAGAAACCAGATGGCAGTTACAAGAGTTGAGCGGCATGAAAGGGAAGCAGTGGTTGGGAAGGGAGTGGGACAGGGTTGTAGCCTACCCCAAATGTTATTCAATCTGTACATTGAGCAAGCAGTAAAGGAAAAAATTGAAAAATTTGGAGTAGAAACTAATATCCATGGAGATGAAATAAAAACTTTGAAGTTTGCCGATGATATTACAATTCTGACACAGACAGCAAAGGACTTGAAGAGCAATTGAACGGAATGGACAGTGTCTTGAAAGGATAATATAAGATGAACATCAACAAGAGTAAAACGAGGATAATGGAGTGTAGTCGAATTAAGTCGGGTGATGCTGAGGGAATTAGATTACGAAATGAGACATTTGCTATTTTTGGAGCAAAATAACGATGTTCGAAGTACAGAGGATATAAAATGTAGACTGGCTATGGCAGGGAAAATGTTTCTGAAGAAGAGAAATTAATTACCATCGAGTGTCAGGAAGTCCTTTCTGAAAGCATATGCATGGAGTTTATCCATGTATGGAAATGATACATGGACGATAAACAGTGTAAACAAGAAGAGAATAGAAGCTTTCGATATGTAGTGTTACAGAAGAAAGCTGAAAATTAGATGTGTAGATCACGTAACTAATGAGGAGGTACTCAACAGAATTGGGGTAGAAGACGAATTTGTGGCACAACTGGACTAGAAGAAGGGATCGGTTGATAGGACACATTCTGAGACATCAAGGGATCACCAATTTAGTACTAGAGGCAAGCGTGGAGGATAAAAATCGTAGAGAGAGACCAATAGATGAATACGCTAAGCAGATTCAGAAGGATGTAGGTTGCAGTAGTTACTCGAAGATGAAGAAGCTTGCACAGGATAGAGTAGCATGGATAGCTGCATCAAACCAGTCTCTGGACTGAAAACCGCAACAACAACAATTATGTCTCACGAAAAACACATTTTTTTTATCAATTGGTATCCGACTGTCTGTCTGCCCAGCTGGTAAGAGCCCTATTTCTCAGAAACATATAGACATGTCTAGTTGAAATTCGTGTCACATACAAAGGTCTGCGGTTCTTTGGCGGTGTATGGAATTTAAGGGCCGGCCGCTGAGGCCGAGCGGTTCTAGCCGCTTCGGTCCGGAGCCACGCGACCGCTGCGCTCGCAGGTTCGATTCCTGCCGCGGGTATGGATGTGTGTGATGTCCTTAGGTTAGTTAGGTTTAAGTAGTTTTAAGTTCTGGGGGACTGATGACCTCAGATGTCCCATAGTGCTCAGAGCCATTTGAACGAATTTGAATTTAAGGATCTAAAGCAATGCAATCAAAAGATGCGGACATTTAATTCTCTTAGAGCACTTCCCATTGACTTACAATCATGATATTTGGGAAGAAGCAATGTTTCACAGTAAAAGCAAAGGAAATATCCGAAAATTAATATTTTGTAATTGTATCACAGGTAAAAATATTTTTTTGGTCATTTGTTATCTGAAAGTCTGTATGTCCTTTTTTTAAGACCCATTTTGCTCAAGAATGTGTAGGCGTATATCTTGTCTTTATTGTTATCGGGGACGGACAAGAATGTAGAGATTCTCAATTCACGGGATGGGTAAGTTACCTATGCACATAATTATGGAACCCTCCGTGCGCGAGCTCTACTCGCACTTATCTGGATTTTTTTTTTTTTCAAATGCAAGCATTAGCACGTGAGACTGTAGTAGAGATTACAGCGCGTGAAGAGAATGTAAGAATATTTTCCGCACACAGTCCACGCACTACACACATTCTCTGTACCATGCATCTATGACAGTAAACATACACAGGGTGTCCCAAGAGGAATGATCAATATTCAGGCGCATGACAGGAATTATAGTTCGAAGTAAAACGGTGTAGTAAACATGGGTCCTAAAATGTGTACCTTAAGAGCTATTAGCGTATGAGCTCTTGTTCAGTTCAAGAGTGGTCTCAGAGTAGCGAATGTGAACAAGTGTTCGTAGATCTTAAAGTGTGCACTTTAGAGTCAATGTTTATCTCACATCTTCTTGTTTTAGAATTATGTATTAATACCTTCAGATGCTGACGGGCGTTAATATATATCAACGGCAACAGGTGAAAATCTCCGGCCTACATGGCAGACGCTCTGTCCATCTGAGCCACCGAGGGCACAGAGGATAGTGCGACTGCAGGGACTATCTCGCGCACGCCTCCCGCGAGACCCACATTCTCACCTTATAGGTCCACACACCACATTCGTAGTGTCCCTACGCAACACACTCATTACTCGTGTAAGACATTCTTACCAAGTCCCGTAAGAGTTCTGCACAGGAGAGGAAGGTCATGGCCGGTATGGCGGAACTATGTACTTATATGGGTATGGTGTTTGTTCTTTCGGACATGTGTATTGGGTAGGGATACTATGAATCTAGTGTGTTGTGTGGATATATAAGGTGAGGATGTGTGTCTCGCGGGAGGCGTGCGCCAGATAGTCCCTGCAGTCGCACTATCCTCTGTGCTCTCAGTGGCTCAGATGGATAGAGCGTCTGCCGTGCAAGCAGGAGATCCTCTTTTCGAGTTCCGGTCGGGGCACACATTTTCACCCGTCCCCGTTGATATGTATCTACGCCCGTCAGCAGCTGAAGGTGTAAATATATAATTCTAATTTCATTCTAGCTGGCTGCTGGTCATCAATGGTGTCTGTTCTTTCGGACATGTCCGAAAGGACAGACACCATGTAAGTATATTTTCTTGTTTTGCTGCATAGTACCACCTCTTAAAATATGGATAGCAAAAAGCTTGCAGTAGAAGAGGTTTGTTTCATTGTGTCTAAGATGAAAAAGTCCTCATAGCTCTTAATATGTGCGTTTCATAACTCATGTTTACACTTTTACTTGGGATTTAATGTCATATCCCTGATACTGACTATTCCTCCTGATACATGTTGCGTATCACATAGGTTTAAATCTCTTCAAATGGTTTAAATACGAGTAGCTGCAAGCACTATGGGACTTAACATCTGATGTCATCAGTCTACTAGACTTAGAACTACTAAAACCTAACTAACCTAAGGACATCACACACATCCATGCCCGAGGCAGGATTCGAACCTGCGACCGGAGCAGCAGCGCGGTTTCGGACTGAAGCGCCTAGAACCGCTCAGTGACAGCGGCCGGCTTAAATCTCTTATGAAAAATGATTTCTCGTAGTTGTAGAGATTTCGCACAATAGATCGGATTTGTTTTAATTATTTATTTGGTAACAATAAAGCAACAAATTGACAGTACAACACAGCAGTAACTACATAATGGCCACTACACTGTTGTAGGACCTACACAGCATTATTACGAGAGGCGTCCCGCAAGTAATGCGACACATTAAGCAGATTGATTTTATTCAGAATTCCAATACACCAAATTATTCCCCATTCTTCTGACTACAAAACTCTATTTTTTTAACATAGTCTCCATTCAGTGAGACCGCCTTACACCACCTTACTGCGAATACCTGTGTGCCTACATGTTCCCACTCTAGTGGTGACCTCAGAGCCAACGTCTTGCTCCATCAATAACCTCCCCATCATCCACGCACTGCCTCCCCTGCAGAGTGCATCCTTCGTTGGACAAAATAATTGTAAATCAGAAGGCGAGGGACCCAGCGGGCACACAGTTTTGAGTACCCCAACTGGTGGACGATAGTGTCAGCACGTACCAAGAGAGACGTCCAGTGGGACAGGGACGTGTTTGGTTGCGATCCGTTGATCTTTTCGAACGAGAGTATCTCACATTCCAACAATGCAGGAGTCACAACTGTGTGCGGGCGGCAAGCCCGCGGCTGATCAGACAGGTTTGCCCCACCTCGTTGTGATGAGGACAAACGGCTCACCGTGCTTTTGTTCTGTGCCAGATATCCATAGAAATTCTGCAAGCGCCTAAGAATATCTCCGATTCTCTGGTTTTCCACCAAAAGAAACTAAATGACAGCTCTTTGCTTGGAACGTACCTGCGGTACAGACGCCATTTTGAATGCCACATATAGCCCCACCATTTACCGGAACTTCATGAAACTGTTGAGGCTGTCGCGGAAATATTCCACGATGGCCCACAACAAATTCCGCATCTTTTTAACCGAAACTGGCCGAGAAAAAAAAAAGGAGTTGCATAGTGTACTGAACCGCCCTCGTATTGCTATTATTATTATTATTATTATTATTATTAGTGGTGATAGTGGTCAGACACAAAGCATCGGCAACACGAAGTCTTCCAGTTCCTTTCATTTCAGAAGTAGTGAGGCCAGGTATCAGGTGATTTGCAAACATTAAGTACGAGGTGCGTTCAAGTTCTAAGGCCTCCGATTTTTTTTCTCCGGACTGGAAAGAGTTAGAAACATGCGCATTGTTTTAAAATGAGGCCGCGTTCATTGTCAATACATCCCAGAGATGGCAGCACCATACGGCAGATGGAATTTTACTGCCAGTGGCGAGAATGAGAACTGTTTTAAATACTTAAAATGGCGACGTTTTCCTTACTTGAACAGCGTGCAGTCATTCGTTTTCTGAATTTGCGTGGTGTGAAACCGATTGAAATTCATCGACAGTTGAAGGAGACATGTGGTGATGGAGTTATGGATGTGTCGAAAGTGCGTTCGTGGGTGCGACAGTTTAATGAAGGCAGAACATCGTGTGACAACAAACCGAAACAACCTCGGGCTCGCACAAGCCGGTCTGACGACATGATCGAAAAGTGGAGAGAATTGTTTTGGGGGATCGCCGAATGACTGTTGAACAGATCGCCTCCAGAGTTGGCATTTCTGTGGTTTCTGTGCACACAATCCTGCATGACGATCTGAAAATGCGAAAAGTGTCATCCAGGTGGGTGCCACGAATGCTGATGGACGACCACATGGCTGCCCGTGTGGCATGTTGCCAAGCAATGTTGACGCCCAACGACAGCATGAATGGGACTTTCTTTTCGTCAGTTGTGACAATGGATGAGACGTGCATGCCATTTTTCAATCCAGAAACAAAGCGCCAGTCAGCTCAATGGAAGCACACAGATTCACCGCCACCAAAAAAATTTCGGGTAACGGCCAGTGCTGAAAAAATGATGGTGTCCATGTTCTGGGACAGCGAGGGCGTAATCCTTACCAACTGCGTTCCAAAGGGCACTACGGTAACAGGTGCATTCTACGAAAATGTTTTGAAGAACAAATTCCTTCCTGCACTGCAACAAAAACGTCTGGGAAGGGCTGCGCGTGTGCTGTTTCACCAAGACAACGCACCCGCACGTCGAGCCAACGTTACGCAATAGTTTCTTCGTGATAACAACTTTGAAGTGATTCCTCATGCTCCCTACTCACCTGACCTGGCTCCTAGTGATTTTTGGCTTTTTCCAAGAATGAAAGACACTCTCCGTGGGCGCACATTCACCAGCCGTGCTGCTATTGCCTCAGCGATTTTCCAGTGGTCAAAACAGACTCCTAAAGAAGCCTTCGCCGCTGCCATGGAATCATGGCGTCAGCGTTGTGAAAAATGTGTACGTCTGCAGGGCGATTACGTCGAGAAGTAACGCCAGTTTCATCGATTTCGGGTGAGTAGTTGATTAGAAAAAAAATCGGAGGCCTTAGAACTTGAATGCACCTCGTATGGTGCAGGCGTTTTAATTTGATTCATTTTAAATAGAGGTTCTACTTGCAAAGTAGGTTAGAAATCAGATTAATAACGTTGCTCACGCAGCATATCTTCGCTTTATCGGGCAACAACAAAGTTATTGACTGTGGATGGTATCGTCAGAATGGAAATAATGAAGTCACCGTAAAAAAGTCATTAATTTTGGCACTTATCTTGAATAGATGCCCACGTAGATTTCGTCGAAGTTGTTATGGCTCATCTTGTTGATTCTCGGATGATTCCACTTTGATTGCTAGAAGGTCCAGATCTGTATTTTAGTAATATTTGAAGACCTGAAAAATGCGTTTTTCAGGAAATTCTTAATGATCAAACAATCCCAGATCAGAACAATGGTATGGTAGAAATAATTTTTGACTTGGTGTTCACGATCCACATTTTTATTAAACTTCTTGTAAATTCACATATACTCCTTCTTAATTGTCACATCATCTAGAAAACAGTTTTGTATCAATCTTCATATATTTGATTTCCACTTTAACCAAACACAAGACTTGACTGTTCTTTTTCAAAGCGAAATAACAACTTAACTTCTGCAAAGTGAAACAAAGACTGCTCTGTGCGCATTCGCGCCAAAACGGTTACAAGTAAGCCAAAGGTTATGACAGTCTCACAGAAATGAATACACACAAGAACCCTATCACTGTAATATATCGATGCATCGCAGTACCTATACATTAATAAAACCAAATGTGAATATTGTCACAAAAATATGTCTGTTACTTTGCAGAAAAGTAGTACGATATTACTAGTATCGAGAACTGGGGTTAGAGTGCTGTAATGGTGACGTAAATAAAGAACCATTACAAAGTGCAACTTGTAGGTGAAGCAAGTGTACCTAGGGAGACTAGTGCCGCAGAGTAAACATATTTTGTAAGAAGTGAAGTGAAGTGGAAAGAAGAAAAGGATTTCTGGTCACATGAGTATCGGGTAATATCAACAGCAGCAGAAAATGGTATAACAGGTGTAGGATTCGTTATGAATAGGAAGGTAGGGCAGAGGGTGTGTTACTGTGAACACTTCAGTGACCGGGTTGTTCTAATCAGAATCGACAGCAGACCAACACCAACAACGATAGTTCAGGCATACATGCCGACGTCGCAAGCTGAATATGAACAGATAGAGAAAGTGTATGAGGATATTGAAAGGGTAATGCAGTATGTAAAGGGGGACGAAAATCTAATAGTCATCGGCGACTGGAATGCAGTTGTAGGGGAAGGAGTAGAAGAAAAGGTTACAGGAGAATATGGGCTTGGGACAAGGAATGAAAGAGGAGAAAGACTAATTGAGTTCTGTAACAAGTTTCAGCTAGTAATAGCGAATACCCTGTTCAAGAATCACAAGAGGAGGAGGTATACTTGGAAAAGGCCGGGAGATACGGGAAGATTTAAATTAGATTACATCATGGTCAGACAGAGATTCCGAAATCAGATACTGGATTGTAAGGCGTACCGAGGAGCAGATATAGACTCAGATCACAATATATACTAGTGATGAAGAGTAGGCTGAAGTTCAAGACATTAGTCAGGAAGAATCAATACGCAAAGAAGTGGGATACGGAAGTACTAAGGAATGACGAGATACGTTTGAAGTTCTCTAACGCTATAGATACAGCAATAAGGAATAGCGCAGTAGGCAGTACAGTTGAAGAGGAATGGGCATCTCTAAAAAGCGCCATCACAGAAGTTGGGAAGGAAAACATACGTACAAAGAAGGTAGCTGCGAAGAAACCATGGGTAACAGAAGAAATACTTCAGTTGATTGATGAAAGGAGAAAGTACAAACATGTTACGGGAAAATCAGGAATACAGAAATACAAGTCGCTGAGGAATGAAATAAATAGGAAGTGCAGGGAAGCCAAGACGAAATTGCTGCAGGAAAAATGTGAAGACATCGAAAAAGATATGATTGTCGGAAGGACAGACTCAGCATACAGGAAAGTCAAAACAACCTTTGGTGACATTAAAAGCAACGGTGGCAACATTAAGAGTGCAACGGGAATTCCACTCTTATATGCAGAGGAGAGAGCAGATAGGTGGAAAGAATACATTGAAAGCCTCTATGAGGGTGAAGATTTGTCTGATGTGATAGAAGAAGAAACAGGAGTCTCATTTAGAAGAGATAGGGGATCCAGTATTAGAATCGAAATTTAAAAGAGCTTTGGAGGACTTACGGTCAAATAAGGCAGAAGGGATAGATAACATTCCATCAGAATTTCTAAAATCATTGGAGGAAGTGGCAACAAAACGACTATTCACGTTGGTGTGTAGAATATATGAGTCTGGCGACATACCATCTGACTTTCGGAAAAGCATCATCCACATAATTCCGAAGACAGCAAGAGCTGACAAGTGCGAGAATTATCGCACAATCAGCTTAACAGCTCATGCATCGAAGCTGCTTACAAGAATAATATACAGAAGAATGGAAAAGAAAATTGAGAATGCGCTAGGTGACGATCAGTTTGGCTTTAGGAAAAGTAAAGGGACGAGAGAGGCAATTCTGACGTTACGGCTAATAATGGAAGCAAGGCTAAAGAAAAATCAAGACACTTTCATAGGATTTGTCGACCTGGAAAAAGCGTTCGACAATATAAAATGGTGCAAGCTGTTCGAGATTCTGAAAAAAGTAGGGGTAAGCTATAGGGAGAGACGGGTCATACACAATATGTACAATAACCAAGAGGGAATAATAAGAGTGGACGATCAAGAACGAAGTGCTCGTATTAAGAAGGGTGTAAGACAAGGCTGTAGCCTTTCGCCCCTACTCTTCAATCTGTGCATCGAGGAAGCAGTGATGGAAATAAAAGAAAGGTTCAGGAGTGGAATTAAAATACAAGGTGAAAGGATATCAATGATACGATTCGCTGATGACATTGCTATCCTGAGTGAAAGTGAAGAAGAATTAAATTATCTGCTGAACGGAATGAACAGTCTAATGAGTACACAGTATGGTTTGAGAGTAAATCGGAGAAAGACGAAGGTAATGAGAAGTAGTAGAAATGAGAACAGCGAGAAACTTAACATCAGGATTGATGGTCACGAAGTCAATGAAGTTAAGGAATTCTGCTACCTGGGCAGTAAAATAACCAATGACGGACGGAGCAAGGAGGACATCAAAAGCAGACTCGCTATGGCAAAAAAGGCATTTCTGGCCAAGAGAAGTCTACTAACATCAAATACCGGCCTTAATTTGAGGAAGAAATTTCAGAGGATGTACGTCTGGAGTACAGCATTGTATGGTAGTGAAACATGGACTATGGGAAAACCGGAACAGAAGAGAATCGAAGCATTTGAGATGTGGTGCTATAGACGAATGTTGAAAATTAGGTGGACTGATAAGGTAAGGAATGAGGAGGTTCTACGCAGAATCGGAGAGGAAAGGAGTATGTGGAAAACACTGATAAGGAGAAGGGACAGGATGATAGGACATCTGCTAAGACATGAGGGAATGACTTCCATGGTACTAGAGGGAGCCGTAGAGGGCAAAAACTGTAGAGGAAGACAGAGATTGGAATACGTCAAGCAAATAAATGAGGACGTAGGTTGCAAGTGCTACTCTGAGATGAAGAGGTTAGCACAGGAAAGGAATTCGTGGCGGGCCGCATCAAACCAGTCAGTAGACAAAAAAAAAAAAAAAAAAAAAAAAAAAAAAAAAAAAAAAAAAAAAGTGTCTACTGTCAGTGTGTATTAGTTAGCTTTCCTTTCTGAGAATGAGGTAGGTTGTGCGCTGCGCTGACAACTGCTACAGCAGTCAATCAAAAAAGATTGACAGAAATAAACAATACCAATTGTCTCAGTGATTCATTTGTTGCAGCAATTACTGCGCCCTGCACTCTCACTGGGCGGCACCACAACATCAGTGGATGTTGATTCATCTGTAGCAGTTTTCAGAAAATGGTTCAAATGGCTCTAAGCACTATGGGACTTAACATCTGAGGCCATCAGTCCCCTAGACTTAGAACTACTTAAACCTGACTAACCTAAGGACATCACACACATCCATGCCCGTGGCAAGATTCGAACCTGCGACCGTAGCAACAGCGCGGTTCCGGACTGAAGAGCCTAGAACCGCTCGGCCACTGCGGCCTGCTGTAGCCGTTTTCGATCGTGCCAACTTTCCGTTTGTATGCGACAGAGTCTGTTTCACAGAATTCCGCGAGAAGTTTCAGCACCATAGTATGGGTACTGCGTTGTCTTGGTAATGTGGTTGAAATCCTCTGGGATAGCATGGGTGTTCCTCTCTCTTAGTATCAGGACGATCTCAGTACGCTCGGCTTGTCGCCAGCAAAGAAGAAACATCAGCCATGACTCGAGAATGAATGAAGCTACACTCCTGGAAATGGAAAAAAAGAACACATTGACACCGGTGTGTCAGACCCACCATACTTGCTCCGGACACTGCGAGAGGGCTGTACAAGCAATGATCACACGCACGGCACAGCGGACACACCAGGAACCGCGGTGTTGGCCGTCGAATGGCGCTAGCTGCGCAGCATTTGTGCACCGCCGCCGTCAGTGTCAGCCAGTTTGCCGTGGCATACGGAGCTCCATCGCAGTCTTTAACACTGGTAGCATGCCGCGACAGCGTGGACGTGAACCGTATGTGCAGTTGACGGACTTTGAGCGAGGGCGTATAGTGGCCATGCGGGAGGCCGGGTGGACGTACCGCCGAATTGCTCAACACGTGGGGCGTGAGGTCTCCACAGTACATCGATGTTGTCGCCAGTGGTCGGCGGAAGGTGCACGTGCCCGTCGACCTGGGACCGGACCGCAGCGACGCACGGATGCACGCCAAGACCGTAGGATCCTACGCAGTGCCGTAGGGGACCGCACCGCCACTTCCCAGCAAATTAGGGACACTGTTGCTCCTGGGGTATCGGCGAGGACCATTCGCAACCGTCTCCATGAAGCTGGGCTACGGTCCCGCACACCGTTAGGCCGTCTTCCGCTGACGCCCCAACATCGTGCAGCCCGCCTCCAGTGGTGTCGCGACAGGCGTGAATGGAGGGACGAATGGAGACGTGTCGTCTTCAGCGATGAGAGTCGCTTCTGCCTTGGTGCCAATGATGGTCGTATGCGTGTTTGGCGCCGTGCAGGTGAGCGCCACAATCAGGACTGCATACGACCGAGGCACACAGGGCCAACACCCGGCATCATGGTGTGGGGAGCGATCTCCTACACTGGCCGTACACCACTGGTGATCGTCGAGGGGACACTGAATAGTGCACGGTACATCCAAACCGTCATCGAACCCATCGTTCTACCATTCCTAGACCGGCAAGGGAACTTGCTGTTCCAACAGGACAGTGCACGTCCGCATGTATCCCGTGCCACCCAACGTGCTCTAGAAGGTGTAAGTCAACTACCCTGGCCAGCAAGATCTCCGGATCTGTCCCCCATTGAGCATGTTTGGGACTGGATGAAGCGTCGTCTCACGCGGTCTGCACGTCCAGCACGAACGCTGGTCCAACTGAGGCGCCAGGTGGAAATGGCATGGCAAGCCGTTCCACAGGACTACATCCAGCATCTCTACGATCGTCTCCATGGGAGAATAGCAGCCTGCATTGCTGCGAAAGGTGGATATACACTGTACTAGTGCCGACATTGTGCATGCTCTGTTGCCTGTGTCTATGTGCCTGTGGTTCTGTCAGTGTGATCATGTGATGTATCTGACCCCAGGAATGTGTCAATAAAGTTTCCCCTTCATGGGACAATGAATTCACGGTGTTCTTATTTCAATTTCCAGGAGTGTATATTCAAATGAAAGACACCACTTTTTTTCTTGTAACATTCTGTAAATATTTGGTACGTCACTTGACACACTTTCCATTTGAAAATTACAACTTGCATCCAAGATTACGTCTTCCAAAATGGGTGCTATGTTGATACCCTCTCACATTTTAGATTATACTTCCGTTATCCAGCTGTGTTTTCGCTTTAGAAGGGTAGTGAGCTAAAACATTATGGCCATTTGCTTAGTGATGCGCTGTTTCAGCTTTCAGCGGTATTTGTCATAGCATAGATTCGACAAGTTTCCAGACATATATGTGGCACCAAATGTTTTCATAAGTCTCGTAAGCTGCAGGCCAGTGGTTTGTGGACGTTGAGATGGTGCGTGATACTGTCCGAGATGTGTTCCAACGGATCTATCTATCTATCTATCGCTTGCGCCATATCCTGCGGTGACGCAGGGTTGGCCATGGTTAAACGGATTTAGCATGTTAATGGTAAGGGGTGGCCGGATGCCTTTCTGGCCGCCACCCTGTACCACCCAGGACGGAGTTAGTGTACCCCAACTGTCCGTGTCTAGTGTAAATCGTGTAATACTGCTAACGTATTTTCAAATGTCTGTGACGCGTGTAACTGAGGCGGAACGTGGGGACCAGCCCGGTATTCACCTATCGGGATGTGGAAAACCGCCTAAAAACCACGCCCAGGCTGGCCAGCACACCGGCCCTCGTCGTTAATGCGCTGGGCGGATTTGATCCGGGGCCGGCGCGCCTACCCGAGTCCCGAGTCCAGGAAGCAGCGCGTTAGTGCACTCGGCTACCCTGGCGGGTTAGAGGTGTTCCAACGCATGTGGTGGCCAAAACATCAGTACGAATGCAATGTCGTGCTCTTCAAACCATGATCGACCTTTCTGGCGTAGGGACACTGACATTTATCCCACTGCAAGATGCCATCGTCGTCAAGGAAGACATCATGCGTGAAAGCATGCAGGGTGTTTGCACTAATGTTCAAGTACTCCACAGCCTTCATTGTGCTTTTTATTACTAGCGCATCCCATAGGAACCCAGATGAATGTCCCCAGTATGTTCTGAGTTGCCAGTCGACTGGGCAATGGTGAATCTGAACACAATCATCAGCCTGGTGTAGTAACAAAAGTGATTTATTCGATCATTTGAACTGGTCCATTGCCCAGTCTTGATGACCTGTGCCAGTTGCAATCTGTGCAGTTGTAATTGATTATGTCATTGGACCAGTATGGAACACATAGGGATCACCTGATGTGGTGCCACATGTTCATGTGCGCTGAATGGTGTACTCCAGAATACTTGTGCCTGCACTCTATTGTACTCTATCCTCAGATCCGCCACACATCACACCTGTCACGCTTTACAGAACAGGTAAGTCACCAATCTTCCCAATGGGTGAGCTCACCATCCTTTGACCCTAATATAGATGCTCATGACATTGGCCTTTTCCGAGATAATCGTTTCCAGTTTACCATTCTTACTACGACACATGCCTGGAGTGTCACAATGTGGGATTCAAATTCGCGACAGGCAGTGGTCATAATGTTCTGGGTTATCAGTGTAATATGGCTCGGCTCCTCAAAGTTATCACAAAAATACAGGATGCACCATTTCCAGAACGACCCTTGCACACTGAGGAAGATAGGCTCTGTTTCTTGTATAGTCTGGTGAGAGCAGGAGGCATATGAGTGTTGATGGTGTGTGTGTTGTGTTGCAGCGGGCTGCTCGGTGGACGTGTGGCGCGTGAAGAGCCGACACGAGCCGGTGTTGGCGGTGGGTGGCGCATTGGCGCTGCCGGATCGCGAGACAGGACAGCTGCTGCTGCCCAGTGGTGGTGTCGTGCTAGCCGGCTGTCCCGGGGCCGGCAACAGCCTTAAGTTGGACAAAGGACTCCCCCACGTCAACGCCTCCTGCACGTCGACCGGCTCCCTACAGGTACTATACTGCTCTATCTGCTGGCGCCACACCGCTGCCTATTCAGCAACTGACTGAGCAAGGTGGCGCAGTGGTTAGCACCCTGGAGTCACACTCACGAGGACGACAATTCCAATATCCGTCCAGCTATCCAGATTTAGGTTTTCCGTGATTTTCCCGAATCACTCGAGGCAAATGTTAGAATGGTTCCTTTCACAGTGCCATGGCTGATATCCTTCCTCATCCTTTCTTAACCCGAGCTTTTGCTTCGTCTCTAATGGCAGTGCCGTCTGTAGAATGTTAAAAATCTAATCTTTCTTTCTTCCTTCCTTCCCACACTGTGCAATGTACACGTGTGTCAGATGGCTTCAAAAAGGGTGAAGCAATCATAAACAGGAAAGTTCCTTTGTACACTAAAGTATTTTATGATACATCATTGTATCGGAGATTGTATGCCCTTGTTTTCCTCCAGCTTTGGTCTGACTTACCCTGCGATTTATAGGAGCACCTGCAGATTAATGAGGACTCTTAATCATCTTGCACATGGACATTTTTCACATTAGCAAACATGTGGGATATGAAATGGAGTGACCACATTGGCTCAACTGTAGGTAATGCCGTAGACAGGCATCGGTTCATTGCCAGGCTACTGGCAAAATAGTGTCAAAGAAGACCACTCGCAATAAGACGTTGGTACTTGGGGAATGGCATATTTTGGTGTGGATTGGGCCTTGCCATTGGTTGCTCAGTTTTTTTTTTTTTTTTTTTTTAATTGCGTACACTTTATTTGGAACGAATTGCGTATAAGGTTAGCAATAAGGAACAATTATCAATTTTGATTGTTAAGACAATATCTAATTAAAATTCTTTAGACAAATTGCGTTCACAGCTGAAGGCCTCATTGACCAGAAATTCAAATTATTTGTCAGCTGAAGGCCTCAATAGTAATAACTCAAAAAACAATTTGACAGCTGAAGGCCAAGATAGCAAATTCTTGCTAAAATATTATAAAAAAGGACGATCATATTAAGAGGGAATATCAAATTAAAAATTTTTAAGACAAATTGCGTTCACAGCTGAAGGTCTTATTGACAATCATCACAATCTGACCAAATCAAGAGAGAAGTGGGCCTCAGACAGTGCTCCAATGATCAACCTGGGAAAGTCGCTCAACTTCGTAAACGATGGGACAGGCAGCCAAGAGTTGTATTCACTTAACCAGATGGGAACTCAAACTAGTGACAGCTTAAACGCCGTCGAACACTCTTGCAACTTCTATCTAATGTCTGATATCCATCACAATGACGGAATAACCCAGGCAAAGCGGAATCGGCGGACAGCACGGTGTGTTCTGAATCCAGTGCTTAGAACATCCAGAAGCAGAAGGATCCACTACGACCAAAGTAGTCCAAAAGAAACAAATATCCGAACCAGAATCAAGTTGGCTGTCTAACTACACACCTTACTGGACAGCAGTGGCAAGGCAAGGAAAGGTACACTGCCGCGAAAATAAGCTAACCTCCAGGGCAGGTAACTGGGGCGTTAGCGGCCACTAGGCAGAAAAATACCACTGGTCGAACTTCATCAATAAACACAAGGAATTCAATGATTAATAATAAAGGGTGGACGACAGCTAATTAATTTCCACTCTTTGCTCTTCGTCTTAGTGACCCTGTGAGCAGCAACGCGCGAACAAGCAGCATGACCAAGGAAGCAATGAGAATTATGTTGTCAGTAGAGAGGCAGTCAGGAGAACTCGGTGAATTCGAACGTGGACTAGTCATTGGCTGGCACGTGAGTAACAAATGCCTCTGGAACATTTCAACCCTTTTAAAACTGCCCAAGTCGACTGTTGGCGATGTGATTCCGAAATGTAGGCACGAAAAAAAAAATTCCCAATTAAACGAAGACCAGGCACATCTTATGTACTGACAAACAGGGGCCATCGAGCATTGTGGAAGGTGGTTGTAACAAATTTCTTGAAATAAGCAGAGAGAATCTCTTGTGAGTTTCAGAGTGTTACCAGCAGTCCAGTATAATATAATAAAATAATGGAATAGACGATAATAAAATGTTGAAATGCGTGGCTTTTTAAAAATGTATTGAATTAATGAGATTAACTTTTCGGCATGAATGACAAGCTGAGCTGAGCTATGCCTGGAAATAAGTTCGTATTAGTTCATATTATTTTGCAGGGCGAAGTAGTTTCTTTCTCCGCTGTAGATTTGTGCTTACCATTCTTTATAATGCTACGTTTGGTCGCCGTGTTCACCTTTGAAGTCTTGACCGTGTTCCCATTAAGCTTATCGGATCTTCGTAATTTTCCAAAGTACACAGGTGGGCTTCAGTTCTTGTAATTATTGTACTATTTGAAATAACAACTCACACGACCTTTCTGTTAATAAAACAATACTGTATTTTTCGAAACGGTGCACATATGAAATACATACTCCTCACTTATTCATAGCGACCCCAAAATGGCGGTCTACGATTACTCGCTAAAAATGGCGTGCTTCTCACTCGTTCACTAGCTGAGCGCGAATCCTTCCTTCCTCCTACTGGTACCACAAAAATCCTCTGTTTTTTAACAACTGAAAGTCAAAAAATACATGACGGTAGGCATAGGCTCTATGATGGGCTACCGCTTCATCTTCTCTCTTTGCCTTTAAAGAAGACGAAAACATAAAGAAAATGCAAAAGGTTTATCACACCAGCTAGCTCAGTGACTGTGCGTTGAACATTAAAAGAATAGGGTACAATATTTGGGAAGCTCATCCTAAGCCACACCTTTCTGTAGTCGGTGCTAAGTGATGCTTGAAGTGGTCATTGGTCCCTTAGTTCTTTGTTTGTCAATCCAGGAATAGTCCCCAGAGAGAAAGAACACAAAAGACAAATCCCAAAGGACTCGACTGTATCTGAGAATAGAGATAACCAAGAGATAGAAGCAAGTTGAAGTGAGAGCATTGTAAAAGGGTGAAGCAGGGAATGGATGGATGGATGGACTGATTGATTGATGAGGTTAAAGGGACCAAATACTATATGGTCATTGGTCCCTTAGTTCTTTGTTTGTCAAGCCAGGAATAGTCCCCAGAGAGGAAGGACACAAAAGACAAATCCCAAAGGACTCGACTGTATCTGAGAATAGAGATAACCAAGAGACAGAAGCAAATTGAAGTGAGAGCTCTGTAAAAAGGTGAAGTTGGGAATGGATGGGTGGATGGACTGATTGACTGATGAGGTTAAAGGGACCAAACTACTATATGGTCATTGGTCCCTTAGTTCTTTGTTTGTTAAGTCAGGAATAGTCCCAAGAGAGGAAGGACACAAAAGACAAATTCCAATGGACTCGACTGTATCTGAGAATAGAGAGAACCAAGAGGTAGAAGCAAGTTGAAGTGAGAGAATTGTAAAATGGTGAAGGTGGGAATGTTGTCCAGCCCAGAAGGCAAATGGAGTTCCCCAGGACATGTTATGTGACCAGTGCATTGGGCCAGTGTTTCTATACCCTCCATTACCACAACAAAACTAGCAACATGAACAAGATAAAATATCAGGAGAGAGAACAATGATAACGAGTCTGTCAACCAACGATAGATGTAAAAGAATAAGAAGAATTAAAAAGGTGGGAAAGACAAAATTAATCACCCTATACCCTGTGACCATCAGAGGGAAGGGTTTGGCTTTGACGAATGCCTGTAGAACATTACCAGCTGTCATGCATAGCGCCAACAATGCAGTAAGGAGGATGTGGTCTTTTGGTATGATGATGCTTTTCATGGTTAGAGTGTGGCCTCATTATTACGCTTAAGAAAACACCTAAATGCGAAAGGATATGAACAAAATTTACAGAATTGTGTTCTGTGTACAATAGAGTAACTGTCTGGAGACGTCCTGCATTACTAGCTCCTCTGGTCTTGGGGGAAGAAGGGCTGCCATTCTTCTCCTGATATTGAGATAACTCACTGAAAGTGTTCCCAGCAATGTCAGTGGTTCACAAAGGAGTTCAATATCTAACAATAAAAAAATTTTATGATTTACCCAATAACATAAAATGTCTAACAGGTAGCGAAGGAAATTTAATCTAAAATCATTTCTCCTCAACAGCTCCATCTATTCCATTGACGAATTTCTACTTAAAACTGGTAACAACAACCAAACTTGTTTTTAAGTGTAGTTTCATGATTAGGAACAAAATTATAATGTGTTCATTAACTTTAACACTAATTAATAATATATATCCTGTAAACATCATTTCGATAAAAGAATCGATTAAATGATATGCGCAACATGTAACTAACTATCGCCCATTTTGAAAGATTCATGGTTGATTGCAAGTGCTGAACTGTCACTTATGTTCAATTCATACGTAACGTTATCTGTTCTGGCATGCCGATCATCGTGAATCATTTGCTCCTCTGTTTCGATGTTCTTTCGAAGTCAACTGTCTACCAGAAGGCACTTCGTTGGATATAGATGCATGTCCAGTTTTAAAGAGAGTTATCCACTTGTAAATTTTTATTTCACGAAGACAGCGTTCACTACACTGCAGCTGCGTTCTGCAAATAATTTCTGCATCTTTAGCCCCTTCAAAGTACCGGTACATAAAATGAATCACGTCCTTCATCTCTTCTTTAGTGCATATGGAGCATGGGGCACTTAAAATTAAATGCAATGAACTTTCTTCGAACAGACCTTTTTTTTCTTTATTGAATTTCAATTCCCCCCGAAGGGGGCGGGCTGGCAGCAGCTTAGTATGCCGCTCTTCAGCCTACAGACTTTGTTAAAAAGATGAAGAGAATAAATAATAAAAATAGGCGATAAAATCGGAGACTTAAAGAGTAACATGGCGAAAAAAAATCGTGGAACTTAAAACAAAGAACAGAGGGATGATGATGCTAATAAAATACATACGAAGCAGACAGGTAAAACAATAGACAGACAATTAAAAAAACACGGCGACAGTGTGGTTTCTGTTCGCAAAAGACATAAAATTCACACCTAGCGACAGCATGGTTTCTGTTCGCAACACGAGAAAGACGAACAACACTGAACAGTCACTGGGACACTGCACTAAAATGTTGGCAAATGTGACATACCACAGCCAAGAGCAGGTGGGGGGGAAACTGGACAGATGATGGGAAAATAAAAAAGGGGGGAAGGAGAGGAAAAGCAAAGGGGGGAGACGGGAAAGGAGCTGATGGAGGATGAGGATCCATAAGAGGGGTGGGGGGATGCTGGGCAGATGCGACAGGGAGTGGGGAAGGCAGGGAGAGGGAATACAAAAGGACTCGGGGGGGGGAGAAGGGAGGTAGGGAGAGGTTTGGTAGGGAGAAAACAAGATGGAAGGGGGGGGAAGAGGGAGCCCAGGGAAAGGATGGAGGAAACGAGGGGGGATGGGGATCAGAGCTGATAGGAGGGATAGATGGAGGGAGAGGGGACATCATCCGGGAGGGGGAGTTGATGGAAGCCACCTTGGGAAAGGAGATGAAGGGTGTAGAGATGGAGGGTAGGGGGGGGGGGACAATACTGAAGACGTGGCAGGGGGCAGGGATGGGAGAGGAGAGGAGCAACCAGGGGGTGAGGGGTATCAAGGCGGCGGGAGGTGTAGAGTATGCAGATATGTTCGAGGAACAGGAGCAGATGGGGGAAAGGAATGAGGTCATAGAGGATCCGCATGGGGGATGGGAGGCATATATGGAAGGCGAGGCAGAGTGCATGAAGCTCAAGGATCTGGAGGGACATAGAATTTGGGGGGGGGGCAGATATCCAGGCGGGACTGGGGTAACAGAGGATGGGACAGATTAAGGATTTGTAGGTGTGGAGGATGGTAGAGGGGTGCAACTCCCATGTCCAGTCAGAGAGGAGTTTGAGGAGTCAGAGGCGATTGTGGGCTTTGGATTAGATGGAGCGGAGATGGGGGATCCAGGTGAGGTGATGGTCAACGTTGAGGCGAAGGTAGGTGAGGGTGGAGGTGAGGTGGACAGGACGGGCATAGATGGTAAGGGAGAAATCCAGGAGCCAGAAGAGCGAGTGGTACGACCTACAATGATTGCCTGGGTTTTGGAAGGATTGATTTTCAGGAGCCACTTGTTACACCATGCGGCAAAAAGGTCAAGGTGATTCTGGAGAAGGCGTTGGAACTGTTGGAGGGTAGGAGCGAGGGCGAGGCATATTGCAAGAGGTGTACTGGTGGGGGGTGGGCATATCTGCAGTGTACAGGATGTAGAGGAAAGGGGAGAGGACAGAGCCTGGGGCACACCTGCAGAGGGGTAGAAGGTGTGGGAATTGGCATTATGGCGGGACAGGAAGGAGGCCATCAGATGGATGTAGTTGACAGGAAGGGCGTAGGTGTGGAGTTTAAACAGGAGAACGGGATGCCAGACACGGTCGAAGGCCTTTTTGAGGTCGAGGGAGACAAAAATGGTGGAGCGACGGGAGTTAAGCTGGAGGGAGAGGAGATGAGTGAGGCGGAGGAGTTGGTCATTGGCAGAGGAGGAAGGTCGAAAGCCACATTGGGTGTTGGGGAGGAGGTGGTTTTGGCGGAGGTGGTGATGGATGCGCCAGGAAAGAATGGATTCCAAGAGCTTGCTGAACACCGATGTGAGACACATAGGACAATAGGAAGAGGCATCAGATGGATTCTTGTTGGGTTTGGAGAACATCAGGATACGGGAGGTTTTCCAGAGGTCGGAATCAACAGATCTTTCCATTTAACCTACGTATGTAACGTACAGAAACAATCGCAAGGTTAACGCATGTCATTGTTAGGTGAGTGCTGTCAATCCATGGAGAAGAAAAAAGAGCTGCTTCTACATATTGACTTGGCCTCTTAATCAGTGTTACTTATAACCTGACATCAAAATGGTTCAAATGGCTCTGAGCACTATGGGACTCAACTGCTGAGGTCATTAGTCCCCTAGAACTTAGAACTAGTTAAACCTAACTAACCTAAGGACATCATAAACATCCATGCCCGAGGCAGGATTCGAACCTGCGATCGTAGCGGTTTTGCGGTTCCAGACTGCAGCGCCTTTAACCGCACGGCCACTTCGGCCGGCCCCTGACATCAATAATAGAGACCGGGCCAAATATCTCACGAAATACAAGCATCAAAGGAAAAAACTACAAAGAACGAAACTCGTCTAGGTTGAAGGGGGAACCAGATGGCGGTATGATTGGCCCGCTAGATGGCGCTGCCATAGGTCAAACGGATATCAAGTGCGTTTTTTTTAAATAGGAACCGCCATTTTTATTACATATTCGTGTAGTACGTAAAGAATTATGAATGTTTTAGTTGGACCACTTTTTTCGCTTTGTGATAGATGGCGCTGTAATAGTCACAAACGTATAAGTACGTGGTATCACGTAACATTCCGCCAGTGCGGACGGTATTTGCTTCCTGATATATTACCCGTGTTAAAATGGAGCGTTTACCAATTGCGGAAAAGGTCGATATCGTGTAGATATATTGCTATTGTGATCAAAATGCCCAACGGGCGTGTGCTGTGTATGCTGCTCGGTATCCTGGACGACATCATCCAAGTGTCCGGACCGTTCGCCGGATAGTTACGTTATTCAAGGAAACAGGAAGTGTTCAGCCACATGTGAAACGTCAACCACGACATGCAACAAATGATGTTGCTCTACCAAGTAGGTGTTTCAGCTGCTGTCGCGGCTAATCTGCAGAGAAATTGCGCGAGGTCGGGAATCTCAAAAATGACGGTGTTTAGAATGCTACATTAACATCGATTGCACCCATACCACATTTCTATGCACCAGGAATTGCATGGCGACGACTTGGAACGTCGTGTACAGCTCTGCCACTGGGCACAAGAGAAATTACGGGACGATGACAGATTTTTTGCACTCGTTCTGTTTAGCGACGAAGCGTAATTCACCAACAGCGGTAACGTAAACCGGCATAATATGCACTATTGGGCAACGGAAAATCCACAATGGCTGCGACAAGTTGATCATCAGCGACCTTGGCAGGTTAATGTATGGTGCGGCATTATGGGAGGAAGGATAATCTGTCACAAAGCGAAAAAAGTGGTCCAACTAAAACACTCATATTTCTTTACGTACTACACGAATATGTAATAAAAATGGCGGTTCCTATTTTTAAAAAAACGCAGTTGATATCCATTTGACCTATGGCAACACTATCTAGCGGGCCAACCATAGCGCCATCTGGCTTCCCCCTTCAAGCTAGACGAGTTTCGTTCTTCGTAGTTTTTTCGTTTGACACTTATTTCGTGAGATATTTGGCCCGGTCACGATCAATGGATCGCCCTATACATAGTGAATCACCTAAAACTTGCACCGCAAATATTACTGAAATGGAAAGTGCTATTGATGTGTGGCTCTCACAGAACTGACTAGTAGTTAGGGGCTTATATCGTTAGCCACTCAGCTGATTGTAATAAGTGAATTTTTGTACAAATATACACTTTTATAAAATGGAACAATGCATACTGACATCAAAGAACTGAAAACAGGGTAAATTAGAATGTTATCTGTGTTCGTTGCAGGATGCTAGTGCGAGTCGGTTACGAAGTATCGTATTGGGAAAAGTTCGCACAACGGCACTTGTACAATGCCAGTGATAGAACATACTACAGAACAACACAAGTCCATACACAAGTTATCTGGATTCTGGCCATTAACGAGACAATTGACCATCACAGTTTGCGTTAGAAATGACCACCGAAAGCGGCAGTGCACGCTTCCAGTCTGGAGTGGAACGATTGCTGCACACGTGCTAACATCTCAGCAGAGATATCCGAGCGGGCAGCACATCGTCGGGTGTGGTTGGTATGTCCTTGTAGACAGCGTCTCTCAGCTTTCTCAACAAAAAACGTCTACAGGCGTTAAATAGTCTTTAAACTTTCTCCACAAAAAACGTCTGCAAGCGCCAAATCTGGGGAACGGTTCGACCAAAGTACAGATCTTTTACGTCCAATCCAACGATTTGGAAACATTTCGTGAAGACATGCTGAAGTACTTCGTGCACTATGAGGTGGACAGCCATTATATTGGTATCAAAGTTTCCTCCTAGTTGCTAGTCTTCTAGCATCAGTGGAAGATGGTCCTTTAGGAGGTTGTGCGCGCTCAGTGTTAAGTCTATGAAAATGGAGCCTATGAGGTGATGGTTCACTATCCCGTGTACAATCCATGGACGCTGATGTTCCACCTGATGGGGGCAGTGGGGATTGTCAACAGTCCAATAGTATGTGTTTCGGTTGTTTACATGGCCAAGATCGGGAAATGTGGCCTCATAATCTCTTCCATGTAGCTTTGACGGAGTGATATGTGACAAGTATGGAACCTATCTCGACGGTGAATGTGTAGGAAACTTACCTGACTCATGCCGCTTCTTCATGCGACAGCGCGGGAACTAACGTGCGGATCAACTGCTAGAGCGTTAATTTCCCCCTCTTCTGTCCTCACGTTTCCTTGTGTCACATAGTTTAGGTGCTACCCTACCACTATTCTGTGACTGGTTGAAGAGGTTGATTAATAATTACCGAGATGGTTGTCGTCTGTTAGGATATCTTGCCGCATACGCTGTTCAAGAACGAACTGCATTCTTCATACGGTGTCCATACATCATGAGCATGTCGGCTTTTTCCACAGTTGTAATTCCCACCTTCCACTCACTACCTACTGCCTGGACTGTCACACACTAACTGACTAGCAAGTCGCACTACACTCAAGGAACACACAGGGAAACTTTAAGCACACATGACTACATCGTACCTAGCAACTACGCATGTTGAATGGCATAAACAAGCATAGGAGTGGAAATTTTTAAAAATACGACATCTCGTAAACGACTCGCATTAGAATCTTGCAACAAACGCCACTGACATTCTAATGTACCCTGCTTTTAATTTGATAATATCAGTATGGGTTGTTCCATTTAAAAAGTTTAAGTTTGCAGAAAAGTACCCTTTATATTATTACAATCTGTTGATTGGCTAACAGTACGAGCCTCTGACTACCAAACCATTCTGTAAAAACCGCACATCAATAGCACTTTCCATTTCTGCAATATTTGTGGCACAAGTTTTAGGTGATTCACACTGCATATATGTCATACCATACTAAGTCACAACGCGGACGAAAGAGCGTGTTCGGCCGAAGTGGCCGTGCGGTTGAAGGCGCTGCAGTCTGGAACCGCAAGACCGCTACGGTCGCAGGTTCGAATCCTGCCTCGGGCATGGATGTTTGTGATGTCCTTAGGTTAGTTAGGTTTAACTAGTTCTAAGTTCTAGGGGACTAATGACCTCAGCAGTTGAGTCCCATAGTGCTCGGAGCCATTTGAACCATTTTTTGAAAGAGCGTGTTGAGTGGGCCTGACGCACGGTCATTGAAAAGGATCGTGACGAAAAATAGAAGAACGACACTGGAGAATTGAATGTCGCACTCTCGAACGCTGTCAGCACCGAAACAACACGAAGGGAGTTCCGTAAGGAGTGAATTGCAAAGCGAGCTGGAATTCCAAAGCCACTCATCAGTGATGCAAATGCACGTAATTAAAAACGTGGTGCCGAAGCCATAAAGCCTGGTCTATGGAGCAATGAGGGAAAGTCATTTGGTCGAATGAATCTTGTTTCACACTGTATCCGACCTGTGACTGAGTTTACGCCCCACGAATGAAACATTGCGGGAATTCGGTGGTGATCTGGGCAGCCATATCGCCTTATTCCATGGACTCCATGGTTACTCTGCAAGGTCGCATCACTACCAAGGATCGTGTACCATTTTGAGTGATCAGGTCCATCCCATGGTAAAGTGTTGGTTCCCTACTGTGTTCCAAGACGAGAGGGCCCCCTTTCACACAGCTCGCATATTCGAGGACTGGTTTTACGAGCAGGATGATGAATTGTAGCTTCTCTCCTGGCCACCAAAGTCACCAGATCTCAGTATTATTGAGCCTTTGTGGTCTACTTTGTAGAGAAGGGTGTGTTATCACTCTCCATCTCCAGCATTGTTACCTGGTGTAAGACACTCTTTAAAACCGTTTAGAACCTTGTATTTATCAATTCCGAGACGACTGGAAGGTGTTTTGAATGCGAACGATTTTCCTTCGCCGTAATAGACGTGTTTTTCGTGTTTGCGTATTTTTGTCCAATACTCGTGTAGTGTTTTGGAGAAAACACAGAAAATCAAAATATGGCTGGCCAGACCGGAATTAAAAGCGCCGTCCTCCTGAATACAGGTCCAGCCTCTTAACCACCGCGAAAGCCTTGTCGGTGCACCCTTTGACTCGTATCATTCACTTAAGTGAAGCCAACTGCCCAATTAACGAAGGAATTTCTTTCAGTTCAATTCCAAAAGGTGTGTTAATTCTAAATATTCGGCTTCCCTTCACAACCAGTTCGTGTTGTCTACAAGATTTCAAATTATTTTGTTTTGTTTACGAAAAACAAGGAGTCGCCGTTGTTTTCGTCGCAGATCAGTGACGCAAGCTATAAAACGAACACAGCTGCTCACAAGTGAGCGTGGCACACACGGTAATAAAACAGAGTAACCTTGTGTGCGCATCATATGTTTGCAGCAGGTGCCTGTGACCTGTTAACGTGACTGGCCCTTCCTATCGATGCCGGAAAGTTCCAAAAACGCTGAATGCTTTCACTTTCTTCTCTTTCTTTTGCCAGCACGGTCTTCAGTTCGGTGAATGTATGATGAAACCCTGTACATAGTTTTGTTTCTGGATCTCGTGCTCGCTATGAAATTAATGTGTAACAGGAGCGTCTCTTCGAAAAGACTTCAGATTTCGCTGATTGTATTGACTGAGAAGAGTAATACGGTCAACGCGTATGAAGCGACCCCAGTGATTAGACAGACACCACCTCTCTGTCTTCGTTATAAATGCAAGAATCAAACAAACACAAGGAAGAAATAAATCGAAAGTAGTGACGTTAGAGTGTAGCGACTGGCTTTGACCTTGTTGAAGGGCCCAGTTGACTTCCATCTAAAGTGATTTAGGGAAGTCGTGGAGTACTCTAATCGAGATGTATACACGTGGATTGGAGATATGTACACGTAGATTGATACAACTGTAACAGACATAGAGATCTACACGGAAATACTAAGTGAATACCCAGTTATTAGCGTCAATCGATACATGCGGAAAATTGGTACAGACCCAGAAAGAAATGTGCCACTAGCGATATGCAAGATTGCATTTAAGTCACAAATATTACCACATCAAGTGATAATCTTGGGTACAAGATGCTTGCTACAACCTTATTTGCTCATACAATGCAGGAATTGTTTACTATTTAACCATCTCGCCCCGCAGTGCAGAAGTCAAACTAGGCGTAGTAAAGGTGGCGGACCGAATTCAGTAGATGTTTGCACGCAAAAAATCCCAGTGCCGTGAAGTTTATTCTGCCGCGTCTCATGCCAATAGGAAACATAAGACGGTTTGGCCCAGGGTACGACAGCAGAAATACGATAAATACATTCCAACAACAGAACACATAACCGTAAATAAGCCTACTGCATATGACAGTTACCCGGAATATCGACCCCTACAGCCACGTGTGTAGCAAACAATGAGAGCATCTGTAGCTCAACGTCGTTCGCCTGACGTAGGGCAGGCAATAACATAACATAAACGGCAACAATTACAGCAAATATAGCATACCGCACGACAGTCAGGGCAACAACAGTATAGGCAATGAGCTGTGGAGCTATCGTGCCGACCGGTAAACCCTGGAAACCAGCCTAAATCACTCAGCTGTAAAATTGAATGGCGCCAGGATTGTGCACAGATGAATAAAAAAATTTATATGCAACATCGTCGCCCATACACTCTACCTTACGTAATCCATATGCACCTGAACTTCATAATCTCACAATCTCACCGAATATGAGCGAATCCTTTGCATAAAAAAATACAGAGTTTATAGTAAATATAATTGCAGAAGCTAAGTCCATGCCATCAGGTGCCATTCACATCCGCCGATTGCTTGCTAACTTCTTATATACGAACAAGGAAACGTATTAATTATGAAATACAAAATTTTGCGGTGCAATGCTCGTTCAGTGGGTGCAAATAAAGATGCCATGTGGCGTGAATTAATTGGAAGAGACATATATTTGTAATGTGATTCAAGTTAGGATATTCGGTTTATAGAAGCTCATGTGTGTTTAGAGGTGATCGGGAACATGCTACATACATACTAAGTTCACATTTGTCTTTAAATAAAAATCGATTTCTAGATCATTAATAGTCTTCAAGCTGTGGCTGTTAGGGCCCGAATAATCGACAAAGAAATATCGGTAGCATTATTGTATTGCCTACAGAGAATAGCTAACTCAAGAAGTGAATGGCACAATTTAATGCGTCATTTATAACCGCCCTCAATTATTTGCGAAGATTTTAATGCCCACAGCTATGTTTGGGGATGTGGCTGCCAAGACTGTTATGGGGCATCTTTACTTGACATAATGGGTGACTTCGGTCTTGATGATAGAACGCCAACATTGATTCCGAAACCGGAAGAATGCCTGTCCGCTATGGACATAATCCTGTATTCACCAAAGCTCGTTGTGGGTCTCCAGTGGAATTTTTGCGACTATCCCTTGGGATCAGGTCACTATGCCGTAGAGATACAGACAACTATAAGGGGGTTTGTGTCCTCGGCTGAAGACCCCACGTGCTATTTTTCGGGATTAGGCATTGGCCGCGCGAGGAACGGTAGCCTTCATCCGTTTATGCCTAAAAACAGTTTATAGTACCGCGTGCGCTACACAGACCGACCATCACCGAGACTGTTGCCCTAGCACCAGGTGATTACGGACTCGTCGAGAAACGCTCCATAGTGAGCCGAGAAGACACGTATTCCGCGTCCGCGCCATGCTTTACCGCGAGCGGGCGACGAGTGACTCAGTGTGGAGGCGCTGTAGTTAGTCAGCATTTCGAGATAGCGACAGTTCACGCGCGTGCACGTGCGAGTCTGCGGAGAAGCTTATAACCCATAACACAGCTCAACATTACCTTCGAATGTCCAAGAACCCATCAAGAAAGCAGAAAGTAACCAATAACAGACAGGATCAAATATCAAGGAACAATAGAGGACCGGATTAAGACGCTATCCACATCATTGTCACCGTTGTAAATGTATTATGAATTTTTAGTATTATCATAATGCTGCGACTACATCAATTCCTACAATAAAAGCAACCTACAAGAGGCGTGTGAGAAGTCCGAGCAAAAATAAAAACTACTTACGTGTTTGGGGTAAACCTTTTTTATTTTTCGACATAGTCTCCTTTCAAACTTATACAGTTCGTTCAACGCAGCTCTAATTTGTTGATCCCTGCCGAATAATGAGAATTGTCCAAGACTGCAAAACAGCTATTACTTGCTGCAATCACCTCGTTTGAATAAAATCTTTGTCCTGCCAGCCATTTCTTCAAATTGGGGAACAAACAGTAGCCCGAGGGAGCCAAGTCTGGAGAATAGCGGGGATGTAAAACGAGTTGGAATCCTATTTCCATTAATTTTGCTACTTCAACTGCTGATGTGTGTGCTGGTGCATTGTCGTGATGGAAAAGGACTTTTTTCGGTCCAATCGCCGGCGTTTTTCTTGCAGCTCGGTTTTCAAACGGTCCAATAACGATGAATAATATGCACCTGTAATAGTTTTACCCTTTTACAGATAGTCGACGAGGATTATCCCTTGCGAATCCCAAAAGATAGTCGCCATAACCTTTTCGGCCGAAGGAATGGTCTTCGCCTTTTTTGGTTGCAGATTCTCCCTTGGTAACCCATTGTTTAGATTGTTGTTTGGTCTCAGGAGTACAGTAATGTATCCATGTTTCATGCACAGACGAAACGACGCTTAAAGTCCTGCGGATTCTTCCTGAACCATCCATCACCATATTATGGATTTTATCAATGATTCCTGGAGTCGTAACCTCCACAGGGCGTCCAGAAAGTTCAGCATCACTTGTGCCCATATGGCTACCCCGAAAATTTTGAAACCAATTATAAACTGTTCTAATCGAAAGTGCCGAGTCACCTTAATGTTTATCGCGCTTCTCTTCAGTCTCCTGAGGCGTTTTGCCTTTCATAAGGTAATGTTTAATCACCACACGAAATTCTTTTTCGTCCATTTTTTGACACTCTCTCGTCTTCTTTGTTTCATACGCCCGTATTCAGCCAGAACTGCGGGTGGAACCTGCCGAGGAAACTGTGTTATACCAGAATCGGGATGAGTAAACGGTACCAGGGCTACGGATGCGGTTGGGACGTGGATGTTACCATAGTAGCCATTTTCAAATTAAAGTTGTAGCTTCACCAGTGCGTGGTTGTTGCAGTGAGAAAGAAGACGATTTAAACATGTAATAGCGGGACGCACACAGCAAGGGAAATTATACCGCGAGCTGAAGGTGTCAATATTTACAACCATTACTGTCCTCTTAAGTATGAATGATATAAGGATATCTCACATAACAGGGATGACTCGAATCTGAAAATTTGATCTGATTTTGTGTCGATGTTTATATCTGTATACGTACAATGTATATATGTTTATCACATCAAAGGAATCTAACTACGAGGGCGGTTCAGAAAGTAACCTCCGATTGGTCACAGTGCGGGTTGTGGGGGGAGTAGCGACGCCATCTGTGCGTTCACGCACTCAACAGGTCAGTCGGCATCAAGCCGTGGTCGAGTGAACGTCGTACCTGCGCTAGTTTAGTTTTTGTGGCAGTTTGAAATGTGTGCTGCAATAGAAAACCCCGCCAAATGTGAAAACAGCCAAAGGATATTCTGCAGCAGCTATTCATCGTGAGCTTTGTGCTGTGTACGGACCAAGAGTTATGAGTGAAGGAGTTGTCCGTGAATGGGTACGTTTATTTAAAAGTGGACGAGAAAACGTTCATGATGAAGAGAGGAGTGGTAGACCATCATTGGTGACTGACGAACTCGTTCAGACAGTTGATGCAAAATTTCGTGAAAATCGACGTTTCTCAATGTTGGATTTGTCTACTGGTTTTCCACAGATTTCTAAGACTCTCTTGTACGAGATAGTGACAGCAAGATTGGGTTACCGTAAGTTCTGTGCACGATGGGTGCCCAAAATTCTTACCGACCACCACAAAACTCAAAGAATGGCCTCTGCATTAGACTTTCTGTCACGTTATGAGGACGAAGGAGAACCATTGTTAAACAGAATCGTAACCGGTGACGAAACCTGGATTAAGTACGTGAACCCTGAGACAAAAGAACAATCAAAGATGTGGGCACATTCAAATTCGCCTACCAAACCAAGAAAAGCCTCGCAAGATTTTTCTGCCAGAAAACTGATGGCAACGGTGTTTTGGGATGCCAAAGGGGTGTTGTTGGTTGAATTCATGGAACGTGGTACGACCATTAATCAAGACGTGTACTGTGAAACAATAAAAAAGTTACGACGGGCTATACAGAACAAAAGCCGTGGTATGCTGACTTCCGGTATCGTTTTTTTGCACGATAACGCCCGTCCTCACTCTGCTCGCAGAACAACGGCCCTTCTTGAGTCCTTCCAGTGGGACGTTATCAACCATCCACCTTACAGCCCAGACCTGGCGCCAAGTGATTATCACCTCTTCATGCATTTGAAGAAATGGCTCGGGTCACAGCGGTTTGATGACGACGAAGAGCTCAAAGATGCGGTCACAGGCTGGCTCCGGGCACAAGCGGGTGATTTTTATGCAGAAGGAATTTCAAAGCTTGTGAAGAGATACGATAAGTGCCTCAATCGCTATGGAGACTATGTAGAAAAATAGTGCAAAGATGTAGTTGTAAGATGCATATATTAAAATATTTTTATTTAACTTGGTGTATTTTTTTAAATCAACCGGAGGTTACTTTCTGAACGGTCCTCGTAAATGACTCAGACATCAATATTTAATTTCATTTTTGTTTTGAATGCTTGTATCTGTATATGTAACTCTGTTTATATCTTTATGTAACTTACAAATTTTAAAGTGCATCTTATGTAGGTGTATAAATAAACTATATGTATGAACAAATTACAGCAGACGCATTTGAGGATAGCACCTACAGCCATCTAGAAATAAATAACCTGTCTTGAGTACTGCAGTGTAAACATACATTCTAGAACCTAACCGAAGATGACAAACAGCATGTCCAGGAAGTCTGTTGCCCCATGACATCAGCAACGTTACATCTCATCTGCAATCCCTGCGGGGCGTTTAGAAGGTGCGTTGAGTTGTGCGTTCAGCAAAATGAACACACGTTTGAACGTTCCGCTGCCAGAACATCCATCTGCACTGAGCCAGTCACACACAGCACATTGCATCCACCTCCAAAATTTTGAAAGTTTCTATCCCTCTAGCTAAAATTGATGGAAATTTGATTTAAACTGTTTTGTGCACGGTTGCTTTCGATACATCAGTTACATGTTCTGTCTAAAAATTATAGTTCATTGATACAGCTTCCTGGAAAAAATTAAACTATATTCATCACTCGGCAGAAAAATTAACGGATTTAAGTTTACCTATTTAAGTAAATACTTCTTCCTCTAATTATTTTGTGAATTACAGGAAGAAACACTTTATCTGAAACGTCCTGCATGTTGAGATATCAACGAATAACTTCAACGGTACTTGAGGGAGTTGTAGAAATGAAGAACTGTAAAATAAGACGAAAATTAGAATATATTCGAAAAATAATTGAGGAGGTTGGGTACAAGTGGTACTCTGAGATGAAGAGCGTGGCACAGGAGAGAGATTCGTGGCAGACAGCATCAAACCAGTCAGAAGACTGACAATACAAAGTACGGTCGCAAGCTGTGCTTTGATCCACGAGACCGAGTTACACTTCTTTCTACTCCGAAGTCAATAATTAAGTGGCCTATGGGCGTTTAACCACTCTCAGGAAGATTCCGAGATCTGACCATTGGACTTCTTGTCAACAGTAGAGTTGATGTTCTGCCACCGTATACACCATAAATGTTGAGAAGCGTCGTTTTACCGAACGCTGATGCATTGGACCTTCTACAGAAAATTTAGTAATGATTTCCAGAATCAGTGTGATCACCCAGAATCATAGAGGGGCCTGAAAAGGGAGCACCCCCTAATACCGAAACTGAATGCGCACCTATGAGACCAACTGATGATGTTATCTGTACTACATATATGATACAGTAACAGGTGTTGTCCTAGTATCTATTAGAGCAAAAACTTCAGGATTTTTTTTGTGTATTTCAGTAGTCATGGAAATCTTTTAAACTTTATGAAATTATGTCCTTTGAGAAAGACAAAGTGGACTACCTTCTTTTATAAAGCGTCCACCGGGTAGTGAGTCATGATGTGGCTACTAGAGGGTCATTATTCAAGGTAAGACATACAACCGTAAGCATTTTTTGCCATTGCTGTAGTGGAAATTCTAAAACGTATATTTTGGATATTAGTGAAACAAGATTACTAGAGAAGTGTTTAAATGGTAGGACTAAAAAACCAAATGAATGTTCTAACAACAGTATATGGGAATGAATACCAAAAACTGTTCTGTTAGGACTAAATAATTCGACAGTACGTAGAATGCCCTGCTGTGTTCAGTAATGGTGCAGTGTCAAGGTATAAGCTTATGGAATTGATGGGAATGTCTGTTGTACTAAATGAGGAGCAACGTTTCAAACCATATTAAGTGCACAGATCACAATTATATGGGAAAAAACTTTTCGCTTCCTAACCAAAGGAAATATGTCAAAATTCTCGACGACATGACCTAAATATTCAGATTATGTTACAGAATTAGTCATGATGGAAATCATTTCCCAGTGCATTTTAGTTTTTAATTCACGCTTAATACGTTTTGAACTAATATACCCAACAAAATACGTTTTGATCAGATCATGTTTTCACACAATATGGTCCGAAACGTTCATTTCGTTTTTTATTGATTTTATTGTTGAACACAAGCCATGACGTAAGAAAAGAAAGATAACACGCTGGAGACAGTAGATCGATGTGTTACATTCTTGCACTTCTTCTAGCTTGTGCAAGAGAAGGATCAGGTGCCAGACTGTTATCGTTCTGCAATAATGAGCTGCTCAGCTCTTTACTGCAGAATGATAATGATGTCTCAAAAACACCACAAGAATTTAACGCTTTAATAGCAATGTTATACACTAATCAGCCAGAGCATTATGATACCTGATGGCCGGTATGTCCACATTTGGCACGGATAATAGCGGCGACTGTACGATACGCCTTGGCCGTTATGGTGCCTTTCACCAGCCCCACTGGACCCATGGATGTTTACATAAACATTCCCTAGAGCATAAGGGAACCGCCGCCATTTGTTTCTGTCCCGCAGTTCAGGTGTCAAGGAATTGCTCACCAGGAAGATGATGGATTCGCGCCCTGTCGTCGGCATGACTGACAAGGTATCGGGATTTATCAGATCATGCAACGCTCCGCCACTGTGCCAACGTACAGTGCCGATGGTCACGTGCCGTTTCAGTGGTAGTTGCCGATGCCATGGTGTTAACATTGGCACATGCATGGGTCTTCAGTTGTCGACGCCCTCGTTAGGAGTTTGCAGTGCACTGTATGTTCAGGCACACTCCGCCCAGCATTAAAGCCTGATGTTAGTTCGCCGCCTGTCCTGTTTTACCAGTCTGTCCAGCCTACGAGTCCGACATGAGGGGTGGCCGCCCAACGCCAGAACGTCTGGACGTTGTTTCACATTGGTTTCGCCAGGTGCTGAAGACACACGCCACAGTACTCCTCGAACACTCGACAAGTCGTGGAGTTTCCGAAATGCTCGTGCCGAGCCTCCGGGCCATCACTATCTGCTCGCGGTCAAAATCAAGATAGGTCTCGCGCCTTCCCTATTCCATAGGGACAGCATGAACCGTGCGTGTGTCTGACTAGCAGTCGTTCCTCGCCAGGTGACGTGCTATCGCCTGGACAGGCTTATATCGATAGCCGGTCGCTGGTCATAATGTTCTGGCTGATCAGTGCAAACAACATTGTAACCTATCTCATACGACATAACAATAGAATTTCGACAGCAGTGTCCTGCATAATGCTTTGTATTTCTTCATAGTTTCGGAGATGTAACTTTCATCATATAACCGAGTCTGCAGTCTTGTTCCACACGGTAAATGATAACTGTGGTGTCACCGCCAGACACCACACTTGCTAGGTGGTAGCATTTAAATCGGCCGCGGTCCGTTAGTACACGTCGGACCCGCGTGTCGCCACTGTCAGTGATTCAACGAGTTAAAATTTCATAGAGTGGCGGAGATACTACTTACAGCGCTCCTAGCGGCAACCAACGCTAACTCGGCCGCCATGTTCTCCTTAGTCAAAACATTAGGAAAGCGTTACTGTTGTTTGTGTTGCCAGTGTGTCAGCTGTTGTGATATTATTGCAATATTTAACTTTTCTAGTTGACTTTTTTGTTACAAAATATAAAGTCAACATGCCTGCAGTGTGTTCAGAGTTCAACTGCACAAATCGCAGCGATAAAACAACAAACATTTCATATTATAAGTAAGTATATTAGTACCGAAGTACGACACACGTTTTTTAATGTTTATTAAAGAGTCATTTGCATTGGAACTGTAATTATGCTTAAGACAAATGCAGGAAGTAATTTATTTATCGTTGATCACAGATTTCCTTTAAAAGATAAGGAAATTACAAAAAGATGGATTATAAATATGGAGCGAGAAAACTGGTTTCCTACTACAGCCAGTTACCTCTGTTCAGCTCATTTTGAAGAGAAATATATGTACCACACAAATGTCCAGAGGCGCCTTTTGTCAAAACCAGTACCTACTATCTTTAACTTTCCACCACATTTACAAAAGCAAGATAAAGTATTACGACCACAACCCAGAAAGCGATCTTTCGACAGTTTGCAAGATAGTGCTATTACAGTGACATCATTAGCACAAAGTAAGTCAATAATTTAATTTTACTCCATGTTCTTATTACTTTGAATTACATACTTTCTATTATAATCTTATGGTGTAACTCTGTTATATACTTATGATGTAACTACATTCTTTCAGTGCCTGTCGGACCCACATCTGTTTCTGCTGACCACAATTACTGTCTACCAAGCCCTAAGAAGTTGAAAACACAATATAACAGAGTACAAGCAGAGAATGTGCGACTAAAGAAGCGGATAAAGCAAATGAAGCAACTTAGTGTACGACACAAGAGAACAATAGTGCAGTTACAGACTTTAGTTGGCGGTTTGAGAAGAAGGCTATGTAGTTCAGTTTCTGATATATTAAACAGTGAACATGTAGTTGGTTTGTTGAAGGAGCTATTGGAACTTCAGTACAGTGCTAAAGTATGCCATTATTCTCAGCAAATAAGGAAATTTGCCCTGACCCTACACTTTTATTCTGCCAAGGCATACAGCTACTTACGAAAATTTGTGAAATTACCCCACCCAAGAACGCTTCGACTTTGTTATTGAATTACTATGCTTGTGTTAACTACTTGTAACACATATTTCAAATAAATTCTCGTTCACAGTATACTGGTTTTTGAGGCTTTGACTGTTTACTTTGAAATAGCGACAAAAATATCGCATTTCTGCGCCCGTTACTGTTTCTAATAGTTAACCACAGCATGTTTAGAAGTTTCACCGTAATATTCTGGTGGTACCTGCTCTAATTGCATTAATTTATGGGCAACAAGTAACGTTATAGTGGATGGACAGACTTATTTGAGTTGTCTTGTAGTGTTATCTACATCGAAAAGTTTAGCCATATTTCGACAAAAACATCCCTTTTTGCTGTCAGTGTACACTGAAATCACTGCTGTCTATTGCTTGTTTTAGAAAAAATAAAGCTAGTATGGGCTATTTCAAGTAAGTCAAACGAAGTTACAAGGGGGCGGGACACAGCAGACGAATGCCTTGACTAAAGAAAACATGGCGGCCAGAACTTCAATTTGCTTCAAACATGGCGGACCTATAGCCACTCTATGAAATTTTAACTCGTTGCAGTGATTGCAGACCGAGCGCCGCCACACGGCAGGTCTAGTCTAAAGAGACTCCCAGCACTCGCCCCAGTTGTACAGCCGACTTTGCTAGCGATGGTTCACTGTCTACATACGCTCTCATTTGCCGAGACGATAGTTTAGCATAGCCTTCAGCTGCCTCATTTGCTACGACCTAGCAAGGCGCCATATTCTTCAAGAATGTATTCTGCATAGAGAATATTGTGACTCATGTATCGTCAAGAGCGACGTTCATCGTTAATGGATTAAAGTTAAGTATCAAACTAATTACGTCCGCTTTCTGAATTCTCATTCCTTGTCATGTTCCAGACCTCATGTCAGTATAGTCCTTCCCTCCTCACGCCAGCCTGCGTGAGCTAAACGCGTGCATTTCGACCTCCAATAGTAACACGGTGTTGGCTCTTCAGTCTACACAACAATAACAGCCAAACAGTTGCAGGACAAAGATTTAATAAATCCTTGACCACGGTTTCAGTATATTTAAATATACCTTCATCAGAAGGAAAATTACACCTGAACAGGAAGACACCTTCATTAGCAAAAAACGTAGCACCATAACTATTTTAAAAGGATGGATTTATTCTCAACGAACAGGTGCAGCTTCGAAACAAAAATCTTTTGTATAGTTTCAAACCCCTTCTTTCTCTAACGTAATATAGTCTGGCAGACTAGAAGTTAGATGCTCCTTTCCTGACTTGTTGGGATTTTACGTATTTTGATGATTGTTATTCGCGGTTTTCGATGTGTATGAATGGTTTAAATGATTCTGTTACGTTTTTTATTCATGACGACAGATGGTTTCGATTTACTATAACATTTTGTTCGTTTTCGCTAGTATGTATCCTAGTCCTTAATTTGCGCGAGATTCTCGCGCATAACGCTAGTGCCCTCTCTTGTTAGATGTGTTCCTTAGGGCAAGCTTCACCTACTTGAAACTAGGACACAGGCAAATTGGTGTTCATATTTTCTATTGTATGTAGGTGTTTTAAATGGTTTTGATATGTTTTATTTATTAAGACAGAGGATTTGAACTAGCACAACCTTTAAAATTTTGATGCGCTTGAGCATGTATCGCTGGGTTTTAATGTGCGCGAGTGTCTCGCGCATACCACAAGTGCCCTCTCTCGATAAAACTGTCTGCCCTAATGCTTCCACACCCTCTTCACGCTAGTTCACAGCCTAAGTACTTATAATATGCCGTGTTCGCATCGACCACCTCTTCATAATTATGCTATACAGATGGAGGTGATATTTTAATTTTAACTACTGACGACGCCTTTTGGCACGATTGTTTTATGTATCTCCACTGCAGGATGTGATTTTAATAAGTGACCAAAAGTTTTTGTGCTTGTAATACTTTGGTAATTTTCATGGTTACTTAAAATTATAAGTGGTGATTTTTTTTCTTCTATCTCAGTTATGGTGAAAAGTTTTTTCCTAGTGAAGGTATCTTCCTGTTCAGGTGTATTTTTGCTTCTGATGAAGGTATATTTAGATATGCTGAAACTGTGGTCAAGGATTTAATAAATCTTTATCCTGCAACTGTTTGGTTGTTATCATTTACCGTGAAGATTTTCAACAGTTGCTGCTACAGCCATGTTTAAAATTTTGAAATCTTGTTCCACTTTCTTCGGTACACTGTAAACTTTATTTTTTGCTTTCGCCAGGTGGAATACTGGGATGGTTCACACTTGAATCTGCCTTCTTTGTGAGTACAAGGGGGCTTAATTTAACTCAAATCTGGACTCTACCTAAAGAAAAATACACCTCCTCATATCATAACTACAGATAGTAAAGCTCAATCAGAATATTAAAACCTAAATTTATGCAATCTTTCCCACACGAATAACACATCAATGCACCGACATTTCACTAAACATCGTAATTCGTAAAGCACATCAGGTGTTATTTCTTACTGAGCTTCCTTCTCACGCTGTCATTTAGTTTTCGCAGCTGTGATTCTCATTCTATCCTTTTGATTGGTCACGGGTAAATATCACCCCCCCCCCCCCCCAACCAGTGGTGATCGAGTGAGCACAGTCATAATCAACACCACATTCTGAGCTGCAAGATCAAAATAATGGAACAGCCAACAAACGAGCAGACCAGTAACGCAGGCTGGGAAATACTACTTGACATAGTACCTTTTGAACCATCGGCTGCGTTTTACATAATACTATTTAATCCGATTCATGTTTTTTCAGCACTAAATTACTATAGGAAAGAGCACGAAACGACACAATAGGACTCAACAGCGTTAAAGAGCATATCACAACTGCAATGACAACACATTGAATTGTATTTTGACCACGGCTGCATTGAATACGTTTGAAAAAGGTACTCGTCAAACATGCAAAGATCATTATTTGCCAATGGCCGTAGGAGATCCTTTGAAACAGAGAAATCAAAGTTGAAGCCCCCAAAGAAACATGAACGAAAAGCAGAATTCTGAAAAAGAAAAGAGAAGCAGAACAACATCAACATCGAGATCAACATGGACGTTGGATTTATTAATGTTAAGTCGGTTAGACAGAAAAAAGTTTTAACTTTTACTTGAATTTCTCAAAAGTTCACTTTTTTAGTGATCTGGTACACGTCAGTTAAAAACTGTTAAGAGTGTTGCAATTTCATATAATGTCTTAAAACATACTTAAATAAAAACTTGTCAATTCTTATGACCTAAGTTCGAAAATTGAGGATTTTTTAAACAAAAACTAAATTTACTAATTACTAAAATTCTTGATAAGCCTAATTGAAATGTTTTTGAAATATTATTTATGACAGCAACATCCTTTTTAAAGATCTGTATTAAAAATACTTGTGTAAAGAACTCCAAGCAAAAAATATAATTTCGCTTTGTTTTCATTTTGTGATATGTGTTCTATGCTGTAAATATAAAAGTAATATGCTTTATTTCACTAGAGTCACAAAATGCAATTCAGAAAAGAGCGTGTGATAAAAAGCCATGGTTCGTACATCAACATTTTTTCAAAGGATGTGTTGAAACGTCCCCTTAGAAAGTTTAAGCATGACTGTACTGGAAGCCTCTTACGTTATTTGATTTTCAAACAGCCGAGCAAAACTGAACGTACTCAGACATTTCTCTCTTTACTTATTCTGATCATCACTAAACTGACAAACAATATTTTTAGCGAAACGCAATCAGACTTTCAATAATCCTTACAGAAGAATGGGCTGACTAACAATAACCTATCCCTTTCATGAATCACCTCACAAAAATCTTCGTTACTCGAACTACTGCAATACAGCGAGCGCCAATACTGCCAGCTAAATAAAAGATTGTAAGTACTGAAGGCACTAACAACTGATAGGTATAGTTAGCAAATGAAAGATTTTGATAGAGAACAAACAATGTATTTACCTTAATAGTGTTCAAAAGTCATAATATATATATCAGTTCATGACATCCAGTCTTACAAATTTATTGTCTCTGATGGACACACGTCCAGATCGTCCGCTCTCAAAACTCCGCCATCTCTCTCCCCACATCCACCACTGCTGGCGGCTCACCTCCAACTGCGCAACGCTACGCGCTGTTCACATCCAACTGCCCAACACGACAATAGCGACTATTCCAACAATGCCAACCAGCCACAGACTTCACACAGCACGGTCAGTGATTTTCATACAGAGCGCTACGTGGCGTTACCAACAGAAAACCCTAAACAGCCTACTAACAACATAAAAATGGACATCAAGGATAGAATAGCAGTGGGAACGAAATGCATGCATTCCCTCAGAGAAACGCTTGGCTCTAAATCGATCTCAGTGAACACTAAGATGAAAATCTACGACACAGTGATATGCCCAGCAGTAATGTACAGTTCAGAAACATGGAGCATGACTAATCGAGAAAGGAAGAACTATTAATATTTGAAAGAAGAGTAATGAGGAAGATATGGGGACCAGTTTTAGATAACGGAGATTGGAGAAGGAGGAAAAATGAGGAAATCTACCTTCTGATGCGACAGCCAACTATCCTATAGAAGATAAAGAGCAAAAGAATACAATGGGTGGGCCATGTAGCCCATACGCCAGATGGAAGACAGGCGAAGATGGCACTAGCAGGGAAACCAAACGCCAAACGCACCATTGGACGACCAAGGCAGCGCTGGATGGGCGACCTGGCGGACTATAACATCCACGATATATATATATATATATTTACTTATAATGTGACGAGTAGAATATGTGGAAAATTACGTAACTCAATAATATTCATTCAATTTTGTAATTATTTCTTAAAAAGATGATAATTATGCAAAACAGAGACAATATTTATCTCACATTCTTTGTTAATCTATGTCATTCTTTTCTTTTGTTTTGTACCCTTTTGTCGTCTTCTTCTGATGTACGTCGCCGACGCAAGACGCGAATCGATTTGAGGTCTGATAGGCATAGTTAGCAAGTGAATTTTGATAGAGAACAAACAATGTATTTACCTTAATAGCGTTCATATATATATATATATATATATATATATATATATATATATATATATATATATATATATATATATATATATAATTTAGTGACATCCAATTAAACAAATTTCCTTTTCCTGACGGACACACGTCCAGATCGTCCGCTCAAAACTCTGGCATCTCTCCCCCCACATCCACCACTGCTGGCGGCTCACGCGTCCAACTGCGCAACGCTACGCGCTGTTCACATACAACTGCCCAACACTACACAAGCGAATATTCCAACAATGAGTCCAACCAGCCACAGACTGCACACAGCGCAGTCAGCGATTTTCATACAGAGCACTACGTGGCGTTACCAACCTAAAAACCGTAACAGCCTACTTGCAGTGTTAAAAGATGGTAAGCACTACATGGACATACAGCTCTTATTTTTTTGAGCTCCAGTGTTTAAACAAACTGTCAAAGTCTTACATCTGTATTAAAAAACTAAAAAGCCGCCTCGATTGCGAAAAAAGCACCTAGAGTTAAGTGTTAACCCAGGTTTCGGCGTAGATAACTACACCTTCTTCAGAACAACAATAAAACCCACAAGTGCGTAAGAAGACCTTTCTCAATGGTTAAAAGAACAACATAGCTATACATTTTTAAACGAAAAAGAAAAGGAAAACCCAAACAGTACATATGTACAAAGTCAAAACCACTACTTCACTTAGTGGTGTACGCTCCACCTCACACCGGCCTATGTTCGATGGGCCATGACCCGCCATAAAGTATGCAGAAGGTGTAGTTATCTACGCCGAAACCTGGGTTAACACTTAACTCTAGGAGCTTTTTTCGCAATCGAGGCGGCTTTTTAGTTTTTTAATATGTTAACCAACGAATGCTGACGCGCTGCGATGTTGAAGGTTCTTACATTTGTGTTCACGTGGCAGACCCCTTACATGTCATACTGCCTAACACTTGCTCTCCATGCACACTCCAAACTTTGCAGGTACACTTCGTGCTGCATTTGCATTTTCCCATCCGCGTAGTGCGCACAGAGGAGCTGTGAAGATGACTGACACTTTGCAGGCGCCCGGCGGCCGCGTTACGGCTGGTAACCTGTGGTGCGAGAACCGCCCATTGGCCGAGGCCCACAAGACGGCGCGGCGGTGCGGTCCGTCGGGCAAGCTGCGCGTCTTCGAGCTGGGCTTCAACGTCTCCCGCCAATGGCTGCCCGTCATAGAGGCGTGCCACGACGCCGACAAGGCCAGCACCTTCTACTCGCACCACCAGCTGCTCGGGTACGTCGCTCACGCAACACTGGTTCCCGATATAAATACAATGAGAAATCGCTATGCACATACTGTAGATTACATCTATTAAAATAACACGGGCTATTACGCCGTGCTCGAGCCGCTCGGAGTGGACGCTCGGTTAGAGGCGCCATGTCACCGATTGCGCGGCCCCTCCCGCTGGAGGTTCGAGTCCTCCGTCTTGCATTGGTGTGTGTGTGTGTGTGTGTGTGTAGTTCTTAGCTTAATTTAGTATAAGTAGTGTGTAAGTCTAGGGACCGATGATCTCAGCAGTTTGGTCCTTTAGGAATTCAAACACATTTGAACATTTTTTATGCCGCACCCAAATTAATTTGTAGCAGCATTTCAAAGCTTCGTCCCCATCTTTCAGGAACATCTGCAAATGGGATTATAGCTTCTGTGAAGCTCCAATTTGGACCCTGGCTCGCTACTGCCTGAAGTAAACGTTCGTTACTGCGAGTCCCTACGCAGACGGGTGACGTCACTTTCCTTTAAAACTCGAACACAGTTAGTTGAAACCAGCAGAAAAGCATTAATTAAGCTATTCATTGGTAAACACCAGGTGGTTATAATTAAAGTGCTGCTAATCACGGACATCCATTGTGCGCTGCAGGTATCGTATGGTAGCGAAGGTAATCCCAAAAGTGAGGTCTCCTACTTTTTTTATAAGTACATAGACCTGTTTATTTCTACAATGGTTTACATCAGTTTACAGCTTGAACATTTAGCTATTTTTCGACATAATCACCATTTCTGTCGATGCATTTTTGTAAACGCTGTGGCAGTTTCTGTATGCCCATGTCGTACAAGCTCGCCGCCATGCAGTTCAGAAAGTCATGAACCTCTTCTTTCACCTCGTCGTCGGAGCTGTATCGCTGGGACCACAATTAACACTGACAGGTACTGTGAGACTCAAAAAACTCAGACGGGCAATTCAGAACCGGAGGAGGAATGTTGAGCAAGGGCGTACACATTCTCCATAACAACGCACGCCCATACATCGCTCGGCAAACCGTTCCTCTCCTGCAACAGTTTCACTGGAACATTAGCGTTAGAATATTACCCACCCACCCTATAGTCCTGACTTGACACCCAGTGACTGTCACCTGTTCCCTAGGTTAAAAGAACATTTGGATGGAAAGCGATTGAGCTCCGACGACGAAGTGAAAGAAGAGGTTCATAACTTTGTGAACAGCATGGCGGCGAGCTGGTACGACATGGGCATACAAAAACTGCCACAGCGTCTACAAAAATGCCTCGACAGAAATGGTGATTATGTCGAACAATAGTTAAACGTTCAAGCTGTAAACTGATGTAAACCATTGTAGAAATAAACACGTCAATATGCTTATAAAAAGTAGGAGACCATACTTCTGGGATTACCCTCGTAGATATTCCAATGCGTTAATATGGAACCGATATATGCTGTAAAAAAATTAGTTTCGGCCACGAGATACAAATCTGGCGCTTTACACCGTTTGTATGACAGTATGACATCCATGCTGTCATTTGGCAAGCGTTAACCATTGATAATAAAATCAACACTATACCTTTCTCACTTGTTTGACCTTTTCTGCCCACGTCACGTTCCTAGTCTATTACATATGATATCATTTCTATACGTCTTTGTTGCTTTCACAGCGCCAGATTTGCAATTAGTGACCAAAATTATAACTAATTTTTTCCAGCGTAAATCGGTTTTGCATTAACGCGTTAGAATATCTTCCAAGTTTCGGTGCCATACGAAAATGATAGCCCACACAGGAGTTCTGGGAATAGCTGCACGTCTCTGAATATTTCGGGATACACAGATAAAAATATTGCAAGCTTTATTACTATCAGCGATTATACAACCACTGTTGCTCCCTCTAGACTCTTCTACGCATATAGGTCCTCAACGCTTACGCAGCCAAGTTTCTTCTGCACGTTGTCTAATATCTTATTTCTTGGAATCCAGCAAGAAACGCTCTTGGTCTGTCCTCCATGTATTCAACTGGATACGTGTGCCAGCACACTTCTATTTCTTTTTCATCGAAGCCTTAATAACTGTCTCTGAGTCATTTGTTTGTTTTCTCGTCTCCTGTTTGGTGCCAACATTTAACGCTTCATTGTTCGCTCAGCAGAGCGAGGTGGTGCAGTGGTTAGCACACTGGACTCGCATTCGGGACAGTCTCTTCGTCATTCCTGCGTAATCGGTTCGCTAGACAAACAATCAGACAACTCGGATTAATGAGTTTTATTACAATAAGATAATTACAATACTTAACTTTGTCAATTACACAGATGTGTCTCAAGCAAAGGGCGACATAATCAGTCTTTGCAGTGACTGCTGATCTCTAACTGACCAAAGTCTGTTCTGAACTGCTGGCGAAGTAGCTATCGTTGACGCTGATATCCAAGTGGCTAATCTTGAAGCTGCTCTTGAAATTGGCCGCCAACAGTCGGGCATGGCGCTTATGTCCTCTTCACCTAGGGCCCGCTGCTGTCGCGTTGTCGTCCTGGAGGTTGGTCAGCGTGCGATTGGCTGACCCCTTCTCACAGCCTTCTCTCCTCTATTGTTCCCCGAGTGGCGTGCCGGCGCTCGACTTTACGCCGTAACATGGGAGAACGATGGTTCAAACCTAAATTCGGCCATCGTGATTTAGGTTTTCCGTGATTCTCCTACATCGCTTCATGCAAATGTCGGGTGATTCCTTTTAAAGGGCACGGACGACTTCCTTTCCCATCCTTCCCTAATCCGATGGGACTGATGACCTCGCTGTTTGGTCTCCTTCCCAGATCAACCAACCACCCAACCACTGACTGCTCAGCAGCTCTCAGTTTTCGAATTGTTATCGCATTAAAAGTCCGTGCAGTACATCACTGAGATGTCAGTATTGGAAATCTGCACTGATCGTGAACTTTCCATTTAGACACATTGGAATATTTGTTTTGAAAACTCTATTTAGTTGGCATTCCAGGTCACTTTTACTCTTGTGTTTTTTTCTTTTGTTGTCCATCTATTTGTTTTCGACTGTCCTACATACAACGATAGATTCTGTAACTTTGTTATTCATTTGTGATTTTTTCTGCTTATACGTCATTTTACTTTTTTAAATATCATTTTATGGCTTACTTATAAATTTGCACTGTTTCGCTGTTGTACTTTGTTTGCGCTAGAGACAACAGAGCGGTGTCGCAAGTAGACACAGAAGTGATTCGGAGAGGTTTTATTAGTACATATTCCTTCTCACTTTTCCCACCTTTAGGATCTGGGGATTTCCTCTAAGACCAACAAGACCACTGTTGATGAAACAGACTCCTGACTCTTTTCAGCTTCCAAACGCTCTTGTTGTTTGGTTGCACTAATCACAAGCAGCGCGATGTCATCAGCAAGGCTCAAGTAGTTCAGATAGGTTAAAATACCAATTTCGTTTTCTCGATTTAAGGATCTGAAAAATTGTTCTAGATGTGATGATAGTAATTTTACTGATATGGACTACTGACTCGTCTGTCAGTTATTTACACACCATCCTGATGAATCGTATGTTCTTCGCTCTACTAACATGGATCGACTTACTGACTTATTTCCGAACGACTGTTAGTACACAAATATATATTTCCTAGATCTTTTGTGGCAAGCCGGCCGCGGTGGTCTAGCGGTTCTAGGCGCGCAGTCCAGAACCGCGCGACTGCTACGGTCGCAGGTTCGAATCCTGCCTCGGGCATGGATGTGTGTGATGTCCTTAGGATAGTTACGTTTAAGTAGTTATAAGTTCTAGGGGACTGATGACTACAGATGTTAAGTCCCATAGTGCTCGGAGCCATTTTTTTTGTGGCAAAATACTGGGATAATTGTTCGCATAAAGCTTCGGTTGAAGGCCCCTCTTCCTTCTCCCTTGCCCCCTCCCCCTCCCGTCTTTCACGTTCATATGAAATGCTGCTCAGTCTGCACGGACGTCAACGGGAAATTAACTTTGAATCATCTTTGCCTCCTTCCTCATACCCTTTAATTAAGACGTCATTTCCTGTCATCGCCGGAAGTAACTTATCGATTACAATTGACAGTTCGTCCTGGCTCAAGATGAAATCGCGTGAACTTGCCGGAGTCGTACAGTACGTTCATCTGTCAGTGTTTCCCAACTTACTTTACAGTTGATCCGTCCTAGTTAGCTCACTACGGTTTTCTAAACAAGGACTACTGTAAGGCGCGTGGCAGAATGTGTGACTTGCTGTACCTGTAAGCGGTCTAGATGAAACCATACAGTGTGTTTATAAATTAGTTATACAGAAGTAAGCTTTAATTGTGGAAAGCGTAAATAATTTACAGAAATGTTTGATAGAGCATTGAATGCAGCGTATTTTAAAGTTTTATTTCCGCCTAACACAGTTCCTGACGTTACCGCTAGGTGGCGTGCTCAAATCAGTTAGTCCACAGTCATCGTGGAGACGATACTGCAGTGCCCGTGTTATTCAGAAATGCGATGGCAGGTTCCTTCGGACATGCATGCATGTCTCGAAAGTGTTCCTCTACTGTACTCAGTAGGCAGAGCTGTACATATTCTTCTGAAATTTTGCGTTTTCTTAACCTCAATAAGGCGAACTCCCTAACCACGAAAAATACTCCCACACCGTAACACCATCTCCTCCGTGTCTCACTGTTGGACTACTCACGAAGACAGGTAACGTTCCCCAAGCATTCGCCAACCCATCCACCTTTCATCGGAGTGTCACAGGATACAGCATCATTCATCCCTCCAAATCATTCGTTTCCAGTCATACTCAGTCCATTGGCGTCGTTCTTTACATCACCTCAACTGTCGCTTAGCGTTGACTACAGAAATGTTTGGTTTACGAGGACCACTGTACCCCATTTTTAGTTTCCTGCCCACAGACATCGTACTAGCTGGACATCCGCTAGCAGCGTGGAACTCACGAGTGACTCGTTCTGCAGATTTCATCCGATTTTTACAACCACCCTGCGCAGTGCACTTTGGTCTGCGTCTCTAAGTACTTTAGGTCTCCTTGGTCTTGATGTAGCTATTTAGCTTTCCGTTTCCACTTCTCAATCACATCGCCAACAGCCGGCTGGAGCAGGGTTGAAATAAACCTGATAGATTTATTTGTTACTCAAGTGACGTCCAAGAGCTAGTCCACGTTAGAAGTCAGCGAGCTCTCATGACCGACCCGTTCTGCTGTAATTGCTATGTTACTGTCGGCAAAACGCTCCCCGATTCCTTTTATACCGACAATGGTGTTGCCATCCATTGCATTATGTCGGGAGCCTTACCATTATGGACCTTTTTGTCCCAGCCTTCAGACAAGACCCAGTTTTGTCCAGATTTGGCAAAATACTGTTATCAGCTTGGCTCAGATACTGAAGTAACGACATCTGTTCGCGCAACATGTAAATGTTTATGTCTCACAGATAGCGTTGCATATTGCGTATTTGTTATCGACGATGCAAGCACGATCTATATCTAGCGCCGTCATTCGAGAAAATACCAGACTTCTCCAGTAGTGAGGGGCTGGAACTACGAGGGTAGTCCCAAAAGTAATGTCGCCTACTTTTTTTATAAGTACATAGACCTGTTTATTTCTACAGTGGTTTACATCAGCTTACGGCTTGAACATTTAGCTATTTTTCGACATAATCACCATTTCTGTCGATGCATTTTTGTACACGCTGTGGCAGTTTTTGTATGCCCATGTCATACCAGCTCGCTGCCATGCTGTTCAGAAAGTTATGAACCTCTTCTTTCACCTCGTCGTCGGAGCTGAATTGCTGGGACCACAATTAACGCTGACAGGTACTGTGAGACTCTGAAAAAACTCAAAACGGGCAATTCAGAACCGGAGAAGAGGAATGTTGAGCAAGGGCGTACACATTCTCCATGACAACGCTCTCCCACACATCGCTCGGCAAACCGTTGCTCTCCTGCAACAGTTTCAGTGGAACATAGTCACACACACACCCTACAGTCCTGACTTGGCGCCTAGTGGCTATCACGTGTTCCCTAGGTTAAAACAACATTTGGCCGGAAAGCGATTCAGCTGTGACGACGAGGTAAAAGAAGAGGTTCATAACTTTCTGAACAGCATGGCGGCGAGCTGGTATGACATGGGCATACAAAAACTGCCACAGCGTCTACAAAAATTTATCGAAAGAAATGGTGATTATGTCGAAAAATAGCTAAATGTTCAAGCTGTGAACTGATGTAAACCATTGTAGAAGTAAACAGATCCATGTACTTGTAAAAAAATAGGAGACCATACTTCTGGCCGGCCGAAGTGGCCGTGCGGTTAAAGGCGCTGCAGTCTGGAACCGCAAGACCGCTACGGTCGCAGGTTCGAATCCTGCCTCGGGCATGGATGTTTGTGATGTCCTTAGGTTAGTTAGGTTTAACTAGTTCTAAGTTCTAGGGGACTAATGACCTCAGCAGTTGAGTCCCATAGTGCTCAGAGCCATTTTTTTGAACCATACTTCTGGGATTACCCTCGTATTTAAGTTGCGCCACCCGCAAGAATCGGGCATTTCCCATTTGATTAGCGATGCGATAAGACGGTTCTTTCTAAACCTAATAAAAACAACGAGGGCAAGTCAGTAATGTCTGAAGTGTTTCCATCAGGTGTATAGGGCGTGAAGTGAATATTGACGTCTACTTCGATGATTAGAGTGTTATTGTCGATTGTTTACTTATCTTATTCTAGTTTACTAACTTATCTTGTTATAGCTTACAAAAATTTCTAAGAATGGAAAGGGAAACTGTCACGTTTCGGATGATTGCACAAAAGAGTGGTCTTATGTCAAGGCCCGACGTACGGATCAGGAAGCGTTGTGTGAGATTTGTACATGTTTCATCTCAATAACTCACGGAGTTGAGGCAGATGTGAGGCAACACATTTCTACGAAGAATCGTACAAATAGATTCGCGGTAGTGTCGACATCAAAGCCTATTGCTACATTCGTTATTAAAGAAGATAACCAGGAAGAATTGCTCGTTGCTGTTGCAAAACTATCAACAGCTTATAAAGTTGTCAATCACCGTAAAACTGAATACCGCATTGCATCCTGACTCCAAAGTCGCCGCAAAGCAGTCTGCAACCAGGACCAAAGCTACAGCGATTGTGGAAATATCGCACCACACTCCGTGTTCGAATGCATAAAACAATTGCAAGAAGTGACATTTTACGGCATAGGAACCGACGCATCGAACCATAAGAATGAGATGATGTTTCCTTTAGCTATTCAATACTTTACTGAAAGTGACGGAATCCAACAGATAGCTGTCGAAGTTTGATTTGCTGAACTACGAAACATCGGAGACAATTGAAAAGTTTTGTCTGGATTCTTTAAGACAACTTCAAATTCCATTAGATAAATTAATCGCTTTTTGTGAAGACAAAAGCAGTACCAACTTCGGAGGACTTCATCGACGCGGCCAGCGGAATGTGTTTTACAAAATTAAAGGAGAAGTAAGAAAAAATATAGAAGGAATTGGATGCCCTTCCCATATTCTCAATACTATATCAAGCGCTGTTCGAGTCTTAACTGTCAAATAATCGTCATGAAAATATTTAATTATGTTTCAATATACACGGCAAGGAGTTCTGCTTATACGTTTACGTCGATCATTAGACTTTTCATCTCACTCAATTTCTGGAGAGGGTCCGTGACAGCGGAAATACTGACGTGTTTGTTGCGTAGCGCTCCTCGTGCCGATGAGCTGCTATCTCGTAAGCTACAAACTGCGCACAGAAGTAACATAGATCCTGGTATCCGAATTACGAGACAATCTTTTTCAAATGCGGTACCTATTTGTAGCAAAAAGCGTAAATTAAAGTTGTTGTAATACAACATAGTGATTAGAAGAAAAATTGCCACTGTTGAGGATACTATGACGCTATAGTCTGGGAGACGAGTCTTTGGTATTGTCAGCTCGGTAGCGTCTTTCCGTTGCCTAGCGACCGCAGGCAGACAGCCAATGACGGCCTGAGCGGGTAGCAAGGGCCACGTTGCCGCTCCGAAACCCGGTCGCGCGCGCTTATGAAACTTACCTGTGTCTCGCGTGCAGGCGGTGCGGTCGTTCGTCGTTTGAAGTTGAATTCGCAGTTTATTTCGTTTTTGTTGTTTTTAGTATTTCTTTGTTTATGTTTCGTTGTAAACAATGTCTAGTGCGGCGGGTAGTACCAGCCCAACACAAGAAGTGAAACGGAGGAAGAAAAGTGTGCTACACACCCAGGCCCGTGAATTCGTGTGCTCTGTGAGGGATTACTTTGAGAAAGAAAAGGACAAAGGTGGGCCCTTAATTCCAGTTGTTCAGGTTGTGAAGAGAACTGCAGCAGCATTGAAAATAAGTAAGAACACTGTTGTAAAGATAGGGAAAGAACAGTATAGTGTAGATTGTGACGAGAGTGGCACAACAAAGCTGCACACACCAGGAAAGAAGCGACCGAGAAATAAGCAGGTGACAGCTTTGGACGATTTTCAGAAAGACGCTATTCGTCGTCATATATACAGCTATTATAAGAGAAGGGAACATCCCACTCTATCTAAATTACAGGTGTCGCTTCAGAAAGACGATCTTTTGAAAGGGAGCAAATTTTCATTGCGTACAGTGTTGAAAGACATAGGCTTCAGCTATTCACTGTTTAACGGACGCAAAATATTAATGGAAAGGACAGATGTAGTTGCATGGCGGTCCAGATTTCTGCGCAGGATCATGGGTGTGGAATTCGAAAGTATAGTGTGGTTAGATGAAACTTGGGTCAATGCCAGCCAGTCTTTACGTAGAGGTTGGAATGATGGAACGCCCGAGGGGACAATGGCAGTGCCTGTTGGCAAAGGAGGGCGTATTATTGTCTTACATGCAGGAACATCGAAAGGTTTTGTGCCAAACTGCTTGAAAATGACGGGAGATTACCATGAAGAAATGAACAGTGTAGTATTTCAAGAATGGTTCGAGACATCGCTTATGACGAATCTGACAAGTCCATCGGTGATTGTTATGGACAATGCGCCTTATCATTCCGTTGTTCACGATAAGGCACCAACCTTGGTAACAAAAAAAGACGATATCATTCAGTGGTTGAAACGGCGAAAAGTAGATTTCAGAGAAGATTTAAGGAAGGCGGAACTGCTCGAAATTGTGGCACAAAAGAAACCCCAATTTCCAACATATGTAATTGACGAGACTGCTAAAAGGCACGGGCATGAAATCGTTCGGCTTCCTCCATACCACTGTCACTTCAATGCAATTGAAGGAGTGTGGGCGCAGATAAAAAATTACATTGCTGCAAACAATAAAAAATTCACGATCTCTGAAGTGGAAACTCTCCTTCCAGCAGCTATCAATAAAGTGACAAGCGAGACGTGGGCTAAAATTGTAAACAGCACTGCAAGTGCCATCAGAGAGGCGGCCAAAACCGATGGGGTTGTGGAAGAATGCATCGAAAATTTAATTATACATCTGGCAGAGAGCAGTGATAGTTCGAGTAGTGCTGAGGAAGACAATGTCAAATCAGATTCTGACAGTGATGTGAGTGGTGTTTTTCCATTACAGTAACTACAACGTATTCAGGAATGTAAGGAGGGAGTTTGCTATCGATCTACAACCAGATCATCATATTGTGAGTACTTTCTTCAGATTATGACTCTTAATACACTGACCAATTATTCTGTAGCTTGTAGTAGAACAAATTAATAATGATAATACTTAACAATGGAAACCAAAACTGCTAATGTTCAACAACTTGCGAAAATAGTTTTCATTTCAGCTGTGAAGTTTAACAAATAACTTTATTATGTTTCAGCATCTTAGATACTTGTACTAAATAGCTCTTATCAGTTTTCGAGTTAATATATTTCAAGCATCAACTTTAAATAATTCACGCGTACCAATACGACTTGTATTTTGTCTCGCTTTTCTTTCTGCCGCTAGAGAATGCGTGTAGCAGACAGGGCGCCGCGTGCTGTGAGCCACGTTCGGCAACAGCGCCGTCTGCCAGCCGGAACTGTCAGTACCAATCACTCGTCTCACGGACTGTAGTAACAATCGTGAATACAAGACAATCGACGCGAAGTGCTCCGAATCGGTCCGACAATCTACGCGAAGTGCTCCAAATGGGTCCGACGTGCGATGACCCAAACCAAGGGACCATCAGGCAAAATTTAGCGCGTCTACTATTATCTCTACACCATTGTTACTTCCACAATTACATTCTTAACTTCTGCGGCGACTCTGTCTTTTTTGTGTGATCACATATTAAAAATAAAGGTTGCACAGCCGCATAGATCAGTTCAGTTCCTTTGGCCTTAACATATGCTTCTATAGTTTCTTTTTTTGGGATGCGTAACTATAGTATTAGTATTGTTTTATAATAGATTCAGCACCGAAAAAGAAAAGAGGGTTACAAAAGAGAGAAAGTCAAAGCCGAAAACAGGAATTTAGCGGTGTGTTACATAAGGAAGAACAATTTAAAGGGTGGTTAACTGTTGATCCCAAGGATATTCATCGTGCTCATTAGTTTGTGTGCTGGAAGAAGCGAACTTTCGAAACAGGCAAATAGCGATCCGCGCAAAAATCTAGTGTCACAATGTAATAAACATTCAGTGCTTTCATCGTGGGTGCATCAACCTATTACGTGCACTGCAAATCTTAAGCTCGGAGAGGACACCAAAGCTGCAGAAATATGATTCGCGACCCCAGTTGTTGAGCGTTCACTATCTTTGTCAACAACAGATCACATACTCTGATCAGCCAGTACATTATGACCACCTACTTAACAGCCGGTATGTTCACCTTAGTCGCGGTAAACAGCGGCGACGGGTCGTGACACGGAAGCAATGAGCCCTTGGTACGTCACTGGAGGGAGCTGACACCACATCTTCACACACAAGTCACCTAATTCCCTTAAATTCCGGAGTGCGGGGCGATGAGCTCTGACGCCGTGTTCAATCACATCCCAGATGTGTTCGAGCGGGTTCAGATCTGGCGAGTTGGGAGTCCAGTACGTCAATTGGAACTCACTGCTGTGCTCCTCGAACCACTCCACCACACTCCTTATTTTATGACATGGCATATATTGAAAAGTACCACAGCTGACGAGAGATATGATCGTCAAGAAGGGGTTACGTGGTGTGCAACCAGTGTATGATACTCCTCGATCGTCATGGTGCCTTGCACGAGCTTCACTAAACTCATTGTTCCCCATGAGAATCTTCCCCAGAACACAATGGAGCCGCCACCAGCTTGTCTCCATCCCACAGCACAGGTGCCATGACGCTGTTCTCCTGGAAGACGACGGATTCGCGCCCTTCCACCGGCATGATGAAGAAGGTATCGGACTATGCAACGCTCTGTCACTGAGCCAACCTCCAATGCCGATGGCCACATGCCCCTTTCAGTCGTAGTTGTCGATGTCGTGGTGTCAATATTGGCACATGCATGGATCGTCAGCTGCGGAGGCCCGTCGTTAGGATTGTTGGGTGCACTGTGTGTTGAGACACTCTTGTATTCTACCCAGCATTAAAGTGTGATGTTAGTTCCGCCACAGTTCGCCACCTGTCCTGTCTTACCAGTCTGCCCAGCCGACGACGTCCGACATCTGTCATGAGGGGTGCCGCGCGGGATAGACGCTCGGTCTACGCCCCATGCCACGGTTTGCGCGGCTTCCCCCGTCGGATGTTCGAGGTCTCCCCCGTGTATGGGTGTGTGTGTTGTCCTTAGCATAAGTCAGTTTAAGTTAGATTAAGTAGTGTGTAAGCCTATGGACGGATGACCTCAGCCGTTTCGTCCCATAGGAACTTACCACCACAATCAGAACAATCATGAGGGGTGACCGCCCAAATTCACTACGTCTGGCCGTGATTTCACCTTGGTTTCACTACTTGTTGAAGACACTCACCACAGCACTCCTCAAACACCTGAGAAGGCGTCCAATTTTCGAAATGCTAGTGTCAAACCTCCAGGTCATCACAATCTGTCATTTGTCAAGCTCATATAATAATGTATGTGAAATCTTATGGGACTTAACTGCTAAGGTTATCAGTCCCTAAGCTTACACGCTACTTAACCTATATTATCCTAAGAACAAACACACACACCCATGCCTAGGGAGGACTCGAACCTCCGCCGGGACCAGCCGCACTGGATTCGAACCTGCGACCGTAGCGGTCGCTCGGCTCCAGACTGTAGCGGCTAGAACCGCACGGCCACTCCGACCGGCAGGACTGTTCAGTGTACGTCATTAGATCCTTTTTTGTCGTAACTGTACAAGATTTTTGCGCCGTCAGGCACTTTCAGGTGAGCACGATGTATGAGACAGGCGAAATACCCTCAGACTTCAAGAAGAATATAATAATTCCAATCCCAAAGAAAGCAGGTGTTGACAGATGTGAAAATTACCGAACTATCAGTTTAATAAGTCACAGCTGCAAAATACTAACGCGAATTCTTTACAGACCAATGGAAAAACTGGTAGAAGCGGACCTCGGCGAAGATCAGTTTGGATTCCGTAGAAATGTTGGAACACGTGAGGCAATACTAACCTTACGACTTATCTTTGAAGAAAGATTAAGAAAAGGCAAACCTACGTTTCTAGCATTTGTAGACTTAGAGAAAACTTTTGACGATGTTAACTGGAATACTCTCTTTCAAATTCTGAAGGTGGCAGGGGTAAAATACAGGGAGCGAAAGGCTATTTACAATTTGTACAGAAACCAGATGGCACTTATAAGAGTCGAGGGGCATGAAAGGGAAGCAGTGGTTGGGAAAGGAGTGAGACAGGGTTGTAGCCTCTCCCCGATATTATTCAATCTCTATATTGAGCAAGCAGTAAAGGAAACAAAAGAAAAATTCGGAGTAGGTATTAAAATTCATGGAGAAGAAGTAAAAACTTTGAGGTTCGCCGATGACATTGTAATTCTGTCAGAGACAGCAAAGGACTTGGAAGAGCAGTTGAACGGAATGGACAGTGTCTTGAAAGGAGGATATAAGATGAACATCAACAAAAGCAAAACGAGGATAATGGAATGTAGTCAAATTAAGTCGGGTGATTCTGAGGGAATTAGATTAGGAAATGAGACACTTAATGTAGTAAAGGAGTTTTGCTATTTAGGGAGTAAAATAACTGATGATGGTCGAAGTAGAGAGGATATAAAATGTATACTGGCAATGGCAAGGAAATCGTTTCTCAAGAAGAGAAATTTGTTAACATCGAGTATAGATTTAAGTGTCAGGAAGCCGTTTCTGAAAGTATTTGTATGGAGTGTAGCCATGTATGGAAGTGAAACGTGGACGATAACTAGTTTGGACAAGAAGAGAATAGAAGCTTTCGAAATGTGGTACTACAGAAGAATGCTGAAGATAAGGTGGGTAGATCACGTAACTAATGAGGAGGTATTGAGTAGGATTGGGGAGAAGAGAAGTTTGTGGCACAACTTGACTAGAAGAAGGGATCGGTTGGTAGGACATGTTTTGAGGCATCAAGGGATCACAAGTTTAGCATTGGAGGGCACCGTGGAGGGTAAAAATCGTAGAGGGAGACCAAGAGATGAATACACTAAGCAGATTCAGAAGGATGTAGGTTGCAGTAGGTACTGGGAGATGAAGAAGCTTGCACAGGATAGAGTAGCATGGAGAGCTGCATCAGACCAGTCTCAGGACTGAAGACCACAACAACAACAACAGGCACTTTCAAGGTGAACATAGGTACTTTTCACATGTCGTGTAGGGACATGTTTGGAAATGAGTTGGCAACACTGTCCTCAGGTCGCTGCTGCGGTTCCGGCGACAGCAGACGCAGCCGCGACCGACATTCACCCAGGGCTGCGAGTCGGGAGAGCTGTTCCTGGGCGTGTCTCCTAGCAACGCGTACTCGCCGTCCGCCGTCCAGCAGACTCTATCGACGACGCTGGGGTCGGAGGAGAAGGCGAGGCAACTGCTCGCCCAGACGACGCTGAGCCGCGGCCACCTCGCGCCCTCCGCAGACTTCATCCTCAACACGCAGCAGCACGCCTCCTTCTTCTACGTGAACGCGGCGCCGCAGTGGCAGATATTCAACGAGGGCAACTGGCTGTCCGTCGAATCGGTGTTGCGCAACCACGCACAGCAGCAGTTACTGGATCTGGAGGTGAGTTACACCGCCATACATACACTTCCAGAATAAAAATTATTACACCCTTTTAGAGATTTCCAATTCACTCAAGATTTATTGTTTTAACAGTGCATATGAAGTACATCGAACGATAACGTTTACAGATCAATAGCACTACAGGTAGCAGGTATCGATCCACGTAAAACACAATATTAGCACGTGATGTAGCCTCCACGGGCGGAAGTGCAGGTGCTAGCATACTGTCGATCGGACAGATGGCGAACATTCTGGGATACGTTATGCCACGCCAGCTCGAACTGTTCACGTAATTCTGAAGAGTTGGTTGGTGAGTCGCGCGAGTCACTTCTCAACCCATCATATTCCACATTTGCTCGATGGGACACAAGATTGAGATCGTGCTGGCCAGGGAAGTTGCTGCACGTCTTGTAGAGCTCGTTGAGTTTCACAAGCAGCGTGTCATGAGCATTATCGTGTTAGAACAGCACAACAGCTTCCTGTTGGAAGAACGGCAAAAGAACGTGTCTAACAACATTTTGCACGTACCAAACACTGGTTAACGTCCCCCAGAAACGCCAGAAGTGAACGAGAGTTGTGGCTTATCGCATCCCAGACCAGAAATCCTTGGATGGGGCCTGAGTGTCATGGACTTTTGCACTCTACGAGACAGAGTTCACGAGGTGTACGTCGTACGCGCAAACGACTATCACTTGCGTGCAGGCAGAATGTAGTTTCGTCGCTGAAGACTACGGTGCGCCATTCTATCTTCCAAGTGATCCTGTGACGAAACGTCGAAGCTGTGGCGTGAGAAGAAGACGAGATACAGCTGTTCTTGCCCGTAGTCCCACTGCTGATGACTGTTTCGCTACTCGTCATGTTAACACGTCTGGGCTCTCAAGCCCTCTTTCCTGTGCTGTGGTAGCTGTACGATGTGCCACTGCTGCCTGTTCAATACGGTGATCCTGGCGGGCTTTTGTGCTGCATGGGCGTCCAGAATCTCGTTTATGGGTATGAGAATGTTCACGTGACCGCTGATACCAGCATTCATTCGTTCACGTGATCAGGCCCAGTGGACCCAGGCCACGACAGTTAGAGCTCTCCATCCGTCTCTGTCTTCTGCTATCTGTCTCCAGTATTCCGAGACTCCCAGCTGCAACAAGTATTCTCTCACTCCACCGATCCACCACTTTCTACCCACTGGCCTGCTGTCTGACGGGATCCAGTCCATTGAAATTTTGGGCCACCTTGTTGCCTCCATTCTAGCTACATGTCCAGCCCATTGCAGTCTTTTGCTTCTCATCACTCCCAAGATGTTGGAAATTAGCGTTTGGCGTCATTGGCCGGGAGGCCCCTTGCGGGGCAGGTCCGGCCGCCTTGGTGCAGATCTTATTACATTCGACGCCACATTGGGCGACCTGCGCGCCGGATGGGGATGAAATGATGATGAAGACAACACAACACCCAGTCCAAAATCCCCGACCCAGCCCTGAATCGAACCTGGGCCCGTAGGATAGCAATCCGTCACGCTGACCACTCAGGTATCGGGTCGGACACTCCCAAGATGTTAGGCTCTTTGTACAGCTCTTCTAATTCTGTGTTATGTCGTCTTCTCCTATCTCCAGTAGTCTGATCTCGGACTGGTCCAAATATTTTCCTGAGGACCTTCCTTTCAAATGTAAGCAGTCGATTAAGGTCTTGTTTTCGAGTAGTCCAGGTTTGAGAAACATAAAATACTACTGGCATTATTAATGTCTTATACAACCGTAGTTTTAGTTGTCGAGAGACACTTCTACATTTTAATATAGGGTCTAGATAGTGATAGCATCTGTTTCGCACCTGCAGTCGTGCTTTTATCCCTGCTTCGGTTGATTTTACTTCTGTAAAAATTGATCCAAGATATTTAAACTCTTTCACATGTTTATACAATTAAATCTTGAGAGTTTTGAATCTTTCTTCCTATGGTCATATACTCAGTCTTTTCAGCTGCTTTGTAGACCGAGCCTGGCTGCCAATAACTCCAAGGTCTGTATACTTATTTTCAGATCTTCTTGTGTGCATGCTAATGGTGCAATGTCGTCTGCATAGCCCAGATATGTAATGTATTGCCAGTTTGAATGCCCTGGAAGTTTTCTTTGTTGAAAGCCCGCATTTCCTTCTCAAGTGCCAGGCTGAAGAGGACAGGTCATACCCCATCTTCTTGGCGTAATCCTATTACAACTGGGAAGCTTTCTGTCATTTTATTGCCTACCTTAACCTCAGGTTTTGTGTCTTTTAGGCATACCTCTACCAGATTGACCAATTTCTTTGGTATACCAAACTCTGTCATAGTTCTAATCAGGCTAGGTCTATGTATACTGTCGTAAACCTACTTGAAGTCTGCAAACAGGAGATGTATCTCTATTCGTACATTGTTTCTCAGACCTGTTTTAAGACAAAAATCTGGTCCGTGGTTGATCGTCCTGCTTGAAAACCTCCTTGGTATTCTGCAATTATCTCTGTTGCTAGAGGTTTTATTCGTTCTAATAGGCAGTTGGAGAAGATCTTATAACAGCGCTATGCTCCTATAGTTGTCACATACTGATTTATTTTTATATATGGAGCATATCACAGCTACCTTCCATTCCTCTGGTATTTCGTGTTTTGCCCAAATTTGCTCGATTAGCTTGTGGATCTTGAAACAGAGGTCTCCAGCGTTGAGAAGTTCAGCGGGAATTTCGTCCTCTCCTGGACTTTTACCATTCTTAAGGGGAGTAACAACTATAAAATGATAAAGGTTGTTTCTGCTTGTACATTTATTGTAGATTAAAACCCCTTTATATATTACAAATGTTTATATATCAATGTCCAGTGGACATAAAGAGACACAAATGAATTTCCTAACTAACTAATATTAGTGATCAATTGTCCAAATTTGTCCCTTTTTATGGCTACGCGATCTAATATAAATAACGCGAGATGACTGACATCATCTATGTACCAAAAATTAGAAGACACTACTTTCAAAGAATATCTACAGTGGTGTGCAACCTCAGTGGAAATAAAACTTACGTGATCACAGCTATTTATCCTTATAGCCCTAGTAATAATAGCATTAGATATTATAGCAATATCACCGTATGTACTGCGTCCGGTGCGTCGGAGTGATGGTTATCGTACACGTCTGCGACAATGGAAGAACTCCAGTCATAAAGTAAACTACACTCCTGGAAATTGAAATAAGAACACCGTGAATTCATTGTCCCATGAAGGGGAAACTTTATTGACACATTCCTGGGGTCAGATACATCACATGATCACACTGACAGAACTACAGGCACATAGACACAGGCAACAGAGCATGCACAATGTCGGCACTAGTACAGTGTATATCCACCTTTCGCAGCAATGCAGGCTGCTATTCTCCCATGGAGACGATCGTAGAGATGCTGGATGTAGTCCTGTGGAACGGCTTGCCATGCCATTTCCACCTGGCGCCTCAGTTGGACCAGCGTTCGTGCTGGACGTGCAGACCGCGTGAGACGACGCTTCATCCAGTCCCAAACATGCTCAATGGGGGACAGATCCGGAGATCTTGCTGGCCAAGGTAGTTGACGTACACCTTCTAGAGCACGTTGGGTGGCACGGGATACATGCGGACGTGCATTGTCCTGTTGGAACAGCAAGTTCCCTTGCCGGTCTAGGAATGGTAGAACGATGGGTTCGATGACGGTTTGGATGTACCGTGCACTATTCAGTGTCCCCTCGACGATCACCAGTGAGTGGTGTACGGCCAGTGTAGGAGATCGCTCCCCACACCATGATGCCGGGTGTTGGCCCTGTGTGCCTCGGTCGTATGCAGTCCTGATTGTGGCGCTCACCTGCACGGCGCCAAACACGCATACGACCATCATTGGCACCAAGGCAGAAGCGACTCTCATCGCTGAAGACGACACGTCTCCATTCGTCCCTCCATTCACCCCTGTCGCGACACCACTGTAGGCGGGCTGCACGATGTTGGGGCGTGAGCGGAAGACGGCCTAACGGTGTGCGGGACCGTAGCCCAGCTTCATGGAGACGGTTGCGAATGGTCCTCGCCGATACCCCAGGAGCAACAGTGTCCCTAATTTGCTGGGAAGTGGCGGTGCGGTCCCCTACGGCACTGCGTAGGATCCTACGGTCTTGGCGTGCATCCGTGCGTCGCTGCGGTCCGGTCCCAGGTCGACGGGCACGTGCACCTTCCGCCGACCACTGGTGACAACATCGATGTACTGTGGAGACCTCACGCCCCACGTGTTGAGCAATTCGGCGGTACGTCCACCCGGCCTCCCGCATGCCCACTATACGCCCTCGCTCAAAGTCCGTCAACTGCACATACGGTTCACGTCCACGCTGTCGCGGCATGCTACCAGTGTTAAAGACTGCGATGGAGCTCCGTATGCCACGGCAAACTGGCTGACACTGACGGCGGCGGTGCACAAATGCTGCGCAGCTAGCGCCATTCGACGGCCAACACCGCGGTTCCTGGTGTGTCCGCTGTGCCGTGCGTGTGATCATTGCTTGTACAGCCCTCTCGCAGTGTCCGGAGCAAGTATGGTGGGTCTGACACACCGGTGTCAATGTGTTCTTTTTTCCATTTCCAGGAGTGTATTTCGAACGGTAGGACGGCAGAAGGTGCTCCTCTGACTAGTATGATCTAATATTGTCTTTTCCTCTCTGTGCTATACAGACAAGAAACGCGAACTCCCAGTCACCAGGACGGAATTCAGATAACGTCTCTACGTGAGTATACACAGAAGTGCTCTCAATCACTGAACGCTGCGTACTCAACGACGGCACCTTACCCGTAGGCGAAGTACAGAATCGTATAAGTTCGCCAGTACAGTGCCTAACCGTTCTAACTATAAAATCTCCTGAGAGCAAGGACAGCAAGTCCATCTGTGCCAACAAAAGCTGATACTGAGCGACTGTCAAACTTGGGAGCTCAAAACTGAAGACTTCTTCTCTCCACCGCTGGCTTCCCAGCAAAGCTCAAAGTTCTTTATACATATTTCCATGAAAGGCTTATTGAGCTTCCTTCATGGTGCTTTTCACATATTTCCTCTTTACTTTCCTCAATGTGGCTTGTGTCTGCCATTGTATTTCTTCGAACTTTGATTTTTCTTCTTCCTGCATATTACTTTGTATCCACAGTGTCTAGCCCGTTGTCTCTCCCTGATAGCTTCCTCACACTCCTCATCGAAACACACTCTTTTTCCCTTAGTTCGCTTTGGGATTACTTCTTGGCTGTTTCTTTAATGGTCTCTGCAGTCGCCTCTGAGCTACCACAGTATCTCCTTCGCCTTCATTCAAAGCCTCAAAACGATTTGTCAGTGCTACCTTGAAAGTTCTTCTTATGTTATCTTTAATCAGGCTCTCCAGGTCACATCAAATGACTCTTTGCATTCTTTTGTACTTCCTGGCTCTCCGTATTGTTTTCATCCTTTCCATGACAAGGAAGTGGTCTGATCCACATTCCGCACCTGTTGCCGTTTTGACATTTTATATCCACTTCTTTATTCTCGTCTCTACAATTAGGTGGTGAATTTGGTTCACTGTCTTCCCATTCGGAGACACCCAGGTTCCTTTATATATTCTCTTCCTGTCGAAATCAGTACTACTTACAAACAAGCCTTTTGCATTCGCAAAGCTAACCAGCCTAGTGCCGTTATCGCTGCTCAGATCATGTAAACTGACCCTCCCGATGATCCCCGTGCAGGCTGCTTCTTTCCCTATTTTCGCATTAAAATCTCCAAGGATGATTTTGTAATGTTCACTTGGCACATTGTCTAAAACCGTTTCTAGTTCCTCATAGAAAATGTCTTTATTGATGTCATTGCTTTCTTCGGTTGGAGCATGACAATTTATATATGAGAGCTTGTGTTTTCCTGTGTCTATGGTTAGGAGTGAGATTCCGGGGTTGATTGATTTAAAATCTATGAGAGTGTTACAGATGATTTCTTCACTATTTTGGTCCCTTTGGATGATGTTTACAAGGAAGTGAGTCGATCTGTTGCTTGGAACTTGTAGCGGAGTGGTTTACCTGGAGGGCAATCTGAGATAAGGCTGGTGTGGTAGGGGGTGCTGATGGCGAAGTTTATGTAGCTGAGGCTGTGGTGAATGAAAAGGAGAAATGAACATTGAAACACCTGGACCCCTCTTTATTGCATTTAATTTATTGATGGAACTAGTTCCAGTGTTTGATCCCACGATATTTAGGTCCCTTGACCACCGTAATTTGGGAGGAATTTAATCTCATGTACAATCTTAACAAAAAGAAATATTAAATAACCAGTGCGCGTAAATCTCTGGTTTACAACACAGTATCCTTTCATTCATCAACTGAAGACTCAGGATATTGCTTGATGAACGAAGGGGGTAGTGTCATGTAAACCAAAGATCTACAGACGCCGGTTGCTTAATATTGGCTCGTGATTGCACACGATATTGGATTCCTCGCATTTTACGTTGGTCAAGGGACCTGTAATGGAACACCCAAACTGGTTGCGTAAATAAGTTAAATACAGAAGAGACGGCTGCACATGTTTTAATTTTCATTTTATATTGAACATCCGAAGAGGAGCGAGGGGAGGGGAGGTAAGGGACATCCCAGTTGTTGGGAAAGTGGGAGATGTGGAAACAAACATTTGGGAGAATGACTAGTGGATAAATATGTATGTGGTTGTGGGAGTGGGATTTCGATTCAGGTGAGTATAGGCGACCGCGAAAGTGTTGGGTGCTGGAACACCCATATTGATCAAGGTGGTGTGAAATACGAGCTAATAAATGACTGACTGAAAGTGCTAGAGGGCGATGAAGACGACGGAGATGAGGACGGAGTGAGAACTGACGAGATGAAAGATGGTGAGAAAGGCGGTACGAAGACTGTGAAGATGACAGGGGGCTACGACGTTGGCACGAAAACGCCGTTGACAGTAGTCGACACAGTGCTTTGGCGATGGGGAAGGTGATGGCAGGAAGCTTTTTCCAGATCGTGAATGCAAGTCTGGGAGCATCCCACACGCTTGTATTCCCGATAGTAAGGGAAGTTCCAGTCCTCGGATGGCAGTTATTGACCTAGCACTAGAATGTTGGTCTAGCCAGCCCAGTGAATAACCCCCACAGTGGATGAATGCGTGTTTCATATGACAAGTTGCGAACCGAGATATCCATAGATCAAAGCAGAGTGAGAGTCGTAATTGCATATAAGTCGAATACTGAACTTGAGGCGAAAACCACCGTAGTGCGTAACGGTGTGCTTCACACGCGTAAATGAACGGGTGTTGTGCGTCCACGGCTTTAAAAGGATACGCTCACCAAGGAGTCTCCCCGGAGCAAATACGAGGGCAGTTCAATAAGTAATGCAACACATTTTTTTTCTCGGCCAATTTTGGTTGAAAAAACCGGAAATTTCTTGTGGAATATTTTCAAACATTCCCGCTTCGTCTCGTATAGTTTCATTGACTTCCGACAGGTGGCAGCGCTGTACGGAGCTGTTAAAATGGCGTCTGTAACGGATGTGCGTTGCAAACAACGGGCAGTGATCGAGTTTCTTTTGGCGGAAAACCAGGGCACCTCAGATATTCATAGGCGCTTGCAGAATGTCTACGGTGATGTGGCAGTGGACAAAAGCACGGTGAGTCGTTGGCCAAAGCGTGTGTCATCATCGCCGCAAGGTCAAGCAAGATTGACTGATCTCCCGCGTGCGGGCCGGCCGTGCACAGCTGTGACTCCTGCAATGGCGGAGCGTGGGAACACACTCGTTCGAGATGATCGACGGATCACCATCAAACAACTCAGTGCTCAACTTGACATCTCTGTTGGTAGTGCTGTCACAATTGTTCACCAGTTGGGATATTCAAAGGTTTTTTCCCGCTGGGTCCCTCGTTGTCTAACCGAACACCATAAAGAGCAAAGGAGAACCATCTGTGCGGAATTGCTTGCTCGTCATGTGGCTGAGGGTGACAATTTCTTGTCAAAGATTGTTACAGGCGATGAAACATGGGTTCATCACTTCGAACCTGAACCAAAACGGCAATCAATGGAGTGGCGCCACACCCACTCCCCTACCAAGAAAAAGTTTAAAGCCATACCCTCAGCCGGTAAAGTCATGGTTACAGTCTTCTGGGACGCTGAAAGGGTTATTCTGTTCGATGTCCTTCCCCATGGTCAAACGATCAACTCTGAAGTGTATTGTGCTACTCTTCAGAAATTGAAGAAACGACTTCAGCGTGTTCGTAGGGACAAAAATCTGAACGAACTTCTCCTTCTTCATGACAATGCAAGACTTCACACAAGTCTTCGCACCCGAGAGGAGCTCACAAAACTTCAGTGGACTGTTCTTCCTCATGCACCCTACAGCCCCAATCTCGCACCGTCGGATTTCCATATGTTTGGCCCAATGAAGGACGCAATCCGTGGGAAGCACTACACGGATGATGAAGTTATTGATGCAGTACGACGTTGGCTCCGACATCGACCAGTGGAATGGTACCGTGCAGGCATACAGGCCCTCATTTCAAGGTGGCGTAAGGCCGTAGCATTGAATGGAGATTACGTTGAAAAATAGTGTTGTGTAGCTAAAAGATTGGGGAATAACCTGGTGTATTTCAATGCTGAATAAAACAACCCCTGTTTCAGAAAAAAAATGTGTTGCATTACTTATTGAACTGCCCTCGTATTTACTCTTTTGGGGCCTCTGCAGCTGTTTGGTGGCCGTTTGATTACTTCACTTTCTGAATCACTTCTCGGCGGGGGATCTACACTCTGCCAACAGCAACGTGGTGTAAACAGTATCATTCTACCGCTGCACTGGTTCATTCGCGTATGGTGAACGGAATGAATGGCTGTTGCTGCACCTGTCTCTAAGACAGAATTCCTCTAACTTTATCGTCATGGTCAGTACGTGACGTGACTGCGTCTCTTGACTCGTCTCGAAACGAGAGGCTCGCTATTTTTAACGTTAAACTTTGATGTGGCTCACAGTGTTTTTCCTACAGCGTTTCCTACTGGTTGATCATTTCTGTGCCGTTCTAACGTTGTTTAAGTAACAACGTGACGAGGAAAAGTGTCCTTTTTCGAATTTTCTGTGCCTCTACCGTTAACCCAGCTCGTTATGGATCCCCCCACTGAAACAAAAATTATTAATCGAAAGAGCTGGCCCTTTGTAAACAACCTTCTTTGTGGATAAATATTATTGTAATTTCAATGAATCTGCCTCTCAGCCGCCACTTACGCATAAATTTTCGTACTCTTTCTGTCTTAAAGTATCGGATCAAACGTATCTGGACAGCTTTCAGTGGAAATAAATATTTTATATGTCCATCTTTTGCCTTTATGATGGATTGAACTCTGTTGGGGGCACTTGAACGACGTGTCTGGATGTTTGTGGAGTAATGGCAGCCCAGTCTTCCTCAGGAGCCGAAACCAGAGAAGGTAGTGATGTTGGACGCTGGGCTGTGGATGAAAGTCGACGTTCTAATTCATACCAAAGGTGTTGGATTGGGTTCAGAATGGTAATTTGAACAGGCCACTTCATTTCAGGAATGTTATTCTCCACAAACCATTGCCTCACAGATGTTGCTTTATGACCAGATGCGTTGTCATTATGATATGATCAGTAACTCAGAGCTGTTCCTCTACTGTACGTAGACATTAGACATGGTATACCTCCTAATATCGTGTCAGACCTCTTTTTTCCCGGCATAATGCAACAACTCGATGTACTATGGACTCAACTCGTTGGAAGTCCACTGCAGAAATATTGAGCCATGCTACCTCTACAGCCGTCCATAATTGCGAAAGTGTTACTGGTGCAAGGTTTTGTGCACTAAGCGACTTCTCGATTATGTTTCATACTTGTTCGATGGGATTCATGTCGGATGATCTGTGTGACCAAGTCAATCGCTCGAATTGTCCAGAATTTTCTTTACACCAAGTTCCAACAGTTGTGACCTGGTGACATGTTTTGGAATATGAAGTTGATAAATGTTTCCAAATGGTCTCCATATAGCCGAACATAACCTTTCCAATGAATGATGGGTTCAGTTGGACCACGAGACCCAGTCCATTACATGTAAACACAGCGCACACCATTATGAAGCCATCACCCGCTTGCACAGTGCCTGGTTGACAACTTGGATCCACGGCCTCTTGGGGTTTGCGCCACACTCGAACCCTACCATCAGTTCTTACCAACTGAAATCGGAACTCATCTGACCAGGCCACGGTTTTCCAGTCGTCTAGCCTCAACACGATGTGCTCACGAACCCAGGGGAGGCAGTGCAGGCGGCGTCGCGCTTTTAGCAGAGGCATTCGCGTTTGTCGTCTGCTGCCACAGCCCATTAACGGCAAATTTCGGCGCGCTGTCCTAACGGATACGTTCGTCATACGTCCCACATTGATTTCTGCGGTTCTTTCACGCAGTATTGCATGTCTGTTGGCACTGAAAATCTACGCAAACGCCGTTGCTGTCGGTCGTTAGCCAGCCGGGGTGGCCGAGCGGTTCTAGGCACTACCGTCTGGAACCGCGCGACAGCTACGTTCGCAGGTTCGAATCCTGCCTCGGGCATGGATGTGTGTGATGTCCTTAGGTTAGTTAGGTTTAAGTAGTTCTAAGTTCTAGGGGACTGATGACCTCAGAAGTTCCCATAGTGCTCAGAGCCATTTGAACCATTTTTGTCGGTCGTTAAGTGAAGGCCGTCGGCCACTGTGTTTTCTGTGGTGAGATGTAATGCCTGAAGTTGGGTATTCTCGGCACACTCTTGACACTTTGGATCTCGGGATATTGAATTTTCTAACGATTTCCGAGATGCAGTCCCATGCGTCTAGCTACGACTACGATTCCACGTTCAAAGTCCATATTAATTCCCGTCCTGCGGTGATAATCACGTGGGAAACCTTTTCACATGAATCACCTGAGTACAAATGACAGCTCCGCCAATGTATTGCCCTTTTATACACTCCTGGAAATGGAAAAAAGAACACATTGACACCGGTGTGTCAGACCCACCATACTTGCTCCGGACACTGCGAGAGGGCTGTACAAGCAATGATCACACGCACGACACAGCGGACACACCAGGAACCGCGGTGTTGGCCGTCGAATGGCGCTAGCTGCGCAGCATTTGTGCACCGCCGCCGTCAGTGTCAGCCAGTTTGCCGTGGCATACGGAGCTCCATCGCAGTCTTTAACACTGGTAGCATGCCGCGACAGCGTGGACGTGAACCGTATGTGCAGTTGACGGACTTTGAGCGAGGGCGTATAGTGGGCATGCTGGAGGCCGGGTGGACGTACCGCCGAATTGCTCAACACGTGGGGCGTGAGGTCTCCACAGTACATCGATGTTGTCGCCAGTGGTCGGCGGAAGGTGCACGTGCCCGTCGACCTGGGACCGGACCGCAGCGACGCACGGATGCACGCCAAGACCGTAGGATCCTACGCAGTGCCGTAGGGGACCGCACCGCCACTTCCCAGCAAATTAGGGATACTGTTGCTCCTGGGGTATCGGCGAGGACCATTCGCAACCGTCTCCATGAAGCTGGGCTACGGTCCCGCACACCGTTAGGCCGTCTTCCGCTCACGCCCCAACATCGTGCAGCCCGCCTCCAGTGGTGTCGCGACAGGCGTGAATGGAGGGACGAATGGAGACGTGTCGTCTTCAGCGATGAGAGTCGCTTCTGCCTTGGTGCCAATGATGGTCGTATGCGTGTTTGGCGCCGTGCAGGTGAGCGCCACAATCAGGACTGCATACGACCGAGGCACACAGGGCCAACACCCGGCATCATGGTGTGGGGAGCGATCTCCTACACTGGCCGTACACCACTGGTGATCGTCGAGGGGACACTGAATAGTGCACGGTACATCCAAACCGTCATCGAACCCATCGTTCTACCATTCCTAGACCGGCAAGGGAACTTGCTGTTCCAACAGGACAATGCACATCCGCATGTATCCCGTGCCACCCAACGTGCTCTAGAAGGTGTAAGTCAACTACCCTGGCCAGCAAGATCTCCGGATCTGTCCCCCATTGAGCATGTTTGGGACTGGATGAAGGGTCGTCTCACGCGGTCTGCACATCCAGCACGAACGCTGGTCCAACTGAGGCGCCAGGTGGAAATGGCATGGCAAGCCGTTCCACAGGACTACATTCAGCATCTCTACGATCGTCTCCATGGGAGAATAGCAGCCTGCATTGCTGCGAAAGGTGGATATACACTCTACTAGTACCGACATTGTGCATGCTCTGTTGCCTGTGTCTATGTGCCTGTGGTTCTGTCAGTGTGATCATTTGATGTATCTGACCCCAGGAATGTGTCAATAAAGTTTCCCCTTCCTGGGACAATGAATTCACGGTGTTCTTATTTCAATTTCCAGGAGTGTACCTTGTGTACGCGGTACTACCGCCATCTGTATATGTGCATATCCCTATTCCATGTCTTTTGTCACCTCTGTGTATGTTCATGTCCTTCCGCACTTAGCGTTATCTTAAGCGTAGTAGGCGGATCTCACTCTAGCCGCGAAAAACACCCCTATACCGTAACACTACCTCCTCCGTACTTCACTGCTGCCACTATAAATGATGGCAGATAACGTTCTGCAGGCTCTCACCAAACTCAAACCGTTCCAGCGGATTAGCACAGGGTATAGCGTGACTGATCAGAATGAACCACTCGTTTTCAATCACCCACTATCCGGTAGCATCACTCTTTACACCAATTCAAGCGTCTCCTATCATTGCCTGTATGGATCATGAGGAGCTGTTCGACCTGGAATGCTTGTAGCACTTTGCAACTCACGAGTGATTCCTTACGCTGAGTTCATGCGACTTTTTTCAATCCACACTCCCAAAGCTTGATGGTCTCTGTCTGTCAGTGCATGAGATCTACCTGGTCTTGGTTGAGTTTGTGGTTGTTCTTTCGCGTTTCGACGTCAGAATCACATCAGGAGTCGATTTAGGCAGCTGTAGAAGATTTGAAATGTCCCTGATAATTTGTTATTCAGGTAACATCGAATCACCAGTCCACGTTCAAAGTCACAGACCTCTCCCGATTGTCTCATTCTGCTATTACTGCTTCTGTAGTGACACCACGATATTCAAATGGTTCAAATGGCTCTGAGCACTATGGGACTCAACTGCTGAGGTCATTAGTCCCCTAGAACTTAGAACTAGTTAAACCTAACTAACCTAAGGACATCACAAACATCCATGCCCTAGGCAGGATTCGAACCTGCGACCGTAGCGGTCTTGCGGTTCCAGACTGCAGCGCCTTTAACCACGATATTCCTCACCTCCTTTTATACTGGCAGGTCCGCCTCGCGTGACATTTAGTGGCCAGTTCCACGTTTCATATGGATTGCCAGGATATTTTTCGTTAGATGTTGTATGTCATCCGTTGGTTTTTGGGTATGGATGATTCCATTGTATGCTCGGCGCTACTATCACCATTAATCACGGGACTTTTTGTCTGCGTACACATATGACATGATTTTTGGATGTTTATAGTTGCAGGTCTTTGGAAAAATGCTGATCTCTCTTGATAAAAGAATATTCGTTTCAGTTTTGTTGCCAACACAAGAGCTCAGAATGTTAATGTTTCTAAATAAGCGAATGTAATATGCAAAAACTGTATAAATTACTCACACCTCAAACCAGTTGAATTAATATTAGAACCGGTCCAGTGGGAACTGCTACGTGCAAACGGTAACTACATACTGATGTCAGGCATCTGGAAACGAGCCTTCAAGCTTCGAAACGCATAGTGCAGCTTGATACAAACCTCGATTTTCTACTGGAGTCAGATATTTTTTCCGGTTTATTTTACGAATCAAACTCAGGCATGGCCCCAACAGGAAATTTTAGTGCTTGTAATACGTTGCTTCATTACCTGGTGCCTAAATGACGATCATTTGGCGAGAATGCTTTCAAATTATCGACTTTGTTTTGTAATTCAGCCATGTGAAAAGTGGTGAAATGAAATTGACAGTCCTTTAACTAAAGGTACATGCCGCATAGTTGCCCTACCCATTGCATAATTGGTTCGCTGTTAGCCGTTCTTTAGCTCCTTTACAAAAAAATGACCGTCACAATATCTTTGCGGTAGTGTACTCGGCGTGCGCCTGTGTGTTTACATCTCTCATGATAGCAGCATGTTGCAAGCAAGTGACCCCAAATGAAGATGACGCACGAGTCTGGCGCAACACGAGTGGAAGCCGAGTAAGTTAGCACGTGTATCGCTAATGAGCCGGTTGTAGGCTTCCTTCTCTACTCACACTGGTAGCCGGGAAAAAAAAAAAAAAGAAATATTATACAGGTACTTAATCAACACAATACTGATATACAAGGTGAAAACTGTTAAAAGCAACAAATGCAGGGACAGATTCCTGACTGGAAATGAGGCAGAAAAGGTTCTATGAACATGTGTTCCGAAATACATCTTTGCCATGGTAGATGGCACCGACGAATAACCACGTGCCGTGTATTGCGGGCTGTGTGATTGACCCAGCGTACTGTAAGCAACAGAATGGTCCGGTGTACATGTCGGGAACAAACCGAGATGGTGTTTGTGTACGGGCTAGCAGATGGAAATGGCCGAGAGGCAGCACGGCTATATCAAAACAATTACCCTCACAGATACCAACCACATGACGCAACATTTCAAATCCTTTTTGGGAGTTTGTGTGATCATGCGTCCTTTCAGACAGACAAACGTGCAGCGAGGCGGTGGACTGTAAGTGCAACAGATTTGGAGGACACGGTTCGACAGGATATTGAGACGAACCCTAGTACAAGCTCCAGGCGAGTCGCCTATCTACATGGTGGAAGCCAAAGACGATTATGTGTATCCTGCATTACATTGCATCCCATAGAGGCCACTTCGAGCACCTTTCGTGACATGGATGCGATGCAGCTCTGTTCTGTGTTCCGGGACGATTTGTTGTCGTTGCTCGCACGCTCTCCATTTCCGAACACATGTTCGTAGGACCTTTTTCCTTCCATTTCCAGTCAGGAATCCGCCCTTGAAGTTTGTCGGTTTTATGTTAACCCTGTATTTTGTTTTTTTCTCATATAATTGAAACATTTGTAAACAGATACGTTATTCTCTATCAAAGATGTTACGTTAAATGGGACACTTCCTTATATGAATTTCTGGCCGGATTCCCTCAGTGTAATTTTGAGCTTTTATTTGGTTGTACATTTATCAAGAGAAACACATTAGTGAGATATACGTGAAAGGAATCTCCTTCTTCCACTTCAAGAATTTGGCTTGTCGACCTTTTCCGGCTGTCACGCCACCTTTCGCGTTATCTTCTCAGTGGTCGTCGTCTGACAGAGCTGTAATCATACGTCAGCCTCGGGATTCTGGAGTCTTCCATGTGTAACATATGAGTCTTCCACTTATTCTTATACCCTTCAGTCATAGCGTTAACTTTTAAAGACTCTGTAACCGTCGTGTTCTGTTTGCTGTTTTTCCTATATAATAATCCTTGCTCCTCTCTCTCTCTCTCTTAATTTTTTTATTTTGTGTTTCTCTATCATTTGTTTAAATGGCTTCGACATGGCTTCGTGTACAAGAAATACTATAAGACCCAGCTCATGCTCATAAATTAAGGATAATGCTGATACATGGTGAAACAACGCTCTGGTGGGCGGTTTGCGGGTTTGAATCACCTCGGGGTATGACAATGCGGTGCATTTGTCCTGCGGTCGTCGCACGGTGGCGCTGGCAGCAGTCCACATACGCAGAGATGTGTTGGTGCATGTCAAAGTACGGTGCAGCGAGTAAGTGTGCAGACGTTTTCAGACGTGCTGTAGATGACTGTGTGTTGAAAATGGCTGAAACAATACATATTGATGACGTTATGAGGGGTAGAATACTAGGGCGACTGGAGGCTGGTGAAACACAGCAGGTCGTAGCACGGGCCCTCCGTGTGCCACAAAGTGTGATCTCAGGATTATGGCAACGATTCCAGCAGACAGGAAACGTGTCCAGGCACTATAGTACGGGACGTCCACAGTATACAACACCACAAGAAGACCGATATCTCACCATCAGTGCCCGCAGACGGCCACGGAGTGCTGCAGGTAGCCTTGCTCTGGACCTTACCGCAGCCACTGGAACAGTTGTCTGCAGACACACAGTCTACAGACGACTGAACAGACATGGTTTATTTGCCCGGAGACCTGCAAGGTGCATTCTACTGACCCCTGGTCACAGGAGAGCCCGTAAAGCCTGGTGCCAAGAACACAGTACATGGTCATTGGAACAGTGGTTCCAGGTCATGTTCACGGACGAGTCCAGGTGTAGTCTGAACAGTGATTCTCGCCAGGGTTTCATCTGACGTGAACCAGGAGCCAGATACCAACCCCTTAACGTCCTTGAAAGGGACCTGTATGGAGGTCGTGGTTTGGGATTATGGTTGGTGCACGTACACCCCTGCATGTCTTTGACAGAGGAACTGTAACAGGTCAGGTGTATCGGGACGTCATTTTGCACCAGCATGCCCGCCTTTTCAGGGGTGCAGTGGGTCCCACCTTCTTCCTGATGGATGATAGCGCACGGCCCCACCGAGCTGACATCGTGGAGGAGTACCTTGAAACAGAAAATATCAGACGAATGCAGTGCCCTCCCTGTTCTCCAGACCTAAACCCCATCGAGCACGTGTGGCATGCTCTCGGTCGACGTATCGCTGCACGTCTTCAAACCCCTACGACACTTCAGGTGCTCCGATAGGCACTGGTGCATGAATGGGAGGCTATACCCCTGAAGCTGCTCGACCACCTGCTCCAGAGTATGCCAACCCGTTGTGCGGCCTGTGTACGTGTGCATGGTGATCATATCCCATATTGATGTCCTGGTACATGTGCAGGAAACAGTGGCGTTTTGTAGCATATGTGATTCGGGACGGTTTTCTCAACTTGTCAGCAATACCGTGGGCTTATAGATCTGTGTCGTGTGTGTTCCCTATGTGCCTATGCTATTAGCGCTAGTTTTACGTAGTGCCACGTTGTGTGGTACCACATTCTGCAATTATCCTTAATTTATGAGCATGAGTGTATATTAAAAGATTAAATATTGTAACAATAAACTCGGAAGACACTGTTTTAGTTAATACTCAAGCTTCACTGTCATTTACCGAGATGGCAATGCTATTGTTCTACAGATTTTTATTTGTATTTTTCTTATTTTATTTTTGAGTGATTTCGCGTCATGCCACCTGTGTGTTGAATCCTGTGTGTCTGATTACGAAGGCGTGCCGGTAAGTAACCCCTTCAAAGTTTTTATGTGAAAACTCTTACAGGTTTTTAAATGAAACAAACGTTACTAAAATTCTACATCTTTATTCTTGACATCTGTATATTTGCAGATCTCTGGCGCTAGAGGGCTCCGAATTGTAATCTGTGACATGGCGGTGTGGAACGTAACGATGTCGGTGTGTGAGAAAAAGTGTGTTGAAACCTTAGTTTCGGATTCGAAGAGATCGTCCACACATGGAGCATCCTCTCCTCCAGCACACCACACACAAGTGCTGCGACATCCGTAACAATCCGACTCCCTGAGTTCACTGTCAACCATGATCCTCCATACAGTCCTGGCGTGGCTCCGTCCGATTTTAATCTATTTCCAAAACTTAAAGAACACCTTCGAGGACTTCAATTTGATCGTGATGCAGCGGTACAAGCAGAGGCGAGGTTATGCCTCCGTCAACAAACATTCTACAGCGACGGTATCAACGAACTCGTCTCATGTTGGGAGGATGATCATTTTGAGAAATAAATATGTAGACATCAAGACAAAAGATGTGGAATGTTAATAACGTTTGTTTTATCAAAAAATTGGGAATTTTTCACATAAAAAATCGCAGGCATTACTTTACAGCACGGTCTCGTAATTACAGTCTGACTGCTGTCAAAAATGAATAATTGCATCTTCTGTCCTGCTTTGCCAGAGGCTTATATATGAAGATTTTACTTATTGTTGACTCTGTCTTTTGAAATACCACGATCTTGGTAGACCATCTTCTTTATCCTGCAGTATAGCAAATCGCCCGCAAGTACTAAAAACTTGAGAAACGTATCTAGATAACTTTTATACCTCTAGTAGCCAACATTTTGCATCTGCATACATGTTAATCTATATACAGGGTGGTCCACTGATAGTGACGGGGCCAAATATCTCACGAAATAAGCATCAAACGAAAAAACTACAAAGAACGAATATCGTCTAGCTTGAAGGGGGAAACCAGATGGCTGGTGCGGCATTATGGGAGGAAGGATAATTGGCCCCCATTTTATCGATGGCATTCTAAATGGTGCATTGTATGCTGATTTCCTACGTAATGTTCTACCGATGTTACTACAAGATGTTTCACTGCATGACAGAATGGCGATGTACTTCCAACACGATGAATGTATGGCACATAGCTCGCGTGCGGTTGAAGCGGTATTGAGTAGCATATTCCATGACAGGTGGGTTGGTCGTCGAAGCACCATACGATGGCCCGCACGTTCACCGGATCTGACGTCCCCGGATTTCTTTCTGTGGGGAAAGTCAAAGGATATTTGCTGTCGTGATCCACCGACAACGCCGGACAACATGCGTCAGCGCATTGTCGATGCATGTGCGAACATTACGGAAGGCGAACTACTCGCTGTTGAGAGGAATGTCGTTAAACGTATTGCCAAATGCACTGAAGTTGACGGACATCATTTTGAGCATTTGTTGCATTAATGTGGTATTTACAGGTAATCACGCTGTAACAGCATGCGTTCTCAGAAATGATAAGTTCACAAAGGTACATGTATCACATTGGAACAACCGAAATAAAATGTTCAAACGAACCTACGTTCTGTATTTTAATTTAAAAAAACCTAGCTGTTACCAACTGTTCGTCTAAAATTGTTAGCCATATGTTTGTGACTATTACAGCGGCATCTATCACAAAGCGAAAAAAGTGGTCCAACTAAAACATTCATATTTCTTTGCGTACTACACGAATATGTGATAAAAAATGGGGGTTGCTATTTAAAAAACGGAGTTGATATCCGTTTAACCTATGGCAGCGCCATCTAGCGGGCCAACCATAGCGCCTTCTGGCTCCTCCCTTCAAGCTAGACAAGTTTCGTTCTTTGTAGTTTTTCCGTTTGATACTTATTTCGTGAGATATTTGGCCCAGTCACGATCAATGGATCACACTGTATATACACTCCTGGAAATGGAAAAAAGAACACATTGACACCGGTGTGTCAGACCCACCATACTTGCTCCGGACACTGCGAGAGGGCTGTACAAGCAATGATCACACGCACGGCACAGCGGACACACCAGGAACCGCGGTGTTGGCCGTCGAATGGCGCTAGCTGCGCAGCATTTGTGCACCGCCGCCGTCAGTGTCAGCCAGTTTGCCGTGGCATACGGAGCTCCATCGCAGTCCTTAACACTGGTAGCATGCCGCGACAGCGTGGACGTGAACCGTATGTGCAGTTGACGGACTTTGAGCGAGGGCGTATAGCGGGCATGCGGGAGGCCGGGTGGACGTACCGCCGAATTGCTCAACACGTGGGGCGTGAGGTCTCCACAGTACATCGATGTTGTCGCCAGTGGTCGGCGGAAGGTGCACGTGCCCGTCGGCCTGGGACCGGACTGCAGCGACGCACGGATGCACGCCAAGACCGTAGGATCCTACGCAGTGCCGTAGGGGACTGCACCGCCACTTCCCAGCAAATTAGGGACACTGTTGCTCCTGGGGTATCGGCGAGGACCATTCGCAACCGTCTCCATGAAGCTGGGCTACGGTCCCGCACACCGTTAGGCCGTCTTCCGCTCACGCCCCAGCATCGTGCAGCCCGCCTCCAGTGGTGTCGCGACAGGCTTGAATGGAGGGACGAATGGAGATGTGTCGTCTTCAGCGATGAGAGTCGCTTCTGCCTTGGTGCCAATGATGGTCGTATGCGTGTTTGGCGCCGTGCAGGTGAGCGCCACAATCAGGACTGCATACGACCGAGGCACACAGGGCCAACACCCGGCATCATGGTGTGGGGAGCGATCTCCTACACTCGCCGTACACCACTGGTGATCGTCGAGGGGACACTGAATAGTGCACGGTACATCCAAACCGTCATCGAACCCATCGTTCTACCATTCCTAGACCGGCAAGGGAACTTGCTGTTCCAACAGGACAATGCACGTCCGCATGTATCCCGTGCCACCCAACGTGCTCTAGAAGGTGTAAGTCAACTACCCTGGCCAGCAAGATCTCCGGATCTGTCCCCCATTGAGCATGTTTGGGACTGGATGAAGCGTCGTCTCACGCGGTCTGAACGTCCAGCACGAACGCTGGTCCAACTGAGGCGCCAGGTGGAAATGGCATGGCAAGCCGTTCCACAGGACTACATCCAGCATCTCTACGATCGTCTCCATGGGAGAATAGCAGCCTGCATTGCTGCGAAAGGTGGATATACACTGTACTAGTGCCGACATTGTGCATGCTCTGTTGCCTGTGTCTATGTGCCTGTGGTTCTGTCAGTGTGATCATGTGATGTATCTGACCCCAGGAATGTGTCAATAAAGTTTCCCCTTCCTGGGACAATGAATTCACGGTGTTCTTATTTCAATTTCCAGGAGTGTATTAAATAATGTCGTGGGCAGTACTGGAACCTTATCACCGCACATGCTATGGGTGTCTTACAGTTTCTCCTTGGTCATGGTATCAAACGCTGTAATTAAATCACTATAAGTAAGCTGTTTCCAAATTTAATTCTTACATTTTTTATTAATTTGTTGTATGGTAAACACGTCTTCCATATAGGATCGTATTTTTGGTGTCCTTATTGTCCCTCAATTATTTAGGCTTGCTAAGGAACCCTGGCCTCTGTTGTCCGCTATGCAAAATCTCGTCACCTTCATAGTTTTGACGGTCGAAAAAATGGTTCAAATGGCTCTGAGCACTATGGGACTTAACATCTATGGTCATCAGTCCCCTAGAACTTAGAACAACTTAAACCTAACTAACCTAAGGACATCACACAACACCAAATCATCACGAGGCAGAGAAAATCCCTGACCCCGCCGGGAATCGAACCCGGGCGCGGGAAGCGAGAACGCTACCGCACGACCACGAGCTGCTTTTGACGGTCTCTTATATTGTACAAATATGCAATCCTGATTTCTGTACCCGGACGAGAATGCGTACTTACGAGGCATCGATGGCGTGTTGTGCGCAGGGAGGGTCACAGTCGAGCGACACAACAACGACCGATTTGGTTCAAATGGCTCTGAGCACTACGGGACTTAACTACTGAGGTCATCAGTCCCCTAGAGCTTAGAACTACTTAAACCTAACCAACCTAAGGACATCACACACATCCATGCCCGAGGTAGGATTCGAACCTGCGACCGTAGCGGTCACGCGGTTCCAGAATGAAGCGCCTAGAACCGCAGGGCCCAGCGACCGATTTCCGTGGAACAAATGTACACGGCTGTAGGCCTTTATCGTTGAGGTCAGACTGCTGCTGAATTTTGGAACTCATTTTATGGTCGGGTATAATGACGTCCCCGGAGGCCAAGATCTCAGTAAAAATCAACATGGTTGCCGCAAACGATGAAATCCTGCTCGTTTCGTTTCTTCACGAAATTATCAGTACAACAGATGCCGGAGCCCGGATTGATGTCGTATTCCCTGACTTTTGGAAGGCGTTTGATACAGTGCCGCACTGTCGCCTAATGAGTAAGATACTTGCGTACAGAATATCAGACCAGCTTTGTGAGTAGAGCGATGAATTCTTTGGAAATAAACCACACTGTGTCACTCTTAAAAGAGAGAAATTTTCAGGCCAGCTCATTTGTCTTATCAGGAAACGGGGAAGTGATCTTCACGGATGTCATATGCGAGTTTGGGGTAGCAATCATATGAACAAAAGGGTTCTTCGTTGCGGCGAGACCTTTTCATGAATTTTAACTAGTGACTTTCTCATCCGAAATTCAATATTTTTTCACTCCCACCCACATAGAAAGAAATGATCATCGTAATAAAATAAGAGAGAGTTCGTATGGAAAGATAGAGGTGTTTGTTTCTCTCATATGCTATTCGTGAGGGGAACGGTAGATAAATGTTTGAAAGTGATTATATGAACCCTTTGCCAGATGCGTAAGTGTGAGTTGCAGAGTAATCATATAGATGTAGGTGTGTAGATAAAGTAGCTTCAGGCATACTCCAAGAGACTGTTACAGGAGCAATACTGTTTACAAGATCAATAAATAAACTTCTGGATAACGTCGAAGTTGACACCATTTCAGTATATTCACTTCTGGCTTTTATTCTTGAGTACAGCTCTGCTGATATTGACACATAATTACACACTTCAGCCACGATCGGTAATATCACAGAATTATACAAAAACTTGAAAAGAAGACGTATATATGTTTATATACTGAGTCTAGAAACCAATTACAATATGTTATTAGGAGATACGGTAGTATGAGCCTAAAAATTGAAAGACTTGAACATGTATGTGAATATTAGCCAGTTTTCTGTTTAAATTTTACACGGTAAAAAGTATCTCTCTACAACAGCGTGTACAGGTATGAAGTTGCGCATTCTTATTCAGGTAATTTTAATAGAAATGTAATCTCCAATAAGTTATGCTGATTTGATTTTTATTAGAAATTTACCAACTTTTTTGCGAGAAAACAATGAAATTAAACAGTTTTTAACTATTGTACACTGAGGTGACAAAAGTCGTGGGACATCTCCTAATATCGTGTTGGACCTCCTTTTGCCTGGAGTAGTGCAACAACCAGACGTGGCAGGGACTCAACAAGTCCTTGGAAGTTCCCTGCAGAAATATTGAGCCACAATTGCGAAAGTGATGCTGGGGCAGGATTTTGTGCACGAACATACCTCTCGATTATGTCCCGTAAATGTTCGATGGAATTCATGTCGGACGATCTGAGTGGCCAAATCATTCTCTCGAACTGTCCTGAATGTTCTTCAAACTAATCGCGAACAGTTCTGGCATGGTGGCATGGCACATTCTCATTCATAAAAATTCCGTCGTTGTTTAGGAACATGAAGTCCATGAGTGCCAGCAAATGATCTCCAAGTAGCCGAACATAATCATTTCCGGTCAATGATCGGTTCAGTTGGACCAGAGGAGCCACTCAATTCCATTTCACATGGAAACACCATCAGCTTGCACAATGCCTTGTTGACAACCTGGGTCCATGGATTCGTGGGCCACACTCGAACCCTGCCATCAGCTGTTACCAACTAAATTAGGAACGCATTTGACGAGGCCGCTGTTTTCCAGTCGTCTAAGGTCCAACCGATAAGGTCACGAACCAGGAGCGGCGCCGGCCGGAGTGGCCGAGCGGTTAAAGACGCTACAGTCTGGAACCGCACGACCGCTACGGTCGCAGGTTCGAATCCTGCCTCGGGCATGGATGTGTGTGATGTCCTTAGGTTAGTTAGGTTTAAGTAGTTCTAAGTTCTAGGGGACGTATGACCACAGGAGTTGAGTCCCGTAGTGCTCAGAGCCATTTGAACCATTTGAACCAGGAGAGGCGCTGCAGGCGGTGTTAGCAAAGGCACTCGCGTCGGTCGTCTACAGCCAGAGGCCATTAACGCCAAATTTCGTCGCATTGTCCTAACGGATACGTTCGCCGTACGCCCCACATTAATTTCTGCAGTCATTTCATGCAGTGTTGCTTGCCTGTTGGCATCGATAACTCTACACAAACGCCACAGCTCTCGGTCATTAAGCTAAAGTCATCGGTCTCTGTGTTGTCCGTGGTAAGACCTAATGTCTGAAGTGTGGTATTCCCGGCACACTCTTGACACTGTAGATATCAGAGTATTGATAGATCTCGGGATATTGAATTCCCTAACGATTTCCGAAATGGAATATCCCATGCGTTTTGCTCCAACTATCATTCCGCGTTCAGAGTCTGTTAATGCCCGTCGTACGGACATAATCACGTCGGAAACCTTTTCACATGAATCACCTGAGTATAAATCACAGCTCCGCCAGTGCAATGTCCTTATATAATGCGTATACTACAGCATCTGTACACAGGGATATTGCTATTCCGTGACTTCCGTCGCCTCGAAGTATCTCATGTATAACAAATAGTTTAATAGTTTTCAGCATATATAAAGCCAAAATATGAAGTGTAGAAAACTGTAAAATGACAATGTCGTAGTAAAATGGCAATTTTATAATAATACAATTTTTTAAATTACGAGGTATTAAACAAATGCAGACAGAAAGGGTAATAGTTGTGATTCTGATAGCCTCTAAATTTATTGAAAATGTCTATTTTTAAGCACTCTAATCTCTGTCTTCCTGTACAGCATTTACCTTATACCGCTCCCTGTAATACCTTGGAAGTTATTCCTTGATGTGTTAGAGCACAGCCGGCCGCGGTGGCCGTGCGGTTCTAGGCGCTACAGTCTGGAACCGAGCATCCGCTACGGTCGCAGGTTCGAATCCTGCCTCGGGCATGGATGTGTGTGATGTCCTTAGGTTAGTTAGGTTTAAGTAGTTCTAAGCTCTAGGCGACTGATGACCTCAGAAGTTAAGTCGCATAGTGCTCAGAGCCATTTGAACCATTTGTTAGAGCACATCTGCAGACTACTGTTTGTCACAGTAGTCTGCAGCTGTGGTCTAATTCATGTGTGACTAGTGATGGGTTAATGAACATGTACATTTACAGATTATATTATTTTACACTGTTTGTATACGTGTGCTCGCACTATGTAACAACGACACGAATGTATTTAGCAGGATTGCCAACGACACACAAATGTGTCAGCTTACATTACGTTTACATGGCTTAAAGCCACAATATCAGCACTTGATAATGGCCTAAGGCCGAAATTGCAATAGTGTAATAAAAACGTATGACAGTCACTGGCGTAAAGATGATGTCTTTCGTTGAATGGTTCGTACGCTGACACTTCTTGATGAGCCAGCATTGAAATCTGCAGCAATTTGCGGAATCGTTGTACTTCTGTCACGTTGAGCGATTCTCTTCAGTCGTCGTTGGCCCCGTTCTTACAGCGATGTCGGAGATTTGATGTTTTACCGGATTCCTGATATTCAAGGTGCACTCGTGAAATAGTCGTCCAGGAAAATCCCCACTTCATCGCTACCTCGGAGATGCTGTGTCCCATCCCTCTTGCGCCGACTTTAACACCACGTTAATACTCACTTAAATCGTGATAACCTGCCATTGTAGCAACAGTGACCCATCTAATGACTGCGCCAGGGACTTGTTGTGTCATTTAGGCGTTGCCAACCACAGCGCCGTATTCTGCCTGTTCACATACCTCTGTATTTGAATACGCATGTCTGTACCAGTTTCTTTGGCGCTTCAGTTTAGTTTAGTTCATGAGATACGAGGAAAAGAGATGGACAGAGGCAGGAGAAGGAGGAGATGGAGAGAGAAATGTGAGAGAGGAGGGGATGGACAAGAAGAGAAGGAAGAGGAGGTGTTCATGGAAATAGGAGGAAATGGACAGAGAGTGGGGAGAAGGAGATAGGCAGGGAGAGGGGGGGAGCAGCAGCAGACAGGCAGAGGAGCAAAGGAGATTGACAGAGAGAGTGGGAAGTAGAAGATGAACAGAGAGAGGGGGAGGGAGAGGAGGGAGTAGCAGGTGGATAGAGAGAGGAACAAAGACAGAAGAGATGGACCAACAGAATTGAAATACACACATACCAGGGAAAGGGTGGGTACTTAGCTGGTGTCTAAATCTTTCTTTCTTTCTCGGGCCTTTGTCCCGCTCCAACACGGGCTCGGTTTTGTTTTATTACGGATTTGTCAGTGTTAACTCCAGAGGGTGGCCAGATGCCCTTCCTGACGCCACCCCGAACCCCTCTGGGACGGAAGTAGTGTACCCCAGCCGTCTGCGGCTAGTGTAAGTCATGAAATAGTGCGAACGTTTTCAAATGTCTGTGAGTCGTGTGTCTGAGACGGAACTAGGGGACCATCCCAGTATTCACCTAGTAGGATGTGGAAAACCGCCTAAAAACCACATCCAGGCTGGCCGGCATACCGGCCGTCGTCGTTAGTCCGCTGGGTGGATTCGATCCGGAGCCAGCGCGCCTACCCGAGTCCCGGAAGCAGCGCATTAGCGCTCTCGGCTACCCTGGTGGGTAGCTGGCGTCTAAATAAAGATGGCGAATTTTTCTTTGTGTTGTGCAGGTATGGACAGGGACGCACGGCGTGCTGACTCTGAACGACACGGAGGGCCGTCAGAAGGAGCTGTACCTGGCGGAGGGCGAGCGCATGGCGGTGCCGCTGTTCTTCTGGAAGCTGGTGCACGACCCGAAGTCGGGCACGGCGATCGCCTTCGTGGGTGTCAACAACCCGTTCGCCGCGGGCACGACGGCAGAATCGCAACTGTGTCCCGACGTTTGCGGCGACGCGGGGTGGGCGAGGCGCAAGTGGAACCGACCCAACAAGGGGCGCGTCACGTGCTGCTCTGCCCAGGAGCTGGCCGCCGCGGTGCCGGGGGCGCCACAGATCCACGCTTCTGGGCTGCTGGCTGGGCCGCGCGCCTGACCTAGCCACAGTACTGGCACCTACCATCACCTCTAGGCGAGACTGATGTCCTCTGATAGCCTTTTGGACGAATTATTTCCACCAATAACGTCCCCCATACCACTATCCTGATATGGCCTCACTGAACAGCCGACACGCAGTGTGAATAATGTATTACTAGAGCTGCATTTTCACCAGTATGAAACAGTTTCACCATCTACTGCCGTCAGTAGTCTAAACCGAGTCTGACGTACTTCACAGTCGATTCAAGATACCCTTATCTAACGTCAGTGTCCACATCCACCCCAATATCAAAATACTCCCTCGCTCCTGTGCTTGGTCCCGTGATGACGTTAGCCGACCAAAGAGCTTCAGTTCTACAAATCATCTATACGTTTTGAATTAGTAAAGCTTGTGAGTACTCTCCATCAAACCAATGTGCAATCATCCACCACTCAGCACTACTTGGCTGCTCTGAGTGTTGTGTGCAAGACTCAGCGTCCAACATGCCGTGTGATCTAAATATTGCTGACACCTACTTCATGCAACACTACCATCAGCTCTACACCGACGTCTTCTAATGATCCCACGTAGGGACTCATTCTAGCAACAATATAATGTAACATCTGTACAATATGAAACTGTTTCACAAGCTGCTAGTATCTCTACGTCAAGTCTAATCCCCATAATGGTCTCTTGGAGGAACTGCTCCACCGATAGCATCTGCCATACCACCACCTTGATGTGGACTTCTTGCACAACCAGTGCTTATCGCGAATGACATCACAGCCTGTCATTGTTATGCACACTAATGTGAATTCTTCCAGATCTATTGAACTTAGATCTACTCTGACATTTAGGCTTAATTTTTGATTAAGTGTAAACCACCACGTGACACCTCCTTAAGTATCATCCTGTAATAACTCACTGAAATACAGTGTCACATCCATGAAAACAAGAAATTACTACAGTATGTATTATATACAACACATATAACAATCTTTGGGCTCAAAAAGAAATGTAGTACTGGTCTCTCAGTGCAACACTGAAATTTACAGACATGCTGCATGACTGCAGTATGCAGATCTACATACATATATGCTCATTCATTTGAATTATTCCAGTGACGAAGAAAAACACCGTGATATGCATTTTGGTCTGCCTCTCGTTAAAATGGTTTCATTTGTTACTATATTCATCGCTACCATTACCAGTTTTTAACATACTGTGACTGTGTAGTGACATCCACACTAATTATTTGCAACAGTCCACTACTGTAGTGAACATCAGATCGTCTTCGGGTTGAACTCGATAAGCATTATTAATGTCTATAAGGAGCCTCTTATATCTACAGCATCTACTTTAAAGGGGAAAACTATTTCAGTGAATGTACAGCGAATAAAAAAGTACACCGCCATGAAGTTACATCAGTTTTTTTCTTTGCTGTCTCACTCAACTACCTGTTGGCCACGCCAAGGAATTCTCGGCATTAGCCACTCAAGAGTTATATCCATTACTACATGGTCAGAACCAGAAAGTTCTGCTCATCCATGTCCACCCTTATACACAATGTCTCTCAATTGCTGAATACACGGCTACTATGATCTCTTAGATTGCATTGTGAATCTTCACAATATACTTCTCCTTCATCATCTACTAAGACACAAAAATATTTCAAATGCTGTATTACCATACTCATGTTCACGTCAATACGAAATTGCTCCAGATTGTGATAAGCTCAGTTAATCGGAAGATCTGAGCTACAGCCTAGACGCCAGATCGGCGGCACTGAGATTTAAGCACTTCTTCATAACTGGAGCTTCCAGTAATACAATCCTATCAATACAGTAATGTGAGAAACATTTTCAGCTGACACTAAACTCAACACTGTCATGCTATCTTATTTGTAGTTGATATTGTCTACCTTCAACTTATAAGGCTACTGTACAATCATGAATACTGAAAAGTGAAATACGATTTCCGCCCTGGAAAATAATTTTAAAGCCCACTATGCTGAATACCCTTGACATCTCTAAAACTCTCACAGTGTGTTTTGGCTTCTGTGCCAATGATCAGAATGAGTTTAACATCCATCCGATAGAGCTCCCACAGGTCTTGGATACTACTTTTGGCCATACCATCTAGTATACAGCAGAATGTTTCATCACAATGGTAGCTGAGTATGAAACCCATTTTATCAACTACTGTTTACAACAGCACCACGATCGTTTCACAAAGAATATATTACCATGAATATATTCCTGCTGCAAATTTATTTTCAATTTGCACTTCAAGATTAATGGGCTGAATCATCATATCAGTTCACACTCACACTAACGTGCAATAGTTACAGTGACAAATTGAACCACATTAGCTTTTCATGTTTCTAAGAAGCATTGTGGATCCAAGAATTCGCTTGAAGTGTTAATGTTTAATTGAAAATCAAGACATTCCAACTATAAAAAGCAACTGGTGCGTAAAGTTCTACTCTATTCAACATTAATGTGAAATGGTGCTGTCGACCCTAGCAGTTTCAGCACAGACCTACATAAAAGTAGAAACAAAATTTGTCCAACGAGTACTGAATTCGATATTGCTGTACAATAAGCGTCTCTCCAAATGCTCACTTTGAACTTTTGCCTGTATTCCAGGATCAGAACGTCAGTCTTACCTCTGTACCAGAACAAAACTGTTTCATCAGCAGCAAAGCTAATCTGAAGAATGATCTCTACCTGCATCTGACATGCTCAGTGACCACACCGCACTCAGTGCACAGTAATAGAGGATAGTAACACCACAGACGTACACTAAGCTGTTATTGGACTCTGATTTTTCGTTAGGACGCATCGTGAGTCTCCTAATTAGATGATTCGGAGTTTATGGCTTTTGTAGTATCAACACACCCTACACCAGTATAAAATTGTTCAAACGTCTTTTACCTAATGCCTTCAGATTGCTGTATCGATTTTATTGGACTACAGAATTGTTCCAAAATTAGTTCTATACGTTCTGCTCTATTCAACATTAATGGAAAAGGTTAATAAATATTTCAGATCATAAATAATGAGTACTTTGTTTGAATAGTTAGTTAACCTACACACTCATAAATTGCAAAGATCCTTGTGACTTTATTAAGGTTGGCAAGAACTATTGCAAAATAATGTACCACATCAATATACTTTATATTTACAAACAAGCAAGAAATGATAACTTCTCTTTGTGAAACGAAATGTCAGTTATGTGAAACATAATAAATAATAAAAGTTTATAGGGCACATGCTTCTCTATATCAATTATTCTACAGTTTGATTGTTTGATTACATATATTTTCACATTCTCCAATAATATTCCTTCAGGTATGTATACTGTTGTTAATGTGGTCCGATCATGATCAAGGTTCAGTTAGGACTTAGATACATCCAGTCTGTTACCATGAATATATCAGTAGTACAGGACAAAGAAGTCTCAACGAGTATCCACATATTGCGTTAATTGGCGTCTCAGATTGACAGCATTGATCACTAAAGTCATAGATCAGAGTGTGAGTCATTGTCTGACACAAATTTATCAATAGGGTTCAACACCTAGTCCTATTTGAGAATGACTGTAAGAGCAAGAATAAAATACTTTTCATGAAGCTAAAATGCTTTCACATTAAATAACTGTGGAGATGCATACCTTCTAGCCTTCAAAAGTCCACAGTTAAATGAGTTTTAAGTTGGATGTGTGGCGAAATTATTTCCATACAGAATTTGGTTCATTAGACATAGGACATCCACAATCATAAAGTGGGCTGTCCTGTCAGATCTCTTTACCATTGTGTTTCTTTGATTTCCTATTCTGATTACCCCCTCAATTATGAAGAATACAGGTTCGTACAGAATGTGGATCATTGACTTAAAAACATATTCCAAAGTAAATTTGTGTTGCTGGTGAAAACTAGTTGAGACTCACACTGGGATTTGAACATACTCCTTAAGTGTTCTATATTTCTTCTTGAATAACTATACCAGAAAGTCACACTTGAATGTAGTAAATCATTTTGTATTCTTTCATGAACCAAAGCGCAAGAAAGAGATTGAATGTTCCACTGACAAACATCCAGCTCATTTTAATGATACACCCATTGTGTAATCAGACGTACATATATGGGCATATTGAGCACAGACAGTGACCCGTATCCAAGATGTGATCCAAATCCACGATTCCCTTTTTCTAATAGTTAATTAACTTCATTTTGTCATCTACCGTTATTTTAAACATAGAGAAATGGCATTTTACCATCGTAAATGACATTCTGGTGAATATCCTCTGAATTTTTAGATTTTTTTTCTTTTGCTCTTTTAAGAAACATATTTTTGAAGGTCTTCATCCACTAAATGAACTTTCTTTTAGGATACAACTTACGCTACAATTCTGAAATGGGGTGCACTCACAACTACACAAAACACTGTTCTGACCATGACTGACACTTGAAACTTTATGAGGAATCTGCACAGTAGAGATGGGTCGAACGCGTTCATTCCCGTGAACTACTTCATTCATTTCACTCTTTGCCGTGAAGCGTTCAAATGAAGTAGTTCATTCATGAAGTACGGAAGCCTGGTGAAGTTGCCCAGTTCGCCGCTCAGCCGCGGCTACGCTCGCTTCGCCTCGCTCGTACAATAAAGCTTCGTAATGCTTTATAATTTTACCAACAGATGGCCGACCTATGCAGTAACGTGCACGCAACGTTTTACGCTCATACAGCGTCTGAGTTAACTTAAATAGAACATGGTCGAAGGGGACAAAGGAAAGATAAACAGAGATGCCTGTCACATATAAAGAAGGTATTACACTTAATCTTGCTCGACATTTTCTCATGAAGCGCCCAAAAAAGTCTTTATCTGCCAAATGAAACATTATTTGTTGTATTCATGGACTGAAAACTAGGGCTACCAACGAAATGCAGTCCAATTGTATGTTCCTTTTAAAATTTAATCCAAAATAGAATGAGTATGTTTACCACTGTCACAAAGTCTATATACCTACGTTAAGTAATTATTCAGAAGTTTTCCTGTAGATTTTATTTTTGTTGAAAATAATAACCCTCCACATTCAAAACGTTAACTGTCACCTGTAGTCATTGGTACGATTTCAGGTAAAATCCGTCTTTCAGTGTTATTAAAAAAACCTTTTATTTTCATGTTGGCTGTGCGTGCTCACACAGCCAGCCTCTTCGTTTGTATCTTTAATATTCATTTGTCTGCAAGTGCTGCCAACGGTAGGCTACCCGTAGACGCGAAGTTTAACTGCACAAATAGTCACTGGTAATGACGTCAGCATTGCAGGAAGCAGCTGACGCTGCATTCCCCTCGCCCCTCACCTCCCCAACCACTCGTAAACCTATCGTTCCCCACAAACACCGCGCGATTCGTCGACAGGCAGTAGAGGGAAGACTGAAGTGAAGGGAGAATGAGTGACGTTGCGCCGATGTTGTGGGAGAGGGAGAGGGGAAGAGAGTGAGTGAACTAGAAAAAAGTGTGGAGTGTGCTATCTGTGAAGAGTTTGAAGTACCAGTTCATTGAAATTGAGTGGTTAGTTCACACTTCACTGGAGTGAAGCGTTCATTTGAACGACTCATTCACGAGCTCCCCATCACTACTGCACAGGTGCCGTTCATGGTCAAATAGAATAGAGCACATAAAAATCATTCTGTGTATTGTAACAGTATTTGTTTAGTGTAGTTAGTTAAATAAAACTAAAATTCTTGTTTTGAATAAAAACGTAACCAAACAAGTGTACTGGGCGCTACATGCAGAAAATGAGTCGATATAAGCAGCACTCGGCGTCAACAATATTTGTGGTGAAGATTATTTTATCGTGGCACATGTTATATTTGCTGTTCGGGTCATCTTTCTCGTCACAAAAACTCTATATGGCCTTCGTAGTGGAAGGAAGATAAAATTCAAAAGTTTCAAGACCAGGACATTTTAAGTGATGACAGAACCCACACAACCAAGCTAACAACCTTCTGGATCCATGTTCCTCGACTTGCTGGAAAAGCATTGCATGAACTCCAACTAAATGAGTGAAACGTTGATTATTTTTGTGTGTGTATAAAGAAATCTTTGGTTGCCACACACCACAAATCCGAAAGAAAAGCATAGTAAAACTCTACATACTCGGAAAAAGTTGTTCCTGTCACTTAAAAACGTTTTTCTACAACCTCATTTATTAAATGCTCAGAACACTTGTTTTTGTTAGAAATATAAAATTTAGCAGTTTGTGATCGATTCCCATTACATTTTTAAAGGGAAGTTTAAAATACGTAGATGAAATGAGATTATTTTTGCTTCCATGTATTCAGTACCCAGAAAAATCAGAAGATTCTTATACAGGACTAGGTCCCAAATTTCATGACAAGAAACTAATCCACATCACAACCGAAATCCTTTACCAAACAACTGAAAAACTGACTCAATGAGGAAGAGAAGAATTGGTTTTTATGGACGCATCCACAGAATGAACTTAAATAGACTAACCAAATAAAATGTTTTGACTACTTCCGGAAAAGAAACCAAATCATTTTAAGAAAACGGAAAAGGACTTAAAAGAGCTCCAAATCACACGATGCTCACAGATAAAACTAGAAAAAAAGGACTAGAAAAAGAGGTTCCAATTCAAAATCAAAACCAAATGAATGACATAGATCTCTGAAGAAGAACCAAAAGCAAGAGCAGAAAGAGTGAAACAATATGTGGCTGATGAAGGAACGCACAGAACATTAAAAAGAGATTCATCTTAAGTGCCCCAAAGTCGGCTGCAGCGAAGTAAGAAGGAAATGGATTATACACATAGCAATAAATTTATGTTTCATTCCTCGAACTATTCAAGATCATTTATTCAATACTTGGTGTATAGGAACAGTTACAAGCAAATTGTTTCATACACTGTAGGAGACTGTGCTCCATATAAGTAACAACACATTATTCTTAAGGTTCAAAGAAAACACACATCACCTACTGTGTCGGTTGGGCAAGAATACAAAATACGTTCTGCCATGGTTTTACTGATCGTACTATATAACCGTTAGCTTGCAGAGCTTTCGATGAAATGAAAGAAAGTACAGAGAAGAAATGGAAAAAAATTGATAATGTATCAAAGTCATTTAATGACTGCACAAACTGCAGGCAGCACTATTAATTGGAAAGTAGTTGCTTGGCTCGCAATTATCACTTAGCCAGATGGAAATTTCTCTGTTCTTACAGTGAGTAATTTTCAGATGCCTCTGTCAGTCCAGCTATAAGATTTTGAAATAGAATTTCATCTGTGATGACAACGTGTATGTTGAAAATGAAATCAGTGTTGTTTAGGTACCAAGCTAGCCATAAAATAATATTGAGATCTGGTGACTGTGGTGACCACGTGAGATGCGACAGTTCATCCTCATGCTCACAAAACCAGTCCTGGACGATGCTAGCTGTCTGAACATGGGTCCTGACGTCATGGACACAACATCACCATTGGGGAACGAATACTGATCTACAGAATGGAAATTGTCATATAATCCTTGTCAGGAATGCGACTTTGCAGGCTACCCATGAGGTACAAGGAATACCACTATATGGCTGCCCAAATTATCATGGATACCCCGCTATCTTTCACTCTTAGGAAGTAAATTTGGCCAGAAGTTTGAAACAGAATGAAACAAGTCTCGTCCACCCAACTAAATTTCTTCCATTGCATTGCACAGGTCGCTAGGGTGCTTCCTCAGCATTGTGGGGCCCTGTGATGCAGACTGAGGTGAACGAGGGCACTATAGTTGGAAACAATAAATCACTTGGAAAGCTTGGACGAGTCTTAATACGGTGCCTTCTACCTCTTCCCGCTACATTTGGTCATCCTGATACATTCGGTGGCAGAAGTTGCCGCTACAAATGTGTAAATACCGCCAGTAATGGATGCCAACATGAATGCAGATGCTTGCCAAGACTGCAGATTGCTCTATTCTATTTGACCATGGACAGCACCTGTGCAGATTCCTCATAACGTTTCAAGTGTCAGTCATGGTCAGAACAGTGTTTTATGACTGCAGCCTCTTACAGGCATTTGCATCACTGATGAATGGTTCTGGAATTTCAGCTAGCCATGCAATTTCCTACTTATGGAGCTCCAGTCACGTTGTTTTGGTGCTGACAGTATTCCCGAATGTAACATTCAGTTCTGTGGCGACTTTTATAGCTATCGTCCTCTTCTTTTCTGTCACAGTCCTCTTCAATGACTGCCTGTCACTTTCACTCAGGACACACATTCGGCTGTGTTGTGACTGAGTGGATCATGTTTTTCAGCTTTCCCTGTATGCAGTATAAATCTTCGACACGTTGCCCCTTGAAACTCCAAACACATTGGGTACCTTGGTTATGGAACCACCCACCATGCGAGCACTAATAATTTGTTCAGGTTCGAATTCACTTAGCTTAGACACAGTGCACTTACAACTACAGAAAACACTGTTCTGACCATGACTGACACTTGAAACATTATGAGGAAGCTGCACAGGTGCCGTCCATGGTCAAATAGAATAGAGCAATCTGCAGTCTTGGCAAGCATCTGCATTCATGTTGGCATCCATTACTGGCATCCATTACTGGCCACTGAATGTGTCAGGATGACCAAATGTAGCGGGAACAGGTAGAAGGCACCGTATTAAGACTCGTTCAAGCTTTCTAAGTGATTTATTGTTTCCAACTACAGTGCCCTCGTTCACCTCAGTCTGCGTCACAGGGCCCCACAATGCTGAGGAAGCACCCCAGCGACCTGTGCAATGCAATGCTGTGTTGAGCCGGCCTTGGCCACACGCGGAGTTCCGACAGCATCAGGATGCACCGGCTGCCGCCTCAGCTGTCCCCATCCTCGTTGCCTCAGCACCACTCCGAGCAGCTGTCAAGTGGCAACTGCAAGATGCTCTGGGCCGTGTTCCCTCGCCAGTGTGGCTTAGGACGCAGTGACAACAAGCGCCCACAATCGGGTGTCTAAATCAGTTGAGATGGTAGGAAAGTAACACGTTTCAAATCAAGTTACCGTATATCAACTGTTGAGTACAAATTGGCCACGCCCGCTTCATTGGAAGGAGAAAGATTTGAAAGGATGTTAAATGTAAATTCAAATAACTGATCTCAGAAGAATGAATGAGTCACAACGACAACGGTATGACTTGCGACTAGAGAACACGTGACACACACATATAGGCAAAATGTACGAAAATTTAACAAAAGCGTGATCCAATATAAACTGCAGAACACTTGCAAAGATTTACTAATAGAGATTGACTAAACTGACAGTATCACTGCTCGGATGAATTAATAACACGCAGATTCTGTACCAAGTCTCGAAACATACACGCCTCACAAAGATCAAAGAACAGATAACTATACGCGAGATGCGAGCCCAACACGTGCATGTTAATAAGGAAGTTAATAAGGAACTACAATATGTTGTGTATTATTAATGTAATCACATTACGTGTGTGCATTTCCTGCACGCATCCAGGCTACATGTCACCACCTCTCCCTATAGCAACACAGCAATCGGCGGCATTCGAAACCAAGTACTTCTCTCTACACAACGGAAAACAAGCGAGTGTACTTACTTAAATCCATGCCCCATCATTCTCAGCAAGTGCACAGCGACCTAATTGTTTCGCTCACCTGGCACTCGAAGAATACTTCGAGGGTGGCTTACAAACTAACCCTGAAGATAACTAAGTTATTTGTACCCAATATTAGGTACAAAATGGCGTCTTTGCAGTAATTGTAACTCAAAAATGGTTGAATTGTGAAATAGCAAATTAAATACTGAAAGTTGCAATGTAATTGCCAGCTTTCAGTATCAGTCATGTCAAATACCAAAATGAGTTGAAATTAATGACATATCTACGAAAAACAAACTATGAAAGCAATACAAAGTAATCTGCTACAAAAATGACGCTGTGTTATAAAAAAAAGAACGAAGGTAATATTTGTAAGACTGATTGAAAGTAAAAGTTTGCCTCGCGCGTTCCTGTGTCTGAAAATGTGTAGCAAGATGAAAATGACGAGCAGTTTAGGCAGTAAATAGTTATGTATAGGACAGTAACTCGGCAATCATATTCCGCTCTAGTTCACTCATTTCTCCCAGTTGACTAATTTTGACAGAATCACGTCTGTGGTAGAGACGCGTTCGCTTGTCCTTATATATAACAGCAGATATACAGCCTGCAGTCAGAGAGAACGTTTTATGGTGGGGTTTCCACGGACATTTGTTGATCTGGAGTAACAAAAAACTGGCCAGCTGTGCGTGGGACTAGCCTTGACTAGTAGTTCCGTACAAACTTAATGTATAGAAACATTTCATTCATTCCGGGAATTGAGAATCTCGACGATATTTGTCTGTTATCGACACAGATTTTGCCAAGGTATCGGTCCCGGAAATTCCAAGACGTTCGAGAATGTTCCAATTTTAATTTTGAAATCGGATGACGAAGGACAAAAGAAATATTTTTGTGGTATAATTACAGCAGGCGTTGTCAGATGTGAATATTACGGAACTATCAGTTTACTAAGCCACGGCTGCTAATACTAACACGAATTCTTTACAGACGAATGGAAAAAACTGGTAGAAGCCGACCTCGGGGAAGATCAGTTTGGATTCCGTAGAAATGTTGGAACACGTGAGGCAATACTGACCTAAGACTTATCTTAGAAAATAGATTAAGGAAAAGCAAACCTACGTTTCTAGCATTTGTAGACTTAGAGAAAGCTTTTGACAATGTTGACTGGAATACTCTCTTTCAAATTCTGAAGGTGGCAGGGGTAAAATACAGGGAGCGAAAGGCTATTTACAGTTTGTACAGAAACCAGATGGCAGTTATAAGAGTCAAGTGGCATGAAAGGGAAGCAGTGGTTGGGAAAGAAGTGAGACAGGGTTGTAGACTCTCCCCGATGTTATTCCATCTGAATATTGAGCAAGCAGTAAAGGAAACAAAAGAAAAGTTCGGAGTAGGTATTAAAATTCATGGAGAAGAAGTAAAAACTTTGAGGTTCGCCGATGACATTGTAATTCTGTCAGAGACAGCAAAGGACCTGGAAGAGCAACTGAACGGAATGGACAGTGTCTTGAAAGGAGGATATAAGATGAACATCAACAAAAGCAAAACGAGAATAATGGAATGTAGTCGAATTAAATCGGGTGATGCTGAGGGAATTAGATTAGGAAATGAGACGCTTAAAGTAGTAAAGGAGTTTTACTATTTGGGGAGCAAAATAACTGATGATGGTCGAAGTGGAGAGGATATAAAATGTAGACTGGCAATGGCAAGGAAAGCGTCTCTGAAGAAGAGAAATTTGTTAACATCGAACATAGATTTAAGTGTCAGGAAGTCGTTTCTGATAGTACTTGTATGGAGTGTAGCCATGTATGGAAGTGAAATGTGGACGACAAATAGTTTAAACAACAAGAGAATAGAAGCTTTCGAAATGTGGTGCTACAGAAGAATGCTGAAGATTAGATGGGTAGAACACATAACTAACGAGGTGGTATTGAAAAGAATTGGGGAGAAGAGAAATTTGTGGCACAACTTGACTAGAAGAAGGGATCGGTTGGTAGGACTTATTCTGAGGCATCAAGGGATCACCAATTTAGTGTTGGAGGGCAGCGTGGAGGGTAAAAATCGTAGAGAGAGACCAAGAGATGAATACACTAAGCAGATTCAGAATGATGTAGCTTGCAGGAGGTATTCGGAGATGAAGGTGCTTGCACAGAATAGAGTAGCATGGAGAGCCGCATCAAACCAGTCTCTGGACTGAAGACCACAACAACAACAATTATAGTTTAATAATTTCTGGATTTTTTCCTTCACTTGTTTTATGAATCTTGTTTCCTGCGAAAACAGATGATTCTAGGCTAAGGGAAAGTACCCTACAGTTTTTAATGAGTGGGTTGCGAGTATCACTATATATGGCATAAATAACCGTATCCTTTTCCTTACATTGACTTGGTAGCTTATATTTATTACACGGCCAGCCTACCTTAGATCTCAGTACGTGGCATGAACTTCAACTTGATGCATCTACCCGTCCCTGGAAAGACGAGGTCTTAACAGAGGAACGGACAGACACACAGGATAACCAATGACAAAAACAGTTTTTTTCGTGTGATATTCTTACAATTTAATAGTTTTTGGTTTTTTTCTTTAGTTGTACTTTGAAACCTTCCTTCTTGTCAAATGTCATGATTATTAGTCAACAGAAAGTTCCCTATAGGTTTTGAAGAGTGAGTTTGCGAGTACGAAAATATGTATCATAAATGGCCGTATCTTTTGATTTCGTTGAGTTAGAAACTTCAATTTTGTACCCAGCCAAGAGACCTTAAGCGGCATAAATTTCAGTGTGATAGCTCTACCCTTATATGAGAAAAAGAGTTTTTAAAAGTCGGACAGACAGACGGACAACAAAGTGATACTAGAGGTCCGTTTTTGGAGACTGATGTACAGGACCCAAAAAATGGTAGGCAAATTGATTTAGGAGTTAATTTCTTGATTTCATCCAATAAGTGTATTTACTCTGTATTGTAGTTGGAATATTAACTGTTTATTGTAGTTAAAAACTAGCTCCGAATTTGTTCTCGTGAATTTTACTCTTATTAGGGTAATTCATTTTTAAGGATGTCTCTAAAGTAACAACACTACACAAAAGCATTTACCTGCAACTGTCTATTCTTGTTCAACGATCTTCTGATAAAACTTTTCGCGTGTGGTTGTAAACCACGTATTGCGTGAGTTATTACTTGTATTATTTACATTTGCATGTGTTACCTCCATTCCGTAAAAAATGTTGTAAAAGTTGTTGTCGAACTGTTTCCTAACTATGTAGTTATGTAGTTACCGCAATTCTTTTCAAGCTGACCTTTCCCTTATGGAAAATGGTGAGAAACTTAGGGACGAAAGTAACTTTTGCATGATGTGTCACTATCAATTAAAATGCTTCGATTAAATTTGAACCATAAATGGAAAGAACTGGTACAGTATAGTACAGAAGGTAGCTGAAAGAAGTACACAGTGAGACGAACAGAAATGAAACTTTTATTTAATTACAGTTAAGTCACCGCGATTTATAGTAGTCCCCTGGACGTTAGACAAGGCGGGATGTGGTTATTAATAGGGAATTCATGCTCAGCAGCATGCTACCATGCAGGCCGCAGTGTTGTGATGGAATCCTCGTGGTAGGATATTTCAATTCTCCATCAAGCCGGTGGACAGCTGTTGGATGGTCGCTGGTTCATGTGGACGTGCTCTAGTGTGTCTCCGCCGGCCTCTGTGGCCGATCGGTTCTAGGCGCTTCAGTCCGGAACCGCGCTGCTGCTAAGGTCGCAGGTTCGAATCCTGCCTCGGGCATGTATGTGTGTGATGTCCTTAGGTTAGACAGGTTTAAGCAGTTCTGAGTCTAGGGGACTGATGACCTCAGATGTTAAGTCCCATAATGCTTAGAGCCATTTGAACTATTTTGAAGTGTGTCTTCCAAAAACATCCCAAAGGCGCTCGATAGGATATAAGTCGGGGAAACGGGTAATCCAGTCTGTTCGCCGAATATCCTCTAGATTCAATAGGTCCTTGACCTGCGCTGTTCGATGCTGTCACCAATTTCATCCATAAAAATGGAGTTGGAGGATGCACACACACACACACACATAGTTTGCTCTCCAAACCCCCACCTCTGTCTAGGAAACAGGCCAATCAAAGAGCTCCTAAGCCGACACACGCACATACTATACATACATTTTGTACTACCAATCACACCTCTGTATTTCACCGCTGTAAAAAAAAGTAAATAAATAAAAAAATAAAAAAGAATGAGAGAGAGATAGCCATCGTGCTTTTGTATTTTCACTTGACTCCAAAACCCGACACTTGTTCGAGCTTTCTATCTTCTTCGTGAAAGGCACAGTGGACCGTCAGATTAAATGTCACACTTCATTCCTCGTTTAAATTGTCTGTGTTATTCATCATAATATGTAAAAATATGTTCAGTATCAGTACAACACATGTGTGGCTCACTTCAATGACACTGCTGCTGCATCTTACAGTTTGAGGCACACTCGGGGTCAGAACACAAGGTGTGGTTTGACCTTAGTACCAAACAAAAATACCACTTTACAGAAACCAACCATTGTTTGCATTGTTTATCAAAACATGTAAAGATATTGCTCCTACTGTTGTAACTTACAAGTTACACTACTGGCCATTAAAATTGCAACACTACGAAGATGGCGTGCTACAGACGCGAAATTTAACCGACAGGAAGACGATGCTGTGTTATGGAAATGATTAGCTTTTCAGAGCATTCACACAAGGTTGGCGCCGGTGGCGACACCTACAAAGTGCTGACATGAGGAAAGATTCCAACCGATTTCTCATACAAAAACAGCAGTTGACCGGCGTTGCCTGGTGAAACGTTGTTGTGATGCCTGTGTAAGGAGGAGAAATGCGTACCATCACGTTTCCGACTTTGATAAAGGTCGGATTGTAGCCTATCGCGATTGCGGTTTATCGTATTGCGACATTGCTGCTCGAGTTGGTCGTGATCCAATGACCGTTAGCAGAATATGGAATCGGTCGGTTCAGCTGGGTAATACGGAACGCCGTGCTGGATCCCAACGGCCTAGAGTCACTAACAGTCGAGATGTCAGGCATCTTATCAGCATGGCTGTAACGGATCGTGCAGTCACGTCTCGATCCCTGAGTCAACAGATGAGGACGTTTGCAAGACAAGAACCATCTGCAGGAACAGTTCGACGACGTTTGCAGCAGCATGGACTATCAGCTCGAAGACCACGGCTGCGGTCACCCTTGACGCTGCATCACAGACAGGAGCGCCTGCGATGGCGTTCTCAACGACGAACCTAGGTGCACAAATGGCAAAACGTCAGTTTTTCGGATGAATCTAGGTTCTTTTTACAGCATCATGATGATCGCATTCCTGTTTGGCGACATCTCGGTGAACGCACATTGGAAGCGTGTATTCGTCATCGCCATACTGGCGTATCACCCGGCGTGATGGTATGGTCACCTCTTGTTCGCACTAACGGCACTTTGAACAGTGGACCTTACATTTTAGATGTGTACGGCCCGTGGCTCTACACTTCATTCGATCCCTGCGATACCCTACATTTCAGCAGGATAATACACGATGGCATGTTGCAGGTCGTGTACGGGTCTTTCTGGATACAGAAAATGTTCGACTGCTGCCCTGGCCAGCACATTCTCCAGATCTCTCATTAATTGAAAACGTCTGGTGTATGTAATGAGGGGTGGCTGCCCATCGCCAGAACGTCTGGACATTGTTTCACCTTGGTTTAGCCAGGTACTGAAGACACACACCATAGTGCTCCTCGAACACCCGACAAGTCGTGGAGTTTCCGAAATGCTCTTGCCGAGCCTCCGGGCCATCACAATCTGCTCGCGGTCAAACTGATAGGTCGCGTACCTTCCCCGTTCTACAGGGACACATGCTCACTGCTACTACAAGCACCGTTCATGTGTCTGACTAGCAGTCATTCCTCGCCAGGTGACGTTGCTATCGCCTGGACAGGTTTATATTCATAGTAGGTCGGTGGCCAATTGGAAACGTCTGGTCAATGGTGGCCGAGCAACTGGCTCGTCACAATACGCCAGTCACTACTCTTAGTGAACTGTGGTATCCTGTTGAAGCTGCATGGGCAGCTGTACCTGTACAGCTCAATGCCGAGACGTATCTCGGCCGTTATTACGGCCAGAGGTGGCTCTTCTGGGTACTGGTTTCTCAGGATCTATGCACCCAAATTGCGTGAAAATGTAATCGCATGTCAGATCTAGTATATTATATTTGTCCAATGAATACCCGTTTATCATCTACATTTCTTCTTGTTGTAGCAATTTTAATGGCCAGTAGTGTTGTAGGATACACATGTTGTCAAAACACTATAATTTGATCTTTGTGTCAAAGTAAAATAACACTTTACTTTTGTAACTTACAGGTCAAGATGCATTTGGTTTCAAAATACGACTATAGTTTGATCCTTGTACCAGAGTAAAGTAAAACTTTAAATAAACAAAAAATTGTGGATGTTATTTATCAAAATACATGAATATTTGTTCTGCAATAGTACAAAACACGCATGGCTCACTTTATTAGCATTACTGTTACATCTGTGATGTTAAGGTTGCATGAAAACATGACTATTCTTCCATCTTCGTATCCACTTGGTGCTTACTAGCCATAATGGACCCCCAAATTAAATACGCGGTACAGCAAAGTGTTGGTCCACAGTACATATGCTTAGTACCATACCGTTCTTATTACACTCCAGCGAACACAGGTGGCCTTCACTTTCCGGTGCTGCAGTTCGTTGCTACGAAAGCGAGTGAGGAAGCTCCCACTTGTCGCTGCTGTCGGCGGTCATGTTGGCCTGCTAGTGGCGGTATCTTCAAAAGAATCTGAAGGACCTGAATTGTGTAAAGCGCCATCGTACTCAGAAGTGTCTGAATGACCTGAACTGCGTAAATTGGCACCTTGTTCAAAGACATTGGAGCGAGATAAATTGGATAAACTGGCGCCAAGTTAAAAATTATCCGAATCGCCTGTACTGCATAAATTAGCTTCATGGACTAAAGTATCTAAACGACCTGAATTATTTCTCAAAAACATGTAAAGATATTGACAATATTGGTGAAATTTACAGTACGTATTTCCATGTCTAAAAGTCAGGGTTATTTATGAAACATATGTAGACTACATCTACTCCTATACTTCACAAGCCACCTTACGGTGCACAACAGAAGATTCTTTGTGTACCAGCTTCCCCCTTTTCCTGTTCCAGTCTCGGATAGTTCGCGGGAAGACCGATTATTGGTACGCTGCCGACTGAGCTCGAATCTCTCTGGGTGTTTGTGTTGTCCCCATCATTTCATCATCATTCATGAAAGTGGCGAGATTGGACTGAGCAAAGGTTGGGAATTTGTATGGGCGCTGATAACCACGAGGTTGAGCACACCACAAACCAAACATCATCATCATCATCATCATCGAATCTATCTGATTTTATTTTACTGGTCTTTTCAGGGGAATTCAGTATAGTGATTCACTCTTCTCGGAAGGCACAGTCTCGGAACATTAACGGTAGACCATACGATGATGCAGAATTCTTGTCTCGCAGGGTCTGCCACTGACATTCCCTGAGCATTTCCGTGACGCTTTCACACTTACTCAATGAACCTGTAAGGAGACTTTCGCTTTTCTTCGGATCTCCTTTATTTCCCCTGTCAATCCTATCTGATATAGATCCCAAAGTGACGAGCAATATTCAAATATTGGTCGAACGAGCGTACCTTTGTTGTTGACGGACCACATTTCCTGAGCATTCAGTGAATCTCAGTCTGGCATCTGCCTTCCCCGCGATTAATTTCATGCGGTCGTCTCACTTCAGATGGCTCTACGCATACAATCCTAGATATTTTATGAAAGTAACTGCTTCCAGTGATATCTGTGCACTCGTGTGATTATACAACAAAGGGTCTTTCTATGTATTCGCAGTACATTACATTTTTTTATGTTGAGAGACAGTTGGCACTTCCTCCATCACGTGTCGATCCTCGGCCGGTCTTCCTGCATTTAACTACAATTTTCTAGAGTTGCGACTTCTCGGTATTCAAGAGCAACATTCACAAAAAGTCTCATGGAACGCCCGACGAAATCTATTGTGTCATTTATGTACATTCTGGAATGTAGTGGCACTAAAGCATTGCTTTGGGTCACATCCGAAGTTACTAACACCTCTGAAAGCTTCCCTTCGTTTATAATGGCTTGCTCCGTTCTCTTTACTGGAAACTCTTCCTCAAGTCGCAGAGTTGGTCTGATATTCCGTACCCTCGTATTTTGTTCATTAGGCAGGACTATGGAACTGCACTGAACATTCCCAAAATTCCAGGAACAAAGTATCTGCCTGAGTGCCTGTATTTACTGCTTTCTAGGTCTTGTGCACAAACAGAGCGAGCGGGTTTTCACACGATCGTTGTTTTAGGAACCCATGTTGATTCCTACAGAGGAGATTTCGGTCTGCAGAAATGTCATAATATGAGAGAATAAAACAGGCTACAATATTCTATAACAAACCGACTTCAACTTCATCAGCAAAACACACACACAAACACACGCGCGCGCTCGCGCGCTCGCGCATACACGATGTTTATGTTGCCACAATGTTGTTTCCACGTCTAAAATGACCATATTACTTATCAGAAATCCATGATTGACATATCTATATTGTTAAGCAACATACAAATAGGCAGTCTGCATTACTGTTGTGCACATGAGACACTACTGATCTAGCTTATAGTTTAAGCTGCTCTTGACAACGAGCAAACTTCAATATTTGTACGAAACTATTTGCAAGCCTCAATGAAGACCCAAATTAGATATTTCCACGTCTAAGTTATTATAAAAAAATAAGAGTCGAGGGGCATGAAAGGGAAGCAGCGGTTGGGAAAGGAGTGAGACAGGGTTGTAGACTCTCCCCGATGTTATTCAATCTGTATATTGAGCAAGCAGTAAAGGAAACAAAAGAAAAATTCGGAGTAGGTATTAAAATCCATGGAGAAGAAATAAAAACTTTGAGGTTCGCCGATGACATTGTAATTCTGTTAGAGACAGCAAAGGACTTGGAAGAGCAGTTGAACGGAATGGACAGTGTCTTGAAAGGAGGATATAAGATGAACATCAACAAAAGCAAAACTAGGATAATGGAATGTAGTCGAACGAAGTCGGGTGATGCTGAGGGAATTAGATTAGGAAATGAGACACTTAAAGTAGTTTTGCTATTTGGGGAGCAAAATAACTGATGATGGTCGAAGTAGAGAGGATATAAAATGTAGACTGGCAATGGCAAGGAAAGCGTCTCTGAAGAAGAGTAATTTGTTAACATCGAGTATAGATTTAAGTGTCAGGAAGTCGTTTCTGAAAGTATTTGTATGGAGTGTAGCCATGTATGGAAGTGAAACATGGACGATAACTAGTTTGGACAAGAAGAGAATAGAAGCTTTCGAAATGTGGTGCTACAGAAGAAAGCTGAAGATTAGATGGGTAGATCACATAAATAATGAGGAGGTATTGAATAGAATTGGGGAGAAGAGGAGTTGTGGCACAACTTGACAAGAAGAAGGGACCGGTTGGTAGGACATGTTCTGAGGCATCAAGGGATCACAAATTTAGCATTGGAGGGCAGCGTGGAGGGTAAAAATCGTAGAGGGAGACCAAGAGACGAATACACTAAACAGATTCAGAAGGATGTAGGTTGCAATAAGTACTGGGAGATGAAGAAGCTTGCACAGAATAGAGTAGCATGGAGAGCTGCATCAAACCAGTCTCAGGACTGAAGACCACAACAACAAACAACAAGTTATTTCTATTTTTCTTCTATAACTATAATAAAAATATGTTAACTGAAGTAATATGTTACGCAGGTAAGGCAGTGACGGTTTACGGTTTCAAACTAATAGGCAGTCTGCGACCTTATTCTGTAACTGTACAAAACACATGTTGGCTACAATAATATGCTAAGCGGGCAAGATAGTGACAGTCTATATTATTGTTCTATAATTGCACATAACACATGCTGAAATAATATAGTAAGCAGGCAAAGCAATGATAGCTGACACAAACAAATAGGCATTCAGGACTGAAATAGTATTCTAACACGAGAAGCTGACAGTGGGGTGTCAGCTGACAAAGGAGTACAATGTTGTAAAATTTACAGGTTAAGATACAGTTTACCCGTAAAACGTGACTATTGACTCTCAAACTAAGTTCCGCAATGCTATTTCCACATCTAAATTATTTACATTGCTGTGCTATAACAGTGCGAAACAAATGTGGTTAAAATAACATGCTAAGCGGGCATGCAGTAACAGCTGAATGAAACTATGCTTCTAGTGGTACAAAAACGAACTATTTACTGACAAGCTGATATACACTGAAGTGACAAAAGCTATGGGATAGCAGTATGCATATTCACAGAAGAACCAGAGAAATTGGTACACCTGCCTAATATCGTGTAGGCCCCACACGAGCACACGGAGGTGTTGCAAAACCGAAGTGGCATAGACTATAATATATGAAGTAGTGCTGGAGGGAAATGACACCATGAATCCTGCAGAGCCGTCCATAAATCCCTAAGAGTACGAAGGGGTGGAGATCTCTTCTGAGCCGGCTGCGGTGGCCGAGCGGTTCTGGGCGATTCAGTCTGGAACCACGCGACTGTTACGGTCGCAGATTCCAATCCTGCCTCGGGCATGGATGTGTGTGATGCCCTGAGGTTGGTTAGGTTTAAGTAGTTCTATGCTCAATAATGTTCATGTCTGGGGAGTTTGGTGACCAGCGGAAGTACACTCCTGGAAATTGAAATAAGAACACCGTGAATTCATTGTCCCAGGAAGGGGAAACTTTATTGACACATTCCTGGGGTCAGATACATCACATGATCACACTGACAGAACCACAGGCACATAGACACAGGCAACAGAGCATGCACAATGTCGGCACTAGTACAGTGCATATCCACCTTTCGCAGCAATGCAGGCTGCTATTCCCCCATGGAGACGATCGTAGAGATGCTGGATGTAGTCCTGTGGAACGGCTTGCCATGCCATTTCCACCTGGCGCCTCAGTTGGACCAGCGTTCGTGCTGGACGTGCAGACCGCGTGAGACGACGCTTCATCCAGTCCCAAACATGCTCAATGGGGGACAGATCCGGAGATCTTGCTGGCCAGGGTAGTTGACTTACACCTTCTAGAGCACGTTGGGTGGCACGGGATACATGCGGACGTGCATTGTTCTGTTGGAAGAGCAAGTTCCCTTGCCGGTCTAGGAATGGTAGAACGATGGGTTCGATGACGGTTTGGATGTACAGTGCACTATTCAGTGTCCCCTCGACGATCACCAGTGGTGTACGGCCAATGTAGGAGATCGCTCCCCACACCATGATGCCGGGTGTTGGCCCTGTGTGCCTCGGTCGTGTGCAGTCCTGATTGTGGCGCTCACCTGCACGGCGCCAAACACGCATACGACCATCATTGGCACCAAGGCAGAAGCGACTCTCATCGCTGAAGACGACACGTCTCCATTCGTCCCTCCATTCGCGCCTGTCGCGACACCACTGGAGGCGGGCTGCACGATGTTGGGGCGTGAGCGGAAGTCGGCCTAACGGTGTGCGGGCCCGTAGCCAAGCTTCATGGAGACGGTTGCGAATGGTCCTCGCCGGTACCCCAGGAGCAACAGTGTCCCTAATTTGCTGGGAAGTGGCGGTGCGGTCCCCTACGGCACTGCGTAGGATCCTACGGTCTTGGCGTGCATCCGTGCGTCGCTGCGGTCCGGTCCCAGGTCGACGGGCACGTGCACCTTCCGCCGACCACTGGCGACAACATCGATGTACTGTGGAGACCTCACGCCCCACGTGTTGAGCAATTCGGCGGTACGTCCACCCGGCCTCCCGCATGCCCACTATACGCCCTCGCTCAAAGTCCGTCAACTGCACATACGGTTCACGTCCACGCTGTCGCGGCATGCTACCAGTGTTAAAGACTGCGATGGAGCTCCGTATGCCACGGCAAACTGGCTGACACTGACGGCGGCGGTGCACAAATGCTGCGCAGCTAGCGCCATTCGACGGCCAACACCGCGGTTCCTGGTGTGTCCGCTGAGCCGTGCGTGTGATCATTGCTTGTACAGCCCTCTCGCAGTGTCCGGAGAAAGTATGGTGGGTCTGACACACCGGTGTCAATGTGTTCTTTTTTCCATTTCCAGGAGTGTATTTAAACCCATAAGAGTATTCCTCAAGCCACTCTGTAGAAATTTTGGACGTGTGTGGTGTCGCTTTGTCCTGATGGAATTTTCCAAGTCCGTCGGAATGCACAATGGACAACACTGGATGCAGGTGATCAGACAGGATGATTACGTAGATGTCATCTGTCAGAATCGTATCTAGACGTATCAGGGGTCCCATATCACTCCAACTGCACACGCCCCACACCATTACAGAGCCTCCACCAGCTTGCTGACACGCAGGGTCCACGGATTCATGTGGTTATCTCGATACCCGTACACATCCATCCACTCGATAAAATTTGAAACGAGACTCGTCCGACCAGGCAACATGTTTCCAGTCAACAGCATACTGTCGGTGTTAACGAGCCCTGGCGAGGCGTTAAGCTCGTGCTGCAGTCATCAGGGGTACACGAGTGGGCCTTCGGCCCCGAATGCTTATATCGATGATGTTTCGTTGAATGGTTCGCACGATGACGCTTTTTGATGGCCCAGCGTTGAAATCTGCAGCAATTTGTGGAGGGTTGAACTTCTGTCACGTTGAACGATTGTCTTCAGCCGTCGTTGGTCCCTTTCTTGCAGGATCTTTTTTCGGCCGCAGCGATGTTGGACATTTGATCTTTTACCGGATTCCTGATATTCACGGTACACTCGTGAAATGGTCGTAAGGGAAAATCCACACTTTGATCACTACCTTGGAGATGCTGTATCCCATAGCTCATGCGCCGACTATAATACCACGTTCAGAGTCACTTAAATCTTGATAACCTGCCATTTCAGCAGCAATAACCGACCATTTCGGCAGCAATAACCCATATAACAACTGCGCCAGACACTTGTTGTCTTATATGGGCGTTGCCGACCGCAGCCCCGTATTCTCCCTGTTTACATACTGTATCTGTATTTGAATACGAACGCCTATACCAGTTTCTTTGGCGCTTCAGTGTTTGTGGATGGTGGTAGTATAGCGTGCACAAGGCATAAAAACGCAGTGCATTGGCAGAGCTGTACTCAGATGTGTACATGTGAAAAGGTCTCCAGCATGCTTATGTCCGCACGACGGGCATTGACAAACATTGAACGCGGAATGATAGTTGGAGCTAGATGCAGGGGATATTCCATTTCGGAAATCGTTAGTAATTCAATACTCCGAGATTCACAGTGTCAACAGTGTGCCGAAAATATGAAATTTCAGGCATTACCTGTCAGCGCGCACAGCACAGTACCCGATGACTTTCACTTAACGACCGAGATCAGCGCCATTTGTGTATAGTTGTCAGTGCTAACAGACAAGCAATACTGCTTGAAAGAACAGCAGAAATGAATGTGGGACGTAAGACAAAGGTATCCGTTTGGATAAGCGGTGAAATTTGGCGTTAATCGACTATGGCAACAGAGGACCGACGCGAGTGTCTTTGCTAACAGCACGACATGGCCTGCAGGACCTATCCTGGGCTCGTGACCATATTGATTGGACCCTAGACGATTAGAATACCACGGCCTGGTAAGATGAGACCCGATTTCAGTTGGTAAGAGATGATGGTAGGGTTCGAGTATGACGCATACTCCATGAAGCGTGGATCCAAGTTTTCAACAAGCTACAGTGCAAGCTGGTGCTGTCCCCATAATGGTATGGGTTGTGTTTACACGGAATACACTGGGCCCTCTGGTCCAACTAAACCGATCAATGTTGGGAATAATCATGTTCGGCCACTTGGAGACAGTTTGCACCCATTCATGGACTTCATTTCCCCCCCCCCCCCCCCCAAAAAAAAACGATCGAATTTTTATTGATAACAGTGCGCCACGTGACCGGGTCTCCGTAATTTGTTTGAAGAACATTCAGGACAATTCGAACGAATGATCTAGCCAACCATATCGCCCGACATGAGTCGCATCGAACATTTATGGGGTGTATTCGACAAGTCTGCTCGTGCTCAAAATCCTGTAACGGCAACACTTTCTCAATTATGGATGCTACAGAGGCAGCATGACTCAAAATTTCCACAGGAGACTTCCAGCGACTTGAGTCCATGCCACGTCGAGTTGTCGTACTAGGCAGGGCAGAAGAAGGTCCGATAAGATGTTAACAGGCATCCCATGACTATTGTCACTTCAGTGTAGTTTTTTTGTTGCCTACCCGTGGTTCAGTTCCACTGGTGTACACAGTCTATATACTAAATAATACCAATACTACTGAATAATATCAGTATCTATTGCATGTTTATCCACCGACGTCATATTTCCGACACTTCACTGCAACAAAGTATATTAAAAATAGCGTGTTTTGGCGATACCTTTAATGCACTTAAACAGCATATAAATTGTGAGTCACGCAACATCGGTTCTAGGCGCTTCAGTCCGGAACCGCGCGACAGCTACGGTCGCAAGTTCGAATTCTGCCTCGGGCGTGGGTGTGTGTGATGTCCTTAGGTTAGTTAGGTTTAAGTTGTTCTAAGGTCTAGGGGACTGATGACCTCAGGTGTTAAGTCCCATAGTTCTCAGAGCAATATGAACCAGTTTTTCACGCTACATGCCTTTCATTTCACTCTTGTCAGGTGTGAGTTTACGGAGATAAGGACAACACAACACCCACTCACCAGCAGAGAAAATTTTCGACCCGATCGGGAATCGAACCTGGATCCTTCCTAATAAATACTTTTCTTAAGGAAACGTAGTTTTAGGCTTTACCTAAATATTTTGTTTACCATCGACTGATATTTTGTTTACCATAGACTGCAAAGCACATTCGCAACTGCCATTCGAAAAATAAATGAATACCTGACAGTACATTAAGTTGTATGCCATTGCATGCTGTGGCGATTCGACAGTGCATATCGTCTGGCGTAGTTGGGGCTTCAGGATAGACTGCATTTCAGTGTCCCCATAGAAAGAAATTAAGAAGAATTAAATCAGTGGACCTGGCTCATCATTGTACTACAGCATTCCGTCCTATACAATGGTCAGGAAACTTTTCATTCAGTATTTACTTTGCAACCCGGGGAGAGTAAGCTGGGCAGCCGTCATGTCGGAATCACATACACTGTCGCAAATCCAGTGGTACCTCTTCTAGAAGAAGTAGAACGTTCGTAAGAACATGTGTAAATGTATTCCTATTTAACACCCCTGGGATGAAGTAAGGTCCCGCAATGGAATTTCCTACGATGCGGCACCGCCGGCCGGTGTGGCCGAGCGGTTCTAGGCGTTTCAGTCTGGAACCGCGCGACCGCTACGGTCGCAGGTTCGAATCCTGCCTCGGACATGGATGTGTGTGTGATGTCCTTAGGTTAGTTAGGTTCAAATAGTTCTGAGTTCTAGGGGAATGATGTCCTCAGATGTTAAGTCCCACAGTGCTCAGAGTCATTTGAACCATTTGATGCGGCGCCATACGATTACACTCCACGGTCGTTGGAGTTGTACCTAACGAAGCAGGAGTGGATTTTCAGGTACTCTGCAGTGCACGTTACGTAAATTTACATTAGCGTGGTTCGTAACTGTTCCTTCATCGGCAAAGATCACACGTTGCAAAAACGGAGTGTCATCTCCCAAACGCAGCAGAGCAAACTGTCAAAATTCTAATTTAACAATACAGTGATTCGTAAACTTACGGGGTGTTCAAAAAGGCTCTCCGCAGTGCCGTATGATTGTTGCCAGCGCATGCCGTATGCCGCAGTGAATATACCAAAATGAAACTCAGTGAAATACAAGTTATTAATTTATTGAATATTCATTTTTACTTACAGATTTTCACATTCAATGTTGAAAGTGTCCCCCCCTGTTGTTGAATACACAATTCAATTCATCTAATCGTGTTTCCAAACACAAGCTGTAACATTTCTTCTGCAACAGAAGCAGTGAAAGTGAATATTTCAGTTGTCAATTCATCGATGGATTTTGGACTGTTTTTTAGACAGTTGCTTTCGCTGCACCCCAGAAGAAAAAGTCAGGTGGTGTTAGGTTAGGTGACCGTGGAGGCCAAAGTCCCTGTAAAATTATGCGATCACCAAAAACATCAGCAAGCAGTGACACTGAAACGCGAGCTGTATGCGCGGTTTCACCATCTTGTTGAAAATAACCGTTCAGTATTTCACTTAACACAAGTTCTCCTATGGGTGGGTACAGAAATCACTGCAGTATCGTTGTGCGTTTATTGTTTCGTTGAAAAATATGGGACCCACAATCCGACGTCTAGAAATTGCAATCCAAACTCCTATTGTCACAGAATGAAGTGGTTACTAATGAATACCCAATGGATTTGCAGTACCCCACATACGAGAATTTTGCGAATTCATGTACCAGGATAAATGAAACCACGCCTCATCAGCGAGAAACGTTTCATTGAGAATATCCCTCCCATTTTGCTGAACGAAATTTTTGAACCATTGACAATAATGCAATCTCTTCCCGTGATCAGTATTTTTCAGTTCTTGCACTTCGGTCACTTTGTATGGGAGAAGTTCTAATTATTTCCTTACAGCTGTGTGGGCCTTTCGGACACTAACATAGATTTCCTGGGCGAGTTTTCTTACTGACTTGTTCGGACTCATGGATATTTTATCGGAAATATCGAGTAGTTTATCCTCAGACAAAACGCTAGGACGATCACTTCTCGGTGCATCTGTCACTGAACCCGCACTTCGAAATTTGTTAATCAAATCTCGCACAGTATCGCGATGTGGGAGCGTTGTCTCCGGGAAAACTGAATTAAATCTTTGACGAACCGAAATTGTGTATTTACCGCCAGCTTTGAACACTTGTTCGACGAAAAACACGCGTTATTCAATGGTTAGCATTTTAACAGTGACAAAAACGAAACAAACGAACAAAGGAACTAAACTTGAACGTTCACGTGAACACGTAACGACACACACTGACGATACTACTGACGCTGGCTGAGATAAACGAAACAGTGGAATGTTGGGAGAGTCCACTAGAAGGGAAGTAACCCAGGCAGGCGAACAATCATACGGCACGCGCGGCTAACAGTCTTACAGCACTGCAGAGAGACTTTTTGAACACCCCGTACTTCTCCGGTGAAGGCCACACGTTGCAAAAACATAGTGTCGTCTCCCAGGCGCTGCATACCAAACTGACAAAATTCTACACAACTTTCGAAATCTCGACGTCCGAATGTCTGATGTAGTGATAGATGATACGGGCAGAATTTATATCGATGCAAAATGCAAATTACAGTCGTTTGGTTGATCATTTCTTGGCAACACGTCTCGTGCCACCATATGGATTGTTCGTAGCCGAACAAATTCTTCGTGTGTTCTGTCAGTTGCAGTCTTCCGTTTGACGTTGAAGCTGCCTGTTTGCACTAATGCCTTGTGCGACAATCAGCATAGAAGTCCTTATACCGCTGTACATTTTCGAAAGCATTTTCTTGGCATTCGCCGTATAAAGGTAGCAAGCCAAACTTCATCTCATTGATGTATATGTCAGCATGAAGGGAATGATTAAGTAGAAATGATCTACCTATAGACGACACAGTTCCTGCTGGTATTGCAGTGCAGACACTCAAACAGTCGAAGAGCTTGATAGAGGGACATAGCACGGCATGAGTGCATTTACAATGCAGTAGTGATTCAGGTTGACTTGTCTTTCAATGTTTGAAACATTTCTCGGAATCGTTTACTAATAGTTTCAACTTAAAAATTAATTGTACTCGCCTCTCCAAGCCCATTCGGATGCCGTTAAAAAAAGCATATCATTCTATTTAAAAAAATTATACTTACTTCAATATCTCGATCGATACAAGAGTTACCACTCTTTATCACGTAACAAAAGTACGTGCCCCTTAAAAGTACTATCATTTGCCGGAAACCTCGTTTCGATATCTGGAACCATTCACTAAATAAAGGGTCTTGTGCCCTACGTGATTCACCCTATAAACACTAGTGCAACTCCGAAATGCACGGAATACTGGCCGGTTTGTGTATATCAAAGACAATGATGGACAAGGTTCCACATAGATCTCTATCCAGAAACGAAAATACATGAAGATTTCTTCTGCAACTATTAAAAGCACACATTCGTCGTTTATTGGTGCTGATGATCTAACTGACATGTTGAAGAGCTCTTGTCAACGACGTTACCTCGATCTCTGTACAACGCTTTAAAGAAACCAGAAATTGTCTATATTCATCTACATCTACCTCTACATGGATACTCTGCAAATCACATTTAAGCGCCTGGCAGAGAGTTCATCGAACCATCTTCACAATTCTCTCTTATTCAAATCTCGTATAGAGCGCGTAAAGAATAATAAACACCTATATCTTTCCGTACGAACTCTGAAATCCCTATTTTAGAGTGGTGATCGTTCCTCCCTATGTTGGTCAGCGTCAACAAAATATTTTCGCTTTCGGAGGAGACAGTTGCTGATTGGAATTTCGTGAGAAGATCCCGTCGCAACGAAAAACGCCTTTCTTTTAACGATGTCCAGCCCAAATGCTGTATCATTTCTGTGGCACTCTCTCCCGTATTTCTCTAGAATATAAAACGTGCTGCCTTTCTCTGAACTGTTTCGATGTACTCCGTCAGTCCTATCTGGTAAGGATCCCACACCGTGCCGCAGTATTCTAAAATAGGACGGACAAGCGTAGTGTAGGCAGACTCCTTAGTAGATCTGTTACATTTTCTAAGTGTCCTGCCAATAAAACGCAGTCTTTGGTTAGCCTTCCCCACAACACTTTCTATGTGTTCCTTCCAGTTTAAGTTGTTCGTACTTGTTATACCTAGGTATTTAGTTGAATTTACGGCTTTTTAGATTAGACTGATTTATGGTGTAACCGAAGTTTGTGGGTTGTGGGATTAAAGGGACCAGACTGCGATGGTCATCGGTCGTAACCGAAGTTTAACGAGATCCTTTTAGTACTCATGTGGATGACCTCACACTTTTCGTTATTTAGGGGCATCTGCCACTTTTAGCACCATTCAGATATCTTTTCTAAATCGTTTTGTAGATTGTTTTGATCTTCTGATGACTTTATTAGTCGATAAACGACAGCGTCATCTGCAAACAACCGAAGACGGCTGCTCAGGTTGTCTCCCAAATCGTTTATATAGATATGGAACAGCAAAGGGCCCATAACACTACCTTTGGGAATGCCTGACTGTTTTACTCGATGACTTTCCGTCAGTTACTACGAACTGCGACCTCTCTGACAGGAAATCACAGATCCAGTCACATAACTGAGAGGATATTCCATAAGCACGCAATTTCACTACGAGCTGCTTGTGTGGTACAGTGTCAAAAGCCTTCCGAAAATCCAGACATACGGAATCAATCTGAAATCCCTTGTCAATAGCACTCAACACTTCATGTGAATAAAGAGCTAGTTGTGTTTCACAGGAACGATGTTTTCTAAACCCATGTATTTATCAAAATGCGTAAAGATTTGTTCTAGAACAGTACAAACACGTATCTGTCGTTTATTGGGACTACTGATACAACTTACAGGTTGAAGTACACTTGGCAAGGGCTGATTTATGCTGTCAGACACTGGAATCTCCCTGACACTTCGATGAAACAGCGTGCTGAACACTAGTTTTAACACATAAATTTAACGCACGTTCACATATGTAATAAATGCTGTACTTTCAACACACCACTTTGAACTACTTTTCAGAGTCACCAAAACATTATAGTGGTTCAAGTGCGTTATAGCGGTTTTAACTATCCACTTTCAAATACACTTCAAAGTCTGCCAGATATAATGTAAGTAGCCCGTTTATATGTTTGTATGTTGGCAGCGCCGTAGACTGCATTAATATCCCTGACAGCGCTGTGCGCTCTCGCTAAGAGTTTCTGTGGCTGGTCGGACTTGCACTTGTAAGTTGGTAGTTAGCAAGCAGTGTTGGAGGTTAGCAGTGAGTGAGTGGACAGTCTGGACGCGAGTCCGTCAAGGAGACTTAATGTTGGTAGGAAATGGGTTGTAAAATGATGATTGATGTATTCGCCAATGCTTGGACAATGGAATTATGGACGATTATATAATTTTTGGAAGTGGGTGTCACATGAATAAGGTAAAATCTGCTAAATACATTGTTTGCTCTGCAACAAAATCTTTCCTTTGCTAACCACATGCCCATTAGTAGTTAGAGCCTACAGTAGTTAGAATCTTTTATTTAGCTGGCTGTAGTTGCTGCTTGCTGTAATTGCTGTAGTTCGTGTCACGGAGATTTTCTGTGAGGTAAGTGCCTTATGAAATGTATGGGTTATTGTTAGGATCTCTTCTAATTCAGGGCCATTCTTTTGCGTTAACTATTTGCAGTTAGACTGCGTTGTGTATAGTGTGGGTCTTCCGTGTCTGGGAAAATTCTGTGGGTCAGTGCTAAAATGATAGAAAAAAGCAAAGAGACAGTAGCTTCAGTTGCACTCAGCAAATTCATCTCGTGGTAAAGACTAAGAAGGTTCAGTAGCATTCAGCAGTTTCAGAATTAAACGTAGAAGTTTCAGTTATAGTAAATTCACTCTGGAGTTAAAACTTTATATTGCAGTACAAAAGTTTGTCATCTTCTGCTGATAATGCTGTGGTATGTGGTTGCACAGTAAAAACTATATGACACTTCAATGAAATGACGTACTTGACAATGGTTTCAACATCTGAATTTAATACACATTCAGTGACACTGTAACATCTATCCTCCACAAAGTGGTAACAAATTGCCCCACATAGCGCCATACACATGACATGGGGTAGCACGTTACACTGTAACAACTAGCTCCAGCTCCTATTCCAATACCAAAAGCTAACAGGGAACGGGATATAACCTCTCAGCTACTGGATCTCAAATAGTGTTCTAACACCATGAACTGACAGTGCACGTTTGCAACAACCTGGCTGGATGTCAGCTACTGGATCTCAAATAGTATCACCAAGTGAGGTGGTGCATTGATTAGCACACTGGGCTTGCATTTGGGAGGACACTGGCTTAAATCCATATGCATTCATCCAGATTAAGGTTTACTGTAATTTCCTGAAATCACTCCAGACCAATGTTCAAAAAAATGTTCAAATGTGTGTGAAATCTTATGGGGCTTAACTGCTAATGTCATCAGTCCCTAAGCTTACACACTACTTAAAATAAATTATCCTAAGGACAAACACACACACTCATGCCCGAGGGAGAACTCGAACCTCCGTCGGGATCCGCCGCACAGTCAGACCAATGCTACAGTGGTTTCTTTCAATGGGCATGAGTGATTTCCTTCCCCATTCTTGCAACTATCTCAGCTTATGCTCCGTCCCTGATGACCTCAATGTCGATGGGATGTTAAACCCTAATCTTTTTTCTTTCCGTCTTCAAACGGGGTTCTAGCACCTGAATCTGACGCCCCAACTAGCCCCAACCAAACTGTAAAAGATTGCTAAGTACATTACCACTTAATGTTTGGTTACAGATAAGTATCAAACAACTACCGCACAGAAATTGTAACAAATTGCCCCATATGACACCTTCTTTGACATTACGGACCATGCTTTCCCTAATTGTCTTTGCCAGGGATTACAGAGCTCTGGGCTGGAAATATATCAAGTACGGTCGGTAACTGTCAGACAGGAGGCAGATATGTACTACTGCACTGCCAAGAATAATTAGTGAAAAGAGTTAAAATGACAGATGCATATTTTATACACCCACACAAGGTAACGGGGTAAAATTACGACGATAGTAGTAGCACTTGAAAATGTCACAGTGCTCTAATGAGCCAATCACGTAAAGTAAATGACAGTGGTTGTATAACAGGCAAGTTGGAAAATGGAGTAGTCTTCTAATAATGTTTTGTAAAGTAAAGATCAACTCAAACATAAAATGCATCTGTAGTCCTGCAACCTTGGACAAACTAATAATCACAAATTAATATTTGTTTTGTAAATAATTTTGTGCTTGCTGCGGAGGATGGCCACACAGACTTGTTAACCACAAAATAAGTTTATCCACAGATGTCTGCGATTTGAGAATCCCTGATGGGGTTTCGCTTTTTGTAAACAAAGGAGCAAAGAATGACTTTTCGTTGTGCAGCGGAGTGTTCCCTGATGTGAAACAGTTTTAATCTGCCAGGAAGTTTCAAAAGCCGCGCGGGATTAGCCGAGCGGTCTGGGGCGGAGCAGTCATGAACTGTGCGGCTGGTCTCGGCGGAGGTTCGAGTCCTCCCTCGGGCATGGGTGTGTATGTTTGTCCTTAGGATAATTTAGCTAATTAAGCTTAGGGACTGATGACCTTAGCAGTTAAGTCCCATAAGATTTCACACACATTTGAACAAGTTTCAAAAGAGGAAAGCATAAGTATATCTCATGCTCTACACTATGACCTGTTGCAGGCTGTGGGAAATGAGAATATCATGGTAAATGTGGGGTTCTGTGATGAGGCAACATTCTACACCTTTGGGCATGTGAATAAATAATTGCGGAATCATAGTGAACGAACTACCACACACACGCTACAAGAGTGGTAACGTGACACCTCCAAAGTGAATGTGTGGTTAGGTATGACCAGGACCTCCATCCAAGGGTCTTTTAAGTTTGTTGTAAAGCAATAGCAGTGGGCACATATCTTGGAAATTTTTGTGGAGCCACAGTTGGTACAAGATGGAATTAAGGGCTCAGTCGTTTTGCAGTAATTACCTGGCTGCAGTTTTTTCCCAGTAGGTGGGTTTGACATGATTCTCAAAGACTTCCACCCCTCACTCTTCAGGACATACCTACACAGGCTTCTTTCCATGGGGTTTATTAAGTGCAGACTGCAGCAGGTGAAGATTAACAGCATTCCAGAATTGAAACAACGAATCAGAGAGACTCAACTGATCAACTCTCTCCACCTTTGTTGACCAGAATGTTCCGGTCTGTGGAAAAGCACTGGCAGCCATGCCTGTAGTTGGAGGGCCATCACACTGAGATGTACCAATTTGTGGTTCTATTATGATGTATGCAGTATTATAATTCCAGTATCGCACATGTTTCATAATCTTGTGTATCCACAGAAAGATACAGAGATTTTATGTTTATCCTGCATACTTAAAAAGCGTTTATCAGACATGTACTGGAATAGGGATCAGTCCAAGTGGACCACGCGATACCGACCTGCCATATGGCCTTCTTCTGTTGCGGTGTGGTGGGGCACGGGGGCAGCATACCTCTCTCCCAGCCGTTGTCGGCTTTCAGACCTTGGAGCCGCAACTTCACAACGAAGTAGCTCTTCAGTTGACATCACGAGACTGAGTGCAGGCCATCCAATTCTCGCAACAAATAAAATCCCTGGCAGTTGCGGAAACAGCATCCATGTCCTCAGCATTGCACTTACGCAAGCTGTCCAACAATCTATTGTACTGAACAACCTGCTTTTTTCCTGGTATTGGAGCTATTCAGGGTACAACACTTGTAACAAAGAGGTTGCAACAACTTTTCGTTTAACCCTCGTAACAGACAATCCACACTGTCAATTGAAATTCCAGTATCATGAAGATGAAATGTAACAATCATCAAATTGGCATGACGTGTACTATATGCTTGAGTATGTACATACTATGCATTTCAGTACAACCGCACAAGTTAGATAGAACCAATGACATTTTCATTCTGTACATAAGGAAAGATTTTACAGTTAGTTTCTCATTCCGAAATAGCATTTGAATGTTGGTTGTTTCTGAGAACAGCCGGCCGAAGTGGCCGTGCGGTTAAAGGCGCTGCAGTCTGGAACCGCAAGACCGCTACGGTCGCAGGTTCGAATCCTGCCTCGGGCATGGATGTTTGTGATGTCCTTAGGTTAGTTAGGTTTAACTAGTTCTAAGTTCTAGGGGACTAATGACCTCAGCAGTTGAGTCCCATAGTGCTCAGAGCCATTTGAACCATTTTTTTTTTCTGAGAACAGTGTGATACGCCTGCTTGCAGAAGGAGAAACTTCTACCACCAAATGCCAAAATTTGACAATGGCAGAGTCGTGGCCTGCCCAGACGACGGTTTATCGTTCCTCGATATTGTTGCATGTGTTGTCAGAGGTCACACAGCGTTCATGAGAATATACAATCGATAGGTTCAGTAGGACCATACTCAGCACCATGTAGGTTATCAGTGGCCCCGAGCAACTAGTGCACGAGAGGACAGCCATACAATTTGCTCAGTCATGCAGTGTTGTACATCGACGTGATAATCAGGAAGTGGAGTTGTGTGCAGCAAGACAAGTATCCATACAGACAGTGCGACAGGATCTGGAGAATCATTGGCCATCAGTAAGGTGACCACTTTTGCGGCTTCTCTTGACATATCAGCAGAGAGAGGTGAGCTAACAGTGATGGGCCCAGCACCGACACTAGACTGAAGAGTGGCACGACATTGTCTTTTGAGATGAATCCTGGTTCTTCGTACAGAGTCACGATTAGTGTACGGTATCTATATTTGGTCCCGAGGGAAACGAATATTTCCAGGCTGCATTCGTTGTCATCACATGGCCCCTGCTCCTGGTGCAGTGGTATGAGATGCCGCTGGGTACACAACAAATCACCTATAGTTCGTATAGTCAGTAATATGGACCACAGGGGTCACATATGTGTTGTGGTAAGGCTAGTGGTTGTGCCCCATTTCAGAGGCCTCTGTAACGTTATCTTTCTACAAGGTAAAGCGAGACCACATGTAGCCCATGCTGTCCTGACCTACCTCAACACAGATGGTATCTGACCATTGCTCCACCCAGACCATTATCAAGATCGTGCTCATGAGTTTCCGAGACGCTGGTACCTCTCCACTCAGCAGTCACGACAATTGACGAACTGTGGGACAGAGATGAAACAGTATCCATAGACTTACCGGTATCTGTCACCCAATCTCAGTTCAACTCGATGCAGAGCTGGGTTGGAGCTGTTATTGTTGCCAGAGGGGCCGTCTCTGTGTACTATGTTTCGTACCCTCCATCTCCAAACCATCTATAAATTTAATCACTCATTATTCCTACTGTGCTGAAGAGGCACATTAAGAAAAATTTAGTTGCTTGTTGCCCTTCCTGGTGCTGCAGTTTCAATGGCCAGCAATATGAACAAAGGTAGGAGGGAAGCAAAAAGCGTCAGACACAATCCACTTAAAAAGGGAAATATTTTATTACGGTGAGTACATTTAAATTCATAATTTACAGCAGGCGCCTTCCAAGGTGTACACTATCTGATCAAAAGTATCCAGACCACCTACGTAATACGGAATTGACTGCTAGACGTCACGAGAAGCGGACCCACCAGAAAGAAAGTAGAGAAGCAATGACAGTAGACTGGGTCAGTCAGCACGGCTGTGTGACTTCGGATGTGGACCAGTCATTCGATGTCAGTTGGGTAACAAATCCATCATGCACATGTCAACTCTTCTAAAGCTGCCGATCTCGACTGCTGGTTTTGTGACTGCGAAGTGCAAATGCAATGGAACAACCACAGCTAAACTAAGACCTAATTGATCTCTTTTACTGACAGACACGGATAATTGTGAATGGCATGAAATCAGCAGAAGGAATAACTTGAGAGTTCCAAAGTGCTATCAGCACTCTAGCTAGTTCAATGACTGTGCACAGAGAGTTAAAAATATTGGCATATCATGGCCGAGCAGCTCCTCACAAGTCATACATTTCAGCAGTCAGCGGTAAGCAACACAATATGGTGCAAAGAGTAACGCCAGCAGACAGTGGTAGATTGGAAACGAGTATTTTGGGATGGTCAATGACACTTCGCCCTGTGGCAGTTCGATTGCTGGGCTTGACTTTGAAGAATGCCTGCAGAATATTACTGTGTATCATATGTAGTGCTAACAGTGGAGTATGGACTATCTGATGTTAAGGTGTGGGCTTGTTTTTTGAGGTTAGGATGTAATCCACTTACTGTGTTTAAGAAAACGCTAAATGCGGAAGGATATGGGCACATTTTAAAGCACTGCGTAGTGTGTACAGTAGAGGAGCAGTTCCGAGAGGACGATTGTCTCTATCTGCACTACAATGGACCCCATCATAGAACAGCAGCTGTGAGGCAATGGTTTGTGGACGTCGACATAACCGAAATGGACTAGCCTCCCCAGAGTCCCAATCTGAACCCAAGGGAACACCTTTGGGGCGAGTTAGAACTACTTCGCTCCAGACTGCAGCATCCAACATCACTGCCGTCTCTGGTTTCGGATCTTGAGGATTAATGGACTGCCTGTCCTCAGCAGACATTCAGACACCTCATTGAAAGTGTCCCCAACAGAGTTTGCCGTCATAAGAGCGAAGGTTGGACAACCCCATATAATCGTCCCGTAATAGATGTCCATACACTTATGATCAGATAGTGTACATCGGCTGATATTTATTCCCACACTCCAGCCACACATAACCCATACACACACACACACACACACACACACACACTATATGTGTATCGACTTGATGAAGTCCCACACGTCATCAGCCAGCACTTTGGGTTCCTCGAATGCCGCGAAAAGTCCACCCTTGAAGACGTTGTAGCGTACCAGGTTGGGGTGGGCATCATGAGCCATCGACTCGGGGGTGAATAAGAGGTCGTTCTCGAACTGCGCCACGGCTGTCGGCGGGTACTTCTCGATGCTGGAACACAAGAGTACACGCAGGCTGTCAACCCAGTATTGGACACTAATACGCTCACCGCAAACGATCATTAGAGGACGCAAATAGAAATGCTTCAGTATTAACAAGGGGAGTTAAACAATGTCCCTTTCTCATTTCCTTCATACTTTGGAATTTCAAGGTCAGTGTACGCTGTCAACTTCCTACAGCAGTACTAAAAAAACTCGAGAAAACCGCCTTTCAGGATTAGAAGATTTCCCAGCTCTGTTAAAATTTCATAATTAGTAATGGAATTCGTCGGAAGCTGAGAAAAACTCTTTAGCTTAATCAGATTGTAACATCAAGGTCTTTGGTTCGAATTTCATTAGCAACATTCATTGTTACTTGAGTTCAATGTTTATTAACAAATGGAAATGTTAATTAATAAAGAGGAATCATAATTTTAAATAAAAATAATTTTTTTCATTACTGCTTGCATGCAAATTGAAAGTAAATTAAAATTTGGTATAAAAAAATAAGAAACATCAAATAGAAAATTAATTACTTTCTATTTTTAGAGACTCAACAGTATTACTGATGTATGCATTTAACAAAAAGGCATTTCGCGAGTCTGTATCAAATTTTAATCTATGTTAGCACAAACAGTAATTTCAAAAAGATGCTATTTCTGTTAAAAAGCTGAATTTATATCTGTTAAATTAGTTACAGTCGTTATTAAATATAGAATTTAAAAAAAAGTAAATGAGAAGAATCCGACTGGCAAGATTCGAGCCAGTGGTCTATTGGTTACAACCAGATTAAGCTACGCTGTTTTTTTACGTTGCTTTACTTTTTTCAAACAATTTACATTGGAATATACCAATTAACAGAAGTTATTGGTGCTGAGATACCGGCGAATGCCTCAACCGAGTACAGAATTTTGATGCTTAATAACGCTCGGAAATACACTCCTGGAAATGGAAAAAAGAACACATTGACACCGGTGTGTCAGACCCACCATACTTGCTCCTGACACTGCGAGAGGGCTGTACAAGCAATGATCACACGCACGGCACAGCGGACACACCAGGAACCGCGGTGTTGGCCGTCGAATGGCGCTAGCTGCGCAGCATTTGTGCACCGCCGCCGTCAGTGTCAGCCAGTTTGCCGTGGCATACGGAGCTCCATCGCAGTCTTTAACACTGGTAGCATGCCGCGACAGCGTGGACGTGAACCGTATGTGCAGTTGACGGACTTTGAGCGAGGGCGTATAGTGGGCATGCTGGAGGCCGGGTGGACGTACCGCCGAATTGCTCAACACGTGGGGCGTGAGGTCTCCACAGTACATCGATGTTGTCGCCAGTGGTCGGCGGAAGGTGCACGTGCCCGTCGACCTGGGACCGGACCGCAGCGACGCACGGATGCACGCCAAGACCGTAGGATCCTACACAGTGCCGTAGGGGACCGCACCGCCACTTCCCAGCAAATTAGGGACACTGTTGCTCCTGGGGTATCGGCGAGGACCATTCGCAACCGTCTCCATGAAGCTGGGCTACGGTCCCGCACACCGTTAGGCCGTCTTCCGCTCACGCCCCAACATCGTGCAGCCCGCCTCCAGTGGTGTCGCGACAGGCGTGAATGGAGGGACGAATGGAGACGTGTCGTCTTCAGCGATGAGAGTCGCTTCTGCCTTGGTGCCAATGATGGTCGTATGCGTGTTTGGCGCCGTGCAGGTGAGCGCCACAATCAGGACTGCATACGACTGAGGCACACAGGGCCAACACCCAGCATCATGGTGTGGGGAGTGATCTCCTACACTGGCCGTACACCACTGGTGATCGTCGAGGGGACACTGAATAGTGCACGGTACATCCAAACCGTCATCGAACCCATCGTTCTACCATTCCTAGACCGGCAAGGGAACTTGCTGTTCCAACAGGACAATGCACGTCCGCATGTATCCCGTACCACCCAACGTGCTCTAGAAGGTGTAAGTCAACTACCCTGGCCAGCAAGTTCTCCGGATCTGTCCCCCATTGAGCATGTTTGGGACTGGATGAAGCGTCGTCTCACGCGGTCTGCACGTCCAGCACGAACGCTGGTCCAACTGAGGCGCCAGGTGGAAATGGCATGGCAAGCCGTTCCACAGGACTACATCCAGCATCTCTACGATCGTCTCCATGGGAGAATAACAGCCTGCATTGCTGCGAAAGGTGGATATACACTGTAGTAGTGCCGACATTGTGCATGCTCTGTTGCCTGTGTCTATGTGGCTGTGGTTCTGTCAGTGTGATCATGTGATGTATCTGACCCCAGGAATGTGTCAATAAAGTTTCCCCTTCCTGGGACAATGAATTCACGGTGTTCTTATTTCAATTTCCAGGAGTGTATTTAAGCTTGGATGGCGGCTTTTTCGCGTTTCTCATTCTGCGCATTACGCAGAAACAGAGGCGCCGTTGCCAACCTTTAAAGTCTAATATTTCACAGTGTATGAGGATTACAACAGTGAAACCAAGTCTGCCATCTTTAACTGTACCTCTGGTTTTCATTTCTGTATGAAAAAATAGCCATATGCATTTAGAAAACCTAAATATGTGCTGAAATTGATGTTCGTTGATATTTATTGGTTATGCAACACTGCCCATTGTGTGAGCTCTTCACATAGGTGCATTACTGGCCAATTGCATTTTTCACACTTTGTTCCTTTTCGGAAATATGTGAGGTTTCAGAGCTGAGTGGGATTCCCCATATACTGGGTGGCCAGAGGCAGTTTGAAAAGCTTCTAAGGGTGTTGCAAATTGTCCTGCAGAGAAACAATTCTTAAGAAAAGAATTCGACACATTCCACAGTTTCTGTGTTAATTAGCGCTGAAGTGAGCCAATCAGGGCTTTGTGCGAGAAAAACCAAGCGACTTGCCAGTGACGGTGCTGCCAGAAGTGTTCTTCGTTTGGTTCCTAAAACCAAAAAAGAGAGCGGCGGGATATAAAATGTAAACTGGCAATGGTACGGAAAGCGATTCTGAGGAAGAGAAATTTGCTAACATCGAGTATAGAATTAAGTTGTTCGGAAGTCTTCTGAAGATATCTGTCTGGAATGTACCCATGCGTGGGAGTGAAACATAGCTGGAAAACAGTTTGAAATATGGTGCTACAGAAGAATGTTGATAGCGTAATTAATGAGGAGGTACTGATCAGATCTGGGGAGAAATTTGTGGCACAACTTGACTAAAAGAAGGGATCGGTAGGTAGAACACATTCTGAGACAGAAAGGTATAAGAAATTTAGTATTGAAGGGAAGTGTGAAGGGTGGGGGGTGAAAATTGTAGAGGGAGACCAAGAGATGAATACAGTAAGCAGATTCAGAAGCAGGTAGGCTGCAGTAGTTATTCGGAGATGAAGCGGCTTGCACAGGGTAGAGCAGCATGGAGTGCTGCACTAAACCAGTCTTCGGAATAAAGAGCGGCACAACAACAACAACAACAACAACATAGCACACTTGTCTGCATGTCAGAACAGTGAGATACTCAAGATTAACAAAACTGGTGATCAGCTCGTATGTACATTTCCTTTTAAATTTTTATCCGACTTTCACAGATTTCATCGACGGAGTTTCATTTAATCTAACGAGTTACTACTAGTTGTTAATCATTTGAACTTCCATATTCTTTGACTGCAAGATCAAGAGTCATTCTTGTGTTGAACATATCATAAGCCAATTCTACTATTATTGCGTCTGAAGTGTGTGAAATCTAAATAGCTCCGTAGTTAGCAAGAGCGCGTAATCTGCACTTGAAAATAGCCGTTCTGTATCGACAAAGAACAGAAATGGGCCAAGTAAAGGTGTCTGAAGAAAGCCATACTTGACGTTCCTCAGTTTTGAGTTTTACATTATTACTGCTGTGCTTCCCGTTAATTGGACTCTACATTTCCTGTTACGTAAACAGGACTCGACACACGTATGAGAGACATAATCTGTGTCACAAAATTGCAGCTTTCCTAAAAGAATGTCATCCCCTGTACAATCAAGGGCCTTGGCTAACCAGAATATACATCTCGTTTTTAGCTTCAGAAACACGTTTGGCAAGAACTAACATTTGTAGAGAAGTCTATTCGGAACCAAACGTAGATTCCGTTAAGACTTTAGTTTCTCAAAGTACCTTTGTTCTCTGTCACAAACTACACTTTCAAACGGTCTTAGGAAAAGGGATCAGCCTTCTGCCAAAACTCGTGTGCTTACAGCTGTCCTTATGGACAAATCACACAGGGTGACACAGAAATACGGGAACATTTCCACATTCCAATTAAAACTAGAAGCCATGAAGGAAAGAAATTTCATTCATGGTAATTGAAACCTTACAACTTTGCCATTTACGAAACATTGATGACATTTATCATTTTTTAGAAATTACGTCCTTAAATGCCGTCCTCCTGTACGAATACATTCGTGAAATCTTCTGTTGAGATTCCTCATTGACCGCTGCAACATCTCAGCCGGGAGGCTGTGGATTTAACCCAGAATTCTTTGTTTTAACTCATCCAGGATTCTTGGTCGAGTCGTGTAGATTTTGCTCTTGAGGTACCTCCACAAGAAAAAATGACAAACGGATAAATCTGGCGATCTAGCTGGCCAGGGAATGTTACCGAATCTTGAGATCGCACGGTTGCCAAACAATCCTCGCACATATGTCATTGGTTGCCGTGCAGTGTGTAATGTCGCTCCGTCCTTTTGAAACCCGGCTTCTTCAGCGTTTGGAAAGTCGTTCAATGCAGGTGTAACGATCGGCGTTGACATTTATTGTGTTTCTCTGTCCATTTGCGAAAAAATACGGTCCGACAATCCCATGTGATGAAACGCCACATCATACTGTCTCTTTACTAGCATGTAAAGGGCGCTCATGAACGTCATTAGGATTTGTGTTTGCCCAGGAACGATAGTTCTGTTTATTCACATAACCTGTGGGATGAAAATGTGCCTCATCTGAGATCTACGACTTGTGTAGAAATTCATCGTCATTGTTTAATTTTATCATTTGTTGACAGAATCCTAATCGTAACCGGTAATCGTTGTCCTTCAGTTGTTTGTATGGATGAAATTTTAAATGAAGATGAAGAATTCTGCCAACACTCTCCGGCGACATTCCAACCACTGCCGCTTGCTTACGAATTGAACGCCGTGGGCTCCGTAAGACAGACTCACGTACAACATCAATGTTCGCTGGAGAATACACATTTCTTGGTCGTCCTGTTGGTTTCTTCTTGAGGGCAAATCCAGTCTCTTCAAAGTTATTAACCCAACATTTTATCGCGTGTGTGGACGGAACGGCATCATGACGTCCTAAATTATAAAAACGTCGAAATTACCTCTGCGCCGCTACCAAACTATCATTTTTTTAATAAAACATTCGTATGGCTAACGCACGGTGTTGTCCGTTCCACTGGTCCATGATTACTGAAATGTCGGACTGTTTACTCGCTAACTGTCACGAACCCGCAGTGCTGCCGCCTACCCATGGATGCCACTACTCATTTCAAACATTCTCGTTATTCCGTGTCACCCTGTATTTGGAAAATCGTAGGTTCGAGTTTGGATACGTACAAGCACAACGTAGACGAATGATTTTCTGCCTTAAGGTGCTTCACAAAAGGGTAATAGCAATACTCACACTCTCTTTCGGCCGACTCTTGCTGCTTTCCCATAGAATTCAGAGTACAATCTTACGGCGGTGTTAATTGAATTGGTGACCCAGTAGATCATAACGTTATCCAGCAGGTCCGTCAGGTCGTACTTCTTCGTCAGACCTCCATCGGGTAGAGTCTTCCAAGATGGGTCTGTCCAGGTGGAGAATTTCTCCAGGATGTAGGCGGCCAGGCCAACAGGCGTAGTCTGCAGTACAATCCCTGGGGACACCACGAATTTTGAGTGGGCGGTAAAATATGGAAAGAACAGGATAACGACAGCGGTGGAAAATCAAAGTAGAGCAAATAAATAAAGAAAGTGAAATTAAAGAAAAAAGAAAACAGAGACAAAAAGCCAAATAACAAATGAACGCAAATATCTTGACAGTGGCAAAGGAAATTTACATACTGTAATTCTCAGGATAATAGAGATACTGTATTACTGGCTATCAGCAACAAATAATGCAATATATTCAGAAAAGTATTTTCACGGTACATGAATATGCACATCAAGACATATCTTAGAAACGCCAACAATTTAATTAAAATTATGTGGAGCGGATTGAAACGACAGGCAGGAAACCCAACCACTGCACAACATACGAGGTGCATTCAAGTTCTAAGGCCTCCGATTTTTTTTCTAATTAACTACTCACCCGAAATCGATGAAACTGGCGTTACTTCTAGACGTAATCGCCCTGCAGACGTACACATTTTTCACAACGCTGACGCCATGATTCCATGGCAGCGGCGAAGGCTTCTTTAGGAGTCTGTTTTGACCACTAGAAAATCGCTGAGGCAATAGCAGCACGGCTAGTGAATGTGCGGCCACGGAGAGTGTCTTTCATTGTTGGAAAAAGCCAAAAGTCACTAGGAGCCAGGTCAGGTGAGTAGGGAGCATGAGGAATCACTTCAAAGTTGTTATCAAGAAGAAACTGTTGCGTAACGTTTGCTCGATATGCGGGTGTGTTGTCTTGGTGAAACGGCACACGCGCAGCCCTTCCCGGACGTTTTTGTTGCGGTGCAGGAAGGAATTTGTTGCGGTGCAGGAAGGAATTTGTTCTTCAAAACATTTTCGTAGGATACACCTGTTACCGTAGTGCCCTTTGGAACGCAATGGGTAAGGATTACGCCCTCGCTGTCCCAGAACATGGACACCATCATTTTTTCAGCACTGGCGGTTACCCGAAATTGTTTTGGTGGCGGTGAATCTGTGTGCTTCCATTGAGCTGACTGGCGCTTTGTTTCTGGATTGAAAAATGGCGTCCACTTCTCATCCATTGTCACAACCGACGAAAAGAAAGTCCCATTCATGCTGTCGTTGCACATCAACATTGCTTGGCAACATACCACACAGGCAGCCATGTGGTCGTCTGTCAGCATTCGTGGCACCCACCTGGATGACACTTTTCGCATTTTCAGGTCGTCATGCAGGATTGTGTGCACAGAACCCACAGAAATGCCAACTCTGGAGGCGATCTCTTCAACAGTCATTCGGCGATCCCCCAAAACAATTCTCTCCACTTTCTCGATCATGTCGTCAGACCGGCTTCTGCAAGCCCGAGGTTGTTTCGGTTTGTTGTCACACGATGTTCCGCCTTCATTAAACTGTTGCACCCACGAACCCACTTTCGACACATCCATAACTCCATCACCACATGTCTCCTTCAACTGTCGATGAATTTCAATTGGTTTCACACCACGCAAATTCAGAAAACGAATGATTGCACGTTGTTCAAGTAAGGAAAACGTCGCCATTTTAAGTATTTAAAACAGCTCTTATTCTCGCCGCTGGCAGTAAAATTCCATCTGCCGTACAGTGCTGCCATCTCTGGGACGTATTGACAATGAACGCGGCCTCTTTTTAAAACAATGCACATGTTTCTATCTCTTTCCAGTCCGGAGAAAAAATATCGGAGGCCTTAGAACTTGAATGCACCTCGTACTACAGAAATGAAGCCGAATGATTATAATATGACTGATAATTCACATACTGCATGTATGTTTAATATTTCTTTTTTCTACATTTGTTAGCAGAAACAGGATCAAATAGTTCATTTGAGGAAGCAGACTGATACGATGAAGACAATCCAAATTTTAAGCAACTAGAATTAGGACCAATCTCTTTGAAAAATTAATAACATTTATTAAATATTCCAGCGGTAGTTGGAGCAAGGCGCGCGGCACCTCCCGCCAGAGGTTCGAATCCTCCCTCAGGCATGGATGTGAGTGTTGTTCTTAGAATAAGTCAGTTTAAGTAGTAAGCAGTTTGGTCCCTTAGGAATTTACACACATTTTGAACATTTGAACTTGGAGCAACATAGATATATTAAAAACTGAAATACACATTATTGGTGTTCCACAATAATATATATTTTATAGTTCGATATGATATAGTTTTCGGCTATCCTCAGACAACGTAGGACTAAACAGATGTACCACATAACACCAGTGAAAGTTTATAGCAGTAGAAAGATCGTTTTTCCATTGATGTGTGACCTTTTACGACTGTGGTTTAATAAGAGAAACACAAGCATGTTGAAACAAACACAATAAGACGAATATGTTCCTGTTTAAGGGAATCTGACTGAAAAGTGGGGTACCACCTGCCTCATTCTACCTTCGTCAGCGCCCTTAAATATTTTCCCAAAAATTTTGGGATGCGAACAAACTCGCGCTCTTTTTGACATCCAGCTCGCTTCTCATTCCCACGAGCACCACTAATCGTAACTCGTCACTAAAACACTGCGTAAGTCTCTCGTACTCATCTACTCCCACTTACCCATTCTCACTCACTCGTTCAGTTCAACTCAATGTCATTCTATCCTTGTGTTTAAGTAACTGTCACTGTCTCCGTGTCAGAGTCACTGTCTCCTCTCGTTGTCGCTGTCTTCCTCTTGCATTATCTTACTGTTGCTACCTCATTCATTCCTTCCCACTGCTGCTGTCTCTTCTCACTGTCAATATCTCTTCCTCCTCGTTGTCATTGTCATAGGCTGTATCTCATCATCACTAGCTCTCACTCACTTCCAATTTCTCCTTCTCTTTTATCATGTCTCACTGACACTGTCTTCTTTACTCTTTTCGTAGTACTGTTTTGTCACTGTCAGCTATATTCCACTGTCGCTGTGTCCCTTTCTTTCTCTCACACTACCATTGTCAACTTCGCTCTTTCTACATCGCAATTACTGTCTTCTATCTTATAGTATTTATGACTTTTCTCTCTCTTTCCCTCTGCGACTGTTTCCATATCAGCGTAAAAAGGCGCGAATATGTTCGTATGCCAAAATTTTTCGGAAAATTTTTAAAGCTGCTGAGGAAGGTAGAATGAGGCAGCTGGTATCACACTTTTAAGTCAGTCTTTCAGTAAACATGAGCATATTCTCCTTTTTTATCCTCCGATAGGAGCTTTTTCCCTCTGGTTCCCTTCTTTTCCATGCCACGGCAGAGCATGTCACTTACATGAGAACATCATCGGTCAGTAAAATTCAGATTGTTTGGTTACGTGAAACTGAAATAACGCAAAACTAATTTTACACCACAGACCGGATACTACAAGCACAAAAATTTTATTTGTACTTCAGTACTGCAACATGGGCGTCCCGGAACCCTTGTGACAATAACAGGCACTTTCCAGCATTTTTCTCCGTGCTATGTCATTTTATAAGCTGCGTTTTCTCCTCACACCGTATTTTACGTGCGTATTTTACGCGTACAAGTAGGGTTCCTTTGAGCCTATATATCACGGAAACGGACAAAGATATCAAGAAAATTTTCAACGTTGTTAGAGATCGGGGTCTTAGGAATATATCGTAAAAATTACACCCATTTGCTGTGCGTAGCCATTATGAAATCAGCGGCTCGGTTTTGGTACCCAAAAACTATGTTTTTGGGGTGTTTCTCGATAGCGGAAAAATATTTTTGATAACGGAAAGATGTCACTTCTAGATAAGTATAACGTTGAAATTTGAGCAATTTTCCGCGGTTATTTATTATTTAGATTTCGACTCACACCGGATTTTGTGTGCTTATTTTATGTGTACGTGTAAGGTAACTCTGAACCTCTTTAGCTTGGAAACAGATAAAGACATCGGTAAAATTGTCAAGATTATTCGACATCGGGATCTTACGAATTTAAGCGATTTGTTGTGCATAGCTGCCTCGGAATACGTGGCTCGGATTGGGTACGAATAAATTGTAAAAATTCTTTTTTTGGGGGTTTTCTAAGGCACGGCCCGTGGACTAATGCTGTCTCTACCTTAGACCACATCAACCGCAAAAAATAAAAATAAAAACATTTTCTAAGAGGAGGAAGAGTGCAACATTCATATTTCGAATCTTTACTGTAGGATAGTGGCCCTAAGACGATCCTTCTATTAAGTATACAAATGATCCCAACCCCAAGGGCTATCCAAAACATTTAACTCTACCTTTCCATCGCCAACAGAACCCGAGGTACGAGTCCCGCAAGGATCCCGTTTTTATGCGCGGCGTTTTGGAACATATACTCATTAGACAGCGCAAGCTTCCTCGTGCGTACCGATACATGAAGGAGCTATGATAAAATTAACCTTGTATTACATTACACTAAGAAGTTAAAAGTATAAGAATGGAGAGGCCAAAACAGTACACAAGTGAGTACTGTTGCAGACTACTAGACTACTATGATATGTGGAAATAGATAAAAGGGGGGAGGGCAAAGGGGAGGGAGGACTCATAAGAATGCGGGTGAGGTACAGTTGTAGTATTTAAAACAAGCATCACATGGTAAGAAAAATATTTACTAGGTGCTGCTACGTTAGTAAGCGCAAATGATGAAATGTATTTGTACCGAGCGGTTATAATTAAAGTGAAGCTACTCATAGAGTTACAGTGTGGACTGTAGCTATCGTATGGCAATGAAGCTTAGTAGACATTCTAACGCATTAATGCGGAATCGATTTACGTTGGAAAAAAACATTAGTTCCAGTTGTGGACACCAGGTGGAAATTTCGCTCTGCGAATGCAAGAAAGACGTATAAAAAATTTTCCATGTGAAATAGATTAGGAACGGGATGTGGACAGAAAAGGTCAAACAATTGAGAAAGACATAATGTTGGTTTCATTATTAACCACCGCTTACAAAATTTGTTCAAAACGAACACCGAAGGCGTCGACGACCTGCAATTGCGAAACGAAGTGATCGACAACTGCTCGCAGCACTTCTGGTGGAATCGGAGCAATGTGTTCCTGTATACTGGGCGTTGGATCAGATAAAGACCGAACGTGACCCATGTAAACACGTTCTTCTACGAATCCCAGGGGCCAAAATTCACACCGAGTCACACCAGGTGATCTACCAGGCCATGCCAACCTCTGCATAAAACACGTTCGTGGAAGGTTGCATTAAGCAAATCTTTCACTGGACGAGCGACTTGAGGTGTGGCCCCACCTTGCATGAAATGAATGGTATCCACACAGCTGCACTCTTCCAAAGCAGGAATCACTTGCTGTCCAAGGGCTTGTGAATCCTCACCACACAGTCACATACAGCGAGTGCAATGGCTCTTCGTGCACTACACGCGGTTCAACAGTACCCCAAATACAGGGTTATTACAAATTATTGAAGCGATTTCACAGCTCTACAATAACTTTATTATTTGAGATATTTTTACAATGCTTTGCACACACATACAAAAACTCAAAAAGTTTTTTTAGGCATTCACAAATGTTCGATATGTGCCCCTTTAGTGATTCGGCAGACATCAAGCCGATAATCAAGTTCCTCCCACACTCGGCGCAGCATGTCCCCATCAATGAGTTCGGAAGCATCGTTGATGCGAGCTCGCAGTTCTGGCACGTTTCTTGGTAGAGGAGGTTTAAACACTGAATCTTTCACATAACCCCACAGAAAGAAATCGCATGGGGTTAAGTCGGGAGAGCGTGGAGGCCATGACATGAATTGCTGATCATGATCTCCACCACGACCGATCCATCGGATTTCCAGTCTCCTGTTTAAGAAATGCCGAACATCATGATGGAAGTGCGGTGGAGCACCATCCTGTTGAAAGATGGAGTGGGCGCTGTCGGTCTCCAGTTGTGACATGAGCCAATTTTCCAGCATGTCCAGATACACGTGTCCTGTAACGTTTTTTTCGCAGAAGAAAAAGGGGCCGTAAACTTTCAACTGTGAGATTGCACAAAACACGTTACTTTTGGTGAATTGCGAATTTGCTGCACGAATGCGTGAGGATTCTCTACCGCCCAGATTCGCACATTGTGTCTGTTCATTTCACCATTAAGAAAAAATGTTGCTTCATCACTGAAAACAAGTTTCGCACTGAACGCATCCTCTTCCATGAGCTGTTGCAACCGCGCCGAAAATTCAAAGCGTTTGTCATCGGGTGTCAGGGCTTGTAGCAATTGTAAACGGTAAGGCTTCTGCTTTAGCCTTTTCCGTAAGATTTTCCAAACCGTCGGCTGTGGTACGTTTAGCTCCCTGCTTGCTTTATCGTGAAATTTGCCCGCACGCGTTCAACCGTTTCTTCGCTCACTGCAGGCCGACCCGTTGATTTCCCCTTACAGAGGCATCCAGAAGCTTTAGACTGCGCATACCATCGCCGAATGGAATTAGCAGTTGGTGGATCTTTATTGAACTTCGTCTGAAGTGTCGTTGCACTGTTATGACTGACTGATGTCAGTGCATTTCAAACACGACATACACTTTCTCGGCTCCTGTCGCCATTGTGTCTCACTGCGCTCTCGAGCACTCTGGCGGCAGAAACCTGAAGTGCGGCTTCAGCCGAACAAAACTTTATGAGTTTTTCTACGTATCTGTAGTGTGTCGTAACCATATGTCAATGAATGGAGCTGCAGTGAATTTATGAAATCGCTTCAATCATTTGTAATAGCCCTGTAGTTCCGTGTATTCACGTCATCCTGTAGTGTAAAATGTGTCTCGTTAGACCACCGAATACTGCCCGACCACATTTCATCAACTTCGATCCCTGCCAGAAATCGAAGAGCAGATTCAGAACGTTGCTGCGGATCATGAGGTTTCAGTTGCTGCACCGTGAAACACGTATGTAACGCAGCAGCGATGGCGAGGCATTGTAGCATCTGTGACCAGAGAGTATGCGCTTGACCGCGCGAGTGTTGCGAGCGGTTCTCAGTCAGTAGCAGTCAGTCAGTCGTTCCGAGTCTGTAGCACTGTCTAGTTGCGTGCAGTACTCAGTCAGTCGTTGCGAGTCTGTCAGTGTAGTCGTTGCGAGTCTGTAGCTCTGTCTAGTTGAGAGCAGTACTCAGTCTGTAGTCGTCATGCAGAGCGGTCGGTCAGTAGTAGCAGCCCAGTGCGGTTGTGTGATGTAGGCGGTCGGCAACACTGGTCAAGATGAGGAATAAGGTATACTGTTAATTAATATAATCATTAGATAATGAAAAATTTTATTTATTGTAATTATTCTCCAACAAGTCTCCCAATAATAATTTTTTATTTCAAAAGCATTTTCTCAAAAATTTAATTTTTTATTGAACTCAAGATTTCGTTGCACTTCCCATTTCATTCCACTTCTTTTGAAGAAAAATTCCACTAAAATCACAAAAAAAAAGAGAATATTATTATTTGCAATGCAGTTCCTCCAAGCGATGCGCAACAACAAGAGCAGATATGTGACATCCATTTATTCTGAGGTAAGACTTTAATTCTGATTGTTTTACACAGGGCCAAAGACCGATATTTCGGTTTAATTGAATTTTCTTGTCACTGAATGGACTTTAATTTTTTGAAGGATTTATATTTGAGTCAGATTGCGAATTTCACGTTTTGGTTGCCATTGTCAACACATTTTTGTGGGCGAGGTTACACTTGGCTCCCATTTCTATTGAGTCATGTTCTTTCTTTCAAATTTTTGTGGGGAGGTTACACTTGGCGACACCCAGTCCAGGATCGTATTTCGTTGAGAGTCTTTTGAGCAACAGTCAGATATCTGCTCTTATTTGCTTAGATATAATTAGGATTTGGCACTACGCTTTTATTAATCTTGTGACTTTCTCTCTACAGGTCAACGGCAATTTGTTGCTTTGTTGTATTTGTGTGTTGCTTTTGCATTGTGCTCATTTGTTTTGTGAAAAATTTTGACTATTGTAAAAATGCCGTGAAAGACTGTGAATAGGGTATCGCGAAGTATTGTGAATGAAATTACCGACTTAAACAGCGTGACCGATAGTAATTACGACACGCAGTGTGATGATGACAATCCTGCGTCCACTAACAATCAGTGCATTATAACCACTAGTGATGACTTTTATATTAATGATGAACAAGCGAACTCAATTGTCTCGTCTGTTAATTTGACGACAATTGATGACGCGGGACGCTCTATTGTAATGAGCGCTGCCCAGCTTAACACACCCGATCTGGAAAATTCAAGTAACATACAAACAAATTTTTCGAAAGAAAATGGTCAGTGTAGTGAAAGTACGACGGATTTATTTAATTCCGAAATAACGTCTGACAATGTACATCCGACTGACAAACCTTTTTGTAAATCTCAGAATAACCAAATGGTTACAGTAAGCGAGAGAGTTCCAGATCCACCACTAAACAGCACAGAGAGTATAAACGCTAACTTTGGCTTTGAACAAATTATGGTAAGATTGCTACAACAACAGAGTGAAAATTTCAAACAGTTTAATGAAAGATTTAATAAAATCGATGAAAATTTCAAACAACAGAACGAAAAACTTGACAATAATGACAAAAAACAAGACAAACTTAGTGAACAAATTAGAGACGTTGCCGCGCAGTGGCATGACACTAAGGAACAGTTGCGCGTGGAAATTGAGGCTTGTTCACAAAAAAATAGCGAAGAAATAAAGTCTGTTGCACAAGAATTAAGGGAAATGCAAACAGCCGCAACAGAAACACTCAGAGACGAAATTAGCGGAGTCGCTAAACAATGCTCTGAAAAAGCTACACAATTACGGGACGAGTTTAAAGCAATGACGGTAGAACTTTCGCGCTCAGTGGACGCAAAGATAGACGCTAAATTCAAACAGCAGAACACTCAGATTAACGAGCGCTTTAATCAGCACATACAGAACAGTGATACGCGTTTCCGCAGATTTATTCAGGATCAAAACAAAGTAAAACGACAAGTCATGGAAACAATCACTGCACAAAGACAAGAGGACAAACGTAAAATATTCGCGAAAGCGAAGACGTATGTAGACAATAATATTACTACAGTGTCCGACAAAATTAATACCATAGAACAATTGAACGCGGAATTACGGGATGAAATTTCTGATCTTAAAGCAAAAACAGATACACACACAGTAAATATTCAAACAGTGACAGATAGATTCGAACAACTAGATCTAACACAGGATTGCGATGTCATCAAAGCTGATGTTAAAAAACTGAGCGAAACTACGCGCAAGTTGCAAAAACAGATTAATGCGTCTGATTCTAAAACCGATGATCAGGTTAAAATACTGACTGAAAAATGTGATGAATTGGCCAGTCGTATTGATGTTATCGAAAATACTAATGACAATAAATCAGACGATACTGCACCGGTTTCATTTATCCAAACACCTGAATTTCAAAATTTACAGCAGACAATTAATGAGATCGATTCATCTAACAACACGTTACGTAGGAAGTTATCAAATTTACAACAAGAAGTAACAGAGATGAAAAACATTTCAGTTAATAACATATCACAGCAGACGCCACTTCGCGAACATCCGTCAGACTCGCGCAACACGTATAATGTGAGCAATTTACAGAGACTACGCGAATTAAAATCCGAAAAGCCACGCGACTTAAAATCTGAAAAGCTATGCAACTTGAAATCCGAAATGACACAGACGAACAGATTCACACACAAACCTGAACGTGTTCTCAAATTCAGTGACGAGAGCGTTGATAATAAGCAATTTGTATTTGTAAGAAAATGTAAAGAATTTAATAATGACAGAACACAGGTACACGCTTTGAGCTATATACGACGATTTGTTTTCGTACTTTCACCGCTATTATCTGTAATGGAGAAACTAGCTTTGAATCTGAGGCGACAATTTGCTATTGTATTTTCATCAGCATTATCTATTATGCAGAAATTTGAATTAACATGGTTACAACAATTTGGTTTTGGAATTTTACCGCCATTGCCTGCAACGCTAAAGCTAAAATTTATTTGCAGTGCGTAATGGACCTCAGGGGATTCATTACGCTTTAATGAATATGTGCCGTAGCGAGCATAGGGCCCCGAGCTGTAGTAGTGCTGTTTCATCTTTAGTTTTCTGCACTGCTGCCTTCTCTTCTACTATCCTTTATATCTATCAAAACTGCTCTTTAACTATTGCTCTTTGTAGGATTAAGAATATGTAATGAAAACGGGATGTGACAAATTTTTACCGAATGTGACAATTTTCATTAGGCACTCCAGAATCACGAGAACTTAAATAACAGATGAAAATCGTAATCATCAGTATGTGTAAAATTAACAGCAAACGCATTTTTTGGTAACAATAGACGTTTTCCACCACAATAGCATGAAAGTCAACCTAACCAACAATGGAATACACAAGGTCAACCAGGCTTTAATGTTTCGCCGCGTGGACGTATAGCCCCTGGTCCAACAAATAGTAACGCATGGCAGCAAAGAAATAACTACGTACAGACAACACACCATTTCAATTCCTATCGCAATGCGCCGTATAGAAATTACTATCATGACAGACGTAAAAATAACGAGCACAATTTTCAGCGTACATTTAATAACAGTCGATCTTTTCAGCAGCAAGAACATCAGCAACAACGAATAATCATGAATGATCCAAACAATAGGTGTCATCTATAGCGTAATACGTCAGTAAGAAATAACAGAGCAGTTCATATAATGGATATGCCACAGCATCCTCCCGTAAATAATAACACGTACGATAGATTTTAACCAGATACAGCACAGATTGCATATTACAGTAACGCAAACATTATTTTTGACACGCAAAATGTTGTTCACGAAAATGTAATTACTTTTGACGACATCAGAGACACTCTCTTGCAGGAAAGACCATTTGTTCAGAAAACTATTTCACATCCTGTCATCGAAATTAAAATTGGTTCTTCGAAATTTTTAGCAGTAATTGATTCCGGATCACCTATATCAGTAATAAATGAGGAGACTTTTAATGAGTGCAACAAAGAGAATACCTATCCGACATTACCTTTAGGCAAAACAAAAGTGAAAGGAGCAGTGTCGAGTAAAGGTGTAGACGTTAAATTACAGACGCATTTATCATTTTGTATTGGAGGTCATACTTTTCACTCTAATTTTTGGATTGTTCCTTTATTGACAACAGACGTTATTTTAGGCACGAATTTTCTGGTACAACACGACGCAGTTATCGATTTTCAGAATTCTTATTTAATGTTAAAGGATGAAAATGTACAACTTGCTTTAGAATTTCAGCACTCATTATCTGCGGAAGAACAAACAATCAACCGCACAGAGGTCATTTCCGCAACACGTGACATAGACTGTAATCCCACATTGTTAACGGATACGTACGTACACAACTATAGTACTCCAGACGAAGCTGACTACGACGTAATACAATTGATTTCTGATAAGGTTAAAGAGAGCAGTGCAAGTACAGACGACGAACGAACGCAATTACACAAAATTCTTTTACAGCAAGCTCCAGTTTTCGACAACATTCCTGGTACTATGTGCGGGTTTATGTATGAATTTCAAGTCAAACCGCACGACACATTTAAAGCAAAGCATTATCCTATTCCGTATATTCATAGAGAACAAGTTAAAAAAGAATTGCAGGATATGCTTGATCAGGGAATTATTGAACCAGCAGTTAGTCCGTACATAAACCCGCTACATATTGTTAAGAAAAAGGATGGCTCACTTCGCCTTGTACTTGATTCACGTCACATTAATGACATTATTATTAATGAAACAGATCGACCACAGACATTAGAGGAACTTTTACAGAAATTTCACGGTACAGCTATTTATTCCACATTAGATTTGAAATCGGGATTTTGGCAAATTCAACTTCATCCGAATTGTAGAAAATATACAGCTTTTCTCTGTTTCGGCGACTGTTATCAATTTTGCAAACTACCGTTCGGCTTAACTATTTCTTCTGCAGCTTTTATTCGCGGTTTGAACACAATACTTCCGACAGAACTTAAAGACAGAATTACGACGTATGTAGACGATATTCTTATCGCAGAAGCTAACTGGTCTGAACACAATATGATTCTTGAACAACTGTTACAAACCTTTCATGCACAAGGACTTACAGTTAATCTTAGTAAATCGCACTTTGGCAAAACTTCTATAAAATTTCTTGGACACGTAATTTCAGCAAAAGGCATTGCACCTGATCCGGAAAAACTTCAAGCTCTACGTGACATTAGTGTTCCTACGACGAAGAAGCAATTACGCAGTTTTTTGGGCTTAATTAACTTTTTTCGTAAATTTATTCATCACTCTGCTTTAGACACACCCAGATTATGTCAATTAACAGGTAAAAACAGTATTTGGTCTTGGGATAAGCAAGCACACTCGGAATTCATGAACCTGAAACATGCTCTGTTGAATGCTCCACTTTTATCGCACCCAGATCTCGCCAGAAATTTTTCCATTGCCACTGACAGCTCTAACACCGCTTTAGGTGTACATATTTTTCAGGAAATTGAAGAAGATGGTTCTACAGTAATTAAAAACATCGCATTTGCAAGTCGCATTTTGTCACCTGCTGAACGAAATTACTCCGTTACAGAACTTGAAACATTATGTGTTGTATGGGCTTCTACGAGATTTCGGCACTTTCTTTATGGCAGACATACCACCGTTTACACAGACCATAGAGCTATACAATTTTTGCTTTCAGCTAAATTTACTCACGACAGATTAAGTAGATGGAAACTATATTTACAAGAATTTAATTTTACGATTGTTCATATTCCCGGCACACAAAATGTTATAGCAGACGCACTATCGCGTTCTCTCGGCAACAATCAGCAAGACGTAGCAACCAACTTCTGCAAAACAAATTTTAGTGTCATGTACATTCAGCAAGTCGCATTTGAAAACTTTATTTCATCGTCACTACAGGACATAGCGCAAGAGCAAAATAAGGACAATGTGTGGAAAGAAATTAAACACCTTTGGCAAGATAGGAAAAATGTTACGATTAGGAACCACTACACTGTACGCAATGACATTCTGTTTCACCGCTCTCTTCCTGACAGCAACAATTGGTTATTATGCATTCCTGACGAACTGGTTAACAAACTAATTTGGTACACTCATTTAAGTTACGCACATTACGGAGCACGAAAATGTTTTCTTATACTGAGACAGAACTGTTATTTTACTAACATGGAAAAACGTATACGACGAGTTTTAGCGTCTTGTAAAATTTGCCAGAAAGCTAAATCAGACACCACTTCACATATTCCTCCGTTATATCCCATTATACCTGTTAAATTAAGACACATGGCCGCTGTAGATATTTTTGGTCCGATTCCCAGAACTAACAGAGGTTTTTGCTACATATTTGTCGCTGTTGAGCTCACTTCAAAATTTGTTACTTTCACTCCATTACGCAAAGCTACTGCTAAAACTGTTTCGAAAGCATTTGTAAAACATTTTCTATCTCATGTAGGGCATGTGATGAAAGTAATTTCTGACAATGGATCACAATTTCGTAGTAGCGTATGGACACGCATGTTACGAGCTAGAAACATTTCTCCGATCTATATATCCAAGTACCACGTTTCTTCGAATCCTTGTGAAAGATTAATGAAGGAAATTGGTAAACTGTGTAGAATATACTGCCACAAAAGACATATTGATTGGGATACACACATACTCTCATTCCAAGATGTAATTAATTCCATTCCAAATGAATCCACTATGCTATCTCCGTCTGTTATACTGAAAAACGTTGAACCACCAAACAAAATTAAAGAATTAGTAAAACTACCCAAAAGTCGTCGCCTACGACACCACGAAATAATTGACATTGCGCTGAACAACATCAAACGTGCCGCAGAGCGCCGGAGAAGACAGCAAAAACAGGTTTGTACACGCCGCGTCTTTCACGTTGGACAGAAGATACTAGTACGTACACACTATTTATCCAGTAAATTAAAAGGTAAGTGCAGTAAATTTGAACTTCTATACGCAGGTCCATATCGGATTCGCAGCATCCCTCACCCCAATGTTGTACATGTCGAAACTTTGAGAACTAGAAAATCGAAAGGCAATCACCATATATCAAACATTAAACCGTTTATTGAGTGAAACCACTGTATGATTCAACACACTATGATGTCATTTACTAATGCAATTAATTCACCTGACTAATTACTGATGATTATCGTATTTTTTCTTGGCAAGTGCCCGGCAAGGTAAGGTTAGCAGGTCGCTTTTCTTGTCGTTACACATCAGACTGTGCACATTTTCCACTTTTTTTGTGTGTATGATTGTACTCCAGTTTTGTTTGTATGCACTATGAAATAGTTAAGATATAACACACACCAGTCGACTTTGACATTTTTTTTGCCTTATGACATCTCAACATCGTGACTGTTTCACATTTTTTTTTTTGCTGCTGCATTGTATTATTCTGTGTATATTTTTGTTTTTGAACACTGTCAATGTTTTTGACATATTACGTTTTCTGTCATGTTATGCTGTAGGGTTAATTATGTCACCATAAACCAGTCATTATTTAGTGGGTATATGATTTAAATGCAAGACATTGATCTCTGCTCATCAATTTCAGAAAGAAATGATGCATGTAAGAAATAAATTCAACAGAAATGGGAATTTCACCTACGGAATAAACGAAAGAGGATGCAATAACTTTATGAGGAAGAGTAAATGGATCAGGATTAACAAGCATTAACAAGAATATACTATACTCATCACAGAATAGCAGTCTTAACTAATTTCTTCTTTCAGAATACAAGGTGATTGATGCAGGCTGTCAGAGAGAACTACACATCTTAGTTTTAGTGATGAAATATGCTAGAGATAAGGAATAGTTATGTAATGAGTAATGAAGTGATTTTTTTGCAGATGATAGTGAATACTGATGAATAATGATGAAGGAAATGGTATTATGAATAATGAAGTTTTTCTTTACAGGTGATGATAATGGTGAAGTTATGATGATATGGATAATGAAGTTTTTTTTTCTTTACAGATGAGGATAATGTTGAAGTAATGTATTTATGCTACGTAGTTATTTAAGTATTTGTTGCAGTTTGCTTTGACAGCAGGTGTTACATTGCATAGTAGGATGACTGAAGGTTTTGGAAAGGACAGCTATGGAACACATTTTTATACACACTTCACTACCTGTTAATTCGAAGTTCACTACTTTTCAGCATAGTGTGCGTTTCTTCTTTCAGGTCAATAATCCGTTTTTGTAATTTTTCCAGGAGAAGTTTTTCATGATACTTACTAAACCTGTTACTTATTATACCTGTTCTAGTACTTGCATTTTTATATTTTTTACCCATTTGTGTCTATCGTTTATAAATGTGATCACATGTACTGCCTTGTTACATAATCTTGCTACAGCTGACTCATGACGAATGACGTTACCTATCCTCATTTGCTGCAATAGGTCAAAAGCAAATAGTGTTATGTTTCAGCAATTAATTATCGATCCCAACGCAATGCATTGCTACCAAAAAAAAAAAAAAAAAAAATGTATTACCAGTCGCACATAATGTCACTAGTTTATGATAATTCTGAATAATACTGATCAACTATGAATAGCATGTCACTTGAGTAATGACCTCTTAATGAGACTATATTCAAAATAATGCTTTGTCACTAGCTAATAACTGCCACTGTTTATTGTAATGATACCACTTATAATGCCTGTGATTATTAATGATTTGACTGTAATTAACTGATTTTTAATAATGACTTCGTAATAATCTGAATAATACTGAATGATGATTCTATTCAATACTTGCTGGCCACTGAGTGCCAATAATTAATGTCACTCCACGAATTGTGATTAATTATGCCATTGATTAGCTCTTGTTTCCAATGTTGATACTTTGTAACCAGAAAAGAATGTGACTGTTTAATAATGCTTTGTAATTAGAAGAAGGCTAATGATTCTTAATAGATTGGAATGACAAATGATTAATTATCTGTAATTAGGATGTTTTGTAATTAGAAGGCTAATGAATCTTAATTACTGTTTAATAATGCTTTGTAATTAGGAGAAGGGTAATAATTCTTACTACATTGGAATGACACAATTAATTAGCTATGGTACTGTTTACTAATGCTTTGTAATTAGGAGAATACTAATGATTCTTACTATATTAGAATGACAAATGATTAATTAACGACAAATGATTAATTAATTGTAATTATACAAATGATTAATTAACTGTAATTAGACAAATGATTAATTAACTGTAATTAGACAAATGATTAATTAACTGTAATTAGACAAATGATTAATTAACGACAAATGATTAATTAACTGTAATTAGGAGAAGGTTAATGATTCTTAATTATACTCTGTAACTGAAAAGAATGCGATTATTTCATAATGCTTTGTAACCAGGAAAAGAAGGCTACTGATTCTATGTACAACAATTAATGAACATTTTTCTGTAATACTACATACTTGGTACAGAAATGTTCAATAACTGGGCTATGAATGCCACAAACTACTAATTAAGTCTGTAATTGTCAATATTATGTGACATAATGTGCTTATCCTCATAAGCTAACTACCCTGAATTACTGCAATGTCCATTTGTCCTGTTTATCCCAGTGATCATGGATCACTATATTTGGTTTTGCACTAATTCTACGTTGGTGTGCCTTGTAAGAGTGTGGTGTTGACACGACATGCTGTCCACCACCATGAGCGATGAAGACATTATTATGGTCCCACTGTTTGGTGTACGTAATGTACTGCCAAAATGAAAACATGGAACATTACTACGACAGTTCAGTGTCTTGGCTACACTGATAAATTCTGATGGGAAAAGATCTTCAAGTTGTGTCACTTGGTGTTGTACTTCTGTGGAAAGATATGGACTTTCAGAGCAGCTGTGTGCAATCTAAAGTGCTACAACCATGATGCAATCCTTCCCTTTCCTATCCTGATTCTTGTCACATAAAGAAAAAATTTTTTGGTAACATCATTTATGTTCATAGGTTATACATTTTTCGATTCGCTAAACTCCAGTGTGAGTACACTTATGTCACTGGTCGACATGATGTTTGCCATTATGTTTATTTGTTGTGAAAATGCTAAAGACATTTTTCAGTGCATGTACACTTGTCAACATAATATTTTTTGCCAGTCTGTTTATTTGTTCTGAATATGCTAAAGAATTTTTTCAGTGCCTGTGCACTTTATCTGTCAAAAATTTGTATATACTTTTTTCTGATTTGCTACTATGTTTAGTATTCACATTTTGTCTTTGTCTGATATATTTTGTACTTAGTGCGTGTGCACAACATTTAAATATTCTGTAAGTTGTAGAATTTTGTTAGTTAAAGAAAAATTTTGCCGCGCTTGGCAAGTCCAAATGACTCACCATCGCTGCCAAATTTTTGCCCCCCCAGTGGAGGGTTATGAAACACGTATGTAACGCAGCAGCGATGGCGAGGCATTGTAGCATCTGTGACCAGAGAGTATGCGCTTGACCGCGCGAGTGTTGCGAGCGGTTCTCAGTCAGTAGCAGTCAGTCAGTCGTTCCGAGTCTGTAGCACTGTCTAGTTGCGTGCAGTACTCAGTCAGTCGTTGCGAGTCTGTCAGTGTAGTCGTTGCGAGTCTGTAGCTCTGTCTAGTTGAGAGCAGTACTCAGTCTGTAGTCGTCATGCAGAGCGGTCGGTCAGTAGTAGCAGCCCAGTGCGGTTGTGTGATGTAGGCGGTCGTCAACACTGGTCAAGATGAGGAATAAGGTATACTGTTAATTAATATAATCATTAGATAATGAAAAATTTTATTTATTGTAATTATTCTCCAACAAGTCTCCCAATAATAATTTTTTATTTCAAAAGCATTTTCTCAAAAATTTAATTTTTTATTGAACTCAAGATTTCGTTGCACTTCCCATTTCATTCCACTTCTTTTGAAGAAAAATTCCACTAAAATCACAAAAAAAAGAGAATATTATTATTTGCAATGCAGTTCCTCCAAGCGATGCGCAACAACAAGAGCAGATATGTGACATCCATTTATTCTGAGGTAAGACTTTAATTCTGATTGTTTTACACAGGGCCAAAGACCGATATTTCGGTTTAATTGAATTTTCTTGTCACTGAATGGACTTTAATTTTTTGAAGGATTTATATTTGAGTCAGATTGCGAATTTCACATTTTTGTTGCCATTGTCAGTACATTTCATTGTGGGCAGGTTACGCATAGAGCCATGTCCATCAGCATTTCTAATTAGTATCGTCCTTTTCTTTTAAAATTTTTGTAGGGAGATTGAATTAAAGTCTTACCTCAGAATAAATGGATGTCACATATCTGCTCTTGTTGTTGCGCACCGCATGGAGGAACTGCATTGCAAATAATAATATTCTCTTTTTTTGTGATTTTAGTGGAATTTTTCTTCAAAAGAAGTGGAATGAAATGGGAAGTGCAACGAAATCTTGAGTTCAATAAAAAATTAAATTTTTGAGAAAATGCTTTTGAAATAAAAAATTATTATTGGGAGACTTGTTGGAGAATAATTACAATAAATAAAATTTTTCATTATCTAATGATTATATTAATTAACAGTATACCTTATTCCTCATCTTGACCAGTGTTGCCGACCGCCTACATCACACAACCGCACTGGGCTGCTACTACTGACCGACCGCTCTGCATGACGACTACAGACTGAGTACTGCTCTCAACTAGACAGAGCTACAGACTCGCAACGACTACACTGACAGACTCGCAACGACTGACTGAGTACTGCACGCAACTAGACAGTGCTACAGACTCGGAACGACTGACTGACTGCTACTGACTGAGAACCGCTCGCAACACTCGCGCGGTCAAGCGCATACTCTCTGGTCACAGATGCTACAATGCCTCGCCATCGCTGCTGCGTTACATACGTGTTTCAACCGTCTGGATCTTGTTGGTGGTTGATTGATTTGGGTGGTGGGGAGGAGGGAATGGGACTAAACAGTAAGGTCATTGGTCCCATTGGATTAGGAAAGGATGGGGAAGGAAGTCGACTGTGCCCTTTAAAAGCAACCATTCCGGCATTTGCCTGAAGCGATTTAGGGAAATCACGGAAAACCAAATTAGGATGGCCGGACACGGGTTCGAACCGTCGTCCTCCCGAATGCGACTGCAGTGTGCTAGATACTGCACCATCTCGCTCTCTCCTGGATCTTGTATGTGTTCCAGTGTAAAATAGACTGCAAACCTTTCCGTACTGTTGATCATGGGATGTACAATTCTCATAAAGCTGCATGAGCGCCAGCACTATCCGAGGCATGCGTTGCGCGGTCAGTTGTAGCAGTCAGCGGGATGCCTACCTCTTCCAGGCGCACACCAAGCTCACCAGTGTTTTCGAATTTCATTATAATCTTCTTTAAACAATTTAATGTCGTCGGCCCTCTTCTCAGACTTTTCAGTCGGCGGTATTCTCTCAGTACAGCACTGTAATTGCATCCGTTCACATAAAACAGTTTCACACGGGCTCTCTTCTCGATAACCATACTGCTCACTCATGTTATGGCTTGGCAAATGGCAGCGTGGGTGTCATACCGTCATACAAACAACGTTCAGCGCCAGCTCTGCACCTGACGACCACAAGCCTAAATTGGTACCCCATTAACGCATTAAGCATATTATCAAGTTTCTGTGGCACACGATAATTATAGCCGACACAGTATTTGATGATTAAAGAGTCAGTCAGGATTCTGGGATTGATGTTTGTTGATAGCTAGAATTTCAGGTAATGTTAATTTTCTGATTTCACTTGCTCTGTGGAGAACACCCCCCCAGGTTAGCCAAGAGCACTATTGCGCTGCTTCCTGGACTCGGGTAGGCTCGCCGGCCCTGAATAGCACCCGCCCGGCGGATTAACGACGAGGGCCGGTGTGTGGGCCAGCCTGGATGTGGTTTTTAGGCGGTTTTCCACATCCCACTAGGTGAATACCGGGCTGGTCCCCCATGTTCAGCCTCACTTACACGACTTGCAGACATTTGGCAACGTTCGAACTATTTCCTGGCTTACACTAGATGCAGACAGCTGGGGTACACTAACTCCATCCCAGGGGGTACAGGGTGGCGACAGGAAGATCATCCGGCCACCCTCCGACACTAACATCGTCAAATCCATAGTAACAAGGCCGACCCCGCGTTGAAGTGGGACAAAGGCCCAAATCAAATGATGAAATGATGATTTGCTCTATGGAGATCATCATATTTAATCCAGAACAGTACAGAACTGCGATTCATCACTGAATACAATAAGACACTGCTTCTCAACGGACTCTACTTACCAGTCACGTAACCACGCCACACAAAGAGGTTTGTGTTGTGGTGTTAACACCAGTGTATGCATGTGATGGTACAGCCACAATCCGACTTCTGCTAGTCTTCAAACGATGGTGCGAGATGACAAAGAATGTTGGAAGGAGTTCATTACTTGCACAGACGTGATGGAATTACGACGTGCTTGGTGCACAAATACGGCGATTCTCTGCCAGCTGTAGATGACGCAGTCCCACAGGAAAACATGGTATCTCCGTATCCTTCACAGGGATCACTTAACACTTGACGCTGTTCACGGCCCTTCTGCATCCTACCAGGCGTGTTAACAACACCGAACGCGGCCAACACTAGTGCAGAATGAAATTCTCACTCTGCAACGGAGTGTGCGCTGGTATGAAATTTCGTGGCGGATCGAGACTCTGCCTTTCGCAGGAAAGTGCCCTACCGACTGAGCTACCCAAGCACGACTCACGACCCGTCCTCACAATTTTGATTCTGCTAGTACCTAGTGTCCTACTTTCCAAGCTTCACAGTACCTCTCCTGTGAACCTTGTAGAACAAGCACTCTTGGAAGAAAGGATTTGCAGTTGAGCACTTGCCCGTGAATAGCAAAGGTCCTAAGTCCGAGTCTCGGTCCGGCACACAGTTTTAATTTGCCAGGAACTTTCACTAGTGCATTCTGATGACTGTTCTACATGCCACAAAGAGTTTTTGAAACTTTAATCACTTTAATTTTTTATCTTTTTTTCGGGCAGTGTATATCCAGACGGTAATAGCTGGTTCCGAAATATCTACCTTACTGTTATATAATCAATCTGAAGCTTTCTGTTGTCTCCAGGCCTCTTCCATGTATACAACCTTCTTTCGTGATTCTGAAATCAAGTGTTAGCGATGATTAAATCATGCTCTGTGCAAAAATCTTCCTCTTTAATTTCTTTCACCCAGTCCACATTCATCTATTATTTTGTCTTCTCTTCCTTTTCCTACTATCGAAGTCCAGCCCCACATCACAATTAAATTTTCCTCTCTCTTTACTAATTGAATAGTTTCTTTTATCTGATCAGAAAGTTCTTCATTCTTTTCATCTGCGGAACTAGTTGGCATATAAACTTATACTACTGGGATAGATGTGGACTTTGTGTCTATCTTGGCTACGATAATGCGTTCGTAGTAGCTTACCCGCGTTCATATTTTCTTGTTCATTGCTGCGCGGAGTGGCCGCGCGATTAGAGGCGCCATGTCAAGGATTGCGCGGCCCCTCCCGCCGGAGGTTCGAGTCCTCCCTAGTGTGTGTGTGTGTGTTGTTCTTAGCATAAGTTAGTTTAAGTAGTGTGTAAGTCTAGGGACGATGACGTCAGCAGTTTGGTCCCTTAGGAATTCACACACACATCTTGTTCATCATTGAACCTACACGTGCATTACCCTTCTTTTGTGTTTATAAGCCTGTATTCTCCTGGCCAGAAATCCTGTTCCTTCTGCCACCAACTTCACTAATTGCCACTATATCTATCTTCATCCTATTCATTTCCCTTGTCAAATTTTCTAACCTACCTGCCAGATTAACGGATCTAACATTCCACGCTCCGAGTGTTTTTCCTGACGACGACGTCCTTCTGAGTAGTCCCCGCCTAGGGATCCGAATGGGGGACTATTTTTCATCCGGAACATTATACTCAAGAGGACGTCATCATCATTTAACCATCAGGTCCTCGGAAAAAATTACGGTTGTAGTTTCCCCTCGCTTTCAGTCGTTCACAGTACCAGTACTGCATGACCGTTTTGGTTGATGTTACAACGCCTGAACAGTCAATCAAGCAGACTGTTGGCCCTGCAGCTATTGAAAAGGCTGCTTCCCCTCTTCAGGAACCACACGTCTGGCCTCTCAACAGACACCCCTCCGTTGTGGTAGCACCTAAGATATCGCTGAGGCACGCAAGCCACCCGACCGACAGCAAGGTGCACAATTCACGCGGGGGACGGGGGTGGGGGGAAGAGTGGAACAAAAATAGCTACACACAGCTAATGGCGTCTCGATTAAATGCCAGAAAATACACTGTCTGACAAATTTCCTACATGTACTCCCCATCAGTGAGCATGACAGGTAGAACACACACAGAGTGCATTAGCGGTGCTTGTGTTTAGCCTTTTTACGAGGCATAATAGGGTATATACGGCTCATGAACAGTGTCAGATGTAGACTGATCACTATGAAGGATACAGATAAGGCACATACTTGAGTGACACAGCGTCATGAGCACCTAACGGAGTTAGAAAGGGACCTCACTGTGGTTCTCTGTTTGCCCAGCTGGATGAATCGTGCAGTATCAAGATTTGTGTGGCGCTCAGAGTTGGATTGCAAGGGGATAAGGGCTGACATACTGGTCGTCAAGGTTCTGGTCGATCACACCTGACCACCACAAGGAAGGATCGCCATATGTGCACCAAACACAACGTAACCCCATCACATCTACTTCTGCTTTTCCAGGACAACAAGTGGACTGTCTGCAACACTGTGTGTCACCCCGGACCATAGATCGGAGTCCAGCAGCCGAAAGAATAGGAAATAACCGTCCCACACGTAGGCTGCCATTAACACCACACTGCAAGCGATTGTGAACAGCGATGAATCGAGGTTCAGCGATGAATCGAGGTTTTGCACCGCCCTGGTTGTTTGTCGCCAGCGAGTACAGTGGCAAACTAGGCTGAGGACCCATTCTCCCAATGTTTTGGGGAGGGACAGCGGTGTTACTCGTGGCGTAATCATGTGGAGAGCCGTCCGATTTCATTTCAGGTCATGGTTGGTAGCGATTGGTAACAGTGATGGCACAACAGTACGTCATGGGCATCCTGCGATCTCAGGTGTTACCGATACCTCCCATGTGCCAATATCGTGGTGCCACTTGTCAACTGGACAGTGCTCGTACATACACGACACATTTTTCTTTGAACAGTCTGCGTGATATTGAGGTACTCCGGCGGCCAGCAAGGGTGTGAGGCTTGCTCGGTCACCTAACCGAGCGAGGTGGCGAAGTGGTTAGGACACTGGACTCGTATTCGGGAGGACGACGCTTCAAACCCACATCCGGCCATCCTAATTTAGGTTTTACGTGATTTCGCTAAAACATTTCAGGCAAATGTCGGGATGCTTCCTTTGAAAAGGCACGACCGACTTCCTTCCCCATGCTTCTCTAATCCGATTAGACCGATGACCTCGCTGTTTGGTCCCCTCCCCCAGATCAACCAATCAACCAATCGGGCGCCACCTCCGTCCCAGTGCTTCATCGAGGATATCGAGGATCAGTTAGAGGAGTTGTGGATCAGCGTGTCTCAGGAGAGAGTACAACGACTTTATGACACCTTTCCCAACCGAGTCAGTGCATACATCCAGGTCAGAGAGGGTTCGACGTTGCACTGATAAGTGGGCTCATACTGCCAAATTCTTCGTAATTTGTTTCGATATTGTAATCACTTTAATAACGTCACATACCTTTTCAACCCGTGAAGTTTCTTTTGGTCACGTCCTCTCCTTTTGGGAGTTTGACTTTTTTTGTTGGGCAGTGCAAATATATGTAGACCTCAGTGTGAGAACTTTGAGAAAGGGAAAACGAATCGCCAAAGTCAACTGCGGTGGCAAACGGCGTGTACATCACAGAGGCGCTGTCGACTACTACTCACTGTATGAGTGAATGTAAGGACCACTTGTCGATTCGAAAGTGAACAACAAAAATATCCGGTGAAACTGTACCATCGACAAGTACGTCCTCCGCATGGAGTACTTATTGTGACATAATTAAGTGGACTGGGCAGTATACTAACGGTTGTTCGAACTCATTTCATCATGATGGAACAACATTGCGCAGAACTGTTAATAAAAGTGTGAGAGAAAGAGTATCAGTACAAAAGTGGACCACCCGCTACGAATATTAGTTCAGACGACTTATCTAGTTCGTACCTCCAAATACACTCTCATTCCTGTCATTTGTAATTGAACCTCTGCACGAACATACGCAGACACATAGCAGCACCACATTTAAAACTCGTGCGAGTGCGTGAGACAGAGTTCGAACCCGCTGCTGCCAATACACAAATGCAACACTATGACGACACCATGAGGACTGTCTATGGAGTTAGTTGTGTGACGTTTGTAAATTGTGTGCAGTAGCGTTACAATTACAGTAATGGCCAAGGAGTACCTAGAATTGAGAAACGACTAAATTTGCTACAATTTAGCGAGACTCCAAGTCCCGATGGCATCTCTATCAGATTCTATGAAGAACCTACGCCTGAGTTGCCGCCTATTTTAATAATAACGTGTCGTAGATCCCCTAAACAAAAAACCGTGCCCATTAGTTGGAAAGAGGCAGAGATCACACCTGTCTTCAAGAAGACAGAAGTGATTCACAAAACTACTGTCCAGTGTCAATAACATCCATCTCTTGTCGAATCCAAAAACATTGGTCATGCAAGACAGTGCTTGCGTTTTTCTCACATGGGGTCCTGAAAGCAATGGATCAAATAAATCAGGCGAATGCATTATTTCTTGAATTCGAAAGTCGTCAATCTTTAATAACAAAAGTACAATACTACAGGGTATCAAACAAAATCTGTGACTGGATTGAGGATTTCTTGGTAGGGAGTACGCAGCATGTTATCTCAGATGGACAGTCATCGACTTATTCATGTACAGGCACAGAGCATTAATAGTAGCCTCAGATATTTTACTGATGATCCAGTCGTCTATGATGGTGGCCTATTTGAAAAAAGCTGCACAAATATTCGATATGATCTTGATAAGATTTCTATTTGGTGCAACAATTTGCAGCTCGTTTTATATGTAGAGAAATGCAAAATTGTGCACTTCAGAAAAAGAAAAAAAACTTAGTATCTTGTGTAACCTCCCAACAGTTTATTATTCCCCCAACAGTTTATTATTCCGTAACCTCGCTATAATAATGTTTGACTAATCTCTCAATAAAATTGTGGCTCACATATAACCCTTCAATAATTAACTGACTGTGAATCTAAACTGGTAAATTTGGACGTCAGCAGTACTGCGTCATGGTCCTGAAAGATCATGAATAAATTGAAAATTCTTACCTCAATGAAGTCGTCGGATAACGCGTATATATCTGCTTCTATAAGCAATTTTTCTGGCACAGCCCAGTGCAATCCTGGCCGTTAGCTTTGTCATGTATAAAGAGAAACAACTGATTTTTCCTTACGATAATCGGGATGACCATGGATTGCAGAAATTAACAAATTCTTTAAATTCAGATGAATTATTGTCAAAAAGTTAATTATATAAAAAAGACTATTATTAAAAGATTTTTTGAAACATTTACATGGGACTTGATATAACAATAGTACAAATTTAGCTTAACAAACGACATATGCGCGCGGGTGATTTTACCTCATATTACATCGCTCAGGCACCGCCATCCCTCCCCACGACCGGCCCAGCCAACTCCATGCACACGACTGCTAGCTACTACTTACTGCTACTGACACTGCTCTTACTGCAGCCAACACTGCTCTCTGGTCTGATTCTCTTATAGCTTACATACCGCAGGCAGCGCGTGAGCAATCTATCGAAATTACATTTGCTCGAGTGCGCTAGCAATAATTTCCTTAGTCATGGACCTCTTAACACTTGTAACTACATTATCAATGATTCTCATTTAGAATCAGTCAATTTGTGCGGGACGTAGAATGGAATGGTCACGCACGCTCAATCGTAGGTGAGGCAGGTGGCAGACTTCGGTTCATTGGTAGGACACTAGGAAAATACAGTCAGTCTGCAAACGAAAATGTTTACAAGTCACTCACTTGTGCGTCCATCTTACATTTTTGGTCAAGTGGGTGGAACCGATGTGCTATAGGATATGGGATATTGAACATATAGAAAGAAGGGGCCACGAATGGTCACAGGTTTGTTTCCCTCACGGGATCGCGGCACGCAAATGTTGAAAAACTTGAATCGGCTGAGTCTTGAAGACACACGGCAATTATCCCTCGAAAGCCAATTTACAATTTTTAGGAACGAGTATTAAGTGAAGAATCTAGAGGTATCCTTCAACTCAGTAAGTATCACTCTCGCAGCGACCATAAAGACAAAAATAGATTAATTTCAACATTCTCAGAGGCACTTACGCATTCATTCGCTCCATGTGAGATTGGTACAGAAAGGGATCTTAATATGTGAGAAGTACCACGCCCAGTACTCTGTTCAGTGTATTTCACAGTGGTTTGCTGAGTATGTGTGTAGTTGTAGATGTAGATGGAAATGATGGAGCTACCTGCTAGCTGATAGCCGGTATGCTCTGGAACAGAAACGTTTTGCTTACCTATGGTGTCTGGTTTGGAAGCTTGAAGGTGCAAGTAGCCCATCTCCTGCAGAACCATGTTGAGGATGTTCGTCCAGTAGGGAAACGCTTTGTGTGCGTAGCGGCGTTCCACGAACAGAGTCGGCCAGAAACTGCCGATCGTGCCTTTGATCATGGGCATCAGGCCTTCAGCGGGGCACGTGTTTACATGTAATGCCAGTACGCTGTAACATACACATAAGCAAATATGTTATTGTTCCAATCAGTCAATTACATTAGCTGAAAAAATTGGGTCTGAAGTGTCCTTTTACACTGTCTGGTCAAAATTGTCCGGACATCCCTATGACTAGATGTCGAGAGGGCCAGTCATGTCAGTATGAAAGAAGACGGGGAGTATTGTGTTGCCAATATAGAAGCAGTAACGTCAGAATGGTTCGGTCAGGAGAACTCAGACACTTCAAATGTGGACTAGACATTGGATGTAACATGAGTAACAAATCCATCAGGGACATTTCAACCCTTTTAAGGCTTCCCAAGCTGACTGCTGTTATTATGAATGTGAAGTAGAAACGCGAAGGAACCAGCAAGTACTAGACCAAGACCAGACTGACCTCATCTCCTGACGGACAGGGACCACCGAGAATTCCAGGGAGTAGTCTAGCAGTCAGCAATCCATCTACCACATTGATGTGGGTAGGGAGTTAAAAATAATTGGGTACAATGGTCGTACGCTCCTCATGAGGGTTGGGTTGATTTGGGTGAAGAGACAAAACAGCGAGGTCATTGGTCTCATCGGATTATGGAAGGGTGGGGAAGGAAGTCGGACGTGCCCAGTCAAAGAAACCATCTCGGCATTTACCTGAAGCGATTTAGGAAAATCACAGAAAACCTAAATCAGGATGGCCGGACACAGGATTGAACCGCCGTCCTCCTGAATGCGAGTCCATTGTGCTAACCACTACGCCACATCGCTCGGTCCTCCTCAGGAGTGTCACATTTCTGTAGTCAACGCTAAGCGACGCTCAAGATGGTGTAAAGAGCGGCGCCACTGGACATTGGATGACTGGAACGAGTGATTTGGAGTCATGAATCATGATATACCCTGTGGCAATCCCTTAGAAGGGCTTGGGTTTGACAAATGCCTACAAAATGTTACCTGCTATCATGTGTAGTGCCAGCAATGAAGTACAAAGGAGATGGTGTAATGATATGGATGATGAGTGTGTTTTTCATGGGTTGGATATGGTCCCCTTATTGCGCTTAAGAAAACGCTGAACGCTTAAGTATATTAACACATTTCACAGCATTTTGTACTGCGTACAGTAGAGAAACTGTTCGGATGTGATGAATGTTTGTATCAGCATGTCATTGCTCCCTGTCATAAAGCAGCGTTTATAAAGCAGTGGTGTGCGGAGAATAACATTGGTGAAATGGAGTTGCCTGTTCAGAGTCCAGACCTGTGCCCAATGGAATACCTTTGGGATGAGTTAGAATGTCGATTTTTCTCCGGATTCCAGTGTCCAACATCACTACCTTCTCTGGTTTTGACTGTTGAGGAAGAATGGGCTGGCACTCTTTCATAGACATTCAGACACCTCATTCAAATAGTTCCCACCAGAGTTCAAGACTTCAAAAAGTTGAAGGGTCAACACACGTCATATTAATGCCCACTAATAGGCGCATGAATACTTTTGATCATGTCTCTTTGTATGTCCACCTTTTCAGAGATGGTTCAGGACCTTGGCTGTTTAGTACAGAATGTCAAATCAAACACCTTTCAGCAGTCTATTTCCAAACCGTTATTTTATTGGGGTACCAGTTTCAGCGAATTATTACGCCACTTTCAGACCCCCTGACCGACGTGTAGGAAGATTCCAACCTCGGTTCCAGTTAAAATAGGGGCCAGCATTCAAAGACAGGTATCTGTAGATTTTCGTTACAGCGATCACTTCAAACAGCGTCTGCCGACTCTGATGATGTGTGAAGTGATTTCTGTAACGAAAATCTACAGATACCAGTCTTTGAATGTTGGCCCCTATTTTGGCCGGAACTGAGGTTGGAATCTTTCTACACGTCGGTCAGGGGGCCTGAAGGTGGCCTGGAGATTGCCAAAACTGGTAGCCCAGTAAAATAACAGTTTGGAAATTAGACAGCTGAAAGGCGTTTGATTTGACATTCTGTTTCGATCACATAGTGCATACCTGCTTCGACAGTCTTCACAAACGTTAAAGGTAATAATTACACTTGACACTTTTAGGACTAACGCTAATGATAGCAGTGGTAATAACCTCACGGGACAAAATATCGTACCAGGCGATCATGTCACTCGCCACTGCTGTCGTAAGCCGTGGCAGTGAAGAGGTGTCTATGCACCAGTCACTAGCGAGGAATCAGTGCAAGATGATGGGTCGACTTGAACGTATGACAGAAAGGAGATATCGTCTTTGGTTGTGTACAAGACAACAGCGCGAACTAAGTTCCTCATTTCTTGGCGGATCAACACTGGCTGTCCACCGTCTTTATGGGGAATGTTGCATCGCTCGCAGCGTGAGAATAGTGGTCCAAAAAAGGCCACAAGCGTCAAGGACTGGAGACGGGCTTCACGCCTTGTGAGAGTTGACTCCAAACCAGACAGGAAATGCTGCTTCAATGAATGCGTGTCCGTCTCACCCAGTGAACATTGCGAAGGGAACTGCAACATTGGACGTTCGCAGTTGAGTCGAGAAGGCCGCGTGTGTTTGCCAGCCAGCAGCTCCGCAAGTTCTGGATTCTCCAACATGAACAGGAGGTCACAACAGAAATACCGACTACTCGCTTCAGGGAAACTCTGCCCCTGGTCTCAAGCTGCCGATTCGCTGTAACGTGCCAACCACCTGTCATAGAGTGCCACAGGCAACAGGCTACCGCACAGCCACCCATCCACACGTACCTTCCCTTCGAACTGTCCAGGGAAGTTGAGGGAAGTGATACAGGCTGTCACGTGACAACCGAAATGGAACGGTGTATTAAGGAGACCATGTGCTATACTGGAGATATTCAAGAAACTCGCTACACGACTCTACTCGAACTCGAGACATTCGAAAAACCCCTTCACCAAAATCTGGAAATTTCTCTCGCCACCATAGGGGGAAGGATAACAGATCAAGACACATTAGCAGTGGCAACTGAACACCTGTGGACAATTCAAAAACTGAGATAGACATCATAACGGCGAGCGACTGTACCTCAACAAGGCTGACTGGTTCTGACAGCTATACAGTCGAAACAATCAAACAACGGATCACACAGGGAAACTGGCAACACAAAAATCACAAACAAATTTCGCACAATAAATTACATTGAGAGGCTGATTTTGTAATCAAACTGACCACTCTGATGAAGGCCTTGGAATTTTACAGGATCGAGACCCCTACAGTTGATCAAGGAGACGTCGTCTGCGCAGAGCAACAACCCTTGCACACTGAATGGACTGTCAATGTTAGCAGTACATGTCCACCGACAGTCCTACCATCCGTCCAGAACGTCGCAGAGGTTTAGTCCACGGCTCGCCGTGGCACTTTTTACCATCTGTCCTAAACTACTACCTTCAAACGTTTCTGCATGCTGTATCACTTACAGGACCAGATTAATGGATCACCACATCAGACGTATGGGCAACATTGCAAACGTGTATTCTGCGATCCCCCGATTCGCAGGGGAGTCAGAGAGAGCTTTCTATGATGGTCACATGCAACCATGCAAATGCAAGCCTAGAGGGGCTCCCCCTAAGATATTTTAAATGGGCGGGGGGGGGGGGGGGGAGGTAGCAGTTAGGGCGCCTTGTATACAACCGATTGTCCAAAAGTCTGTTTTTCTAATTGTTTAGCTTTCAAATGACGCGGCCCAATACATAAAAGGACTTTATTCAAAATAAACCACCATCTTAATTTCCACAATTTCGTCGTCCAAGCATCGCCCTCTCTTCTGTACCTTCATAATGGGCACCCTATGGACAGTCCCGTCTTCCAAGAACACAAAAGCCGTGTTCGCAAAGCTGGGTGCATACTTTCCAGATTTGACAAACACTCGGGCCTGCTAAATCGTACGATCTTGTCGCCATAGGAAGTGTTACAGTCTGCTTAGAGCAGTGGGTGGAATGTGTTTGTGATACTCACTACTTGCAACAGGCGACTAAATGTATCTACTACGCATTATACAAATTATATTAAGTTATTTTTATGTTCTACTAAGTGTTAAATGTATATTTGCTGTGCATTTAGAGAAATTCTGTTTTTTATTTCAAATAACGACTGACATTTGGGAGAATGCGTGATGCCTCTGAAGACCGAACTATGCTGTCGATTGGCTGATCACCATATGCAGTGCGTCAATGGCCGTCGCTCCTCAGAGAAGAGCTCGTGTATTAGCCTTGTCACCTGTGACCTCCGATCATCGTCGTAGCACCAGAACAACGGCAATGAAACTTCCTGGCAGATTAAAACTGTGTGCCGGACCGAGACTCGAACTCGGGACCTTTGCCATTCGCGGGCAAGTGCTCTACCAACTGAGCTACCCCAGCACACTCATGCCCTGGGCCGTCAGTAGTGCTTGGGTAGCTCAGTTGGTAGAGCACTTGCCCGCGAAAGGCAAAATTAAAGCGAAATCAGTCCTTTCAATCAATGGTTAGCGTACTGAGAAGAAGCAAGTTTGAAAGCAGAAATTACATACGAGGGCTGCTGAAAAAAATCCGGAACATTCACAATTTCACGCCAATGGTGTGTTGGAGCGAAATGCGGTTGGCATCCCTGCGCACGCCTGTGTTTAATATGTAACTACCGAAAGTTTTATTGTTGTATGTTTGTTTGTTGTTGTTCTGTGCTGTATTAAGTAGAATGTTATATCACACAGTTTGCGAATTTCGCGTTCGCAGATTTAGAGAAGGAATGAGCCTGTATTAAATTTTGCGTGTAACTCAAGAGACAGACCAAATGATGCAGGGAACCTACGGAGATGAGTGCTTAAGCCGTACTCGGTGTTACGAACGGTTCACACGGTTTAAAAATGGCCGGATGTAAGTTGAACATGACCCTCGTTCAGGACGCCTTTCGACGTCTACAGACGACGCTCTTGTCAAGAACGTCAACGAAATTGTGCGTGGAAAACGAAGACTGACTGACCGAGAGATTGCAGAAGAATATACACTACTGGCCATTAAAATTGCTACACCACGAAGATGACGTGCTACAGACGCCAAATTTAACCGACAGAAAGAAGACGCTATGATATGCAAATGATTAGCTTTTCAGAGCATTCACACAAGGCTGGCGCCGGTGGCGACACCTACAACGTGCTGACATGAGGAAAGTTTCCAACCGATTTCTCTTACACAAACAGCAGTTGACCGGCGTTGCCTGGTGAAATGTTGTTGTGATGCCTCGTGTAAGGAGGAGAAATGCGTACCATCACGTTTCCGACATTGATAAAGGTCGGATTGTAGCCTATCGCGATTCCGGTTTATCGTATCGCGACATTGCTGCTCGCGTTGGTCGAGACCCAATGACTGTTAGCAGAATATGGAACCGGTGGGTTCGGGAGGGTAATGCGGAACGCCGTGCTGGATCCCAACGGTCTCATATCACTAGCAGTCGAGATGACAGGCATCTTATCTGCATGGCTGTAACCGATCGTGCAGCCACGTCTCGATCCCTGAGTCAACAGATGGGGACGTTTGCAAGACAACAACCATCTGCACGAACAGTTCGACGACGTTTGCAGCAGCATGGACTATCAGCTCGGAGATCATGGCTGCGGTTATCCTTGACGCTGCATCACAGACAGGAGCGCCTGCGATGGTGTACTGAACGACGAACCTGGGTGCACGAATGGCAGAACGTCATTCGTGGATGAATCCAGGTTCTGTTTACAGCAGGGTCGGCCAGAAATTCTGCACGCGTGCGGTGCTCCGGAAGTCCTGCACATGTGCAACTTGCGGGTCATAGCGTACACGCCGCAGCCGTCATCGTTCATGTAGTGCAGATGTCGCTTTATCCACTTGCTACGATACTCCGTACCGGCGCATTCTAGTGCTCTTCCCACAGCTTGCAAGCCAACCATGGGAAGGTATTTCGCGTATTAAACATTTAAAATACTGTCACACTCTACTTATTCAGACATCTACTTTTATGTTAACAGTTTAACCCAGTAAGACAAGTAATACAGTTAACAACCGTGGGTTTTTATTAAGGCAGCTTGACTGACGGCTCGTAACTACGCAGAATGTTTTTGATGTAGTATTTAAGAAAGAGAGCACTTAGCGACTTCCAACAAACCTTATTCATGATTTCAAATAACGTTAATTTAATGCAAGGTTTCCTATAACTAATTCTCGGTGCCCTCAGTTACACCCACATAATTTCTGTCTCACTGACCTCCGAACAGAATGATAACCGCAGACCTCTCGATGATCACCTGTTATTTCAATACCATTAGTGCTATATCTTTCATCACTTCCGTCAGAAATCTGCATAATAACCGACAATTAGATGAATGTTATGTTTTATCGACTTCAGCTGAGCGTAGCCCTTCACACATTAAAAAAACAAAAGCAACCTAAATGTAAGTATACATTGGAACAATCGGTTTAATGACCAGTTTTCCTGATAATAATGTAACATTGAGCAGAATGAGGCAGTAATGCACAGTTAGTAAACAATAATTTTTAATTATGAAAGGAATAAATCCAACCATGTTTATCATTGGTCATGAGAAATGATATAGTTAATATCTGGCACAAAAGCACGGCTCATTGACGAACACAAGCAGTTACGAAGACTTTCATCATCACTTATGCTTGATCGAAACCTTGATTTATTCATTTTCATCACCGAGAAAAATCTTTCAAAAACGTATGTCGACCCGAACAGGGACATAACTCTCGCGGCTTCTCGGCGCAGACGTGGAAATTCTTGTTGTGAAAAATTTTCGTAGAATTCTTTTGTACTTCGCACTGAAAAGAACTTGTCCTTCAGTCTTGTATTGCACTGTAGGTCGATCAGTTCCATCTGTAGATCATTCGGAGCATCTTCAACTGACGACGAGAACGGTCGAGCAAAGAGGCGAATGACAGGAGACAAACTCGTAACATCTGCGAATCGTGCTCGAAATTGTTCCTTAATTTTTACAATTATTGACACGTATTCTTCAAATCTAGCACTTTCATGGACCAGTCCAAGAGTCGGGAAATGTGCAGTGTTTTCTGGCTCTCCCGAAGCGCAAGCTTCCTTTCAAAGGCATTAACTTCTTCCAACATGTCAGAAATTAAATTATTTTCGCCTTCCAAACTGACGTTCAGGCTGTTCATGTGAGACGTAATGTCCACGAGAAATGCAAGGTCTGATATCCAACAAGGGTCTTCCAACATAGGTTCACTTTTTCCCTTCTCGTGTAAGAATGTTACTATGATCAAACGTAAATAAAAAAAATATTTTCAGCGTTTTACGTCGACTGAGCCAGCGTACTTCGGTATAATAAGGTATGTCGCCGTACTCCGCTCCTAATTCCTCCAAGAACCGCCGAAACTGGCGATGCGTAAGCTCATGTGCCTTCAGATAGTTTACAGTACGCACAACAACTTGCATGACATTTGCTAACGTTACTGATTTTGCACAAAACGCCTCTCGATGCAGAATGCAGTGAATTCCGTACAACGTCTCGTCTGTGCGCCCTAGCTTTTTGCGCATCCGCGCTACGAGTCCTCTCTGATGGCCTTGCATTGATGGTGTTCCATCTGTGGTCACTGAAACTAACCGATTCCAGTCCATACCGACATCATCAATCGCTTGCTCGACAGCTTGGAGTAAGTCCGCACCTGTAGTAGTCCCTTTAAGTCCAAAACGTCCTCTGTTACACAAAGTGCGTTATCGACACCTAGTATGTATATCACAACCTGGGTTGTATCTGTAAGATCTGTTGCTTTATCGAGCGCAACACAGAAAGCAACAAAGTCTTTAGCCTTATTTATTAGCTGCCTGTGCACATAGCCGACCATAGCACTGATACGTCTTGTCACTGTTCGTTTGGATAGACTGATTTCTTGACATCTGCTAACGTTCGTGGGACACACAAGTTCTGCAGCATCAGTCAGACATCCTTTCACAAACTCCCCTTCGGAAAGGGTTTCCCAGATTGTGCAATTCTTAATGCGATTTTAAAACTTGCTCGCAGTGAAGATTTAGTGTGGTTGTCATTCTGGAAAATTGAAAACCGTACATTGTACAGCGTACAGTAAAATAGACATAAATGTAACACAAGAAACTAAGAGTTCAAGAAGTATCAGTTACTTTGACGTACAGTAAAATCGAGTTGATATGTCTCATCCATTTTCTTAAGGACATTTAATTTTGCTTGCCGTTCTTCACTGTTGAGTACACTACACTCGTCTTTGTGATATGCATTGTAGTGTCTTTCAATTGAAAACTTACGCTGGCCGCCTATTATTCGGCGGAACAGCAAACACTGTGAGTTTTCAGCAACGTCTATAAAAAAGAATTGTAGTTCTCAGTCGTTTTTAAACTACTGAGAACATAGATCTCCCGTCCTTTGCTTTTTCACAGAAGGCCTACCTGCCATTTCTCAATCCCTCTCTGTTAAGGTTACGGTCACCAGGGGTAAACGAGACTGGGTACGTTGCGCTCTTGCTTGTACTACATAAACAAGGAAGTGGAGCCGCCGCTGTTCATTTAGGACACATGTCTAATAACAGATGTCGCTGTCGCACACGTGTGCGCATGTGCAGCATTTCCGCACGTCTGCACACTGTGCAGCGTTTAGCCGGCCCTGGTTTACAGCATCATGATGGTCGCATCCGTGTTTGGCGACATCGCGGTGGACACACATTGGAAGCGTGTATTCGTCATCGCCATACTGGCGTATCACCCGGCGTGATGGTATTGGGTGCCATTGGTTACATGTCTCGGTCACCTCTTGTTCGCATTGACGGCACTTTGAACAGTGGACGTTACATTTCAGATGTGTTACGACCCGTGGCTCTACCCTTCATTCGATCCCTGCGAAACACTACATTTCAGTTGGATAATGCACGACCGCATGTTGCAGGTCCTGTACGGGCCTTTCTGGATACAGAAAATGTTCGACTGCTGCCCCGGCCAGCACATTCTCCAGATCTCTCACCGATTGAAAACGTCTGGCCAATGGTGGCCGAGCAACTGGCTCGTCACAATACGCCAGTCACTCCTCCTGATGAACTGTGGTATCATGTTGAAGCTGCATGGGCAGCTGTACCTGTAGACGCCATCCAAACTCTGTCTGACTCAATGCCCAGGCGTATCAAGGTCGTTATTATGGCCAGAGGTGCTTGTTCTGGGTACTGATTTCTCAGGATACATGCACCCAAACTGCGTGAAAATATAATCACATGTCAGTTCTAGTATAATATATTTGTCCAATGAATACCCGTTTATGATCTGCATTTCTTCTTGGTGTAGCAATTTTAATGGCCAGTAGTGTACCATTTCAGTTGGATCATGTCATGAAATCCTAACACAGCATCTTGGAATGCGTCGTGTTGAAGCCAAGTTTCTTCCACGGCTCATGAGCCACGACCAGAAAGACCTTTGCCTTGCAATCTATTGCACATAACAAAACAAAAAAACAAAAAAAACGAAACCACTGTTTTGCCTCATCCTCCGTACTCTCCAGACCTGGACCCTGCGGACTTTTTTTATTTGAAAGGACGAAGATTTGCAACGATAGACGAGATAAAAGAAAATTCGCAGATGGCGCCTCGCACATCCAGGAGGAGACGTATCAAGAGTGCTTCCGGAAGTGGAAAGGGCGTTGGGACCGGTGCAGCACTTGTGGAGGAGAGTATTTAGAAGGAGTCCATGCACAACAAGTGAAAGGTAAGCGCAGAAAAATTTTGTGGACAAAGTCCCTGGGTTTTTTTGAACAGACATCGTATAACTCAACTGAGTTTTGAGCCAACTGAGAAGAATTTGTGGGTTATGGAAGTACACAGTCAATCTAAAATCTGAATTTATATTCACTGCCTGACAAAAACAGCGCACGGTACACATACACACCACCGGCGGCTGTGTGAATAACAAGAATTGCATTTCTGTGACAGAACGGCCACCAGAGTGTATAAATTGTGTTCGTCGTCATTAATGTTACCACGCCTAATATGGTATATAAGAGGCATGAACAGCGTCGGATGTTGGTTGACCACTGTGGAGGACACATACTTGTGTGAGACAGCGTTATCAGCACTTAACATTGTTTGAGCGAGGCGTCACAGTGGGTATCCATTTGGCCAGTTGGTCGAATCCCCCAATGTCCGGATTTTTGTGGCGTTTGGATGTGACACTAGCCCAGTGTTGGACTGCGTAGGATCGTGATGCATGGCATACTCGTTGTCAAGGTTCCCGACCATGGCGTGGAGGGGGAGGGGGGGGGGGGATCACTGTATGATGCACCAACGATAAGCCATCCACATCTGCGCCTGCCATCTGAGAATGGGGTTTGGACTCCCTGCAACATTCTGTGTCGACCTACAGAGCGGGGTAGCGCAGAGGTTAGCACACTGGACTCGCATTCAGGAGGACAACAGTTCGAACCCTCGTCCAGTCAACCAGATTTAGGTTTTCCATGATTTCCCTAAGTCACTTAAAACAATAGGCGGAATGCTTTCTTCGAAAGCACAGGACCGCTTTCCCTTTCTATCCTTCCCTAATCCGAGCATGTGCTCCTACTCTGATGACCTGAACTCCTCGTCCTGTGTCAACTTGCACCATCGGTCGGAGATTAGCAGCAGATGGACTGGGAAATTACTGTCAACAACACAAACGGCTGCCGTGACCGGGAAGCTTGAACTGCTGACGATTGGCCCTGCAGTGTATTTAGTAACGGATCACGTTCCTACTGTACCTCGGATGACCACTGTCGGCGAGCATGGCGGCGACCCAGTGAGAGGTCCCAATCTTCCGATGTTTTGGAGAGTCAAAGGGTTTTACTCTTAGCCCCATGGTCTGGAGCCCCTTTGGGTATGATTTCAGGTCAGGTAGTGACTGAGGGAAATCAAACTGTACAGTGGTATGTGACTGACATGTTGTAGCCGGCTGGGGTGGCCGAGCGGTTCTAGGCGCTACAGTCTGGAACCGCGCGACCGCTGCGGTCGCAGGTTCGAATCATGCCTCGGGCATGGATGTGTGTGATGTCCTTAGGTTAGTTAGGTTTAAGTAGTTCTAAGTTCTAAGGGACTTATGACCTCAGAAGTTAAGTCCCAGAGTGCTCAGAGCAATTTTTTTGACATGTTGTGTTCTCATGTGTTACATCTCCTGCGAGAATATTATGCTGGTACACAAATGGCGCTTCTCTTTACGAACTGTCTACATGATGTTGAGGTACTCTTGTTGTAAGTAGGCTGTTTATGTTTTCTTATTGGCAACGTTACGTAGCGCTCTGTATGAAAATCACTGGCTGTGCTGTGTGCAGTCTGTGGCTAGTTTGCATTGTTGTCTGCCATTGTAGTGTTGGGCAGTTGGATGCGAACAGCGCGTAGCGTTGCGCAGTTGGAGGTGAGCCGCCAGCAGTCGTGGATGTGGGGAGAGAAATGGCGGAGTTTTGAAATTTGTAAGACTGGATGTAATGAACTGCTATGTATATTATGATTTTTCAACACTATTAAGGTAAATACATTGTTTGTTCTCTATTAAAATCTTTCATTTGCTAACTGTGTCTATCAGTAGTTAGTCGCTTCCGTAGTTTGAATCTTTTATTTAGCTGGCAGTAGTTGGTTGGTTGGTTTGGGGGATGAAAGGGACCAGACTGCCATGGTCATCGGTCCCAGCTGGCAGTAGTGGCGCTCGCTGTATTGCAGAGTTCGAGTAACGAAGATTTTTGTGAGGTAAGTGATTTGTGAAAGGTATAGGTTAATGTTAGTCAGGGCCATTCTTTTGTAGTGATTTTTGAAAGTCAGATTGCGTTGCGCTAAAAATATTGTGTGTCAGTTTAAGCACAGTCATGTATAATTGTTCTAAGGGGACGTTTCATATGTCGACCCTTAGCCGAGGATACCTCACTGGAATCTTCTGTTTTTTTTCTTGTAGTTTGTGTAATTAGGGTAGCTTTTGTTTATTGCTAGCGCGTAATTGTAGAGAGAATCTCCTTTGTAGTTGCAGTCTTTCATTGTTGTTGTGGCATGCATGTAGATTTGCACCAAGTATTTCGCAGCTGCGCTTGCAATTAACTAGATATTATTTTCAGTGCTATGTTAATGTGTTTTCTTATTTTACTCTTCCAATTGTGTTTTTCTGTGTTATTGTGACAATAATGGCGTGTGAAAAACATAATACTAGGCTCCAAAGTAAACTGAGAAATGACAGTGAAGACGAAAGCAGTGTGTTAGCGCCACCGAGTAATGAATTAACTAATGTTCAAAGTAGTAATTTGGTAATTGTGCATAGGGAAATGGAGCGGGCGGCAAATAATGGTATAGACAGTGAAACAATTAGTGAACAGGGAAGCGTTATCGATCGATCGGTCAGCAACAATTCGCCTCAGGAATCCGAAATGACAGGACACAATCTTGCAAATACTGTAAATTCAGGTTTTGGGTCGTCACCGTTTTCTCAAATAAGTCAAGACACATTTTCTGCTTGTCAAAATGTGAATGTTGCCGGTGCAACTTCACTGCCGAAAAGCACTGAGGAACATGTTTCAGACACCAGTGCATTGTTATTACAGTTAATGCAACAAATGGGACAAAGGCTACAAAAGTTAGACACAACGCTTGAACAAAATCAGAAACAAATGGGACAAAATCTTCAAAAGTTAGACACAAGGGAACAACACCAGAGACAAACACAGCAACAGTTAGACGCAATGGAATAAAATCTTCACACCACGCTTGAACAAACACGTGAAGATTTAACTACTGAGTTACATAAAATCGTCAAAAAGTCTGTAATGACGTAAAAACATAAATTTGTGAGCATTTCCAACCTATTTTTTCGCGTCATGAAAATGCATTACAGAATCACGAAGCAGCCACAAAAGAACTGCAAACTATTGTTCATGAAAATCATGAGACCTTGCAAGCTAAAATTGACTCAGTTGCATCTACCGATTCGGTTACGCAACTTGCAAAAACTCAGAAAAACTTAAAGGACACAGTAGATACTCTGAAAATTGGTTCAGAAAGACACATGGAGGAAATTAGTTCATTATCAGACAAAGTAGTTGAACTTTCCGATCAGCTAAATAATTTATCTACGAAGGTAGATGATAATCTGGATGACACAAAACTGGTAGTCTTTAATGACACAGAAGAGTGCGAACAAATTAGGAAATTCAAACAAAATCAGAATCAAATTAATACGCAACACCAAAGAGAAACCCGGGAAGTACAAGATCAGCTGACACAGGTCATACAAGAATTACGTATTTCAGAGGACACTCGCGCCCAAATACGGGAAGACGGACATAGAAATACGGAACAGCCACAAAATAATAACACAGCGCATTTCGGGAATTATGAAAAAAATTGGCAAGGTGCACCGAATTTTGAAATGGAACCGCCGAAACGACGTAACAATGACCGATATGCGACTCGCCGACATGATGATTTTGACTATAAGCTGTTCATTACTTCACGTAAATTTAAAACATTTAAGAATTCTGGCAACGACATTCATCCACAAGCATGGCTCCATCAATTCTCTCATTGTTTTCCTCCCAACTGGTCATTAGAGCACAGATTAGAATTTATGTGTGGCTATTTAGAGAATGAACCAGCTGTAAGAATGCGATCGGTCATTCACGATTGTCACAGTGAAGGAGAATTTTACCATGCCTTCCTCTCAGCATATTGGTCTCAAGCTACACAAGACTGGGTAAAACATAGCATCATAATGATGAAACATTTCGAACAATCTGAATTTTCCAGTCTTGTGAAATATTTTGAAGACATGTTGCACAAGAATCAGTACCTGTCAAACCCATACAGCCCCTCAGAACTCATCCGCATTTGCTTAATCAAATTACCTGAACATTTACGACATATTATTTTGGCAGGACGTTGCAAAGACGACATTGAAGCTTTTCAGGGACTCTTACAAGAATTGGAAATTGACACTGACAATCGCGGAACGCGAAAACAGGAACACAACAATTACAGGTCACATCCGTCGCAATTCCGCGATGAAAGAAATAATAACTGGACACGACAAGGCTATTCTCACAACACAAATCGTGACCAAAGCAGACACCACCCGTATGACAACTGTTGGCAGAGTAGTAATAACTACAGGGAAAGACCACCTCTCCGCAGTAGTGACTATCACAGAGACAATCAGGGAAACAGACAATTTGGGAACCAAAATAATTATTATCAAGGGCGACACAATAACTTTAGACGCAACGGTCCAGCGCGCAGTAACGATTCAGGGAGAAATTCTCCACCACGTGACCGACAAGAAAGAAACTATGGAATCTACCAACATGACGACAGATGATATGATCGTAACGACAGAGCTGAATTGCATCAGAACTGGCGGGATTCAAACAGAGCAAGGCCCTCTCGACAAGGTGAATTTGTGGAAGTTAGGTCTCCTAATCCCAATAACGACGCGCGCCAACAAAGGAACAGACAATGACTTGCACCGCAGGCAGCCGCGTACGCCGGCTGGCTCAGAGAAAAATAACATAGGCGCTAACCTTGAGAAAAACTCCAGTATTCTTGGTGATTGTGCACCTGCACAGTCGCAGCAGATGGCTGCTGGCCATTTCTACAAGGACTACAGTGGGTCTACACCTTTGCTGACTCACCAGTACCATTATTTCTACCAGGACTACAGTGGGTCTGCACCTCTGGTGGCCCACCAATACCATAATCTCTCCCAGGACTACAGTGGGTCTGCTCTGTGATGACCTACCTACCAATATTCTTCAAAATTTCGACTGACTCTGCTGTGGGTTTGCTCTGTTGTGGACCAATACCTGTCTGCATGTCAAGAGTCAGCACTGTCTTTCCGTTGGAAGGACAATACTACTTCTTCAAGACTGCATGGAAATCCACTACTTCCGTGTGCATTTTCATTTACTGCTCAGACTTTGAGAAAAACACTGCTATTTTACTGTGATGAACGATCAGGACTGTCTTTATGGACTGTGAGAAAATTTTAGCTTTTGACCAACATTGTATCAATAAGTGTGTGCATTTGATATCTTTGTTATTGTAATTATGAAAAATTTTATCAAATCATTATTGGCCACTGCCCAAAACAATTTGTAAATTTTTTTGTGGGGAGCAAGGGAGCTATATAAGTAGGCTGTTTATGTTTTCTTATTGGCAACGTTACGTAGCGCTCTGTATGAAAATCACTGGCTGTGCTGTGTGCAGTCTGTGGCTAGTTTGCATTGTTGTCTGCCATTGTAGTGTTGGGCAGTTGGATGCAAACAGCGCGTAGCATTGCGCAGTTGGAGGTGAGCCGCCAGCAGTGGTGGATGTGGGGAGAGAAATGGCGGAGTTTTGAAATTTGTAAGACTGGATGTAATGAACTGCTATGTATATTATGATTTTTCAACACTATTAAGGTAAATACATTGTTTGTTCTCTATTAAAATCTTTCATTTGCTAACTGTGCCTATCAGTAGTTAGTCGCTTCCGTAGTTTGAATCTTTTATTTAGCTGGCAGTAGTGGCGCTCGCTGTATTGCAGAGTTCGAGTAACGAAGATTTTTGTGAGGTAAGTGATTTGTGAAAGGTATAGGTTAATGTTAGTCAGGGCCATTCTTTTGTAGGGATTTTTGAAAGTCAGATTGCGTTGCGCTAAAAATATTGTGTGTCAGTTTAAGCACAGTCATGTATAATTGTTCTAAGGGGACGTTTCATTGTGTTCAGCAAGATCCCCACATATGTCCCCTATAAAACACACGTGGGAACAGCTCGGACGTTAGCTCTGCCCCAGCATCAGTATCCAGGTTATCAAGGACCAGTTTCCAACAGTTGTGGGCCACCTTGCCTCAGGGGAGGGTGCAATGGCTTTATAACACCTTCCCCAAATGAATAAGTGCGTGCATACACGACAGAGTGCGTGCAACGCCATACTAATTAGTGGGCTCGTACTGCCAAGTTCTTTGTAAATTTGACTTAATATTGTAGTCACTGAAATTACATCGCATTCTGTCTCAACCCATGAAGTTTCACTCCATTTCCTCCTCCCCTTCCGAGTGATTTTTTTTTTGTTAGGCATTGCATATACAACACCATAGTAGCATTCGTCACCACATTTTGATGGCTCTATGGTAATCATCATTGACTGATTTCATTTGGGTATGGCATACCTACGTTTCTATCATTTGTAGACTTAGAGAAAGCTTTCAAATTCTGAAGGTGGCAGGGCTAAAATTCAGGTAGCGAAAGACTATTTACAATTTGTACAGAAATCAGATGGCAGTTATAGGAGTCGAGGGGTATGAAAGGGAAGCAGAAGTTGGGAAGGGAGTGAGACAGGGTTGTAGCCTCTCCCCAATGTTATTCAATTTGTATATTGAGCAAGCAGTAAAGGAAAATTCGGAGTAGGAATTAAAATCCATGGAGATGAAATAAAAACTTTGAGGTTCGCCGATGACATTGTAATTTTGTCAGAGACAGCAAAGGAGTTGGAAGAGCAGTTGAACGGAATGGACAATGTCTTGAAAGGGAGGGTATAAGATGATCATCAACAAGAGCAAAACGAGGATAATGGAATGTAGTCGAATTAAGTCAGGTGATGCTGAGGGAATTAGATCAGAAAGTGAGACACTTAAAGTAGTAAAGGAGTTTTGCTATTTGGGGAGCAAAATAACTGATGATGGTCTAAGTAGAGAGGATATAAATTGTAGACTGGAAATGGCAAGGAAAGCGTCTCTGAAGATGATAAATTTGTTAACATCGAGTATTGATTTAAGTGTCAGGAAGTTGTTTCTGAAAGTATTTGTATGGAGTGTAGCCATGTATGGAAGTGAAACATAGACGATAAATAGTTTAGACAAGAAGAGAATAGAAGCTTTCGAAATGTGGTGCTATAGAAGAATGCTGAAGATTAGATGGGTAGATCACAAACTAATGATGAGGTATTGAATAGAATTGGGGAGAAGAGGGGTTTGTGGCACAACTTGACTAGAAGAAGGGATCGGTTGGTAGGACATGTTCTGAGGCATCAAGGGATTACCAATTTAGCACTGGAGGGCAGCGTGGAGGGTAAAAATCGTAGAGGGAGACCAAGAGATGAATACACTAAGCAGATTCAGAAGGATGTAGGCTGCAGTAGGTACTGGCGATGAAGAAGCTTGCACAGGATAGAGTAGCATGGAGAGCTGCATCAAACTAGTCTCAGGACTGAAGACCATGACAACAACAACAACAACAACAACATGGCATACCTGAAGAAACTTGTGGACCCTCTTCCATGCCAAATTGAAGTCTTCACCAAAATTAGAGATGGTGTTATATAGTACTAGCGTGATGCCTCATAGGAGTCTCTGATTTCTTGTGTGGTGTTAATTTCATCTTCTGTGTGTGACCGATGTGTCATAACAGTTTGAATATACAGTTTGCTTATATTCTCTACAAACGATAGAACAGAGCTGCACTCTTGTGTATCTGTGATAGTACTTACGAGGTCGGAAAGTACTGCGCCAAAGCGGTTCCTATGATGGCTCCCCAGTTTCCAGCCTGGATGTAGAACTTGTTATGGCCGAGTCTCTCCATCAGCCTCTTCATGATGGCGGCCATCTGTACGATACCAAGACCTGGCTTTGCCGCGCCCTGCGAGAAGCCGAACCCAGGCAGAGAGGGGGCCACCACCTCGAAGACGAAGCCCTCCCCCTTCCTGGGGGTGGTCAGCAGGGGGATGAACGAATAGAACTCCCTCACGGAGCCAGGCCATCCGTGCATCAGCAGCAGCGGGACCACCATTGTGCCCTGCGGGACCTCGGCCGGCTTGACGTGGATGAAGTGCAGCTCCAGGCCGTTCACCGTCGTCTTGAACTGCGGGAACTGGTTCAGGAACTTCTCGCGCTCCCTCCAGTCGTACTTGGTCCGCCAGAACTCCACCACCTCCTGCATGTAGTTGGAGTTGAAGCCATACTCGAATCCGACACCCTCCAATGGCGGCGTCAGCTTTGGTGTGGTTTTTAGTTTTTCGTGCAAGTCTTCAATCACCTACATGAAAAGAGCAATGTGATTAAAATAATGCAGAAATTCAAAGGCTGCTTCCTCACAGTACTATTACAGTGAGTTTGTGAAGGATTCAAGGTTACTTTTTTGCAGCTGATACAAATATTGCAGAAAACAACGAGCAATGTCATTAAAATAATGCAGAAATTCAAAGGCTGCTTCCTCACAGTACTATTACAGTGAGTATGTGAAGAATTCAAGGTTACTTTTTTGCAGCTGATACAAATATTGCAGAAAACAGCAAATCAAAAATAGATTAATCAAAATATCCATTAATTTCATTGGAATATTACGAAATAACAGCAAATTCCTCAAAATGGCTGCAAAGAACAAAACCGACGCAGTGGCTAGCACACTGGACTCGCGATCGGGAGGACGACGGTTCAGTCCCGCGTCCGACCACCCTGATTTAGGTTTTCCGTGATATCCCTATATCGCTCCAGGCAAATGCCGGTATGGTTCCTTCGAAAGGGCACGGCCGACTTCCTTCCCCGTCCTTCCCTAATCCGATGAAACCGATGACCTCGCTGTCTGGTATCCTTCCCCAAACAACCCAACCCAACAAGGAACAAACACTGTCAATATTTAAACAGTTCTGCATTAAGTTATCTGTCGTCATCCGACTGGGAATTAATTGCATACAGTGTCCTATCAGTTTCCCTCTTAAGGACTTGCTTTTCCCTGTGTGGATTAATAACTTTCCATCAATGACATTACCGGATCCCAATTTAATTTTGCTTACAGATGATACACACATGGTAACAAACAGAAAAGCAAGTGTAGTTTCACAAAGACCAGTTAGCGAAAGTTTCTTGGGCACTAGTAGATGGTTGCTAATCTACTCTTTGTCATTAGAATTTGAAAAGGCACACTCTACACATTTCAGAAATTGTAAGTGGTTTCTTCCTGGCATATGTCTAAAGGATGATGACAAGTACATTGAAGAGGTTAACTGACTTAAATTCTTGGGAATACAACTAGATAATGTATTTAGTTCGGGGGAGCGTACAAAGAAATATTTCACAGCCTAAACAAAGATCTGATTACAATTTAGATGTTTATAAGCAGATTATACTATTGCTTCCTGACCAACCGCAGTATCGATAGTCGCTTCTCTCGAGAGCGTGGAGACTAATTGTTTTAGTGAGCTGTATGTCAACCTTGGCGGTGAGTTTCACGTGTTGTGCTGGAGACGTGGCCTACAGAAATGCAATTGCTGTAATTCATAATAACCGTTAAAGCTTTCATCGCAGAAGGTGTGTGTTTTACATCAGTTCCAATATCAGTGAGTTATTATGAAAAGCGAAAATTCTGCATCCATGTTTTGCGTCATCAAAGTAACAATGAACAACGTCACGATGGCTACAGACGTAACAAACGTGGACTTGATCTCAATTCTGGGATTATTCGAGTTGAGGGAGAGTCGTAAGCTATGTAACTAAAACTCACAAGTGGAGGAACTTCATTCGCATATTGTGTCACAAGGACAACAACCAGTCGTAACGTAGAATGGTTACACTTGCACTCATGAAAATCATCGGTAGCTTCGTTAGGATGAACTACGTTAATTGTGAGAAATTCGCTAACTATTGCAAGCAGAGCAAACTACCTGAACGGTGATTTTTAGTGCTAGTACTCGAACATAGCAACTAAACAGCATGATAATAGGTTTCATTGTGCTCCAAACAGACAAGTGGCTGAAGTACTAACTATAACTTACATCTGTTGTGATGAAGCTGGCTGTGAACAGTGCAGCCAACATTCTCGTGTTTTACTGGTAGGACAAGCGTGTCCAATCATTGGACCTAACGCGTCTCCATTGTAAACTTCAATTGTGAAACTTTTATGTAGTGAATGACAAAGATTGCGAAAGTGATGATAATGTGGTAACTTACGTTAATGTTGATTTCTTTAAACGGTGTATTGGCAAATTTAGAAAAGTCACTTTACAAAAGAATTCTTCATTCTAATCAAGAATTGCAAAGAAATAATAGACTCTGAAAATACTTTGAAGTTGTTTGTTCAACAGTTTCACGTTCATTGAACTATTACAAGTAATATATGTTCATCGTAGATTACACAAGGTTGCGTTAAATGAGTTAATCTTTCCTGAATTGTCGCAAACGTTACCTAATTAAAAATAGGGGGAGAGTTCAGCTTTGTATACTGAATTGTTATAATGGTGTGCAGGCAGCAGCTCGCTCGCAATTAATGCAAAGGAAATTAATTATTAACTTATTATGAAGTCCTCAACAAATCAATCAAAAATCTTTCTCTTTCGCAGTAACAATATCAGAAACTATATTACAAACTTCATCAATAAACATAAATTCTCATGATTCTTGGCATGCCACTCTCCCGGCTATGGCTCACGTCACGATAACACGATGCCGATTGACACTCTGCGAACAGCATCCACTAGGAGCGGCCGACGCAGAGATGATACTGCAGACCAGCAATGTCGCAGATGACATTGCGCGCTGTCTGATAAACAAAGTAAGGGCCACTGCCGCCTGTGTATCCAAGATATAAGGGAAGCTGGTAGTGAACACCCCTTTCAAACTTTGTGTTCGTTCTTCTCCACGTGTTCAGCCTTCAATGTGATACTTTACTTTTCCAAATCAACAAACCGCTTTGCGTAGACATTGGGTGTAGAAGTCCGCATTTTCGCTGTTTGGGAAAAATTTCACCTCATATTAATTTCATAACTTTTACCTTTCGAAGTGATAGTTAAAACTTCGTGACTACCTCTTTTAACTGGGTGGCTGACTGGGAAAGTGTGTTAATTGCTATTCCTTTTCCAGCATGCCCTTTTGCAGTTTGCAGTGGCTGCACAACATCAATAAAACATGGCTATGCCTTGCTACACACTCTGTTATAGCGAGAGGCACTGCTGCAGCTGTAGGGTGATGGTTAATGAACTACATGAAAAGAAAGGTAGAGTAGTTACAAACTACGGCGTGGGCACAATGTATTCAACATGTAAAACTCACTAAAAATATTCGGATTTAGATTATGACATGTTCGATATGCCTGCCATCATTGGCAATCATTTGGTGCAGACGAATAGCGAAATTCTGCCTGACCAGCTAAAGTGTTGGAACATTGATGGTGGCGATGAACTCGTGAAGGGCTGTTTTGAGCTCAACAATGGTTTTGGGGTTATTGCTGTACACCTTGTGTTTAATATAGCGTCACAAAAAGGAGTAGCATGTGTCTGAACATGAGAATATGGCGGCCAATCGAGGCCCATGCCAGTGGCCTCTGGGTACTAAAGAGCCACAATGTGGTTCCCAAAGTGCTCCTCAACACTGTCCTGCTTCGATGGGGGTCGAGCTCCGTCTTGCATGAACCACATCTTGTCGAATCCACGATCACTTTGGATAATGGGGATGAAATCATCTTCCAAAACCTTCACGTGTCATACGGTAGTCACCATGCCATCAAAGAATATCGCGCCGATCATTCAGTGATTGGACGTTACACACCACAGAGTCACCTGTTGAGGGTGAAGAGACTTCGCGAAATGCTAATACCCAGTTCCTCAAATGCGCCATTTTGGTTATTGACGAGCGCATCCAAATGGAAGTGGGCTTGTCGCTAAACCAAACCAAACTAATTCCCATCAAGCCACACGGTCAACCGTCCATTTTGAACGTCCTAACGCAAACCGTTCACAAGTTATGACCATTTTATTTAATGTTCTTCAATAATTGTCCCCCTGTACTTACGCTGTCTGGGACGGCGATGGTGAATGGCCGGACGGACTCGTCCACCTCCTTGGGTTCTCCGGGCCCCCACCACGCTTCCTCCAGCCGGCGCGGGTTGAACGGCTCCTCCTCTGCAGCCGTCAACTTCTTCCAGACCAACACGGCCAGGACAGCGGCCAACACCAACAACAGGAACATCTCCGAAGACCACGAGAGCGGCAGCTGCTGTGTATACGTCTAGTGCCCAGCTGCAAAGAGTAAGAAGGGCATCCAGAGGTAAGAGTCAAGTGTTATATCTACAACTACAGCTACAGCCATACTCTGCAGGCCGCCTTACGGTGTGTGGCGGACGGTACTTTGCATACCAATGTCATTTCCTCCTTTTCCTGTTCCAGCCGAGAATGTTCAGCGGGAAGAACGAGTGTCGGTAAACCTCTGTGTGAGCTCGTTTCTCTCCAATTTTACCTCTTTCTTTCTTTCTTTTGCGAAAGAGAAGTGTTTCGGCACAGAATAGCAAGAGGTAGAATTTAGAAAAAAATTTATTAAAACTCACTCACACTGCCCCAGCAAAAATTCGAATCATGCCAGCGACGGAGGTTTCAAGCAAGAAGTGAGCGATTATGTCGCAGTTGGGTTAGGTCAAGGACACTGTCCGCCGAGTAAAGAATAAACATTCAGCAGAAAACAGGACGGAAAACCAAAGAAAGAGAGACATGCATATTCTTTACCTTGTAAGGCATGTTGCAAGAAACTTTATCTATTTCATAAGAGCACATAGCGAGGGACCGACCCAGCTTTTAACAGCCTGTTAAGTGAATATAGCAGAAAAAGGACACATTTGGTCATTACGAACCGAACTTTGCATGATAACCTCATGATATCTCCCTCTAAATACTCCATTCCTGCAGCTCTTGTCATGTGTTGATCATTGGGATCGAAAGCAAAAATATTCACAGTAACAGCACTCGATTTCATGATTTCGATACTTTGGTGAATCTATGTACTAGATGCCCCAGCACAGTCTGTGAACTAGCCGAATATGTACTCAAGATTATGGCCTTCACCAGATGAATTTCATGCTGCTCGCCGCCTAATATCTGCTGATGGAGAAACTGTCTTCCGACAACATCACATCGCAGAGCGCTGCCAATACCGAAATTCAACGTGGATGATGATGATGATGATGATGTTGGTTTGTGGGGCGCTCAACATCGTGGTGATCAGCGCCCGTACAAGTTCCTAATCTTTCCAGTTCCAGTCTTGCCACGTCCCGAATGATGAAGAGATGCGGACGACAGAAACATCCAATCCCAGGCGGAGAAAATCCCTGACCCGGACGGGAATCGAACCCGAGTCCCCGTGATCAAGAGGTAGCAACACTAGCCACTAGACCACGAGCTGCGTACACTTCAACGTGGAAGACAGTAACAGAGCCTCTTGGGGCCCACGTTCCTTTTCAGCACTTAGGCGCCTTCGGGTGCTGAAACTTACCAGGACGGGGAGGATATCAACCGACCATACGATTAGCGGTACATCGCGGATGTGTCATCAAGGGTCATCCTAGAATTTGGAGTGGGACCGAGTGCACTTCGCAACGGGCGCGAGGCAGCTGTCGCGTCGCCTGGGTCGCTGACATCGCATCCCGGGCGTGCAAACGCTGAGCAGACTCGACGGAATCCAACCTGCAGCTGAATTAGCAACAACCGATACTGCTGCAGAAGAATGACGGCTTGTAAACAATGCGAATAAATAACTGAAGTCTAATAATGTTTTACTGGCGTCGTTGATGCTTAGCAGTTTCCCAACAGCTACCTTGACTTCACGCAGTCGTGTCTCCTCTGTAGATGGTACAGGAAACCGCGTATTGGTTGACTCTTCTCGGAACTTACACTCTCGGAATTTTAACAGTTAACCACGCCGTGATGCACAATGGTTCTGTTTTAGCGTCTGCCATTGGAGTTGGCTGATTATTGTGATGCAATGAAGCTTAATCCGCCTTACGATCTGTCTGATACCGATGGGTATCGACAATTTTATTTATAAGACAATAACCTCGTACAAAACCATTTGTACTTAAATGTAATATTTTGTGGACTACTGCTTACATTCGATGTGAATAGAAACGTAACGATAAATTTGATAAAGTTCTACATCTATGTCTACATCCATACTCCGCAAGCCACATGACGGCATGTGGCGAAGGGTACCTTGAGTACCTCTATCGATTCTCCCTTCTATTCCAGTCTCGTATTGTTCGTGGAAAGAAAGATTGTCGGTATGCCTCCGTGTGGGCTCCAATCTCTCTGATTTTTCCTCATGGTCTCCTCGCGAGATATACTTAGGAGGGAGCAATATACTGCTTGACTCCTCGGTGAAGGAAAGTTCTCGAAACTTCAACAAAAGCCCGTACCGAGCTACTGAACGTCTCTCTTGCAGAGTCTTCCACTGGAGTTTATCTATCATCTCCGTAACGCTTTCGCGATTACTAAATGATCAAGGGACCGATGACCATCGCACTCTGGTCCCTTCAATCTCACAAACCAACTAAATGATCCTGTAATGAAGCGCGCTGCTCTCCGTTGGATCTTCTCTATCTCTTCTATCAAATCTATCTGGTATGGATCCCACACCGGTGAGCAGTATTCAAGCAGTGGGCAAACAAGTGTACTGTAACCAATTTCCTTTGTTTTCAGACTGATTTTCCTTAGGATTCTTTCAATGCATCTCAGTCTGGCATCTGCTTTACCAACGATTAATTTTATATGGTCATTCCATTGTAAATCACTCCTAATGCCTACTCCCAGATAATTTATGGAATTAACTGCTTCCAGTTGCTGACCTGCTATTTTGTAGCTAAATGATAAGGGATCTATCTTTCTATGTATTCGCGGCACATTACACTTGTCTAGATTGAGATTCAATTGCCATTCCATGCACCATGCGTCAATTTTTTGCAGATCCTCCTGCATTTCAGTACAATTTTCCATTCTTACAACCTCTTGATATACCACAGCATCATCATTAGTTACAACATTTCCAATAAATTTTGTTAATGTTTACATACAGGATAAACGTAAGTGAATTTGGATGCTGGTTTTGTCAGCGATGTGAATAGTTAAATTCTTTGTCTATAAATGAAACGCTGTTCTTTTTCCCTTGGCGGGATGAGTAGTTGTGGGAGAGAGTCATGTGAAGTCGTTCCTAAAGAGCAGACATGTACAGGGTTATTACAAGTGATTGAAGCGATTTCGCAGCTCTACAATAACTTTATTATTTGAGATATTTTCACAATGCTTTGCACACACATACAAAAACTCAAAAAGTTTATTTAGCCATTCACAAATGTTCGATATGTGCCCCTTTAGTGATTCGGCAGACATCAAGCCGATAATCAAGTTCCTCCCACACTCGGCACAGCATATCCCCATCAATGAGTTCGAAAGCATCGTTTATGCGAGCTCGCAGTTCTGGCACGTTTTTTGGTAGAGGAGGTTTAAACACTGAATCTTTCACATAACCCCACAGAAAGAAATCGCATGGGGTTAAGTTGGGAGAGCGTGGAGGCCATGACATGAATTGCTGATTCTGATCTCCACCACAACCGATCCATCGGTTTTCCAATCTCCTGTTTAAGAAATGCCGAACATCATGATGGAAGTGCGGTGGAGCACCATCCTGTTGAAAGATGAAGTCGGCGCTGTCGGTCTCCAGTTGTGGCATGAGCCAATTTTCCAGCATGTCCAGATACACGTGTCCTGTAACGTTTTTTTTGCAGAAGAAAAAGGGGCCGTAAACTTTAAACCGTGAGATTGCACAAAACGCGTTAACTTTTGGTGAATTGCGAATTTGTTGCATGAATGCGTGAGGATTCTCTACCGCCCAGATTCGCACGTTGTGTCTGTTCACTTCACCATTAAGAACAAATGTTGCTTCATCACTGAAAACAAATTTCGCACTGAACGCATCCTCTTCCATGAGCTGTTGCAACCGCGCCGAAAATTCAAAGCGTTTGTCATCGGGTGTCAGGGCTTGTAGCAATTGTAAATGGTAAGGCTTCTGCTTTAGCCTTTTCCGTAAGATTTTCCAAACCGTCGGCTATGGTACGTTTAGCTCCGTGCTTGCTTTATTCGTCGACTTCCGCGGGCTACACGTGAAACTTGCCCGCACGCGTTCAACCGTTTCTTCGCTCACTGCAGGCCGACCCGTTGATTTCCCCTTACAGAGGCATCCAGAAGCTTTAGACTGCGCATACCATCGCCGAATGGAGTTAGCAGTTGGTGGATCTTTATTGAACTTCTTCCTGAAGTGTCGTTGCACTGTTATGACTGACTGATGTGAGTGCATTTCAAGCACGACATACGCTTTCTCGGCTCCTGCCGCCATTTTGTCTCACTGCGCTCTCGAGCGCTCTGGCGGCAGAAACCTGAAGTGCGGCTTCAGCCGAACAAAACTTTATGAGTTTTTCTATGTATCTGTAGTGTGTCGTAACCATATGTCAATGAATGGAGCTGCAGTGAATTTATGAAATCGCTTCAATCATTTGTAATAGCCCTGTATTTAGTTGCCGTCTGTAAGTCATGGGAGCAGTTGCAAATTATTTTAGTCAATCAGTTATTTGAAATGTTTAAGTATGCTCAAGTTAAAAGTGTAAATATTTATTACCGGCAATGTTTCACAATTGCTAAATAAGAACTGGAATTGCATATACGTCCTACTCTCCTTCTCTCCCTCCCCCCTCCCCCCTCCCTCCCTTCCTCTCTCTCTCTTCTCTCTCTGTTCACCTCCTTCTTCCCTCTATCTCTGTGCATCTCCTCCTCCTCCCACTTCTCTGTCCATCACTTCCTCCCACCCTTTTTCTGCCCATCTCCTCCTGTCCCCTACATTCTCCATCTCCTCTTCCCTACCTCTCCCCTTCAGACTTAATTTTTGTTACAGAACAACACCTTGATTGGGGACTGAAGTTGCTTAAAATGAGTAGGTAAATCGGCTGTCTCATTGGTATAGAGCGTATGAGGTAAACCTCACTAGCAGTTGGGTCTGTAAGGATAGTAGCTTCAGTGACAGTGTTTCGGTATGATTCTTCAGTTTCTCCCGGCGTATTTCTTGCTCGAATAATCCACGGGAGTACTGCCGATCCATAGTGTCCAACGGGCACAATATTTCGGCGATCAGAGATGTCGCCATCGTCAAGTCCGCTGACGAACTGAGCTCCAGTATTCGCAAGCGGATAGCTGCCACCACCCTGCACAGAGGAACGGGGTGCTAAAAACTGGTGCACAGAGCGTGCACCATCTCTGACACAGAGTGTCTGCCCCAAGAGCTGCAACACCTCAAAACTGTATTCCGGAGAAACTGGTACTCGGAATGGCCGATCAGACGTGCTCTCCGCGCCACCTCTACAGTACAGCATGTGGAGACGGAAGGAGTCACAGAGAAGAGATAGCCACTGCCTATGCACCGTATACTGGAGCACTATAGGGGAAAATAGGACGAATATTGAGGAAACACTGAGTAGGAACTGTCTTTTGTCCACCAAATAAAACGCGAGCATTATTGGTAAGTGTCAAAGACGATCTCGGTTTGCGGAAGATCGGCATATACCAGATTCCGTGTCCATGTGCGAAGACTTATATTGGACAGACAGCGCGCACTTTCGAAGATAGTTGCCGAGAACATCAGAGGCACACTGCACTTGGGTACCGCAACAAGTCGGCGGTCGCAGAGCACTGTTTGTCCGAAAATCACGAAATGGACTACCCTCATACCAGGGTCTTGGCCCAGACATCTGAATACTGGGACAGGTTAGAGAGGCTATCGAAATTCGTACCAGGGACGGACTCATAAACCGAGATTGCGGCTACAACCTCAGCATGGCATGCGAACCAGCATTGAGTCTAATTAAAAAGATGCTCAGCAAAGGAGCGAATGGACGACCAGGGCGGACGAGGCAATTACACCGACGCCACCACAGACGCCGACGCCAGCGTCTCACGGACCGCTGACGCGCGGGCGCGGACCGCGGAGAGAACGCCTCGCGAGGGGAGGGGATTTAAGACGGCCGCCCGCCCACAGGAGCTCAGTTCGTCAGCGCACCTGACGACGGTGACATGTCTGCTCGCCGAAATATTGTGCCCGTTGAACACTATGGATCGGCAGTACACCCGTGGATTGTTCGAGTATTTCGGTAGTTTTAATCTGTCAGCTCGTAGGATTACAAAATTTCTGACGATACAGATTCTGTAGTAGTATTCTAAACATAAGCCGGCAACCCACAAACCCGGCGTTGCTCATTCATTTATTTATACACTCCTGGAAATGGAAAAAAGAACACATTGACACCGGTGTGTCAGACCCACCATACTTGCTCCGGACACTGCGAGAGGGCTGTACAAGCAATGATCACACGCACGGCACAGCGGACACACCAGGAACCGCGGTGTTGGCCGTCGAATGGCGCTAGCTGCGCAGCATTTGTGCACCGCCACCGTCAGTGTCAGCCAGTTTGCCGTGGCATACGGAGCTCCATCGCAGTCTTTAACACTTGTAGCATGCCGCGACAGCGTGGACGTGAACCGTATGTGCAGCTGACGGACTTTGAGCGAGGGCGTATAGTGGGCATGCGGGAGGCCGGGTGGACGTACCGCCGAATTGCTCAACACGTGGGGCGTGAGGTCTCCACAGTACTTCGATGTTGTCGCCAGTGGTCGGCGGAAGGTGCACGTGCCCGTCGACCTGGGACCGGACCGCAGCGACGCACGGATGCACGCCAAGACCGTAGGATCCTACGCAGTGCCGTAGGGGACCGCACCGCCACTTCCCAGCAAATTAGGGACACTGTTGCTCCTGGGGTATCGGCGAGGACCATTCGCAACCGTCTCCATGAAGCTGGGCTACGGTCCCGCACACCGTTAGGCAGTCTTCCGCTCACGCCCCAACATCGTGCAGCCCGCCTCCAGTGGTGTCGCGACAGGCGTGAATGGAGGGACGAATGGAGACGTGTCGTCTTCAGCGATGAGAGTCGCTTCTGCCTTGGTGCCAATGATGGTCGTATGCGTGTTTGGCGCCGTGCAGGTGAGCGCCACAATCAGGACTGCATACGACCGAGGCACACAGGGCCAACACCCGGCATCATGGTGTGGGGAGCGATCTCCTACACTGGCCGTACACCACTGGTGATCGTCGAGGGGACACTGAATAGTGCACGGTACATCCAAACCGTCATCGAACCCATCGTTCTACCATTCCTAGACCGGCAAGGGAACTTGCTGTTCCAACAGGACAATGCACGTCCGCATATCCCGTGCCACCCAACGTGCTCTAGAAGGTGTAAGTCAACTACCCTGGCCAGCAAGATCTCCGGATCTGTCCCCCATTGAGCATGTTTGGGACTGGATGAAGCGTCGTCTCACGCGGTCTGCACGTCCAGCACGAACGCTGGTCCAACTGAGGCGCCAGGTGGAAATGGCATGGCAAGCCGTTCCACAGGACTACATCCAGCATCTCTACGATCGTCTCCATGGGAGAATAGCAGCCTGCATTGCTGCGAAAGGTGGATATACACTGTACTAGAGCCGACATTGTGCATGCTCTGTTGCCTGTGTCTATGTGCCTGTGGTTCTGTCAGTGTGATCATGTGATGTATCTGACCCCAGGAATGTGTCAATAAAGTTTCCCCTTCCTGGGACAATGAATTCACGGTGTTCTTATTTCAATTTCCAGGAGTGTAGCTGTGCATCCACGCCAGTACCAAGCAGCGCCTGGCCTTGTGCTAAATGTTTATCACGTCATATCTCCTGAAGTATGCGTCGTACAATGATATAATTTTGTAGGTACATTTTGCGGTATATGTGGATACTGTCTTAAAATTTATTGCAAATAGAGTTAGTATCAAAGAAGTAACCAAATTAAACGTCATGTGTGATGCATCAGTTTTTCACGCATCTCATTCTTTATGACGTCATATCTCCTGAGCTACGTGTCGTGCATTGATATAACTTTGCACTTAGAAGATTCATTGGTATACGTGCATATTATCTGTAAAATGTGTCGCGAATACAGTAAGTAGTAAAGAAGTGATGAATTATAACGTTATACCTCATGCGGTAATTTTACTGCATGAACAGCGGAAAAGCAGTAAGCGATCAACACATTTGCCTTCACCATTCTCTTGGGGTTGTCACCGAGAAAAAATTTCGTAATTTTTTGAAATTCAGTATAAAGTTTGTTACAAGTCACGAAGTTCTCGCCGGCCGCTGTGGGCGAGCGGTTCTAGGCGCTTCAGTGCGGAACCGCGCTGCTGCTACGGTCGCGGGTTCGAATCCCGCCTCGGGGATGGATGTGTGTGATTTCCTTAGGTTAGTTAGCTTGTCTAGGGGACTGATGACCTCAGATGTTAAGTCCCATAGTGCTCAGAGCCATTTGAATGAAGTGCTCATTCTTAAATACTGGATGAATAAAGCCTGGAAATTCACGCGTCGTTGCCTGCGCTTCTCACCCCCACAGTAATTGTCACCTGACAGTAAGGTATACGTGTACCAAGTTAGGTTGAAATCGGTCCAGTAGATCAGGAGGAGATGTGTGCGCGCACACACACACACCTTTATGACGCGTATGGGTATATTAACAATATGTAGGCTCTGTTCGTCTGAACGTTTATTATCACCTAAAAGTTTCAAGTAAATTGGTTAAGAACTTTTCCTGATATGTATATGGTAACAACGTTAACAACGATTGTCTTTATACGGTAGTGTACCAGAAGGATATATTTATATGTTACTTATTTAAAAAACGTAGCCTATGTCCGCCCGAACGATTATTAGAGTATCGGGTAGGAATCTGAAGCATATCAGACTAGAACTTTTAGAGGTTTCTGTTAATAACGTTAAACAACGACTATTATTTATGTAGTAGTGTAGATTTCGTAGTTGATGATCTATCGAATTTTTACAATCCTTAAAAGTCTCGGATTTCTTCGTACAAGAAAATTCGGAGTCAACAATCACACTCCGAAGACAAGGAAGCCAACGTATAAAACCACCTGAGTAGCAGATACGAAAACTATTTAATGCGAGCGGATACGCTTTTAAAATTCCGCAAATTCACATACTGTACATCTGTAGTTAGATTTGTCCGTAGTGGTTTGACCTGTTACAGCATCTCCATGACGCTCTCGTTCTTGCTATACGTAGCTGAGACAAAACGCGCAGCTCTTATTTGGATCTCCTCATTTTCCTCTGTCAGTCCTGTCTGGAACGGGTACCCGATACGCAAGTCTTGGTAAATCAAGGGATCTGTAAACAAACTCCTTTACGAGTGGGCTTCATGACCTGAGATTTTTTCCACTGAATCTGTCTCGTGTTTGCCTTTCCTGTGAAGAGTTTTATCTAGTCGTTCCACTTCAGTTTACTCCATAGACATATTCGTATATTTGTGATCGGTGTCACTGTTTCCAACGTTCCGCGATCGTGTAATAATGCAATAACGGGTTCAAAAATGGTTCAAATGGCTCTGAGCACTATGGGACTTAACATCTGTGGTCATCAGTCCCCTAGAACTTAGAACTACTTAAACCTAACTAACCTAAGGACATCACACACATCCATGCCCGAGGCAGGATTCGAAACTGCGACCGTAGCAGTCGCGCGGTTCCGGACTGAGCGCCTAGAAGCGCACGACCACCGCGGCCGGCTGCAATAACGGGTATCTCCGCCTGTCTATAAATAATACGTTACATTTCTTTATTCTGAGGATAAATTGCCAGTCCTTGTACATGCACAGGATAGGTCCTGTGCGTGTCTTCCTGCATTTCGCGACAATTTTCTAGCGTTGCGACTGCTCTGTATTTTTGGTCTCCACAAACGACTTCATAAGCGAGCATAAAACGTTTTCTAAAATTCTACAAGTGACCGACGTCAACAATACTGGCCTGTAGTTTCGTGCGTTGGTACAACTCACCATGAAAACGCATTTTTCCGATCACTAGGAACGAGCAAGTTCTTTCATATATTATGTGTAGGAAGGTACTCGTATCCTGTAAGGTTCAGTCGCCTTGCCTCTGGTGAGTGTTTGAGTTGATTTAGTAGCTCATGGTCACTCATTTCGATATCTGTCATTTTAACGTTGATGCATCGACTGAAAGGAGAGACCATAGTGCGTTCTTCCCCAGTGAAACAATTTCGTCAATAAGCAAATTTTGCAACGTCGAAATCTGGTTGAGTTCTCTAAACATAGTAATCATCCCTGCAGAACAAAGCAAATAAAAGTTTTGACTGGGAGCAGTTACCTTAGAAATAATAGAGTTTCTTTCACAACATCAGCCAAGAAACATATCCTCACAACGATTTCTCCGCATGACATGACAGCTGTGACTCACATTTGTCTGATTCTTTGTTCGGTTGCAGTTTTCTAATAGAGAATAATACCACATTCTGCTTAAGCCTGCGATCACGGTGGCTGGCACGACTATGTATCTATGATCGTCTATGTTAATACTTCACGGTGTACACTCTGGGCCAATAAAATTGCAACACAAAAAAATATAGGGAGAGAGCAGTGCTGCGGCTCGCGTTGGTGCTGTTTGTAGGTTTCCACCCTCTGTTGGAGGCCAGACCGTATCCTTTAGTAGCATAGTTGCCGTCGTTTGTCTACTTCTCGTCTTGACTGGCGCCACTCGTTTCGCAAGCGTTGCCTGTCCGCTAGTGGCAGCAGCGGTGGTTATCGATATGTAGTAACTGTTGCCCTATCTTTGGGGCGACAACGTTGTTTTTCCATGTCATGTCAGTGTGGCATTTCGGTTGGGGGTTCCGGAGAAGCCAGGTCCACGCAGTGCGGGGAACACGCCGGGACCACTGGCAGCGCGCATGGACTGCCAGATAGAAAGGGCTGTGGTCATGAGGGTGCACGACCTCGTTGTAAACCGGATCCTGCAGGCTTTAAGACGAGTGCATTTCAATCCAAGTAGAGAAACCTCCACCATTCTGACGTCTCGCGATTCTCCAGTGACTTGGATTCGTGCAGCCGCTCGCAGTGTCGCCGAGGCGAAGAGCAACGAGTGGAGTGCTTGGGGAAGGCGGATCTTATTAGCTTTCCTCGACTTCTTATTACTATTTACTGCGTTCAACTTGTTACAATTTGTTAAGTTCAACCACTGGTATTTTCTCCTGCCTGGTGGCCGCTGACGCCCCAGTTACCTGCCCTGGGAGTTAGTGTATGTAATAGCAGTGTACGTTTCCTCGCCTTGCCGCTGCTGTCCGGTAATGCGTGTAGTTTTGACAGCTTTCTTGATTGTAGGCCGTTTGTGATTGTTTAGTCTGGTAGTAGTGATTCCTTTGTCGTTTCGGGCGCTCTAAGCACAGCATTCTCGAGGTGTAGTGCAGTCCGACGGTTCCGGCTTTGACGTGTTGTTCCATTCTTGCATTTGGTTTATTGGACGTCAGGCAGCTTCAGCAAGATTGTCATTAGACATTCGTTAGACTGCCACAAGTCTGAGTTACCATATTGTGAAGTGAATGCAACTTTTGGCTACCTATCTCATCACTTGCGTAAGTGTTTGTTGCCGGACCTTCTCAGAGGTCGATTACTGGAGCAGCGTGTGTCACTGATCTATGTGTTTTATTATTGTGTTATTTATTACCATACCTTGTAATGCCTACATTAAAGGTTATGGATGTCTAGTTAATAGTTCCGGCCGCCTTTTGGAATAAATCTAGCAGTGTAAGGGTTGTGTTACAAGGTTACCATCATCTTATTTTATCCGTTTGGTGGTCAGTTGCTTGTTGCTTTTAATTAACCTTTGCTTGTATACACTACTGGCCATTAAAATTGCTACACCACGAAGATGACGTGCTACAGACGCGAAATTTAACCGACAGGAAGAAGATGCTGTGATATGCAAATGATTAGCTTCTCAGAGCAATCACACAAGGTAGGCGCCGGTGGTGACACCTACAACGTGCTGATATGAGGAAAGTTTCCAACCGATTTCTCATACACAAACAGGAGTTGACCGGCGTTGCCCGGTGAAACGTTGTTGTGATGCCTCGTATAAGAAGGAGAAATGCGTACCATCACGTTTCCGACTTTGATAAAGGTCGGATTGTAGCCTATCGCGATTGCGGTTTATCGTATCGCGACACGGTTGCTCGCGTTGGTCGAGATCAAATGACTGTTAGCAGAATATGGACTCGGTGGGTTCAGGAGGGTAATACGGAACGCAGTGCTGGATCCCAACAGTCTCGTATCACTAGCAGTCGAGATGACAGGCGTCTTATCCGCATGGCTGAACCGATCGTGCAGCCACGTCTCGATCCCTGAGTCAACAGATGGGGACGTTTGCGAGACAACAACCATCTGCACGAACAGTTCGACGACGTTTACAGCAGCATAGACTATCAGCTCGGAGACCATGGCTGCGGTTACCCTTGACGTTGCATCACAGACAGGAGTGCCTGCGATGGCGTACTCAATGACGAACCTGGGTTCACGAATGACAAAACCTCATTTTTTCGGATGAATTCAGGTTCTGTTTACAGCATCATGATGGTCGCATCCGTGTTTGCCGACATCGCGGTGAACGCACATTGGAAGCGTGTATTCTTCATCGCCATACTGGCGTGTCACCCGGCGTGATGGTATGGGGTGCCATTGGTTACGCGTCTCGGTCACCTCTTGTTCGCATCGACGGCACTTTGAACAGTGGACGTCACATTTCAGATGTGTTACGACCCGTGGCTTTACCCTTCACTCGATCCCTGCGAAACCCTACATTTCAGCAGGATAATGCATGACCTCATGTTGCAGGTCCTGTACGTGCCTTTCTGGATACAGAAAATGTTCGACTGCTGCCCTGGCCAGCACATTCTCCAGATCTCTCACCAATTGAAAACGTCTGGTCAATGGTGGCCGAGCAAGTGGCTCGTCACAATATGCGTCACTACTCTTGATGAATTGTGGTATCGTGTTGAAGCTGCATGGGCAGCTGTACACGTACACGCCATCCAAGCTCTGTTTGACTCAATGCCCAGGCGTATCAAGGCCGTTATTATGGCCAGAGGTGGTTGTTCTGGGTACTGATTTCTGAGGATCTATGCACCAAATTGCGTGAAAATGTAATCACATATCAGTTCTAGTATAATATATTTGTCCAATGAATACCCGTTTATCATCTGCATTTCTTCTTGGTGTAACAATTTTAATGGTCAGTAGTGTAATAAGGCCTTCAGCCGTGATTGTGGTTATTTGCTTAGAAAAAAAAACGATATTTGTATTTTAGCAGTAAGCCTTAAAATCTCATTTACTGCCATTCCTGGCGCCTGATACCTTCTGCTGAGTTTGTGGCCACTTACTTTTTAGTATTTTAATACCTGTAAGTTGTAATTGCAGCGAGTTCTTAAACATTCTTAATTTATTGCCATGATCTCAGTGGCTTTTTTTTACATTATCTGTATTTTATGGCGATTTGCTAAATTGTAATGCAATGAAAACACTATTATTTACACAGTTGTTTATAACTTCATTAATAACGTGTGTTAGTTTTTTAATTTATTGTTGAGTCTCGCATTACTGTTTTAAAAATAAATGCGTGTAAATGTAAAAGGCAACCAATAGTAACTGATTACGGTCCTGTCCACAATCGTAACCGAATCCTGCCTTCCCTTGACTATCGGGTCAGGAGGTAATGAAATTTTTTCTTACTGTGCGGCTACAATATACGAGGGGCGTTTAATACGTCCTGCAACTCATTTTTTTCGGTCGATTTATGTTGAAAAATGCGGAATTTGTCATGGGGGACATCGTGGAATATTCTCGCTTCATTCCCTATAGTTTCAAGAAGTTCCGATAGGTGGCGGCGCTGTATGTAGCCTTCAAAATGGCGTGTGTAAAAGAGGTGCGCTCCATGCAGAGAGCAATCAGAATGTCTACGGAGACCTGGGATTGAATAAAATCACGATGAGTCGTTGGGAGAGGCGTGTTGGTTCATCGCAACAAGGTCGTTCAAACCTGTTCATACTCGCGCTTGCCAGGCGGCCACACACAGCTATGACTCTTGCAATATTGAAACGTGCGGGGGCACTCTCGTTCGAGTTGATAGACAGATCACAATCAAACACTTCGGTGAACAACTGGAGGTCCCTGCTGGCTGTGCTGATACATTCGTCGCCCAGTTGTACTCAAAGGTATGTGCCCGTGGGTTTCTCGCCGCGTAACGGAAGATCTTAAAGGCCAACGAAGGACCATTTGTGAGGAACTGCTTGCTCGTTACAAGGCTGATCGTGACAATTTTTTGTCGATCAACGTCACAGGCGATGAAATATGGGTTCATCACTTCGAACCTCAAACAAAACGGCAAATCGTGGATTGGCGCCACGCAACCTCTCCTCCGAAGGAAAAGTTCAAAGCCTCACTCTTATGGCGGAGGGTCTTCTGGGACTCCGAAGGGATCATTGTGTTTGATGTGCTCCATCATGGTGCAACGATCACCTCTGAAGTGTATCGTGCTACCCTCAGGAAATTGAAGAAACGACTCCAGCTTCTTCTTCACCAGAAAAACGCAAACGAACTTCTCCTTCTCTATGATGACACAGGACCTCACCCAAGTCTGCGCACCCGAGAGGAGCTGACAAAACTTCATTGGACTGTTCTTCCTCATCCACCCTGCAGCCCGGATCTCGCAACTTCAGACTTCCGACTGATTATCTGAGTGAAGGATGCACTCTGCGGGAAGAAATACTCCAGCTGATTGTCTCAATGAAGGATGCACTCTGTGAGAAGAAGTACATGGATGATGATGAGGTTATTGATGCAGCAAGGCGTTGGCTCCGACGTCGACCAGTAGAGTGGTACCATGCAGGCATACGGGCTCTCCCAGTAAGATGGAGTACATTCGTCGCATTGAATGGAGATTATGTAGAAAAATAGGGTTTTGTAGCCACGAGAGTGGGGTATAATATGAAGTAGTGGAATCCTGAATAAAACCAACATATTTCTAGGAAAAAAAATGTGTTGCATTATTTATTGAATGCCTGTCGTAGAAGGAAGACTGCATGAAAACTATGTAGATGATTGGGGGTGTACAGGTTCGAAGTTAAGTATACAGCCTCTGTCAGCATGAGCGGCTCTAATTCTGCTGGGCACGAATACAACTCAGATTGTATGACAGAGTTTTCGATGAGTGAGACATCTGTAGAATGTGGTGTCCAGGATGCCTATTCTGTATCTTTGCGCCATTGTGCCGATCGTTTCGGTACTCAAGAGCACCGAACGGTCTGATACTCGAATTAGAGCCCCTGCATTATTCAGTATGCATTTCGGTAGCGATACCGTTCGGGTCTAGACAACCGAAGCGCTGTTGTCGGTTCGCGTCGCGCAAGTCAATCAAAAGCAAGCGGCTGCAGATCCGCGCATGAGCACTGCAGCGCGCACAGCGCCACGAACACAAAGTGGCTAGCAGACGACACAGGCGCGCTATTCTTCCAAGTACCAAAAATTGCGTTTACGTTGCCATAACGCATGACGCCGCATACCATCGAGCTGATGCGCCCGCCTTCATCACTCTTGCCTCCTCCTTAACAGTATCAGGCGCAATATATCCATTTCCATGATTCTCAGCTGAAATGCATAGAAATTTTTACAGTTTCCCTGACCGCATGTTTCCATGCATGCATAATAACGATAGCGTTTTTTATATTGGTAACGCCACATAGCGCTCTGTATGAAAATCACTGGCTGTGCTGTGTGCAGTCAGTGGCTGGTTGGCATTGTTGTAATACTCGCCATTGTAGTGTTAGGCAGCTGGATGTTAACAGCGCTTAGCGTTGCGCAGTTGGTGAGCCGCCAGCAGTGGTGGATGTGGGGAGGGAGATGGCGGAATTTTGAGAGCGGATGATCTGGACGTGTGACCATCAGAAACAGTACATTTGTAAGAATGGATGTCATGAACTGATATATATATATTATGACTTTTGAACACTATTAAGGTAAATACAGTGTTTGTTCTCTATCAAAATATTTCATTTGCTAACTATGCCTATCAGTAGTTAGTGCCTTCAGTAGTTTGAATCTTTTATTTAGCTGGCAGTAGTGGCGCTCGCTGTATTGCAGTAGTTCGAGTAACGAAGATTTTTGTGAGGTAAGTGATTTGTGAAACGTATAGGTTAATTTAGTCAGGGCCATTCTCTTGTAGGGATGATTGAAAGTCAGATTGAGTTGCGCTAAAAAATATTGTGTGTCAATTTAAGCACAGTCATGTATAATTTTTCTAAGGGGACCTTTTTACCCTTAAGTAATGACAGAGATTATGTTACAACAAGACGCACAATTTAGCGCTACAGGACACGCATTTGAGTGATTAATTTTGTACTTAAAACATTTATTTTTAAAGATTTTTGAATTACAATGATACAGAGGTTTTCTGTGATACATTTCATTCCATTGTTGTAATCTGTAACACCTGAGGGTATAATTACATTAATCCTCAGGGGGGTACACGCTTACTTTGTGTACCATGTGTTTCGCAAGCACAAGGAGCCCTAGCTAATATGGTATTTGCTTATACAACTTTACACATCGGTACCATATTTCTCTAACACAGAATTGCACAGCTATATGATTATTTAACAGAGAAACAAACTTTTTTTTACTATGTCAGTGACACATGTTTACGTAATTACACAGTTTTATAACTTCACACTTATGAAATTGTATATTTTGTCTGTACTTTGTGAACTGTTCATATTTTTTCGGAACCATTGTGATACTATGAGAGCTTTGAATGATGTATTTGGTATGGGATCATGATTTTTAAAGTACATTTGAGGTAGATGACACTATCGAAATGAGCAGAGAATTGTTTTTAGGTTTTGAAATTATTGCAGAAAACTACGACGTTTTTGAGATTTGACTGAGGTGCTATGATGTTGTTATTACGATGACAATGTGTATTATGCTGTTGAGGTATGTTTATGATTAATAAGCTGATGCTGTATGGGGAATTTGATTATGCTATGTATTTATAATGATGAAATATTGAAGAAGTGTCTACGAATATGAATATGTGTAATAAAGTTAGGAATAATGAGTAGTGGTTAGGGACTCTGGCTTGTGAAAAAGGATGTTGGAAACCAAGAATCGTACTTTAAGAGTAACGAAATGGGTGAATATGCGTGAATGTATCACAATGCTGGCGAAAATTTTTGCACACTGTTATATTTATAGGATTTTGTTTCTACACATTTGTAATGCAAATTTTCGACCTGTGAAAATGTTTATATGAGACTGTCACTGTAGCGGAAACTGCTGTCATCAATATTTCAGTAAGAAAGGTAAGTGACCTTGACGTAATGCGTTTTGGGCGCCCAGCTGAGAGATAGTTGTCTGACAAAAGAAAGCCATTAGGTGGAGAAAAAAGGAGACCATTAACCTCGCTATTGACATTCCTTTACAGAAAGCATCGCAAATACGACACGCTCATTACTTGGAAACATATGGCGTGAAAACATATGATTACACTGTGGAGCTCTTAATCTATGATATTTACTAAAATGCCTAATGAAATGATGAGAAACATTTTACATCTATTGTTTTTCTAGTTGTGTGATTTTTTACTGCCTTTGGAGACGCCATTTGCCTAGTGAATGACGTTTCATGCCTTCCCTTATGTATTTATTTGCTCATTTTGTTTAATATCTAGTTTCTAGCTGCACTGCAGATTGGTTAGAATAAAATTTAATAGATGTATTAATATAGATATTTTATGCCTACAGATCCAGTAAATAATAACTTTATGATCTACTTAAAAACAAAAAAAACGAGGGAGCACAAAAAGACATTTCCTCTCACAGGAATTGCATACATAATTTTTGTCAATGACTGGTAACTTTTTAGCAGTGTAAGTTAAGGTGATGCATCACTCTAGTATTAAGATGTGACGTAGGTATTAAACATGGCCATTTTTACTGTAATATTTTTTCTGCTTGAGCTTTGTCATGTTTAGGAATAAGTCATAGCATTTGCAGCTGCTGTTTTCCGGGCTTAGTGCTACTGAATGTCACTTAGTATTACTCTGTTAAGTCTTTTTTACTACTGATTTATTTTTCTTGTTGCTGCACATTGGCTCATATTAGTTGTAATGTTGCATTTGCTCTGTTAATTTATGCTGCTGCTTGCCTTGCCAATTTGCATTTTTTGTCATTGCTGTTTGTGTTAATTGTTTTGTGCTGCTGCATTGCCTCGTCCCTTAGTTTATGCATCTGAGCTCAGTAGATTTAAGTTAGCTTAAGATGGGGTAGGCTATATAAGAGAACGAGTTGTGATGAATTGGAAGAAATGCATTGAGAAGCTATAAGAAAATGGTTTGCTCATAAAAGTATTTTGAAAGAGGATATGAACAAAAAAGTAGGGTTTATAGACAACAGGTTTAGGTAGGATTTTCTTGGAAATAAATGATGAGGTAAAATAATGGAAAATAAATAATGAGGTAAGAAATATGTGAACATATAAATACAGAAAGCATGTTTGGATAGGATTTTTTTGGTGGAAACAAATGTTGAAATAATACGAAAGATCTATGGAATGAAGTTTTGGGTTGGACTGCAGTACCAAATGTTACACTGAAAACAAACCCTGTCCTTTCGTCCTGTGTTATTGTGCTATGTGTTTGTGTACTCTTGTGTATTTGTGTTTTTCCTGTCTTTGTGTGTTTAGCTAATAGATTTATGTTGTAGAATTTTTCTAGTACTAAGCTACATTCACTATGATGAGGAATACTAATTATCCTCAAATATAATTTGCATTAATAATATGTCATTTTCTTTGTACAGATGTTTACACATTATTAATTTTGTTTTGTTTCAATTCTCATGTGTGAAATTAATGTTTCGAAAACTATTCTCATTATTTTATATATTTACTTATATCATAATTCCTGTAACACTGATATATATATGTTTATTTCTATTCTTTTGTAAAGCCTGTGTTACTACAAATGTTATCTGTACTGTTATGTTCTTTAATTATGTATTTTGTACCTTTGTAATTGTATTCTTATGTTATAAAATTGTAATTGACACCTGTTCATCAAATTAAGTAACTTGTAAGCATTCATTTCACTGCACACGTTTCTGTTGCTCACAGTAATGTACAATATGTGAGAAGTTGGGATTGTTAGTCTTTGCACATGTGTTAATAATTCAGCAAGGGACTGCCTAAGGACAATTCCAAAAACTTTGTGAGTGCACAAGTGGTGGTTTATGGACTTGTTATATTCTCCGCAAGTCTCTTCGATGGTGATTGTGCACCTGCACAGTCGCAACAGATGGCTGCTGGCCGTCTCTACAAGGACTGAAGTGGGTCTGCACCTTTGATGGCCCACCAATACCATAATTTCTACAAGGACTGCAGTGGGTCTGCATCTCTGGTGACCCACCAATACCATACTCTCTACCAAGACTATAGTGGGTCTGCTCTGTGATGACCTACCTACCAACATTCTTCTAAACTTCGGCTGACTCTGCTGTGGGTTTGCTCTGTTGTGGCCCATTACCTGTCTGCATGTCATGAGTCAGCACTGTCTTTCCGTTGGAAGGACAACACTACTTCTTCAAGACTGCATGGAAATCCACTACTTCCGTGTGCATTCTCTTTTACTGCTCAGACTTTGAGGAAAAAAAACACTGCAATTTTACTGTGATGAATGATCAGGACTGTCTTTATGGACTGTGAGAAAATTTTAGCTTTTGACCAACATTGTCTCAATAAGTGTGTGCATTTGATTTCTTTGTTATTGTAATTATGAAAAAAAATTTCAAATCTGCATTGGCCACTGCCCAAAACAATTTGCAAAATTTTTTGTAGGGAGCATGGGGGCTATGTAAGTAGGCTGTTTAGGTTTTTTATATTGGTAACGCCACATAGCGCTCTGAATGAAAATCATTGGCTGTGCTGTGTGCAGTCAGTGGCTGGTTGGCATTGTTGTAATACTCGCCATTGTAGTGTTGGGCAGCTGGATGTTAACAGCGCTTAGCGTTGTGCAGTTGGAGGTGAGCCGCTAGCAGTGGTAGATGTGGGGAGAGAGGTGGCGGAATTTTGAGAGCGGATGATCTGGACGTGTGTCCATCAGAAACAGTACATTTGTAAGAGTGGATGTCATGGACTGATATATATATTCTGACTTTTGAACATTATTAAGGTAAATACATTGTTTGTTCTCTATCAAAATCTTTCATTTGCTAACTATGCCTATCAGTAGTTAGTGCCTTCAGCAGTTTGCATCTTTTATTTAGCTGGCAGTAGTGGCGCTCGCTGTATTGCAGTAGTTCGAGTAACGAAGATTTTTGTGAGGTAAGTGATTTGTGAAACGTGTAGGTTAATTTAGTCAGGGCCATTCTCTTGTAGGGATGATTGAAAGTCAGATTGCGTTGCGCTAAAAAATATTGTGTGTCAGTTTAAGCACAGTCTTGTATAATTTTTCAAAGGGGACGTTTCATAGCGTATTTGACTGTATTCTGCAGATTGTCGTAAATGTCGCATTATGTCATCTTATTCTAATTCACACTGATATCGTATTTTGGATTTTAGGTTTCGGAAAATGAGTTAGGAATAGTGTGTAGTACCACATTGTACTGACACATCTATAAAAGCACCCAAAAAATTGATTCTGAGAGTTTCAAAGAATGTGGTTATAACTCGCTCCTAGAGATCCAAATGATTAAGTAGCCCACTTCCCTATATGATACATCAACGATTTGGGTCTTGAAAACAAAATTGAAAATACACATTTTCGAGAGCCCCTGCAGTTCGTCGAAGTTTATAACATGCATCTCATGAATGAAAATGTTTCGTATATGATGCTACAGTCTAAAAATATTACGGCGGAGATCTTTCGTGTCTGCTGTTGTTGAGGATTCGATCGTTGATAAACAGTTGTGACAAGCAAGATTATGAAGATGACTGCTGCTAGTAACATTCCCAGTAATTTAAATTGTGCTCTTAGATTCCTGTATAACTGCAACTCCGAAATCGCTACATATTGGGAAAAAAAATGGTGAATTATTTCTGACAAGAAAAAATATAAAGGTCACTGTTGGTTGTTTCAGTCACTGCAATTTCATCTCCAGCAATTTCATTTTACGTTTTTTAAACACACAGAAATCACGAAATCATTACTGAGGAAGTGCGCTCTTTGCGGTCGCAGGTTCGAATCCTGCCTCGGGCATGGGTGTTTGTGATGTCCTTGGGTTAGTTAGGTTTAAGTAGTTCTAAGCTCTGGGGGACTGATGACCACAGCAGTTAAGTCCCATAGTGCTCAGAGCCATTTGAACCATTTTGAAGTGCGCTCTTACATGTAAGTAATAACGAATATTCCCTTGAGTATGTTATTCCCGCGGGCAAACCACTTGGCCACGCCAAACAACAGAGACATTGCGCTCTATTCTCGTACAATTGTGCAGAGGAACGTAGGCTGACTTCGTTGCCAAACGGTGCTGCGTAAGTCATAAATGAGTGATAGTTTGGAACGTTCCCAATATTAGGCTTCACATAATTGCTTTCCATTGTTAACTGAAAGTTGTAAACACGTTTCGATAATTACTAACTAAACCATTTGTTGGCAAAAGTACACGAAGTCACTAATAACGTCAGTTTTCACTCATGTAATATACGTAAGTAGAGCCGATGTCTTGATATTTAATGATCTTTAAACTCTAATTTGCATAAAAAATAACACGTATTTCGAGAGGATATTGACCGAAAACTTTTTTTTATGTAATCATTCATAGTAACAACCTAACCTAACCATAGTTCTAACAAAGGAAAATGGTCTATTATGAACTCAATTTCCAACCATATGCGTCCTCTGGTGATTCTTTAGTAACACAATCACTAAATCCAAAGCTAAAACCGATAAATATGTTTAAAATAACAAATTATAGGTGTACATAAACCACAGCTCACCGATCGACAGGACTACACCAAAATCCAAAACCTCTCGGTACAATTGTCGTAAAATCGGTGAAGGGACCGTTCGGTAACAGGTCTGAGAAGCTTACTGAACAGGATATTTCGATAAAGAACCGAAAATGACGTCATTTCCGAAACTAACCTATTACACCGATCGGTATGAATGAAACAGAATAGGGCCCCAGGGAAACAATCGAGGTAGGTCAGGACAGCATCGGAAACGTACGGCTTGCGTTGCATTGTTAAAAGAAAGCGTCACGGAGATCTCGAAGATAGAGCACAACCACTGGTATGGTTCAATCTGATAGGCGTCTGTCAAGTGGCCACTTTCAAATTTTACTCACGTTCTTTATCTCGCGGAGTAGTATCTGCAATAATGTTTCTGTAAGGAGCGTCGACTACAGATAACTGTAATGTTTGGGATGACTGTCTTTGTGATGCTTTGGGAAGCCTTCTTCACGCGTTTCCGGGGAACAGACCAATCAGCGCTCAATCAGTTGGGAGACACACTGCTGAGCTGCTTTCAAAACACACGCTCGTTCGAGGAGCCGCGGGGAGACAACTTAGTTGTGTTAGATAAGATCGCCACGACTTTACAGTTTTCTTTGTGAGATTGCTGCGATTAGTGCGATATTCGAAGAGACCGTTGGTGTGTAACAGCGTGCTATTAAAACTTTCGTAAGATGTTCACATGCTACGGCTAGATTTTCATTAGCCTGGTACTGCTTAAGCGAATTATGTATTCATATGTGTTATGTTGCTAACGTTTCATTCTTTGTAGGTCAGTAGATGCTAATCTGGTGGGAGAATCGAACTTTTGTTACCCAATGTTGAACATAGTATAATAATTTCTATCATTCATTCTCCCAGTTTAGTTTAGTTAATGATTTGTTGCTAGTCGTTTAACGATCAATGATTTGTTGCTAGTTGTGTACGAAAGTGATTTTATGCAATTGTATTGTACTTGACTTTTCGGATCAGGTGTCTTTGTATGGTCAAGGGCCAATGTTCCTTAGTGTTCTTCTGATTTTGGATCAACTATACAATTTAAATTGAACTACAGTATCTTATTTCTACCTTCCCGTGTTGTTTACTGAGTCTTTAAATAAGAATTGCCACAACAATTCGTGCTCCATTATTTCGTGATCGCATGTTATCAAACGCAACTTTTCCCTCAGATTACTGCTGCTGTTGATGAGTATGGGTAAATATTTCACTTCTCAAGTAGTATTCCACTCTTTTAGTAGTAAATATCCCGTGCTAACGCTTGTAATTTCATGTTTCAAGGTAGGTTGTGACGATGAATACTGTCATGATTCTACAAAACTATATTTATTTGTGTCTCATAAGCTATTTCAAGCAGAGTATTATCAACATGTGTTTAGTACTAGTGGGTAAACCGTGCTTACTCAAATCTTTCGAAATGTGTCATAATTTAACCGATTTTAAGTCGTATTACTAGTAATTGTTCCGTGTTTCATATTTGACGATTTTACCTAGCATACCGCGTTCATATTCCGTTGCACAGTGAATAAGTGTAACCTAGATATTACCTCACTTTAAATGTTATTAGGATCTCGTGACTATTCATGTTCGTTATCATACGCATTCTTGTAATATACCTGATATCGTCCCGCTGGAGATTTAATGTGCTGCTCATGTAACATTCTTTTCTCTTATCGATATCAGATTGCGTTAATAGATATGTTGTTTGAGTTCTTACTGAGCTGTTGAGGCATATTCCAAGATAAGACAGGTTTACTTGCGAGAAGTTAAACCATTTGCGTAGCAGAGCACACCGCTTGCGATTTCAAACACTGGTTTGATGCAGCTCTCCCCGCTATTTTATGCTGTGGGTGCCACTGAATCTCTGCATAACTACTGCAACCCAAACCATTTTAGTCTGCTTACTGTAGTCAAGTCTTTGACGCGCTTCACAGTTATCAGCTCCCGTCACTTTGCTCTGTTACCAAATTGACGATTCCTTGATGCCTCGCCACGTGTGCTTTCTACCAGTGGAACGACGCAATGGAATATCCGAGGACGCGACGGAAAAGATGTGAAGTCGAGAAGAATGCTGCAGACAGCTGGTAAAATTCTATTGATGCACTACCGGTTCCGCGGTCTAAAGCAGCATCGTCAGGTACAGCCTACATGGTGTAGAGTAATATACAGGGTATCAACTTAGTGGATATTAAAATTAGTAAATGTAATATCTAAAATATACTCACAATGTTAAGAGGGTCATAGGTGTACCCATAGCGCCTAGTCAAGATATATTATTCAGTGACTGTCGTCTACTTTAACACAGGTGACCGAAGGATGGCAAAATTACTGGTGGTGCATTATGTAGACGCTTGTTTTAAAATTTGCCTGCATCTAAAAGAAGAAAAACTATTTTATAGTGAGAGGAAGCTATTTTTTTTAAATAGCCGAATTGGCAACAAAACAGTCACGTCATTAGACGGGACACAATGCAAATTACTCTGTGGAATGAAATAAGTTGGCACTTTTTTACTGCTGCGGCGACAGGGCAACCCAGTGTAGTGTCGGCCCCTACACAAGCGAGTGAGACGGACTAAAAAACAGGCTGGCGGAACGGAAACGGTGTGACGTCATGTACTCATGACTAGAGGCACTGCGTCGTTACCGTTACAAGCCAGAATAACAGGGAATTTTATTACATACTAATACTTAATCGTGAAAACAATCAAAATTAGCCGGAACACTATCGTGCTTTAATTCTAACTGGTCATTCAACGTGAACTGTGCATTTTCTTTTTTGTATCTAAAATTTTCTACTTCCTCTAACAGATTCAAAATACGGCTTTTTACTTTTCTATTAAGTATTTTTAAATTTTTCAAAGGGGTTGTGATGCTGTGCGTTTTAATGCACATCAGAGGTTATTTCAAAAATGGTTCAAATGGCTCTGAGCACTGTGGGACTTGACTTCTGAGGTCATCAGTCCCCTAGAACTTAGAACTACTTAAACCTAACTAACCTAAGGACATCACACACATCCATGCCCGAGGCAGGATTCGAACCTGCGACCGTGGCAGCAGCGCGGTTCCAGACTGAAGCGCCTAGAACCGAGAGGTTATTAAAGTGTTAGTGAAATCTTTTTTGAAATGATCTGGGTAGTGCAGTTAAGAAATGCCCACCCCTACCACGAAGACGAATGCAATATTTCGACTTCTGAAATAAACAGCCACAATAACGTATAGTTTACGCAATAATCAATTGTTAGCACTCTTCTTCCAACATTTCAGTTAATTTCATCAGTGATGTTAGACGTTTCTCTTCGCAGTCTGCAAAATGACTTTATCGAATTGTGGAAGCATACGTGAAAACAGGTCCGATTAAGGAAACTCGCGAAATTTTTCGGGTCGAGCATCCAGTTACAGGACTACCAGCGAAGAGAGCAATACAGAGTCTGTATAAAAATTGACGCATCTACAGATCTGCGCAAAAAGTGAAACGATAATGAATTCCTTCAGTTCGCATGTCGGAAATTATCAGAGCCTGAAAAAGTCCACACATAAATCCACCCAACAGGCCCACATAAGTTCCAAGGAATTGCCAGCGGATTCTGAAAAGTCTTAGTTTGAAGCGATATCGTGTTGCAGTTGTGCAGCAGTTACGGGAGGGTGACAGTCGGAAACGTGTAGATTACTGCACGTGGCTTTTGAATAACATCAACGATGGTTTGTTAGACCCTTTCCATTACATCACGAGTGATGAAACGTTGTTTTATCTTTCCGGTCATGTGCATTCACAGAACACCAGGTACTGGGCAACGGCGAACACTAACATTGTGTGCCAGCAATCAAATCATGATGAAAAAAAATCGGCGTTTGATGCGGTGTAACAGGAACACGCATCACTGTACTGATATATTTTTATGCTACCCCCAAAACGGTTGCTTATGTGGAGATTTTTGATATTTTTGTGCTCAACTCACTGAGTATGAAAGACAGTACTGCTTTTCACAGCAAGGTGGGGCAACATGCCGCATGTCTAAGGTATCCATTCACTGAGGAATGAATTGTCAACAAACATTTATGGCCACAACGTCCGCCGGGTCTAGCAACATGTGATTTCCTTCCTGTGGAGACACTTGAAGAGCAAGGTCTATGAAAAAAATCCACACACAACGCAGGAAATGGAAGACATCAGCCGTGCAGCTGCCGCAGTTGACATCCGGACATATAAGCCGGTTGTATCTGAATATGCTTAGCTGTGCACAACTGTGCTGAGGTTGCAGGAATCAGTTTCAACATTTTCTATAATGTATTTTTGACTGTATTATTCATTGCAAATTAATGGTAAGTCCACTTCAGCTGTTCCGCGCGGTTTGAGGCGTCATGTCACGGACTGCGCGGCCCCTCCCTCCGGAGGTTCGAGTCCTCCGTCGGGAATGGACGTGTCTGTTGTTCTTAGCATAAGTTAGTCTAAGTAGTGTGTAAGTCTAGGGACCGATGATCTAAGCAATTTGGTCCCTTAAGAATTCACACACAATTGAACATTTTGTTCAAAAATGGTTCAAATGGCTCTGAGCACTACGGGACTTAACTTCTGAGGTCATCAGTCCGCTAGAACTTAGAACTACTTAAACCTAACTAACCTAAGGACATCACAAACATCCATGCCCGAGGCAGGATTCGAACCTGCGACTGTAGCGGTCGCGCGGTTCCAGACTGAAGCCCCTAGAACCGCCTGGCCAACATTTTGTTCGTTTCTGTAATTTCACTGCATTTCCTTTATACAGGGTGACACACGAGGGACGGACGGTTTTGAACTGCGTAGTACTGAGGGCGCGATGGTGGGAAGTGGTCGTGGTGGGGATAGTTCTGATCCACACAAGACGCCATTTCATTTACTCAGTCACTATGAAGCACTGGGACTTGCGACGTCGAGTGTTTGTCTATGACAGCTTCGTGAAAAGTGGGGAGACTATTATTGCTACGCAGCGATTGTTTCGTGCGCGGTTTAATGTCGGTCGACACGGAGCTGTTCCGAGCCGTAACACAATCCTCAGATGGGTGAAAAACTTCAGATCAACTGGAAACATACTGGATAAGAAGCATCCTGGCCGGAGACGCAGAGTAACGACACCAGAAAATGTTGAAAGGGTAAGGCAAGCGACAGTCAGAAGCCCAGGATTGTCATCTAGACGTCATGCTAGTGAGTTACGAATCAATCGTGAATCGGTTAGACGAATTTTGCATAAAGAATTAAAATTCCATCCCTACAAAATGCTCATTGTCCAACAACTTAAGGAAACTGATTTTGCTGTACGAGAAGACTTCGCTTACAGAATGCAAGTGATTTTGGGATCGAATGAAAATGAAATTTTAGAAGACGACGAACCCCTTTAAAACGCGTTTGGTTCCAGCAGGTTGGCTCAACATCGCACACCGCAAACACTTCAATGACAGTTCTTAGACGCATGTTTCCTGACCGGATTATCTCACGTTTTGGCAATGTTCCTTGGCCTCTCAGGTCTCCCGACTTGTCAGTATGTGACTTTTTTCTGTGTCTATAACCACAAACTACGAAATTTGGACGAGTTGAAGAGTGCAATCATTCAAGAAACTGCTGCCATCCCTGCAGAGATTTTAGTCCGAAATGATGGACATCACCTTGACGACATTATCTTTCACAAATAACTTTGTTAACTAAAATGGCAAACAATGAGCTTTGATTTTGTGTAAATAAACATGCTTTAATTTTAAAGTTGGCTGAGTATTAGTTCATCAAAAACCGTCCGTCTCCCATGTGTCACCTGTATTTACGTGAGCTACATTTATCTGCGCTACCCTGTACTTCTTAGGGCAATCGTTGCACGTAACGCAGTACATAGCCGCTTCATTATATTTGATTACCACAGACTTTTCCTTATGCCCGAGTTTACTACCTTCTTCTTCGGATCTAGGTAGCAAACTCAGGCATAAGGAAAAGTCTGCGGTAATCAAATATAATGAAGCGGGTGTGCACTGTATTACAAGCAGATTCGTCCACAAGATAATCTCCGTTTCGCTAGTCTCTTAGTGCGTCTTAGTCGTTTGTGGGGCCGCTTCTACGGTAATCTCCCCAACACCGTGCTGCACTGCAGTCACACTGGTAAGAAACTGCCACCTTATACCACCTGCACAGTGATATTCATATTGTCCCAACTAATCACGTTAGTAGTGACTATTTTTATTGCCAATCCTGCTTTTTTTTTAAAAAGGTACAACAAAAAAACTGTCGGCAAGTGAGGTTTCCGACACTCTTTTTGTTGTGCCTATCTGCGACTCAGAATCTCCGCAGTATGGTGAAGAGCAACTATGCTTTTCATAATATTTTTACATTTCACCCTGGATTTTCCATTGTTTAAAAATATTTTTCTTCTTTTAGATGAGGGTGAATTTTAAAACAAGGGTCTATAACTACATGATCCACCAACCAGTAATTTTTTATGATATATATGGATCGCATACTTGTCGCCCTTCATTCGCCAATGTAAAGTAGAAAGTATTCACTGAATAATATATATTGACTAGGAGTGATGGGCACACCTATGAGCTTTTAACACTGTGAGTGCATTATAGATATTATCTTTATTAATTTTAATATCTACAAAGTCGAAGCACTGTACATTACACTCTGCCACGTAGGCTGCACCTAATGATGCGGCTTTAGGCCGCGAAACCGGTGGTGTATCAATAAAACAAGGATTTTTCCAGCTGTCAGCGGAATACTACCTAACATCCTGCATTTCAACAGCTTCGGGTCCCCAGAATATAAAATACTTTGTGACGGAAGAGTCGTTTCAGTACTCCCAGAAACTGACGTCGAATATGTACACTAATGACCATTAAAATTGCTACACAAAGAAGATATGCAAATGATAAACGGGTATTCATTGGACAAATATATTATACTAGAACTGACATGCCATTACATTTTCACGCAATTTGGGTGCATAGATCCTGAGAAATCAGTACCCAGAACAACCACCTCTGGCCGTAATAACGGCCTTGATACGCCTGCGCATTGAGTCAAACAGAGCTTGGATGGCGTGTACAGGTACAGCTGCCCATGCAGCTTCAACACGATATCACAGTTCATAAAGAGTAGTGACTGGCGTATTGTGACGAGCCAGTTGCTCGGCCACCATTGACCAGACGTTTTCAATTGGTGAGAGATCTGGAGAATGTGCTGGCCAGGGCAGCAGTCGAACATTTTCTGTATCCAGAAAGGTCCGTGCAGGACCTGCAACATGCGGTCGTGCATTATTCTGCTGAAATGTAGGGTTTCGAAGGGATCGAATGAAGGGTAGAGCCACGGCTCGTAACACATCTGAAATGTAACGTCCACTGTTCAAAGCGCCGTCAATGCGAACAAGAGGTGACCGAGACGTGTAACCAATGGCACCCCATACCATCACGCCGGGTGATACGCCAGTATGGCGATGACGAATACACGCTTCCAATGTGCGTTCACCGCGATGTCGCCAAACACGGATGCGACCATCATGATGCTGTAAACAGAACCTGGATTCGTCCGAAAAAATGACGTTTTGCCATTCGTGCACCCAGGTTCGTCGTTGAGTACACCATCGCGGGCGCTCCTGTCTGTGATGCAGCGTCAAGGGTAACCGCAGCCATGGTCTCCGAGCTGATAGTCCATGCTGCTGCAAACGTCGTCGAACTGTTCGTGCAGATGGTTGTTGTCTTGGAAACGTCCCCATCTGTTGACTCGGGGATCGAGACATGTCTGCACGATCCGTTACATCGACGCGGATAAGATGCCTGTCATTTCGACTGTTAGTGATACGAGTCCGTTGGGATCCATCACGCCATACCGTATTACCCTCCTGAACCCACCGATTCCATATTCTGCTAGTAGTCATTGGATCTCGACCAACGTGAGCAGCAGTGTTGCGATATGATAAGCCGCAATCCCGATAGGCTACAATCCGACCTTTACTAAAGTTGGAAACGTGATGGTACGCATTTCTCCTCCTTACGCGAGGCATCACAACAACGTTTCACCAGGCAACGCCGGTCAACTGCTGTTTGTGTATGAGAAATCGGGTGGAAACTTTCCTCATGTCTGCACGTTGTAGGTGTCGCCATCGGCGGCAACCTTGTGTGAATGGTCTGAAAAGCTAATCATTTGCATATCACAGCATCTTCTTCCTGTCGGTTAAATTTCGCGTCTGTAGCACGTCATCTTCGTGGTGTAGCAATTTTAATGGTCAATAGTGTCCTTAACATCCTTCCTTTCAACGGCTTCGGGTCCCCAGAATATAAAATAGTTTGTGACGGAAGAGTCGTTTCAGTATTCTCAGAAACTGATGTCGAATATGTAGATAACGGGTACATTCTCCACAGTGAGCGTGCTAACGTTTTCCCCCCTCCTGTGACCATGTTGGATCAGCTTCGCAAGTCACAACAGGCACAACTCGCAGCCGTGGGAGATCAGCCGAGCTGTAAGGTGAGAGCCATCAGCAGCCAGCTTCCAGATAAGGTATCGCAACGTCCGCTGGTGGGTGGCCGGTACTCGGAACAAGGTTCCGTGCCAGCTTCTGATGCAGTCTCCAGCCAGTGGACACCGTATGTGGTTGTACATCGACATCTGTATCTGCGTCTAGATGGCTACTCTCCACATTTCACTCCAAAGGATTTCGCAGAGAGTTCACAGAGCCACTTTCAGACTATGTCTTGACCAGTCCTTACTCAAATAGCACATGGAAAATCAACACCTGATATTTCCGTGGAACGGTACAAATGTTACTACAAATAAGCGCGCCAGCAGTCTATAGTCATATAAAGGGCTTATTTCAATAGTGGGACAAGTCCATTACCTCCACTTTTCTGCCTATAATGCTCCTGAAATTAATGATGCATACAAACAGAAAGAAAGGTTCATCTCTAGCAAGAAGCCGTATGCTTGAATATTTGTGGTATCTCAACTGCAGATTTTTCAACGCTCATTTAACTTTAGGACTCTGTACCTCAAAATGAACAAAAATCGACTTTTACCACTATTGAAATAAGCCCTTCATATCTATGTTATTATATGACAAATTAGCCGGCCGTAGTGGTCGAGCGGTTCTAGCCGCTATAGTCTGGAACCGCACGACCGCTACGGTCGCAGGTTCGAATCCTGCCTCGGACATGGATGTGTGTGATGTCCTTAGGTTAGTTAGGTTTAGGTAGTTCTAAGTTCTAGAGGACTGATGACCTCAGAAGTGAAGGCCCATAGTGCTCAGAACCACTTGAACCATATGACAAATTACAACATCGGGAAGCCAGTGAAAGTTTTAAATTTCGGTGTTTGATAATGTTTTAAAGTTTTGACTTCATTTTACATAATTACTTGCTCTATGGCATGACGTAAGCATGAACGTATTTTTGTGTTCGAGGTGGTATATATATACGTAATGATAATTAGTTTAACCACACCGACAAAAGATATACAATAGTGAGATACCTTGTCCCCGACACTTATCGATAGATGGGATGTGCCGGGCAATGATGACTCTTTGTCGGTATATCTTTGAACAGCTGTTTACTATAAACTGGTCAGTATCGAATCAGCCCGGGCAGGACAATGTTCGGCAGTGAGGTTCGTTTTATGTTTATGTACGTACACCACTACGCAGTAGTTATTTAAAGTGTTGACGGCTATAGGACATTGTTCTCGCCCGTGGTTTTAAGAATGTGCACTTGAAAATGGACAACAGCCGAAGTCGCACGACAGTGGTGTAAATAGTGACAGTGATTTTATAACATCCAGATGGGAAGTGGAATTCTCCATTTATGGAATATTTGTTTCATGAAAAGGAATCTGCGTAAATAGTGGCACTCTATTTATAACGAAAGTTTTCGTCTTTAGGAGAGGTAAATACACTGGCAGGCAAAGCGGTGTTCGCATCTGCATCTACATCTGCATATATACTCCGCAAGCTACCGTACGGTGCGTGGCGGTGGGTATCCTGTACCACTAATAGCCGTTTCCTTTCCTATTCGACTCGCAGGTATAGCGAGGGAAAAACGACAGGCCGAGCGGTTCTAGGCGCTTCCGTCTGGAACCGCGCTGCTACTACGGTCGGCTCGAATCCTGCCTCGGGAATGGATGTGTGTGATGTCCTTAGGTTAGTAAGGTTTAAGTACACTACTGGCCATTATAATTGCTACACCAACAAGAAATGCAGATGATAAACGGCAATTCATTGGACAAATATATTGTACTAGAACTGGCATGTCATTACTTGTTCACGCAATTTGGATGCATAGATCCTGAGAAATGTGTACCCAGAACAACCACCTCTGGCCGTAATAACGCCCTTGATACGCCTGGGCAATGAGTGAAACAGAGCTTGGATGGCGTGTACAGGTACAGCTGCCTATCCAGCTTCAGCACGATACCGCAATTCATCAGGAGTAGTGACTGGCGTATTGTGACGAGCCAGTTGCTCGGCCACCATTGACCAGACGTTGTGAATTGGTGAGAGATCTGGATAATGTGCTGGCCAGGGCAGCAGTCGAACATTTTTTGTATCCAGAGTGGCCCGTACAGGACCTGCAACATGCGGTCGTGCATTATGCTGCTGAAATGTAGGGTTTCGCAGGGATCGAATGAAAGGTAGAGAAAAGGGTCGTGACACATCTGAAATGTAACGTCCACTGTTCAAAGTGCCGTCAATGCGAACAAGAGGTGACCAAGACGTGTAACCTATGGCACCCCATACCATCACGCCGGATGATACGCAAGTGTGGTGATGACGAATACACGCTTCCAATTTGCGTTCACCGCGATGTCGCCAAACACGGATGCGACCATCATGATGCTGTAAACAGAACGACCCTGGATTCATCCGAAATAATGACGTTTTGCCATTCGTGCACCCAGGTTCGTCGTTGAGTACACCTTCGCAGGCGCTCCTGTCTGTGATGCAGCGTCAACGGTAACCGCAGCCATGGTCTCCGAGCTGATAGTCCATGCTGCTGCAAACGTCGTCGAACTGTTCGTGCAGATGGTTGTTGTCTTGGAAACGTCCCCATCTGTTGACTCAGGGATCGAGACGTGGCTGCACGATCCGTTACAGCCATGCGGATAAGATGCCTGTCATCTCGACTGCTACTGATACAAGGCCGTTGGGATCCAGCACGGCATTTCGTATTACCCTCCTGAATCCACCGACTCCATATTCTACTAACAGTCATTGGATCTCGACCAACGCGAGCAGCAATGTCGCGATACGATAAACCGCAATCGCGATAGGCTACAATCCGACCTTTGTCAAAGTCGGAAACGTGATGGTACGCATTTCTCCTCCTTACTCGAGGCATCACAACAACGTTTCACCAGGCAACGCCGGTCAACTGCTGTTTGTGTATGAGAAATCGGTTGGAAACTATCCTCAAGTCAGCACTTTGTAGGTGTCGCCACCGGCGCCAACCTTGTGTGAATGCTCTGAAAAGCTAATCATTTGCATTTCACAGCATCTTCTTCCCGTCGGTTAAATTTCGCGTCTGCAGCACGTCATCTTCATGGTGTAGCAATTTGAATGGCCAGTAGTGTAGTTCCAAGTCTAGGGGACTGATGACCTCAGATGTTAAGTCCCATAGTGTTTAGAACTATTTGAATATCCCAGTCTATGCGGCAGGTTAAAGTTGCCTCCGACTAGTATTACATAATCTGGGTACTTACGCACTACTGACCGTAGCCTTCCATTCAATGACTCCAGAACTGTCAAACGGAATCAGGTGGCCGATGAAAACATTCTACAATTAACTTGGTTTCACCTCGACGTGTTATACGAGACCAGATAACTTCACTGTTACACTCAATTTCAACCTCAATAGACAATATTTTGTGAATGCAAGGAACACTCTCCTTCCAATGTCATCTAAACTGTCCTGCCGATAAATATTACATGACTCGCTAAATATCTCAGAGCCTTCTATTCGTGTTTTAGCCAGTTCTCAGTCCCAAGAACAATCTGAGCGTGAGTACTTTATTACGAATACTTCGACAGTTTACTGATAAAATTTAGACCGTCGAAGTGTCTGAACGAGGTCTGATTTTCCCATCTGCGTATCGTCTGGCGAGTGTTCACCAGAGTACCTCGAATTACCAACTGGCCTAAAAACTACGCATGTGCGCACTCAATAGTGCTCTGCTACCCGAGTAGCTGCTTCCGCTGCGTAGTGCACCACCGACCTATCAAGGGGAGTCCTACAATTCCCCACCGAGTAATGCAGGTCTAGGAACCTTGAGCCACAGGGTAAACGAAGCCTTTGGCTGAGACCCTCCACTCGTCTCCAAGCCAAAGGACCCCGATCAACTCCGAGAACGTTGCAGCAAATTGCGAGCTCTTATTGCACTCCACGCTAAAGGCCAGCAACGGCAATGTTCACCACCTCCACTAACCGCCTGAATGAGAATGCTATCAGAATCCATGCGACAGACGTCGTGGTGCCTACGCGAGCCACAAGTTGCAGGCAACTGCACCCCGCCCGATCGATAGCCGCAGACAAGGCCGCCTCCACATCACGGACGAGCCTCCTCCCCCCCCCCCCCCTCCCCTCCCCAAGCAGACACAGCGGGTGCAAATTGGCCTTCTTTCCAGCCTTGAATGCTATATGCTGTCTTGCAAAGGAGCTCCATAACGTGCCTCACGTTGGAGCTCCCGTTAACTAGCAAGCTTCTGCCCATGTGTGCCTGCTCGGACCAGCTGAAGGAACGGACCACTTGTTCACTCAACCGGCCGGTGTGGACGAGCGGTTCTAGGCGCTTCAGTCTGGAAACGCGCGACCGCTACGGTCGCAGGTTCGAATCCCGCCTCGGGCATGGATGTATGTAATGTCCTTAGGTTAGTTAGGTTTAAGTAGTTCTAAGTTTAGGGGACTGATGACCTCAGATGTTAAGTCCCATAGTGCTCAGAGCCATTTGAACCATTTGTTCACTCACATGGCGATTAGGCGAGGCCACACGCCCAGCCTCGAACGGGGCGAAAGAGTTACCACTAGAGATGGGTCGTTCGCGAACTAACGGGTCCAAAGGAACGGTTCATCAACGCAAAAACGGACATAATGTCTAATGGGATAACCGCAATCACTGGTTTTTCCAATGTTATTTATAACCCATCTTGATTGCAAAAAATGTTTATTCTCATGACCGGTTTCGGTTCGTCTAGAACCGTCTTCAGATCTGTAGCGGTAACGATACTAATTTACTATTACACAAATGCAAACCTTTTTCATCCTATCCAGTCAACATCAAATGTACAAGAACGTACCTGCAATTTCGGTTACAAGAGTAACCCGTCCATACACAGCAACCTTCACATGCTGCGTCACATAAAATTGGTTGCAGAATGCACGTCATTTATATTAATTATAAATTTATTACTGGCAGGTGGCGTCTGGTACATTTGTTACATTGCATATGCACATACTGTATTAAGTAGATTTTTGGAAATTTACTTTTATCTCCAAAAATACTTAATTAAAATCTGTAGATGTTAAGGTTAAAATCTCTGTTTGTCAATATTAAAATACACAGTAAAATTATCATTTTTATATGATCTAAAAACAAAGGGCGATTTCTATATCCATGGTGCTGGTGTAGACTTGTTTTCCTCTACGGTCTGCTTCCGTGGTTTCCGCCATTTCGGTGTTGTGCCGCGATCCGCCCAGTCGTCTGACTTCCATCGCCGTGGGCAAAAGGGCCGCGCAGGAGGGCCCCGTCAACGACGCCAGGCGCTGCACGCATCTTCCAGCTTCCCCACCATGCCCCATCTCTCATACCTCGGCCTGGACCTCCACAAAAAATGGTTCAAATGGCTCTGAGCACTATGGGACTAAACATCTGTGGTCATCAGTCCCCTAAAACTTAGAACTACTTAAACCTGACTAACCTAAGGACATCACACACATCTATGCCCGAGGCAGGATTCGAACCTGCGACCGTAGCAGTCGCGCGGTTCCGGACTGAGCGCCTAGAACCGCTAGACCACCGCGGCCGGCGGACCTCCACAGGCACTATGATTGAACTCGCTTTGCTCCTTGAGGATTAAATCCGGATCTTTCTTTTTGTGGGTGTATATTTCAATTTCTTCCAAACAACACGCCAAAACTGAAGCTCCGGCACAAAATATGTAATAGTAGAAATAAATTTCAAGTTTGAGGTGTATATAAGATCAAATGTTATGACTGCTGTAAACAATATATAGGGCAGACTGGTAGGAACTTTGAGACCAGATTCAGGGAGCACACCTACTCTCAAAACAAAACAGCGTTTGGGGCGCATATGGTTGCCTTAAAGCACTCAGTCACGAACATTGAACAAAATTTAGACATCCTGCATAGAGCTCATAAGGGACTGTTTCTTAAAATATAAGTAAATTACCAAAAATCTGCTTAATACAGCATGTGCATATGTAATGTAACAAATGTACCAGACACCACCTGTCGGTAAGTTTTATAATTACTATAAATGACTTGCATTCTGCCAACCAATTTTATGTGACGCAGCATGTGAAGGTTGCTGTGTATGGACGGGTTACTCCTGTAACCTAAATTGCAGGTACGTTCTGGTACATTTGATGTTGATTGGATAGGATGAAAAAGGTTTGCATTTGTGAATTAGTAAATTAGTATCATTATCGTTACAGATCTGAAGATGGTTCTAGATGAACCGAAACAGGTCATGTGAATAAACATTTTTTTGCAATCAAGACGGATTATAAATAACAACGGTTCATCAAGATGAACGGAACGAGCGAGGAACGGTTCATCAAGATGAACGGAAAGAGCGAGGAACGAATTTTAATGAATGGTCTTTCATAGTTCACTTCGGTCGTGGCTTTCTACTTGTAGTTCCCGGGAACGGGAAACAGTTGGTCTCGTTCCCGCAACGACACGTCGGCCGGCCTCGTTCCAGCCTCGGTCCCGTTCCCGTCGTCTCGGTCTCGGTCTAGCTCGGCCGGACTCGTTCTTCTTCGCGTGGCCACTCGTCGCAGTTCCACTGCCGACTGCTCCTAGTTCAGTATGGAGTTGTTCGTCTCGTTTGCTGTACGCGCTCATTCTAGATCTGTTTCAGACCTTTTTTGAACTCTGAACTTCTGGTTCTTTTCGTATTCCATTCAGCGTCCATGACCGGTAATTAAAATGTATTTTACAATTACGTACATTACATAAAAATTACGTGGTGTGTAATACATACATCTTTTCAGGTAACAAAACATCATATCAGCTTACTTCACTATTTCGATAAACAGCAGAAGAAATACTTATAAAAAGGCAAGTTTCTTTTTTTGTTATTACACATGCGAAGGAAGTCGGCATGACACCCACGAGTGGCCATTTTCCGTCTTTTTTTTTATCCAAGGTACAACAGCATGTTCATTGTATGGAAGGCAGACAGACTTACAACCGAATGAAGCCCGCGCTCCATAATCTTCTACAATATTATTTCAGTGGTACAGGGTGGCGCACGAAAAATCGGCCCCAAGTACTAGACTGCTCATTGTTGCCCACCAGTCGTCATCTATTGTTTCGAAGTTGTCGTTTGCATTAGCTTATTTGTTATTTCTTCGCTGCTAATTATTACATGTGTATATATTCTGCTCGTAGCGGTCAACAAATCGTGCGTAAATGGCGAGCAGTCTGTACTCGGGGCCGGTTTCTCGTGCGCCACCATATTTATTTCACAGCGGATCAGCCACATAACGCTACAGTTGGCTAAACGAAAGGTTTTGCAGAATCCCGAAAATTACAAGTGTGTGAGAATACGGTTACGAATAAAAGCTCTATACTCCAGAGGGGAGGCAAGTGCCTCTTCTTGGTGCCTTCCATCTTCAGTCCCTATGCTACTAATTTTCAGTTTTTCATAAGAACGATATACCAAGCACAAATGAACGGTGAACGAGTAAAAATGAATGGTTCCAAAAAAAGAGCGATCACCAGTGAATTAGTTCCCAAGAATGAACGAGTTCGCCCATCTCTAGTTACCACCTGCCTCACCTTGCTGTGAGGGTGGATCCACCGAGTCGGGTACACTATAAGACGCCTCAGCAGCAGAGCCGGTGGAAGAAACAAGTGACACTTGAGGTGTCCCATGCGACGCACTGGATTCTCGGCCACCGCTACATCCCGAGACAGTAGCCTGAAGGCGGCTTACCGTAGGCAAAATTACATTCAACTGTTCGCGAATTACGGCCAGCTCCCCCAGCGTCCGCATGCAACATGCTCACATCCTACCAATGTTAGCAAGACTGTGAAGAAGTAACCTACAAAAACTGACAGGTACCTACGAGGGTCGTCCACAAAGTAAGTTCCGTTTCTATCAGCGACAGCGCTACGATCGCAGTTCCGCGTATGCGCAGCAGTTACTCTGATTCAAGGAGAAGACATGTACGCCATTTTCAGATCGCTGCTGCCGACGTGTGCTTTGTAGTGCTTCTTTATAATGTCAGCCGTAATTGAAAATGCCGCCGCGCGGCGCAATTTCTTAATGGTCTCGCAGTAACTATGTGCATCGATTGTTTGCCCTCGTGGAAAGAAATCAATCAGCAAAATGCCTTTTCTGCTCCAAAAAACGGTGCACATGACTTTTCGCGGTATCAAGATTTGCTTTGGCTTAACCTTCGTTGGGGGATGAAATGTGCCATTGATTGCCGTTCTGTTTCAGGGATGTCGTACGATACCCTACTTTCATCCCCCGTGACTGTCCAAGAAAGAAAACCATCGCCTTCTTCATTGTAGCGTGTCAAAAACTGAAGTGCACTGCCATCTGTTGTTTTTTTGTGTTGTTCAGTAAGAATTTTGGGTACCCAACGTGAGCAAAGTTCTCGAAATTTCAGTTTTTCAGTAACAATTTCATGAATTAGTGATCATGAGATTTGCGAAACTTCCATAGCAAGGGCACTAAGTGCAAACTTACGGTTGTGCTTAATCTTCTCTTCAATTGTGTGAACCGGTTCATCAGTAACCACAGACGAGTGTCCACTTCGTTCTTATCGTGCACTTGATCACGTCCTTCATTGAACAGTCTGACCCATCATCTAACCATTGAATCACTCATAGCATTTTGTACGTAAACCTCGCAGATTTGAAGATGAATTTCCTTTGGTTTAACTTTCTTTGCATTTACAAATCGAATCACAGATCTGATTTCACACGCGGCGACATTTTCAATTACGGCTGACATTATAAAGAATCACTACAAAGCACACGTCGGCAGCAGCGAACTGAAAATGGCGTACATGTCTTCTCCTTGAGTCAGAGTAACTGCCGCGCATGCTCGGAACTATGATCGTAGCACTGACACGGATAGAAATAGAAACGGAACTTACTTTGTGGGCGACCATCGTATATATGCAACATTTTACCTTCCTGACATGTCAGCAATTGACACCGATAATTTAATGAACTGTGTAACTGGCTATTCAGAAGAAATGACAATTGAGCTACAGACTGCCTGAATATGTAGTTACAAAACGCAAGATTAAACGTCTTAAATACAAAAATACGCACGAAATGTAAGCAATATATCCTTCTAAGGAAATACAGGAAATGCTAAATACACTACTGATCATTAAAATTCCTACACCAAGAAGAAATGCAGATGCTAAACAGGTATTCATTGGATTACATTTTCACGCAATTTGTGTGCATAGATCCTGAGAAATCAGAACCCAGAACAACCACCTCTGGCCGTAATAACGGCCTTGATACGCCTGGGCATTGTGTCAAACAGAGCTTGGATGGCGTGTACGTGTACAGCTGCCCATGCAGCTTCAACACGATAACACAGTGCATCAAGAGCAGTGACTGGCATATTGTGACGAGCCACTTGCTCGGCCACCATTGACCAGACGTTTTCAATTGGTGAGAGATCTGGAGAATGTGCTGACCAGGGCAGCTGTCGAACATTTTCTGTATCCAGAAAGGCCCGTACAGGACCTGCAACATGCGGTCGTGCATTATCCTGCTGAAATGTAGGGTTTCGCAGGGATCAAATGAAAGGTAGAGCCACGGGTCATAACACATCTGAAATGTAACGTCCACTGTTCAAAGTGCCGTCAATGCGAACAAAAGGTGACCGAGACGTGTAACCAATTGCACGCCATATCATCACGCCGGGTGAGACACCAGTATGATGATGACGAATACACGAGTCCATGCTGCTGCAAACGTCGTCGAACTGTTCGTGCAGTTGGTTGTTGTCTTGCAAACGTCCCATCTGTTGACTCAGGGATCGAGACGTGGCTGCACGATCCGTTACAGCCATGTGGATAAAATGCCTGTCATCTCGACTGCTAGTGATACGAGTCCGTTGGGATCCAGCACGGCGTTCCGCATTACCCTCCTGAACCCACCGATTCCACATTCTGCTAACAGTTATTGGATCTCGACCAATGCGTGCAGCAATGTCGCGATACGATAAACCACAATCGCGATAGGCTACAATCCGACCTTTATCAAAGTCGGATACATGATGGTACGCATTTCTCCTCGTTACACGAGGCATCACAACAACGTTTCACCAGGCAACGCCGGTCAACTGCTGTTTGTGTATGAGAAATCGGTTGAAACTTTCCTCATGTCAGCACGTTGTAGGTGTCGCCACCGGTGCCAACCTTGTCTGAATGCTCTGAAAAGCCAATCATTTGCTTATCACAGCATCTTCTTCCAATCGGTTAAATTTTGCCTTTGTAGCACGTCATCTTCGTGGTGTAGCAATTTTAATGTCCAGTAGTGTACGTAACCTGCTATTAAAGGTGAAAGATGGAGCTTGACTCACTGATGTCACTTTAGCTGAATGAAAGTTGAAGCATACCTAGAAGCAACTATTACAGTACAGTGCAGTACAGAAGGTGACTGAAAGAAACACGCAGTGAGACAAACAGAAATGACACTTCCACTCAGAGACAATAATTACACTGAAGACACTGCAATTCAAAATGGTCGCCGCAACAAAAGGCTCGACATTGTTCTTAACGGGGTGTGTGATCGCCACGGACGGCAGTGTATGTTTTGCAATTTGCTCCCATGCTCGCCACAAGCTTGGTGAGGTATTTGTTTGGCAGGGCGTTGCATTCCACTACGGGAGCGGCTGACAATTGTTCGATGGTCGCTGGTGCATGTAGACTTGCTGCAATACGTCTTCCCAATTATAAAATCTTCTTGGGGTGACAGCCGAGTCGGTGCGTCGTTCTCCGGCAACGTTTCAGCGAGTTTGTTATTTGCCATCTTCACGTTGAAGAAACTTGCTGAAACGTTACCGTAGAATGACGTACTGACTCGGCTGTCATCCCAAGAAGATCGAGATTGGCCACGAAAGCCTACATTCTCATATAATGTCTCCCCAACATATCCACAAGCGCTGGATGGAATTTAAGTCGGGGGAACGAACACGCCAGTCCATTCACCGAAACCTCTCTCCTTCCAAACATCCTCTGTGGTGTCACCGCCAGACACCACACTTGCTAGGTGGTAGCCTTTAAATCGGCCGCGGTCCGTTAGTATACGTCGGACCCGCTTGTCGCCACTGTCAGTGATTGCAGACCGAGCGCCACCACACGGCAGGTCTAGAGAGACTTACTAGCAGTCGCCCCAGTTGTACAGCCGACTTAGCCAGAGATGGATCACTGACAACTACGTTCTCATTTGCCGAGACGATAGTTAGCATAGCCTTCAGCTACGTCATTTGCTACGACCTAGCAAGGCGCCATAGCATTTGATATTGACATTATAACATGTACCGTCAAGAGCGATGTACACCAATTGTGGATTAAAGTTAAGTATTATATCAACTACGTACTTTATTTGCTACTATTAATTCCCTTAACTGTTCCAGACCTCACGCCAGTCAGCGTGTAATTAAACGCATGCATTTCGGCCTCCTCTAGCAACACAGTATTGGCTCTTCTGCCAACACTACATCCTCCACCAACACAGCTAGATCCAGTCGCACATTGTCACCATAAATGTTGGCCAGGTGCGAGTAGGGCTCACTCTGAGGACTCTTCTGTTCTTTATTGTTATTTTAAAACCTTGTACAAAAGGTAGCCCGGGAGCGGCCTATCTACGCCGCACTTCGTCCACAGAAACCCATAGAACAGATAACATGTAGGCAGATATACAGAAAATATGAATATGAAAAAACAAGTGACAACACATAATGATAATTACGAAGACGTTCGAACAGAAGACACTGAATTGCATAAGCAAGTGCAACTGTACATGAAGGCAGAATGAGTACACTGTCGAACGGTGGAGGACACTGAAGAGACACAATTGCACTGGAATGGAGAAACACTGCACAGAAAACATTGACGATGATCTTCAACGAACTGCACACGCTATTGCACGAAGAAAAGGGAGAGGGGGCTGCCACAGGGAATAGGGGAGGGTAGGAGGGAGGTGGGGAGGACGCCAGTGGGAGAGAGGAAGTGAGGCAGAGGGGAGAGGGTAGGGCTGACTGTGGAAGCCCAGGGGGGGGGGGGGGAGGAGACGGAGAGAATAAGTTAGGAGGGAGAGAAGGTAAAGAAGGAGTACTGGAGCAAAAACTCATGAGGAGGAAGGAGAGGATCAAATCTGGTAGGAGGGGTAGATGGAGGGGACGAGGGGGAGTTGGCGGAAGCCACCTTGGGCAAGGGTATGGGGGGTGGTAAGATGGAGAGCGGGTGGGATGCAGGAGTACAGGTGCGGCAACGGATTGGGGTGGGAAAGGACGGGAGAGACAAGCGGGTGAGTGGGTTCAAGTATACGGGAGGTGTAAAGGATCCATATCCGTTCAAGGAAGAGGAGGAGGTGTAGGATAGGAATTAAGTCGTAGAGGAGCCGTGTGGGGGATGGGAGACAAATGCGATAGGCGAGGTGGAGTACATGGCGTTCCAGGATTTGAAGGGACTTGTAGTAGGTAGAAGGGGCGGACATCCACGCGGTATGGGCATAACAGAGGATGCGGCGGATGAGGGGTTTATAAGTGTGGAGGACAGTGGAGGGGTCAAAACCCCTGAGCAGCCAGAGAGGTGTTTCGGGAGGCGGAGTCGGGAGTGTGCCTTGGCTTGGATTGTCCGGAGATGGGTGGTCCAGGAAAGGCGACAGTCAAGGGTGACGCCAAGGTATTTGAGGGTGGGGGTGAGGTTCATAGGACGGCCGTAGATAGTGATATAAAAATCAAGGAGACGGAAGGAAGGGGTGCTTTTGCCTACAATGATTGCCTGAGGATTGACCTTGAGCAGCCACTGGTTGCACCAGGTCGTGAACCGGTCAAGATGGGATTGGAGAAGGCGCTGGGAGCGTTGCAGGGTGGGGGCGAGGGCAAGGAAGGCGGCGTAATCGGCGTACTAGAGAAGGTGTATGGGGGGGGGGGGGGGGGGGGGTGAAGACGGCGGCATGTCCGCCTCTGAGGGCTCCGTACAAACTTAATTACGTATACTGACAGTTCATCAGTCCCAGGAGTCGAGAATCTCGACTATTTTTGCCTGTTATCCACACTGGTACTTGCGAGCTATCGGTCCCAGCCGTTCCAAAAATTTCGAGGATGTTTTAATTTTAAGACTGAAGTCGAAAAAGAAACAACAAAAGAAATAGTTGTGTGTAATATAACTACAAATTAACAGTTTCCTTATTTTTTACTCTATTTGTACTTTGAAACCTTTCTTTTTCCAACTTCCATAATTCTAGGACAACTGGTAGTACCCTATAGGTTTTAATGAGTGAGTTTGCGAGTATATACAGGGTGATTCAAAAAGAATACCACAACTTTAGGAATTTAAAACTCTGCAACGACAAAAGGCAGAGCTAAGTACTATCTGTCGGCGAATTAAGGGAGCTATAAAGTTTCATTTAGTTGTACATTTGTTCGCTTGAGGCGCTGTTGACTAGGCGTCAGCGTCAGTTGATGCTAAGATGGCGACCGCAGAAGTGAATCGACGACAGTTGTTCAGCGTGCATTTCGAACGAAGTATGGTGTTAAACCTCCTGATAGGTGGTGTATTAAACGTTGGTATAAACAGTTTACAGAGAATGGGTGTTTGTGCAAAGGGAAAAGTTCTGGACGGCCGAGAACGAGTGATGAAAATGTAGCACGCATCCAGCAAGCATTTGTTCGCAGCCCAGGAAAATCGACTCGCAGAGCTAGCAGAGAGCTGCAAATTCCACAATCAACTGTATGGAGAGTTCTACGAAAAAGGTTAGTTATGAAACCTTATCGTCTGAAACCCGAGGCGATGGATCGGCCGCCAGGCAGCCCGTGACAGAGCACTTCATCACTGGCCTCCAAGAAGCCCTGATCTTACCCCCTGCGATTTTTTCTTATGGGGGTATGTTAAGGATATGGTGTTTCGACCACCTCTCCCAGCCACCATTGATGATTTGAAACGAGAAATAACAGCAGCTATCCAAACTGTTACGCCTGATATGCTACAGAGAGTGTGGAACGAGTTGGAGTATCGGGTTGATATTGCTCGAGTGTCTGGAGGGGGCCATATTGAACATCTCTGAACTTGTTTTTGAGTGAAAAAAAACCTTTTTAAATACTCTTTGTAATGATCTATAACAGAAGGTTATATTATGTTTCTTTCATTAAATACACATTTTTAAAGTTCTGGTATTCTTTTTGAATCACCCTGTATATTTTAAATTTAAACGGACACAAAGTCTCCAAATTGTCGATCTATTACAGAAGCTCGAACTTTAGCGCGGACTTCAACGCGAGATGCTTCTAATAGTTACGACAACGAAACCTGACAGAAAATCCAAAGAGATTATTGTCGTATGTTAAGTATGCTAGCGGCAAGACACACACTATGCCTTCTCTGCGCGACAGCAATGGAAATACTGTAGGCGAGGTACTAAACGCAGCCTTCCGAAATTTCTTCACCAAAGAAAACCAAGTAAATATTCCAGAATTCTAATCGAAAACAGCTACCATCATAAGTTACGTAGAAACAGATATCCTCAGAGTAGTGAATCAACTTAAATCACAACAAAAGCAAGTCTTCCGGTCCAGACCGTATACCAGGCAGGTTTCTTTTAGAGTATGCTGATACAGTAGCTCCATACTTAACAATCATATACAACCGTTCGTTCGACGAAAGAGCCATACCCGAAGACTGGAAAGTTGAACAGGTCACACCAAATATTCAAGAAAGGTAGGAGGAGTAATCCACTATGTTACAGGCCCGTATCATTAATGTCGATATGCAGCAGGATTTTGAAACATAAATTGTTTCGAACATTATGAATTACCTCGAAGAAAACGGTCTGTTAACACGCAGTCAACCCGGATTTAGAAAACATCTTTCTTGTGAAACACAACTAGCTCATTAGTCGCATGAAGTGTTGTGGATTCCAGATTGATTCCGTATTTCTGGATTTCCGGAAGGCTTTTGACACTGTACCACACAAGCCGCTTGTTGTGAAATTGTATGGTTATGGAATTTCGTCTCAGTTATGTGACTGGATTCGTGATTTCCTATGAGAGAGGTCACAGTCCGTAGTAATTGGCGGACAGTCATCCAGTAGAATAGAAGTGATTTCTGGCGTTCCCCAAGGGAGTGTTATAGGTCCTTTGCTTCTCCTTATCTATATTAGCCATTTAGGAGACAATCTGTGCAGCCAGTTTACGTTGTTTGCAGGTGATGCTGTCGTTAGTCGATTAGTAAAGTCATCAGAAGATCAACACAAATTGCAAACGGATTTAACAAAGACATCTGAATGGTGAAAATATTGGAAATTGACCCTAAACAACGAAAAGTGTGAGGTCATCCACATGAGTGCTAAAGAGAAGCCATTAAACTTCGGTTACGCGATAAATCAGTCATATCTTAATGCCGTAAATTCAACTAAATACCTTGGAATTACCAGTATAAACAACTTAAATTGGAAGGAAACATAAAAATGTTTTGGGGACGGCTAACCAAAGACGCGTTTTATTGGCAGGACACTTAGAAAATATAACAGTTCTACTAAAGAGACTGCCTACACTACGCTTGTCCATCCTCTTTTAGAATACTGCTCCGCGATGAGGGATCTTTACCAGATAGAACTGAGGGAGTACATCGAGAAAGATCAAAGAATGGCAGCACATTTTGTATTATCGCGAAATAGGGTAGATTGTGTCACTGAAATTATATAGGATTTCCCGTGAACATCATTAAAACAAAGGCGTTTTTCGTTGCCGTAGAATCATCTCACGAAATTTCAATCACGAACTTTCTCCTCCGAAAGTGAAAATATTTTGTTGACGCCGACCTTCATAGAGAGAAAGGATCATCATAATAACATAAGGGAAATCAGATATAGGTGTTCAACTATATATGAAGATAGTAACTGTTCTCGAAAGAACAGCTACCACTGATGACCGTGCAGCTTCTCTAGAATAAATGATAATTAACTGAAACCCTCAGCTGCCGACAGGTGTTGTTGATACACCTCGATGGGGACAGCTGAAGTTGTGTGATGTGTGCTCCGACCAGGACTCGAAACCGGGGCCTCCTGCTTACATGGCGAACACTCTATCCATTTTTTTAAAAATCTCAATCTGTTCTATATTGTTCGTTGGCTTTGTTCGTGACGGACGTCCAACGACCGTCATTCAGGTTGTTCGTTGATCCGTTCACTCAGTTTTTTTATTACAGAGGGTAGCTAAACCCTCTGACAGAACACGCTGAGCTACCGTGCCGGCTCCATCTGAGCCACCGAAGACACAGATGAATAGCGCGACTGCAGGGACTTATCCCTTGCATGCTTCCCGCGAGACCCACATTTCTAACTGTCCACAATCTACATACGTAATGTCCCTAATACATGGATAGAGCGTCTTCTGTCCCCACCTGTCGGCAGCTGAGGGTTTCAATTAATTATCGTTTAATATAGGTGTTCGTTTTTTCCGTGCCCTGTACGACATTGGGGTAATAGACAATTGTTGTGAAGGTGGTTCGATGAACTCTCTGCCAGGCACTTAAATGAGATTTGCAAAAAAAATGGCTCTGAGCATGTAAGGTGTCAGGCAAATCCAACACCTTCCATGAAAATCCTGACATGACAAGCAAATCCAGTAGTATGTCACATAGCTCCGAATAAATCGTGGCATTAAGTTAACCAAAGTAATACGAGTAACGAGTGAGCAAATGGAATACCACAGACTAACACAAGAATGCCTAAATGCATGTCATACCTTCCCACCGTGAGACAGACGCAGTTCCGAGGGGAGAAACGAGAACAGAAGGCGAAAGCAGAACCGTGTTAAGCGAGAAGGCCCTACGATAAGGGACGGACGGACACCCACGTCGCCAGCTAACTGCTAGGACCACACCACCCGCAAGTTTCTTAGCGTGAGACTTTTTCGCCTCTCTGTTACGTCAAGACCACCCCCCAGCCCATGTTAAAAGCTAGAGCCCTCCAGAAGAACAGTATAGATCTTACGATAACACAAAAAGGGTTACACCACCCGCAAGTTTTAGCGTGAGACCTTTTTCGCGCCTCTGTTACGTTAGGACCACCCCCCAGCCCATGTTAAAAGCTAGAGCCCTCCAGAAGAACAGTATAGATCTTACGGTAACGCTAAAAGGACCACACCAGCTGCAAGTTTTAGCGTGAGACTTTTTCGCGTCTCTGTTACGTTGCAAACTTTAAAAACATTGCCCCACCACGAAAAGCATAACGTTTCTCATTGGATAGACAGAATTTTTGTAGGCGGAGCTTAAGGTTAACATTGAGACCCTGATTGGTCAGATGAAAACACAGCCAGATAGTTTTTTTTTAAACCAACTTCGCTAAATTGTAGGAAGGAGAAGTTAGGAAAGAGTTGCATCGGAGACGGCGAGGTGAGCGGAGCTGTGCTGTCCGCCGCCCCCTGACGAACACCGACAAGATAATGAACGCATGCGATGCCGCATTTTTGAGCGAATAAGGCTTCACTCAGAACTGCAGAAGTCTCATCTGTTACATCCCCTTTTTGCGTAATACTAGTGTCGATTGTCAATTAAAGCTCATGGAGTTCACATTTGCCACTTGAAGTAAAAATCTGAAACTCGATGATTTTTCTGTTATTTAGTTATTGAGAAGCCACATCAGCCACTGTAATTTACGACAAGTTAGATAAGTAATTAAAGATAATTGAGGGTCACTGTAGACCATTTTGATAGTTTTCTCTCTTGTGAAACTTAATTTAAGCCTAGATTATAGATGTGATATGGCATAGGTCATCCTTTGATCCATTGTAGAACTTGGAAACCCATTCAGGGAATATTCGTTCACATTTTTGTTGAACGCAGTTGGTTTTTACCATCCTGTATTAAAACATTTCCTTTTATCAATGGTGCAATTTATAAACGATGTTTTGTGAGAAGAATAAAATTTCCAGTGGTAAACTTAACTGCTTTTTCGTCGTTATTTTACCAGCTAACTAAAAATAGGAAAGCCTTGAACCCCTTCCACTAAATTTAGTTAGTATTAAGATTCCTTTACAGGGAGTGCAGCGGAGCTGACGCTGAAATCATTAAGTATTTGGTTATATCATCGCTAGTCTCACTGAACTCTTCTGAATTCTACATGTCATGTGTGGTCTGGCGTCTCGTTACCAGCAACAGGTCCCAGGTTCAAACTAGTCAATTCCCTAAAAAAACACGCTCAGAGCGTCGTTGCGTGAAAGTGGTAGGGAGACACGATATAGAACAAACAGACACCACGCAGAATGTTTAGAAGCACTATGGGACTTAACTTCTGAGGTCATCAGTCCCCTAGAACTTAGAACTACTTAAACCTAAGTAACCTAAGGGCATCACACACGTCCATGCCCGAGGCAGGATTCGAACCTGCGACCGTAGCGGTCGCGCGGCTCCAGACTGTAGCGCCTAGAACCGCTCGGCCACTCCGGCCGGCGAGATTTGCAGAGTATCCATGTAGATGTAGATAGGTTCCGTTTTTAGCGACTGTGGTACGGAACCCTACAATGGAGTCAGGGTAGAATGCACCTCTCAAAAGACGTACATGGGAATGAAGTACAAAGTTACAATAACGTTAACGGTGAATGTACCGTGTTCATATGTTTGGAGGGCAGTACGCCCATGGAACATAATGTCTGTCCAAGCCCTAACACCTGGTCCACCAAAACGATCATGCTCGACAATGTTGGACGTACTCTCATATGGCGAGATGTGGAAACACGTAATGCAGCCAGGAACGTTTTCGAACATAATGTTTTTGGTGGTCCAGGTATTACAGTGTGCGGATGCACGATGTTGCATGGACATACTGATTCCCAAACCTTTGAACAGGGCACACTCACTGACCAAGGTTATTGTGTCACTGTACGCCTTCCCCATGTGCGTCCTTTCAGGGGTGCATTCGGCACTGACTTCTTTTTTATAGATGACAAAGTGCGACTGCTGGAACTGTGAAGGTAGAGAAGGTCTTAGAGAAAGGGAGTATTTGGCGAATGGAGTGGCCTGCCCGTTCTTCCAACTTAAATCCTATCATCAATTTGACCTATATCTCTAACGTTGATCAGTTGTAGAATTTTGGAACACGTATAATGTTCGAGTATAATGACTTTTCTGGAGACTATAAATCTACTCTGTAGGAATCAGCATGGGTTTCAAAAAAGATCGTGTGAAACCCAGCTCGCGCTATTCGTCTACGGGACTCAGAGGGCCATAGACACGGGTTCCCAGGTGGATGCCATGTTTCTTGACTTCCGCAAGGTGTTCGATACAGTTCCCCACAGTCGTTTAATGAACAAAGTAAGAGCATATGGACTATCAGGCCAATTGTGTGATTGAAGAGTTCCTAGATAACAGAACGCAGCATGCCACTCTCAATGGAGAGAAGTCTTCCGAAGTAAGAGTGATTTCAGGTGTGCCGCAGGGGAGTGTCGTAGGACCGTTGCTATTCACAATATACATAAATTACCTTGTGGATAACATCGGAAGTTCACTGAGGATTTTTGTGGATGATGCTGTAGTATATCGAGAGGTTGCAACAATGGAAAATTGTACTGAAATGCAGGAGGATTTGCAACGAATTGACGCATGGTGCAGGGAATGGCAATTGAATCTCAATGTAGACAAGTGTAATGTGCTGCGAATACATAGAAAGAAAGATCCTTTATCATTTACCTACAACATAGCAGGTCAGCAACTGGAAGCAGTTAATTCCATAAATTATCTGGGAGGATGCATTAAGAGTGATTTGAAATGGTATGATCATATAAAGATGACCGTCGGTAAAGCAGATGCCAGACTGAGATTCATTGGAAGAATCCTAAGGACATGCAATCCGAAAACAAAGGAAGTAGGCTACAGTACACTTGTTCGCCCACTGCTTGAATATTGCTCAGCAGTGTTGGATCCGTACCAGATAGGGTTGATAGAGGAGATAGAGAAGATCCAATGGAGGGCAGCGCGCATCGTTACAGGATCATTTAGTAATCGCGAAAGCGTTACGGAGATGATAGACAAACTCCAGTGGAAAACTCTGCAGGAGAGACGCTCAGTAGCTCGGTACGGGCTTTTATTGAAGTTTCGAGAACATACCTTCACCGAGGAGTCAAGCAGTATATTGCTCCCTCCTACGTATGTCTCGTGAAGAGACCATGAGGATAAAATCAGAGAGATTAGAGCCCACACAGAGGCATACCGACAATCTTTCTTTCCACGAACAATACGAGACTGGAATAGAAGGGAGAACCGATAGAGGTACTCAAAATACCCTCCGGCACACACCATCAGGTGGGTTGCTGACTATGGATGTAGATGAAGATACATTGGGTTGGGGAGACGTTCTGCAGCACCTCGACTTGCAGCAACGACCATCGAATAGTTGTCAACCGTGTTGATGAAGGAATGGAACGCCCTATCGCAAGAAGTCCTTACCAACTTTGCTGCAAGCATGGGGCACGTTGCAGAGTATGAACTGCCATCCGTGCTGATCACAAACATAATTAAGAACCACGTCCCGCGCTTTGTCCAGGGGACCATCTTGAATTGTGGGGGCTTTAGTGCATTACCGTCTTTGAATAAGAGTGCCAGTTTTATTCGTCTCATTGCGTATTTCTTTCAATTACCTCCTGCTTATTACTGTAGCAGTTCTTTATATAAGATCCTAGTTTCACCTAGCTGTGTTACTTGGCAGTGACACGTCACACGAAAGCTGCTTTCCGTCTTAATTTTTGCACACCAGTGTACACGGACCATACAACCGTTTGAATAATTTTCTCAATAAATCTGACGAAATCGCAGAATCACAATGAGTAACGCACAAGACGTGCCGTACGTTCAATGCTCAAGACGTCCGCCCCAGGTAGCTGAGTGGTCAGCGCGACAGAATGTCAGTCCTAAGGGCCCGAGTTTGATTCCCGGCTGGGTCGGAGAATTTCTCCGCTCAGGGACTGGGTGTTGTGTTGTCCTAATCATCATCATTTCGTCCCCATCGACGCGCAAGTCCCTGAAGTGGCGTCAAATCGAAAGACTTGCACCCAGCGAACGGTCTACCCGACGGGAGGCCCTAGTCACACAACATTTACATTTAACGCTCAAGACAACACCAACGTGATGTCAATAAAGACTGTGGTAGAGCAGGAGCCTTCTGTAGAGTCAGTTTTCGTGCTACCGAAGGCTTCAGTGCCTTGGTAATTATACACTGAAGCGCCAAAGAAACTGCTATAGGCATGCGTATTCAAATACAGGGATGTCTAAACCGGCAGAATACGGCGCTGCGATCGGCAACGCCTATATAAGACAGGAGACTGTAGCAGTTGTTAGATCGGTTGCTGCTGCTTCAATAGAGGGTTATCAATATTTAAGTCAGTTTAAACTTCATACCCGAAGGCCTACTCGTATACCCTTGATGACTACACGACACAAAGCCTTACGTCTCCGCTGGGCCCGTCAACACCGACGTTGGACGATGACTGGACACATGTTGTTTGCTCTGACGAGTCTCGTTTCAAAATTGTATCGAGCGGATGGACGTGTACGGGTATGGAGACAACCTCATGTATACAAGGACCCTGCATGTCAGCAGCGGACTGTTCAAGCTGTTGGAGGCCCTGTAATCGTTTGGGGCGCGTGCAGTTTGAGTGATATGAGACCCATGATACGTCTAGATACGATTCTGACAGGTGACACGTACGTAAGCATCCTGTCTGATCACCTGCTTCCTTTCATGTCTATTGTGCATTCCGACGGACTTGGGCAATTCCAGCAGGACAGTATAAACCCCACACGTCCAGAATTACTATAGAGTGGCTCTAGGAACACTCCTGTGAGTTTAAACACTTCCGTTGGCCACCAAACTCCCCAGACATGAATATTATTGAGCATATTTGGGATGCCTCTCTACGGAAGAGATCTCCACCCCCTCGTACTCTTACAGATATATGGACAATCCTGCAGGATTCATGGTGTCAGTTCACTCCAGCACTACTTCAAATATTAGTCGAGTCCACGCCACGTCGCGTTGCGGCACTTCCGCGTGCTCGCGGGGGCTCTACACCATATTAGGCAAGTGCAACAGTTTCTTTGTCTCTTCAGTATACATTGTTGATCCAAAATATTCCAATAACTACGTAAGAACCGTGACCTCCCCTCCGATCACAAAAGAAAAATTTTATATTGAGATAATAAACCGCTTCAGTTGTTTCGGGTAGTTATAAACCCATCTTCAGGTGAACAAGAACGTGACTCGCGTGGCCACCGCACACTAGACACCAAACTGCGGGAAGGTGACAGCTGCACGTGAAACCGAGATAGTCGGCCGCGGTGACCGAGCGGTTCTAGGTGCTTCAATCTGGAACCGCGTTACGGTCGCAGGTTCGAATCCTGCCTCGGGCATGGATGTGTGTGATGTCCTTAGGATGGTTAGGTTTAAGTAGTTCTAAGTTCTAGGGGACTGATGACCTCAGATGTTGAGTCCCATAGTGCTCAGAGCCATTTGAACCATTTGAAACCGAGATAACCGTATCTCGGCTTCACGTGCAGCTGTCACCGCCCGCAGTCTCGCGTCTAGTGTTCGGCGATGCGCCTCGTGGTTCTTGTTCACCTGAAGATGGGTTTATAACTGCCCGAAACCGGTCGTGATTGAACCAAAAAAAACTAGTTCCAACTGGAGCGGTTTATTGCCTGAATCCACGATGCTCAGTTGCGGACGTTGTGTCAGCCAAATTTTATGAAAAATTTTAGATATACCAAGACGAACAAAATTCTTACCTGACTGCAAGAGCTGCGTCGTGCGTTGGAGTCCAGCCGTGTCTGGGCCAAGTGCAGCGTCATGCAGCGTATTTATTGTGGAGAAATGCGCCGTCATCTCAGCACAGATAGGAGGCTCCGCTCCCAGACGACACCTGTCCCTGCTCGCGCCCGTTACGATAAAGCCCGCCGCTTCCGATAGCCGCAGGACCTCGTATGCGGGACCCACGATCTGCGACGCTTCTTACTACTTATTAATACTGTCTTCTTGCTTTCTGAGGCCTTTCTTCAACAGTTTATAAGCAATATGGGAGTCATGCCGACTTTTGCGACTGTGTAACTCTTACGAGGATCGTTCATTACATAATGCTCCACAATTTTTTTTTTCTAAGATCATGTGTATTTTTAAGAGTTAGAATTTGAGATCATACGAGTCAACATTTCTCTTACAAGTACTATTTTTCTACGTAGGTTGGTTGGTTGGTTGGTTTGGGGAAGGAGACCAGACAGCGTGGTCATCGGTCTCATCGGATTAGGGAAGGATTGGGAAGGAAGTCGGCCGTGCCCTTTCAGAGGAACCATCCCGGCATTTGCCTAGAGTGATTTAGGGAAATCACGGAAAACCTAAATCAGGATGGCCGGACGCGGGATTGAACCGTCGTCCTCCCGAATGCGAGTCCAGTGTCTAACCACTGCGCCACCCCGCTCGGTTTTTCTACGTAGTCCCCATCATACATTGAGGTGACAACTGCACACATCATTAGAAATTATTTACATCAAGGGTTATGGAAATCAGCAGTGCTGCTTTTGATAATACATCCATAGACACATCAAGAATCAAAAACCATTGCGTAAATAGGTACCGTTAAACCACAAGATTAATGAATTAAAAAGGAACTGACGGGTTATAAATGGATTACAAATTGTTCACTAAGGTGACAAAATCCATGGGATGGCGATATGGAAGTATACAGATGGCGACAATGTTGCGTACACAATCTGTAAAAGGGCAATGCATTGGTGAAGCTGTTCAAATGGTTCAAATGGCTCTGAGGACTATGGGACTTAACATCTGAAGTCATCAGTCCCCTAGAACTTAGAACTACTTAAACCTAACTAACCTAAGGACATCACACACATCCATGCCCGAGGCAGGATTCGAACCTGCAACCGTAGCGATCCCGCGGTTCTAGACTGTCGCGCCTAGAACCACTCGGCCACACCGGCCGGCGGTGAAGCTGTCATTTGTATGAGGTGATTCATGTGAAAAGGCTTCCGACATGATTATGGCCGCACGACAGGGATAAACAGACTATGAACGCAGAACGGCAGTTGGAGCTAACAGCATCGGACATTTTATGTCGGAAATCGTTAGCGAACTCAATATTCCGAGATCCACGATGTCAAGAGTGTGCCGCGAATACCACATTTCGGCAGTGGCCGGCGGCCTTCACTTAACGACCGAGAGCAACGGCGTTTGCGTAGACTGTCAGTGCTAACAGACAAGCAACACTGCATGGAATAACTGCAGACATCAATGCGGGCCGTATGGCAGCAGCCTGTGGCAGCAGATGACAGACGCGTGTGCCTTTACTAGCAGCGCGACATCGCCTGCAGCGCCTCTCCATATTGGCTGAATCCTAGACCACTGGAAAACCGTGGCCTGGTCAGATGAGTCCCGATTTCAGTTGGTGAGGGCTGGTGGTAGGGTTCGAGTATGGCACAGACCCCATGAAGCCATGGACCCAAGTTGTCAACAGCGCACTGTGCAAGCTGATGGTGGTTCCATAATGGTGTGGGCTGTATTTACCTGGAATGGCCTGGGCCGTCTGGTGTTCCTGTGGAACACCTATCAGACAGGTGACATGACAGAAAAGTACCAAGCTGAACCACTGAAAGCCACTGTTGGGACACTGAGGTGTGGCGAAGAATGCTGGTGAGCCTGGAAAACGAGGACACATGTGGTAATCCTCAGCAAGACAACACGTTATTGACTCAGATGGACTGATCCAGGCTTGCAAAGCCGATATTACATTCAGTTACAGTGTAGGAAAATCCACGACTTCTATGTGGAAAAGCAGTTTCAGCACCAGCAGCCATATTGGAAAAGTTGAAGATTGAAGTGGAAGACTTTCCTGATATGAATGAAACAACCTTTTGACGTGCTATTTGAAAATTGGGCTTCAGATACAAACAGATCAACTAGAAACTTGGACTGATGGAAAATAACCAACTAGGTGGAAAAAGGGACGATTTCTTGTGGGAAATAAGACTTGCGAAAACACTGGATGGACTAAGTCTTTACGTTGATGACAGCTGGTGTGGTGTAAATCACTCCAGAAAGTTTGGATGGGAGGGGCAAAAACTGCTTCATACATCAGAAAACGTATACGATTATCACAAAGGAAGTGTTCAAGAGTCTACTCATTCTTGCGGCATCAAATTGTGCTGTGAGAATGACGAAGTGAAGCAATAACTTCCGAGGTGTGGCATATTATTTGCAATCGGCTCTCTGCCCATTTGTTTTCTGGCTGCTACATGGCGTGCTGGTCTGGCCTGATTTGGCTCTGGCTGAAAACTTTGAGGAAATTTTGCATTTAGCCATGGTATCTTTCTGCGGCACAGCAGGTAGTTATGGCCTTAGAGACTGTGAAACAAGTTAACAAAGTTACCAGTGCAGTGTGCGGAACATTATGACATGTTACAGCATAAATGTTCGTGGTAACGACGTACTTCCCCTCACCCCGTCCCCCCACCTCAATGATATTTCCTCATTTGGATTTCAAAGAGCATATGATATGAGGTACACTTGCTGGCACATTAGATCTTGCACCAAAGGAGGATGGAAGTACTCAGATTATTTTGTGTACATCACTCACCACGTCATCAAATTTTCTGCCTGTTCAAAAGCAAATCCTTCTTTATTACTCATGCGTAATCACGAGAGTCACCTCTCAACAGATGCAATAGATCTGTGCAAGGATAACGGGTAAAGATTTTGACGATTCCATGTCACAGCTCCAGGAAAGTTTGAAACTAGACAATAAATCTGTGATGCCTCTAGTTCCTGATATTACCTACATTCACAAAAAATATATGAAACTGTTACTACCAACATAGCAAGGGGCAAAACAACGACATTCTGCTCTTTCATTTGAGATAAATTTCTATTCTTATGATGTTCGTTAGGGTTTGACACACTGTCTCACTGTCCCCAACAGAAAAATTAAAGATATAGTGAGACACTTTCATTTCTTTTAATGAAAGAAGATGCTATAAAATAAAATTGTACCACCTTGCACATACTTAAGCACATTATACATTGTTGCCATCGGAAAGAATGCTAATAACTTTCGTGGAAGTTTAAATATTTGTGTAAGTATTGTCCACAACAAATTTAATCTGTCGTACAGTACATAAATTAAATGCGTAAATTTTCTAAAAACATTAAACGTAAAACATAGTCTGCTTATATTGATTACGGCAGATACTGAGCATTGATTTCGGTGTAATGTTTAACAAAAAATGGATTTCATTTGTTCCTCATAAATTATAACACATTAGAAATAAAAGAAAACGTCGTAATTAAAAATTGACAAAATATCAATTTCCAGGAATTTTTATTAGTATTATCTTACTTTGAATTTTCTTGATTTGGGCGAAGAAAACACATTGATTATGTCACTGATGTCCAGTTTACCAGCTGTGTCGTATTCTTTGAACAAGAGAGCTAAATCTGGTAGTCCACTTACGCGCATACAGTAATTTGCTGAAACTGCATTCACAAGGTACCTGCATTCACTGACATTGCCATAAATATATTCAAACTTTTTTCACTGTTTGGATAAACATCTCTTAAATCACGTTTTGAAAAAAAATCATCCAAAATATCGAAATGGGAGGTTATGTCAATGTTCTTCATCGGCTCTTTCATCTGGAACTTGACAAAAACTATTTCGTTGAATAGCTCCAATGTGTCAATACCCTTGCTATAATTAGCACTAAAATCAACTGCGTATTTTTCAAAATAAGATACAGAGTTGTCACTCAATGCGTACTCTGACAGGAAATTAAAGCCAAAAAATCAAATTAAATGGTGTGATATATATGAGATCTGTTTTCTGTGTCACTTATTCAGTTATCAGTTATTCTGAAGCACCTGGGGGTGGGGTGGGGCGCAACGGAGGGGGAGGGGGGCAACGGAGGGGGGGGGGCACCTCCCCGCCCCTTCTCATCTAGCTCTCAGGGAAAGGAAAAAATATAGTCACAGGTTTTTCTGTCAATAATATGATTTAAAAGTCGGTTTTATGCAGGTTTTTAACAGGGTCGGAGCTGGAAATTTTTTATGGCTACTTACAAGTCTCCATTCGTCTTCCAAAATATTAAAACTACTCCATAACCCCAACTCTAGATGCCCCCTCCCCCTACAAACTACCGCAGCATTCTAGTTCTAACAACCTCGTTACAGTCCTCAATGAGAGGAAATGGGGAACCTTCGGCCAAATGCATTGTTGTCAACTCTCCAAAACGAAATATGCTAAATGTGGCCACATAAAAAGGCCACAAAAAAGCTGAAATAAAACAAGATATCTAGTTGTGCAGTTTTATTTTTGCGATAATTATACTGTTTAAGACATTTAAGTTGGGGCGGGATGTATATGAAAATGCAGTGAGGTACAAGTTTTTGAAGAACAGTTGGCTCAAATACTTGTACACACACAAGCCAAAATATAATCAACGCTGATGAACTTTATTTTTCTTTGGAATCGAGTTCTTCAAAAATTTCTTACAGTTACTCACATCAGGTATGTAATTCAGTTTAAAAAAACTTCAGGAAACAACTGTTCCACAGGATTTTGCATCATATTTTAAATGCGCTTACGATGTTTCATTTTAATGACTTTAATAGCCGGAGAGATGTACAGATATTTAAAAATATAAAGCGTCTGGAAGGTACAAAAGAATAAAAATTTGGAGGCGTGCCTTGTGTATCTCGCTAGAGAAATGATTTCTGGTTTCATGTGTACTTCGAATACAGATGTAACAACTTTCATTTCTGTGATGTTTTCGAGCCATCAGTCTTCTGATCAGTTTAATGCGCCCGTTGTCTAGGGGTAGCGTCTTTTATTAATATTAAAACGTCCTTGGTCCCGGGTTCGAGATAATCAGCATTGGCAGCCGAAGACTTCCGGCATAAGAAGTCGTCCTATCCCTGCCTATGGCTTTGTCAGAGGAAGCGGAGAAGCGGACAGAGGTTCAGGGCACTCTCTTGACATTGGTGTGGGAAGAATCAGCAATGATCAGCGGCATGAGGGTGCAGAAGGCAATGGAAATCACTGCATTAAAGATACATAATGTGTGTCTGCAGGACATGTGGTCTGAAACTGGAGAAGTGTCATGATGATACTCTCCATCGGCAAAAGATTCCGGAATAAACCCCATTCGGGACCTCCGGGAGGGGCTGCCAAGGCGGAGGTGAACATGAGAAAAAGACTGAATAACCAACGAAAGGATAACGCTCTACGTTCCGGAGCGTGGAATGCCAGAAGCTTGAACGTGGTACGGAAGCTAGGAAATCGTAAAATGGAAATGCAAAGGCTCCGTCTACATACAGTGGGGGTCAATGAAGTGGAAAGAAAGAAGGATTTCTGGTCAGATGAGTATGCGGTAACGTCAATAACAGCAGAAAATGGTATAACGGGAGTAAGATTCGTTATTAATAGGTAGGTAGGTAGGTAGGTCAGAGGGTGTGTTACTGTGAACAGTTCAGTGATTGGGTTGTTGTCATGAGAATCGACAGCTAATAAACAACCACAACGATAGTTCAGGTGCACATGCCGACGTCGTGAGCTGAAGATGAAGAGAGAGTGAAAGTATATGTGGATATATGCATATGTAATGCAGTACGTAAAGAGAGGTGAAAATTTAATAGTCATGGCATGGAGGACTGGAATGCTGTTGTAAGGGAAGTAGTAGAAGAAGGGGGTACGGCAGAATGTGGGCTTGGTGCTAATAATGAGAGAGGAGAAAGGCTAACTGAGTTCTGTAATAAATTTCAGCTAGTAATAGCGAATACTGTGTTCAAGAATCACAACAGGAGGAGTTAATCTGGGAAAGGCCGGGAGATACTGGAAGGTTTCAGTTAGATTACATCATGGTCAAACAATGGTTCCGAAATAAGATGCTGTATTGTAAGGCGTACCGAGCAGCAGATATTTCTATGAGACGCATATAAATGATCAGTCCATTTTTAAAACTTCGCTGTTTTGAGACAAAAATGTATTTCAATGAGCGTCTTCATGTCACTTTCTTTCGGATAACTTTCTTTTCCTCACAATAGAAATAGAAATTATGTTTGTGATAAGTACATACTGGACGAACTTCACAATATCTGCACTGCTATTTTACATTATTTTTTACACTTAGCAAACTACTGCACTGAATAGAAGTTCGCCTTCCCTCTCCTCAGTTCAGTAGTCGGCTCATTGTTTATCGCGCCGGTGAACCGTATGGTATTGGATTGATGCTGCTTAAATCAAAGGCTGCTATACTTAGAACAGCTTTCTTCATTATTGTGAAGTTGTGATTCTTTGCTGGTGTCACCTACGCTGCAACAGCGTCTCCAGTAAAACTCTCAGCTGCGTATATGTATGCTGACAAGCCCGGAAGGCACACCGACAGAGCTTTACTTTGTTTTGTTGTGCTTTTTAATTCAGTCTAGTAATACATTTTCATGGGATATTAAAGTCTGTTTCTCAGTTCAAGGCAAATAATTTTTCTTTAATAAACGTGGTTCAAATGGCTCTGAGCACAATGGGACTTAACATCTGTGGTCATCAGTCCCCTCGAACTTAGAACTACTTAAACCTATCTAACCTAAGGACATCACATACATCCATGCCCGAGGCAGGATTCGAATCTGCGACCGTAGCGGTCACGCGGTTCCAGACTGAAGCTCCTAGAACCTCACGACCACACCGGCCGGCCTAATAAACATGGATTTTAATTCTTTTCTATAGTCAAGAAAATAACTAGAGAAAAGGCTATACTTTCGGACGCCAGATAAATCACTTATTTGCCAGCTAAACTGTATTAAAAATAAGCCAGAGTTAGTTCTAAAAAAGCTGTTTTGGCAAAACTGGCCAAACGCATATTGGTTCCATTCCCAGCTCGCATAACTCTGTGAACTAACAATCCCCTAGTAAAGTAGCAGCACAAACTCGATTGTTGAACAGGATGGAGTTGTGTAGGCAGCATCTGTGCGAACCGGGTGTACTGTTTCCACATTACCGTAACGATATTAGTGACAGACAGCCGTTCGATAATACTCGTTTATTTATGACGCTACTGTGACGAAGTTTCACAGACAAAAAAAAACATGGGTTTACAGTCGCAGAGAAAAGCTTTTTCTCTGAAGTATAAAATAGTCACACGAGGCGAAGGAGAACTCACGTACTTCTCCCGGTTAGTTCTTAAACCGTCTTTCTTTGTTTGTTGTTTCCGGTCAGTTCTTACAGCCCGTCTTTTCTTGAGCCTTTGGTGGGGGCCTTTCTCGCCTTATCCTCGTACGGCCCTGTCTATAACAATACGTGAAACAAAGGCCACTTTTGGCCTCAAGGTACTCCAACAGTTCTTGTGAAATGGGTATTCTTTAACTTTTGTAGTCTCTTATGAGCATTCGTGGAATCCTCTTGAGCACATCTTCGAACGCCCCAGAATCTCAGTCATAGCGTGCAATTCAAATGCTCACCTATAGCTGTGGAGCCAACTGACGAGTAGTGGTGTCCGGGTCTACACGAATAATGGCATCTACATCTACATCAAAGTCTATTCTCTGATAACCACCGTGAGTTGGCAGAGAGTACGTCCTATTGTGCAAGTTATTAGGGTTTCTTCCCGATCCATTCACGTATGGAGCGCGGGAAGAACGATTGTTCAAAAATGGTTCAAATGGCTCTAAGCACTATGGGACTTAACATATGAGGTCATCAGTCCCCTAGACTTAGAACTACTTAAACCTAACTAACCTAAGGACATCACACACACCAATGCACGAGGCAGGATTCGAACCTGCGATGGTAGCAGCAGCGCGGTTCCGGACTGAAGCGCCTAGAACCGCTCGGTCACAGCGGCCGGCCCGAACGATTGTTCGAATGCCTCTGTACTTTCTATAATTATTCTAATCTCATCCTCGCGATCCCTATGTAAGCGATACGTACGGATTGTAGTGTATTCCTGAGTCATCACCCGTGCGAATCGACATTTCTAGAGAAGTGTCTGCGACAGGACATCCCGAAAGTGGCCGATCGTGGAGCTCAGTTTCTGCATTACCTGATGCTTTAACTCTCTTTAAGCATCATCCAACAGTGCTGCTAGCAGTTGCAACATTACCATGTACTGAACACGTACGTTTATGGGTGTTCACCACTGATTTTTTTTTCCGCAACCAACAATTCATTTACAACACGTTGTCACAGCAATCGAATCGAAGTAGCATGGCTTCAAGGAAAGGAGAGAAACTTTATCAAGAGTAATATTTAAGACAGGAAATCAAAAAGTGGGCCAGCGCTCTGTATGAAGTCAGACTTGTTGACGGGAAGCAGCTGTGTTGTAATAATTGGACGAGGACAGCAGCCAGAATGTTCGACAACCTTCTGGAATGTGCTGTGTATATTTCAATCACTGAGAAAACCTTCGGAAGAGTTAGAGGGAAGCAAGGCTGCGAGAAAAACTCATCAGAAAAGTCCCTTAAGAATAGCATGTAAGCAACTAGCATACAGGGCCAAGTCAGTCGGTACCATGGATTAGGAGGAGTCGATACCGCGAACGAAGCAGTGAATGGTGGAGAGAAAGCAGTAATCAACAGGAAGCAGCTATAAGAAGTACAATAACTGAGTCGTTGGGAGCAGTCACTGTTGAGTAACAATTTGATGCTGATGGAATAGAAACTGAGCAGTCTCAACACATTTGAGGAAGACCAACTGAGTTTCCGATAAGTATCCAGCAACAGTTACTACCTTGATTTTTCTGCCTGTTAGAGAAGAATAAGCTTTCTCGAGTTTGTCTTTAACTGTAATGACGAGTATCAGAATGTGCAGGGAAACAATCCCTGGTTCAAACTTGCCTCGCACTGTGGTTAAAGTATTTAAGTGTGTATTTTCGGAGCACACTTCTGTGATAGCAAACAGTAGAAATAAGAAACTGGGAGTTGCTGGAAATGACTGCCATGTAGAGTGGCAGGGTTTAGTTATTGATTTGCAAAGACATAAAGCCACTGTAAGACACCTCTTCAAATAAGGGTGAACTACTGGGAGCTAAATTGTTCGTAAATTGATTCTGTAAGTATTTACACACTTATTCACTTCGTACCAAGTGTACTATTTCTTCTCACCATTCCAAAATCATTTTTGCTAAGCATACTTGGATACTTTCTCCCTCTCACTGTGTTAAAGGTAACTTAACAGACTTCAGCCCACATTGTCAGCAACGTCCTGAATGCGTCACACACGCCACACCTTCTTCCAAAGCTGGTGAACGGACCTGTGCCATTACTTATAACGAGTGTCTTGCTTAGACGCCATTTTGACGGTTCACAACGGCTCTGCCATCTACCGGAATTGTTTGAAACTCCACGCACATGCAAAAGAAACATCAAATTTGAAGCACCTAAAAGGACGTTTTCCTGTAGATGATCTTCAGATATTATGGAACAATCGAGCAATCGGAATACCACGATTTCTCATCCGTCGAGTGGTGTTCCCAAGCAAGAGACGCGTGATCTATTTTAAAATGTTCCCGTGATGTTCTGTGGTGAATCCAGTTCCTCTCCAAACATCGCATAAGTTACACCACAGAAGAAACTGTTTTCATAGTTTGATAAAATTTCTGGAGGTAAGTTTTAAAAAGTATGCAGTAGTTATTGAAAGTGTACACTAAAGATTAAAACTGTGGAGTTTATTAAGTAAAAGAGTTGTAGATCGTCATGTATTGCTCGATTTTTATCTATAGATGTAGTTGGTTCTTTTGTACTGTGGTGGCAAGTTCAAGATGGCCTGTTTGGCAATACCGAATATGGGGTTTTCCATAAAAACCATCTTGACTGTGCAGCTCCTGAGAACGAAGATTAAATTTGCGATTTATGCAAATACATGAACGCAAAACGAGTCACCTCTACTACGTATACCGATAATTGTTTCAGAATTCTGTGTTGAAGTTAATAAACTTAACAGAATTGTTATCGAATCAAACTGTTTTTTCTATTACTTATAAGTAATTCTTTTAAGTTTTTAAATTAAGAACAATATCAGAGTTGTATTTTGTGTACATAAAATAATAATTTTATCAAATTTGGACGGCTATCTCTATGTTTATACCTCTATTCCATATTTCCTGACTTCAAGTGGAACAGTTTTAAAATTATTTTTCGATGATAAGGTTTTTTAAATTTTGTCGAGAGAAATACAAATACTTCTTGGTAAATAGTTGAAGTTTATGATAAAGTATATTTGATAGCTAAGTATTAGTTCAGTCTGGAGATATAACTACAAATGTAAATGATGGTCCATTACACTCGAACTTTATGTATTAATGGCAGCAAAAAAGTGGTGTGTTACATATTAAACTGTCCTCATATTTGAACCAAACTCGTTTCGCTTTATTCATAGCAATATCGGTCATCACAACAACAAATTTGGCTTTTCTTCGACTTTGTTTAATGGGATCATAAGTAGTTCTCATGTTTATAATTACTTTTTTATTACTTACGATTCTTGGTCCTCCACTGTATCCCAACAGCTGTGTATAGGGGGATGAATGTAAATAACGGGTGAGTCAAAAAGTTGGAACAGCTCCCATATTACCTGTTACTCTCAAACGCTGCCATAGGATGTTTCACATTTCTGCATCTGCATCTGCATCTCGTAGGTATACCTTCCTGGAATCTTGAACACAGAATTCATTTTTACTGCAGGTTTCTCACTAATTTCTAGGAATTGTCTGTCATCCTGTTATGTATGATGATGATGTAGTGTGTGGCGACACATATGCCCAAAAACAGACAGAAAAGTGTCACATCACAATACTAAATGAAATGTACCATTGCACCGGGTTGTTCCTAGAAGGCCGGCCGGTGTGGCCGTGCGGTTCTAAGCGCGTCAGTTTGGAACCGCGTGACCGCTACGGTCGCAGGTTCGAATCCTGCCTCGGGCATGGATGTGTGTGATGTCCTTAGGTTAGTTAGGTTTAAGTAGTTCTAAGTTCTAGGGGACTGATGACCTCAGTAGTTAAGTCCCATAGTGCTCAGAGCCATTTGAACCATTTGTTCCTAGAAGGACCAAGCAAAGCCGAGACAGGCTGAGCTCTGCCTGCACGCGGCCTGCACATCCAGTACGTGTGTGGTTTTTCACGCCATGGAAGGTCCTGATGTACATAGTAAAGGTACCAAGCACATGAAATATTTCTGGAGCACTAAATTTTCTGTTACCATTTGCTGGAACAAAACCACAAGAGATATTGTAAACTTCATAGCATTCGAAACAGTTATTCAACTTATATGCCCCCCTCTCCTAATCCATAGAAACGAGTTTGGAGACTATCCGACCAGCCTTCTTAGAATGCCTCAGATGATGCTGTCATTTACCATCTAGTAAAGTCATGAGAAGATCAAAACCAATTCAAAATGATATCTGTATGGTGCGAAAAGTGGCAATTGAATCTAAATAATGAATAGTGTGCTATCATCCACATGAGTACTAAAACGAATCCATTAAATTTCGGCTGTATGATAAATCAATCAAATGTAAAGGTTGTCAATTCAGTTAAATACTTCGTGATTAAACCTAGGAATAAGTTAAATCGGAACGATCAGTGGATAATGTTGTGGGGAAAGCCAAGCAAAGGCAGCGTTTTATTGGCAGAACACTTAGAAGATGCAACAGGTCTACTAAAGAGACTGCTAACACTACTCTTGTCCACCCTCTTCTGGGGTATTGCTGCGCGGTGTGGTATTTTTATTAGATAAGATTGACGGAGGACATCGAAGAAGTTCAAAGAAGCGCAGCTCGTTTTATATTATAACGAAATAGGGGAGAGAGTGTCACGGATATGAGTCTCGAGCTGGCTTGTCAATCATTAAAAAAAGACATTTTTCGTTGCAACAGGATCTTTTCACGAAATTTGAATCACCAACGATCTCCTATGAATGCGAAAATATTTTACTGGTGACTATCAAGGTAGGGGGGAATGATCATCATTATTAAACAAGAGAAATCAGAGCTTGTACGAAAAGATTTAAGTGTTCGTTTTTCCCGTTCGCTGTTCGAGAGCGGAACAACAGAGAGATAGCTTGAAGGTCGTTCGATGAACCCTCTGCCCGCCAGTTAGGAGTGAATTGCAGAATGATCAGGGAATTTAGATGTATGGATCATGGAATAAGACCTATGATGTGAAAAGAGTAAACAATCCTTAATCACCTACAGATCAGTCTAAACGTTTTGCCCAACTACAACATAGCAGTTGATGCGATGCACAGGGAACAGCAGCCATGTGGATGTTCTTTTTTCACAGATCAGAGTTCCATATCCAGGTGTAGTGTAAAGATAACTGTGACCATATGAAGTAAGAAAATATTCTTTTGGTAATGTTTACAATCTTATTTACTATAAAAGAAAAACATGTATAGGCAATTAATACTATTTGGATTGTTAACGAGGATTTATAACTAACAAATTATTGAAGGAATGAGAAAGGGTATCTGTGTGGCGTTGGAAACTGTTGAGAGCTATAATAATATCTCAGAGTTGACATAACAACGAATTTATCCGATATAAAGTTATGTCTCTCTTACTTGTTAACAATCAGAGTCTTCTGACAACAAGCATACCAATTTTTTGCACATTCTCCATTACTTTTATTTCAAAAAATGATTTACAGATTCAGACTCGGAATTAATACTGTTGACCTGTGAGAATACTTCTTTTTCTGTTTTCTCTCTGTATTAAACGAATATTTTCGTTAAATACTTGTAACCTGAATATTATCGATGTATGTTTGCAATGTATGTTTTAAGGTATTTGTAATCCTCGCAAATTAATTCTGAAATTTACGTGAGTGTGTTTGCATAAGAATGTTATAAATATCTTTTATAATTATAACTTTTGTTGTGCTATGTTACAGATGCAGCATCACGGAAGACCAAATAAAGTAAGTTAAAATAAAATAAAAAAAGACCTTTAAAAGTATCTCTGAGCTGTCGTAACGAAGGATTTAACCAAGGAGGTGTAATAAGGGGAGGTGGCGCTACAGACGTAAGCTGTACATTGCTTTGAAGCGGCGCCGGTGTATTCGAAGCCGCTGAACTTTAGCAGACTACTGTTTACAATTGCTTCTTGTTCTAACATTTCAGACGTTTTTCTGGTCTTAAAGGTATATTTGATCTAGTAATATGAAGAATTTGCCCTCGTTAATGTAACTTTCTTATTGTTACACGTTTCGAATAAGCAAGAAGCGAAGTATGTGATGTGAAAAGGCTGCTTTCGTAGCACAGCATTCTCAACTAAAATTCATGAAATTTATTCTCAGTTGGAACGTTGTATAGTTCTTCTTAACACAGGCACTGCCAGTATCACAAATAAAATACATGTACGTAAAAGGAAATGTCGCATGAACGAGTCCATTTACGAATGAAATGTTTCTTAACAGTTCAGACTATAATCAGGACGACTAGGACACATTGAAACGTCCCCCTCGAAAAATTATAAATGACAATGCTGGTAAACGTCTTACGTAATTTGATTTTCAAATAGCTGAGCAAAACTGAAAGTACTCAGACATTTCTCTCTTTACTTATTCTGATCAACAGTAAACTGACACACAATATTTTTTTTTTTAGCGGAACGCAATCTGAATTTCAATAATCCCTACAAAAGAATGGCCCTGACTAACAATAACCTATACCTTTCATGAATCACTTACCTCACAAAAATCTTCGTTACATAAACTACTTCAATACAGCGAGCGCTAATACTGCCAGCTAAATAAAAGATTCTAACTACTGAAGGCACTAACTACTGATAGACATAGTTAAGCAAATGAAAGATTTTGATGGAGAACAAACAATGTATTTACCTTAATAGATTTCAAAAGTCATAATATATATATCGGTTCATGACATCAAGGCTTACAAATTTACTTTTTCTGACGGACACGCGTCCAGATCGTCCGCTCTCAAAACTCTGCCATCTCTCTCCCCACATCCACCAGTGCTGGCGGTTCACCTCCAACTGCGCAACGCTATGCGCTGTTCACATCCAACTGCCCAACACTACAATAGCAAATATTCCAACAATGCCAACCAGCCACAGACTGCACACAGCACAGTCAGTGATTTTCATACAGAGCGCTACGTGGCGTTACCCACATAAAAACCTAACCAGCCTACTTACAACCTGTAAATGATGCAAGCTGGCACTTTTTATCAAAACACTTCCACCGGAAGCTAATGTTTGGGGCTACGAATATGGCGGACGTCGTTTTCACGTTTGTGACGTCATGACCACTCACAGTATCATGACCCCATGGATATAACAGAGAAAAGGAATATCTAATGGAATTAATTTAAATAATTATTCAAATGTTATATAAATCAGTCTTCTCGTTTCTCCATCAAACAATGAAAAACCGCAATCAATATTATCTTTAATTTATCAAACAAAAGCATTGCTTATGATGGCAGTTAATTAAGAAACAACACTCAAATTAAGCTGTGTTTTGACAATCCGGAGGGGCGAATAAAATCGACCACTGTTGTGGATGTGCCATTACCTAACTTCTAGGACTAGAGTCCGCCATAGTCTTCATAGTGCATCACAGAAACTAGTTTCCAATGCCAAAGCACAATAGGAGAAAATAATTCCACTCTCTACGACTGACCGCGACGCTAGTGAAGGAAATATTCTGTCAATCTCCTAAAGTTCTTTACAAAAATCTTTGCAGAAACACAAAGAGTTTCAGAAAGACTCATCAGATTTAAAAGATGCTATCTTCTACACGAATGAAGATAAAAACAGTGGACACGTTTTAACTTGTTCATAGGAGTACGAAATCTTGTTTATTTAGTTGTTTTTCAAGAGAAACATCCGATTTCACAGCTCGCAGCTTGTGTCAACTGTTTAGTATCGCTGCCTCTAGATCACGGGGTTCGATTCCCGACCGGGTCGGAGATTTTTTTCACTTGAGGACTGGGTGTTTGTGTTGTCTTAAATCGATTTTACATAAAGTGTATTCGCAGTTGTGAATATGGACAACCATCAGCTGTATAATGGAATGAAGACAATGAAAATTTGTGCTGGACCGGGGCTCGAACCCTGATTCCCGCTTATATTGAGCCGTCGCCTTACCTTTTTCTTTTTTACCACTATGCTAACCAAGCACGCTTGCTGCCACATCCAGACTCCCACATTTCGTCAATCATGTGTCTACAATTTGCACTCGTACATCCATTACGTACATTCCCATACAGGGGAGACATTTTTATTGAGAGTCACTTGTCTCGTGTCGGTGGATAAATACGATACTGCGGTGCCCGTGTTGTTCAGAATTTCGATGCAATATTCCTTGGGACATGCATGCGTGTCAGCAGATGGTCGTCCATATTCGCATCCACGAATACATTTCATGTATTTCATTACGGCTGTAGTCGCCGCACTGCCTATTCTGTCGAACATGCATGCATGTCTGAAGGAATATTACACCGTACTTCTCAACAACATAGGCACTGCAGTATCGCACATCTTTTAGTTGCATGCAGATTCAACCTTGGGATACATCTTACAATTACGTTCAGAATAAAATATTTCATTTGCCTTTCACCAACAAAACATTCATATGTACTTTACGTCCCATTGTATTGTATGTTAACCCGGGATCCATAAACGACGGAGAGGCTCCGTCCCCGCCCCAGCCGCAGTGGTCCACAACCCCACGACGACTACCGCAGTCCACTTCACCCATCCGCCGCCCCACACCGAACCCAGGGTTATTGTGCGGTTCGGCCCACGATGGGCCCTGGACACCCCCCCCCCCCCCCACCCCTCCCCCCAGGGAATTTCTCACACCAGACGAGTGTAACCCCTGCGTTTGCGTGCTAATGATGGCTACGCGTACCTGGAGAACTTGTTTGCGCAGCAATCGCCGACATAGGTTTTACGGTGAAGTTTCTGTTTAAAACCATACAGAATTCAGTTGCTCTAATTCCTTAATGATGGTAATAAATAGTGTCTTCTAGACTTTCGCGAATTTACTCTGGGCGTAGGGACAGAAGACCACAACTTCTTTCACACTTAGGGATCAGTGATACGGCTATGTTCCATTTAAGTAGACAAGTGAACAGCCACATTGTAGGAATGCGGGGGGACACAACAGCCATATACGAGAGATGCTCTCCCAAGCTACTTGTTTATTGTGCGTCAAGTCCCCTTTTTTATTTTTGCGGAAAATAGGGTTACAGGAACCATGGCCGGCCGGTGTGGCCGTGCGGTTCTAGGCGCTTCAGTCTGGAACCGCGTGACCGCTACGGTCACTGGTTCGAATCCTGCCTTGGGCATGGATGTGTGTGATGTCCTTAGGTTAGTTAGGTTTAAGTAGTTCTAAGTTCTAGGGGACTGATGACCGCAGATGTTAAGTCCCATAGTGCTCAGAGCCATTTGAACCATTTTTGAACAGGAATCATGTACCAGAATATACGAGGGCCATTCAGAAAGTAACCTCCGGTTGATTTAAAAAATTGCACCAAGTTAAATAAAAATATTTTAATATATACATCTTACAACTACATCTTTGCACTATTTTTCTACATAGTCTCCATAGCGATTGAGGCACTTATCGTATCTCTTCACAATCTTTGAAATTCCTTCTGCATAAAAATCACCTGCTTGTGCCTGGAGCCAGCCTGTGACCGCATCTTTGAGCTCTTCGTCGTCATCAAACCGCTGTGACCCGAGCCATTTCTTCAAATGCATGAATAGGTGATATTCACTTGGCGCCAGGTCTGGGCTGTAAGGTGGATGGTTGATAACGTCCCACTTGAAGGACTCAAGAAGGGCCGTTGTTCTGCGAGCAGAGTGAGGATGGGCGTTATCGTGCAAAAAAACGATACCGGAAGTCAGCATACCACGGCGTTTGTTCTGTATAGCCCGTCGTAACTTTTTTATTGTTTCACAGTACACGTCTTGATTAATGGTCGTACCACGTTCCATGAATTCAACCAACAACACCCCTTTGGCATCCCAAAACACCGTTGCCATCAGTTTTCTGGCAGAAAAATCTTGCGAGGCTTTTCTTGGTTTGGTAGGCGAATTTGAATGTGCCCACATCTTTGATTGTTCTTTTGTCTCAGGGTTCACGTACTTAATCCAGGTTTCGTCACGGTCACGATTCTGTTTAACAATGGTTCTCCTTCGTCCTCATAACGTGACAGAAAGTCTAATGCAGAGGCCATTCTTTGAGTTTTGTGGTGGTCGGTAAGAATTTTGGGCACCCATCGTGCACAGAACTTACGGTAACCCAATCTTGCTGTCACTATCTCGTACAAGAGAGTCTTAGAAATCTGTGGAAAACCAGTAGACAACTCCGACATTGAGAAACGTCGATTTTCACGAACTTTTGCATCAACTGTCTGAACGAGTTCGTCAGTCACCAATGATGGTCTACCACTCCTCTCTTCATCATGAACGTTTTCTCGTTCACTTTTAAATAAACGTAACCATTCACGGACAACTCCTTCACTCATAACTCTTGGTCCGTACACGGCACAAAGCTCACGATGAATAGCTGCTGCAGAATATCCTTTGGCTGTGAAAAACCTTATGACAGTACGCACTTCACATTTGGCGGGGTTTTCTATTGCAGCACACATTTCAAACTGCCACAAAAACTAAACTAGCGCAGGTACGACATTCACTCGACCACGGCTTGATGCCGACTGACCTGTTGAGTGCGTGAACGCACAGATGGCGTCGCTACTTCCCCCACAACCCGCACTGTGACCAATCTGAGGTTACTTTCTGAACCGCCCTCGTACACGGTTCAGTCACTTTATTGTGACCAATATCAAAAGCTTGAATTGACATATTTTGCAGCACGCTGCAGAATGCTTCGAGATGTGGGGGCGCCATACTCCCGACGAAAAGTACTCCTCTCAGTTGCAACAAAATTCAGCGAGCACCCATAACCAAACTGTACAGGTATTGTTGGACAAATTTAAGTAGTAAACGTAACCAGAATGAAAGTCGTAGCACGAAAAAGTGAATATATCCTGGGTAGTGTTACGGATGTAGGAACTATCTTTTAGACCTATCTGGCGGCTTCAAACACATCTTGACATATTCGCTTGTTATTTTACTGTTGCAGATGCACTCCCACTCACTGGTACTTCCTATTGTAGATGCATCCCACTCTCTAGAAACATATACAGTGATGTGCCAAAACTTTGTGATCACATGCTTAATAGCTTGTTTGTCCGTCTATGGAACGAACTGCACCACTGATTCTGTGTATCAGAGATCCGACAGTTTGTTGATAGATTTGTGGAGGTATGTGGCATTGGATGTCTACGCACAGGTCATGTAATTCGCGTAAATTTCGGGCCGCCGATTTGCGTACACGGTGATGGCGCCCGATAGCGACCCAGATGGCTTCAAAAAATGGTTCAAATGGCTCTGAGCACCATGGGACTTAACTTCTGAGGTCATCAGTCCCCTAGAACTTAGAACTACTTAAACCTTACTAACCTAAGGACATCACACACATCCATGCCCGAGGCAGGATACGAACCTGCGACAGTAGCGGTCGCGCGGTTCCAGACTGTAGCGCCTAGAACCGCTCGACCACTCCAGTCGGCTTCCCTAGGATTTATATCAGTCGAATTTTGTCGCCGAGACATCAAGGTGAGTTCACTATAATGCTGCTCAAACCACTGTAGCACGGTTTTGGCTCGAAACCAAGGCCAATTATACTGCTGAAAGATGACATCGCAATCGCGGAAGACATTAACCGTAAAGGGATGTAGGTGGTTCGCGGCTGTCAGCGTGTCTTCGATTTCTATCACAGGTCCCCATACGAGCGTAGGACAAAGTCTCCCGTAGCATAATACTGCTCCCACCAGTCTGCGTCCGTGGCGCGCTGCACGTTTCGAGCCGCCGTTCACTTCGATGAAGGCTTTTGTGAAGACGACCATCAACCTAGTCTACCAAAAATGAGAGTCATCCAAAGAGCGACATGCTTCTATTGATCGACGGTCGATTCCCGACGGTTCCGTGCTCACTGCAATAGTAGTTGACGATGTCGTTGGGTCAGCATGTGAACACGTTTGGGTGGTCTGCTGCGGAGATCCATGTTCTACAATGTGTGATGAACAGTGTGCTCCGAAACGCTCTTGGGTGCACCAGCATTTTGTTCTTTCGGCAGAGATGCCACAGTTCGCCATCTGTCCTACTTTACCGAGCAGACAAGCCTCAGAACCTCACGTTCTGTGAAGAGTTGTGGACGTCCAAGTGGTCCTTCTAGGGTAAATCTGGGAGGGGCGCCGCATATGGTGTAGACTGCGCACGCCTCGTGGTTTCAGCTATTGCGATACAGTGTGTGCGTTTTGGCACTGCGATTGCTCAGTGGAGGCCAGGCCATAATGAAAATGTATACTATAAGATCGAGTACGTTTTATATATACCCTGAAGGAGTAACTGAGATACGTCTATAAATATCCCGTCAGGACCTTTTCGGCGTCTCGATTAGTTCTTAGTCTGTGCTAAATACTCAAATATATCCAAATGTTAGAGTAGTTGTATGAACAGTAAGTTCCGTTGGGAGTCTTTTGATTGTAGTACAGCCATCTTAGCTATCAAGACCATGAATTTATAAGGTGCGGGAAACATGTCACAATAAAATACGGTACATACGCCGTACATCTTTTCGTTAGGGATACATCTACAGCTACATCTACATGGTTACTCTGCAATTCACACTTAAGTGCCTGGCAGAGGGTTCATCGAACCATTTTCATACTATTTCTCTACCATTCCACTCTCGAATGGCGCGTGCGAAAAAGGAACACCTAAATCTTTCCGTTCGAGCTCTGATTTCTCTTATTTTATTATGATGATTATTTCTCCCTACGTGGGTGGGTCTCAACAAAATATTTTCGCATTCGGAAGAGAAAGTTGGTGATTGAAATTTCGTAAATAGATCTCGACACAAAGAAAACCGCCTTTGTTTCAGTGACTCGCGTATCATATCAGTGACACTCTCACACCTACTGTGCGATAACACGAAACGAGCTGCCCTTCTATGCACTTTTTAGATGTCTTCCGCCAATCCTACCTGGTAAGGATCCCACACCGCCCAGCAATATTCCAGCAGAGGACGGACAACTGTAATGTAGGCTGTCTCTTTAGTGGGCTTGTCGCACCTTCTAAGTGTCCTGCCAACAAAGCGCAGTCTTTGTTTCGCCTTCCCCACAATATTATCTATGTGCTCTTTCCAATTTAAGTTGTTCGTAATTGTAATTCCTAGGCATTTAGTCGAGTTGACAGCCCTTAGATTTGTGCGATTTATCGGGATACTTGCTGCACATATCAAATAACAGTTTTAAATAAGTGATAACATTTCAGTTGTGTTTGCATTTTCATTCAAATGACTTAGCATGCGTTTTTAAGATGTTCACACAGTTTCATAAAGATTAATGGGCAATATTATTCAGTATTACCGAATAGGTATTGCATATTATCCAATTACTTAAAATTTGTTCGCTGGATACTGACAAAATAAGAATACGCAATTTATAATTAAAATCACGTTTTTGGAGTAAAACACGTAAATAAAGTTTGTAAATATTACTTCCGTTTTTGATTTAATATTTCACTAGGAATTTTTGAGTGTGTTGACTAAAAATAAGCGGATTATATGTCTTAGTTTTAACGTTTTCAACTATCAGTAACTAAACTTATTGTCTACATCAGTGAACTACATAAATATAGAAATACGATATCATTAAAAAAACTATTATCAACACTTCATTGTTTTCTCTTCACTCCACAACATATTTATAATCAGAAATGTTTTTATAAGTATATATACAGGGTGGTCCATTGACCGTGACCGGGCCAAATATCTCACGAAATAAGCATGAAACGAAATAACTACAAAGAACGAAACTCGTCAAGCTTGAAGGGGAAAACCAGATGGCGCTATGGTTGTCCCGCTAGATGGCGCTGCCATAGGTCATACGGGTATCAACTGCGTTCTTTTTTTTAAAATAGGAACCCACATATTTTATTACATATTCGTGTAGTACGTAAAGAAATGTGAATGTTTTAGTTGGACCACTTTTTTCACTTTGTGATAGATGGCGCTGTAATAGTCACAAACGTATAACTACGTGGTATCACGTAACATTCCGCCAGTGCGGACAGTATTTGCTTCGTGATACATTACCCGTGTTACAATGTACCGTTTACCAATTGCGGAAAAGGTCGATATCGTGTTGATGTATGGTTATTGTGATCAAAATGCCCAACGGGCGTGTGCTATGTATGATGCTGGGTATCCTGGATGTCATCATCCAAGTGTCCGGACCGTTCGCCGCATAGTTACGTTATTTAAGGAAACAGGAGGTGTTCAGCCACATGTAAAACGTCACCCACGACCTGCAACAAACGATGATGCCATAGTAGGTGTTTTAGCTGCTGTCGCGGCTAATCCGCACATCAGTAGCAGACAAATTGCACGAGAATCTGGAATCTCAAAAACGTCGGTGTTGAGAATGCTACATCAACATCGTTTGCACCCGTATCATATTTCTATGCACCAGGAATTGCATGGCGAAGACTTTGAACGTCGTGTACAGCTCTGCCACTGGGCTCAAGAGAAATTACGGGCCGATGCAGATTGTTTGCACGCGTTCTATTTAGCGACGAAGCGTCATTCACCAACAACTATTGGGCAACGGAAAATCCACGATGGCTGCGACAAGTGGAATATCAGCGACCTTGGCGGGTTAATGTAAGGTGCGGCATTATGGGACTGAGGATAATTGGCCCCATTTTATCGATGGCAATCTAAGTGGTGCAATGTATGCTGATTTTCTATGTAATGTTCTACCGATGTTACTACAAGATGTTTCACTGCATGACAGAATGGCGATGTACTTCCAACATGTCTTGTTGCAACCCTTGTCCACAGTATGAGCAGCCCTTAGCGGCTCGCCATCTGACAAGTGTTCATGACGTCGCCTTTCCGGCTGAGATTTTTTTTAATATGTGACTTGTAAGTACTGCATCTTTTCGAGTCAGTACAAACTTTAATTTTATTAATGTACTACATACCTAATGTTTTAGTACAGTTAGTCTAATTCTGAAGACGACGCTCATAGTAGCGTCGAAACCAGGTCAATTTTTGATTTAACATTTGTGACCGAGGGCTTATTTGTTACAATATAATTCTGACACGGTCACTGAACCTTAGCAGCTATGTTCAAAGTTTTACTTCCAACATGATGGAGAGCTCGCTTGCGGTTGAAGCGGTATTGAATAGCATATTTCATGACAGGTGGATTGGTCGTCGAAGCACGATACCATGGCCTGCACTTTCACCGGATCTGACGTCCACGGATTTCTTTCAGTGGGGAAAGTTGAAGGATATTTGCCATCGGGATCCACCGACAACGCCTGACAACATGCGTCAGCGCATTATCAATGCATGTACGAACAAAATGGTTCAAATGGCTCTGAGCACTATGGGACTTAACATTGTGGTCATCAGTCCCCTAGAACTTAGAACTATTTAAACCTAACCAACCTAAGGACAGCACACACATCCATGCCCGAGGCAGGATTCGAACCTGCGACCGTAGCGGGCACGCGGTTCCAGACTGTAGCGCCTAGAACCGCACGGCCACAAGAGCCCGGCCATGTGCGAACATTATGGAAGGCGAACTACTCGCTGTTGAGAGGAATGTTGTTACACGTATTGCCAAATGCATTGAGGTTGACGGACATCATTTTGAGCATTTATTGCATTAATGTGGTATGTACAGGTAATCACGCTGTAACAGCATGCGTTCTCAGAAATGATAAGTTCACAAAGGTACATGTATCACATTGGAACAACCGAAATAAAATGTTTAAACGTTCCTGCGTTCTGTGTTTTAATTTAAAAAACCTACCTGTTACCAACTGTTCGTCCAAAATTGTGAGCCATGTGTTTGTGACTATTACAGCGCCATCTATCACAAAGCGAAAAAAGTGGTCTAACTAAAACATTCATATTTCTTTACGTAGTACATGAATATGTAATAAATAATGGGGGTTCCTATTTTAAAAAACGCAGTTGATATCTGTTTGACCTATGGCAGCGCCATCTAGCGGGCCAACCATAGCGCCATCTGGTTTCCCGCTTCAAGCTAGACAAGTTACGTTCTTTGTAGTTTTTTCGTTTGACGCTTATTTCGTGAGATATTTGGCCCGGTCATGATCAGTGGACCACCCTGTATATATAGATTTCGACTTAAAAAAGAGGTTAGTTTTACGGTTTTGTAAGATGTGATACATAGCCCATAGTGTAAGGGATGAACACCGCAATGTAACGATGTTTCCATGGTCAAATATTATGTTTAAGAGTTACATCGAAAAAATCGAAAAACAATATGTCAGGGAAAACTCGTGTGTTTAGTGATACAAAAAAAATTTATTTTAAGTGCACTGAGGGACTTCATATAAGCGACTTTGAAAATGTGCGCAATCCCGGATTTACCCGACCTCTTTCCGTACCTACTCACAACAGTAGCACGTGAACGTTCGATCATCTTCGCCGTTTTCGAGATATTCGTTCACAGGCTCTGCGTAATAATAATCTGTTCCTTATCAAAGTCGTTTTTCTCATTGTATTTCTGCATTTACAGCCCATATCTTTGATCTGCTTACATATTTTTGTTCCCGTGTCACGGGCCAGTAACGTCGCGAGGAGGCATCAAACGTCGATGTGGGCAGGGTCATAATGTTTCGGCTTATCAACGTAAATTTGTGTCTGTTTGTTCTTACACCTCTCATCGTACATCTTACAGGGGGTGGGTCTAAAGAGCTCACTGCACTGGGGAAGTCGGATTAACACGCAAAAAGAGCGAATACAAAAGGTGGTTTTGCTTAAATGTGTTTGAAGCTGCCAGATAAGTCGGAAAGCTGGTTCCCTTCTTTTATATCCCTGTCTCTGCCCAGGAAATATTAGCCTTTTTGTGCTACGATAAGAGTATTTATTATTCTGATTCCCAACTTTTACTCTGCAATAATTTTGACATTAAACTGTCATAGCTCGGCAACCGATGTAAATTTTCGTTCACTCGAATTACGACTGATCGGGTATACGTTTATTGTCTTTTGACTCACGTTGCTCACATCATGGCAACGGATAAAGATTTCACAAAACGGCATGATAGCCATTAATTACATGTATTTGTTACCTTTCTACAAAAGTTGAATCGATACACACAAGTTGGAAACATAGAAATGGCATGCGTAAAAGAAACACAAAAAAGTGTTTTTTGCTCGTAATATCCGAATGAAGCTAGAGTTGCGAAAGCGAGGGTTGAATTTTATCGAAAGAACGCATTTTTTTATCTGTTTTACTGTAAACCGTTTCCTTGCGTTCAATAAATGTAGAACGATTTTTCGTGCTATATTCATCTCCATCTGAAACCATCGTATCTCGACAACGGATAAAGATTACGGGATAAAAAAATTTCGCGTTGACTTCATTCGTTTCCCTACCCACGTTCAAAGTTCGAACCTATTCGTGCAAGTTTGAAGTATAGATGTGGTGCACTTCAAAAACCTCCCAGAGAAACGCAAAACCTTGGTATCTCGACAGTGGATCAAGATTATAGGATAAAAAAAATTGTTTTGACTTCATCCAAGGTGCGATACACTAGTGGAGCAAATTTGAACCCTCAGTCTCATTGCAAATGGTTCAAATGGCTCTGAGCACTATGGGACTCAACATCTGAGGTCATCAGTCCCTAGAACTTAGAGCTACTTAAACCTAACTAACCTAAGCACATCACACACATCCATGCCCGAGGCAGGATTCGAACCTGCGACCGTAGCGGTTTCGCACAATTTGCCTGGGTGCCAGCTCCGGTTCGTCGTTCAAACTCTGCTTAATGTACTGTAACATAGCTACAGTAGGACAGGTATTTGGATGGCATTACAAATGGCCACCGGTTCAAGCTAAACCAAAAACTTTGTACCCTATGTTCCTAGTTGAAATACGAACGGAGGACTTAGACACCCCCCCCCCCCCTCCCCCAATCGGGCATTTGCGCCCGGTCTTTTCAGAGATATTTGTTACAGCGCTTCCACACTTATAAAGTCACATTTTCTTTAAAGATTTTCTTTTTTGTATATGTTGTGAATAAAAACAGTGCAGTTTCTTTTTCTGGGATGATACATGAGACCGCTCGTTTTGAAATTCTAAATGTACACATATCAGGCTGGCGCTAGACAAGTCTGACCAAGTGTGGAACGGTTTACCTAAATACAGCGGAATCTTTCGGAATCTTCTCCCCAACAATCTGTAGATTTTAGTAATCGGCAGGGCTCTTTCTCAAAACTGTTCTGAAACCCACACTATCTTCTATATAGTTGTAATTTTTCGAGAAGATTCATAACAACAGTAATATTTCCCTAAAATACATTTCTCCTCCAGTAACGTCTACATTTCTTCTTTTCTTTTTAATAATATTAAATTAGTAAGGCACAAATTAAACGCGCAGAGTACAGTTTCTAGAGATATTGCGTTCAGATATCTGTAGTGCAACTGATTCCGAATGTGTGGAAGTGCGAAACTGCCAAGCAGACGAACGGGATCGATCTACGTCGCATTTGTTAGAGATGTTTTGCCTACCCTGTTGAATGGTGTGCCACTAAATGTTCGGATGGACATTTGGCTCCAACACGACGGGGCTCCGGCACACAACGTCGCATATCCCAGTCGATAGATTGGTAGAGGTGGACCAGTTCCATGGCCAGCACAGTCGCCAGATCTGACACCTCTCGATTTTGGGGTAGTGTGTAGAGTAGCGACTGTCGCGATATATGTCTTGCGACCGTCCGAATACAAAGTCGCGCGACTTTGTCGCTAGGTGCTTACGTGCCGTAAGCAAACATTCGATACGGAGGAGACGACTCAGCATGACTGGCGCGGAGACGAGTCAGCGTGACTGGTGAGAAGACCAATCAAGGCCCTGGCGAAGTTGCTCGTACTCGGAATCCCTCGTCAGCTCGCCGATACCGATACGGTCCACATCTGAAAAAAACAACACAAAAGCGTCTCCGGAGTATGGACTTACACAACTGATGCAACATTTCGTCATCGGGATATGTCTACGGAATTTACATTCAGAAACATGAAGGGCAGTTTTCGTTAAACACGGATCAATACCATGACCATAAAAAAGAGGAAGAAAGCTGTAGAATTAGATTCCAAGGTGGGTGTGTCACATAATTTATACAGGGTGTTTCATAATGAATAGCAAAAAATGAGACAGGAGAAATTGTACCTTAACACAAGCAAAAATTAATATTATTAATATTTGACGAACAAGCAGTAAGGGAAACAAAAGAAAAATTCGGAGTAGCAATTAAAATCCACGGAGAAGAAATAAAAACTTTGAGGTTCGCTGATGACATTGTAATTCTGTCAGAGACAGCAGCTGAACGGAATGGACAGTGTCTTGAAAGGAGGATATAAGATAAACATCAACAAAAGTAAAACGAGGATAATAAAATGTAGTCGAATTAAATCGGGTGATGCTGCGGGAATTAGATTAGGAAATGAGACGCTTAAAGTAGTAAACGAGTTTTGCTCTTTGGGAAGCAAAATAACTAATGATGGTCGAAGTAGAGAGGATATAAAATGTAGACTGGCAATGGCAAGGAAAGCGTTTCTGAAGAAGAGAAATTTGTTAACATCGAGTATAGATTTAAGTGTCAGGAAGCCGTTTCTGAAAGTATTTGTATGGAGTGTAGCCATGTATGGAAGTGAAACGTGGACGATAAATAGTTTAGACAAGAAGAGAATAGAAGTTTTCGAAATGTGGTGCTACAGAAGAATGCTGACGATTAGATGGGTAGATCACATAACTAATGAGAAGGTATTGACAAGAATTGGAGAGAAGAGAAATTTGTGGCATAACTTGACTAGAAGAAGGGATCGGTTGGTAGGGCACAATTCTGAGGCATCAAGGGATCTCCAATTTAGTACTGGAGGGCAGCGTGGAGGGTAAAAATCGTAGAGAGAGACCAAGAGATGAATACACTAAACAGATTCAGAAGGATGTAGGTTGCAGTAGGTACTGGGAGATGAGGAAGCTTGTACAGGATAGAGTAGCATGGAGAGCTGCGTCAAACCAGTCTCTGGACTGAAGACCACAACAACAACAATATTTGAAGCCATTCTTCCTCATTTGTATTTCAATCATTTTTATCTTTTAGGTAGGAGGCGTTTCTAACCAAACATGTTTCTCTTATTCATGCAAGGCATCTTCAGTTGTCTATAACATAAAGAAATTTATTTAAGCTACGTAAATAAAAATATAAATGTCCATATCTATAAAATCATAAATCTCCGAAAATTGTTCAGCGATTGCTTTGAAATTTTGTCGCAGCATTTCATTCGAATACGCGCGTGTTTCTATATATCTACTAGAATGCCATACAGTATATATATATATATATATATATATATATATATATATATATATATATATATATATATATATCACCCTATCAGTTAATCACCCTATATATATATATATATATATATATATATAGGGTGTCCCAGCTATCTTGTCCACCCAAAATATCTCTGGAACAATAACAGCTATTGGAAAACGACTTCCACCGGTATCAATGTAGGGCTGCGGCCCATGAATGTACATATTTGGAAACATTCTAAAACGAAAGCATATGTGTTTTTTTAACACAAACTTATGTTTTTTTTTAAATGGACCTCCTATATTTTTTCTTCAGCAATCCATAGCACGACAAAGCACATACACAATGGCGTTGATTGCATCGCAATATTCCCATTACATCCCGAGATATTAAGACGCGAAGTTGACGCTTGAAACACCTGACATGCGCTGCTAGCGCACGTCCTGAGGCTCAGGCGTGAACCCCATGCTGCCCGTAATCGCGATGTGATTGACATGTGTAATCACACTTCCATACTTATCAAGAGGTCCGAAACGAATAATACGGTCTGCTGCCATCCTGCATTAACGTCGTACATTCCAGCAGGTATTTATCCCATAGGCTAGGGGTGATGCGGTTCTGTAACATATCTGTGTACCGCAACGTTAGTCACAAAGTTAACTTCGCTTATCGTAAATCCGTTTCTAAAAAGGTAATGCCGTTCAACGTTAAAACTTTTCTTTACTGTCGATCTAGCGCAAGTGACAGTTAATCATTCACTCGTAATAGTAAAATTCATGTTGATGGTTTTAGTGAAACGAGCAAGTGGACTAAAAGTTTTACCGTGGTTTAGGTAAAAATGTTTTGATTTGGGACGTTCAGGTAGGACATAGAAGATGAATGTAAACATGTTTAACCAATTAGTTTTATTATCACATAATTATCAATGTTATGTTTATCTAATGCGTTAAATGACAAATTGTTGCAGCCAAATGTTTCTTAACATCACTGGGTAAAATGGCCCTTTGTAGAAACTTCCACTGTGATACCAGCACTACATACTAAACATAGCGTTCACATCTCATGCTCAAAGTGATGCCCATTGGCTTGCATACATAGGGTCACTCTGCGGATGAAGGATGCCCTACTTCGAGGTACTGTTTCCTCTTTGATGGCTGTACAAGCATCAATAATGCGTTGCTTCATGTCCTCTGGTGTTGTTGGTTCATGTTGGTAAACAGCATTCTTCACTGCTCCCCAAAGAAAATAATCCAGCGGTGTAAGGTCCGGAGATCGGGCAGGCCACCTAGCTGGGCCACCTCGTCCAATCCACCTACCAGGGAACTTACTGTTCAGAAGTCATTGTGCTCGTAAGGCGTTATGTGCAGGGCATCCGTCATGCTGATACCACATGACCATTCTCCGGTTCAGAGGTACGGTGTCCAAGAGAACAGGAAGATTGTGTCGTATAAATCTGGAGTATTGTCTGCCATTTTGGATGCCATTTATAAAGAAAGGTCCGATAATGGTATCTCCAATAATCCCACACCAAACATTAACTTTCCACGGACATGGTGCTCTACCTGACGGAGCCATTTTGGATTGTCTGCGGACCAATAATGCATATTCCTCATATTGACAATTCCTTTGTTGCAGAATGATGCCTCGTCGGTAAAGAGAACATCTGCAAAAAAATCTGGATTAGTCAGAAGTTTCTGCTGAGCCCACCGACAAAATGTTACCCTATTGCGGAAGTCATTTCCATGAAGATCCTGGTGTAAATGAACATGGTAAGGGCCCGCATCTCGTGGTCGTGCGGTAGCGTTCTCGCTTCCCACGCCCGGCTTCCCGGGTTCGATTCCCGGCGGGGTCAGGGATTTTCTCTGCCTCGTGATGGCTGGGTGTTGTGTGCTGTCCTTAGGTTAGTTAGGTTTAAGTAGTTCTAAGTTCTAGGGGACTTATGACCACAGCAGTTGAGTCCCATAGTGCTCAGAGCCATTTAAGCCAAACATGGTAAGGATGAAATTTATGAGGTTTAAGAATACGCTGTGCACTTGATTTCGACACACCGACTTCACGTTCGCCGGCCGCGGTGGTCTAGCGGTTCTGGCGCTGCAGTCCGGAACCGCGGGACTGCTACGGTCGCAGGTTCGAATCCTGCCTCGGGCATGGGTGTGTGTGATGTCCTTAGGTTAGTTAAGTTTAAGTAGTTCTAAGTTCTAGGGGACTTATGACCTAAGATGTTGAGTCCCATAGTGCTCAGAGCCATTTGAACCATTTTGAACTTCACGTTCAATTTGACGTGTGCTGATTTGAGGATTCACAGCTATGGTAGCGAGCACAGCAACTTCAGCACGTTCATCTGTGCGTGTTCTAGCCCGATGTCGAGGTCTTGGATTTAAGCTCCCCGTTTCACGTAGACGAGATGTGAGACGACCAAACATCCAAACATCCGGCGCGAAGGCGATGGCTTGTCAGGGAATCGTCTTCTGTACAGTCGTTCTGCCTGAACAGCATTTCGTCCACCTACAACAGGGTACAGTACAGGTATGTAGAGTAGGGTAGAAAACAGACATATTAACTTAATAATCATAATGTTCGCTAACAGTACTATCAACAAACAAGCAATCTCATAACGTATTTCCCGTCAACGTACATTCTCCATAGATCAGCAGCATTTCTACCATATCTTCATGTGTGTACATTATACTGTACAGTATAAGTTCCACAACGCAACGTTTATTCAGAATGTGTACTACCTCCGTGCCGTCACTAGATTACTCTGATGCACGACGACACTGGCAAGCGGTGTACTGCACACCAAAGCAACAACAAATGGGATGCTCGGAGGGTGGTGGAGTACAGGAGTTTGCATGGGTCGCAAATCATAAACAAGGCGAAGTGGTAACTGTGGCAGTAGTGGGAACTACGTTGGACACTTGACTAGGTACAGCCAGGCCCTGCGCGACAGGCACAATGGGTCATATAACGCATTAGATAAACCTTATTTTGGGTGTGCAGGATAAATAAGACAACCTGACGGGTGTACACCGATCGGTACTGGTTCATATTGTGTACGTAGATACGTAAAACGTGCAAGAGGGAAATCATTATGTGCTTATGAGAGTTGATGGCAGCAGGCCGTGTTATTCGTTTCGGACCTCTTGATAAGTATGGAGGTGTGATTACACAACATAAGTTTGTGTTAAAAAACACATATGCTATCGTTCTAGAATGTTTCCAAATATGTACATTCATGGGCCGCAGCCCTACATTGATACTGGTGAAAGTCGTTTTCCAATAGCTGTTATCGTTCCAGAGATATTTTGGGTGGACAAGATAGCTGGGACACCATATATATATATATAGTTTGCCGCTCTATTAGGTACATAAGACACACGTATCCGAATGCAACGTTGTGACAAAATTTCAAAGCAATCGCTTAGTACACGCATGTTTCTATATACCTACAGGAACACTATATGCTATATAAATATGTATTGCATACATAATAAATTTTATAAACCATTTGGCGCTATAATAGGTACATAACATGCACGTATTGGAATGAAACGTTGTGACAAAATTTCAAAGGAATCGGTGTAGAACTTTCGGATGTTTAAGGTTTTGAACAAATCAAACACGAAATTTTTGTTAACAACGTATCTCCTTTGTGTATTATATACAGGGTGAACATTAGTAAAACCGATAAACTGCAGGGACGAACTCCTAACCGGAAATGGAGGAAGAAAGGTCCTACGAACATGTGTCCGGAAGTGTATAGTTGCCACATTAAATGGAGCTAACCAATGGCGGTTTCTCTGACCACGGGCCGTGTGTTCCTTCTATGTGGCAGCGTACTGTAAGTATGAGAAAGTTATTCACCGATTGCTTCGAAATTTTTACACAACGTAGCATTGGAATATTCGCGTTTTTCTATATATTTATTTTTTTATATATAGAAGTAAATACGTAATATATAAAGGAAACCGTAATTAACAACAATCTCGAAAATTTCTTGAGCGGTTTACTTTCAGCTTTTACGCAATACTCTAATGAACATTCGGACGGACAGAGAAGATACATTTTTAATATATATTATATACCGTGTGATCTAAAAGTCAGTATAAATTTGAAAACTTAATATGCCACGGAATAATGTAGATAGAGAGGTAAAAATGGACACACATGAATGACATGGGGTTTTATCAGAACAAAAAAAAAAAAAAACAAAGTTCACAAAATGTCCGACAGAAGGCGCTGGACAGCAAAACTGCTACCGTGACGGGTGAGAGGTACGCCGATATGTTACAGAATCGCATCATCCCCAGCCTGGCTGATAATCACCTGCTGGAACGTACGATGTTTATACAGGATTGCGCTTCACCCCATACTGCTAGACGCGTGAAAGATCTCTTGCGCGCGTCGTGTGGTGATGATCGTGTGCTCAGCCGCCACTTTCGTCATTTGGCCTCCCAGGTCCCCAGATCTCAGTCCGTGCGATTATTGGCTTTGGGGCTACCTGAAGTTGCAAGTGTATCGTGATCCACCAACATCTCTAGGGTTGCTGAAAGACAACATCCGACGTCAATGCCTCGCCATAACTCCGGACATGCTTTACAGTGCTGTTCACAACATTATTCCTCGACTACAGCTATTGTTGAGGAATGATGGTGGACATATTGAGCATTTCCTGTAAAGAACATCATCTTTGCTTTGTCTTACTTTGTTATGCTCATTATTGCTATTCTGATCAAATGAAGCGCCATCTGTCGGACATTTTTTGAACTTTTGTATGTTTTTGGTTCTAATAAAACCCCATGTCATTTCAAGCATGTGTGTCAATTTGTACCTCTCTATCTACATCATTCCGTGATTTATTCAGTTTTCAAATTTATACTGACTTTTTGTTCACCCTGTATAAATAAACACATAAAATATACAATAGTGAAACGTTGTTAGCAAACAAGAAAGTTGTATTTATGGCTTATTGGCTTATGATTAGAATACTACTACAGAATTTGATTTTGCAGTAACAATAAGCAAAACTCAAGGTTAAAGGAGGGGAGGGGGAAAACGAGATGGGGACAGGGGTGAGTGGAAATGGACGTAGGAAGTGCAAAGGAGAAGATGGACAGAGAGAGGGGGCAGGAGGAGATGAGGAGGTGGATAGAGGAGGTGAGGAGAAGATGGACGTAGTAAGGGGGAGGGATGATCGACAGAGAGAGGGGGAGAGAAGGGGCATGAGGAGATGGAGAGAGAAGTGAGTGGAGGGTGGACAGAGAAGAGAAAGGACGATTTGGTGGACAAAGACAGGGGGAAGAGAAGATGGACAACCACAGAGGGGGAGGAGATTATGACGTATATCCAGTGCCCATACACATTAGAAACGTGTGCTTCCTGTTTTCTTTATTTTCCATTTACCCAGACTGAAGCACCGCAACGTGTGGCCAGAAACAGCTAGTTTACATGTTTGTTAGGAGATCTGTAGTGATTCTTAGCAGCTCATTTAAGTAATCAGACTATTTACAAATATATAGTAGACATTTATCACTTACTTTTGTTTTTCTGTCCTTTTTCATGTATCCCTGTGTTCTTCTGCAGGTAGTAGATGCACTCAGTACAGGTTTCCAGGAAAGGTTACGTGTAGCGAAATGTGTAAATGTTACCTATCAGTTGGAGACCTATACTGTGTGCCCTGTGCATCTGTTACCAATAGAAGAACACAAGGATACACGAAAAGGATAGAAGAATGAAAATTACTTATGGTACCTTGCACAAGCTGGTGAAACACGTTAGTAAATAAAAACAACAGTGTTGTGTATGCTCCCGTAGAACATATTTTGTTTATCTGTAGACGTTATAATGAAAATCTTATTGTACACTGCTAGAAAAAGAAATTCGTTCACCGGGAAAAACGACATCGATTTTGATGCGATGATGGCATATGCCACTTGGAGGATAGTAGATTACTTATAATACTAGTCAACAGCCATTTTGCATCTGGGATGTGGTACATCAACTAGTATGTATTTTGGTGTGTAGAATCCGAATATACCTTTCAAAATGTTTTAGCACGTACAATTTTTGAGTTTTTAGAGGTCTTTTATTTTTCGTATCAGTATTTCGCATTTTGCTGTTCTTCTGACATGATATTTTTTTTGTTTTTGATTTGCAGAGGAGATCTAGAAGATCCACAGATCGCCAGTAAATGGTTGGTGTGGTAATACAGCGGTGTGAAAGATCCTCAGTGAGTGTTTCCTGTGAAAGATAGTGCAAACTTTTTGTGTTTAAAACATACACTAAGAAAAATGACAACTAGTAAATCTCGTTGATGTCTAACTCCCCCCTACAGCTTTTGTTATGTATGTGGGAAATTCACTCCAAAAGACCAAAGAAAACCAATCACTGATTTAGTTAAGAAGGCATACAAATTGTATTTGATGATAAAGATGAAATTTTTGCACCTCAACTGCCTAAATAACCTGTACTGCAATCTTAACCAACTTGAAGGAAAACGCCGAGCCATGCCATTCGTTGTTCCGATGGTGTGGTGTGAGCCTAGAGGCCAGTATTCAGACTGTTACTTCATTCTTACAAATACTTCGGAACATTCAAGCAAAACTAGACATAAAATAAAGTATCCAAATGTATCTTCAGTGCATTTGCCTGTGCCCCATGATGAGGGGTTGCCTGTTCCTGTCTGTAACTTGAAAGCCACGGAACCAGACACCCTGTCAAGTGAGTCAGAAAGCATCGAACATATAGAAGAGTACTGCCCTCAATATCATGACACTTCACCTCAGCTCTTTAATCAAAAGGAATTGAACGAATGGTTCGCGATCTAAAACTTTCGTAACAGCAAGTGTCCTTTTGGGGTCGAGACCACAACAACGGAACCTTCTAGTTCCAGGGACAAAAACTTCTGTTTCAGATCAAGAGGTGCTTCCTTCGCTCAATATTTCGATACGCAGACTTCAGTGTGTGTATATAGAGATGATGATGCAGCTACGTGTACAACATAATCCACAGGAGTGGCGACTCCAATAAAACCAGTTTGAAAGCAGCACTACTGCATAATGGCAATGCATTTACATTCGTACCTTTGGCCTACGCAGTAGGTACGAAAGAAACTTATGAAACCATGGCTTTGTTGCTAGAGGCAATCAAACATAAGGATCATGAATGGCAGCTTTGCTGTGATTTAAATGTTGTTGCATTCCTTACAGATTTACAGGCTGGATTCACGAAATACTGCTGCTTTTTCTGCCTTTGGGACAGCCGTAACACCAACAACCACTTTACAGTTAAGGAAAGGCCTATAAGGAAGTCATATGTTCCTGAAAACGTAAATGTGAACAGTACCCCATTGGTTGAGCACGATAGAATCATTTTGCCTCCCCTTCACGTGAAGTTGGGCCTTATCAAGAACTTTGTAAAAGCTCTGGATAAAGAAGGTGAGGCCTTCAGTCACTTAAAAGAAAAGTTTCCCAAATTAAGTGAGGCAAAGCTGAAAGAGGGTATATTTGTTGGACCACAAATAAGAAAATTTCTGAAAGATCCAACCTTTGATACCAAATTCACAGATATCCGATTAGCTGCTTGGTCTTCCTTTAAAGCAATTGTGAAGTGCTTTTTTGGGTAACAGAAAAGACAAAAACTATGTTACCATTGTGAATTATCTGTTGGACAACTCTAAGAACGTGGGGTGCAGAATGTCGCTTAAAATTAACTTTTTACATTCTCATCTTGATTTCTTCCCGGATAATTTGGGAGTCGTAAGCGATGAGCATGGTGAACGCTTTCACCAAGGCATTCTTACCATTGAACACCGTTACCAAACCCATTGGAACTCTTCGATGACGGGTGACTACTGCTGGGGTCTTGTTAGGGAGAGTGATGAAACGGCATACAAAAGAAGAGCTCCGTCGTCGCATTTTTCAGAAACCAAAGACAATTAAAAGTGAAAATATCTTCTGAACTAATTTGGATCTTTTATTGGCATCATGCCCATATGTTGTTGTTGTGGTCTTCAGTCCAGAGACTGGTTTCATGCAGCTCTCCATGCTACTCTATCCTGTACAAGCTTCTTCATCTCCCAGTACCTACTGCAACCTACATCCTTCTGAATCTGCTTAGTGTATTCATCTATTGGTCTCCCTCTACCATTTTTACCCTCCACACTGCCCTCCAATACTAAACTGGTGATCCCTTGATGCCTCAAAACATGTCCTACCAACCGATCCCTTTTTCTAGTCAAGTTGTGCCACAAACTTCTCTTCTCCCCAATTCTATTCAGTACCTCCTCATTAGTTATGTGATCTACCCATCTAATCTTCAGCATTCTTTTGTAGCACCACATTTAGAAAGCTTCTATTCTCTTCTCGTGTAAACTATTTATCGTCCACGTTTCACTTCCAAACATGGCTACACTCCATACAAATACTTTCAGAAACGACTTACTGACACATCTATACTCTATGTTATCAAATTTCTCTTCTTCAGAAATGCTTTCCATGCCATTGCCAGTCTACATTTTATATCCTCTTTACTTCGACCATCATCAGTTATTTTGCTCCCCAAATAGCAAAACTCCTTTACTACTTTAAGTGTCTCATTTCCTAATCTAATTCCCTCAGCATCACCCGACTTAATTCGACTACATTCCATTATCCTCGTTTTGCTTCTGTTGATGTTCATCTTATATCCTCCTTTCAACACACTGTCCAATCCATTTAACTACTCTTCCAAATCCTTTGCTGTCTCTGACAGAATTACAATGTCATCAGCGAACCTCAAAATTTTATTTCTTCTCCATGGATTTTAATACCTACTCCGAATTTTTCTTTTTTTTCCTTTACCGCTTGCTCAATATACAGATTGATAACATCGGGGAGAGGCTACAACCCTGTCTCACTCACTTCCCAACCACTGCTTCCCTTTCATGTCCCCCGACTCTTATAACCGCCATCTGGATTCTGTACAAATTGTAAATAGCCTTTCGCTCCCTGTATTTTACCCCTGCCACCTTCAGAATTTGAAAAAGAGTATTCCAGTCAATACTGTCAAAAGTTTTCTCTAAGTCTGCAAATGCTAGGAATGTATGTTTGCCTGTCATTAATCTATTTTCTAAGAAGTCATAAGGTCAGTATTGCCTCACGTGTTCCACCATTTCTACGGAATCCAAACTAATCTTCCCCGAGCTTGGCTTCTACCAGTTTTTCCATTCGTCTGTAAAGAATTCGCGTTAGTATTTTGCAGCTATGACTTGTTAAACTGATAGTTCGGTAATTTTCACATCTGTCAACACCTGCTTTCTTTGGGATTGGAATTATTATATTCTTCCTGAAAGCTGATGGTATTTCGCCACCAGATGGTTGAGTTTTGTCAGGACTGGCTTTTCCAAGGCCGTCAATAGTTCTAGTGGAATGTTGTCTACTCCCGGGGCCTTGTTTCGACTTCTGTCAAACTCTTCACGCAGTTTCATATCTCCCATTTCATCTTCATCTACATCCTCTTCCATTTCCATAATATTGTCCTCAACTACATCGCCCTTGCATAGACCCTCTATATACTCCTTCCACCTTTCTGCTTTCCCTTCTTTGCTTAGAACTGGGTTTCCAACTGAGCTCTTGATATTCATACAAGTGGCTCTCTTTTCTCCAAAGGTCACTTTAACTTTCCTGTAGGCAGTGTCTATCTTACCCCTAGTGAGATAAGCCTCTACATCCTTACATTTGTCCTCTAGCCATCCCCGCTTAACAATTTTGCACTTCCTGTCGATCTCATTTTTGAGACGTTTGCATTCCCCTTTGCCTGCTTCATTTACTGCATTTTTATATTTTCTCTTTTCATCCCAATTGCACCTCACGGCCAAAACATTGTCATAAACAGCCAAGGCTTATCTCACGCAAGCGAGAAAATTACACTCCTGGAAATGGAAAAAAGAACACATTGACACCGGTGTGTCAGACCCACCATACTTGCTCCGGACACTGCGAGAGGGCTGTACAAGCAATGATCACACGCACGGCACAGCGGACACACCAGGAACCGCGGTGTTGGCCGTCGAATGGCGCTAGCTGCGCAGCATTTGTGCACCGCCGCCGTCAGTGTCAGCCAGTTTTCCGTGGCATACGGAGCTCCATCGCAGTCTTTAACACTGGTAGCATGCCGCGACAGCGTGGACGTGAACCGTATGTGCAGTTGACGGACTTTGAGCGAGGGCGTATAGTGGGCATGCGGGAGGCCAGGTGGACGTACCGCCGAATTGCTCAACACGTGGGGCGTGAGGTCTCCACAGTACATCGATGTTGTCGCCAGTGGTCGGCGGAAGGTGCACGTGCCCGTCGACCTGGGACCGGACCGCAGCGACGCACGGATGCACGCCAAGACCGTAGGATCCTACGCAGTGCCGTAGGGGACCGCACCGCCACTTCCCAGCAAATTAGGGACACTGTTGCTCCTGGGGTATCGGCGAGGACCATTCGCAACCGTCTCCATGAAGCTGGGCTACGGTCCCGCACACCGTTAGGCCGTCTTCCGCTCACGCCCCAACATCGTGCAGCCCGCCTCCAGTGGTGTCGCGACAGGCGTGAATGGAGGGACGAATGGAGACGTGTCGTCTTCAGCGATGAGAGTCGCTTCTGCCTTGGTGCCAATGATGGTCGTATGCGTGTTTGGCGCCGTGCAGGTGAGCGCCACAATCAGGACTGCATACGACCGAGGCACACAGGGCCAACACCCGGCATCATGGTGTGGGGAGCGATCTCCTACACTGGCCGTACACCACTGGTGATCGTCGAGGGGACACTGAATAGTGCACGGTACATCCAAACCGTCATCGAACCCATCGTTCTACCATTCCTAGACCGGCAAGGGAACTTGCTGTTCCAACAGGACAATGCACGTCCGCATGTATCCCGTGCCACCCAACGTGCTCTAGAAGGTGTAAGTCAACTACCCTGGCCAGCAGGATCTCCGGATCTGTCCCCCATTGAGCATGTTTGGGACTGGATGAAGCGTCGTCTGACGCGGTCTGCACGTCCAGCACGAACGCTGGTCCAACTGAGGCGCCAGGTGGAAATGGCATGGCAAGCCGTTCCACAGGACTACATCCAGCATCTCTACGATCGTCTCCATGGGAGAATAGCAGCCTGCATTGCTGCGAAAGGTGGATATACACTGTACTAGTGCCGACATTGTGCATGCTCTGTTGCCTGTGTCTATGTGCCTGTGGTTCTGTCAGTGTGATCATGTGATGTATCTGACCCCAGGAATGTGTCAATAAAGTTTCCCCTTCCTGGGACAATGAATTCACGGTGTTCTTATTTCAATTTCCAGGAGTGTATATTTACCGATACTGCATTTGTTGTGTTCACAAATAGTTGGTGTTTTATCACGAAATTCTCTACAAACATTGCACCACAGAAACTGTTCAAATATGTAAAATGTGTCATGAGTCATAAAATTGCGCTATGATTAGCACATAAGTATCTCGAAATATATTGGAATGACCCTGGGGTGCCTTATGAAGATAGGATGACACGGCTGCGAACTTTTGGTTATATAGAAGCGAATGTGTATGTCAGTGCTGATGAGAAAATTCAATGGATATGTCAGATTTACAGAAACGCTGCAATCAAAAACCTAAAATCTTACAGCTGTCCACCAATACGCTTTCTGAAGAAGAACGTGCTTCAGAATTTTCTGTGAGTGCATAAGATAATGTATAACTACTATTACAATGGACGAATTTTTTTAAACCAGTGTCTTGTATATTGTCATAGATTACATCTTACCTTCTGTGAGCAGTAGTCTGCAGGGACAGCACCCCCACACATATTTTCAGCATGCATCTGACCTCAGTGACACCTTG